>NC_090672.1:12141903-13341903 GCF_013368605.1 Nyctibius grandis
CGCCTGGCGCTGCCCTAAGCCCATCATGTGCAGCAGGCGCTCGTGCCAGCGGCAGCCGCTGCACCGCCTCCCTCTCCAAATCAGATTAAACCCACCGAGCCGCTGGGGCCATGCAGGTTGTGTCACTGTAATTAAATCAGATTTACTCTCCCCTCCGCCGCCTTCCCCAAGAGGAATTCTAGTAACTGTGCGAGGCTGGGCAGGGGGAAGGGCTGCTAGCATCACACCACGCTGCTGAACAGAGAGAAATCAGGAAATGCACTGCTTAATTCTCCACTTCTAATAATCCTCCATGGGAGCTAAAACCACCCGGCTGGGTCCAGGACTCGGGGCACCGTCCCCCCACCAACGCAGGCAGTGGTGGGTGTTGCCAAGCCGGGGTTTCACGCTGGTGTTTGGTGCCAGCGGAGCCCTGGGCATCGGTGGGTTTCCTTTGGGATAGAGGGTGATGCAGCGAGGGCTGCAAAGCCAGACGGGGTGGTCCTGGGTCACACACACCATCCGCTGGCTTCTGCCACCACCAGCCCTGTTCCCGGCTCCGCAGCCCAGCGGCACTCAGCGCTTTTCAAGCCTTCGCGGCCAATTCACACCCAGCTCAAATTGCTCAAGACCAAAGGCAATTACGGGTTTGGGTTTGTTGTTTTCTGATGGCAGGTTAGATGGAGCACGTGCCAGAAACCACCGGCGCTGCTTTTCCAAAGCAAACGTTGGTACGGGGCAGGAGAGCTGGAGCGGCAGCCCTGGCTCGCGAGGACACGCGCGCTCCTGGCAAAGGAGCCCAGAACGCCCCCGTGCACGGAGGGACCTCGCTTTGTTGCCTCTGCAGGACCAGAGGCCCCGAGCCAGGCTTTCTGCTGGCATCGCCAGATGACCATAAAGACAGTGGGTTTCTTTTTCTTCCCCAAGATGAGGACACAAAGCCAGAGGTCCTGCAGGACCTCAGGGAGCCACGGTCCTGCTGCCTCGTTTATCTCCAGCAGAGCTTTGGACTTGCTCTTGCCTCGACCACTTAAACATGGACAGAGCTGGGGCCAACAGCTCCTGCAAGAGGAACACCAGAGGCATGAGCAGACCTGCCCCATCCCATAACCTCATTGATGGGTCACAGGAAAACCCAGCCCTGCTGAGAACTAAGAGCCAAGTCTCTTCCTTCCCTCTGCTCCTCACCAACACAACTGTGCCAACAAAGCCCAAGGGCAGACCAGACTGAGAGCCTCAAGGGCCATCTTGGTCCCACACCTCCAGCTCCTTTGGCACTGATGGCGAGCGGCATCGCTGCCTTCCTTCAGGCTACGGGCCTCTCCCCAGCCTGGGCTACCCCAGCTAGAGCTCTTCCAGGAGGCCAGCAAAGCTCTTGTTGGAGACTGAGGGCATGGAGGAAGAACAAAGCATGCTCTGAATTGCCAGCTTTGCCTGGGGAGGTGGTGGTGGGGAATTATATTAATTAACATTTAAATATCCATTTGGCTGTATTTTTAGCCTACAACAAGGAGATATGTTTGGTTTTCTCATTATTCTTTTAGCACCTGAACCCAAACCCACAACACAAACCGGTCATCACCATTCTAACCACAGGAGCATCCTCCCCTCACCGCCGGGGCTCAGGGGGAAAACATTCCTCCGTGCATTTCCACACTGGCAGCACACACCCACAGCTCTGGGAATGGGAAGCCAGCCTCCAAATTACAGCAATTAACACTATGTACATTAATAAATGAGCCTGGTTTTCCCAACAGAATAACCTGCAGGGGCTTGTTGGCACAACCAGGAGGCCTGAGCCTGGGAGAACATCCTGCTCCCATGCGGGGAGAGGTGGAAGGGACCATCAGTGTCCTCCCCTGCCCAGGAGCACCTGGGAGGCATCAGCTCCTGCAGAGCCTTGGACAAGCAGCCCAGGGAGATGAAGCTGTTTCCAGCCAGCAGATATCTGCAGGGACATTTGGAGCCCCCACACTTGCATCTCCCCTGCTCCCAGCACTCCCCAGCCAAACCAGAGGCCACCCCAGTCCCCTTTCTTTCCATCAGGGAAGGTTTTTCCTACTTTTTCTTTTTTAATAAAGGTGCAGGGTGGATGCAGGTATAAAAAGGAGCCATTTACTCCAAGCCTTGCCTCCCTCACCCCTTTCCAAATTCTTCACAGCCTGTTTTCCTTTTCCAATCAAGAAAGAAAACGTTCCAGCAAGCAAGACTAGACACAGGGAGAGGAAACAGCGGTTTACTTCACCAGCCAAGGCAAATTATACCACCTATTATGCCAGCCACCCATTCCCATCACTGGTTGCACGCAAACGACGGGGTAATTTCACCTTCCCTGGAGCACAAACAAGCCCTCACACCACAGCCCCACCAGCAGCCCCTTCACCCAGCCCCACAAACCCTGTGCAAGTCTGCAACCCTCTGCCCCACCGTGGGAAATCAGGGCAGGAGTTTAAGGGAACAGCTGAAATTCATCCCAAAGCAGGTTTCTTGCAGCCATGGCTCCTTCAGGCATCCCAGTTGGGAATCCCCATCGAATCCCTTGGGCCACCTCGGACCTGCCACCACCAGTCCCCTCTGCCTCGCAGGCTCCCTCCTCAGCTGGGCTTCCAGCCCTTATTGCTCCCCAGAGCACAGACAATAATATCACATTTTATATGGAAAACACTAAAGTGGGAATCACACCTTTTAAAAAGATATTTCCACCTCACTGCCTACAACCAGGCTTTGCCTTCCCCTCCCCACCAGACTTCACTATCAGGCCTCTAAGGCTGTTTAATTGAAAAGAATGTGATTTAGGCTAATTGACAGCAGATGAGTTACACAGCTAGAAAGCAAGGGGACATTTGATCAATGTGATTTACGGCAGCAGAGAACCAACCATCCCAGGTCTTTGCATCCCACTTACAGCCCCACTGCCAAAACAGTTCAGCTGGCAAAAAAAGAGTAATTAGTGTTTAATTTCTTAACAATTTTTTTTACCTTCCTTTTAATTGTGCTACATAAAACTGTCCTAGAATTTTACAGCCTCCAAAGCTACGTCCTGGACCAGCCCTCTCTGCTGGTTTTAATTAGGGTGAGAGAGGGCTGTCATGTTAGTTTAAAGAGGAGGTGGAGAACGTCAGACCACACTCCAGGAAGGGTTTGCCATTACAAGCACCCAGCCAACGTCACCAGGCACTGTGTGGGGAGCAAAGCCTGCCCCCCCAGCACCATGACACGCTGCTGTAGCCAAGGGCTAACGCATCCTGCTCGCAACGGGATGGTCTGGCTTCTGTGCACCAGAAAACCACTCTGCTGGGAGGGAACAGAGATCTTCAGCAGAATTTCCTCCCCTCAAAGGCAACCGAAAGGTGAAGGCTTAGAGGGCAAAACTCACTCAGCTTTGAGTGTTTGCTGCCAAGCAGCTTTTGGGCTAACGGGCATTCCTGCGGGATTGGATCTGGAGGCACCCAGCGCTGCTCCTGCCCCGGGGGTTATCGAGATGCACACCAAGCCCCGGTGTGAACTGTGCAAAACACGGCCCCAAAACCACCCAAACTGGAGAGGAGCTCGTGGAGGTAAGCCAGGCTGTGTCCTCAGCCATGGTGGGTACCAGAGGAGGATCAGGATCGGTCCCACAGCATCCCAGAGGAATGGGGGTATGGATGGGGTTGCAGCCAACTGCAGAGCCACCAGCTCAGTGGGAGCAGGAGACACGGCACCACCCAGAAACGGGTAGATGCCACCAGCAGCCGCCTTCCCTCTGGTCTCCAGCAGCACAAGAGCAGAGCACATGCTGCTGCACACCGTGTCAAGGCTCCAGCTGGAACCAGAGTTCCTGCTGACTGGCGCAGGAAAGCCAAGTAAAACACCACAGGGGACAATCCGCCCCGTGTTCCCACTCAGCTCACACATTGCCCCCATATTTACCTCCCTTTGCCTCTGGCCATCCCGGCAGAGCCAAGCACCAGGCAGGGACACACCAGCCAGGGCAGCCCAGGGGATGGAGCGGGGCCAGCTCTGCGCCATACACACAGTACTCAGGGCTTTACAACCCAGTAGTTATTACAATTAAAAACACAACAGGGGAGCATCTCCCTAGGAAGGCACATTAGGATTAAAATACATGAGAGGCATCCCCACAGCAACACCACAACCTGCTCATACTCTGCAATTATTTTCAGAGGTGATGGAGGAGAGTGTATTGCAAGTGCCATCACAGTGCATCAGGAGGTGGGAATGGAGCACCCTTCCCCTCCCAGCCTAAAACTCTTTGGGGAAACCTTGCTTGGGGCAGCTCCAGCCAGGGCAGGGAGCTCTTCTCAGCCCAATTCCCAGCCCACACCTCCTCCAAATTTGACAAAGATATTATTATGGCTTTTGAGAAAGTCATCAGCAAGGGAGAGGTGAGAGAGCTGCCCAAGGGGCAGCTGGAACATCAGCTCATCCCTTGCAGGACACCAGACCTCCCCAGAGGAGCTTATGTGCAGAAGGTGGAAAAGAGGAGGGAAGCACACATGGACAAACAAGAAGGGGAAAGGGTTGAAGAAAGAGCTGAGAAATACCCAATGTAATGGGAAAGGGACCCATTTTCCTCCATTTTCTAAGCTTGGCCCTACTTAGGAAATCTTGGGATTCCTGGAAAGGATTTTTCCAGGGGAAAACAAAGGATTAGACCCTTAATGAACAGACAGCAGGCTTGGATTTGCTCAGCTGTGTTGTCTGAAGAACAAAAAACAATAATCAGCTATTTCAGTCCTGGGTTTGGCCCCCTTCGCACGCTAAATCCCTTGGCAACATCACACCAACACGATAGCCGAGGCATGTAACACCCAAGCCCATTTATCTGCAGCTTACACAGACCTCAGTCAAGTCCAGGAGCTTGGTGCAACACACAAAAACCAGGAGAAGAAGTTCAGCCTCACCTACCTCCACCTCCAACACCCTCCTCGAGTGCAAAGGCAGCTGCTCCTCCTGCAAAGCCCCATCACATAACCAGGACTCAGCCTCCGCGGGGAGCTTTTAACTGACACCAGAATTAGGGACACCTGGATGGTGCTAAGAAAGCTGGGAAACTGCTGGGGGTCAAAAATTGCCCCCAGGTGCTCAGCCTTGCTCCCAGGTGTGGTTTGCTCCAAGCAAGAATTAAACGAGTAAAGCTGTGTGCAACTTCTGCAGAGGGTGAAGATGCTGGTCTGTAGGCAGTCCTTGTAACTGGGGCTTGTTTCACCCATGGCAATCACAAATATGCTCATTAATCACAAATATGCTCATTAATCACTACCATTTGCATAGCACGACTGCGGGGAGCTCTGTAGGTACCCAATGTACCTGGTACTAAGCAAGCACAGGCAATAAGAATCTCCAGCCTAAAAAGGTTTTGTATCTCCACATGATATTTCCAGCTCTTCTAGCAAGGCCAAAGGGCTTAAAAAACAAACCAAAAGCCTTTTTCCATCTTTCTCAGGGGCCATGGAAAGTACCACACGCCACTCACCCCCCGCCTTTTGTTTTTTAATAAAGAAATCGCTGATTATAAGCTAAAAAAAACAACTTTTTGAGCCTTTACTCAGCAGTGGCAAGGGGACACAAGTCCCCAGCTCAGTGTGACAGATCCCTCCAAGGAGGTGACAGAAGTCCAGCGTGGAGACACCGAGACCCACAGGCTTATACACAAATCCCAGCTTTCAGGGGGCTTCAGACTAAGTTTAACCCCAGTTTGCAGCAGCAGCCTTATCTCCTCGCAAGGAGACAAAGCCAGAGACTTTCCCCTTTCTGCTTGCAGCTAAACTAATGGTGAAACTTGGCATTTTAGGGGAAAAAAAACCCAGGTTACAACAACTCACCAGCCAGCAGAGCCCCAGGAGCAGCCCCTCACCCAGAGCAGCCCCAGGCTCATCTCTCCTCCCCACACCACTTACAGGGCCCCCACGCACCTTCCCCGGCTGCTCCGAAGGGGTGATGCTGGGAGCTGGGGGGTGCTGAAGGGTTCCCTGTTTGCAGAGAAGCCTCGAGGAGCAGGTCCTTGCCTGGCACGCACAAGCACACCTGGGAGAACGATGTAGGAGATGAAAACTGTTATTTCCAGCCCCTGTTGTGCAGATTTCTGATGTTTTGTGAGTGTGTCGCTATTTCAGGCGAAGGCAAGCAAGAAAATCTGAAAAAATATTGAGAAATGGGAAAAACTGCATCTCCAGAAAAGCCCAACCACCCCCACTCCATCCATGCTGGTGTTTGCTAGAAGCCCCCGAGCACTGTGCTCAGAGCGGTGCTGGGTCCCCATCCGTGTGCCCCTGCAGCATCCCGGGTGGGACCCATCCCGCACACACCTGCAGCCGCAGCCTGACACCCCTAAGCTGCCAAAACAAACAGGGGATGGAGCACATGCAGCTCCCAGACCTGCACACCATCATCTCCGGGACCCAGGCGGGTCTGGACATCCCCCCCCGCGCTGGCCGGCAGCGCCAGCAGATGGGTTTTACGAGCCCTGGAGGAAAAATAACATCTAGATGAGCATCTCTAACTGCCCATAAATACACCCCAGATGATGCAGGGACAGATGAAATGGGGCAGAGACAGGGATGGGAATGGAAAACTGCAAGAGGGGGTTGGCTGGGGTTGGCCTGTGTGCCCCCCGGCTGCTCACCTGGCCTCCTCCTCCTCCTCCCTGCGATGGCTCCTGGCTTCTAACTTGGTATTTTTTCAATCTGAAGCAAGGAAAATTAACCACCTGCCATCCCTGAGCCTTCCCCATCCCAGCTGGACTCTGCTCCCCCTTTTTCCCAAGCAGTAGGATGAAAGCAAGCGAGGGGCCTCCTGCCCGCTGAGCCTTCGCTGGAACAGGACCCTCACGTTAGCAACCCAAGGGAAAACACAGAATCCCAGAATCAATGAGGTTGGAAGAGCCCTCTGGGATCATCGAGTCCAACCATTGCCCTGACACCACCATGGCAACTAGACCATGGCACTAAGTGCCATGTCCAGGCTTTTCTTAAACCCCTCCAGAGATGGGGACTCCACCACCTCCCTGGGCAGCCCCTTCCAATGGCTAATGACCCTTGCTGAGAAGAAGGGCACAGATGGAGAGGGGGAAGAAGCAGTAACTTGGCACTGGGGTAGCAAAAAGGGGCTCTTTAAGGCTGGACTTGAGTGGCTGCAGGTACAAGCCAAGCTGGATCAGAAGCTCTTCTTGCTGCTCTCAATGCAGGGGTAAAAGGGCCCATAATCGATGGGGCAGGATGGTGTGTTACCCTTCACAGTGACAATAAGCACAGGGAGCTTTCGCCTGCTCCTGGTTGGCCCTACAAATCCAAACACCACCGGAAAACCCTCCCTGGGCACACAGCAGGTCAGGGCATGCTGGTGGGGAGATCACCCAGCACGGGGAGATGCTGCAGGTCAGGGCTGGCGAGGCTGGAGCACGACAAACCCAGCCAGCGCTGCGCCTCGCGCCCCTGCCAGGTGCTCAGCCCCTCGCAGGATCAAGCCTGAGCGAAAGGGAGACAGGAACAGTTCAAAAGAAACCCCTCGAGCACGCCTGGCGAAGCACCGCGCACCCCCTTATCAGCACCCGCGGGCGCCAGGCGCTGCAGAGCACACAAAAGGCAAAAGGCAGCCCTTGGGCCGAGCCAACGAGTCTTAATATTTGCATTTGGTAAAGCAAACTAATAAATCCCCATGAGTTTATCCGTGCTTCCCGTTTGTATTTATTAGGAAGAATGACAGGCAGGTTTTCCTCCTGGTTACCCAGGTAAATAGCCACACAGCTCCCACACCCTTCCCCTTTCCAACGGCCTGGCTTTCTGTTTGCTCACCGTCTCCAAACAAGCTGGGACTACACAACTGAGCGACACCAAAGGCAACCGGCCTTTGAAGTAGATATTCGTTATGAACTCCCAAAGGGCCACAGCCAAGCGCTGAGCTTCCCCCCTCCATCCCCAGAGCAGGGTCTGCAGCCACGGGGACACAGGACAGGCAGCACTGGTGGCCATCAGCAGGTCCATGCAGGCTGGGATTGATGGAGGAGCCGCTCCCAGGCACGAAGATCTTCACCAAAGGATGCTACGGTGTGGGCACCACCGGGGTGGTGGGTCTGAGTGACCCAGAGCCTCTGCCTTTCCGTGGGAATTCAACCTCCCTACACCCAGCCCTCCTACACGGACATTGGGGTGATTCAAACATGTAGCTGAAAACAGAGTTTGGCCCGTGGTGAGGCCAGACGCAGGGAATACCGGCCGTGGCAGCACCGTGGCAGCTGGCACTGCTTCTCACACTCTCCCTGGGGTGGGGTAACAGCGGGACCATCGCTGGAGGTGTCCCCCATAGCCACAGCCTGTGTTTTCATAGAATTGTTGTGGTTGGAAAGGACCTTTAAGATCATCGAGTCCAACCCTTAACCCAGCGTTGCCACTAACCCATGTCCCTCAGCACCGCATCTACTCGGCTTTAAAATCCCTCCGGGGATGGGGACTCCACCACTGCCCTGGGCAGCCTGTGCCAGTGCTCGACAACCCTTTTGGGGAAGGCATTTTTCCTGATATCCAGTCTAAACCTCCCCTGGCAATTTTCAGTGGGATGGGCACACTGTTGCTTCACAGTAAGCCGAATAATGGGTGTCAAAGGAAAGGACCCAGGACTTGGTGTTTCAGGGGCATGAAACAACATGATTTAAGGGGAAATAATTTGCATTTCAGTTGCTTTTGGAGCAGGAGACATGCGAGGGGCAGCTCACCTGGCCCTGCCCGGGCAGTGATGGTTAAGGGTCGCAGAAAGGGAAGAGGGAAAGGACAGGGGAGAGTTTTTCTGCAAAGCAAAGGCATTAAACTCTTGGCCCGGCTTTGTTAGGGCAGAGGTTTGCTAAAGCGCTGGTGTCCTGCACAAACGCATCCCTCGGCAGCCCCGCGATAGGGCCGTGATGTAAGTGTGGCTGAGCCAAGGCAAACGGAAAAGAACATCGAGCACTCGCAGAGGTAACGGGTTTTATTAAGAAGTTTAATTATTTCTGAAGGTGACATTTTCCCCCATCTCGACATTCTCCTCGCTGCGGTTTGGCATCCCCCACTCACTGGGCTCCATGTGGGATGTGATGGGGCCGCGGGTGCTCGGACCCCCCCTGAAGCCACCCAACACCCCTGGCACAAGATGAGGCTCTGCCAGACAGTTTTAAAGCCCCGGACACCACGATCGCCAACTCGGCTTCCACCCCACAGCTCCTCCGAAGGCTTTCGCCCCTCCAGCTCCCACCACAGGCATCGGCACCCACGTGCTGCAGGCTGGGTCCAGCCATCCTCATGAAGAGCCCAAGACCCCATAAGGCATCAAAAAGAAGAGTAGAGGGGTAAAAAAAGAAAAAAAAATCCACAGCTGGTTCCTTGGAACCGGGCAAGCACTTGGTCCTTCACAGGGAAAAGCATCAAGCTGCCATTTGACCCCCGAGCACTTTGCCATCCATCACCAGCACTTCCCAGAGGATAATTTCCAAAGCCCAACAGAGAACAGCTAATTAAGTCCTTTTGGCTCCACATGGGTCAGCGTCGGGAGGAAACCCCCCTCGCCAGGCTGGGGACGCGGAGTCCAGCAAGGGAACAGGGGGCAGCTGGTGGAGAAGCTGCTTTCGGTGGTGGGTGAAGCTCCGTGGCTCCCCGGGGAGCTGCTGGTCCCCGCTGTCCCTCTCTCTGTGCCCGTCCTCGGGAGGGTGCTCCTGGGTGCTCCAGCACCTCGGGACGTGCCGCTCTCAGGCCCCCACACCCCGAGCCTTCACCACGGACCCTGTGAAGGAAAAACACGGTGTTAATGGAAGGTCCAGGCTGGGAGGCAGCTGGTTGTGATGAAGCAAATCGTGATTCCTCTTTGTCACCAAATTAAATGTTTGGAGCAATGTGTAAAAGAGGAGATGCACCAGCAGCCCCACGCTTTGGAGGCTGGAGCCCGTCCCAAGGCCTGGGGCTGGTGGGGACCTGTTATGGCTGAGCAGTCCGTGTCCAAGCTGGCTGGGAGGAGCTCTCCATCCACAGCGACTCTCAGTGACAGATGAGACACCAGCACTGACAACATCCCCAGGAAAACCCGCATTCCTCAGCCACGTCACTCTGGAGAGCCCAAAAACAGTGTCAGCCCCAAGGCTGAGCTCCCACGGGATCCGGAGACGTCAGGTCAGGGTGCAGGACAGCACAAGGGTGGATAAGAGGCACGGCCAGGGGCTGATGGAAGAAAATCAAATGGCCGTTTCCATGCGACAGCCAAATCAACGGCATCTGGGAACGCAGAGGGAGGGAAAGCGGCTCGTGCACACGCGGGTCTGAGGTCCGAGGGATGTGCGAGTCACTGATCAAACACCCCAGCACCGAGCTGGACACGGGGTGACCACTGTGCTAGCAGGGAGGGCTGCTCCCCATCGGAGGGACGGGCGGCTCCTCTCGCTCTGCTGGAGTGTTCCCAGGGAGGTCGCAGCCGCCCCGTGCCCATCCCCGTGCCCTCATGGCTGCCCTAGAGGACCCAGCAGAAAGGGGCTCCTTTTCCCAAGCTGCCAGAGACTTTTGGAAGGAGATGGGGAGAAGAAGACGCAGTCCAACAGCAAACACTGTGACCAGAGTGGGGCTGGATCTCCTTTATCCCTCTCCATCTGTGGGTTCCCCACCTACAAGCTCTCAAATGAGCTGCAACGTACTGGAGGATCCAAACTCGGCACAACCAGCTCCCGTTTGGCCCAGACAAGCTCTTGGCCCATTTGGGCAGATTAATCATTTGCTTTCCTCCTTGATTCTCACCCTGTTCACCCCGTAAGATCATTAAAAAGCTTTTTTCTCCCAAAGCAAACCCTGCCCACCTCCCCGTCCTGCTCCGGCATTAACTAGGGGCACACAGAAAGGAGGGTAGAGGTTTATACTCATTTATCGTGCAATACCCATCATCTGTTTGCTTTGGGCTTCACAAGGAATATGCCAGCAAGCTTGGCACCTCCTGGCCAAGATTTTGCACCCCCAGCAATACAGTGGAGGTACAAACCAGCCCCCGTGGCCCCTCCCGGGCGAAAGCCTGACAATCAGCTTCGGGCTTTGGGGGAAAGAGTTTGCAAAACGCTGCGCGCAAGTGTCCCTGGCTCTTGTAAATGTGTTAAAAAATAAAACCCTCTAAGAGCTTCCAGATGTTCTGTTTATGTTGTGGTGTTACCCAGCTCCATCCTCCCGAGGCCAATACGCAGCCTCAATGAAATCGCAGCAGGCAGGGGGGAGCGGAGGAGGTCCGGACCCTCTTCCTCCTCTTTCCCCGTTAACTCCCACGCTGCTGGCGAACGTGCTGAGAGCGGCTGCAAATCCTCCCTCCCGCCCTGAGCATCTCCCTGCCTCGTGAATCAGAGAATCACAGACTGGTTTGGGTTGGAAGGGACCTTAAAGATCATCTACTTCCAACCCCCCTGCCATGGGCAGGAACACCTTCCACCAGACCAGGTTGCTCCAAGCCCCATCCAACCTGGCCTTGAACACTGCCCGGGAGGGGGCAGCCACAGCTTCTCTGGGCAACCTGGGCCAGGGTCTCACCACCCTCACAGCCAAGAATTTCTTCCTAATATCTCATCTCAATCTCCCCTCTTTCAGTTTAAAACCATTCCCCCTCCTCCTGTCACTCCATGCGCTTGTAAAAAGCCCCTCTCCCGCTTTCCTGTAGACCCTTCAGGCACTGGAAGGTGCTAGAAGGTCTCCCCGGAGCCTTCTCTTCTCCAGGCTGAACAGCCCCAACTCTCTCAGCCTGTCTCCAGAGCAGAGGGGCTCCAGCCCTCTGATGAGCATCACTGGGCTTTGCAAGGCACCAACCCCAAACGCCCAGGCTCTGGGCACCGCTGCACAACGGGGACTGGGACGGGGCAGGGAGCTAACGCTTTGGTGGCGGCACCCTAGAGGCACCCAGTGCCCACCAGCACATGCTGAGCAAGAAGGTCCAGAAGGTCCAACCCCACCACGTCCACCTGAGCGGGTCCTGAAGGTCTACCAGAAACTACCTGCTGCTGGCGTGAAGATGCGACAGGGCAAAAAGGATGTCAAGGAGCCCCGGGCGTGTGTGTGTGCAGCAAGCGCGGCTCGGGACTCTTTGCACAGGGCGTTGCAGGTCCAGCGCGCTGCTTTTGAAGCTCCCTTGAGCGAGCTGCGTGGTTGGCAGCAATCAGAGCTCCATAAAGCGGCGATATCGCAGCTATGCGCGCGGGCTCTGATGTGTTATCGGCTCCCCTCCCCGGCGGGGAGGAGGGCAGTCATTGCCGCGGCCCGTTTGAAAGCGTGTTAGCACCTGGAGATCAAAGGCACTTCCTGATGCCCCCACCCCAGCGCAGCCCTTCGGCGGCGCGGTCCCAGCTCGGGTCAGGACACGGCCCAAGACGCGATGCATCCGGCCCGGGCGGCTGCTGCGGGATGTCCCCCTGCCCACACCGGGGACGTTAGCACGTCCCTACCGTGTGGATTAGGTACCTTGTTCATTGCCACCCTTCAGGCAGGGACATGGAGCTCAGGCAGGTTCAAGGCCATGCACCCGCCCACCCCAGTTTAACCACACGCCAAAGGACAGAGCACTCCGGTTTGTCCCAGAGACACCCCCAATGAGGGACCATCCTCGCCAGACCCTGCTGACCTGAACAAACCCCACTCAGGACAAACCTCCCTCCTTCCCGGGAGGACTGGAGCATGTCTGCTACAAGGAGAGGCTGAGGGAGCTGGGGCTGTTCAGCTGGAGAAGAGCAGACTGAGGGGGGATCTTATCAATGCTCACAAATACGTCAGGGGTGGGTGTCAAGGGGATGGGGCCAGACTCTTCTCAGTGGTGCCCAGCGACAGGACAAGGGGCAACGGGCACAAACTGAAACATGGGAAGTTCCATCTGAATATGAGGAAAAACATCTTGACTTTGAGGGTGGCAGAGCCCTGGCACAGGCTGCCCAGGGAGGTGGTGGAGGCACCATCTCTGGAGGTGTTTAAGAACAGACTGGCCATGGCACTTAGTGCCCTTGTCTAGTTGACATGGTGGTGTCAGGGCAATGGTTGGACTCGATGAGCCCAGAGGGCTCTTCCAACCTCAGTGATTCTGTGATTCTCCACCATCTGCACATCCCCCAGCACTAAACCTACCCCGAGAACACTACCCCAGGTGCAATTTATGTTTCCCCCGGGCCAGTTGCCTCCCACGAACCCCGCGCTCCCCAGCGAGGCGTTATCCGCTTCCCCGCGCCCTGGACCGCTCCAGCCCCGGGAGGACAAGCAGCAGCAGCAGCAGCACAGCCAGGCCACACACCGCGAGCCTCGAGGCCACTGGTGCCTCCTGGCCACCAGCCCCCACGCTGCTGCTGTTCCCCTCTCCGTGAGCCCACCGCAACGCCCCAGGAGATAGGAATAGAAAGGAATAGAAACGGGACTTCTGGCTACGGAGGATGGGAGCATCGCGTCCGCAGACAGCTCGAGCACAAGCTGCGTGGGCAGCAAAGCCAAACAGGAAAGAAAACCAAGAGGCAGGGAAACGATTCTGGCAGCGCTCACGTTATGGCTCGCTCAGCACTCACGCCTCCCTGCTGCTCCCTCTCCGGGTGTCCCTCCCTCAGACCCCTCGCCCTGCTCAGACATGCCCCAATTCCACTTTTACTGTCAAAATGTTTCCCATCCGAAGGGCTGGATTTAGAAAAATGCAGCTAGAGCCTGTTTGCAGGAGCCGGTCCCACCACAGCCCACGTTAACACCTCGCTGCGTTGTCCCCACACGGACCCCCAGGCAGGGCTCAGCCTGGCCCCAAACCCCGCACAGGGACAGGGCAGCCCCGACGTGACCAGGTCTGCAGAGAAACGGAGACCGGGGCACATGGAAGGACCTGGAAAAGGATGGGGCTTCAGCCCTGCCCCCTCCGAACCCCCAAAACATGGAGGTGGGGGAGGACAGAGGTGAGGGGCGATGGGGGGGACACGGGGGGGTCTCGCTGTGCCCTTCCCAGCCCAGGCAGTGACTCGATACCCGCCTTAAAGCCATTTACAGTTTAGAGATGCAGGTTCATTCGCATGCCCCGACGTGCTTAATGACCGAAGTGCTCTTCAGTGAACCCAGCGATGGATTGTAAAATAAAGTCAATGAGGCAAGTGGATTAAAGGGGAAAAAAAAGGCAAAAGATCTGAGAGAGATGAAACGGACCCGCTGAGTCACAGCCAATGCGCTGGGTCCCCCCAGCCTCGGCAGCCAGACCCCCTGCCACGTCACCCAGCGATGCCCGTCTCCCAGCCCCTTCCTCCAGCAAGGAGCCCAGTTGGCCACATCTCAGCACAGGCAGCAAACCCCAGCCCGGGGTCCCACGGAGACCCGCAGGTGGTGGAGGAAAGGAGCCCGGCAGTGACCAGCCCCCATCCCACGCTGTCCCCACCCTGCGAATGAACACAGGAGATGTCAGCATCCCCAGCAGCGTGACACCCACACTCAGAGGGGTCCTTCCCGTACGAAAGCTGAGCGATCCCGAGGAAGAAGCGGTGCGGTGGGAAGGGGGAGCCCAGCCTGCCCCCAGCTCTGCCCGGCCTCACGCTCCCCCCCATCGCCCCGTCCTGCCTCCTCAGACACATCTTTGGAGCAGCGTCTCATCAACGTGGCTTTAAACCGGCTACAAAGGAGCCCGCGGGGCTGGTGCAACCCTTTGACACCGCTGCAACGCGGACGAGCCTTCTCCCTAAACCTCCGGGCTGTCGCAAGAGCCAACCTAATTCCCAGAGTTTCAGCCCAAAGAGATTATCTGCGTTGCTAACCCAAGCATGCGACACACAAAGCCGTGCCAAAACCCCGGCCAGCCTCAGAGAAGATGTCATTAAAACTCCTCCAGCTAGAGGAAGCGAAGCAAGTGGTTTGTTCCCATGCCGCCCTTTCTGGTAACGCGTTAATAAATAACCGCGGCCCAGACAGGTGCTGTCAGCTCCGCCGTGAGTCACCGACCCGCCGCAAACAGCCCTGAGTCACGACGCGACGGTCCCGCACGTTCACGCCCTCGCTGAGCCCCATGGGACGAGCGGGGATGCTCAGTGCCGGACCATCGAGGGGTAGGAGACATCCCCCCCCTCAATCCTGACTATTTAACCCAACGATAGCAAAGGGCATTCATCGAGAGCTCGCTCTAAGCTGCAACACCCCGGAAAAGCTCACGAGGTTGTGATGAAGAGGAGGCTCAGAGGTGACCTTAGGGCATTCTACAACTACCTGAAGGGAGGTTGTAGCGCAGTGGGAGTCGGCCTCTTCTCCCAGGCAACCAGCGATAGGACAAGAGGACACAGCCTCAAGCGTGGCCAGGGGAGGTTCAGGTTGGACATTAGGAAGCATTTCTTCTCAGCAAGGGTCATTAGCCATTGGAAGGGGCTGCCCAGGGAGGTGGTGGAGTCACCATCTCTGGAGGGGTTTAAGAAAAGCCTGGACATGGCACTTAGTGCCATGGTCTAGTTGCCATGGTGGTGTCAGGGCCATGGTTGGACTCGATGATCCCAGAGGGCTCTGCCAACCTCGTTGATTCTGTGATCTCCCAGGCTGCGGCTGCAGAGGATGGGGGTGCAGGACATTGCTCCCAGCACCAGGTGCTGGTTTCCTCCTCAAATCCCAGCCCTGATCAACCCACTGAGACCTACACACAGGCACTCACCCTGGAATAAGCGAGACTAAAAATATGCGTTTTAACCCCCCCAACAGAAACACCTCCAACGACTTTCTTCTTGCCCACATACTCCAACCTGTTCTGCTGCCTCCTTCTACCAAATTTTTCCCCCTCCTTCCCCGCAAGAAAAGGCTGCTCTTTCTTTCAAACGATGTGTCACAGTGAGACTGACAGGCAGACAAAAGAATGAAGAAAGTCCCATTCTCCTTCATTTTTGTGACACGGCGATAAGCACTGAACGGTGTCAGGGCTGGACGACACGGACTCCGGGAGAGGTTTTGGGCAGGCTCTGGCACCCGATGACAGCTCTGGCACCTTTATTAAAAGCATCCCCAAAGTGATAACCCTCTGACAGTGATCGATGGGCCTGAGTAGTGAAACGATGCTCCCTGAGCACAGACTTTGGTCACCTCTCAGCATTTTTAGTTCTGCTGCCAGACCTCCAGCAGTCCCCATCTGCAGGCAGATGGGAGCCCCTGATGATCCACCTGATCCCTGGGCTCTTCCAAATGAGCTGGAGAGCTTTTCCCCCTCCTCTTCTCACCAACAAGGAGAGCGAACCCTGGAGCCCCCCGGGGAAAGGGGACACCCCAACCGCAGAGGCCACGTCCCGGCCGCCCACGGGGCGATCTCCAGCACAGCCCCGAGCAGCCCCACGTGCCCAGCGCCGCTCCCCCACCAGCTAAATCCTCCTTTATTAGGACCAGACTAATTCAGCCTTAACCCACAAATGCCTTAGGATCTCACTTAATCCCGTAGCAAGCTCTTCCCCGTTGCAGGCTGCAGGTGTAACCCACCTCTTTGGCTGCCTCCCCGCATCCTCACCCCATCTGGGCTCTTTGATAGCGGCTGGGCAAGGCTGCGGTTGGCTTTGCAGGCAGGACACGGGCAGGGCACGGGCAGGTCTGCCAGGAATCGCCCCCCTGCAGAGCCCGGGCAGAGGGGCCGGGCACTCTCACCTCCCCACAACAGCCCACCACCACAGCAGAGCTGCTCCCCAGGCTGCCCCGAGCGGCTCCTCTCCATCCCCAGGCTCGACCTTCCCCTCCCCTGGGCTGTCACACCGAAAGAGCCGCAGATGCCAGCGCAGCATCACGCGAAGGCACAGAACAGCCTTCGCTCTCCACCAGCACAACATCTCCCCATATTTTGGGGTGTCTAATCCCAGAGAGGGAGAACGGGGCACACACAGACCCTGCATTCGGGGTCCTCTGGAGCACCTGGGGTCTCCTTGGAGCAAGACCTTCACCCGCTGCCCGCTCCCCCCGGGGTGCTCTGCAGCACCTCCTGCATCCAGGCAGAAGCAAGCAGGGATGGACCCCCAGGATAAAAGGGATTACGGGGGGGACCATCCTTATTCTCACACACCTCTCTCTGCTCCCGTCCTGGTGCAGCGATGCGCTGCCTCACAGGTTGGGAAAGGGGCTGCGAAACCTCCTTGTTTGGCTCCAGGGAGGTGATGGGTTCGGCCATGCAACCCGCAGGGTCCCACCCTGAGGGTGAGCTCTGGGGATGTTCAAAGTCCTCACATCTGCGTCAAGGTGTTTTCTGAAAAGCTTTGAATTAGGGAGTGAACCCAGACAAGGGTGCAAAAGCCCCACGCTGGAGTCCTGCCCTTGCTGGAGGCAGGATCCCTGCCACCCCCTGCCCTCTGGGACCAGCCCCGCCGGGGAGGGTGGGAGGAAAAACCATCCGGCTGCACATTTATTTTGCAGCTTTGAGCTGATTTCTGTCCCTGGGGATTACCAATTTAAGCAGTGTTTTTTTCCTGTTCCGACCCTAAGCTGATTAATTCTCTGCGGCCCCCTTCTCCCCCCGTTCCCCCCCTTCCTTTTGCATGAAAAAAAGAGGATATGAAACGCCAGCAAAGCGTGCCAAGGCAGAGCCGGGCAGGGAGAGCAGGACTGTGGCTGCCCAGCTCCCCGAGCCCACGGCGGGCCGCATCCTGCCTTCCCTCCAGAGCCATCAGCTCCGTCCCACCGGCTGCACAGTCAGGGTCAAACCACAGCTTTATGATCTTTATCTTCTTAGTGCAAAGGAACTGATATCCCCGAGGGAGGGGAGAAACCTCCCCGTCCGCTGAGCCCAGCCGGTGAGGGCCATCGGCACCATCATCGCCCTCCCAGCGCAATGGGAACAACTGGCTCGTATGAGAGATGCTGGTGGGGACTCATCCATGAGCAGCGAGACTTAGAATCATAGAATGGTTTGGGGTGGAAGGGACCTTAAAGACCAGCCAGTTCCAACTCCCCTGCCATGGGCAGGGACACCTTCCACCAGACCAGGTTGCTCCCAGCCCCATCCAACCTGGCCCTGAACACTGCCCGGGAGGGGGCAGCCACAGCTTCTCTGGGCAACCTGGGCCAGTGTCTCACCACCCTCACAGCAAAGAATTTCTTCCTAGTATCTCATCTAAATCTCCCCTCTTTCAGTTTAAAACCGTTCCCCCTCATCCCATCACTCCATGCCCTTGTAAAAAGCCCCTCTACTGCTTTCCTGTAGCCCCTTCAGGTACTGGAAGGTGCTAGAAGGTCTCCCCGGAGCCTTCCCTTCTCCAGGCTGAACAGCCCCAACTCTCTCAGCCTGTCTCCATAGCAGAGGGGCTCCAGCCCTCAGATCTGACTTGCCCTGGCACTATCCCAAGCGCAGGAGCCTCCCCGTGCAAGCACCGTCACTCGCAGCGGCACGTAGCCCAGCACACCGGCGAGCCCCATGGCACGCCCGGGTCTGCTGCTCTTAGAGAGAGGGGCTGGGGAGGCTCAGGGACGGGGGGGATGCAAAAGCTGCACCTCTCAGGAGCCTCTGGGGTGGTGGCTTTGGGGCACGTCTCTGCCAAGGTGACACGGGAGCGCGGGGACAGGCTCTGGTGGGACAAGCCGCGTCCCGTCGCCTGCCAGCACCGCGGCTGCCAAGGGGCTCCTCGCGGTACCACCGCCACAGCATCCCCAGCTCCACCGAGCCCCAGCACCGCGGATGGAGATCCATAACAGAAAATAATCCCCAGTTAATTACCTAAAATCACCCCAGAGCAAAGCCAGGTTTGCCAGAACCCCTCTCACACGCAGACACAGGCACAGCCATGTGGCAGGAAAGCCCAGCACACACCCAGCCCTATAAAAAGATAATTATACAATCTGCAACGGTAAATTAGCACAGCAAAACACCGTTTAATTCTCACAAAGAACCTCAACACCAGATCAAGAGGTAAAACTACCTCTCACCTGCAGTGAGATGAGCCCCCGGGTCAGGATTACGGCTTATTGCTGAGGCAGGGTGGGAAGGTTCAGCGACTGCCCTCACCCGAGGTTTGGCCTGTGGAGAGGAGCGAGTTGGGCTGGTTGGCCCTTCTGGATGCTTGAAACTGGGGAGCAACAGCAAAAACCCTTTATGTGCATAAATCAAGGCAGAAGATTCACTGGTCTTCTGTTTTCAAATGGTAAGGCATAAAAATTGGGGATTTTTTTTTAAATTACTACATTTAAATAACTTCCCTTTAAGTGGAACAAAAAAAAAGACGCATAAAAAACCCAAGTCTTGCAGCTGGTCCCGTCCAACCCAAGGACACAGAGTTGAAAGGACAAAATACCCCTCTTCAAACAACCACACAACTCAAAAACCATCGCAGAGCCCCGCATCCCCTCGGCGTGTGACGGAGCTGGACCCCATGCCCTGCTCATCGCCTCCCAATCTTGGACTAAATCTGATGGCAAAGAGAGATACAGAAAGGAACCCCCCACCTCCTGCCCCGCAGGGCTTGAAGTGAAAGGGAAAAAGGGTAAGAAAAAGGACTTTGTTTTAACTCAGATTTGTTGGAAGTGGGGGAAAAGCAAGGTTTTCAAAAATAATTTTAAGGGAAAAAGTATATTTTTACTATGCCCCCGCAAACACAAATCTATTGCTGATCATTCTGCAAGTGAAACGTAACCGTGTGTGGCCGCGTTTGGGACTATCTGGGCTTGGCATCGCCCGTGTCGCGTTCCCCGTGGGTCACCCCAAGGGGTAACACCCACCCGCTGGCCCTCGGCAGGGAGACGACGGGGGATTGCGCCAGGCAGGAGAGCTCCGAAATTCAGCCCTGGGATGGGGAAGGTTCAAGGTGAGGGTTTGGTGACCCCTGGAAGTCCCTTGGGACCATTCCCAGCAGGAAGCAAAGCAAACAGCACCCGCCGGGCGGGTGACCTCGGCAGAGGACACGCAGACACGGACTTTCAGCCCAGCGTTTCCTAGAATTAGCCAGGGATTTTTTGAAACTGTTCCTGGCTGCGAAACGCCGATTGGTTGCAACTTCAACTCGATGCAGGAATATAAAAATGTAGGTCAGGAAAAAAAAAGCATCCAAGTGAAAAGCTCCTTGTTCCTCGGCGCGACGCCTCGTCCGACCGGCCCTGCGGTGCCGTCCCGGGGTGAAAGGCTTGGGGAGGGCTCGATGCGATGGGCACCTGGGAGATGTCCCAAACCTCAGGGTTTTTAGAGGGTGAAGTAGCCGTTTCTGCGGTGCCTGCGGACGGGGGACATCGGTGGTGGGGCTCGTGCTGCCAGGGCACGCTCAGCCCGCCCCGGCTGCCGTCAGCCGCGGGGCAGACACTGATTTTGTACAATTTCTACGTCTTTCCCAGTTATTCCAGGCACTTGGCTCTTCAGATTAAGGCGCAGATTGCAGCAAAGCAGTAAACGCCTGCTCCCATCTTTGGGACAAGATCAGCCCAGCGTTTTCAACATGCTCCGGGGCAAAGCAGGGAGGGGAAAGCCAAAAGGCAGCGATTTCCCGACACAATATTAAATTCAGCCAGGGCAGCATCCCGACATTTGACCCCAAAAACCTGCTACCTGGGGTACAAAGGCAGAGAGTTTCACGTGCCCCATTAAAGAGCCCAAAAGCACCCCAGAGCCAAAGAAGGTTTGCTTAGGACGGAGACGCACCCAAGTATTTATCACCCAAACTCTAACAGCAGCGATGCTGGAAACCCCTCTGGCTCCATCTACCCGGCCTCACAAGCACCTTCTTCCCCTCGTTAACGCCCAACCTAAGATCCACGTAGAGAGATTTTGGGGAGAAAATCCACCTTCTAGAAAAAAATGGATGATTGCCCCCGCAATCGTGGGGCTGCCCCAGCCCTCTCCCCTCCCGAGCCGGGGAACAGCTGATCCCTTTTCAACACGTCCACGGGTCGCAGCTGTAATTTACTGAGCTCATTTAACCACACGCGCCCGCGTCCAGCGCCCGCCGCAGCCACCGAGCTCAGCCCTCCGCCCCAGCCGCCTCCTGCAATTTGCTTTTTGTTTGCTTTAATTGAGAAAAGAGGGAAAAAAAATAAGAAAGAAGAAAAAAAAAAAAAGAAAACCCTCTCCCAACCCTTTGGTTTCATTTTTCAGGTGCCTTGATTTATGGGTTGGCCTATTCCCTTTTAATAGGCTCTCTCCGCGGGAGCCGGGGTGTTTCCCGCGGGAAGGCTGCGTGTGCTGCGGCTCGAGGGGTCCTGCCACGTGCCCCCAGCAATGAGACCCGGTCCCCATCATCATCATCTTGATCTGAGGAGGAAGAAAATTGGGAGCAGCTGCATCCCCTCCGGCTGCGACTGCAACCTCCGTCCCGAGCACGTCGCGGTCCAGCCCTGTGCATCCCCGGGTGGGGTCTCCCCCCTTGTAGGCACCTTTCAGGTCCCTGCTCCCACTTCCCAGCACTCAGACAACGCAAGCAAGTCTAGAGCAAAGAAAGCTTCCAAGAAAGATATTTTCTTGGAAGCTTCATCTCAGCAGATGAATCTTCATCAGAGCAGCTTCATCTCAGCCCCATCCCTAGAGCAGGCGAGAAGAGGAACCTGGCCAGCGCCAGAGGAAGGCAAGAGGAGCCTGGCACTGCCCAGCCTTCTTCCCACCACCCTCCTCCTCCCCCAGCTCCCACTGTTGCCTTGGGCATGATCCAGGGCACAGTGCCCACGAGGAGAATTCCCAGCAGATGAGATCTACAGCTCATTTAATTAAATTTTTCCTTTTAGGTCAAATAAGAGGATTCTGCCCAGCTAAGGGCTGGAGGAGTAGAGCCAGCCAGCCACCAAGCCCTGAGCCCACTGAGTTTTCCCTCCCAGGTTGGACACAGCAGCTCGGGGAGAGGTTGACCCATCATCTAGGAGGGTGCTCAGAGGAGCTGGAGACCTTTGGATACGTGGCCGGGGAGGATGGGTGAAAACGCATCCTTTAGCGATGGCAATGAACGTGCATCCCCGCTAACCCATCTCATGGGCTGGGTTGCTGAGGGCAGGGAAGGACTCAATGAAACAAGTCACGTCAGGGACAGCCCCTGGGGTTTTCCAGGTCTTCACCAGCTTTATGGTCTCTCTTCTGCAGGTTGTCCCCAATTGCAGACTGGGACCAGGCGGTCACAGATCCCCACCCCATTAAGCAAAGCTAGAAACCACACTGCAACCTGTGGGGCCTCAAGCAACAAGAGTAATGGGGAAAAATGGAAATCTACCCCTACCTGCACCCCTTCACCAGTCCCTGTGACAAGGGGGGACCCGCCAGCCCCAGCCTCCAGCCCTTCAAGGCTCCTTAAAGCATCTCACTGAGGATGGCGATGCTAAACCTGCTCTCGCACCCCATGGAGAAGCGGGTGCATCCCCCAGCTCACTGGTACAGCTCCACCAGTTCAGACTGGGTAAAACTGCTGGAAGCCACGTTTTTCATCGGCGCAGCAGGCAGGCTTGGCCTCTCGACAACCAGAGCTTTTTTAAATAATATATATATCAGCCTAGCTACGCTGCTGGCTGAGCCCCAGACGACTGCAACCGGGGCCAATCCCCAGGATAAACACAGCCTACCTGGGTTTATAAGTGCCAGAAGCATGTAGGCACCATGCGCGCTCTCTTATATAAACAGCACTGCAAAAACAGCCCTGAGCGCCGCAGGAACGCTTGTAGTACGCCCCGTACACGAGATGAAGTGTTTGGGAACATTACTGCAACGGATCCCGTGGGAGATGCTTTCCCTCCTCCTGCCTGCCCCACGCATCAGCCTTAAAGGCAACCCCGAGCACGGCGCAGCCTTTCCCTGCTCGCCCCAGGCACCAGGCTCGGTTGGAGGAAGAGGATGGTGTCCTGCAGCCCGAGATGCTCTCAGCCACCCGGGGTTTGGGACGTGCAGCTGGAGAAGTCCCCAAGCTGCTTACGCCTGCCGAGGCGGGGATGGATGGTGCAAGCGATGCTGGGCAGCCAGCACAGCAAGGGATGCAGTGGAGCAGGCAGAGGGGGTACCCAGCCCTCTGCACGGGCAGGAAAAGAGCTGCAGAAAAAGCCAGAAGATGCCCAAGAGCTACGTGAAACCCAGGACCGAGGTTTCACACACGCTGGCCACGCACGAGGTGCAGTTGCTCTGCGCCTGCACTCTCAGGACAAACGCTCCTGGCTGCAGCATCGCTGACTGGTCCCTGCAGCGACGCAAGAAGAGCAAGGAAAGATCCCTGCCCACAAAAACCTCACAAGCAGGTGCACCAAGCCAGGCCGTGCCAACCTTGGCAGAGCTCTTTCAGAGACCCCTGCTCCCCCACTCTTTCTCCCTCTACCCCTTCACTCCCAAGCCAGCCGGCAGCTTTCGGAGGGTTAAAAGGGTGCGTGCCCCCGCAGGGCTGGGCTCCCCTCCCTCCTCGCCCCTCTCTTCCCGGCATCACTTGGAGCCCAGAGGCTCTCCAGATGTAATCTCCAAGACAAACATACCGTGGCTGGAGCCCGCTCCATCCGCACTCAGACCGCAGACACTCGCGGCTCTGCCCCCTCGCCCCGCAGCAGCCCTGCATCCCCCCCACCAGCTCTTCCACACACGAGGTACCAGCAAATTGTCATCATCTTCACAGTGAAGCCGTGAGGGAGGGGTTGTAGCTGGGAGGGAAGAAATCCCCACCACAAGAGCCACCGTGTCTCTGGGTGGGTTTTTATGGCAGGTGAGGAGCTGGACATCTCTCTGCCCAGCCCGAGCCACCGGTGCAGCTGGATGGGTGCAGGAGGGAGGGGAAGAGCAGCATCAAAACATCAAATGGGATCGTTGGTGTGGCTCAAGTGCTGACCCAGCGAGGGCCACGCTTCTGTGTTTTGCAGAAACAAGGCCCTGAGGAGCTGGTTGATCTCAGAGAAGCCCCTGATTTCTTCCCTTTTCTCTGTAGATGCTGGCACGGTACCCAGAAACACCAGCTCCCCCCAGCAACCGCCAGGAGGAGGAGGGATGGAAGCTGCTAAAGCCACTTGATACAAGCCAGTGGTTTGTACATTGTTCAAGGTAGTTATTATTGTGATAAAGGGAAAAATCCCACGTCAGACCGGAACGTGCCGAGCACCGCATCGCCCAGGGAGGCGGTTAACACCTGGACGGTCTTGTTCAGAGGAGGAAGGAAAGGGTCTCCAGGCTATTTGGCAACGGGAGCCTGCCAGTAAACGCTTATCTGACGTTTCAGTCGGAAGTTGAGAGATTTGGTTCATTTTCCACAGGGAACGGAAAATGAAGGCAGGGAGAGGAGCTGCCGGGCTCAGCCCCAGAGCTCTGCCCCAGCAAGGGCCAGGCTGGGCACCACAAAAGCCACCTCCTGTCCCCAAAACCTACAGGCAAATACCTAGATGGTGTGAAGTCGGTCTGGTTCACTCCATGCACCAGCTTTCTGGACGTTTAACTTATTTCAGCACTGAGAAATGTATTTTCATGTGACACTGTGGGACTTCCAGGAGAGAATAACTCACCCAACCAAGCTTACAGCCTCCACCACAGCCTGGAAAACAGGAGCTGGAATTAGCTCCAAGTGGGGTGGAAAGATCGAGATCAGCCCGGAGCTGGCACGGGAGAGCCTGATGGCAGTCGGGACCCCGAGCGCCGTGTGCCGCTGCCCTCAGCCCAGCTATAAAATCACTTTCTGAAGATGATGCATGGATTAATTACACACACATACACACTGATGCTTTCATGAAAAAGGCCATTATACAAAATTTGTGGGAGCAATAAAAATATAAATAGTCCTCAAGGCACCACAAAACGATGCCATTTTAAGTGCATTTATTTTTTCCTTGAAATCTGCGGGGTGGTATTTAAAGATGAAGGGAGGAGGAGGAGGAATACGTGCTGCTCTGTCCAAGCACCAGGCACCCCACAGAGCGCTGGTGGTCTCCCAAAGCCAGCCAGGGGCTCCAGGTCCCTGCTTTAGTGACCTCCCCGCACCTTTTATGTGCCACCCCACCGACATACATCAAGCATTTCACCCCAGCACCCGAGAAACGCCCAGCCCAGCTCCCCCCCCACCCAAAAGGGTTTCTCAATATTTGCCTTTGCGATATCAAAAGGTGGCCACAGCCCCATTCCCGAGGTGCTCGGGCAACTCGCTGGTGGTCCCTAAATAAGCAGCCAGATGATCTCACAGCAAACATCCTGGGGTCCTTGTGGGCAGCCTCCGTGCAGACCACAGAAACCTTCAAACAAGCCCTGGGAACAGGGAGGCACAGTTCCCTCCCAGCCACCAGCCTGCTCCAGCCGGGTCCACCCAGAGGGACGCTTCACAAAGTAAACTCCAGTGTTCTTGGGGTTTGCCCAAAATACAAGCCCGGCAGGACAGACAGACGCTGGAAAGGCAAGCGAGAGGGAAAAGAGGAAAACCCACAAGCCCTGTGGCTCCATCCAAGTCACGAGCCCGGTGAGTTCCCTGTGGTTCGGCGAAGGGGAAGAGGATTTTTCCTGGATGGTACAATTCCCTGCTCACATCTCCTCTCGAGCCCACGGAGGCGGACAAAGATGACAGTGTCCCTTCACTCCCACCTCTCCAGGACACACCAAATGCTTCTGACCTCCCAGGGCAGGCAGGGTGCCCTGGGGACATGGGGGTCCCCTGTTCAGGGAGCTGCTGCTTCATGGACCAAGAAGCTCCTGTGCGTTTTCTCATCCTCTTTGGGACTGAGCTACCCACGTCCACAGGCTCCAGGAGGGATGGACGTGGGGAAATGAAAGCAATTGTGCCTCCTGCAGCCACAGCGATAATAAGCAACCGCCACCGATGTGGCATCAGGTCGGCACGGAGGGTACCAGGAGCTGGGAGGAGGGAGAGAGCGTGGAAACTGCTGCACAGCCCAGAAATGGCAAAAGCCTTCAGGCTTTTACTGTGTCCCAGTTAATTACCACTGGAAAAGTCATCAGCAGACCCTGCAAGTCATTCGCCTCTGTTTATCCTGGCCCGTGGGTCACCCTGGGCTGCAGTGGTTGGGGCCACCGCGCCGTACTGCAGCCTCCGCTCACGCGAGCGGCACGAGGAGCACGGGAACCCTGCAGCCACGTCCATCTCCGCGTCGGGGGCAGCGTGGTGAGGAGTCTGCTCTTGCCTCCACCCCACGAGTGCAGAACACGGCTCAGGACAGAGCATCACCCTCCACACAGCACCCAGCGAGCACGGGCTGAGGCTCCCTGAGCTGTCACTTGCTGGTGGTCTTTCAGAAATAACTGAATTCCAGCCCAGCTGCTGTCACGCTTTAAGAGGTGGTACATCAAAAATCCTCCTCTCTCACCCACCAGTTTGTTTCCTTCCAAAACATCCAATCCAGCTTTTTTTTTTTTCCCTTTGCACCTTCCTCCACCATCACTGAATTCCCCAGGTTTTCACTTGGGCAAAGGATAAAACTCCAGCTCCTCTCACCACTTTATGAAGCAGCAGCATCACTCTCCATGTCACACAGATGGGTAAACTGAGGCACGGGGAGGTGGTCGACCCCAGAGCATCTGCCCTAGCCCCAGAAAGGCTGCCCAGGGTTGGGGGGCCATCAGCTCACCCCTCCACACCTCACAGCCACGCTCATCGCACTTGTTTTACCCTAATTCCCACGGGCAGGCCAGGAGAGCTCTCCTAAAGCTTCACCTCACCCCGTGCACGACAGCAATAATAATATTAATCTATTAATTTGATGCTGCAGCACTTCCCTGCCCAAGAGCGGCGCCGGCTCCGTGCACGCCCCGGGTGCTCTCTGAGCTCCCCCTCCGCCGCTCCACTTTCTGTCCAACCGGTTCTGCTCTTTATTTTTGTTTCAGGGAGGATTATCGCCCCGCCGATCTCCAGCTGACGGCCGCAGAAAACCCACCGGCCACCCAGGGCAAGCAGCAGGAACGAGATGGTTGTCCCAGGTCTCTCGTGGAACCGAGGGAGGAACAAAATCGCCTCCAGCAAAGGGAGGGCATCACCAGCTGCGCTCGAGCCGGAGGCTTTTTTAAGGCCAAGACAACAACAGACCAAGCTGCTGTTTTCATTTGAAGTCTCTGGGAAGGAAGAGTTTCGGCACTGGACAGAGGGGACAGCTTAGCGGTCTTTAAACATCTGGTTTGCAACGCCCAGGAGCCCGTTTTTGGCCAACGGCCTCAGGGTTGGAGCACAGGGGGGGTCTTGCAGGCACTGCAGCTGCTGGGGGGGAGCCTGGGTGGGATGGGAACGCTGCCCAGCCCTCGCCGCGGGCACCCCGTGCCACCCCGGGGCTCTCCCAGCCATCGCGCACGAGGAGCCCGAGATGCCACCGCCATCAGTCCCTACCCCAGGTTACCTGTTTTGAGAGCCCGGCTGGCTTTTCTTGCCCCTGTTTACACGCAGAAGAGTGATGGCTGGTAACACAGCTCCCCTGCAGCACCCGATCCTCCCTACCATGTGGCAGCCCTGGGCTGGAGGGATAAAGCAGGCAGTGGAGCCCCGTCCCTGCCCAGGTAGCCCAGGGACCCCCAAGGGCTGGGGCCGGGAGCCTGCAGGCAGCAGGGTACCACGGATTGGCCCATGCAGCAAGACCTGCCAACACATCCCGACTGTCTCGCCAAGTCAAAGCCTCCTCTCCATCACCGCTGGAGCAAAAGACCTCCCGTGCCCTGAGCTGGTGACGCTCAGCACAATTTACCACCCTTCAGACACTGGAATATGCCCTCACTGCTGGAAATCGAGAAGAAACTCCAGCCCACAAGGCAGAAGGACACCAGAAAGCCAAATCATGCTGGGACCCCACACCGTCCCACGTCCCTCAGGCTTCTGGATTTCGGTCTTGCTCCATCCTGGCCTGGGGACAGATCTGCAGATCCAGGCGCTTTCCCTCCTCACCTCAGGGAACACGCATGAATTTTAAAATTTCCTGCCAAGTATCAATTGTGCAGATGTTGAATTCTTGGCAGGGACCTCGAAAGTGCTCCCTGAGGTACTAAGGAAAACTCTCCCGCTTTGGCTGAACACATTTCTGGAGCCCTGTGCCCACACTCTGGGCTTGCACAGTGTCCATGCAAGCCACACAGGAACAACACCCAGGAGTAAAGCAGAGCAGATTCTCGCCGGCTATGGGATTCCCACCTCACTGCATTTTGCTTTCCAAAGGTGTGTGCCTGCTAATTAATCTTGGTCCTGGCCCCACGTGAGCAGGGATGGGACAGAGCCAGAGCATCACCCCCGGGGCTGGCTTAGTTTGCATGAGCACCGCTTATTTTCCTGAAAAATCAGCATGAAAACCAAGAGAAGAATAAGAGAGTGGAGGCATGGAGAGATGGCTGTGGAGGGGAAGGAGCCTGGTGTGATGCTGAGCACCCTGGCTGGGCGCTGAGCCGCAGGACCAGCCGCTGCCCAGGACTCGGGGCACATCCTGCAGCTCACAGCGATTCCTGCGACGTTCTCCCGAGCGCCCCAGAGATCGCCGCAGCCATCGGAAGGGCAGAAAACGATCCTCTCCTCGTGTCACGCTCTTGGCAAGCTCCCCCCCGCCCCGACGCATCCTGTTCGCCGCTTCGTATCCGGCTTGGGAATTCCAGGAACATCTGCACGCCTCCCTCGCCCCGTGCACATCTGCGTGTCCGTACCTGCAGCGCGGCCGCGCTCCCGTCCCGCCGGCGCGGTGCTCGCCCACGTCTGCAGCGGGCACCCCCCGCACCAGCCCTGCTCGCCGGGGGTGGAAAAAGCAGCCAGCCCTTCCAAGCTTCATCCTGACTCCCCCAGGAGCCAAAATGTTCCGTCCCCAACCAGTCCCCGTGGGTAAATAAATAAATGGGCTAAGCTGAAACCATCACTCCTCGTAAAACACGGCGCAGCATCCGGAGAGGAGCCCCCGCACGCAGCCACAGCATCTTCCCATCGCCTGGACGGATCTTGTCCTCTCCAGGAGCAAAAATATGAGTGTCACCCCCGCTCACTAGCAAGGAAGGGGCAGAAATGATGCGGCCGGGGATGGAGGGTACCCATGTGAGCCACCCCGCTGGGGCGTGCAGGATGCTCGCAGCGCTCGCTCTGATCAGACCAGTGATTGCTGAAAGGCAGCCTGTCAAACCCCACCGCACCCTGCCCCGAGCGCTTCACAGGCGCTTCACTGGAAATAAAAATGACTAGAGAGGACTCCAGGCAGGAACAGAAAAGAAAAATAAAGATTCATATGACCTGGATTTAGGGTTGGGACAAGATCTGGTGACTGCCCGAGGACCAGAGAGTGGTTATGCTCCCACCCCATCGCAGCCCCATTCGGTGTCTTCCTCCAAAAGCCCCAACCCTGGCCACGAACCTGCTTGGTCAGGAGCACCGAGCTCCTCGTGGCCCCCCCGGGAACATCATTAATGCTCCCTCTGCACCTGCAGCAGCCGCCGACCTGCCAGGGACCTCCAGCCACCTAGAAGAAAGCCATCGAGTTTTTTCCCTGGCCCATCAGTCTGGACAGTCACCAGGGCGAAGGAGCCAGCCCAGGCAGGAGCCATACTCCAGTCGCAAAGGGACGCACGCCTGTGCCTATCCTGTTGCAAAGGGAAGGCAAAAAGCCCCAGCTCCCCCCTCCTCCAGGCAGTTTTACCCAGGTCCCAGAGCCCTCAACCACCCTGCAGCTCCTCGCGGTGCTCCGACACGCACTCGCTCATCCTTGCATCCAGCTGCTCTCTGCTGATTTAGCTCCCATGGGGAAAAATTCATCCTTGGCATGGACAGGGCACACAGCACCTTCGGAACAGGCCACTGCTTAACGCTGGCCAACAGCCACCTCGCACCCATGACCCCCCAAGACCAAGAACACTCTCAGCTCCTCCTTCGGTGCTTGAGCTCCCAAGAAAACCAGTGAGCTGCAAAGAGCCCAAATCCTTCTGTGGATCTTGGCTGAAGGGACAGTTATCCTGGCCCGGACCTGGCAGGCACAAGGAAGCTGTTTTCTGTGCTCTGGTGGGGTGGGCAGCATCCATCCCCAGCAGCCCCCAGCCCCGCACTGCTGGCTGCCCCAGCCTCCCCCTGCTGCTGCCCCCCAGCACCATTTGGGATTTGCACCAAATCCCACCGAGCATTTGCACTCCCAAATGTACTTTCTGGTCCTTGACATCCCACCCCTCAGCCAGGCAGGGCCAGCAAAGCTGCCCGCAGAGACGTGCTCGGGGGGCCAGGACGATGCCTGGGAGGAGGGAGGGGAGCGTGCCAAGGGACTGCCTTTTCCCACCCTTTACCTGCCCTCTGTGCCATTAAAAACCATTTTGTCCAGTATCAGCAAGCCTGCAAAGCTTCCCCTTCCCACAAACCTCCTCATCCCCAGCAAGGCTCCAGCGCCAAGGACAGCATCCATTATTATCCACAACCCTTCTGCCCTTCCTCAGATTTCAAATCCACCAGATTTTTTTTTTTCCTTCAGAAAAAAACAAAAACAATCTTCAGAGAGAGAGGGAGCAGCATGCGAGAGCGTGTGAAGGAACAGCGGCACCAAGATCTTGCAAAACTGCATTTCAGAGAAACGGATGGGGAAGCTCTGGGGTGCCAGGCTTGGAAACGTGATGCACAACCACCCTGCACCACAGAAAAGCCCACGAGCGTTTGGCACGTGCAGAGACTGGCTGCCCTGGGGTAAAAACAAAACTTTTTTCATTTTTTATTGCAAGTCTTGGAGGGAAAAGAAAGCACGTGTCACAACATCCCATCCCCACCAGTACACAGACGTCACCGCTCAGGATGTAGCTGATCTCCCCCCTTCACTGACCCCGTTCACTCGTTTCAGGGATGTTCATGTGGAACAGGAGCAAGATCACATGTCAGAGCAATTTTCTGCATGGCTTCAAACTCCCACTAACCACGCAGCAGCATTTAGGGCTCTCACTAAGCTTGTTCTACTCTTGTAGGTGTAACCAACGTATCAAAGGTATCAGCAGCTTTTGCTGTGCAAAGTGGTCCCTCCCATCTCCTCTCCTTCGCGACTCTCACAGAATCAATGAGGTTGGAAGAGCCCTCTGGGATCATCGAGTCCAACCATTGCCCTGACACCACCATGGCAACTAGACCAGGGCACTAAGTGCCATGGCCAGTCTTGTCTTAAACCCCTCCAGAGATGGTGACTCCACCACCTCCCTGGGCAGCCCCTTCCAATGGCTAATGACCCTTGCTGAGAAGAAATGCTTCCTAATGTCCAACCTGAACCTCCCCTGGCGAAACTTGAGGCTGTGTCCTCAGCTCTGGAAAAAAAAATGCAGAATCATCCTTAAAAATTGCTATTGCCCGGCTGCATCTCAGGGCATCTCAGCCCCCACGGAGGAGCCCTGCCCTGCCCTCAGCCACGGCGCATCACCTATGAACGCCGTCTGCGTTGGGATAAAGGCGCTTTGTGCAACGCGCATCTCTCAACACATTCCCATATGGAATTTGATCAAATTGGACTTATCTCAGCAAAGCTTTGAAATCCCCCCCCGCTCCTCTGCTCCTGACACCACCGCAGATGTGCGCTGGGACATTAAAGGGAGCCTGGCACAGCGGCAGCCCCCGCATCGCTGGCACAAAAGGGGAGCAATGCTCCTGCAGGAAAGATTAAGCCCAGCTTAATCTCTTGGTGAGGGGCAAGGCAACGCTGCAGAAAACAAGCAGGACCTCAGCTCGGAGTGGGCACGCTTGGGGCCACGGTGGCCTCGTGGCTCCCGTCCCACGGGGCTGCCCCTGACCCCGCCGTGCACAGGCACCAGCACCCAGACGAGCATCTTCCCACCCAAGGATCTCAAGTATCATCCACCTCGCTGCCCCGTCCCAAAGCTCCTCCTGTTCCTCCTCCTCCTCTACAGACCCGCTGTGCAGAGCCCTCGAGGCGCTCGCGATAAAAAGCGGTGGCTTAAAGATTCACCCGGATCCGATTTAAAGCAAAGGTTAAACGAGCAAAGAGAAAGCGATCGCGAGTCTATCCAAGAGCAACATCATTTGGCAGCTTTGTCTGGAAAAATTAATAATTCTGCAACATTTCAAGCGAAGGGAAGTGGATGGGGAGAGGGAGCGAAAAGGCAGTCTGGGAATCCAGAAACTCCCGTCAGCTTTCTATCCACAATCAAAAGCGAGGCTGGGAAATAAAGAGAAACACAACATGTTGTTGATGACTTTTCCATTAAATACACACATTTAAACCCTCTCTTTGTATTCCAGCCTTTGCTTGCAGCCTCAGCAGGCCCCACTTTTTTTTTCCCCTCCCCTCCCTCCTTTTTAATAATAATAAAAAAAAAGTTATATGACTTTAATTAAATGCACTTATTAAAAGGGTGAAATATTTGGAGAGGCTGTTTTTACGCTGGAGGCACATTTTCCAGCATGCTGCAGAGTGTCTGCATCCGCCCGCCCCAGGCAATTTTTAATGCACAAATAAATCCCCACCTGAAGTGCTGACAGGTTATTATGCAGCGTGGCAGCCAACTAAAGTAAACACAGGGGCAAAGTTTTAACCTCTTGCAGTCGCAGAGGCTCTCCCCCGCCGAGGCGGGCTCAGGTGTAAATGACCAGCAGCAACATCATCTTCCTCCAGGTCCCCCCGCACCCCCCAGGCACAAGGCAGGTCGGGTCCGAGCATCGACCCCACCACCCAGCACACGCTGACCTCTGCAAGCGTTTTCAGCTGATGCACCGACTGATAGTAATTGCTAAATAATAGTAAATAAATATAAATAAAGTAATAGGAAAGGGCTGCCTGTCCTGGTCAGCGTGCAACGGAGGTGGTGAGCGATGGAGATGAACGTTTCCCGCTGAGTCCCGCTGTGGTGTTCCCGTGTCAGCGTCCAGAACAAAGAAACTCGGCTCACCCAGGCTCTCCCAGAACAGAGAAAATGCCAAACAAACCAGAGCTCAGCGAGTGGCCGGGGCATTGCTGGCTCCCAGCGATGCTGGGCAAGCTGCAGGGATTTGGGGATAGGAAACTGTCCCGCTGAACTCTTTTCTGTCTACTCAGCACGGGATCACAGAATCACAGAATCAATGAGGTTGGAAGAGCCCTCTGGGATCATCGAGTCCAACCATTGCCCTGACACCACCATGGCAAGTAGACCAGGGCACTAAGTGCCATGGCCAGGCTTTTCTTAAACACCTCCAGAGATGGGGACTCCACCACCTCCCTGGGCAGCCCCTTCCAATGGCTAATGACCCTTGCTGAGAAGAAATGCTTCCTAATGTCCAACCTGACCCTCCCCTGGTGAAGCTTGAGGCTGTGTCCTCTTGTCCTATCACTAGTTGCCTGGGATCATCCGTGCCTGGCTGTGCCACGGAGGAGAAGACGGGCAATTCCCGTGGATGGCTCCCATCAGCGGGGCTCGAGCGCCTGGGACGCCAGGCTGCAGGTAACCTGACCTCCTGCACGGTGGAGACAACATCACGTTCACCACGTCCAATTTGCATCCATGTTTCAAAAGCCAAACCCAGGGTTTGCATACGCCTTTATCAGCGGTGAAGCAAAGACGGAGCAGATAATTGACAAACTACGAACAAAGAACCTACAAACAAATACAGGGAGGGAAAAATCAGACCTATGACAAGTTGCTGCTTTATTTTGAGAAGATGCAGTGTGGGAGGACACGGCAGCTCCCCCGTTCCTGTGCTGGCAAGCATCCCTGCTGACCTGGGAAATACAGGAGTTTCACCAGGGCTCCCATGTTTGGAAACAGGAGCTTTTCATTCCATGTGTCCACGTCCAGGCATCAAACACGCTCAACTCCCAAACCTCTCACCGCAATTAACAGCGACTAATAACTCCATGCGCTCAGGCCCTACGAAAGCCAAACCCAACGGGCGTCTTCCCAGCTCAGCTGCCAAACCCAGCAACTCCCAGAGCCCGTGGCCACCTCTTCCAGGCTGGGGTTGAGGCATTGAGCTCTTCTTGCTTGGGGCTGAAGAGGTGCTGCAGCAACCTCTCTTTCCAAGGTGATGGAGGACCCTGGCACCAAGAGCAGCATCCCAATCTCTTGCACATCGTCGTACAAGGAATTCTCTCCCAAAATAAGTTATTTACCCAGAAGAGCCGGAGATGGCAGAGGCAGGTCAGCCACCGGCAAGGCTGCCCTTCACCCCAACCCAAGAGCAACAACTCGTCCTCCTCAGACAGGACAAGGGACCTCAGCCCCTTCCAGCCCGTGGGCCCTGCGCGGGTCACTTGGCCAGCGCACGGCGAAGACAGGCTCGAACAGAAACATCTCCCTTGTCTTAAAAAATTAAAGCCTCCGCTTTGCTTCCACATCCGACAAGACGCCGCATGCTTTGCTAATCCTTGGAGAAGATTAACTTTTTATTTAGAATTCCTTCCTCTAAATGTGGCAATTATGAAGGGTGGGTTTTTTTTTTTTTCCTTCTTTAAGCTCTTGGCAAGGACAAAACTTTCTCCAAGTTGGCTGAAAAGGGTTAGTTAAAAGCGGATCTCAAGTGTTACTTTCCCTCTCTGATCAAACCCACAGGAGCCTCTTGCACAAGGGGATGCCCTTGTCTCACAACCCCACTCTGCCATCAGGCATGTGGAAATCTGGAGCTACGGTTCATTTTGGTAACAGGAAGGGAGAAGCTGTCCCCATCGTGGCACAAAATCTGGGGCACCAACCTAACGCTGTGGGCCAGACGCGCTGCCGACAGCTCCTCAAAGGTGTTTTAACTGCTCCTCCTCCACTGGGCTTCAGGAACCACCAAAGTGCCGTGTTTCACCCTGAAACGGCTGCAGCTCCCTGAGGAAGGAAGCCAGGCCTGGAGCATCCACAGGGAGATGAGAGGCATCATCTGCTCCAGGGAACACCAAAACTCAAGGCATTCGGTTACCTCTGCCAACACCCGCAGGGACTGGCCCTGCCGCCCGGTCCCTGGGGACAGCCCCTCCTCTGCCCAGGGACTCGGGTGCCGGACAACCACTGCTGACTGATGCTATTCCTGCCCCTTGGGCTTGACCATCTCAGGAGCTGCTGCTGGAGCTGTGTGACCATGAGCTTCACCTGGGAGGAAGAAGAGGTGACCTCCTCACCGCTGCAACAACATGCAGCGACAAGCTGGGAGACGCGCCTTTTATGATCCATAGATATATACATATATATATAGCTAATCTCACTTCTCACGGGTGGATTTCAGGGCTTGGCACCACAGCTGAAGGGCTGCTGGTGCTGAATCCGAAGCCCCGACACAACACCACTAACGCAGACCCGCGGCCATGACGTGACGCGGGCTGTGGCCACCCAGCACTGCGCCCCGAGGACAAGTCTGGTGTTAAGGAGACCTCTGGGTGCACAGAATCCCAGAATCAATCAGCTTGGAAGAGACCTCTGAGATCATCGAGTCCAACCATTGCCCTGACACCACCATGGCAACTAGACCAGGGCACTAAGGGCCATGGCCAGGCTTTTCTTAAACCCCTCCAGAGATGGGGACTCCACCACCTCCCTGGGCAGCCCCTTCCAATGGCTAATGACCCTTGCTGAGAAGAAATGCTTCCTAATGTCCAACCTGACCCTCCCCTGGCGAAGCTTGAGGCTGTGTCCTCTTGTCCTAGTGCTGGTTGCCTGGGAGAAGAGGCCGACTCCCACCCCGCTACAACCTCCCTTCAGGTAGTTGAAGACCGACTCACTGCTCCGCACTCAGCCGGCACATTGTTTTCACAAAACAAAAATTCACCCCAAACTCAGACACGTATGTATACACACATAAATCTAAAAACACGATGACACGGTATTTTGCACGCAAGCACCAAGCGCGCTGCCACGCAGACCCCAGCCCCGCTCCAGGGTGGCTGTTCCCACTCAACAGACAGAAAGCAACTCCAGCAGTGGTGGGGAACTCGAGGAAGGATGCCCCAAACAGAGCAAAGGCAGCACTTACTGTATACCAAGAAAAAAAAAAAAAAGAAAAAAAGAAAAAAAAAAGTATCAAGTGCCTGTAGCTGTCAGAAAGCATTTCTGCAGCTTTGGCAAGACACACACAACTAATTTAGCACGGCCTCGCTGAGGTATATTAAGCTGTCAGTCTGGATGATATGAATTTAATCACTTGGAGCAGATCAAAGCTCCGCAGCACGATCGGCGGTGGGCTGGACGCACGGGGATAAAGCAGAAGATGGATGTGTACGGAGCGCGAGGAGCAGGAAAAGCCCGTACGACGTGCAACAGCCCCGCGTGCTCCCGGCACGTCACCTGCCCACGGGGAGGGTCTCTGCGGGATGCTGGATCTCTGCTGTGCAACGGGGCAAGGGGAGCTGGGGCTGAGCAGTCCCCGCCTGCGACCGAAGCCATCAGGGATGGCCCCAAGGAATGAAATGCCTGTGAAGAGGGATGATGAGCCACCGCCACTGCCAACGGTGAAGGCTCAGCGCTGTGGAGACCCCATCACAGTTTCTCCGTACTGCTGGAAGCAACGCCTTGTGATGCTTTTTTCCACTTTTTTTTTTTAATTTGCAGAAGTTCAGCCCAGGCTTCAGCAGCTCCCGTGGCCACCAGGGCCTCCCGCGTGCTCCCCAATTAACCAGCGCAGCCGCCCCGGCTCTCCCCCCTTGCCCATCACAGAGCGCCATGCGAGCCCGTTACATAAACCTAATTAGCAGGGCTCCACTTTCAGCATGGCAAACGGCTGTGCTAATCCGGGATTTGTTCTCCTAGAAACTAATTTAATCATAGAGTGCCAGCCAGGCTGCTCACGTGGTCGAGGGCGAGAGCAAACCCCAAATCTCTCTGCCCCCAGCAATGAGCCGTTATAGATGAGTGTCCTGGTTTGGCCTAAACCAGGCCGATTTTCCTTTCAGTGATTTTTACTTTCAGCTAAGTCTCCTCTAACTAACTGCATGTTTTTGCAGACAGTGTCTGCTTCCAGGACTGATAACGCTCGAAGTTTGTAGTTATCACTGAGGCACCGGTAGGGATGTTGTGCAGAAAGGCTCTTGCTGTACTTATTCTTGAGAGAAACCAAGGTCACTACTGAATTCCTCATTGCTTACGAGTGAAGAGCCGAAGGGGGGTCGCAGCTGCAGTGGGAAGCAGACAGGGCAGGTGACCCAAAATTGACCAACGAGGGTATTCCATCCCATACACGTCATTCTCGGTATAAAGTGGGGGGATCACGAGGGTCTCGCTCTCTTTCTGCTATGGCCGGTGTCCAGGGAGGACTCCGTCTGTTTTCCTGCTGCCCCCGATCCCGATCCGTGCATCCCTGAATCCAGCTCTCGACCATTGCTAGGCCCAGCCTGGGCCTTCCCGGAGCCTGCCCTGCAGTGCCGGTGGTGACGTGGCTGACTTCAGGGGAGCTCAATCTTGGTTTTGTATATATATTTGTATATATTTGATTATTTCTATTATTATTATTATTCTTTTTTTTTCATTATTATAGTTTATTAAAACTGTTTTAATTTTCCAACCCAGAAGTCTCTCTCCCTTTTCCCTTTCCCTTTCCCTCTGGGGGGAGGGGGGGGGGATAACAGAGGGCATCTGCCACAGGTTTAATCGCCAGCCCAGCTTTAAACCGTGACAGATTTATTGGCGCCCAACGTGGGGCTCGAGAGAAGCTCCGACAGGTTGCTCTGATAAGTCGAATCCCAGCTCCCGTGGGAGGAGACCCGGAGAGCTCAGCCAAGAGAGTATCAGATTTCTTCCTTTGAGATTTACGAGGGGTTGGAAATTAAAACAGATAGCTAAGATGATAATGTTATTTGTGAGCCTTGTGTTACCTCTTTTCTTTATAAAGCTTGTTTTAGAGTTATGTGTAATGATACCTTACTTGCCGTATGCGCTGTGTGTTAGTGCTTACGTGTGGTTTAACAGGGCGTGCTGGTCGAAATGTGTCTTTTTGGTATGGGTTTTGATACTGATTTATGTCATGATAAACCGGGCAGTTATTATTCCGATCTCTTATCTCTATGATACAATGATGGGCAGCTTTGATCGCGAATCCGTAGCTGCGCACACCGGGCGTCTTTTAACTGATTTTGATAGTATCTGCTCCTTTTTTGCCAAGCTGATTCCTGCAAAATTCGAACAGGGCATGTCGTTATTTTCGTGTGTCCTGAATGCATTACTGGTGTGCTATGTGATTAGATGTCGGTGCAGCAACAGCGGGAGGTATCATGCTGCCCCTGTAACCAGGAGAAAACACCGAAAGAAATCAACTAGTAAAGTGAAGGATGATGATTCAGAGGCTTCTAAGGCAGAGCCAGCACGGGACCCAGGTGAGGGCCCTTCTCAGTCAGAGTCAGGGCCTGACACAGAGGGGGGTTTCCTTGATCGTCTTTTTAAAGAAGGCCCATTACACAAGAAGGACAAGAAAGGTCCTTCTAAAGCAGAACAATCACAGGAGGACTCGGACTCGGAAGTAGAGATAACCTACCACTCCTTATCCCTGAAAGAACTGCGAAATATAAGAAAAGATTTTAGTCGTTATGACGGTGAGCCAATAATTACCTGGTTGCTCCGATGCTGGGATAATGGGGCAGATAGCATAGAATTGGATGGCAGAGAAGCCAGACAGTTGGGATCCCTGTCCAGAGATGGTGGTATTGATAAGATGCTTCCAAGAAGGTCGAACAGTATCAGTCTCTGGAGGCGACTCTTGTCAGCTGTAAAGAGCAGGTATCCCTATAAAGATGATGTTATGAGCCACCTAAGCAAATGGACCACTATAGAAAAAGGTATTAACTACCTTAGAGAACTAGCTGTGCAAGAGATCATTTATAAACACCCTCAGGACATTGTAGATCCTGTAAATCCTGATGAAGTGGAATGCAACCGATCCATGTTCCGGAAGGTTGTGAAGAGTGCTCCACCAACACATGCCCCTACATTGTCAATATTAGTCTGGGGAGAAGATGCTATGGCACGACCTAGTGTGGGCGAAATGGCTAACTATATGCGACAGTATGAAGATAGTATTTCTTCCCCACTGCAGGCCCGTGTCTCGGCTGTGGAAAAACTGACTAAGGAAAACAAAGACACATTGAAACAACTGTCAGACAAACTGTCCAGGATCGAGAATAAACTTGACTCTCTACCTACACAGGCCCGCGTTGCAGCCTTTAGGAGGCAACGCCCTCCTACTGGACCGGCTCAAAGGAAACGGAACACGTCACGAGGTATCCTGTGGTTTACCCTGCGTGATTATGGGGAGGACATGAACAGATGGCATGGACAACCTACCAGTACCCTACAGGCACGAGTACGTGAGTTGCAAGCTAACAGAAATACCAGAGAGAATTTTTCTAGGAGGATGGCTGCTCCAGTTACCAATGAGCAGGACTCCAGTCAGGGTAGATGGGCCTCAAATCCTTTTTTTCCAAGAGTGAATAGAGGAAATGAAGGTCCAATCCCCGTGAGCAGCACGAATCCAATCTTTAATTAGAGGGGCCCTGCCTCTAGCCAGGAGGAGGAGAGGGATAACCGGATTTATTGGACTGTGTGGATTCGATGGCCTGGCACATTAGAACCACAAAAGTATCGAGCCCTGGTAGACACTGGTGCACAGTGCACCCTCATGCCATCGAATCATAAAGGGACAGAATCTGTCAGTATCTCGGGAATAACAGGGGGATCTCAAGAGTTATCTGTATTGGAGGCCGAAGTGAGCCTAACTGAAAATGAATGGAAAAAGCACCCCATTGTGACTGGTCCAGATGCTCCGTGCATCCTTGGCATAGACTACCTTAAGAAAGGGTATTTTAAGGACCCAAAAGGATATAGATGGGCCTTTGGTGTAGCAGCTGTAGAGACTGAGGACATTAAACAGCTGTCTACCTTGCCTGGCCTCTCAGAGGATCCTTCTGTTGTGGGGTTGCTGAAAGTTGAAGAACAACAGGTGCCAATTGCTACTACCACGGTGCACCGACGACAATATCGCACCAATCGAGACTCCCTGATCCCCATTCATAAACTGATTAGACAATTAGAAAATCAAGGAGTGATTAGCAAGACTCGCTCACCCTTTAATAGTCCTATATGGCCAGTGCAAAAGTCTAATGGAGAATGGAGATTAACTGTGGACTATCGTGGCCTAAATGAAGTTACACCACCTCTGAGTGCTGCTGTGCCAGACATGCTAGAACTTCAATACGAACTGGAGTCAAAGGCAGCCAAGTGGTACGCCACTATAGACATTGCTAATGCATTTTTCTCTATTCCCTTGGCACCAAAGTGCAGGCCACAGTTTGCTTTTACCTGGAGAGGTATCCAGTACACCTGGAATCGACTGCCCCAGGGGTGGAAACACAGTCCTACTATTTGCCACGGACTGATCCAGACTGCACTAGAAGAGGGTGGAGCTCCAGAACATTTGCAATATATTGATGACATCATTGTATGGGGTGATACAGCAGCAGAAGTTTTTGACAAAGGGGAGAAAATAATTCAAATTCTTCTGCAAGCTGGTTTTGCCATAAAAAGAGGCAAGGTCAAGGGGCCTGCCCGGGAGATCCAGTTTTTAGGGATTAAATGGCAAGATGGGCGTCGCCAGATCCCGATAGAGGTGATCAACAAAATAACAGCCATGTCCCCACCAACTAACAAAAAGGAAACACAAGCCTTCTTAGGCGTTGTGGGTTTCTGGAGAATGCATATTCCAGATTACAGCCAGATTGTACGCCCTCTTTATCAGGTGACCAGAAAGAAAAATGATTTTCAGTGGGGCCCTGAACAACAACAGGCTTTTGAACAGATTAAACAAGAAATTGTGCATGCAGTAGCCCTTGGACCAGTCCGTATGGGACAAGATGTTAAAAATGTGCTCTACACCTCAGCTGGGGACAATGGTCCTACCTGGAGCCTCTGGCAGAAAGTGCCAGGGGAGACTCGAGGTCGACCCCTAGGATTTTGGAGTCGAGGATACAAGGGCTCTGAGGCCAATTACACCCCAACTGAAAAAGAGATACTGGCAGCATATGAAGGAGTTAGAGCTGCCTCAGAGGTAATCGGTACTGAAGCACAGCTTCTCCTGGCACCCCGATTACCAGTACTAGGCTGGATGTTCAAGGGTAAGGTTCCTACTACTCATCATGCAACTGATGCTACATGGAGTAAATGGATTGCATTAATTACACAGAGGGCTCGAATAGGAAACCCTAATCGCCCAGGAATCTTAGAAGTGATCATGGACTGGCCAGAAGGCAAAGACTTCGGAATGCCACCAGAAAAGGAGGTGACACATGCTGAAGAAGCCCCACCATATAATGAACTACCAGAGGATGAGAAGCAGTATGCCCTGTTCACCGATGGATCCTGCCGTCTTGTAGGAAAGCATCGGAAGTGGAAAGCTGCTGTATGGAGTCCCATACGACGAGTCACAGAAGCCACAGAAGGACAAGGTGAATCAAGTCAATTTGCAGAGGTAAAAGCCATCCAGCTGGCTTTAGACATTGCTGAACGAGAAAAGTGGCCAAGGCTGTATCTTTATACTGACTCATGGATGGTGGCAAATGCCTTGTGGGGGTGGTTAAAGCAGTGGAAGCGAACCAACTGGCAGCGTAAAGGGAAACCTATTTGGGCTGTTGAACTGTGGCAAGATATTGCTGCTCGGCTAGAGAAACTAGTCGTGAAGGTACGTCATGTAGATGCTCACGTACCTAAAAGTCGGGCAACTGAGGAACATCGAAACAACCAACAAGCAGATCAGGCTGCTAAAGTGTTCCAAATAGATTTGGACTGGGAACATAAAGGTGAACTATTTTTAGCTCGGTGGGCTCATGACACTTCAGGTCATCAAGGGAGAGATGCAACATACAGATGGGCTCGTGACCGAGGGGTGGACTTAACTATGGACTCTATTGCACAGGTTATCCATGATTGTGAAACATGCGCCGCAATTAAGCAAGCCAAACGGTTAAAACCTTTGTGGTATGGGGGGCGGTGGTTGAAATATAAATATGGGGAGGCCTGGCAAATTGACTACATCACACTCCCTCAGACCCGCCAGGGTAAACGTTATGTACTTACCATGGTGGAGGCGACCACCGGATGGCTGGAAACATACTCTGTGCCCCATGCCACTGCCCGGAACACTATTCTGGGCCTCGAAAAGCAAATCTTGTGGCGACACGGCACGCCAGAGAGAATTGAGTCGGATAACGGTACTCATTTCAAAAACAGTCTCATAGATAACTGGGCCAAAGAGCATGGCATCGAATGGGTATATCACATCCCCTATCATGCACCAGCCTCTGGGAAAGTTGAACGGTATAATGGGCTGTTAAAAACTACCCTAAAAGCAATGGGGGGTGGAACCTTTAAAAACTGGGATAAGCATTTGGCACAAGCTACCTGGCTAGTTAACACCAGAGGATCTATCAACCGAGCTGGCCCTGCTCAGTCAGACCTTTTACATACAATAGAAGGGGATAAAGTCCCTGTGGTGCATGAAAGGAATCTGTTGGGAAAAACTGTCTGGGTTCTTCCTGCTACGGGCAAAGGTAAACCCATTCATGGGATTGCTTTTGCTCAAGGACCTGGATGTACTTGGTGGGTGATGCTGCAGGATGGTGGAGTCCGATGTGTCCCTGAAGGTGATCTGATCTTGGGTGAGAATACTTAATTCTGAACTGCATGATGTTAATTGCTACATAATACTAACAGTGTTCATAAGTGTCTTTCAGGTTGAAGCAGTGGTGATGAGACCGGAGCTAGCTGCAAGTGGAGTCCAGTAACCTCCTCGAGACTGACATCTTTAACCTGCAACCCGTGGGCACGAACTGTGACAAAGCTCATATCATCTCTCCTACCCTGGGAGACTCCTAGCCAGATGGAAACCCACAATCCTGAACTAAATGAACTTGATGAACTTTTTTTTTGTATAGAGATGAATCATAAACTAATGTTATCTGTATATATTTTAAAATGAAAAGTTAGTGGTGATCTGAGTATGACGTGAATGGTATGGAATAAGGGGTGGAATGTCCTGGTTTGGCCTAAACCAGGCCGATTTTCCTTTCAGTGATTTTTACTTTCAGCTAAGTCTCCTCTAACTAACTGCATGTTTTTGCAGACAGTGTCTGCTTCCAGGACTGATAACGCTCGAAGTTTGTAGTTATCACTGAGGCACCGGTAGGGATGTTGTGCAGAAAGGCTCTTGCTGTACTTATTCTTGAGAGAAACCAAGGTCACTACTGAATTCCTCATTGCTTACGAGTGAAGAGCCGAAGGGGGGTCGCAGCTGCAGTGGGAAGCAGACAGGGCAGGTGACCCAAAATTGACCAACGAGGGTATTCCATCCCATACACGTCATTCTCGGTATAAAGTGGGGGGATCACGAGGGTCTCGCTCTCTTTCTGCTATGGCCGGTGTCCAGGGAGGACTCCGTCTGTTTTCCTGCTGCCCCCGATCCCGATCCGTGCATCCCTGAATCCAGCTCTCGACCGTTGCTAGGCCCAGCCTGGGCCTTCCCGGAGCCTGCCCTGCAGTGCCGGTGGTGACGTGGCTGACTTCAGGGGAGCTCAATCTTGGTTTTGTATATATATTTGTATATATTTGATTATTTCTATTATTATTATTATTCTTTTTTTTCATTATTATAGTTTATTAAAACTGTTTTAATTTTCCAACCCAGAAGTCTCTCTCCCTTTTCCCTTTCCCTTTCCCTCTGGGGGGAGGGGGGGGGGATAACAGAGGGCATCTGCCACAGGTTTAATCGCCAGCCCAGCTTTAAACCGTGACAATGAGCCAGCCTCGCACGCTGCCTCCCCATACCACAGCAGAGCAACACGCAGTTGGGGACCTTAATCCTCTAAAACAGCCCCAGACAGAACCTACTACTTTAAAAATAAATAAATTACTAAAATCCTAAGAGAGATTTGGGGAGAAAGGCCAGGGCATGATCAGACCGGAACAACCCTACAGCCTGCCTCAACGTTGACCACATCGGTGAGCAAGTACCCAGGCTCTGACAGCTCCTACTTGGGATGGTGAAGAGGTTACAGCCACCTCTGACTTCAAGCTGTCACCTCTGATGGGACGTGTCACCTCGTCCCAGCAGAGGCAGCACCCCTGGGCACCCCCCGGGGTCACCCCAGAATCAATGAGGTTGGCAGAGCCCTCTGGGATCATCGAGTCCAACCATTGCCCTGACACCACCATGGCAACTAGACCAGGGCACTAAGTGCCATGGCCAGGCTTTTCTTAAGCCCCTCCAGAGATGGTGACTCCCCCACCTCCCTGGGCAGCCCCTTCCAATGGCTAATGACCCTTGCTGAGAAGAAATGCTTCCTAAAAGCACCCCGATGCCCAGCTGCTGCAGTGACACCAGCCTGAGCCAGGCTGTGGTTCTGCCTCTTTGGCACGATGACGCCGCTCAGCCATAGAAGCATCCTTTAAAAATCCTTCCAAACAACTTTTAACTTTGTGATATACGAAAGGGAAGTTAACACACCGCCAACTCCAGCAGAAGCAGCTCTCACTTAAATTCATCTTAATTAGGTATCTCCAGGATTACCCAACATCAATAGCAGGTTCCCCAGGGACTCGAGGACACCGCCAGCGCATGGTAGTTGTATCCCTCCTCAAGCTCAATGCTCTCTGAAAGTCATGAGACGAGTTTAAAAACAATCCTGAGAATTGAACATAGAGTAAATTTCGTTTATATTCGGTTTTGTTTGTTTTCTGTCTTTTGAAACTTCACTGTTTGTTTTCAAACCTGAATTTACAAAAAGAAAAGCTACAAAGTTACTTAATAAAAAAACAAAAGTGAGATTACAGCGCACTCATCCAACACAGAGATCTCAAATTTTAAGAGAAAAAACAAACCAAATATTTCCAAGCCTTATTAGCATGAAGTTCCAGAATTTGCCATCCCTGCAGCCCGCTCTGCTCTGGCTCGGAGAGGTGCCAGGTACACTTCACCATGAGAGCTCGGACCAGGCTGGCCCCCACGGGCATCACGGGGACAGCGATGCCTCCGGCCCCCCTGGAGCACTGCTGGGGACCACACTCGGGGTCTGGCTGCATCTCACATCCCATCTGGGAAGAATTCTGCTGCCTCTTGGGGTTAAATGAAATCCCTTCACTCCCTGCGCTCTCCTTCCTCCCCTGGCTGAGGGGCGTCGGAGCCACCGAGGAGCACAGGGTCTTTGGCAGCCCGGTCACGGAGCAGCTCCAGGGTGCTGGCCCAACACCCACCGCGTTTCATTTCCTCCTCTCATTTCTCCGCAGCGTCTGTTGAGCCTCCCTGAAGGAGCGCGAGCCTTCGAGCCAGCTCGGGAGGTAACACAAGCTTCAGGAAGGACAGACAAAAGGGAGCCCATGCAGTCAGCAACTTCGTTCCAAGCGCGCGGGCAGGGGGAGCAGGGGGGGCTGCCAGAGCCCTTCGCAGGTACCAAACGGCTCAGGGGGTTGGGGAAAACTGAGGAGCTGTTGGTGGGACTCCTGCCTGCATCCCAAAGGGTTCAGGTTGGACATTAGGAAGCGTTTCTTCTCAGCAAGGGTCATCAGACATTGGAAGGGGCTGCCCAGGGAGGTGGTGGAGTCACCATCTCTGGAGGGGTTTAAGAAAAGACTGGACATGGCACTTAGTGCCCTGGTCTAGCTGACATGGTGGTGTCAGGGCAATGGTTGGACTTGATGGTCCCAGAGGGCTCTTCCAACCTCATTGATTCTGTGATTCCTCAGGGCATTCATCCTGCCAGGAGCAGACCCCTCCTACCCAGGCTCCAAAACACCATACCCGTAAGATAAGCCCATGATGACGGGAGGAGGAGGAGGAGGCTAGTGAACCTCTGAACCCCGTGCAGCTGCAGAAGGGCTAGGGGAGCTTGGGGGCCACGCTCCACTCAACTGGCTGCACAGCTCCCTCCGAAACTGGAGAGAAAACCTGCTGTCAGAGGCACCAAGGAAAGCCCCAGAGACCCAGCTCTGGCATCACAGGACAGAGACCTTGCTAACATGGCCTAGAAATGGGCTTTAACCGAGAAAAGCCCCCAGCACTGCGGGAACAGCCCAGCACGGGCAGCTCCCCAGCACCAAACCCCTCCCCAGCAGATCCAGCATCGCCGTGTCTCGGGATCCGTCCCCAGTGCCAGGTCGGGCACCAGCCCAGAGCCAGGTCTGCGCTGGGAGAAAGCCCTGGCGCAGACAAGGCTGAGCCCAGCCGGAGCGGGGCCAGGCTGGGGGGCCCGGCTACGTGATGGGTTTCACAGGGCACCAGCTCAGTGTTTTACTGTTTACACTCTTTTCTCTAGCCAAGTGTAAACCGTTTTTCCCCCTCAACCATGGAAAGGTGAAGCAAGGACATCTGCAGCCAAGCGGCATCCAGATTTCGAGAGCTCTGGCAGCAGCGCTCAGCTCTGCAGCAATTTTAATTTATAACTGCGCTCATGGTAACCTGGGAGAAATGCAGAAATTGGACTCCGAATCCCTAAAATTAAAGAGTACCCAAAAATCATAATTTGGGAGTTTTCTTCCTTCTGAGCTTTCCACTAGAGGACTTTGTTTCTGGCTTAAGAAATTTGGCTTTCACAGGCAGCCTTAAGTATTAAATCCAACATTACACACGGCTCGTCATCCCAGAGGATCCCAAAGCCCTCTGCGAGGGGAACTCCACCTCCTGGGCTGAGTTCAGAGCTCCTGGGATTACAAACCTGACCTGCCTGTTCACTTAGAAGTAGTAGCAGGTCTATAAACCTCTTCCTGCTGCCCAAGCATGAAGCTCTCCAGCATGGAGGTGTATAAAACAGAGCCACGGGCACCCAAACCAGCGTGGCTGGGCTCTCCTGGCACGTCCCCTGTCCCATCCCAAGGGACTAAGGATGGCTCTGGCGAGGGCTCAAGAGCTCCATCACCATCTACTAGATGATCTTTAAGGTCCCTTCCAACCCAAACCATTCTATGCTTTCACAAAGGAAGGACCTGACCCACATCTCCAGCACACAGTCCCTGCAGGGCACTGGGCAGGCAGAAGAGGGAAAGCCCAGCCCATGCATGGGGCTGTGGGACCATTTCATGCAGGTGGAGAAAGCACCAACCTTCCCCACACAGCAGAGACCTTGCTGGGGGGGACCAGCCTCTGCAAGGGATCACATGTTCACCAGCCATGGCAGCTCCCCGCTTGTGTGCTCCAACCCCAACACATGGCTGTGGGACACGCAACACAGCCCAGGACACCCCAGCCTGGACTGTGATGAACGTTTGGTCTCTGCTTCCTCCATCCAGAGCCAACTGCTGTCTCCACTCCCAGCCTGCTGTGGGCAGGGGGACAGTGGGGACACCACAGAATCAATGAGGTTGGAAGAGTCCTCTGGGATCGAGTCCAACCATTGCCCTGACACCACCATGGCAACTAGACCAGGGCACTAAGTGCCATGGCCAGTCTTTTCTTAAACACCTCCAGAGATGGTGACTCCACCACCTCCCTGGGCAGCCCCTTCCAATGGCTAATGACCCTTGCTGAGAAGAAATGCTTCCTAATGGCCAACCTGAACCTCCCCTGGTGAAGCTTGAGGCTGTGTCCTCTTGTCCTAGCGCTGGTTGCCTGGGAGAAGAGGCCGACTCCCACTGCGCTCCAACCTCCCTTCAGGTAGTTGTAGACTGCAATAAGGTCACCTCTGAGCCTCCTCTTCTCCAGGCTAAACACCCCCAGCTCCCTCAGCCATTCCTCATAGGTCAAACCCTCCAGACCCTTCACCAGCTTGGTCGCCCTCCTCCAGACTCACTCCAACACCTCAACAGCTCTTGGCCAGCCCTCCTCTCCTAGACTTGGGTGAGCATCTACTCCACAGCCTCATGCTTCAGACAAAAAGAAATAATAATTTTCAAACAGCAGCTTAGAACAAGCAAGGAAAAAAATCTACATAAAAATGGGAAAATAAGTGAAACCTCCTTCCGTGGCTAGACCTCTCCTTTGACCCAAGTTCCTGAAGACACAGCAACATTGGTATTTAACTCATCAGGCCAGAGTAGAAGCATATCCAAAGGGCAGAGGTTGCTCCAGACACGTCCCTTTCAAGCACCGGCCGCAGATGCTGGCTGTGCCCCGTGGGAAGGGCTCTGCCACCGCAGCCAGATGTCACATGCAAGCGTCACCCCACGGCCCGGTGACTTGCCCTGTCTGGGCATGAGCTGCCCATGTCCTTGGTCTACAGCGAGCAAACATTCGCTTATCTCCCCTTGGCAAACAACGGGGCCATTAAGTGACGGGAGTCAGACAATATTTAATTACCCTGATCGTGGGAAGGGGGCAGCAAGGGGGAGGCAGAAACTGCAGGGGAAATTCCACACCCGGAGATTAAACGGAGCTGCAAACCAGCGCTGACAGGTTAACAGACAGGTAATATCCCAGCGGTGTTTGCTCAACCAGGCGAGCTCCCCAGCAGCCCGGAGGAAGGGTGCACGCCGTACCCCGAACGCCAGAAGGAGAGCGCACCAAAGCCAGCCCAGGAGAGCTGGATGTTTGTCCTCTGCCAGGCAGGGAGCTGCGTGGGGCCAGGACTCATCTCCTGGGAGGTGGGAGCTGACCCGGGGTGGAGCAGGGTCCGTTTCTACACCAACTCGGTGGACCCAGAAACCTGCAGTGCTGGATCCCCATCTCAGTGGGGCCAACCCACAAGACCTTTCTTGGAGGTGTTTGTTGACACCCTAAAAGCTCTCCCAGCAACTCCTCCATCCCCAGCTCCTGGGGAAGAGCAGAGCATGGGCAGGGCACAGCTCTGAGCACGAGGGACTCCACCAGCCCTCGCTGGGTCCCCCGAGGTGTTTGGAAATCCTGGCACAGCAGGCGAGGTCCACGGGCTGCTGAGCACCATCCAAGGCGCATTCGTCAGTAGGAGCTAACGAGTGATTAATAGAGGTTACAAGGCTGCATCAGACAGACAGGAATGTGTTACGAAGGGCAACGAGCACATCAGCGAAAGGTGTTAAAGAGCCCGACAGGTTGTTTATAACCCTCCACGAACAACCGATTAACCATTAATCCTCTGTTAGTGCTGCTCCCCGCAGCAGAGGAACCCGCCAGGTCTGCAGAGAAGCAGAGGCACTTGGGTGAGAAACCCTGAAGCACACACAAAGCCATCGCCCTCGTTGGGGCTGCCCTCTTCCACCACCCAGCACCATTTTGAGGTCAGACTGTAGGTAATCGGGGGGAGTTAAAGAAAAAAGAAGCAACCCCAGTGGTCAGATGTTTGTCACGTAGCTCCCACTCAGGGCTGGAGATGGACCATGTCCAGGGGAGGAACCAACAGCAGGGTCCTGCTCTAAAGGGATTTCACCAGGAAATCCCTTTTCAGATGCCCTTGCTCCTGACCTTGAGCTTCCCAGCACCACCACTCCATGAACAGCACATTTGGGGTCACCCAGCTCCTTCCCAGCAGCTGGTCCTGTCCTGGTCTCGGGATGGTGTGGAGAGCTACACAGCCTCTCTCCACCAGCATCGTAGCAGGGATGCTCTCTGCAGGCCTCACCACATTTTAAAAAGAAAAAGGAGTCCCTTGTTAGATGTGTTACCGAAACAGCTCCCTCTGCCCTCCCTCGGGGCTCCGGGGAAGCAGCAGGCAGCCGAGCTCCCTCCTCAAACAGGGACAGGACTGAGTGAGCTGCTGGGCAGGACTGCAGCCGGGGAGCACGGCGAGGGCTTCACGTGGAGGGTGGGAAGCTGCCCCCCAAATACCACCCTCCAGACGCTGCTCCCTGCCGTCTTGCAAATGCTCACACCTCCCCAAACCAGCCAAAGCCTCTTGGAACAAGCCTCAGGAGTTGGAGGAAGAAGGTTTTAAGAGTATCCGGGTAAGTCCTGGCCAAGACGGGGAGGTCAGCACAGAGCTCGCTCTACCTGTACTGACATCACGGCATCCCTCTTCCAAGGGCTGCAAGGGATGCCAAACAGCATCGAAACAACATACAGCTCTCGGGCAGACAACTTCACCCGAGCGTTGGACCAGGAGATGCCCCGGCAGGAACACGCAACGCGGCTGCTCAGCATTGGCAGCGCCAGTCTCGCTCTCCTGCCTGCAGGCTACTCTGCCCCTTGGGTTTTTTAACTGCACAGACTGGAGTTATTTGCCAGATCTCCAGCTCTGCTGCCGCCAGCAACAGCTGTTTCCTCTCGCCCAGTCCCGGCAAGAGGCTACAGAAGAAAAGGCCAAACCCTCCCGCTGCAGAAAGGACAAGTTGGACCATTCCCATCCTCAATGCCCCCAAGGCAAAGCACTTCCCAGGGCGGAAGGGAAGCTCTGGCCACACAGCGCTGCCCACGCCAGGCTCCAGCTATTCCCATACCCCAGCTGCAAAAACAGCCCATGCTAAAAACTGATTTCAGGTTTACTTTAAAGGTTGCAGGCGCAGCTCTGATGCCTTGATTCAACTCCGAACACAAACCACCTGCAAAAGATAGTGTACAACAGTCCTGAAAGTAAAAAAGCTGCATTTTCACATGAAAAAAAAGTGCAGAGGGATACAAAAATAGCACCTACAAAAAGCAGGTATTCTGTGAGAAGTGAGCAGGAGTGCAAGAGCTCGAAGCTACTGCACTGCACAGGCGAGGGGGGATGCCCTGCAGAGCTCCCCCGACCACAGTGGGCATCAGACCTGCTCCCTTTGCCTTCACATGCTGTGTCACCAGAGAGGGGAACCTGCTCTCCACACAGACATATTTGCCTGAACTTTGTTTTCAATGATTTGCTTATCACCCCCCTTCGGCGGCATCTCCTCCCCCTCCTGCCCAGCCTCTCCCACCCCATCCCAGTCACAGGGTAAACATCAGGAAAGAAAGAAAAAAAACACAGAAACCTCATCAGCTGAAAGTCAAGGAGGAAGAAATTGTGCTCTGAAAATGTCTTAATGGATTCACAATCGCTGTGGTGCCTCACTGCTGCTGAAGAGCTTGGATGGACGGGACCGTCATGGACCTGAGCTCAATATTCAGCTCCAGCCAGAAATTTTACACATGGGCTCCTGAGGAACTTAAGTGCCTTGCAAGTCCCAGTCTTCTTAACTAGGGGGCTTTAGAAAATCCCAGCCCTAATCCTTCTGCGCAGAGGAATATCGCTAACGCCGTTGAGCTGCTCAGCCGCTGCGGTGATAAGAGCATGTAACAAGCCGAGCACAGAGCTCCGGGAGGAACTGCTCCCCAGACACAGCTTCAGCAGCACCTTTGGAAGAGGACCCCTCTGCCCCAGCAGCCACGGGGCTCGTGGCAAGAGGAAAATTGCCCACAGAGATACCTGCAGGTCCTGCTTAAGGCCAGGAAGAGCACAGCAGGGTCACCGCTCTGCCCCTCTGTCCCGCACACAGCACGGGGCGGGCTGCAGGGAGCAGAGCAGACCTCAGCCACCCCAAGACCAAGGGTGCCATCTCCACGGGGCTCTGTGCTTTGCCATCGTTGCCCTACATGACTTTGGATAACTTCATCGTTCAGAGCCTCCCTTTCCCCTCTTCAAAAGCGAAACGGAAGCGAACGCGGCTTCGCCTGCCTGCCCCGAGGGGTTACCAGCCCGAGTCCCGCGGTGGTTTACAAAACGCTTGGAAACCGTGGCAGGGAAAGCGTGAGAAAAGCCCAGGACACGATGGTTGTGTTTATGATTAAGAAATTCAGGCTGAGTCACGGAGTCAGCGCCGCGTGTTCCCAGAGGCAGGGAGCACACACCAGACACTCAACAAACTGGTTTCCAGAGAAGGGATTTCGGTGCTTGTCCCAGAAGGGACTGAATAACGGGGACCCTGCGTCTCGAGGTTCCCCTCAGCCCAGCACCAGCCCCAGCAGGGCTGGAGGGAGCTTTTGGGCCACCACTTGCAGGGGAGATGGAATGCTCGGGGGTTACACACCACATCCACACACACCCCAGCTGCACAGATGAGCATTTCCAACCACATACTCAAAAGGAGTTATTTTATCACACAGGTGCCTCCTGAAAAAGAGCACATAAAAGCTTGACTTGTCCCTGCAAAAAGAGTGTTGCCCATGGGGAACGCACAGCTTTCCTTGCCCTTTAAATCACTCTTCTCCCTCCCTCCTGCCCACACCCACTCATTCAGCGATATTTATTATCGCTACCGATTTCCTAATCTCCAGCACATGATGCAAGAGCAGAACTCAGAACAATGTTACACATTAAAACCCAGCCACAAAACAGAGATGTGGGAAAGCTCTTTCTGCACCATAAAGTAACTGGGAAGAGGTGGCTCGGGGCAGCAGCTCGTCTCCCTGGGCAGGAGCACTTCCCTGGGGAAGGATGGCAGAGGTAGAAAAACCAAGTTGCTTTTCCCTGCTTCCCCCAGGACCATCTCAAATGTGTCACTGTCCCACGACAGAGCAAGCAGCCACGCAGGACGCCCTGCCGGGCACCTTCATGGCCAGCTGGAGGTTTCTGGCCTTTCACAGAAAGGATTTTTACTGGCGACAGAGTTAAGAGATGCTGGGACAGAGAGAGGAGATCTCACCATGCCCAGGTGGGAGCAGCTCTGCAGCAAACTCCAGCTCAGACATCCCTGCCCCACGGGACACTCAGACACGGGCACCCTCAATTCTTTTATAGCATTTACTAAGCTCGGTCCAAGCGCCAACCTGCCCTTTCCCTCTGGGAAAGGTGACTCCCCTGCAGCTGGTCCAGCCAGAGCTCCTTCCCGAGAGGAGAGAAGAGCCTGGCAGCAGAGGAACTGCAGAAGAGCAGGTCAAAAAAAGCCTTGAGAGCCTTGATGCAAACGCAGCAGAGCTTCAAAAGGAAAAGCAAGTGCATGAGTTTGGTGGGCAAGAGACCACCAGCAGCAGCAGCCCTGGAAGAAGCTAATGGAGGAGAACAAAGCAGGAAGGACAGGGAGGGAGGGGGTGAGTGGGACAGACAAGGAGGGCAAGGGATGGAAAAAGAGGGTAGGATCTGCTTGAAGCAAGATCTACAGCCTGTTCCTGAAACTTCCCGCTTGTGTGCCAGGCACTCCCGAATACTAATCAGAACTGAAAAAATATCAAACAATTAGGAAGGAAAGTCTCTTGGCAGGGTTTCTCCTGGAGACGTCGGGCTGGTTTTGTTTATGAGCTAGAGGAAGTGGTAACCGCTCCTGTTTGTTCTTCTGAAGAAAAGAGAAAGCTCCAGTGTTTTAATTTCTCTGCTGAAAACCCTGGAGATTTTGCCTTAAATGGATCAGAATGGCTGATCTAGATTCACCCTCAGCCTTTTGTTGCAAGAAAATATTTTAGTCATTTTCTCCCTCCCCTTCTGCGTGGGGAAAAGAAAGGGGCAGTGGATACAAAGCAGGCATTTTTGTTCTCAGAAAAATATCAATGAAAAGAGCATTCCAGAGGAGAAGGGTGCAGTGCAGCTCCAGGGGCATGGGAGATGTCCTTGCCAGGCAGCTGGGCAGATGCACCCCTGAGGAAGGGCAAATATATACACTCAAAACCTCCTTTGCATTCTAAAGGCATGCAAGGCAATGCACGGGGAGCCTAGATCAAGTTTTTAAACAAGTTTTTGGGAGTCAGGACAGCGGTGCAGCAGGAGCCAGGGCTGTGCAGAGCCGTGGGGTGGGCACACGCTCACCCCCGTTCCCTTGGAGGTACAACTTGCAGCTCGTTCAATGCAAAGTCCCTGTATAAACAGTTCGTTTTGTTTTAATGGAAGTCATGTCAGGAGGGCTTGAACTAGCACCTTGGCAAATTAAACTGGGTTTATTGCGGTTTATAACAGCAAGTGGAAGGCACAAGGCACGCAGGGAAGGAGAGCGGTGCGGCAGGCTGATGCATTTGCAGGGACAGGTCCCGGCGTGAGAAAAAACAGGTCCCAGGACAGACCCACACCTCAGCCTCACGCCTTCCTCACACAGCACCCAGAGGCAGAGGGGTGTGTTGGAGACCAGCGTGAGAACAAAGCTCGTGAGCCTGTCCCCAAGGCATGGGCTGTCAGAGGCCTTTAACCATCTCTGCTGGGCAGGCAGCAGCCAGCCAGGGAGAGCCAGAGGACAGAGCGACAGGCAGCCTGTGACACCCACGGCAAAAAACTTCCCAAAAGCTCCGGGCTTTTAGGTGCAGAACCAAAATGCATTCACCATGGAAACCCGGCTCTGGGGCTGGTAGCGCTGGTGGAATTTGCGGTTGGCTCCAGCTATGGAGGAGGCAGCCTGGACAGTGAAACCCTCCGACCTGAATGGTGCCGACCAAGTCGGTAACTGCTCTGGAAGCGCTTTTCAAGGCAGCCAAACACGCTGGTTTATCCAGCAATAATTCACCCGCTTCCAGACAGGGCGATGTGGAAGCGGAGCCAGACAGCGCTCCCAACCCCTCTTTTCCCGGGGGAGTCGGAGAAGGGAGGGGAAGGGCGATGAGAAAGGGAGAGGCAGAGCAGGAGGTTTCCAGTGCCTTTTCTTTGGGGGAAGGCAGCACGTTGAACCATCCCTGCACCAGCCGCGCAGCTCCAGGAATGCCGTGTAGGTGGCCTGCTCAGAGCGCGCTGCAGACAGGCGGGGACAGCAGATGCCTCAGGATCACACCCCGAAGGCGATCATCACCCAAGCACCAGCTTTTTGCTCTTCTAGTGTCCTCCTCCTGCCCCGGCGCACACCAGCCCTGATTCCCAGGGCGATGCCCCAGGTACAGCCCAGAGTTACCATGCGAGGTGTCTTCAGGACCAGCCCTGCACCCACGTTTTCAGGTCACACTCATGGATCAGCAGCTTTTTGAATACAGCTTAACAGTTTTCCTAAGTGCCAAGTGCTTTCAGCTAAACCCAGCTCCACAGGTGTCACATTTATAGCCCCAGATCTGCTCCCTCCCCCCAGCCTCACTCCTTAGTGCCTTGACACCCCAGTCTCATGCTCACTTTCGGGTATGTGCCTCCACAAGCATTCCAAGAGGCCAGGAACTGCTGGTAGCCCCCAAAGCTTGAAGACAGAAGGCAGAGACAGAGCCCTGGAGTTGCCTATTTTGGTGCCCACCATCATGGAGGACGCCCTCGTAAGGGATTTAATTCAGGTCTCAAAGCACCCACAAGCACCCACAGCAGCGGGTCAGCCGCCTACCCTGGGAGCTGCCACGCTCTGTCTTCCACTCCAACCAGCCCAGGGATGTTCCTAATCCAGAACTACCTTCCCCTGCCCTCAAAAAGCCATTCTCCATCTCTGCAGCCACATCCAAAGGGAAACCAGACCAAAGCACGGCTTTGCCAGCTTCACCCTCGTGCCTTTGCAGGGATGCCACTGCGAGCGCACGGGCAGCGGGAGGGCAAGGGGACACCCCAGGGCCCGCACCCCACCCCGCAGCGGCTCCCACTCCCAGCGTGCCCCCACTCTCCGCCGCAGCCCAGCCCGTTCGTGCGGGCGGCCGGTAACAGCCACCGGCGGAGCGCGGAGGAGCCGCGGGGGCAGCGGGTGTCGCGGAGCTGCGCTGCCACCCAGCGGCCGCGGGCCGGGGCTCCGGGCACCCCCCGCATCCCACTGCACCGCAAAACCACCATCATCCCCCCCGAGTTTTTCCATAACAGAGACCAATTTGATCCCCACCACCACCCACATCCCACCCAGCCGCCCAGTATGGAGCAGCCCTGCCCTGTTTAACTGCTGCTCTCCGGGATGCTGCTCTCTCCATGGTCTCCTCTACACCGTTTTTCCCCCCCCAGCGTTTTCAGCTCAGAGAAGGACAGAGGGGAACAAGGACAGCGTGTGGCATTTGCAGTGGGGATGAGCATAGATAGACACAGCAGCAGCAGCAGGAGGTTTGTTTTGATTTCTTGTCCTCTGATAATTACCCACCTTCCAGTTTGCCTCCTACTTGCCACTGAGAACTATCTAAGAAGAGTCTAGGCGCCTTCTGAAGTGGCTCCAGGCCCTCAGTGCGTACCTGCAGGTGGGATTAGCTTCTCTGTGCTAAAAGCAGCCTGGGCACAGGCTCCTCATGTACAGAACAAGGGCATCCACGAGTCCCTGCAGTTATCAATGAGGTTGGAAGAGCCCTCTGGGCTCATTGAGTCCAACCATTGCCCTGACACCACCATGGCAACTAGACCAGGGCACTAAGTGCCATGGCCAGTCTTGTCTTAAACCCCTCCAGAGATGATGACTCCACCACCTCCCTGGGCAGCCCCTTCCAATGGCTAATGACCCTTGCTGAGAAGAAATGCTTCCTAATGTCCAACCTGAACCTCCCCTGGCCAAGCTTGAGGCTGTGTCCTCTTGTCCTGTTGCTGGTTGCCTGGGAGAAGAGGCCGACTCCCACCCCGCTACAACCTCCCTTCAGGTAGCTGCAGACTGCACTAAGGTCACCTCTGAGCCTCCTCTTCTCCAGGCTAAACACCCCCAGCTCCCTCAGCCATTCCTCGGAGGTCACACCCTTCACACCCTTCACCAGCTTGGCAGCCCTGCTCTGGACTCGCTCCAGCACCTCACAGGTGTTGCAAAAGAGGAGGATCAGGAGGGCTCCTGAGATGTTCTCCAGGCATACCACAGAGGCTGCCCAGGCTGTGGTCACAGTGTCCAGCCCTGTCCCAGAACTGGTGCCATTTGCCACCCAAAGCCAGCAGCAGGAGGAACAGCTCTCTGCCTGCTGACTGTTTGGAAAGCAAAAACCATGCGGTAGCTGAACGAAGCCCCCCAGCCAGTGCTCAAAGCTGTGAGGGGGGGATAGCAAGAGGAAGGGAGAATTTCTCCCACCTGTCAAAGCACCAATGAGCATCAGAAACAAGAGCATGCTGCTCATACTTTCTCCTGGACTCAGTTGTTTTCTTCTGAGCAGAGATTCACCTTGGAAATCTGCTGAAAACCAATAAATCTGTTCTGCCACTCCCTCGCACTGCCCACCTTGGTGCTTTGCCAGCACAGCGTGCTCCCCACAGCCACCACCTCCTCTCTCCTACTGTCTGAAGTGCCTTTTTAGGACTTTTTCAGCCTAAACGTGCTAAGAGCCCCTCAGGGAAGTATCCCCCATCAGCAACCATCACCTCCCCTTCATCCTCCCTCCAGTCCAGGCAGCCACACCAGTGCAGTGGCCCAGCACGTTCCCTCTCTACAGCCGCAGCAGTTCGCGGCTGCGAGGGGGCCCCACCCGCGGTGGGGGGCACACACACACAGAGAATTTGGGGCCGTTTACCCGGAATGGAGGGGCAAAACCTGGCTCTGCCCAGGCCCCGAGCTCCCGGGGGGCTGGCAGCGCGGCCGGCCCTCGCCCGCCCCCTCCCGGCCCTGCCCGGCCCCTCCCCGCCGCTGCCAGCAGGGGGCAGCGCGCACCCAGCACCGCCCGGGCCGGGGCCAGCGTCGCCCCCCCGGGCCGGGGCCAGCGTCGCCCCCCCGGGCCGGGGCCAGCGTCGCCCCCCCGGGCCGGGGCCAGCGTCGCCCCCCCGGGCCGGGGCCAGCGTCGCCCCCCCGGGCCGGGGCCAGCGTCGCCCCCCCGGGCCGGGGCCAGCGTCGCCCCCCCGGGCCGGGGCCAGCGTCGCCCCCCCGGGCCGGGGCCAGCGTCGCCCCCCCGGGCCGGGGCCAGCGTCGCCCCCCCGGGCCGGGGCCAGCGTCGCCCCCCCGGGCCGGGGCCAGCGTCGCCCCCCCGGGCCGGGGCCAGCGTCGCCCCCCCGGGCCGGGGCCAGCGTCGCCCCCCCGGGCCGGGGCCAGCGTCGCCCCCCCGGGGGGGACACCCCGCTCCCGGACACCGTGTAACACCCCCCACCCCACCCCAGAGGCTGAGCACGGGACGGGGAACGGCCGGAGGTGTGCGCAGGGCGAGCGGCGGAGCAGGGTCACTGGTCCCCAGAGTTTATGGCGATTCGCACGCGGGTTTCCCTGGCCCCGCACCTCGCCCGCCCCGCAGCAGCGCTGGGCTGCCCTGGAGCCTCCACCAGGGCCTCAGGCAGGGGACAGGGTCTGCGCCGTGGCTGTCTGGACATGGCACTTAGTGCCCTGGTCTAGTTGCCATGGTGGTGTCAGGGCAATGGTTGGACTCGATGATCCCAGAGGGCTCTTCCAACCTCATTGATTCTGTGATTCTGTCCGGGGGCACCACGCTGCACTGAGCAATTAACAGCGAGAAAGTGCCTCCCGCAAGGGACATGGGGCCAGAGCATGTGACAAGGGATCCCTGCTTAAGATTCACACTAAAAAGCTTTCACTGCCTGCAACTGGAGGCAAGGATCTCTGCAGCCAGGCTGCAGTCTCAGACCCAGGACACAGCATGGTCCCAGGACTGTGGCAGCCACCCGAGCCTGCCTGGCCACGCAGCCTCTCGGGGGGCTGACATCTGCGCCAGGGACCCGGGCTCCCAGCACAGGGCTCAGCGCGTCACTCGCTACACGTACACAGAGAGCGGCCGAGCAGACAGGCAAGGCACCCACTCACAGCGCAGCTCAGAAAGCTGAGGATGCAAAAAATACAACCCAACTCCCAGTACCAGCCTGGCCCCATATCACAGAAGCTGGTGCGGAGCCCAGCAGGACAGAGCTGCGTTATGCCAGTTTGGGGTGGAAAGCCTCTGCTGTGCTACCAGCAAGAGGATGTGCACGGTCTCATCCCTCCTCCTCCCTGAGTTTCAGAGGCAGGGACAGGACGGGAAGCCAAGAGACTCATGTTGCAAAGAGATGAAGTCAGGTACTTGGTACATTCAGATGCTCAATGGAAAAGCACAACCCCAAGGGGCTGGGAAGAGCCTGGGCTATCACAGCACCAGTCGGACACTGACAAGGGGGGGAAATCAGAACATCCCAGCTCTGTTCAGATGGTTGCAAGTTGGCAGTGCAGAAAAACAGAAATCAAACGAGCTTCAGCCCGTTGGCTCTTCAGGTTTGCATTTGCCATCTCTGCCCACCCTGAAGAGCACCCAGCTGGCAGAGCGGTCCCTGGGGAGGGCACACACCACATCCTCCTGGATCTGCAGGCAGTAAGAGGGAAGAACAGCAGCTTTACAGCTCTTCTCAGTTTCCCTTGAATCACACTGGCCCAGGCCACTGCTCAGCTGCTGCAGCACATGTCCACAGCCGTATTGCTCCCAGATGGACACCAGCATAGCCCTCACATGCCTGCCAGCCTGCAGCAGACCTCTGACTGATCACCAGCAAACAAGAATAGATGAGCTCTAACCCAAAGCAGAAACGTACTTTAAAAAAAAAACAAGTCTTTCCCAGCAGCAGTTTTCCCTTTGTTCATCACATTTCTCAGCCTTGTTCTCCCAGAGGAAAGCTCACTACAAAAAGAAAACCACCACACATGAGAAAGCAGCCTGGGCAGGGTGAACCACAGCACCTTCCCAAGTGAAAGAGTCACTTCTGCTCCGTGCCTCAAAACCAAGCTGGACCCACCCCAGCTCAGAGCAAAGGGCCCCAGCAGCTGCAGGCTTAGAGCTGCCCAGGGAACAGGGACTGAAGGGGAACGTCCTCACCAGAACACACAGGGACCACAAAAGCCACGTGTCACTAGCAGGCCAGTCCCAGGGGGAAGCCAGCACAGGACTGTTGCATTTGCCTCTGGACAAGAGACAGCACAGAGGGCTGGGGAGGGCAAACCCCACTGTCCCCAGCACAGGAATCACCAGCTCATTCTCCACCCGAGCAGAAATCCCCACATTTAATCCTCATTCTCCCAGGCCACACACCCTCACACAGCCACAGCTGCTCCTGCAAAGCCCCTTGGGCACATCTCCCAGCACCATGGCCCAGGATGTCCATGCTGGTAACCAGTCCCCTCAACATTCAAAGCCCCGGCATCATTTTTCTAGCAGCTCCCCACCTTCCCCAGGAAAGGGGATTTTCCTTTTCAAGGAGGCTTCCACTGCACCCCCCTCCAAAGGCAGCCTGGCCGCTTTCAGCTCATCCCCTGCGTCCGCCCAGGCCCCGGGAGCCCCGTGGTCCCCTCGAGACAAGCCACACATTGTTCCCAGTAAAGCTGACAAGCAGCGGGCTCCCCCACGGGGATCCCCCCTGCCAGGGAAAGAAAGAAAAACCTGCTTGGGGGCTGCCTCGCTACAACTCCTTTGTCCATTAGTCAGCAATGTAACTCCAGGAAGAAAACTCTTATTAGGGTTTTCAGGCTCAAATGGTACTAAAAAGTTAGTGCTTTGATGAAAACGGGAGGGGAAAGCCACTTCATCTGTCAGAAACAAGCCTAGGTACTCTCCTGTCACCCCTGCAGCAGCAGGTCACTAGATATGGCACTTTTTCTTGAACTGGGGGAAAAATATAGTTTCCTAAGAAGCCAGTCCCACAGGAAGGTGTTTTGTTTTTTTTTTTCTTAAAGAGAAGTACGTATTCTTGACTCACCCAGACCAGCAGGATCTGTCCTACACGTGTGCGTGGACTCCTTCCTCCTCCAGAGCCACGATGCTCAGAGTAAATAGCCCAGAAGAAGAGGGGATGCTGTAACACCAGGCTGTAACCGCTGCTTTTCCACGTCTGTCAACTGGGAGATCTCATGTAACGACACCAGTTCCACCAGATTAGTAACAACCACGGCACTAGCAGAATAACGCCAACAGAAGTAATCCACTAGATTTTGGGAGAAGCAGGTGTCTGCAGCCTTCTGGCCATGACATTCCCAGCTACAGACAGAAGGGAGCATCCAAAACCCACAGTCCATGAGGGCTTATGACTCCAGAGATCCCAGTAGAGAGAAACCATCCAGAGACAAATCCTCTTGGCTCAGGACCATTTGCTTGGTGGAGTGGGAGAAGTCCCAAGTCTGCACGTGGTCAGACTCCCGTCTCCTCGCTTCTAGGTACGAGGACAGTCCAACAGCTCTTGTGGCTGACACATCTGCCCCTTCCAGTAATGACAAGCTACCAAAACCTGTAGAGAAACGAGCACCAGGACACGGGGCCAGCAGTGACCCTTGGCCACTACAGCAGAGCCAGAGTTCTCCAGGTCTGCTCTCAGCTGTAGGAACATCGGAGGGTGTCTGAGCACATCCCACAGAGCACTGCCACAAGGTATCCCCAAAGTCAGCACTAAGCAGCCAGGACTGTGCAGAGATGGAGGATCACAAAGCAGGATTTTTCTCGCTGCTGCTGAGCGGAGGTACTGGCCACACTGGTGGACACGTCCCCGAGGAGCAGGCAGCACTGGCCAATTCCTTGCTTAGATGTTACTGTCCCAGTTGTTGGTCAGTGCTGGTCACACTGGTTTCTGACAAAGGACTGCAGTTTAAATCCATCCACGGAAAAGAGACAACGATTTCTTCGCAGGGCAGCGTGCCTCCACCTCACAGAAGTGGCCAAGCACAGACCCCCGCTGTCCCTTCCCTTTGGTGACAACCTCAGCGGAGGGGCCAGGACAGAACCAGCATCCTCCTCCCTGCACCCCTCTCCGAAACCAAACCCCCAGAAGGCACCGACACGCTGCCAGAGCCAGCGGGGACCGGCCCTGCCTAGAAAGCAGCGGGCACACGGGATGGCCAGCGCTTGTTTGCGGGGATTTGGGTTCGTTGCTCCTCTGCCAGGTCCGCGCACACCCATCACGTGTGCGTGCACACACAATTTTATTAGAGATCCATTAGTCCACGGCTTCGTTAGGGCCCTGCTGCTCTCCGGCACAAAGTCCGTATTTGTTTCCCTGCAGGGGTGGAAATAAAGGGGGTTTTGTATTTTCTTCCTCTTCTCTTTGCAGGCTGGAGTGAGTTTATTTGACACTCCAGCACTCTTTGTGAGCTGAGTGCCCGAGGATAAATGCTACCCTTAAGAGTTACTTGGCGTTAGACAGAGGGACCCTCTTCAGAGGAGAATGGGGGCTTGTTGGGATGGGGTGGGAGGGGGCCTCCGAAGAGCGCCCAGGCAGCCCTCATAGAAGGGTCTCTGTCCTGGGCTCACAATAGAGCGAATTCTTAAAGATACCGGGAGCTGAAAGGAAGGAAGGAACTTTCCTCCTTTTAAAAAGGATTTTCAGGAACAATTGAAGAAGCTATAAAAAGGGGATCATTATTTCCCATCCCGTCTGCCGGGCTGGGCAGCCCTCCCTCCCCCTCCCGGGTCCTCGGCTGGGGAGGTTTGACACACACCATCCGACAGACACAAGAGGTAGGATGATGGTCACCATCCAGTTTCCCTTTGCTGAGGGAGCTGCCCGGACCCTGCGAGCAGGAGGTGCCCTCCTCCCTCCCGCAGACAGGTACCTACACAAGCCACCTTCTCCACCCCAGGACCAGCTGCCTCCAGGTCCTCCCGCCCCAGGAGCGACAAGCTCCAGAGAAGGGAATCTCCCAGGGACAATGTTTGACCCAAACATCCACTGATGGACCTAGTGGAGCAGGATGCCACCATCCCTCCAGCAACACAGGAACAACCACAGCACCCCGGTCCCCTCAGAGCTGCAAGCCTGCACCACATGCAGAGAGAGGATGGCACATCCATGGCTAACCCAGAGCTTGGCCACCACTCACTCAGAGATCAGCCAGCCAGCTCTAGATGAGCAGCTCCTCCTCCCTAACCGTGTGATGGAGAGTTTTCTGCACACACACACAGTCTCACACAGCCCAGAAAGAGGGGCCAAGAGCCACGGCAGTTTGGCTGGTGAGCTTCAGCTCCAGGTTAGCACCAAGAGATCCCAACCACTTTCAGAGGGACTTATTTCAGCTCTTGGGGGCTGCACTGCAGCGTTGCTGGCATCTCACGCAGCAGCAACCACAGTCCAGACACTGACACTTCCCCACCCATCACGTTATCATCCCAGAGGTGTGCGAGGATCTCACCAGGACCTCACCCCACCAGGCTCCCTCGCCTCCAACTCGCTGAGGAGACATTGGAACCACATATGCAGAAGTCAAGTACATGGCAGAGCTCCAGCTGGCCCCGAAGAAAGCTGCTAGAGCTCATGCACAAGCCCTCCCCAGAAGACAAGTGGACCTGTTCTCCATAGCCTTGGAAGTGTAGAGAAGCTCCTGTCAGCTTTAATTCCTAGAGTTTCCTTCCAAGTTCATTGCATCAGAGATAGGCATTTGGCCATCCAGCTACAGAACGAGTCCAACTGCCTCTTGGTGTCACTGGCACCCCAGGTCCCAGACGCTGGCAGCAGGTTCCTGTTCCTCCGGCAGCAGGTCCAACCTACCTGGCCACGGGCCAGTCCTAGTGCTGAGCTTATCTGCAGAGAACAAAGATGGGCAGGGGAGAATGCCACCTGCCAAAGAAACACCACGATCATTCAACCTGCAAATCCTAAAGGCACCTTCTGGCTGCCAGCGTGAGCCCACACACCAGAAACGTGTTTTCTCATATCAACTGAGGAAAAAACTCCCAAAAATTCAGAAGCCACTCCTGAAACAGGCTGGCCTGGAAGTGCAGTTTAAAGGACCACTAGCAGGAGCTGAAGGGGTCTTGAATGACAGCAGCGAAGCCCCCGTCCACCCCAGGCTCTGACAACAGCTCTGACGATCCCCTCCCAGGGAGAAAAGGCAAGAATAAAACCCCATAGGAAGAAGCTTTAAAGCCAGCCTGCCTAGACAACATTTGCTCCTGATACAAAACCCATTCTGAGTTGTTTTCTTTTTTCTTCCAGGAAAGCTGCACAACCACCCAGGGATCAAACACATTTATTTACAGGCTTAGCTTTTAGCCCTCAAAAACCGTCTGTGGCTTGGCAGAAAGAGCCAGCCAATTGAAGGGAAAAATGTTACCTTCTTAGGGCATGGATGAAGCACAACCCTGGGGCCAAGGTCTTCGCACCTCATCAGTGGAAGAAGACACACTTAGAGATGAACTAGAAGTGAGAACCACCTCCCTAACCACCCTCATCCCAGCTGTCCTCTGGTGCTGGTCCAGGAAAGCGCTGCCTGCAATTCAGATGCTGCCACAGGGGGGAAAAAAAAACCAAAAGTAAGAAAGGGGAAACCTTGAAGCTCTGAAACCAGGCTGCAGAGCAGGATACGAAGCCACACTGAACACGGGCTCCGTCTCCAGGGTCTAATAAGGCAACGCACTGTAAACCCTAATCCTGCGTTAAGAGCTTTCATCAAAAAGAAACAGTATTTATTGGGGAGTTATAGGAGGTAATAAAAGTGTTTTCATGCAGTGTTTATACTAACATAGGGGACTGTATGCCAGCATTTGCCCCTTCATTTTCGTTTTAAATACATCTTTCTGATGAAATAAGCCATTCTGAACAAGGCTGCCCTTTGTAACATGGTTATAACTTTCTGGCCGGCCTTGGTAGCTGGCAAAACACGGCGCTTTTCTTGCCCTCTCTTTTGTTGCTTTGCTTTTCTGTTCAAAGTTCAAACAAACAAAAAAAAAACCCCAGCAAGCTGCATTGTGCTCCTGGCATTATCCCCCCATTGTGTGGGGCTCAGAGAGCCCGAGGAGGGGGGTGCAGGGGTGGCCCAAGACATTTGATCTCCTAAAATTTAAGACACTCTTATTTCTTATACAGAAGAACCCCCAGATAGAAGAGCTTGAGTCTAAAACAGTTTAGATCTGAGCCAGTTGCTACTAAAAACACTCATCAACAAGGAGAAGTGATGCTACTGCATCAAATAGATTTAAAACTAAGAGAAAGAGGAACACGCACCAAAATCCAACCCTTAGAAGAGCTGGGTCAGACCCCAGGGCTTCCAGATTTCACAGCTGTGCCTTGCTGCAGACAGAAGCATTCAGTGAGGGAAGAGTCAGAGCCCAGCCCCAGGTCCCAGCATCCCCCAAGTCCCTCTGCTCTGCAACCTGTAACACACCGAGCCCCAGGTCAGGCAAGCGTAGATGAGATGGCACCTGAGTCTGGTTTAGAGACTGAAACTCCTGTAATATGGAGTTTAATTTATAGCTGGGCCTCAAACAGTTCATGATGTCCACTCCAAGTGACAGTGTGACCACCAATTTTCCCGGTCTGTTTTAGGGCATCCCTCCTCTTCCAGCCCAGTCAGGGTGAATCCCCCTTCCCCAGGTCCCAGCTCCAGCATGGCCATGGCAGAGGGCTCTGCAGGGTCCTTTGCCAGGAGCAGCCCCACCTCAGTGCCTCTGAACTGGCTCCTAACAAAGTCCAAGAGCTGGGGGTTGAGCCCATTTGGGTTGTTTCCCCCGTGGCCCGTACAGCCCCATCGCTGCAGGATCCATTCTGGACTCCCCAGGCACTGATTTTCTGGCTCAGTGGAGGCGGCTGGGCAGGGACACCCCCTCCTGCTCCCAGCCTGCTGGGCAGGAGAAGCAGCAGCAGCATCTCCAGCCTCTGTCATCACGCAGCACCCGAGCCCTGGCGGAGAAACCCGCCGGTGGCTGCTGCCCACCGCAGCCAACAGCCCACCCCGACAGCTCCAGCCTTCCCCACGGTGGGTTTCTGCCACGCAAACGGAGAACAAACTCCCGCAGCACAGCCCTCCTACCCCGCAGCCTGGGAGACCCCACGAAGGGAGCACTCCTGGCCAGAACAGCGAGCTTCCCTCCTCCTGCCAGCGCAAGAAACGGATTGTATTTCTCTTCACACGCATTCTGCTTGCAAAGCACCTTCACGCTTCAGTCAGGGACCCTCTTCCCATCAGAAAGCTTTACCTCCCCACTGCCAGAGGGGCTGCAGAGAGCAACCCCACTGCTGTTCAACAGCACCCCAAAAAAAGGTCATCACCAACACATCAAATGAAGCTTGAGGGGTGCCACATCTCACACTACCTCCTGTTTGAGACACCCACACATGGGAAGCGACCGGGAAACAAGTAGCTTTATAGAAAGAGCAAGTCCAAGCAGTTCTGGCTCTTTTTGCAGCAAAGCATTTGAGAAAGGAGAGCACAAAAATACTGCAGCACCCTTCTGCTGCCTGCTCTCCCTGTCAGGGGGCTTAAACTCACCACACATGTTTGATCCCACACCTGTAGGAAGGATTGAGATGAACTGGGCACACCTGGGAAGATTTTTCCACCCACTCCTAATTTCACAGGGAAATGAGAAAGCTGATGTCCTGAAAACATCACCTGCCTGGCAGCAGAGAAGAAAGGCACCCTTGCATACATGGCTCCAGCCTCCAAGCTGGCATCTCCCCTTCACAATGCCAGGCAAACCGAGATGCAGCTTCTCCCCAAGGCCTGAGTCACTGCACACCAGCCCTCTCCCCCCACTCCCATCCCACCAGCTGTGACCATGATTACAAAAAGATGTCTCAATTAGCAAGAGAGCTGAGCAATTCCTCTGGTCTTAAAACCCTTCAGAGGAAACACATTCCAAGCCAGCAAAGAGCAACACTAACAATGTCTGGGCAATAAAAGCTTCTCTTGTTTATATCAAAGTAACCTCAAACATCCTTTCCCCAAACAAGCATCCCTCGCCCTCCATACGGGGCAGCGGGCTCGCGCTGGTGTTGTCCTCAACGCGCTGGGTCCCTCGGAGCAGACAGCACTAATTTTCGTGTGTATTATTGGTTGCAGGTCTAGACTGGTGTGGTCTTTTTGTTGTAGCGAGCAAAATAAGGCAGTCATTCATATTTTTCCAGAATTCACACAAAAGTGCTCTTGTGCATCACAGATACCTTGCATCACCAACCCCGATCAAGTGCTCCCCGTCGCCAGGCTCATGCCAGACGGCACCAAAGGCCAGGGAGACCCCTCGGGCCCCCAAGCAGGGCAGGGAAAGGGGTAGCAGAAGGGCTGCCTGGCTCCCCAGGGTCACACCTCGCCCATCACCTCGGCTGGGCACCTGCCCGGGGCGCACGGAGCCGCTGCGAGCCTTTCTAAGGAGGTTTTCCCACGAGAGGAGGAGGGAACAGTCATGTCGTGTCCCCCCCCTCCAAAAGAAAAATATAAAAACCGAAGAAAAATAACACCCCCACGGTTTTTCTCAGGGAGAAGAGGAACCCTTCCCGCTCCCCGCCAGCCGGGACCGGGCGCTCGCCCTCCCCTCCGCGCTCGGCCCCCGGACGAGGAGCATCCCCGGGCCGGAGCCCCTCGCCCCGGGCTGGGGGGGGGGGCGGCCCGGAGCCGGCGGGACACAAAGGCGGATGGGACGGGGGGGAGCCGACACGGAGCGGGGGGTGCCCCGCAGCCCACCCAGCCCCGCGGGGCTCAGCACCCCCCCGTGCCGGGACCCCCAGGGCCACCCGTAACCCCCCCCGGGGCCGCACCGAGTAACGGGGCCGGGCAGGAGCAAGTGCAGGGCGGCGGCGCAGCGGGGCCCGACCCCCCCCGTACCCCCTTCTCCCTCCGAGCCGGGCCGAACCGGGCACCCACCTCCGTCGGGCCGCGCCGCTGCCGCCTCCGCGCCGCGTCGAAACACTCCCGGGGCTCCGGGCCCCCGGCGCGGGGAGCTGGAGCTGCTGCATCATCATCCTCCTCCTCCTCCTCCTCCATCCCCACACCCCCTGCGGGGGTCCCACCCCCGCCGCCGAGGGAGGCGGCTGTCGCTGCCGGAGCCGTCCCGGGCCGTGCAGGTGGCCGGGGGACCGGAGCAGCGTCCCCGGGACCGGGGATGCTCCGACTGGGGCCGCCGGGCCATTCCCCCCTTATATAGCCCAGCCTCAGCGGGCGGGCGGCGCGGCGGCTTCACGGGACTTGTAGTTCCTCCCCCCCGGGCCGGGAGCCGCCTCCCCGTGTCCGTCCGTCCCTCCCTCTGTCCGTCCGTCCCTCCCTCCGGCCCGCCGCGGGGAGGGGACCCCGCAGGCGGTGGGGGAGGCCCAGGGTGGCAGCAGGGTCGGGGGCGGGTTTGCTCCTCACCGCCGCTCCCCGCGGCCCCCGGTGAAGGGAAAAGCCGGTGGTTTTGCCCGGTAAAGCCCTGCAGTTCACGGGACTCCCGGAGTCGCATCCCTCCGTGGCGCGGCACAGCCGGTCCGACGTCGAACCCGCCGGGAGCAGAATCCCATGAAGTGCTGGGTGAATGAGTAACCCCACCAAATACTGAGCACGGAGACTGATTACTCCAATTGTCCCGTGTATTGGTTATTGTTTAGTTTAATTATTGTCCCAATTATTAATTTAACTTAATTATTAACCCATCTGTGGAAAGAATGAGCAATTAACCGCGCTGTTGGCTTAGGGGCTAATTTAAGGCCCGTTCTCGCAAGCACTCTCCATCCAGGCAAAGTCACCCCTGCGTCCTCGCCGACGGGGCCCTGTCCCACACGTCTCCCCGCTGCTCCACGAACCCCACGTGCTGTTGACCCCGTCCAGGGGTTTGTACAGGGAAATGCCCTAAAGGGGACACCAGGCACAAGGCAGGTGCCAACAGCAGGGTCAACGCCACAGCGCCCGGTGCCCTCTCCAGGCAGGGGGACGGCTGAACTTTGGGCAGGGGAGAGGGTGGAGGGTGCAGAAGGTGCTGGCCGGGGGGGATGATCCTGCACACCCCTTGTCCAGCTGGCCACCGGGCTTGGCTTTGGGTGGGCAATGTCCCACCCCATCAGCTGCACCAGGGCAGGGACCCAGACCAGCATCTTCCCACCTGCGCCGGGTCAGGATTTATCCTCACGCGCTCAGGAGAGCGGCTGAAATGAAACAGCAGAAGTTTTCCAGGACAAGTGAGCAAGGGGAGCTGAGGGAGAAAGAGGGAGAGCGAAAGGGAAGGGGAAAAAAAACCCTCCTGGCAGGTTTTCAGGGCCCAAAGCCGGAGTGGAAATGCTTCCCTTCCCTTAATTGCTTCGAGACCAGCTGAATTTCTTGAAGAAACCGCAACTGAAACGCTGCACAAATCACATTGTTGTGCTTGTGTTGGCTGGCTTCGTAAGGAGGTAAAAGGTCATCGTTTATGGTATATTAAAAAGAAAAAAAAAAAAAGAGTATTTTAGCGCTGTGGAGGAGGGGGTTGTGCTGCTTTTTCATACCCACATTCTGGAAATTAAAACCTGTTTGGCAAGCGCCAGAGCGACGAGCAGTGCTGGGAAAACGTGCCGATGCGGGGCTCTGCCGCAGCCCCCGCGTGTCCCCCCGAGCCTCCCTGTCCCATCCCTGTCCCTCCCTGGCAGGGCGATGCGGGGATGCTGAACTGGCCCAGCTGCCCTGCAGCCAAGACTCCTCGCGCTGGGTGGGATGGGAGCGCTTGGCCTGGTGATGCTCACGGGCAGGATGAGACCCACGGCTCGCTGGAGTCCATGGAGAGGCTCTGGCTGACCCAACAGGACCTGAACTGGTCTCTAAAGGGGTCCTGTTGGCCGGAGCGCTTGGAAGCACAGAGTTGTGTGGTTGGATGGCCTGGGATTTCGGAAGGCAAATTACCTTTTTTACAACTTAATTAAGTTTTGCTCACTTTGCTAGTGGCATTTTCTTCAGAGCCACTTGCCCGCAGGACACGGCGCTGTTAGACATCATCACCCAACGCAACTCGCAGCCCTGCAAGGCTCTGCCGCAGCTCCACGGGCTTTGCCAACAACATCTCACCGGCGTAAAGCACCGTGAGAAGTACCCGGGTGCCGGTGAGGCACCTCTGCTCTGCACGGAGAGCCCCAGCTGGCCTCCGAGGGCGGCCGGGGGAAGGAGCTGAAGTGGAAAGGTGAGCTACTCATTCACAGAGGAGCCTGGCATTGATTTATGGGATGCTCCCAGCCCTGGTTTTGCAAGAACATGACGTGATGGTAAAAGGTTTTGGAAGATGCTGAACTGTGCCGTGCCGGTGCCAGGTGAGGCCTTGCGTGACTACGGCCGCTGGAAACACAAAGACATTGTTTTTAAGTGATAGCCACCCCCCCCTTCCCCGGCTCCTTGCGAGAGGACGGCATTCCTGTCTCGCATTCCTCAGCCACTGCTGAGGTGGGGAGGGGAGACCTGAGCCAGAGGAAGAAAGCACCGAGTTTTAATTAGGAAAGTGGCCCCTGTGCTTGTGTGATGGTGGTGGGTGGTGCAAGCAGGGAGGGAGAGCAGAATGGCCCATAAAACAAGATAAAGTGCATGTGGATCAGTAATAAGGATAATTACACGAGAGCCTGCGGACGTAAGAATGTCAACCAGATGTTTGCAAGTCGTGGAAAATCAGTGGTTTCCCAACAGATCCACTTAGAGCAGCTGAAAGCATCCTTTATCCGCGCGGGCAGGGACGCGGGGCGCTCCTGGGCGAGGAGGACGGGGCGGTGTGGTCCAAGGGCTGCCGCACGCAGGGCAAAGCTGCCTGTGAAAGCTTTTAAGCAGAGGAAAACCTCAGCAAAGGGCAAATGGAAAGGGAAGAGGGTTTTGCTGCAGAGGCAAGTTCTGCTCCTTGCTCCAGGGCTGGCTTTGGGGTTAGGGGCTACTCTGTCGACTGGGGTGAAATACCACCGGGAGGGTGGATGGGCACTGGTTCTTCTCCAGCTGAAAACATCCTTGGGATGCTGACTTGCCGATGGTCAGTATTTGGCAGGGAGAAATAACTGGGCTGCCGAATCCTCCAGAGGAACAGGGAAAGGACCACGAGGCACCAGCATTTCCTGGGCCGGCGGAGCCCCAAAACTGCTCATTCGTGTAAAAGGTTTGTGGGTACAAACACCTTCTTGGTTGGGTTCACAGCCCACAGTCGCGTTACTTTTACCACACCAGTTTGTGAACGGCACATCTATAAAGCTCACCGTGGACTTTGCTGTTGATTTTTACAAGAAAAGAAAAAAAAAGGTATTTAGTGATGGGCACCAGCAAAATAAAAGAGAAAGAGATTTGGGAAGGGTGAGCTGGGCATGAGTTCCCACGGGATGGCTGTTCCCAGGCCCTGGCCAGCACCGTAACCTCTAAAAGTCCTCTGACCTTCAAATACCCTTCCCAAACCAGTTAAATATATATAAATATATTGAAATATGGGAACAAAAAGCTTTTTATTTCATGCGCTGAGAGTGCCAAGTGTCTGCAAGAGCCAATAAAGACCTGTTGCTCCAGGGAACGGGGAGCTGCGTTTCAGGTGAAACACAAACAACCTGAATCTTTACCCAAAACTTGAACCAATCCCAAAGTTCTAAAAAAAAAACCAAACCCCCAAACCCTGAGGTTGTGTAAAAGAGGAGGAAAAGTGTGGTTACGTGTTTTCAGTTTTCTCCCTGGTGCTGGATCGCAGCTGGGGGGGTCCCTGGGGAGGTTGGGCTGCTCCCGCACAGGCTCCTCTCGCTGGGTGACGGGGGCTGTCTGTGTGATGGAGAGGAGATGCAGGGCCAGGCTGCCCCATGGCACGTCGTGGTGGGGCACGGGGGATGCCCAGCACCCCAGAGCGAGAGCACAGAGCTGAGCCGCAAAGCAAAGACCTCCCAGAGCAGGGACTGTGACCTGAGTGACATGGGGACATCGGCTGGTCGGTGTGACACTCCCTGGCACACAGCAAGCCCCTGCTCCAGCATCCCGGCCACCCTCCCCAAGCTCCCCCACACACTAGGGAGGAAAAAGCTGCTGCAAGTAGGAGAAAAGGCACATCCATCCCCTGTTTGCGTAGTGACAAAGGCAAAGCAGGGACGAGAGGTTTAAATGCCATCGCCAAGGTCACGCGGGAGGTCTGGGCACAGGACCTGCTCTCCTCCTCCACGGCTCGTGGGCCTCCAGCTCCTGCCTGGCCCATCAGCCACGGGGAGACAAAAGAGCCTCTAACCCAGGTGGCAAAGATCTGATAAAACCCTGAAACACCTCCGTATAACCAAAGGAAAGGAAAGGAACAGGTAAAATTATGACCTGTAAGAGCAAACTCTGGACTAGGACAAAGCAAACCCACACTCATGTGACGCTAACCCCATGCCAGGGTATATAGACGCTGTGTGGTTTATACTTAAGTTACTTAAAAAGAACTTTAAAGCCAAAACGCTGTTAAAAAGTACATTGCGTGCTGCGCCGTGCAGATAAATTCATTATTTAAACATGAAAAGGTGACTCATCTATTATAAAAAGGAATAAAAACACACACACACGCAGCGAGATTTTCAAGGAGTCCGGTGATTTAGTGTCTCTTTCTTTCTCTCCCCACATTTCTTGCCTCTTGCACAAGGATCTATTGAGAAGCTGCAGAACAAACGTTCCCTTATGCAGCTCCAAAAAAGTCTCCGTCAGTTTGTCTGAGACAGCTGCCTCCGAGCACGCTATGGTTACTCATTAACCGGGGCTCCCAGGGCAGGGGAAGAAGGAGCAAACTTAATAGACCCTAAACCAGAAGCACAAAAAAAAAAAAAAGAAAGAAAAGAAAATAAATACATCAGGTGTCCTGGAAAATAAAGTGGAAAAAACAGGTGGCACCGTGAGCAGCCCCAAGGCGGAGGGTCCAGCCGCCAGCTACCGGAGCAGAAGGGGACAATGACACGGAGGGTAAACGTATGGGGACAAAAGAGTGTGATTATTAAAGGGAAAGAGAAGAAAGAGACGGGACAGAGAAGCGCTTGTGCTCTGTGGTGCTTTATATGCTCAGGGTGCCGGAGGAGGGTGACTTCATTGCGGCGAAGCAATGAATGGTGCCCGTGAGAGCAGACGCTCCCCTGGCCGTCACCACCTCCACCACCTGCCCCCTCCACCATCGCCCTCCGCAGAAAATTATCCTTGTGCCTCCATTCCTCCCAGCCCCGGCTTGCGGGGAGGAAGGCAGCCCCGAAACACGCGCCCATCTGCATGGCAGGGGGTCACTGCTGGGAGCCAGCGTGTCCCCAGCGCCGGGGGACAGCGGGCAGCATCGCCTGCCCTCCTCTGCCACGGTGGGACGCGCTGGGAGCCGCCGTGGCAGCGGGGAGCGGCTGGTGCCAGGCTGACACCTCCGCGAGGTCCTGACGGAGAACAATAATTAGAGTTGCAATAAAACGCTGCCGATAGCTGCGAACGAGGGCAGTAAACGAGCCCGCGCCGCGGAGCCCCGGCCACCGCCAGGACCAATGCTCTGGTTTCTGTTTGCCCAACACGCTCTTCCCGGAGATAAGGGGGGGGCAAGGGACTGTGATTATCTCCCTGCCTTTTGTCATGTGCTTTTTTTTTTGCAACAATTAAGGGATTGCAGTCAAAGGAATGGGGTGGGGATGGAGCAGAGCCAGGCAACCGCTCTCCCGCAGCACCGCAGCCCTCGGGACTCCGCAGGATCTGTCCCAGGCTGACAGTGGAGGCCTGGGGCCACCTTCTCCTGGAGGAAACCCAGCACCGCGGCGGCACAGCCAGGGCAGAGCCATGGAGCAGCCAGACAGCCAGGGCTACGCCAGAGCCCCTGGGGACACCCCAGACCTGCTGTCCCCAGGGCCAACAAAACCCCACGCGCAGGGGTCACTCGTGGGAAGCAGCTATTCCCACCCATGGCCCTACTGTAGGCACCCTCCAACAGAGCCGGTGGCAAAAGGGCTCAGCAAAAAGGGATCAGCCCCTGCAGCCGCTCCTGCCAAGCCCATCTCGGGCAAAGCCGTGCTGGCCTGGCCCCACTCATGGCACCCCATCCACTGCACCCCAGAAAGGGCAGCACGAGTGACTCCATCACCCACGCTGCACCAGGTATTATCTGCTCTCTCGAGGGCTGGGATGTGCCCGTAGCTGCCTGCGAAAGGGAAGGCGAAGGCAGCTCCCTCTCCCCATCCAGGTCAGCTGGTGCTCCAGTGAAACAGGTACCTTATGATGAGGGCTTTTGTGAAACGTTAAACATCTGGAGCTCAGCGGTACAAGGCAGCCTTTGTGCAGCTGGTAAATTATCTGCAATAAACCAGCACTTGTTTCAGAGAGCTTCAAGGAGAGGGGGAGGGAGAAAAAAAAAAGAGGAGAGAGCGAAGCCACCCCCCACGGGAGGAGGAACCTCAGACCTCTTCTGGGGTCCCACCAGGATTTTCCACACCATGGGGGGTGACTCGCTGCGTTAGCAGCAGCCCCAGACCCCGCAGACCCCGCTCTGTGCTGCAACCGGGGTCCCTCAGCCCAGCCGTGCCCGAGCAGCCCCGTGGAGCTGGTCCCGGCTGCGTTAAATAATTGTGGTTAAATACTCGGCGTTTGGCTCTGGAAGGGGCATCGTCCCCTCCTGGCTCGCAGCTTTGCAGCAGAACGTGGCGTTTCCTGCTGGTATTTTCAGATTTCTGGATTTGAGAAGCCCTGATGAAATAATAATTAAAAGAGACCTGAAAGGTTGATGTCCTTAAGAAATGAATGCCCAGCCCATGGTACACCGAGCACACGGGGCTGGGGGGAGCCGGAGCTAGGAGTCTCCAGCCGAGGCTCCTGCTCCCTCCTGAGCCACAGCATCCCGCTCCAAGGGACCTTATCAGCTCATCACCTCGCCCGGGCACAGCGTGTCTCCAACCCTGGCAATGCCAAGGCAGCTGAGTTGGGGCATTTTGCCCCTTTCCTTGGCTGGCAGGCGAGGCGAGGCAGCACCTCCTCTGTTCCTCCCTGGAGCTGTGATGGTTTAGCTACACCACGCTGGTGTTTCGGCGTGGAAGTGGACTCTCTGCTCACCTTTGCACGAAGCAGAAGGGAAAAAGATTTGCACAAGATAAAAAAAAATAAATCCCTTTTGCCCACTGGCCTCTCCTGAGCCTGGGGAAGCAGCAAGAGCAAGGAGCTGCCTCGGAGGTGAGGAAACACCTCGGGGGGTTTGGAGCCAAGGTCTGGTTAAAGGAATGAAGCACACTTGGGAGGGCTGGGGGGTCTGTCCCTCTGCCCCATCCCTAAGCCCAGGGACAGGACAGCACCTCGCTGGACCAGAGCATCCCCTCTGGCATCCCAGCCCGGGCGCCCGAGTCCCCCCGCGCCCCGTGATGCCAACCGGGGCTGGAGCTGCTGAACGGGGTGGGAGGAAAAATCCCCCAAATCTCTTTGTCTCCCTTCCACCCACCAGTGCTGCCTTCACCCAGCAATTACCAAGGCCTGGGGGGTTTCACACCCAGTCACCTGGGCCTCCTTCTTCTAAACAACTTAATTTGGTTAATGATTCGGGAGGCCCCGGGGTCCCCTTGGTGTCTGTTTCCCTGGTCTCCGCAGGCAGCCACCTCCCAGAACCGGAGGGCACTGGGGGGGCTTTGGTGAAACCTGCACCAAGGCGAGGTTTAAGACATCTTCCCCCGAGCTCCCGGGGTTCTCTGACCTCCAGGGACATGCCAGATTCGGGGGAAAGGACCTGCAAACATCCCTGGAGGGTCTGTCCATCCGTGGGGCTGGAGGCAGAGCAGCTCCGGGACAAACTATGGAAATTATGGGAAGGAAGGGAGAAATCAAGACACGCAGTGAGATGCTGCTTCGTGCCCTGAGTCCAGCTGCCAGCCCAGACTGAAACAGCAGGTCAGGAGAACTGGGGATGCTCCAGCCCTCGCTGTCAGGGTAACCTGGGAAAGGAAGGGGAACAAAACGGGTTGGGGATGCTGAAGCCTTTTGCCCATCCTGTGCGGAGCTGGGGAAGCAGCGCTGGGGCTCGGGGAGGGAAGAGGTGGGGGTCCCACAGAGGCAGGGGTCCCGCAGAGGTTGGGGGTCCCAGCAGAGCTAGGGGTCCCTGGGGAAGCGCGGGGCGGCGGGGACTCCCGCACCCCGGCCGTTACCAGCACCTCCCTCCATTGTTTCCCAACCAGCATTTTTCCCTATGACCTAATCTTCCCTTGGCTCTCGCTGGTAATTTTATGGCAGGGGAATTATTTTGCAGTAAAAGGAAAGCAGAGCCAGGCCATTCTCTTCCCTCCTGTTCTCACAGGGGGTTTGTTTTCTGCTCCAGGCGCAGCAGCAGGATTGCACGAGCAGAGCTGGGGAGCGAGCGTGTGTCGGGTCTGTAACGCTTTGGTTGACCCTGTAAGAACACGAGAAGGCAACAGCGAGAGCAGAGATTTAAACAATTCCCCCATGCAAACCAGCTCTGGACACAAAAGCTGTTTAGTTATCATCAGCGTTCTGAAAGATTATATTAAAATAAACCCTCAGGCTCAGTCTCCCCCCCTCGTAGGATTATAAGGCGCAGAAACCTATCCCAGAAATCTCAACCAAGGACACACTCGGAATATTTTCGCCCTGTTCTTGCACAAGCGACTGCCCTCTGCACTGTGAAAGCCTTAAACCAAGAGAAGGGACCGAGATGGGAGCTGGGCACTACGCAGATCCCACCGTGCGTGATTTTCCTGGAGCCATCCCTGGTCTGACAGGTTTCACCCTCGTGTCGACCCTTCCCACCTCACACCACGCATAAACCGCGTGGGGAATGTCCCTCTGAGAGGGACCTTTCCGCAGCCACCACCCTTCTATCAGGCAACTGAAACAATGTTTTTTTTAAGTAAAGCAACCAGGAGAAAGGCAACCAGGGGATCACCCATGAGCTCCAGCCCCAGCAACTCAGCATGGACACGAGCTCGTAGCATTTCAGGGGCTGGTTGGCCACACAAGACTAAATACATGTACTTCATCAGTGCCAATATAGGCCTAAAAACAGAGACTGGTGCTAAATCTCCCCTAGAAACCCAAAGACCTCGTAGTATCTGCCCTAGAAACTCAACGACCCCGTAATATCTGCCCTAGAAACTCAACGACCCCGTAATATCTGCCCTAGGAAAAGGGCACCCTGAGCCATAATTTCTCTTCCTCCCTCCAGTCCCCCAGAACCAGGCTCGTCCCTGGGGTCGGTGGGTGCATGTTGGTGACGAAGCAAGGTGACACAGCACGGCCAGGGCCAGCACGATGGGCTCGGGGCAGAGAGAGGAGCCGTACGTTCGCTCTTGAGCTCCGAGCCAAGAGCGAGCGCCTCGATTTTAATTGCAGCCTCACTGCCAAGTACAACAAAGCCCACGCACAAAGAATAGAAGTCATTTTGTCTTCAGGTTTGAATTGTTTCTTTCCTAAGGGGCGGGGAGGGAGGTGAAATCCATCCCTTTATAAGCAATGACTCAGGTGCTACGAGCTACCCCGGGCGCGCATCTCGCAAGCCCGTGTGATGTTTTGTGCCGTGTTTTGTTTGACGGCGTGGGCCCTAAGAATGGGATGATTGTTCGGTTGCGTGCAAAGCCCTCGCTTGGGGTTTTTTTTTCTTTCTGTCCCCGCCCAGCCCTGCAAACCGCAGCCGCCGTCGCCTTGCCCAGCAGCCCGGCGCGGGCCGGCAGGCGCCCGTGCAGGGCCCACCCGCCCATTCCTGCTCCCTGACTCACGGCGACGTGCGCCGCGTCACGGGGAATGGTGCTGTCCCTGCCCCGCTTGCACAGCCCTACCCACGGCCCCGCGCCACGCTCTCCCCAGCCGGGAGCGGAGAAGGAGCTGCTGGGGAGGACGGAGCGGCAGTCGAGCAGGCGTCGTGCCGCGGTGCCAATGTCCCAGTGCCACGTGCTGCCCTGGCACCCGCCGGGAGCTGCCCGGCATCGCACGGAGCCAGGGACAAGGTGGGATTTGCCCAGAGAAAAGGGACAGCAGTTTTTCCTTGCACTGAAGCTCTGGGCAGGATCAATCAATGAGGTTGGAAGAGCCCTCTGGGCTCATCGAGTCCAACCATTGCCCTGACACCACCATGGCAACTAGACCATGGCACTAAGTGCCATGCCCAGTCTTTTCTTAAACCCCTCCAGAGATGGTGACTCCACCACCTCCCTGGGCAGCCCCTTCCAATGGCTAATGACCCTTGCTCAGAAGAAATGCTTCCTAATGTCCAACCTGAACCTCCCCTGGCAAAGCTTGAGGCTGTGTCCTCTTGTCCTGTCGCTGGTTGCCTGGGAGAAGAAGCCGATTCCCACCCCGCTACAACCTCCCTTCAGGTAGTTGTAGACTGCACTAAGGTCACCTCTGAGCCTCCTCTTCTCCAGGCTAAACACCCCCAGCTCCCTCAGCCGTTCCTCACAGGTCAGACCCTCCAGACCCTTCACCACTTGGTCGCCCTCCTCTGGACTCGCTCCAACACCTCAACATCTCTCTTGAAGTGCGGGGCCCAGAACTGGACACAGGATTCAAGGTGCGGCCTCACCAGTGCCGAGTACAGAGGGACGATCCCTTCCCCAGACCGGCTGGCTACACTATTCCTCATAGAGGCCAGGATGCCATTGGCCTTCTTGGCCACCTGGGCACACTGCTGGCTCATGTTTAGCCGGCTGTCGATCAGCACCCCCAGGTCTCTTTCCGCTGCATCCCAAAGGGAGATGCCCAACACTTTGCATTACACACAGCCCCAAATAATCCCCTCTCCAAAGCCCTAATCCCCGGGCAAACACGCAGACAGTGCCGCACACCCGAGCTATCAGCAGCCTCTCCGCGTACCACTTAGCTACAAGCACAATCCAGCCCTCATCCCTGGGTGCCAAGGAGCTGCCCTGTGGACTCCTCCAGCTGTGACCTGCCTGGCTGGGTGCCCACGGCCGCCCCACAGGGAAGCGTCTCGGCGGCTCAGCCTCTGGAAGGAAAGCACGAGAAAAGCAGCACAAGAAAAGCAGCACAACGCACCCGGCGCTGCATGGCTTTTTTTTTTTGCAGCCCCTTCACTTGGTGAAGTTCTCCAGCACCAGCTCCGTGCCCGGGGCCAAACCGCCTCCGAGCTTCGCCCCCTGCCAAACGCAGCCACCACCAGGGCTGGGACGAATCGGGGGATTTTCCCTAAACACTCAGGTCACCCCCCCTCATCAGCAGGGCTTGAAAACCCCAAAAACACCCACAAAAGCACCAGCCACAGGTTTATACCAGGTTATTTTTAAACCCCATGGCAAGAGCACGTACACGCACTGCTTAGAACAAGACCTTTCTCTTTACCTTTTGGGGTTTGAGGCTTTCGCCCTGAACTCCACCTTCACACTGACAGCTGTTGTTTCCACGGGTAATTTCAGGCCTGGCCCCCAGCCAGCTTTTCACTCACACCAAGTACGAGATATATAATTTCATTCACCTCCAGGGTACAAACAGAAAAGGAGGATTTTCACATGTGCCTCCCGCATCACCCTCCCCGCTCGCTTCCTACGGGTCCCACGTACATAATTATCTCGGCTGGCTACATCTGAGCGGGATTAAATGCTTTAACACGATATTATCTCACAGCAATCTCATTACAAGGCTGCCTTTAAATGTATAATGTGTTTTTTTCGTACCGACTTACACCCCATGCCAGAAATCAAATAAGAAAACGTCACCAACAGCCTGCGAGAAATCCTGAGCCGTGGCCACCGCTGAGGTTGTTTCAGTTCCACACGAAGGTTTTCAGCTGCAAACTGAGGGCTAAAAGCCTCACAAACACTTCCAGGGTGCCTAGAACGGAGGTGAGGAGCGGTGGGAGATCACCTTCCTGGTTGAGACCTTCAACAAGCCAGGAACAATTAAGCTGGAGAAAAGAAATGTAGCAGAACGGAGGGAGGAGAAACAAAGATATGGCTTTACGGGATTAAAATGAATCAGTGCAAACTCTTGAATTCCCCATTTATTGAAATCAATCACAGTCAAAAGGTCAAATCCACGGGCAAACAGTAGTTTTGTACCATGCAGAGCGACACACAAATGAAGTACAAATGAAATCCAACCAAAAAAAACCCAAAAAACCCCAAAACCCCAAACAAACCCGCATGGCTCTTGCTCAGTTTATTCAAGCCTGTTCCCTCTGGCCGCCCCTCCTGCAGCTTCGTGGTCCCCGAGCCCCGGGGCTGCGCAGGGACCGAGGCGGGGGCAGCGGCCGGGCGCTCCAGTTATTCCTGCAGACGGGTCTAACGACCCCTTGTCGTTAATGAGGACAGGCACATCCGGAGTGACGTGGGATTTGCAGGTCTGCAGCATCCTTCCAGCTTCGGGGCTTTGCTCCGGGCACTGTGAGGGATGGGCAGGGCTTGCTGCTCCGCCTGGAAGGGACTAATCCTGCCCGCTCAGGAACAGCCACTCAACCAGAGATGCTTGAGAAGCAGAGGGTGAAGAGGCACGTACACACGGTGCATGTTTCTGGCTCTGCAGGGAGGATAATTAATTCACCCTGATGAATTATTTCATCCTGATGCTGCTCAGGAAGACGAGAGCTCCCGGCACGCTCAGCTCCTGGCTCAGCTCCGAGCTCTGCTGCGGGGTGAAGCGCGACCAGGGAAAAGCCACGTTGGCTCCTTGGGGAGTTACGACCTGTTGGAACCAGCAATCGCCCAGTAAGGCCAGACACAGTCACGGGCCCGCGTAGAAACGCACCCAGCTGTACCCTGGACGGTGTGGGTGGCCACACCTCGCCTCTTCAGACAGGCCATCCTAGAAACACAACGATTCTTCTTTCCTGTCTTTTTTTCCCCCGAGAAAACCTCAAGGATATTGGACACAAGGCATTGGATCAATGCCTCACTTGGGAGATAATTTAGAAAATAATTACATTTCCCTCTTACCAACATCCCAAGAAAATTCATTTTTATTTGCCTGGACATTTGCATCCATCCAAACAACCCCCTTAAACCATTCCCAAGGACCAGCAGGACCCAGGAGCCCTGCGATCCCCCCAGGCGTTCTCAGCCCTAACGCCTCCCCCCACCTCTCAAACCCAGCGTGGAAATCCAGACCCTGCAAGAAGGTTACTGCAGTCAAATGCCTCGGTACTCAACCACAGACCAGCTTAAAGACGCGACAGGGAACTTCTAATCTTCTACAGACCAAAGATGATCAAAACCCAGAGCGACCTGCCTCGGAGAAACCAGCCCAGCGTGGAAGGGAAAGGACAGGGCGACCTGCAGCCCAGCCCACGCGTCGTCCAACAACCCTCCCGAGAGGGAAAGAAACTCTGGTGGCGAAAGGAAACCAGGACCTGCGAGGAACCACCCGTATTTGTGCTTTGAAAACCATCGACATGACGTTGGAGGGGAGGAAGAGATATAAAATTATAGGCAATCAACACCAAACCAGATCCAAAAAATATATATGTACAAAAAAAGTCTCGAGGATAACGCGTGTCCAGTTCCAAACGCCGCCGCGTAATTTGCTCTGAAGTCTTCTCCCAGGGCACTGCCCTACCCGAGCCCAACGTCCAGGGACATCATCACCACAAATCCCAGTATGGAGGTCCAGGACGCCAGCTTCCCGTTGCCACTGCAGGGAGAAGAGGGGAGGGCTGTTGGGATGAGGGAAGCGCCGCTGTACATCTCACCCGGGCAAGGGAAGGGATCTTCCAGAGTCCTCTGCGCTTCCCCCCACATCCACCTGCCTTCAGTGGGGGTCACCGAGGGGCTCTCACCTGGTCTGTGCCTCGGGGATGATGTCGTCCATCACCACGTAGACCATCGCTCCGGCCGCAAAGCCCAAGGCGTAGGGCAGGAGGGGCTCTGCCACCACCACGGCGAAGGCGCCGAAGACGCCGGCTAAGGGCTCCACCATGCCGCTCAGCTGCCCGTACCTGCAACACACCGGGGGTAAAAGCCACCGGGGACCCGGCGCGAGGGGCAGCACAGCCCTCCCGTGGGGCTGCCGGGGCACCCAGCCCCACCGTCTTCCCTAATGCCACCGTGGCCAGGAGGAGGACGGCCACCTGGCCGTGCCAAGCCAATCATAGAATGCCAGGGGTTGGAAGGGACCTCTGGAGATCATCCAGTCCAACCCCCCTGCCAGAGCAGGGCCAATCTAGGGCAGGTTACACAGGAACACATCCAGATGGGTCTTGAAAGTCTCCAGAGGAGACTCCACAGCCTCTCAGGGGAGCCTGTTCCAGTGCTCTGTAACCCTCACAGTAAAGAAGTTCTTCCTCATGTTGAGGTTGGACTTCCTGTGCTCCAGCTTGCATCCATTGCCCCTTGTCCTATCGCAGGGCACAAGTGACAAGAGGTTGCCCCTTTCCTCTTGACACCCAGCCCTCATCTATTTATACACATTAATCAGATCCCCTCTCAGTTTTGTCTTCTCCAGACTCAAAAGCCCCAGGTCTCTCAACCTTTCCTCATGAGGTAGGTGTTCCAGTCCCTTCATCATCCTCATAACCCTCCGTTGGACTCTCTCCAGTAGATCTCTGTCCTTCTTGAACTGGGGAGCCCAGAACTGAACGCAATACTCCAGGTGAGGTCTCACCATGGTAGAGAGGAGGTACCCTCACCAGGGTAGAGGAGGACCTCCCTCGATCTGCTGGACACGCTCTTCTTAATGCACCCCAGGATCCCATTGGCCTTCTTGGCCCCAAGGGCACGTCGCTGTCCCATGGATAACTTGCCCACCAGGACTCCAAGGTCCTTCTCCATGGAGCTGCTCCCTAGCAGTTCGCCTCCCAACCTGGACTGGTGCATTTTAGCACTCCAAGCCACCTGGGCTGTTTTAAACACGCAATGACGGTGATTTGACCGAACCGAGCTGATTTTTCCAGGAAGGAAATTAAGGCCTGATCATCGGATCAGGGATTTGGGGATCCAGCTCACGGGCAGGGATGGGTCAGAGAGGAAACGTTTCCAACCAGCGTAGCTCCCTCCCAAAGAGGACACCAGGCCATGAAATTGTGCTCTTCCTCCTCGTTTCCTTTCCCTCTAGCACTGTTTTAACTCTCCGGACCATGGGAACTCCCTTCCCGGCAGCAGCAATCGCAGTGCAAGTCCCAGCACCGGCTGCGCTTACTGAATTGGAGGTGGGTGGGAGGGAAAGAAAACAAAGCTCTGGCGAGAGCGGTTCCCAAGCCGCCCCCCTGCCCTCCCATCCATCACCCGGCCGAGCACACGTGCACGGGCAGGAACGCAGCCCTGCGCTCACCGAGTTCATGCCCTCGGCTTTTTCACCTCAGGGAAAAGGAAAAAATAAAAAAGTGGGTTTGAAATCCAGCCCAGAGTGAAGGGAGAGAACAAATGAAACAAAGCAAAAATTTAAAAATACAAATATTTAAAAAAAACCCCTCATTATAGTGCAGGATCTGGGAGCTCAGCTGAGCGGGATGGTGTGACCCGCCGGGATCACCGAAGCATCCCCCAAAGTCACAGAATCCCAGAATCAATGAGGTTGGAAGAGCCCTCTGGGCTCATCGAGTCCAACCATTGCCCTGACACCACCATGGCAACTAGACCAGGGCACTAAGTGCCATGGCCAGTCTTGTCTTAAACCCCTCCAGAGATGGTGACTCCACCACCTCCCTGGGCAGCCCCTTCCAATGGCTAATGACCCTTGCTGAGAAGAAATGCTTCCTAATGTCCAACCTGACCCTCCCCTGGCCAAGCTTGAGGCTGTGTCCTCTTGTCCTGTCGCTGGTTGCCCGGGAGAAGAGGCCGACTCCCACTGTGCTACAACCTCCCTTCAGGTAGTTGTAGACTGCACTAAGGTCACCTCTGAGCCTCCTCTTCTCCAGGCTAAACACCCCCAGTTTCCCCGGGGCAAAGGGGAGCTCGCCTTACCAGAACGCTTTCCACGTTGAAAATCCAGCGCCGCGCAAAGGCAGGCTCACGGCCAGGCCCTCCGGGAAGTTCTGAATCCCAATCCCGATCGCTAAGTTCCTACCCACACAAAAAAAGCACAAATATATATATATATATATATTTTAGGTAGAAAGCACAACCTGGGGCAGGCTGCAGGGATCTGGAAAAAAAAAAGGATATTATTAAAGATCTGCCTTTTGAACGGCAGTGCAGCTGGCCCTGGGGCTGGTCACACTAACACTGAACTTGACCACAGCAAACTCCATCCTCAAGAGCTCCCCAGCGTTTCACCAGCTTCAGCACCAGCCCTGGGAGCCACAGAGACCAGGTGGAGATGGGACCTGGCCAGGGAAGCCCCATGAGGTGTTTCCAGCCCAAGGCCTCCCGGGAGCCGCCTGGAAGGTCGGGGGGGGCTTTGCCAGAGGGGCCCCAACGCAGCCCCTGGGGGTGGCTGGTCCCTCTCCCGTCACCATCCCTAACCATAACCACCCCTGCGTGAGCCCTACAGCCCCAGGGCTTGTCAGAAGTAGATTTTAGCCCTAGGATTTCACTTTCTCTCTTTTTTTTCCCCTGTCTTCCATCCTATGGAACGGCGGCACTTGGACTTCCAGAGCCAGAGGGGAGAGCTGGTCTGTACATCGGTGAAGCAGCACAGGAGGAGGCTAAAAGGCCTGAGGAAGGGGGTGAGGCAGGCAGACACGGTGAGCTTGAACCACTCCAAGTAAAGCTCCACGTCCCCAGCAGCAGCAAACACGGAGCTGACACCTGAAGGACAGACAGGAGAGGTCTGGAGGGATGTCCAAGAGCAGAGAATGGGGTGAGGTTTCTCCTCGCCTACGCTCTCCCCTTGGACACTCGGAGCCAATTCAGCACCCACCTTCAGAGCACCCTGTGCCCGCCGCTGTGCTCCTCGAGCCTCTCCCACCAGCAACCCCATGGTGGGACCACCACATCATCCCCAGCTCATCTAAGATGGAAACAGCTCTGCCAACAGCCGGGGGTCACGGAAGCTGGATTCGCAGTGGGACGGTGTGTGGGATCTTCTGCTCCAGCCTTGGGAACAGCCCTTTCCCTCCCCTCCAAGGTCCCTTCCAGGAATTTTGGGTGAAAACCAGGCAATTGGGATATGGGGATTTTCCTCCTTCACTCAAGGAACAAAAATATTCCAAGCACCAAACCAAGCAGGGCTCGTTTTTTATGGCATGGGCTCCTTGGGCTGAGCAGCTCCACGAGAGCAAATAACAACTTGTCCCACGGTTGGAGCATTTCTCCCGTCGTGGCTTCGCTGGTGTGTGTCAGCGGAGCTGGCCTGGGTGGGGGGACACCGCCAGCACAACCCTCTCGGGGGGCTCAAAGCCTCAGCAGCGAGGTGCTGGGCTGCACCCTGCCCCAGCCCCTCTCTGCGAGGTCACCTACTCCCTCACCAGCAGCTAAAGCAGCAAAAGGAGCTTTCAAACACTTGTTTCCTATTAGTAAAATAAGACCGGTGAGAAAAAACCTCTGCGAGTTGTTTAAACTTCTACCAGGGTTTACAGAAGAGGGGAGGGGAAGGGGGAGAGGCCGTGGGTTTCCCTGAGCAGGACAGGCCATTACAATCAAAAACATTATTCAAGGGAAAGAGAGAGAGAGAGAACGGAGGGGGAAAAACATCCCTTTTAGAAAACACTGGAGCCGCTGTCTGCGCCCTGGGTTTTTTTTTTTCCTCCTTCCCTCGCCCTCGCACAAAGCAGCTATTACTGGCCCCGACCACAACAAATTAATGGGGTGGGAGAGGGAGGTGTGAATGGAAGGGTCTGTATGGGCCGGGGGGGAGGGAACCCCGCGCTGACCCCTCGCCCCACGCAGCCCCCGGGGAGAGAAAGCCCCACGGGGCAGGAGGAAAGGGAACCAACCCCAGTGGGTGGGTTTGCCCCCGCTCGCCCCCTCCTCTCTCCCGTACACACCCCAGCAGAACCCATCAGGGCCCCCCCGAAAGCAAGAACCAGCCTCAGCCCCACAGCTTGGGCCACCTCCACGGCAGCGCCGGGTGCCCAGAGGGTCTGGCACTCACCGGGCACTGGCCCTCCTGCCCAGGAGGAGGTGGAGCTGCTGGAGGAAGGCAGGCATGGTGGGCAAGGTGCCACACACCATGGCAAGCAATGTGTGGCAGGGCGAGAGGCAAAGGCCACCAGAGACCCGTGGGGAAGAAAGTACCTTCTGGGCTCATCAGGTCCCCATGTCACCTCCTGGCCTCTGGTCCCTCCATGTCCCCACAAAGGTCTTCTGCTCACCCAGACCACAGAATCAATGAGGTTGGAAGAGCCCTCTGGGATCATCGAGTCCAACCGTTGCCCTGACACCACCATGGCAACTAGACCAGGGCACTAAGTGCCATGGCCAGGCTTTTCTTAAACCCCTCTAGAGATGGTGACTCCACCACCTCCCTGGGCAGCCCCTTCCAATGGCTAATGACCCTTGCTCAGAAGAAATGCTTCCTAATGGCCAACCTGACCCTCCCCTGGCGAAGCCTGAGGCTGTGTCCTCTTGTCCTAGCGCTGGTTGCCTGGGAGAAGAGGCCAACTCCCACTGCGCTACACCCTCCCTTCAGGTAGTCCCTTCACTTCACACTCCCCCACCCCTAGGACCACTCATTCCTTCAATCCTTCCTCCCACCGCAGCTCTCCCTGAACACTTCTTGGACTTGGGGCCTTTTGAGCCTTCCCTGGGGACACTAATCTCTTCAGGACGAGGGTAACTCCATGACAACATGGAGGCCAGGAACACGTAAGCCTTCCTATTTGCCTTGCCTCGGTTCACTGCATGAAGGCTACCTCCACTCACGGCTCCGGGGCCACCTCTGTTTGCCCAGCGCAGCGTCTCGGCAGATGTCCGGGTGCTAAGGCAAAGCAGATTTACCTCTGCTGCCCCAACTGTGAATAAAACCATCCCAGGAGACCTTCCTCTCCCCCTTGGCCGCCGTGCACACCTCACACCTTCTCCGCAGCTCCCGTGTCGAGCTGACGGCACCAGGGTTGGTGAGAAAGCAGCTGAATGAAAGCTGCATTGTGTCCGGGGAAACAAAGGCGCCCTTATGACGGAAATAGGTGGGGATTCTTGGAAGGCTTCCCCCGACTGCAGAGAAACACGTTGTAAAACAGATGCACAAAGACAGACCGGAGCAGCCCGGCCCAGGGGAGCCGAACCTCCGCCTGCCCACGGTGGGCAACGGGACACAGAGGAGGTGACAACGGGGACACGAGCCAACGCAGCCAGAGGGACAATCATCAGAATGAAACGTTTAGAGACACCGGGGTCTCTAAAGCGAGGAAGGTGGGGAATGACCGACAGAGAGGTGTTAGACACAGGTCACCTCTTGTCTGATGGGTCACCCGTGTCCACCCGCATCGTGCAGCCGAGGAGGGTGAGCTGTGGCTCATCCCCAGCCTACAAACGCGCACTGATGTAAAGAAAGAGCAGCCCCAGGGAAACTGCACCGTGCTCTGCCTGGGGACATACGTGCCCCGTTATAGTGGCTCTGCCACCAGCGCCCTGGCCAACACGGGAATGTCATTTGGGTGTCTCCTCCATAATGGACTCAGGTGTCCTTGGAAGCGCTGAGGATTAAGGAGCCAACGTGCATAGGACACATTATCTTTCCCAGCTCTCTGCCTCAGCTTCCCCCTCTGCAAAATGGGGGTGAAGACCATGATGTCCTCCATAGCCTCTCAATCTGGGGACAGAAACGCCACCAGGACATGTGCCATCTCCACGTGAGCTCTGCAGAGAGCCAGCAACGCTGGGATGGGTCTGCCCTTGCCTTTGCTGATCCTCTTCTGCCGCAGAGCCCAGTGCTATAGTTTTAAGGAAGAAAAGGTAAAACCGTGGCATCCTGGCAGAGCTCCACCGAGGACCAGCTCCTCACACACAGAATCACAGACTGGTTTGGGTTGGAAGGGACCTTAAAGACCATCTAGTTCCAATCCCCCTGCCACAGGCAGGGACACCTTCCACCAGACCAGGTTGCTCCAAGCCCCATCCAACCTGGCCTTGAACACTGCCAGGGAGGGGGCAGCCACAGCTTCTCTGGGCAACCCGGGCCAGTGTCTCACCACCCTCACAGCAAAGAATTTCTTCCTAATATCTCATCTCAATCTCCCCTCTTTCAGTTTGAAACCGTTCCCCCTCATCCCATCACTCCATGCCCTTGTAAAAAGTCCCTCTCCCGCTTTCCTGTAGCCCCTTCAGGTGCTGGAAGGTGCCAGAAGGTCTCCCCGGAGCCTTCTCCTCTCCAGGCTGAACAGCCCCAGCTCTCTCAGCCTGTCTCCATAGCAGAGGTGCTCCAGCCCTCTGAGCATCTCCGTGGCCTCCTCTGGACGAAAGGAAAAGACTCCGTGTCCCCGGGGCCGGACCTGCTACCCCCAGCTCGCCTGCCAACCGCTATGGCACCACGCTGGGAGGCTCCAAGTTCACTTTCAAAAAAAAGTTGGCATCTCTGCATATTTGCAAGGTCAAGGCACAGAAAGCCTTCTATAAGCCTAAACCCTTGTTTTCAAGGGCCTATTCTTTTACAAACTGATTATGAAAGCAGGCTACATATTCTTAACAAGCCCCTTTTCACTACGGCTTTCAGTTCCCTCCAGTGTATAATGTGCGTGTGTATTCTTGCATGGCAGGCCCTTACATACTGTTTTGATTGTTATCGTCCTGCCATGAAAGGGCCGATTGTTGTGGGTTCCCAAGATTACATCACGGCTCCCACTCGGGCCGCCCGCCGAGGTGTTTGATCAGGGCTCGCAGGTGGGATGGGGCGAGCGCGGGGCCCGCAGCGCTTCCCCCGTTCCTGCCCGACCTGCCCCAGCGTCACGGGCGGCTCTCACGCGAGGAGCTGAGGGGGGCAGAGGGGTGCCAGAGGTCCCCACCGCCAGCCCCGATGCCCACGGGGCCACGCTGCAGTCCCCAGGGAACGGCCTGACCCATCCACGGGTGCCCAGGGCTCCTGGTGACTCCACCACTTTAGGGGCTCAGCATTTTAAATCACAGAAAGTTGGAAGGGACCTCGAAAGATCATCTAGTCCAACCCCCCTGCCAGAGCAGGGTTACCTCGATCATCTCACACAGGGTCGCGTCCAGTTGGGTTCTGAATGTCTCCAGAGAAGGAGACTCCACCACCTCTCTGGGCAGCCTGTGCCAGTGTTCAGTCACCCTCACTGTAAAGAAGTTTTTCCTCATATTTATGTGGAACCTCCTGTGTTCCAGCTTGCACCCGTTGCCCCTTGTCCTGTCAAGCGATGTCACTGAGAAGAGCCTGGCTCCATCCTCATGACACTTGCCCTTTACATATTTATAAACATTAATGAGGTCACCCCTCAGTCTCCTCCAAGCTGAAGAGACCCAGCTCCCTCTGCCTCTCCTCATAAAGGAGATGTTCCACCCCCTTAATCATCTTTGTGGGGTGGGAGGACGTTACTCCCGCAGATCTGCCCGTTGATAACACAGTATCTTTCATCTCAAACACTCAAAACCTTTAAAAAAAACCCAACCTGGATACAAACCTACTGTGCCTCCTCCTCTCGAGCGCAGCCACCAGCCCCGTTACCCACGGGGACACAGAAATGCATGGGACAACGTGGGACCCCATCCCAGGGAGGGGACGCAGCACGTGGTGCCCATCACACGACGCCTTGAGCCTCAGAGCCCTCAGCCCTCCCCCGCACCCACGGAGAAACAACCAGGCTGGTGGCCACCGCGCGATTGTCACATTACACAGACACACAGACAGACAGGACATTATATCCGGACAAAATCTGAACAAAACAGGCACCCTGTTGTCATTTGGAAGTCGACACAGAATCACAGAATCAATCAGGTTGGAAGAGCCCTCTGGGATCATCGAGTCCAACCATTGCCCTGACACCACCATGGCAACTAGACCAGGGCACTAAGTGCCATGGCCAGGCTTTTCTTAAACACCTCCAGAGATGGTGACTCCACCACCTCCCCGGGCAGCCCCTTCCAATGGCTAATGACCCTTGCTGAGAAGAAATGCTTCCTAATGGCCAACCTGAACCTCCCCTGGCCAAGCTTGAGGCTGTGTCCTCTTGTCCTATCGCTGGTTGCCTGGGAGAAGAGGCCGACTCCCACTCCGCTGCAACCTCCCTTCAGGTAGTTGTAGACTGCAACAAGGTCACCTCTGAGCCTCCTCTTCTCCATTCATTAACCACAATGACAAACACAGCAGCCGAGGAGCCACAGTCCCGTTTTGGGGCTCACCAAACCCTTCCAGACCACTTCTCCAGAGCACCAACCACGGTATAAACACACCTTGGTACCATCTCCATCATTTGCAAACAAAAAGCCCTCAAGAAACCCACCCAGCTCATTAACTCTCCCTTAGTAATAAACACTTACCTCCAGGAGAGGCTGATTAAAAGGTGCTTAATAAGCATCTTCCAACGGTTTTGTGCTGCGCCGCGGGCAGGAGCAGCCTGGCTGCAGGAGCGTTCACCCTGGGGAAACATGGAAATCCCCATCCAGCCCCACCTTCCCCACCATCCCCAGGGCTTTTTTTTCCATCAGGTGTTTCTGTGCACGGCCTTGATCTGATAAAGAGGTCAGGATTCGACCCCACATTTTGATCCTACCCAGCAACCTCTTTATTAGCTCCACTGTGGATCTATTCATAAGCAAGAGCCAGAGATCGCATGTGTGCGAACGAGAGAAAAACCCCAGCGTGTCTTCTGCTGTCTCTCAGACCACAATGATTTCCATTCATTCAAAGAAAACACAGTATAAAAATTTTTGCCTGGTTTCAATCTCCGTACATTAATCAAGCCTATTTTTTTTTTCCCCAGCCTGAGAGACACAGCGTGGGAGGCACAGGCTGTCCCATGAAATAATATTTTCCAAGCCATACTCAAAGTCTGCCTGTCAACTCGAAGCCTCTTTTCTGTCCGTTTTACCAAAGCTGGACAGGAAACAATCTGTGGGCACAACAGATCCAAACAAGGCCAGCGTTCCCAGCAAAAGGGCTAATGAATGGGAACCATTGTGCTGCGGTGGAGGAAACATCACCATCATCACTGGGGGTGGGAAATATATATATATATATATGTGTGTGTGTGTTTACATCACTTCCACACTCACACCCACTCTGCAGCTGCCCTAAGTAGGAGCTGGGATGCTGGTGGGAGCCCCAGTGCCATGCTGCGATGGTCCCTTGGCACCAAGTGGAGCTGTGCCGGGGAAGGGTGAGCCCAAGTTGAACGTCACGCCCACAAAAATGTGCACCTTTCCCCTTCACAGAATCCCAGAATCACTGAGGTTGGAAGAGCCCTCTGGGATCATTGAGTCCAACCATTGCCCTGACACCACCATGGCAACTAGACCAGGGCACTAAGTGCCATGGCCAGGCTTTTCTTAAACCCCTCCAGAGATGGTGACTCCACCACCTCCCTGGGCAGCCCCTTCCAATGGCTAATGACCCTTGCTGAGAAGAAATGCTTCCTAATGGCCAACCTGACCCTCCCCTGGCCAAGCTTGAGGCTGTGTCCTCTTGTCCTAGCGCTGGTTGCCTGGGAGAAGAGGCCGACTCCCACTTCACTACAACCTCCCTTCAGGTAGTTGTAGACTGCACTAAGGTCACCTCTGAGCCTCCTCTTCTCCAGGCTAAACACCCCCAGCTCCCTCAGCTGTTCCTCAGAGGTCAGACCCTCCAGACCCTTCACCAGCTTGGTCACCCTCCTCTGGACTTCCTCGCATCAGGGCTCGAACTCTGGATAAAACATTACCTGCAGCTTGCGGGGAGAGGATGCCACAAACTCTTTGGTGGGGTTTGGGTGCTGCTGGAGGGCAGAAGGAATCCGTCCCTGCCCCGAGGAGGCTGGGGCTGAGGTGAGGGAGGAGGGTCCCAGCCGCCAGGAAAAGAGGGTGATGAGGGGTGACAGCACAGCGGGCAGACCCCTCTGCTCCCTCTGCGTTAAACCAGGAGCAGCACGGACATCCCGCAGCCCTAAACGTACTCGGTTTCATCCCAAGGCAGAGGTTTGCCAAAAATTTGCCTGCATCATTTTTAAACCTCTCTGAAGGATTTGCCTCCGCGGTATCCTGTAAGGACCCAGTGCCCAGCCCACCCACGGCTTAACAAAACACTTCACTTTATTTTTCAAACTTATAGTCCTTTCTATATCTCGTCTGCTCAAAGTAACTTACACCATTTAACCCCACATCGGTTTCACTCACCCAAACACTCTCTCCCACCTGACAGAGCAGCCGCCTTCTCCCAGGCGTTTTGCCAGCCCAAAAGCCACATTTGGGAGCCCCGTTCGCTCTAGGGTCTGCCCCACAGCCGAGCGAGACCGCAACCCAGCCCCAAATCTGCTGCAGACAGGCTGATAGGAACATGGATGTTACCACCTAGTGTCAGACGGGAGAGGAGCAGCAGCCAGGGATGGGGATGGAGCGTGGGAGCCCAGAGCTCAGCCCCTCGGCTGACATGAGCTTTCCACCCCTGCCACAGGGAGAGATTTACAAATAAAAGTGCACGATACGCTTTTGGGGAGGAAAAGCACAGAAAATAAGAGGACACAGCCTCAAGCTTGGCCAGGGGAGGGTCAGGTTGAACATTAGGAAGCATTTCTTCTCAGCAAGGGTCATTAGCCATTGGAAGGGGCTGCCCAGGGAGGTGGTGGAGTCACCATCTCTGGAGGGGTTTAAGAAAAGCCTGGCCATGGCACTTAGTGCCCTGGTCTAGTTGCCGTGGTGGTGTCAGGGCCATGGTTGGACTCGATGATCCCAGAGGGCTCTTCCAACCTGGTTGATTCTGTGATTCTGAGCAGCAGCACGGAGACAAGCCAGCAAAAAAACCTGCAAAATATAACAGAGACGTGGGGACACTGCCAGGCTCCCCCCAAACCCAAGCGTCACGCCAAGGCCCCAGCACACTGCCGGGTGGAACGGGGAGGGGATAACCAGCCCCTCGCGCTGATCCTCAAAGGAAGAGGCTCCGATGGGGGGGGGGGGGAGAGAAAAAGAGAGGGCCCGGGGACCCCACAGCCCCCTCCACCCTCGTGTTTCCAGCCAAGGCACGAGCTCCCACCGCGAGCGGGGATGTTGCAGGGTCCTGGGTGCCACCGCATGAAGGGACGTGGCCCAGAAGGGATGATGGCAGAAGGGGCAAGTAGGATGTCCTCCCTGCCAGCCCCCAGCCCCACCTCGCGGCTGCCCGGCATCACAGGCATAACCCCCATGGGATGAGGGGCTCAGGGTCGCCCCAGGGTTCGTTGGTGGGTGCTTTTGCCCCAGCCCCTCTCTTCCTACACCCAGCCCCGGGGAAGCCACCGACAAGGCGCACCAGCGTTGGGCAGCCCTGCCTGCACCCCTGCCCACTTCCCTGCCTGCACCCGCCGAGGGAAGCGCACATTCAGCCCATCTTGACCTCGGCAGCTCCAGCCCCATCTGGTTCCTGTTAAATCAGCCACACAAAGTGGAGAGGGTTTCCTCCCCCTAACGCTATGGCGTGCAAAGAGGGGGAGGGAACACAGCTTTTTTAAGACATGGCTGCCCTTCTCTTTACCTTCCTGCCTGGAAGGCAGCCAGGAGCGGCTCCTGCCTCCCTGCTCACATCTGGAGGGGACCTTCCCCTCCCGGGGCTGGCTGCACACCCCGCACCGGGCACGGCTCCTCTGCACGGGCAGCGCTCCTCCACCCCGGGCACACACTCGCTCTGGGTCTCGCCTCCTCTTCGGCCACCGCAGCAGCTTTGTCCTGAGCTGCTATTTCCAGCCTGTGCAACTTCCCAGTGTTTTAATACTTGTGAGGAACTGGGCAGGTCAACCGCAGTCCCACAGCGGGGAGGGATGCCCGTCCCGCAGCGGGGAGGCAGGGATGCCCCGCAGCAGCCTGCTCCTGCCCAAGGATGAGCAGCAGCTCAGCCCCCCATGGGAAACCCCAGAAAAGCAGACTTTAGATTGTCCCAAGCCCCATCTAACCTGCCATAAAACCTACATCACCTGCCAAAGGGGCACTGATACCCACCTGCACACAAAAGATCCAACCCCACCGCTGAGACCCCACACTCCTCAGGCACGGGACCGCGTTTCGCTCGCATCCCAACAGGCCAAACAAAGCGGGTTCCCCCCACGCCATAAATGAAATACCTCACAAGGCGAGGGGCTGTAACCCACAGGTGAGCCCTGGCACCGGTGAAGAGGAGCCGCGGAGGAGCGAGGCGGCAGGAACGGAGCTGCGCACCCGGGGGCAGCACGGGAACGTGGAGGATGCGGGCAGGGGCCTGGCGGGCAGCACCCAGACCCTGCGGGGACACGGGGTGGGTGGCAGAGCCCAGAGGGCTGGATCCTGCAAGCACAGAGGTCAGGGGCAGGATCCTACCGGAGCCCAGAGAGTCAGGGGGTGGCAGAGGTGATGCCAGCATGTGCAAAGCAGCGGGTGTTTTAAAAGGCAAGAATTCCCCCCTGCTTCCTGATCATCCTTTTTTGGGTTTTAGCCAAATCCCGAAGCATCCCCCTGACTCAGACCATCAGCTGCGGGTCTACACCTGCACTACTCTGTTATACCACCCGTGCCAGTCCTTACCAGCTGCTACAGCTCCCAGCCAGCCCCACTGTGCTTTAAAACCTAAAAAGGGTCCCTCGCCATGCTCAGCCAGGGCTGAGCCCTGCACCGTGCACCCCTCGGGGAGCAAAGCAACCAGGCAGCGCTTCCCCAAGCAAGGCAGCGTGTCTCCATCGAGCACCAGGCAGCGAGGAAGGTCCCCTGGTCACTGTGGGCAAGGCCCAGCCAAGCCTGGAAACACCTCCATCCACGGCGAGCATCCCCAGGCACCCACATCTTTACTCCGAGCACGTCGCAGCATTCCTAAAGACTTTTGCACGACTCAAGGGCTGAAGGAATACGCTTTCCTGGGAGGCAGCTCACCTCCGCTCGGTGCTCACGCCGTTAGTCACAGCCAGGGGGAAGCCGAAGCGGAACGGAGGAGGTAAACTGAGTCACGCAGCTGCTTCATTAAACCACTATTTCAAAACAACAGACACGAGGGGGATCACGACTGCCGTGTCCCCTAAGAGCTGAGCTTGGCCAAGGAGCAATTTCCCCTTTGGATGTGTCAAAAGATTTAGCTCCGTTCCTCACGTTAGCTCCCATCAAATGTCATTCCACCGCTATTTTTTAAGTCTACACCACACAAATTAGCCACCTAAAATTCTACTTTTGGATATTTCCGAACGGTTTCACAGCAGAGGGGCTACACCGAGGGATTTTTGGGCTGCCCGTGGATGACAGTGACAGACAGATTGATGGCAACGAAGTTATTTTGTCTCCTTTCGCCGATGACTAAATTTGCATTGGTATTTTCACGGCGCAGACTCCACCTTTCATCTAACATGATTAATGCTGTTGTAAATACAGAGAAAGAACCAGCTGCTTCTGGCTTCTTAGCTTCTACCGAGCAGCTGACGAAAAGAAATCCTTTTGTTCAAGCACCTCTAGAGCCTCTGCAGGCTTTATGAAGAGCCTTTTATTTCAAAAGCTCAGAGAAACGTGGTGTTTACAGCTGATGTATCCTACTTTTGTCACCACAAATCTGGATGGGACCTGCTGCAATGGAAGTGCCCGGGGCAGCGCAGCCGGTGCTGTCAGGATGGGTCCCCCATCAGCCAGGGATGTAACAGGGCATCGGGGACAGAAGGGTTTGGCTCGTGTCTTTGCGGGGTCCTCACGAGCACAGCTTGTGCCTGGCCAGAGAAGGGGTTGGACAGCTCGGAGGGCTCCAAAATCAGCCCCGGGGCCCCACAGATCATCCGGCAGGAGCAAAGTGGCTGAGCCATAAAGGACTTTCACCCACGAGCTGTACAGGCTGGGCAGGTCATTCACAGACTGAACCCACTGCGTGTCCCCAAAGTACTGAAATGACAGCATGGGTCTGGCAAACACACCAGAACGTGGGGTGCCACAAACCTGGGGTGTAAGACTCAAACAGAAAAAGAAAAACCCGCGGTAAGGGCACACGGAGGAGCCTTGGCAGGAGGGTGCTGTTTGCCAGCCAGCCACCAAGAGGTGCCAGCAGCTCTTCCAGAGCCTCGGCAGCTCCTCCGGCTCCGCTTCCCACCACGCTTCTGCCCTTCTCCCATTGCTTTAGCAATGCCCCCAGTCAGCCCAGTTTCAGCTCTGCCGGGGGCAGCTGGGTGCGGGGAAGCGGGGTATGAGAATGCACCCGAAGCCCAAATCCTGCCCCAGGAGGAGCTGAATTAACCCCCCGTGTTCACACCAGTCCCTGAGAGAAGCACAAAAGGTTTTGCATGGGAGCGTGGGGGCAACACTGGTGCTGCTGAACATGGAGCTGGGCAAGAGAGGCTGCTGGTGGGGCTGGAGCAGGGGAGCGGGGATGCCGGGGAGGATCGAGGGTCTTTATTGCCACCACTTAGAGTGCAGTGGCCCTGCGCGGCAGGAACGGCAAACAAAGCCACCACACGCTTTCCAACGGCTCCAGCAGCTGCTCCTACCCGCTGGGGACGCGGCTTTTGTGGGAAATCTGGGCATTTCTCTGTCACAGCTGGCAAGCACAGCCACTAGGAAAACGCGACAGCACTAGGAATTTCTTCTGCGCCTTCTGCCCACGCTTGTGCTTCCAGACAAGCTTCAGTTGATGTATCTCCGACCACCCCGGCTCAGTAGCAATGTGGGACGGACAGACAACCTCCCAGAGGCAAAGGCATGCCCAAAACCAGACAGAGGCAGAGTAGACGCAGCGTTGGGGCTTACCTGGCGCTTTGGAAGGTCGCAGACGCTGATTTTCCAATAGCCCCGAATCCAACTCCCACTGCCAGACCCTCTGAAACGGGAAGGAAAAAAAACCAGTAAGGTCAAACCCTCCAACAGCCCTGGGATCATCCCTCCTCCTGCGCTCCAGCGGAGCAGAGACTGGTGTGAGCAGGACAGCGGGACCCCGGGCCAGGTTGTCACCCTTGTAACCAAGGAAGGGAATTGGGAAAAGGAGGGAGACTCATGGTTTAAAATTTAAACAGCTTTAATAAAATAAGAAAACCACTATCAATGGTAATACAAGACAAATGAAATTATACTCAGCTCATAGAGTGGTGGCGAGTCGCTTCAGGGATGGCAATTGTTGAGAAGAAGGAGAAAGAGGGAGGAGAAAAGAGAGCAAAAAGCCCCCCATGCCCACAAACTTTCCTTTTTATAGTGAACTTGACATTAATGTTACAGAACACACCTGAGGGCCAGCCTGGGGCAGCTGCCCCAGGTTTAGCTGCTCATGGCCTCGATCACCAGCCCACAGCTGGGCACAGACTGAGACTAAATGTCACAGAAACGTGATTCTATAAATTTTATCCCTACAAAACCAGGACAATCCCACGAACTGGGGATGGGGGACTGTTCAGATGAGCATTCAAACAGGTTGAAAATGTCCCCACAAGTGTTTCCCTGTGTGCTGGAGGACAAGGGCTCAGGAGGAGAGGCCTGGGTGTGTGTTTGTGGCCTTCTGAATTTCCTGTTGCCTTGGAAACACGCCGTGAAAAGCAGCACTAACTCGGATAATCACAGCATTTGCATCCTCGAGCCCAGGCTGAGCACGGGGAGCTGAAACACCCGACAGCTCCTCAGAGCCCTGGGCCCAGGCTTGGGCCAACGCTCAGGGTGGGAGAATGACAGCAGCCATCAACCCTCCGCACAGGGTTACGGGGTAAGGAGACTCCAAATTGTCCTTAAAATACCATGACTGGATGACGACTCCATCTAGTAAAACAGCCAGAGGATCCAGGGCACGCTGCCAGACCCGGGAGGGATCACACGCTTGTGCAAAGCTCTCGTGAAAAGCTCTCGTGCTGCCCCAACATCCCCTGGCCAGGAGATGGGGCAGGGGCAGAGCCGTGGGGGGCTGCCATGGCCCAAGTCTTGTGGAATAAGGAGCTCAGCAGCACAATAAATGAAAGTACAAACCACATATACACGGAAACAAAGCATGGGAAATGAAAATCAACAGATGGTGCGTAGGGAACGGCTCATCTGGAGAGGGAGGAGCAGCCAACGGTGGAAGCTGCAGCACGGCGAGGAGGAGGTGACACAGCAGCCTCTGGCCACGGGCTTGTCCAGGTCCCCACTGCCCACGCGAGGACACGAGAGCTGGGGTAGGACGAGTACAACCAAGGGGCTGCTGAGCCCAGAGCATCTGACGGGAGCTCACAGCCAAGCAAGGCTGGTGTCACGCGTGGCCCAGAAACACCAGGGACACCAGCACGCCCCACGGTCACTGCCGAGGCTTGGGAAGCCTCTGATTATACATCATAGATATTGTGTGACACACTCGGCCCACCGCTGAGATTCATTTCAAATATTTCAATCAATGAGGTTGGAAGAGCCCTCTGGGATCATCGAGTCCAACCATGGCCCTGACACCACCATGGCAACTAGACCAGGGCACTAAGTGCCACGTCCAGTCTTTTCTTAAACCCCTCCAGAGATGGTGACTCCACCACCTCCCTGGGCAGCCCCTTCCAGTGTCTAATGAACCTTCCTGAGAAAAATGCTTCCTAACATTCCTAATTTCCTTTGAAAAAGCCTGCCAAGATCACACAATAACATCACCTCTTCAATAACACCGGGTCAGCCTCTTCCAAAGAAGGTGTCAACCTTCAAAACGACTCTGTTTGCAGATACACAAAGATTTAAATGGAAAACAAAGAGCTTGCTGCCAGTTTGCCCACACTCAAAGCTCACAGCCAGCTCAGCCCTCCGGTTGCAGCCCCTCTCTCAGGTATTCTGCACGTAGCCAAATTACAAAGAGCCCAAGTGGCTTCTTCAGGTAGGAAAAGACACAAAAAGGCAAAGGTTAATGTTTCTCTATCAACCCCTTGCAGAGAGGCTGCACTGAAGGCTCTGCAAATGGATGAGTAGGACATTGGGTCACTGAAGATGGGTACAGGAGAGCAGACCTCACCCACTGAAGGCTCAGGCATCAGCTTGAAACATAAACAGCCCTGGGTGACTTCTGATTCTTGGCACCAAGATGAGCAACAGCGAAGAGAAGCGCAAGTCCTGGGCAACCCCGAACGACTGGAGGATTTATGGTGGGCCACCACTCCACGGAGGGCAAGGCAAAAGCCCCGCAGCTTGGGGTGAGAACGAGGGTGGAAGGCAGGCGTGCGCGTCCCACAGGGAACCTTCCCATGCCAGAGAGGTTTTTCCCCGAGGATTTCAGTGGCTGAAGCAGCTGTCAGCCCCTCTTGCAACCAGTGATGGAGCTGGAAGAGCAGGAGGGTCCTCACAGCCCTGTTAGCTGGAGAGCTCGCAGGGTGAAGGCACCAGGCTGGGGTGTTAAATCAGCATCTCTTAGCAGACTTGCAGAACAAAAAGATAGAAAAATAGGACCAACCTCAGCCACTATCAAGAAAATGCTTCTATTTAACCTAAACAAAGAGATTTTGCCTCTCTTGGGCTTCCTTGGCTTTACAATCCAAGATGCTTTATCCTGATAAGGCATTACCCAGGGATCAGACTAATCCTACGCTAACTTCAGGATCAGCTACGAGCCTCTCAGCTGGCAGCGCTCCTTGCAAAGGCGTGTTTTCCTCCCTGCTTCTTTTCTGAGACAAGAAAAAAAAAAAGCTTCAAAATCTCAGCTGAAAAGCGATAACGATGCTGGAGGGTCACTGCAGAGACTCGGGGTGTTAATGCCCAGTGGCTACAGAATGTGTTACGGCAGCCTGCTGATCGCGGTGGCGAGGGCAACGCTCGTCCACCAGCATTCAAGCACCGTCGAGCAGAGGGGACTCGGATGCGTGTGGCATGCTGCTACAGCTCTGGTTTTATCTCTACTTTAATTTCACTTCCGTGCCCCATCAGCAGAGCTGCAAAACAGCACAAAATGTTCTGTCTCGTTGAGCCAGGAGGACAGTGACAACGTTCCCGTCTGCTCCAATCCACAGGAGCACAGGAATTGGCTGGGGTGGGCTTTGGGATGAGGCCCAGCACTGATCCATCTCCTCCCCCTCGGCGTGGAAAGCTCTGCACGCTCCCACTCCACGCTGGGATGTTCCTGGGGAGGCCAAAGCTCTGCAGCCCCGAGGGGACCATGTAGGTTCCCCAGATGGAGCATCACCGTGGTGTGCTGGGCTACAGGAGGGTGTCTTGCCTTTGGACTAGCTCAAAAAGAAGTACCCAGTGCTGCACTTTCCAGGGAAGTCTTCTCCTTGGCAGGGACGAGAGGAAGGTTTGCTCAGGCAGGAGTGAGGTGCTGGCATCGAGGCAGCCCGCAGCAGACGTGGGATGGTCCTGGGGCACCTGGATGCAGCTCTGCTCTGCCAGCTCCTCACCCACCCTGACACCAAAGACCTGCAAGCTGGGACCCTGCGTCCCCCCCAGCACCTCAAGCCTGGCAGCAGCGTTAACGGAGCTGTGAGTGACATTATCTCCTCCTGCGGGGATTTATGAAGCTAATTCTCCTGGGTCAGCAAATGAACGTGCTTCCTTTAGGAAGGTACTACACATGCCAACATGTCATCAATTATTCATCCTGCTCTTTGAAGAACTGTTAAGTTCCTAGTGGGAAATTAATCATGCTATAATGAGGTTTGTATTTCTAGGAGGGTTTAAGCACGTCCCTGTCACCACTATTCATAGAATGGTTTGGGTATTCAAACTCTTAAGTTTTTTTTCCCCCCAAGATCGAATTCCAGTTCCCTCTGGGTAACATCATTTAGCCATCACTGCACAAGAAAGCACAGAGATCACCAGATTTCAGTGAATTTCATGTTTCTGGGTATCCACCATTATAAGACTAGCAAGCAGGAGGTTAAAGTCATTTTAGAAAGACTATTTTTTTCTTTTTTTAACTTAAACAAGCCAGAAAGCAGTGGATCTCTTCTCCCAGGCAACCAGCGATAGGACAAGAAGACACAGCCTCAAGCTTTGCTGAGGAGGTTCAGGTTGGACATTAGGAAGCATTTCTTCTCAGCAAGGGTCATTAGCCATTGGAAGGGGCTGCCCAGGGAGGTGGTGGAGTCACCATCTCTGGAGGGGTTTAAGAAAAGCCTGGACATGGCACTTAGTGCCATGGTCTAGTTGCCATGGTGGTGTCAGGGCCATGGTTGGACTCGATGATCCCAGAGGGATCCCAGGCAGCTACGGCCACTGCTTACACCCAAGATACCTGATTTTAAAGAATTAAAGTGACTGCCCAACATCCCAAACCTTCTTCATCATAGAAATGTTTCTCTGGAAGAAGAAAACTCTTTCCCAAACAACCCTAAAAGCAGGGACCGACCCGACCCCATGCAACCTGAATCCATCACAGATATTTAATCTTTTATTTCTAGCACGCAAATGATTTCTCAGGCCACTGCTCACCAATGTTTAATGCAACAGACCTGCAAGATCTGATGGGGATAAGAAAAAAAAGGACCTTCCACATGCATATTTCAGCAGCCTTTCATTCCAGCTGGTGAAAATCCCATATTTAATTGGCTTTTGTCACCTTTGTGGCTGTTACCGCTTACAAAGCACCGATCACCAACTCGGACCGATGCTGAGGAGATAACTGCACGTTATCAGCTCTCCGCTGGCTTCCCAGGTGTCTGCTACAAATGAGATTGTGAAAGACGAGCCGCTGCCAGCGGGATATTAGAGACCCCGTGACTCCCACCCACGTTCTCCCCCCTTTAACTGCCCCAGCGCATGTGACACCCCCCAGGCTGCAGAGGAAGCCTTCCCAACCGTGCCCACGTCATGCATGAAATCACATTTACGTTGGGTGTTCTTCACGTGCCATTTCCCGTGGCACCCCGGACCCCAAGCCTCAGGCTCTGCTCAGGAGGAGCAAGGGGAGGTCCCAAGGGAGCGAAGCCGGTGGCCACGGAGCCACGCACGGCATGCACAGGCACCCAGGAGAGCCGTGCTGTTCCCACGGGAGGATTTCTTTTTAGCTTCCACCTTTACAGGACCAGGTTTTTCCTGCTGGCATCTCGTCCCACGGCTGCTGGGAGCGTCGCCCACGGCCAGGGCTGCCACCCGCATCCTTTGCGCCCTCCCCACGCTTCCCATCCCCTCGCACAGAAGCTTCATGAATTCGAGCAAGTCATTTCAATCCATAAAGACACTTAATAGATGAAAATGTCAAAATATGTGCTGACAAGGCGACAATTAATGGGAGGTTTAATGAAAGGTTAAAGCAACCTCTCCCAGAGCGAGCGCGTGCGGCCGTGCTCCTTCTGATCCCACATGAGTCACTGCCACCCAAAACACTCCGGTTGGCGCCGAACACCCAGCTCTGTCTGCGTGGGCTGCATCTGATCTGACCTTTCTCCTCTCCCCGCAGCCGCTCACAGGGCCGTCATGTCACAGCACCACTGCAAACAGCGATCACTCGATCCCCGACACACCCGTGCCCGAAGGGTCCCTCTGGAAATCACAGAATCACTGAGGTTGGAAGAGCCCTCTGGGATCATCGAGTCCAACCATTGCCCTGACACCACCATGGCAACTAGACCAGGGCACTAAGTGCCATGGCCAGGCTTTTCTTAAACCCCTCCAGAGATCGGGACTCCACCACCTCCCTGGGCAGCCCCTTCCAATGGCTAATGACCCTTGCTGAGAAGAAATGCTTCCTAATGTCCAACCTGACCCTCCCCTGGCCAAGCTTGAGGCTGTGTCCTCTTGTCCTAGCGCTGGTTGCCTGGGAGAAGAGGCCGACTCCCACTGCGCTACAATCAAACTGCTGCGACAGGCACCGGCCTCGGGAAGCCACATCCTGGGCTGGTTTTTCTCCCTGGAGCAGAAAGTGCTGTGAAAAATTAATGACTGTTCAAATGTGCATCTTTCCATCCTTCTGGAGCGAGCACAAGCTGAGCTCGTCGCAGGGCCAGCACCCTCCTCTGCTCCCCTCGACCCTCTGCAGCGCTTGGACTCCACCGAATGGATGTCTCCCCGCACATGCAGACATCTTCCCTCACCAACATCTTCCTTTTCACCCTCTTGTCTGAAACACAAGCTGCAGAGAAATCTTTTCCTCCTATTCCTTACTAAAAATCCTGCCTTTCAGTAAAAATCAAAGGTGCTCCGAGAGTGCCCGAGAATAACCACTAACAGCAACGCAACCAGCAGCAGCGGCGGTGGAGGGAGGTCTGCTGTGAGCTCAGAAAGAGCCATCACACAGATGAGACACAGACAAATCGGCGCAGCTAAATGGCTCCTGCTCTCAGGCTCTGCCGAGCCCCAGCGGGTACCAAATGCACATTAAAGTCAACCAGTCTCCATTTCAATAGACCAATGAAAAACCCCGCCGTTCAAAATGAACGTTACCAACCTTTAATGGATCTCGGAGAATATTCATATAAATAACCGCTTCTCTTTATAATGGAGATTCAATACCACACTCGTTGCCCCAGCCTTCTCTTGGGAGGCTGAGTGCACGGGAGCGCCTGGCCCAGGAGAATGAACTCAATCAATTTTTACTAATGACAAAGCAACCAGCGTGGAACTCACCCCCTCCCAGCGCAGTACGCAACCTCGGTGCTGCTCCAGCCATCCGCAACCCCCGCTCTCCATGCCCTCCTCTTCGGCAACACGCAGTCTCTTTGCATCCTCGAATTCACCATCAACTGAGCACCAGCTCCACCGTGGAGAGCACCAGCTCCACCGTGGAGAGCACCAGCTCCACCGTGGAGAGCACCAGCTCCACCGTGGAGAGCACCAGCTCCACCACGGAGAGCACCAGCTCCACCACGGAGAGCACCAGCTCCACCACGGAGAGCACCAGCTCCACCACGGAGAGCACCAGCTCCAGCGTGGCTCTGATGGACAAGCTCTGGCTGAACTTCGCTGCCTTGGTTTAAGGTTTAAAAAGCTGCAGCCCCACCTCGCACCCGCCGCTGGAGCACGTTGAACCTGGACCCAACCGCTGCCGCACGGCCTAAGACACCACTGCAGGGTGCTCACCTGGGAGATGTCAAACCACCCCGTGGTTCAGGTACAAACCCCACTGGGAAGCTCCCTCCTTGCCCTCTGGTTTTGGGCATGTCTCCACCAGCCCGTTGCACACCCCCAACCCTCAACGCCCGGAGCTGGTGTTGGCAGACACGTGGACAAGCCAGCCGAGGAGCGATGGATGGAGATGGCCACGACATCATCCACCACTGGAGATGACGAGGACAGGGGACCGGGCCAAGGGGGTGACAACGCTGGGGTCCCCACCAGCGGATCCCAGCCGGGGCTGTGGGGTGACGGCAGCGCAGGGATTCAGCTCCCACTTAGAGCACGGCATGGCAGAGATCCCCCGTGCACATCAGCCAACAAGCAGAACAAAACCCCACCGGCTGCTCCTCTCCCCCAGACAGTCGTAAAGCAGGAGACACAGAAAAGGACGTTAAAGCTCGTTAAAGCTCTAAGAAGCCATAAAGAAAAGCCAGTGTCCAGGCAGTGCCGTATCGAAGCGGGCAGTCCTCACTCTTGGGCTGTCCCCAGCCAAATGCCACCGTGCAGAGGGCAGCAGGCGGGTCCCGGGTGAGCTGGCCCGAGGGCACTCAGCTGAACTGCTCCCCTTCCCGGGTGAAGCTGCAAACGAGCACGTTTCAAATCAATCGGACGTTTATCACGCTTCGGTGCAGACTCCCCTTCCACCCTGGTCTCCTTGGGATGAAACAAAGCGGCGTCAGCGCCTGCTGCCAGTCTCTGCGCCCTCCTCAGGGATGGCTGGCCATGGCACTGAGTGCCCTGGTCTAGTTGCCATGGTGGTGTCAGGGCAATGGTTGGACTCGATGAGCCCAGAGGGCTCTGCCAACCTCATTGATTCTGTGCTTGCCACCGGTGAGGAACAGGCTCCCTCTTTTATTGCCAGCAGAGAGAAGAGTTTTATTTACTTTGAACCCCATTTAGGGATGAGCATGTTTTGCTCTTGGCACTGCATCTCTCTTTGGTTTCAGGCAAATGTGCTGCGAGGGGGTTAACGTGCGGGTGAGATAATTGAATGTACAGACCAGCCTCTCGCGTTCAGTTTGTATTTCGTGGGCTCTGCCGGCAAGCAAAAGGTTTGCTCGTTTGTTCCAGAGCTGGGGCTGCCAATGTAAAGAATAAATTGATAATGACAGGAGATGCCAAACTGCAGACTATTCCTACTAATTAATATTCATATATGCCTGGTTTAGTGGAACATTAATTATGTATTTAATCAAGCCCTGTTTATTCTGGTTTATCTTTGTACCTTGGGTGGCTGTTATGCTGAAGACTTCAGATTAATTAAAATGTTACTGGTGTATCACAAATAACAATTAGCGAGGTGTGAGTTGAACTGCCTTTCTCTTTGCGCTCCAGGAGGAGAACCTGGTAGGATGGAGCTTGAGGGGCTGCTGCCGGCTCCCTGCGGAGCAGGGTCCTCCCGGAGGGGTCTGCTCTGCCCGGCGCCGAGCCGTGGTGGGGTGTGAGCAGGGCTGTCCCATAACAAGCTGGAATATTGTGACCTTTAAGATGCAAGAGAGAATTTCTGAGCCTCTCTAAGCGTCCAAGGGTGCCTTTGTGCTCTTGCAGAAGCAATGAAAGGTTAGACCAGCATCTCTGCAGCAGCCAGGGCCGCGTTGCCATTAACCTATTGCTATGGGTGACGCTTTGTTCCCTCCTCTACAAAACTGCCTTTTTTTGCCATGACAGAGACAGGAATCCCCAGCTGACACGGCTGGAGACAGCAAGATGCACACGCTGCCCGGCTCTTCACCCCAGGCTCCTGACACTTCGTTTGAAGGATGAAATCCAATTACAGTTTGCTCGGTGCAAACGTTTCCCCCTTTTTTTGTGCATGTGGCTAATTTAAAGCTCCCTACTTGCCTCACCTGCAACGCATCTGCCTCCCCCAGCAACACATGGAGCTGAACTAAAGCATCTGATTTATACACCTATAATTAAAAAAAGAGGATGAAAAGAGGAAAATCCATGGGAGCAGGAGCACCCAAGGGTGCTGGGAACCAATGATGGGCTGGAATGAAGCAATTACAGAATCCCAGAATCACTGAGGTTGGAAGAGCCCTCTGGGATCACCAAGTCCAACCATTGCCCTGACACCACCATGGCAACTAGACCAGGGCACTAAGTGCCATGTCCAGGCTTTTCTTAAACCCCTCCAGAGATGGTGACTCCACCACCTCCCTGGGCAGCCCCTTCCAATGGCTAATGACCCTTGCTGAGAAGAAATGCTTCCTCATGTCCAACCTGAACCTCCCCTGGCCAAGCTTGAGGCTGTGTCCTCTTGTCCTATCGCTGGTTGCCTGGGAGAAGAGGCCGACTCCCACCCCAAATCTTTCTCATTATACTCTCGGATTTACAATTTTCCCCCACGACAGGCTGGCCATAGCGAGCGGGGCTGCAGATCTTCGAGAGGCAGCAGCAAGCCGAGCCCACGGGCTCCCCCCAAGCCCCCTTCTCGTCGGGATTTTGCTACCAAGCCCTTACATGGTTCCGCCCTACCAAGAGAGCGAGGTTTGATGTGACAGACCTTGTCAAAAGGCACCCAGGCACCCAGGTGGGCAGTGCCATGTGCAAGAGGAGGGAAGGGAGAGAAGGCGGCAGCCCCACGCGACCCTCCCAGGACAGCCCCAGGAAGCGGCTGCCGCCAGCCGTGATGGATGGACAGACGGACGGGACCTACCTGGGATGTTGTGGATGGTTATAGCGAGGATCATCAGCATAATCCGCCTCCAGCTGCTGCTGCCGCCTGCCGGGGCACCGTCCCTGGCCACGGGGAACGCCGGGGGGCCGTCGGGCAGGCTGGCCCCCGCGCCCTTCCTCCTCTGATAGGGCTCCCCGTTCTCAGCCTTGTCTGGGGGGACAGAAAACAGCGGGGTCAGCTGTGGGGGGGACAGATGGACAGACGGGCATCTCCTGCCTCCCCTCCCGGAAGGAAAAAGCAGAGAGAGAAGGAAAAACACTGACCAAAGCAGCAGGGATGAAGGGGGGTGTATGTGTGTGTGTGTTGGCCCCCCCTCCCCTTCGTTTCATATTAGGGTAGGGGGTTTCCCCCAAGCAAGCTGCAGAGCCCATGGGCCAGGGAGACCCTGAGGCAAAGCAGAAGTTCATTCCCTCCCAGGACCTGCTCCCGGCCCCGCACTGCTCCCCAGCATCACCCTCCAGGCTCCCACCCACCCGCAAAGCCCCGCTCTGGCAGGGACGAGCTCTGGGGCCGGTGGCTGACGAGGACAGAGCCAGGGACCATCCTCCACCACCAACCCCAAACCTGGCAGGTCTGCAGGTCCATCACCTTCACTGAAGAAGGAAAATTCTGTAACACTTCATTTTGATTTCACTCTGGTCAGAAAACGAGCACACTGAGCCATATTTAGCCGCTATTTTTCTGCTACCAAAAGATTTGCCGCTGCCACTCGCTAAGACATCACCAGATAACCCCGGGCTCTCCCAACCTCTGCTCCCAGCAGGACCATTACTATCAGCTCTATTTCAACCAGTTATTTAAAAACATGCCACTAAAACCCAAGGCCCAGTCGGGGCTGTGAAGGGTGGAACGAGCACCAGGCAGCCCCATAACAAACCCTACACACGTCGAGACCTTCGCTCTTCACCTTCAGCATGAAAAGGTGACGGGAAGCCAAGAAACGAGGAGCACAAATTCCTCAACCTCACACAGCGACAGCTACGGCTTCGCATCCAAGATTTGACATTTAGACAATATAATTATCTCCCCCTGGATTTATACACTTCTCTCTCCTGTCCCTTGACCCACCCGCTCCAAGAGGTTTTTTGCAGACACAGCGTAAGGAGCCATCTGAAACTGTTTTGACAGAAGGCCAACTGCTTCCCCTGCCATCGGGGGCAGGATGATGCCCGACTGCTGCGCTACGTGTCGCATTTTCAGCGCCAATTAAGACCCTCGGCGCAAGAGGACTCGAGCAAACTGACACACGGGGTCACCTTGGGAAAGCAGAGGTGTCAGCAACACTCTGCCTCTTGCCATCTGTAACGCAAGAACAGACAGCTAAAGGCATCCCGAAGCAGTCCTCAACCACACAGAAAATAAACCCAAGAATTCAATATATTTTGGTACCAAAAAAACCACAGCAAAGACTACGAGCCCACTTGTCTGCAGCGGGACCAGACGGCTCTCCAGCGGGTTCCCTCCCACCTCCTGTGCTACGGGAGCATCCCCGGACGGCATCACCGGGGCTGCAAACCACGACGCCCGCGCTGTCCCCCAAAAAGGGAGGAAAAAAAAGAGCTGTGGCTCTGCCAGCAGAGATGCTGCGCAGAGAAATATTGTCGTTGTCGTTAGCCGTACGGAGCCAGACGCTTTCTGCCCCCACATCCCAGCCCAGCTGATACCGTGCAGTAACATTTGATGGCAGAGCTTCACTCCAGCCTGCGGGGACAGAGATAAACATTTTTTTTAAGCAAGAGCGAGGACAACCAGCTCCAGCCGAGCAGCTTGTCCGACGCACCGCGGGAACGCTGGCACAGCGGACCCCCGGCGACGGAGCAGCCAAGGCTGGAGCCACTTACGGGTGAAATTCTCTTCTTCTGCCAGACCACTGGATTACTTTAATTGCTTGGCACGTGTCCCCCCTGGCCCCACAAACAGCGTTAGCCTCAGCTGGCCCTGCCTCGGCCACCGGCGCTGACCCACAGACCTGCACCCCGCAGCGTGATGGGTGCGGGGCCGCCCGAGCCCCCCGCTCCCTGCAGAGCCTCATGCCCACATGAAAACCAGGGTGAAGCGAGGGTGCAGGGAGGTGCAGGGACAGGTATCTGCTGGGGAATGCAGGGAAAAAGCAGAATGTAACATCAGTGACTTGTTTTTCCTTAAATCAGGCAAAAAAAGCTGCCTGCTGACGGTGCAGCAGCAGCTCAGCCGCGCTCCCACCTCCCTCAGCACCAGCTAAGAGCAGCGTCACTGACACCAGGCAGGCTGCCCCAGCACTGGCAAGGTTCTTCTGGTCTTTTTCCCTTTTTCTTTTTGCTTATCTCATGATGTGACCTGGCCCAGCCCATCCTCAGTGTTTCTGACTTTAAGACTGTTCTTCAAACCAAACCGAGCTGTTGACTCAAGAGAAGCGTGTGCCATCCAAGCACGTACAAGCCTGTGTCCCACACACCTTGCTCTGAGGGAAATAAACAGAATAGATGCAGCTTTTATAGGGGAAGTGCTGGGGGTGGTTTGGATGGACAATCTGAACACAAAATTTATCAGAGTTTATCAGAATTTAAATTTATCAGAACATAAAAGTTATCAGAGAGCAGATGCAGCAACACCAAAACCAGGGAGAAAACCCCAGCGTCATTTTCCCAGTAGCATCACACGTAACAACGAGACTACAAACCACACGTGGGTCAAGTGATGTGTTTTGCTTCCAATTGCTGTGAGGAAAGGAAAAAAAAAAAAGATAATTACCATGGACTGATGATACCAGCTCACAGCATTGGACACAGCACGGGAGGGGACTCGTGGGGCTGTCACACAAAACGCAGCACCCAAAGTGCTCCCAGCTTGAAAGGCTGCAGGCTAAGGGGAACAAAACAACAATTACAGCTAAACATGGATTTGGCTAGAAATCAAGAAAGCCTCAATAGCAAATTGGAGCAGCGATAAGAGCAGAACAAGGGGTAGTTTTTAAAGAATAGCTGACACAATCAGCCAAGGGTACTTGCAAGAACGTTGCCAAGACAATTATGTGGCAAATAATTATCCGCGCCACATACATTATTTTAAATCTTGTTCACAAAAAGGCTTCTGTATATTCTACCCGATTTATCATTATTGAATTTCTTAGTAAAGCTGCAGGGCAAAGACTCTGCCAAAAGTTTAATTACATATGTGCAGCCTGCTGCATTTTTTGTATCCTCTGCAGCCAGCGCTGGAAAAAGATAAATGGCTTTGAGTAGGGCTTAAACTGCTGGTGAAATACAAAAAACCAACTGGCTTCTTATCAGCATGTGAAATGGCTTTTTATTTTTGATTATTTCTTAATGAAAACTGTTTGCATTAGCCATGAGCTCAGCTTTATTGCGCTCGCAAGCAGTGCACAAACAGACGAATACGCTATTTACTCTGTGCTCAAAAAACCCTCTTCACTGCTCTCCTTCAGCTCCTGAATTCAACCCAAAGCAAGCATTTCTTCTCAGCAAGGGTCATTAGCCATTGGAAGGGGCTGCCCAGGGAGGTGGGGGAGTCACCATCTCTGGAGGGGTTTAAGACAAGACTGGCCATGGCACTTAGTGCCCTGGTCTAGTTGCCATGGTGGTGTCAGGGCAATGGTTGGACTCGATGATCCCAGAGGGCTCTTCCAACCTCAGTGATTCTGGGATTCTGTGACATGAAGGCATCGCTGCTCGTGTGTGCAGCCAGACAGTGGAAGGGTCTCCAGGGGTCCGCAGGGACCCGGGCAGGGGGGCAGAGGGTCACCCACCCCGGTGCGGAGCATCCCTCCTCCGGCCGAAGGCAGGCAGCACTGTCCCCCAGCACCCCGCTCCGCACCTGGACTGCTGTGCACCATCCCCTTCTCCTCAGCCTCTCATTTTCCTTCATTTTCTGACCACAAGGAAGTGCCAAAAGAGAAACTGCATCAAAACCATCAGCCACAGCCCTCGGGAAGCGGAGCCAGACACACGCACGCTCCCAGCAGCGCCCACGCTTCGCTCCGCGTTACAGCGACGGCTCTGCCTTCTGGGGACACACCATTATCTTTTTTTTTCATCTTCTTTTTCTGCATTTAAAGGCTCTTTTCAAGGATTACTGGCAGCAGCTGGGTCTGAAGCCATCAGTCCAACTGCTCTCCCAGCACCAACTGCTCGTCCCATCACGCATACACATAATCACAGCGATTCCTCGTGCAGGCTGGCAGGAGCGATGGGAGCTCGTCCTCCTCCTCGACTTCTCCACGTCCTTGTTCTCCTTGTCCTTGTTCTCCTCATCCTTGTTCTCCTCGTCCCCCTCGTGCCGTGCAGCAGGAATTTCAGGGAGCACAGAAGGGCCTTGATGCTAAAGAGCAGATGGGTGTTAGCGAGCATCTGCTCCCTGCCACCGCACAGGCACGCTGCTCTTATCTGACACCTCCGTAAGAGGTTTTAATTACTGTAAGTAATTAAGCACAGCACCTCTCATGGGATAACCACTACCCCCTTCGCAGACAGGTACGGGGAGAGGCCGGGAGTGCCACAGGCTCCGAGCCAGGCAGAGGGGAGCAGGAGGGAGGCCCGGGTCGCACGCCTCTGCTCTGCTCAGGGCTGCCAGCTCGGCTCACAGAGGAGCTGGAAATAAAACTGCCAAGGGAAAAGGGTTTATTTTAAGGAATGAGTCCCCAAAAGCAAGGAAAATCCAGCTCCTGGGAAGTCTGCACAGGGAGAGCAAAGCTGCTGAAAAAGGAGCTCCGTGGAGTTGCCCAACTATGGTCAAAGTAAGGATGTATTTTTAAAAATAGTATTTGTTTACTGCTAGCAAAAGCCTGCTGTGCTCAAGCAGAGAGCATGGGCTGCCCAGGCTCCGAGTGCCCACGCAGAGCCCAGTGCCACCGACCCTGGCACCGTGCCGGGTGTCGCGGCAGGGATGGGAGCAGGACACCCATCTGCACGTTGTGGTGACTGCAACCCCAGCCTGCTGGCATGATCTCACCCCTCCAGCCCCCCATACGTAACAAATTCATTTTCCAATGCCTCTGGCAGATAAAAGAGGTCCCTGCATCTGCTCAGGCTTTCAGCAAGGAAGATAAATAGAGTGTCATGACTCACTGTCTATTAGGCGCCTTCATTTATCCAAGCGTGCACAGGAGCTTTCATAAAAGGTTGTTTAATTCAGCATGACTGACTACCACTTGCTCTCAGACACACGATTATTGCCAGGATCCGTCTGAAATTTGGAGTCAGGAGGACGCTGGAGCGTGCCAGCCTGCCCCTGCGCTGGCACCAGCCCCGCCGGGTCCCTCTTCCACCCCGTTTCCAAGCAGAGCATCAGCTACAGAGCACAGGGGAGCCCGACACCCAAACCCCCGCTCAAAAATCAGTAACACAAGTAACAGCCCAGCCTGGGAAGAGACCCAGCACTCCCCAGGGCACCTCCTTCCAGCTCCCGCTCTGGAGCATCCTTGCTGGTACCGCACCACTTCATCTCCCTTCCCAGCCTCCCCCCACTTCGCAAGTGCCACCTCCGTGTCCCCCAAACCCTAATGCACAAACTTCTCCCCCGCTGCTCCAGCAATCCATCATCGAGTCTCACATGAAATTACTGCTCCAGCCCTCTACGTGCCATCATTTATCCACGGCGGCCTGAGAAATCACGTCCAGGCAGAGATGCAGCACACGGATCTTTCTTGCTGCCCCACTTTGCCTCCCACCGCTGGTGATCCTTCAGGCTGCCGTATAACTCCTGCACCCAGGAAAGCTCCCATCGTCCCAGCGAGCTGCCAGCGTGCCCTTTTGTATGGGAAAATGAATCCTTAACGCAGCTCTTCTCACAGGGGGAAAGGCGCTGGAGAAATGCAATACAGGGAGGGAACAGCACAGGGTGGCCAAAGCTGGCCCAGACAAACCAACCCGCTGGAGATCTCGAGTGGATGCGTTAATCAGCCCCTTATTCCTCTGGAGCCGCAGGGATTCACTCTCACAGACACCAAACCCCCCGTTGGCAGCGATGCCACGGCAGCCCCTGCCATGAGGGCGCGGCGCAGGCTTTGAAGCAGGGTCTGCTGGAGGAGGGTCCCTCGCCACACCCGTGGGGATGCTCGGGAGGGAGATCCCAGCACTGGGAACCACCTGAACCCCATCACCGCATGCTCCTGCCCCAGAAATTGTTGGGAAGTCACAGAATCCCAGAATCAATCAGGTTGGAAGAGCCCTCTGGGATCACCAAGTCCAACCATTGCCCTGACACCACCATGGCAACTAGACCAGGGCACTAAGTGCCATGGCCAGGCTTTTCTTAAACCCCTCCAGAGATGGTGACTCCACCACCTCCCTGGGCAGCCCCTTCCAATGCCTAATGACCCTTGCTGAGAAGAAATGCTTCCTAATGTCCGACCTGAACCTCCCCTGGCCAAGCTTGAGGCTGTGTCCTCTTGTCCTAGCGCTGGTTGCCTGGGAGAAGAGGCCAACTCCCACTCTGCTACAACCTCCCTTCAGGTAGTTGTAGACTGCACTAAGGTCACCTCTGAGCCTCCTCTTCTCCAGGCTAAACACCCCCAGAAGTCTCCCCGGTGAGGCACGGGACCCCGCAGTGAACAAAGCCACCCAGGCTGCCTCCCGGGGAAGCAGACAGGAGGAACGCCACAGCCTCTCCGCTCGACGTTTGCGGTGTTTAAAGATTAATTTCTTGTGCGAGAGCGACAGCACGATGTTAAATGTAATTACATGCACCAGGTCCTTTTAAGCAAACTAATTCACGCTAACTTCCAAGAGCTCTTTAAAGAGTTCCCAGTAGATAAAGTGCATCGCTGAATCATTTTATGCTGAAATTTTACACATTCGAGTTAATTTAATCACTTCATTTCAGAGGGCTGAGCTATGTTTGGATCTCTGATCCTTGGCAGGGAGCAGCTGCTGATCTGAGTGAGATCAGATGCAGCAAATCTCTGAAGGAATAAAAAAAATAAATAATCTCATTACCTGCTTAAAAAGAAAACAAGGATTTTTTTTATCAAGAGCCATTTTATTAGGGCTCACGTGATAATCTTGCGGTGATGGGGGCAGCCAGGAGGACGGGGCTCCCGCTGAGCCTCCTCCAAGCAGCCTGGCACCGTCTCCCCTCCACACACACCTTCAATTCACTTCTTACCGCCACATCACACCCCAGCCCATCTTCCCCACACACTTCTCTCCTGCCTACTTTTTTTTTTAGGGTAAAACCAGAAAAGGAAAATCGGGGCTCAACCCGCAACATTATGAGGGTTCATCAACAGCCTCAGCTGCAAGATGAGACTCTTCGCTTGGGGTCTGGGCTTTTTTCCTTCAATAAATTCTGATTTATGGATCTGGGATGAAGGTCTCAAATGAAAACTCCTGTCCCTAAGAGAGAATTTAAGTAGAAACAGACTGTGTGGCTCCAGCCCAGCCGCCCAGGACACCTCGAGGGGGTCAGGATGGTCCAACCCGCACCGGGATCCCGCCGCGCTCACCCCACGCCCTGCAGCAAGGACACGCCGATTTTCCAGGGGTTTGACCACATCTGCCCTGGCCATGCAGAGCACAGAGCCATGCCCATCATCATCCTCACCATGGCCCAGGCCTGAGCCCACTGCAGCCGGAGGGGACGGGGTAGGGGGATGCTCCAGTGGGTCTCTGGTCCCCAACATTTAGAAGATCCCCAGGACCACGTCTCCTGGGGGCTGCTCTCGGCTTGGCAGAGACCTGGAGCTGCGGGAGGGCAGCAAACACACCTCTCAAAAATCCATTTCAAACAAAGGGATCTGCCCCAGCGCTGGTGTTTATGACGGAAGGAGCTGGGCTCTTTTCTTCCTCCTCTGAATCCAAAGCAAATCAATCTCTGAGCGCGGGGTGGGAAGACAGGGATGACTCAGCCAGCACAACGGCACTGAGCTCTCCTTCCTCCACCGCGGCGCGGGAATTCAGCTGGGAATCACACACACACACGAAAAAAAAAATCCATTTCTTCAATTTTCCTCTAGTACTTCAATAAAGGATTATTTTAAACAGCCTTTATCTGCCTTTGCATGGAAAAGCCCTCAGCACTAAGCCTCCCAGCCAGCTCCTGGTATCTCTGATCCCTACACAGCAGGACCCTGATGCCTACGACATGCAGGGATGCTGCGGCCGGTCCTGCTCTCCCCAGGGACCAGCCCCAGAACCAGACCAGCAAAACACCGACGCGGTGCATAAAACAAAGGATGTTTTCCAGGGCTCTCGCACCCCACAGCGATGCATCTTCCCGGGCACTGCCAATACCCCCAAGCCTGGCACGGCTGCCACTCTGAGCATGCTGAGGGCTCCTCTGAAGCTAATGAAGCATTAAGAGCCAAGTGTGTCGGCCACCTCACCATGCTCCGGGAAAGCTGGATGGGCAGCTTCAAAAAAAATAATGTTATTTTACAAATTGCATCTTCCTGAGATGAGATAGCGGCGAACGGTGCCCATTTGGAGAGAGACTCCCAGGTGGAAAGAGCCTAAGAAATATTTTCCTGATTATTTTTAAATCTGAGCATCGCTTGCAGATGCTGTAAACTTCCAGGGAAAGCACCACAGCCAGAGCCCCTCGGATAAAGAGGGGAGCCGCCCCTCGGCAGCAAAATAAATAAATAAGCACCATTTTAATTATACGTAATTAGGAATTCAGTGTTATCTCATACTGACTTTAAGGCGGTTCGCACCATCTGCTGCCACAGAGACATCTCGGGGCTTTGAAGAGAATCAGTCTCAGCTTTGCTTCCTCTCGGCAGCCGCCCTCGGGGCCGGGGTTATCGCGGAGCGGCTCGTGCCACAGAGGGCATCACGCTCGGCTCGCACCCGGGAGGGCAACGCCGGGGCCCGGGGCAAGTAGACACACACAGATGGCCACAAGTATGCTTGAGCTCTACGACTCGCAGATAACACCGTTCAAAAACCAGAGAGACTTAGTTTAAGCTTACAACAAATGTAGATGAGAAACTACCAGGTCTTTAAAAATAAAATATAAAAGACCTTTTTTCGCAGAGCTCCCGAGAAGCTGAGTGCCAAACCCTTCGCAGCCATCAGCAGGTCCTGCCCTGTGGCCATCAGTCCCCACCGCCCCGGCCCAGGCCCTGGGGACAGCGCGGTCTCATCACACCTCCCTCGCAGGCAGCTGCCAGGCTTGGCTCCTGCTCGGGGTGCTGGGGCTGTTCCAGTCCCCCCAACCCTCCTGCTTCCACAGCCTGCTGCAAAATGAGAGAGAAATAAGCCCAATGGGAGATCTCTGCTCATGTGCTGCAGCTATCCTGGATCCGACCCCGGAGGGAGCAGCTCCCGGAGCAGCCCTGAAGGGGAGCTCAGCATCGCTCCTCCTGACCCCGCTCCGGCCAGCAACGGCCCGTGTCTGTGCCGAGCAGCCAGCCAAGGGGAAAAACCACCCCGAGCCCAACAATAACACACCCAGCCAGGCTGGATGCTGTTTGCCCCCCGTATCGGGATGAAATAAAAGCCCTCGTTTACAGCAGCCCACGGAGAGGGACATTATGGGATGGAGAGGACAGCTAAGCAGCTAACCCATTACACGGGCTCAGCTTGAAGCTAAAAGTCATTTCAGTCCAGCAGCGCCTGCGTGAAAAGCAGAAAGACACTAATTGGGGTTATTTATCCATCAGCTCTCCCGGCGGCTGCGCAGCCCGGGATCGCTGCCCCAGCTCGGGCGAGGGTCTCCCACCTGGCCCCGCATCCCCCTCCCCGTGCCCACACAGCACGTTTCCAACCGGGTGCCCTGGGCATCGCTGAAGGGCTTTGGGATGCAGGAGGCAGCGGGAGGCAGCGGGAGGCAGGGAGGAGGGCAGCTGCTGCAAAGCTATTCTCCCTTCCAAGGGAAGAGGCAGCTGAGGGGGGGATGCTCTGCTGTGAGGGTTCGCTCCTCAGGAAGGGCACCAGCAGGAGCTCCCTCTCTTTAGATGCTGAAAAATTCAAATTAAAGAGAGGCAAAAAGTGCAGGCGCTGAGAAAGGTTCAGTCGCAGCCTCTGTCTTATCATGGACTCGGCATGAGGCGGCAGCGGCGGGAGCGCAGCCCTCATTACCTCTGCCCCTCGCAGAGCTTTGTCCTTCAAATATGGAAAAATCCCCCCGTAACCACCCGCCATCTCCTGCTCCAGCCCTGGGCACCATCTCCCCAGCTGGCCTGGCCCCGGGGGGCAGTTTGAGCCCATGGTCACCCCAGTGCTGGGAGCGATGGACCAGACCCCAGCGCTCCCGGGTCTCCGTGGACCAGATCCCTAAACATCCTTGTCCAAGGAGCAGCTCCGTCCCGTGGCACCCACCCAGCACCCACCAGCTCCGCGCTGGTTTAAAGAGCAATTATAGTATAAACCCACCAGCAGCTCCGTTGATTTAAAGAGCAATTATAGTGTAAACGTGGCTTTTACCTGAACAATCAATACTCGTATCTGGGAAAGCTTCCTGGCAGGGGGGGTAGGAAATAAACCATTGATTTTTAGAGAAAAGGCATATTCCATCATCCTGTGCCATATACCACGTGGAAAAGGATAAAAGAGAGGCCTGGACACAAACAACTGTCTCAGGACACAGTGAATTGAAATGAAAACGTGTTGAAATTGAAATCAGATGGGAAAGAAATCACAAGCACAAATCACAGGAGAGCCAGTGATTAGGGAAAATGAACCCGCTGCCCTTAGAAGGAAAAAAGGCTCCTGACCCTCTGCTCCCCAGCAGGACGAGCTCTTTCCCCAGCAGCTTCCCTGACTGCTCAGCTGTGATTTAAACTGGAGCTGAACTGGTCTGCGAGGACAAAACCCACCAGGCGCAGCATCCTCTGGCAGCAGCAGCACGAGAGACTTCATCGAGAGCTCCCAACCACCAGCGCCAGCTCCGAATCAGAAACAAATTCAAAGTCTTAATTTATCCATCTTTTCAGGGCACAGGCTCCACTCCACGGAGGCACTGGAGCACCTGAACGCCGCCGGGCTCAGCCGGGACACGGGGTGCCAGCCCACCAGCAAGTGCTGCCAGGCTTCTGGCCACCCCTCAGCAGCTCCACGAGCTCTTTGTGCAGCCTTGCAAAGACAGAAAGCCCCACACCAGCACTTCATGCTTTCAGGCAATAAAAATCCAGTTCACAGTGTTCCCCCGTGCCCCTCAGAACAGCTGCCGTTTTGCTGAGGTTGTTTGAGCTCGCTCAGAGCCGACGGGAAGCAGAAGCAGAGCCAGGATGCTCCCAGAACGCCCCAACCACCAGCACGCACCAGGCACAGCACCACGATTAAAAACCCCAGAGCAGCACAGGCTGTTACTTAAATAGGTCCCTTGATGGCCACAGTGCAGAGAAGAGAACGGGTCACCTGCAAGCGTGACTAGAACCACACAGCAAGTTACTCATATATATATATATATATATATATATATATATATATATATATATAGGCACACACACACATATATAGATGTATAGATACATCTGTCTCCGTAACGTGCTCACACAGATGCTCTAGGGCTGGGGACCACACCAGTGCCCTCCCCAACTCCCTTTTGGGATTGCTCCAACCCCTGCCCCAGCCGTTGCAAACCCCATTACACGCACCTTTACACCCTCGAAGCCACGGTCAGTCCCCAGCGACACGCTGGGCTATGGTTTATTATACACTTCGTTATCCTTCAAATGTTTGTTTAGTTTGAAAGTGGGGAATAGCTTTTTTGGGTTTTTTTTTGATGCAGTTTATTCCCTTTCCTTCAAAGTAAGGCCGATAGCCTTCCTACACTTCATGGCACATGCCCTGGCATCACTCCTGGGCTAACACTGCTGCCGTAATGCAGAGCGACTGCTAGAACTCCTGCTTTTCATTTCACTCCTCCAAGGCATCCTTAGGGTGGCTAAAAATTATTCCCATCCCCACAGCTAGAAAATAAATGAATTACTGCGCTTACTGAATGAAGCCAAACCAACACCCGCTCCAGAGGCAACGACACCGATTGTTAGCTCAGTTTAATAAACCTTGAAATTTAAGGTTTTCCCAACTGCAGCTGCAGCAGAGCAGGGTTTCTCCCAGGCTTCTCCTGCCCTTCCAGCCTGGCAGTGGGCTGAGCCAGGATTGCAGCCCCCCTGCCAGCTCCGGAGCCGCAGGACGAGCACTCCGGGAAGACACGGGGTTGATGCAAGGCACATCTCCGGAGATGTTCCTCAGGGGACGTTTTAATGCTCTATTACCTTGCTAAGTCAGGAGAGTTATTACCAGAGGACTAATTACAGCCCCAGCGCGTACCCCTGCGCACGCGTGTGCCCACGCACGTCTGGTCCCCGCAGCCTCGCCACCCCCCAGCGCCGCACAGAAGCCACCGGAGCTGCTGGCATCAACAGGCTGAGGATGGCAATGAGGTTCTGGGTAACCTATTTTATCCAGCTGCAGAATTAAAAAGACTTAACAGATTGTCAGGTGTAGCCAGGAAATTAAAGCTCCTTGATAATATCACATAGAGTTAATGAGGCTCAATTTGGGAAATGACTCCTCTGATTAATGGCCACAAGCACCACAGATGCCTCTCTGCAGCTTCCACGCTTGCCGATAGACCTGATTTCGGAGCATGGGTCCTGACCAGCATGTCACTCACCACACTTTAATAAGCCTCATCGATTAACAAATCGCCCTGAAATAAAAGGAGCGCGGAGCGGGGCAGCAAGCACAGGGAGCACGACGCTGCCCACATCCCTGGCACCCAGCACCCATGGTCAGATCACGGTGACAGCTCAGAAGGTGTCCCAAGGGGCTGCCCCTCCTGCACCACCACACGCAGCAGGCACGAAGACACTTGCTCCTCGGCCACCGAGCACTTCAGATGAGGAACCCTGCTGCGTTTACACTCCCCCAGCCCTCTTTGCTTCCTAACTTCATTTTTACAGGCAAAAGACTCTGCTAGACCCTACAGCAAACAAAGCCGCGTCCTCACGCTGTTAAATCTGTGCCTGTGTTGACACAGGCAGGGCGAGAGGCTTCCAGGAAAAGCCACTGCAAAGCCCAAAGCCCTTCCAGCTCTCAGGTAGCGTCTGTCCCCTCCCGTGCACAGCACGAGGCATCGCTGCACAGCGCATCCTCCATGGCAGCACCTGCAGGGCACAGCTCAAGCCTCCAGCGATGCCACCAGCGCCGGTGTACACCAGATCCCCGAGCTAATTTTGTGTTGGCCTCTTCCACCCACACCATCTCCCTTGGAAAGCTCAAATGCCACCCGCAGGTCCCACTGAAGGGTCCTCGTCTTGAAAGGGAGGTGATGGAAATAAGGCTGTAGCTCTCCTGCAACTCTAATAGTGGAACAGAATTAAACAGAGAAGCCTGTGGCTAGGCTGAGCCCTTCTGGCCACGTTTCATTTAGGAGGACACTGGATGAAGCCCAGGAAAGAAGGATGCGTTAACAAGAAGCCATGAAAGCCAACACTTGAAGAGCAGCAGGAAGCGGTACGAGATGCCAGGAGCACATTTCACAGGCGCAGATGTCATCTGTGGAGAGGGACGGTTGTTTCCTCCCAGCGCAGCACTTCTCCCTGTCCAAGCAGTCATGAAAGCAGCAAGTGTGGAGGCAGCTCGTGCCCCTACAGGCACATAAAGCAGCTGTCCACGCTTGCCAGCGGCTCTCACGCTCATCATCTTCTGTTCCACTGAGAACGAAGCAAAGGGCAACGCAACAAAGTGTTGCACCAGGCTCATCTCGAGGAGCCGTTCCTCAAGTGCCCCCAACCTCTGACAGCCTTCCCACTCACAACTTCTCCTCTTCAAAGGCTCTGACAACTTCCCAACTCAAGATTTGTCCTCCTCCTCCAAGGGCAGCTAAACTCTCTAAAGACCTACCACTAATTCAAGAGTATCTTGAAAGAAAAACCCAGGAATTTGGAAGTCATTCACCAGGGCTTCTGCAGCCTGGTCCTCCTCCTCCTCCTGCTTAGTAATAATATAAGCACCACGATGTGTGAAAACAGGCTCTGATCCCCGGGCAAGGTAGAAATGAGCAACAGCAAGCAGAGGAGACATGTGACACAAAGGTCCCACCTCGAGAGCCCTCGGAGATGGGGAAGGGCAGCCCTGACAGCGCGGGGCCCCCAGAGCCAGGGCTGTCTCGCAGTAGGTCACGAGCTGACATTTCCCTCGGGGTCAGGCTGTTTGGAGCTGGAAATCCTAATGACTTACACACTGAGTAACCTGCTGAACGCGGTGGTTTATTTACTGCAGGCTGCGATAAGCGTAGAGTGCAGAACCAGGTCCACTGCAAACATGCCCAAGACATTTTTAGGTGCATCTTGGAAAGCAGAATGAAAGACGACGCTTACGCCCAGCGATGACACCGACCAAGAGCAAAGGAGAACAAACAACTGGCTTACATTTAGCCCTGAAAAGTCAAAATTCCCAATCCAAGGACGAAGGCTGTGACCAGAATAAAAGGGTACAGACCTAGGTGTGAAGGTGGCATTTCATCACTTCATGAGGGATTACGTGCCCCGATTTTATTTATTTATTTGAAGATCTGCGTACATAAATTCACATTTAGTCATGACTATAAAAGCCAGCCACGGAACCCAGCCTGACAAGGACGGTCAATAACCGTTTGAAACTCTGCAGAAAGGGGCATTAGGATGTTTTTAAATCAATACAGACACTGCCAGAGGCGTTCATCACCGAGGCTGGCTATTAAACCCCAAAATGAATTGCTGCCTTTTGAAAGCGGCAGTTTTCCAGACCGAGCACGGTGTGAACATGTCAACATTATTACGAATCCAGTCGGAGCCATCTAACACTGGTGAACATCCCATTCTGCAGAAGGAGCCTTGTGTAATAAGTTGCAATGACTTAATGAACCTTTTGGATGCACACGCAAGGCTCCGGCTGAATATTACCCCAATGAATCACGACGGGTCTCATGGCTCGAGAGGCTTTATACATCATCCCTCCTTCAGAGCCTCCGCTTCTGCTCAGGGAAGGAAGGAACAAGGAGAAAATTTATAGGGCAAACAGCAGCAAAGGACTCATGCTCTTATGATGGGAACTGGCCATCATATGGAGGAGGTTTCCCCCTGGCACTGGGGACAGCTGAAAAGCTGGGGCGAGGCTGGGCTTCCTGAAACCAGCAGTGACAGGGCAAAAAGGGAATTGTCTGGCTGCAAGGACACAACCAGAGACAAACCATACCCATACGCTGCCTGAAGCATCAGTACCAGTCCCACAGCTCAGCTCACACCCTCTCTTTGTACTGATCCCCAAACGGTTTTCCCTCTTGTACCTCCCCAGCTCCCTTCCTCCTGCTCATCACAAGTTTACTACGTCATCCCAGGACTCGAACTGCCTGGGCACTGATCACAGAATCACAGAATCAACCAGGTTGGAAGAGCCCTCTGGGATCACCGAGTCCAACCATTGCCCTGACACCACCATGGCAACTAGACCAGGGCACTAAGTGCCATGGCCAGTCTTGTCTTAAAGCCCTCCAGAGATGGGGACACCACCACCTCCCTGGGCAGCCCCTTCCAATGACTAATGACCCTTGCTCAGAAGAAATGCTTCCTAATGTCCAACCTGAACCTCCCCTGGCCAAGCTTGAGGCTGTGTCCTCTTGTCCTAGCGCTGGTTGCCTGGAAGAAGAGGCCGACTCCCACTGATGAAAGAGCTGCTGCGTGAGCAGGGTCTGCTTCCTCTCAGTCCGTGCCAGCACCCCTGGTACACGATAACTTCCTTTGAAGGGGAAAAATATAGCAAAAATGGGAAAAAATTACAGCCTCGGGAAGGAGGTAGAAAATTAGAGCAGAGGCTGAGTGATGCTGCTGAAACAGGCCCAGCGCAGCAGGATGGACCCACACCAGGTCTGGCGCTGATGGTGCCCCCGGCCCACCCACCTCCCCTGCTCCAGGGCTTCCCCCGCCAAAACACCGCCCAGGCCTCTGCAGCAGCTCAGATTTAAGGAGAAAAAAAAAAAAAAAAATACAAATTCTGTGTAATGAGGTTTCTCTACGATGCCCCCAAACCCCACTGCTCATTTAAATAACAAGTTTAATGAAATTTCATTTCTTAAGTACACTATTTCAAACACCACTATCTTCTTCCAATTACTGAACCCATCTGGATTTACTCACTGAACATCTACGCAGGAACGTCACGGTACCATTCCCTAAATCACACCCCACCAAAACTCAATCGAGTCGTTAAAACAAACCCTGATTCCTCTTAATGACATTAGCGATGCAGCAGCGTTGGCAACGTGATGCCAGGGGCACGTCACATCCCCTCGGCACAGATGTCCGTGTGTCTGGGACGGACGATGAGCGAGCAGAGATGCTGCTGGTTAGCGAGGTGCTTCAGGGGACGTTTATTTGTGGTTTGGGTCAGGTTTGGGAGACTACTACTCAACTCCCCAGGGCCAGGCTGTGCCTGATATTTTACTCCGAGCACTTTACAGCCACATTGCTGTGAGCTCCCCTGCCCCAGCGCACCCGGAAAGCTGGTGAAGGGTCTGGAGGGTCTGACCTATGAGGCACGGCTGAGGGAGCTGGGGGTGTTCAGCCTGGAGAAGAGGAGGCTCAGAGGTGACCTTAGTGCAGTCTACAACTACCTGAAGGGAGGTTGTAGCGCAGTGGGAGTCGGCCTCTTCTCCCAGGCAACCAGCGCTAGGACAAGAGGACACAGCCTCAAGTTTCGCCAGGGGAGGGTCAGGTTGGACATGAGGAAGCATTTCTTCTCAGCAAGGGTCATTAGCCATTGGAAGGGGCTGCCCAGGGAGGTGGTGGAGTCACCATCTCTGGAGGGGTTTAAGAAAAGGCTGGACATGGCACTTAGTGCCCTGGTCTAGTTGCCATGGTGGTGTCAGGGCAATGGTTGGACTCGATGATCCCAGAGGGCTCTTCCAACCTCATTGATTCTGTGGAAAGCATCTCCTTGGACACAAGATCCCCCCCCTGCAATAGGGATGTTAAAGCAGGCGCAGGGGAATATCGCTGCCCTCTCACTCCGCTCCGTAATCTGATTTGGAGCGACGTGAATCACTGGGCACCAGGACACCGGGAAGAATCAACATGCCCCGCTGTTAAATATACAGTTCACAGGAGCATGAGTCACAGCTCAGGTTTCACGGCGTGATGCTCTATGTAAATCCTTTCTGAGAACTACCCGAGCACACCGCACACGTAGCTACGATTTAAGGGGTCAAACCTGGCCGCCCAGCCCCGCAGCCCACGGTGACCCTGCCAGAATGATTTCCCCTGGTTTTAATGCCTGCAAACGCAAGCGGGCTGAGCTGCCCGCTCGCCCTCGGGTGCAGGGGGAGGTGTAGGGGTCAGGGCAGCCCGTAGCAGGGAGGGCACAGCCCGCTGGGTCCCTCCACGGCACCGGAGGGGGCTTCACTTGCACCCAGAGGGATGAACAAACCCTCCTCAGCTCTATCCCAAGGGAGGCAGAGAAATACAGATTACATCCCTTGCCTACCCAGATATATTAAAGACAAGGCTGGATTCTCTTTCGTTTGTAATAATTAAAGCCTAGTGATTACCCCACTCATCAAACACAGTCTAGACACAGGCATTTCACTGCAATTCATACCAAATCCACCCATGCTCCGTTTCCCGTGGACATGTGTGCCTTGTTCACGCATCCACCTCTCAGCAGCTCCCATAAAACCCTCGTTTGGGTTCAGCATCGATGCCCGCGGGCTGGAGAGGAGCCCGAGGACGAGGGGAGCAGAGCCGCAGCCGTGGAGGGAGAGAGGGGGCTCCCAGTCCCCTCCAGGTGGTCCCGTGCTTCCTCACTCCCTACAAACAACTGGCAAGCGATGGGAAACGGAGGGATTCGAGACGATGGGGACGAACAGAGCCACCCCCACGCGCTGCTGAGTGAGGGGAAAAAGCAGAATAAGAATTTTTTCTCCCAACAGAGTAGACGAGGGATAGATCTATTGCGTTTCCATCTCCCTTCCTACAGCTCTAAAAGAAATCTTCTCGCTTGTTTAGCACAGCTGCAAGGATCCCACCAGCCGAGCGCGGTGGCACAGTCGCTCCTGCTCCCAGGCTCTCACGCAGCCACGCTAAACACACGTTCACATCTCCAACAGCAAAGACCTCAGGTCTGCAGGGCCCTGCAGAGCTGCACGTTCACACGTTCTCCAGCCACCTCCACACCAGCTCCCCTGCTCCTCACCACCATCCCCGGGCAGTAAAGACAACTGCAAAACAAGGCAGCGGCGTGCTTTGGGATTTTTCTTTGTTTTCACCGCTTTTGCTATTTTAAAATATGTAAATATGAAGGCAGGGTCAATGATTCAACAGTGATTAAGTCTGAAATATTCCACTTAGTACCAATTAGACTTTGAAAATCCCCGTTATGCTCCCAGAGTGTTCCCCAGAGCACAGCCAAGCGGTACCCAGCGCTGGGGAAAGCTGCTTTCTTAGAAGGCCTGAGGTACCTTGTGAAAATAGCGAGTTCATTTCAGTCAGCAAAAACAAAAAACAAAACAGCAAGAGACAATAAAAGAACTAATGTATTGTCAATTCTTAATACCATTTCCCCAGAGAGAGGAAAAACAAAGTCTATGGAAATTTTCTATTCTCAAAACCATTTGCACTGTTGTTGTTTGCAGCTAAGAGAAGATGAAAACATAAAACCCCAGCAGCCTGAGCTTCTGAAAATTGCAGGGCTGCCTACTTTTTTTTTTTCCTTGAAGAATAAAATATAAAGTTTCTACCTTACAAAAATATCAAAAACCTTGCACCAGCCTTACAGCCTGCAGAGCTGGAGCAATCTTCAAGCTTACACTTGCTCCAAGAGCTAAAAGACTTCAAGGACTCAAAGCCCACCGAGTCTAGCACAAAACTTCCTTCCTTCCCTTTGGAAAAACCTAAGCTGGTATTTCAAGTCTTGAAAAATCCTGTGGATTTGAAACACTTTATGAAATATGCAATTAAGCAATGCAGTTAAATAACAGCCTGATTTAAGAGGCTGGCACTATTCTTTGCAAAAAGAAGGATTTCTTCATCTCAATCTGCTCCCAGTTGTACTCAGTGTTGTAAACCGCTATTTCAGTTCCTCTCCAACCAAGAAAAAGCAGGAGCAATAAGATTAATTCACTAAATTACATTTTCTTTGTCTACTGAAAAGCTGCTGTTAAGTAAAGGACAACTGTGTTGCCTCAGAGGATGTAACCCCAGGCAGCCGGGTGTAAGGGTGACCATATACACACCCCAGAGCTGGGGAAGCCTGATGAGGTTCCACCACCTTGACTAAACAACTCCTTAAAAATCTATTTAAGGAGGAAATAGCTGCCAACCAGACATTTTATTCCACACTTTGGCAGCTACAATTCTATTAACCTCCAAAATAAGGAGTGACAGCATGACCACCAGCCCTAGTCTATAATTAGGGAGGGCCACCGAGGGTCAGCGTCGCGGGGCACCTTCGACGTGGCAGAACTTGGCAAGGGCAGGGTCAGCGCCCGCTGCGCCCACGCTGAGAATAAACTTATCTCATGCTAAGCTGATGATTTCATTTCCCTGGTGAATGAGATATTTAATTATCAATAATTCACAGACAGACGTGCAAGCGGTTTTGAGAACTGAAGTAGAAAGAGAAGTGATGATTGTTGGAACAAGAGCCAGCAGAGACAGATCCAGAGAGGGCAGAGAAGGTGCACTTTGCATGCACGTGTCAAAACCAATCTAATTTCAATCACATACGTGACGTCTAGGCGCCAGTTTAAGAGGGGTGTTTTCCCCGTACACTCTGCAGTTGGTATATGACAGGATGCTTGCCTGGATGGAGCCCAGCTCTACCTATCCGGATGGACAACTCGCTCTCGTAGTCCAGCTGATGGGCAGGGTCACGCTCGTATTTTTCTTTCACCGCTCGTGGGTCGCAGCTCAAGGCAAACACTGCGTGGGGAGGTCCGCTGAAACCCTGCGAGGCAAGAGAGAAATTTCAGGTTTTATCCCACATCTCCCCTTCGACCTTCTCCCAGCCCCATCCTCGGGGACTGCTCTGGCATCTGTGTGGTCGGGAAGCCGATCGAGACATGTCTCCCAGCTGCATGGAGATGTGTCTTTTGGGTTCTCCTCTCTCTACAAACTGTCTAGTTCTTTAGACATAAACGTGCATTTCCAGCAGAAACATCAAGAACACGGTTAACAAGAGCTGGGGGCCAAGAAGCACAGGGCTAAAGAGGGAAAGCCAAAATCCAGGTGCATTAACAGCAAGAAATGCAACCCCACAAAGAAATGCAATTCCATAAATGCAGCTCCCTCCAAAGCCAACCTGGAGGAGACCAGCAGACAAGGAGGGACACATTCGCTGCTGTGCCGCTTGCAGAGGGTCAAGCTGCTGGGCTGACCTCTGCAGAAGTTTAGCTTGCAGCAGGGTACCATTTCTTCAACGTGGGTCGAGTTTGCAAAGGAAATAGTTCGTTCAAAATTGAACCCATTTGAGCATCAAACGAGACACTATGTCACAACCACCCGGTGTTATTTCAGTGGGACTCGGCCAGATGACCTGAAGAAACTTCAGACTCACTTGGAACATATTCCTACACCATTTGTAACCTCCAGAAAGCAGAGAGGGACGGCCAAAACCAACACCGTCCAGCCGTGCACAGAGTCTGCAGGCAATCCAAGCAGACGCCGTGCAGCGAGAGGGACCGCGCTGCTCCCACGAGCAATCCCTGCCAACCTGGACACGGCTCGTGAAAACCAGACACAACTCAAGGACGTGCCAGAGTCTTTATCTGCATCAGCCAAAGAAAAACCTGGCAGACGCCGTTTCTGCCTTTCCCCCACGGTGCTGGACACGTGGCAGGAAGGTTGGTGTCCCTGGATGTCCCCAGGCTGCTCAAACCCACCCAGAGGCAACCACAAAACTGATAGGAAACACGGGGTTAGAGAGAAGGGAACGTGTCCCACGGCGGGGGCTGTACGACCTGGTGTCACCAGCTCTACCCATAACACGGGGAGCAGGACCCCGAGCCCCCATCTCCTTGCCAGCTCCCAGGAGCATCTGGAAGGAGGGGTGTCCGGGCTCCCCCGGCGTCACCAGCCAGGGACACGGGTGTAGCTGTTGGATTGTTGGCAGCAGAATAAACGAACGTATGCTGAACAGAGATGGTAATGAGAGACTTGATGGGTAAAGTCACGTTAAACAGAAATAAAGGTTAAAGATGAATAACTAAATCGTCTGGTCTCCCATCACTTGCATAATATAGTCTGACCAGTGCCATTAATACTAACCACACATTTGCTACCCGCTCTCTCCTGCAGTTCAATCAGGGTGCTTTCACCTCCATTAACCCAGCAATAACGAGGTGCTGGTGTTTAACCCCCCCTGGAGAAGGGAGAACTCCCCACCCCGCTGTGCCTGCCCACAGGACACCCACCTCCTCAGCACCGCACCTCATGAGCTGCGGCTGGAAGAGCAGGGAGAAATCCCAACGTTCTCCAGCAAAACCTGGATGATGTGATGCAGGGAGGGAAGTGGGGAACTTGGACCTGACTTGGATAAGGCAGGAAGAGACTGAGAATGGAAACTCATGGGCTTGCTCTGCTGCTGACACGTCTGCATAGCCTGAAGAAGAGGAGGCTCAGAGGTGACCTTAGTGCAGTCTACAGCTACCTGAAGGGAGGTTGTAGCGGGGTGGGAGTCGGCCTCTTCTTCCAGGCAACCAGCGACAGGACAAGAGGACACAGCCTCAAGCTTCGCCAGGGGAGGGTCAGGTTGGACATTAGGAAGCATTTCTTCTCAGCAAGGGTCATTAGCCATTGGAAGGGGCTGCCCAGGGAGGTGGTAGAGTCACCATCTCTGGAGGGGTTTAAGAAAAGACTGGACATGGCACTTAGTGCCCTGGTCTAGTTGCCATGGTGGTGTCAGGGCAATGGTTGGACTCGATGAGCCCAGAGGGCTCTTCCAACCTCATTGATTCTGTGATTCTGTATCCAGGGGAGAGCCTGGTCCTGCTAAAGCCAACGGGTTTTCACCTCTGGAAAGCAAGGAGCATCACTTCCCAGAAAACACCAACCTGAGGAGAAGCAAGGATGGGAACCTCAAGCTGCAGAAGCAAAGCCTCAACTTTAAGCGCAGTGGAAGGATCTTCAAGCGTTGCACGGGGCTCTCCAGCCACCGGCTGCTTCCCACTTGCCCTTGCTCTCGCCTCGGGCTCCGGGAATGCCGGTTTTACAGAGCAGAAGGCTCTCCTTCCAGCATTTATTACATGAGCTACAAACACTGCGACAGCAGCTTGCCAGGCTTCATCACCAGCAGATTTGTGGCTTCTCCCCAGCCCAAGGACAGCTGCCTCTCGACTGCGGCTTGTCCGCACAGGCAGGGAGGCGAGCCCAGGGCACGGCCAGAGCCCGCAGGACCCCACAAGTTACAATAACCCAGCCAAGGGGAAAAGAAATCACTTGTACGAGCACGAGCCGGCGGGTAACATTCCGCTTATGCCCTCTATGGCCATCGCACAGCCACAGAGGCAAACAAGCAAGGTGCTCACCAGGTCAAGACCACTTGCCTCAAGGTCTGCAGTCCTCATGAGAAGCCTCCCATGGCTATTTTCTGTGCCACTGTTCTCAGCACATCAAATGCTCATCGACATGGTACCCGTAAATCTGCTTGCACGGAAACAGGAGGCAAACCTGAAGATATTTCAGATGCTTACTGGAAGGTCAGGTCATCTCCTTGTTGGCAGGCACAAACACGCAACGGCGGCAGTTTGAAAAAATATTAGTGACCTTCAGTAAAGCACAGGATTTATTCCAACTGTGATTGCTCTGAGTCATTTCAGTCCGGTCCCTGCATGAGTCCCTTAATTAGAATGTGTCAGTGGGTTAAAAAAGCATTAGAAAGAGAAGAGGAAAGTCAACTCACATTAATTAGTTCATGCCACTAATTAGCGTTAACTGAAATAACCACGGGGGCTGATTATTTCAAAAAGCCTGATGTAATGAGAGACTTGGACAGGAAGACCTGTGGAGCTTGGAGGAAAACTATTCTGGGACGCGGGAGTCCCCACCGCGCTGGGCTCTGCTCGTGAAGCTACGATGGGAAGGTCGTTAGACAAAAAAAAAAATTGGTGTCTTTGCAGAGAGCAGAGAACTCCTCTCACAGAATCACTGAGGTTGGAAGAGCCCTCTGGGATCATCGAGTCCAACCATTGCCCTGACACCACCATGGCAACTAGACCAGGGCACTAAGTGCCATGGCCAGGCTTTTCTTAAACCCCTCCAGAGATGGGGACTCCACCACCTCCGTGGGCAGCCCCTTCCAATGGCTAATGACCCTTGCTGAGAAGAAATGCTTCCTCATGTCCAACCTGACCCTCCCCTGGCCAAGCTTGAGGCTGTGTCCTCTTGTCCTATCGCTGGTTGCCTGGAAGAAGAGGCCGACTCCCACCCTGCTACAACCTCCCTTCAGGTAGTTGTGGAAAGGTCAGTGTAGAGCAGGTCAGTGACACTGCTCTTCCCGTGCAATGTCCTGCTGGCTTTAGCCCAGCAGATGCCCTGGAGCAGGCTCTGCAAAGCCACAGGAGACACAGACCATAACGCATCAGCCAACAGCAGAAAGCACCTCAAAAAGAGAAAGAGAATAAATTTTACTACCTTATTTAAAAAAATAATAATTAATGTTCCTAACTCGCCCAGGAGCTAACACAGAGACGGTGACAAGCCACACTGTCATGGTGCCCAGGGGCTCCCATTTCACACCTATTAAAAGAACAAAAGTGGTAACAGCTGAGAGAGCAGAAAGCGATAAGAGGAAGAAAAGAGGGGTGGGGAGCAAGGAGAGGAAGGGGAGACGCTGCACATCCCCAGCCCGTGTCAGCGCAGCCCCGGCGCGGGGACGGACACAGCATCTCTGTGCATCAGCCCCTCGCTCGGCTTCGCTGCTCCTGCACGTCTGCACGGAGCCCGGCACCTCTGGGGACGGAGACAAAGGCCGTGCAGCGACAGAGCAGCGAGCGCCTGGCTTTGCTGAGGCAGATAAAGGGATTTATGGCAAAAACATGCAATAGGATCGGCTAGGAAGAGAGCTCCCTCGGAGAGCATTCGTTATCAGAGCGCGCCCATTTGCATGTAAAACAACAGGCTGGTATTTAGTTATTTGAAACAACACAGAGGGCTCAGTGCTCCCCAGTGACCCTCGGCCAGCACAGCGCCGGTGTGAACCCCCCCGCGCCAGCGGCGCTCATCGTAACCCACCGGGAGCCGACCAAGGCGTGAGAAATGGACCTCTTCCATTTTCCCTCCAGAGTTCAATGCCTGAAGTCTCATCAAACCTAAACCGCAGCACGTGCAGCCAGGGGCCGTGATCAGAACCATCCTCCGGAGCCTCAAAGTGCTGCCAAATCCAGCAGCAGAAGACAAACAGAGAAGGTGAGCATGTGGGAAGCATCACACACACGCTCGTGCTGCTGGGGGACATCAGCAGCTCTTGGGGTCTACAAACCCAACCCAAGCCCTCATCCCAAGAGCCAGGTCCCAAATACGTCCTCGTCCCACCGTGACACCAGCAGCAGTAGCAGCTCCAGAGCCAAGCGCTGTGTCGGGTGTCCCCCACCAGCATGGGAGCTGGAAGGGAATTGCTCCTCGATGACGGCCGGAGCCCCGATATGACCTATGAGGAACGGCTGAGGGAGCTGGGGGTGTTTAGCCTGGAGAAGAGGAGGCTCCGAGGTGACCTTAGTGCAGTCTACAACTACCTGAAGGGAGGTTGTAGCGCAGTGGGAGTCGGCCTCTTCTCCCGGGCAACCAGCAATAGGACAAGAGGACACAGCCTCAAGCTTTGCCAGGGGAGGGTCAGGTTGGACATTAGGAAGCATTTCTTCTCAGCAAGGGTCATTAGCCATTGGAAGGGGCTGCCCAGGGAGGTGGTGGAGTCACCATCTCTGGAGGGGTTTAAGAAAAGCCTGGCCATGGCACTTAGTGCCCTGGTCTAGTTGCCGTGGTGGTGTCAGGGCAATGGTTGGACTCGATGATCCCAGAGGGCTCTTCCAACCTCATTGATTCTGTGATTAAATCCACCAGCCCCAGCTTGCTCAGGTGGGAGCAGGGTGACCCTGAGCAGAGGCTCAGTTTCAACCTCAGAGCCAACCAATCCATCCAGCAATCACTTAACACAAGAGCATCCTCATGAAACCCAATTTCCCAAGGAGGAACAGACCCCAAGGGCCTGATCCTGCAACACGCTGAGCACCGCAGCGCACCCCCCTGTGCCAGCCCTGCTGCCCGTCCCGGGACCACCAACACTTTCCCGTAGCCACAGCAGCAGGGGGATGCCCGGGGGCTCCCCGCTTCCCACACCGAGCATCTTCCATCTGGCTCCTGCAGCAGGCTGGTAGCTATGGCAGCGCTGCCGGGGGAATTGGGAAGGAAAAGGTTCATCCGTAGAAATTTCAGCATTTTCATGGCAGATCTGCCCCAGCAGCATCTCCCGAGCAGAGCTCATCAGGCGGGGAGGCCGTTCTGGTCCTGACAGCGCGGCTGGCCACGACACAACACCAGAGCCTGGCCCTGGTAACTGCAAACAGGGAAGCTTAAGTGACTGTTAAGGCAGGCTGGTATCAGCTCATCTGTAACTAATGTAACATTACTGCAAGTACATTTTATTCACTGCTAATTATCAGCCACTTCGATAACTCGTAATTCTCGAAAATTGCAAACAGCAGCTTTAATCATCGGCCTCTGCTGACAAGCTGTGAGGGCAGGAGGAATAAATCACCTTCCTCCTGTGTCACCGGGACCATGGGGACAGTCGGGGTGTCCTCAGAGCAGCCCCGGCCGTGGGGGCTCCCCAGGGAGCTGCCAGACCCTTGGCAGCGCTGAAATCCGCAGCGCTCTCGTGATCTGACAACGTCGAGCACACCCAGAAACACCGAGTTCGGCAACCCCAGGGAGGGAGGAAGCAGATTTACCAAAACCCACCCCAAACCCTCAAGTAAACCCACTCCACCCTCCAATAGGAACAAGAGGAGCACACAGAATCACTGAGGTTGGAAGAGCCCTCTGGGATCATCGAGTCCAACCATTGCCCTGACACCACCATGGCAACTAGCCCAGGGCACTAAGTGCCATGCCCAGTCTTTTCTTAAACCCCTCCAGAGATGGTGACTCCACCACCTCCCTGGGCAGCCCCTTCCAATGGCTAATGACCCTTGCTGAGAAGAAATGCTTCCTCATGTCCAACCTGAACCTCCCCTGGCCAAGCTTGAGGCTGTGTCCTCTTGTCCCACAGTCCCGGGTGAACACAGCCCTTCCCAGCAGAGGAGGTTGGGGGACCCGCTCCCAGCCAGAACCTCCAGAGCATCGTGGCTGGGGAACGGGAACGTACCTGCTGCCCCAGAGCCACCGAGGGCCACGCACGGGGCTCCGAGGGGAGCCAGGCACAGGCAAAGCCACCTCTTGGCCAAAGCAACATTCCTATTAAAAACACACGTACGGATTTTTCTCGTTGGCACGTTCAGGGCTTTGGCCTTTCCAGGAGGGAAGAAAAACAGAGCAGGAATGTTGCTGGCACCTGGTCTGGGAAGGTGACGGCCCCAGCAGGCGCTGCCCGGGAGGGGGGAAGGCACACGCAACTCCCAGGCTCCTCGGGAAACCCGGGAGGTTTGTTACAAAACGGGATGTTTTGCAAGTCATGTTCCACACACAGAAAGGAGGTCGTTTTTGTAACCTTTGCCATCACAAAAACAAAAGCATCGGAGCATTTTCACTGCTTTTGCCATGCAACCTCACAAAAAAACCCCACAAACCAAACACAAACAACTTGTTAAACCAACAAAACCCACCTCTGCGACAACAGGAGATGGGTTTCGTGTCACCAACCTCCTGTCCACCAGGAAGCCTGGAGAAACCTCAAAACACAACCAGTAAATTGATTTTTTTCAAAGGACCGGTTGCTACAGGCAGAGTTTTTGAGCACACAAGCGCTGCCCACCAAAACCAGTTAGGATGCATATACACTTCCAGTTGTTTGCTGGGAGGAACTTGCCTGTTCCAGCCAAGCCACAGCCAGATCCTACAGGATATTTTCCTAAGGGCTGCCCTACACATCACCACCACCCCAACGCCCGTGCCTTGCCCAGCAGGACATGGCAGAGAGGTTTGTGGCATCAAGTCAGCACTACAATATGAGATTTTAATTGTTAGCAATAAACCTTTAAGCCTCAGATGGGATTAACAAGAGCTTTTTCTCCACATGCTTATTAAAGCCTAATGGAGACCAGCTTCGCCTCTTTTCTCTCTCCCTGCCCCCTTCCCACCTTGTATATTTGTAGCGTGGCAACATGTATTTTTACAGCCCTTTACTATGCAAGGCTTTTTGCGAGGGTAAGAGAAAAAGCAAACAAAACTTCAATTAACAGCTCATTTTTACACCATATTCTCCTCGGTAATGATTTGCTGTCGGGGCAGACGGAATTAATGGGAAAGGGGGAACAAAGCGGGCGGCTGCTGCTGCGGGGTGGGATGTCGGGGAACAGCAGGGGGAACGGAGGGTGGGGGGATGTAGCAGGGCTCTGTTAGCCAGCCACCCCCCCTAACGAAGGGCCACACCACGCCGGCGCTGCCTAATTACATTACAGTAAAGCACAATTTCCTTTAGACCCACAATTAGCACCGGACCCGGTGGAGAAGCAGCACTGCTGGGGCGCAGCCCCTTCTCCCCGCAGCCCCCCAGCACCCAGCCAGCCCACCCCCAAGGCCACAGTTTCTGCTTTCTCCTCTCTGCTTCTTGCATAGCCCAGAAGTACCAAAATAGCACCAAGAGACGCCGACTCCTCTGCTCGTCTGCAGGAGCCACAGCAGAGCCAGGGGAGCCTCGAGCACCTTCCTGAAGCACAGCGCGATGAACCCACAGGAACAGCCCTTCATTCTCTTCAGCTTGTGCAATTAATTTGTTAATTCATTTCAGAAAAGAGGTGTAACAAAGGACAAGGCACTTCCTGATTACCACCAAGGAGAAGGAAGCTCAGGACAGTAAATCCAGGACCATCCCATGGGGCACGGCTGAATCCCGAGCTGGGGAACGGGCCAGGTCCCCTCCGACCAGCCCCACGGGCAGGGCTTGTGCTAAGCTTTCAAGACTAACTCTTTTGGGTGCTGGACTCCAACCAAGACAACCTAAAGCCCAGAAATCGAGCTCTGACATCAGCCCTCACAGCAGTTATTTATATGTGTGGCATGTACCTCATTTATAAAGTCTTGACAGGCCTTACAAAACACGTAAAAAAAACGCAGAGCAAGTGCAAGACGCCTTCCCGAGCCTGCAAATAGCCTGAAACTCCTCAAGGAGACTCATCCAGTTGGTTTTTCAGTTTGCATTAGCTCTGAAGCCTGCGGACAACAGATTAAAGTCACATCACTTTCACCACCTCGTTGATAATTAAGAGCATGATAAGGGGAGACAGGAAAACACACCAGGAAGATTTTCACACTCTGAGGACACAGACACACCAGCCCATGGCCGTGCACCCAGAGCATCCAGTGGGTGCAGAAGCCGAGACACCCATGGGGTCCCAACACAGGCAAGAGGAGCCTCAGCTGGGCTAAGCAGAAAGGAACCAACAAGCCTTTTTTTCACAAAATCAATGAGGTTGGAAGAGCCCTCTGGGATCATCGAGTCCAACCATTGCCCTGACACCACCATGGCAACTAGACCAGGGCACTAAGTGCCATGGCCAGGCTTTTCTTAAACCCCTCCAGAGATGGGGACTCCACCACCTCCCTGGGCAGCCCCTTCCAATGGCTAATGACCCTTGCTGAGAAGAAATGCTTCCTAATGGCCAACCTGACCCTCTCCTGGCAAAGCTTGAGGCTGTGTCCTCTTGTCCTAGCGCTGGTTGCCTGGGAGAAGAGGCCGACTCTCACTTCACTACAACCTCCCTTCAGGTAGTTGTAGACTGCAACAAGGTCACCTCTGAGCCTCCTCTTCTCCAGGCTAAACACCCCCAGCTCCCTCAGCCGTTCCTCGGAGGTCAGACCCTCCAGACCCTTCACCAGCTTGGTCGCCCTCCTCTGGACTCGTTCCAACACCTCAACATCTTTCTTGAAGTGCGGGGCCCAGAACTGGACCCAGGATTCAAGGTGCAGCCTCACCAGTGCCCAGCATCGTGCCCCTCTCCGGCAGGTCACCAGCCAGTTAATAAGGTGTGATGTTCCACTGGACTAAGAGCAAACGTCTGTTTGACACCGCTCACCAGCAGCCACCCGCAAGCTGGGAGGCACCGGCCAGCACCATGCGGAGCGTTGGCATTGAAGGGTGGTCACGGAGCATCTCAGGGCAGGGACTCACCCATCGTCATCGAGGGAGAAGCCCTCCCTGGGGACACACAGGGCACCAAACTGCCTCTTTACAGCTCGTCTTCAAAACAGACGGCGTGTCAAGGCAGTCTGGGTGAGTCAGAGTTTACCCTGAGAGCATTTGTGCTGCAGTTACAGATCTGTGCGGATATATTTGCCATGATCTCCGTGAAAGCAGCCTTCCCCTCCCTGACATTCACCACCCAACCAACTGCAACCTCACTCGCTGCTTCCCTGTCATTTTAATGGCAGGTTCACTTTTCACCGTGGAGGTTTTAATTTGGGGTTATACAACGAGCAAATTCAAAGGCAGATTTTCAGATCAAAGAACAGCCAAGGAACCATCCCTAACGCTCGGTGCGCCCGCGGATAAACAGGGCCTCCTTCAGAGGAAGAGTATGGATGCTACGGGAGCGAGTCTTACTGGCGATGCCATCCCGGGGCAGCTGGCTCTTCACCACAATCACAGGAAAGGGAGGCAGGGGACTCCCAACTCCTTCCCCGAGCCCGCCTGGATGCAGGCAGGGTGCATCACTGCAGCAAGGGAGCGAGCTTGAAGTTTCTCAAGCATCACCGACAGCTTTTAGAATCACAGAATCAATGAGGTTGGAAGAGCCCTCTGGGATCATCGAGTCCAATCATTGCCCTGACACCACCATGGCAACTAGACCAGGGCACTAAGTGCCATGGCCAGGCTTTTCTTAAACCCCTCCAGAGATGGGGACTCCACCACCTCCCTGGGCAGCCCCTTCCAATGGCTAATGACCCTTGCTGAGAAGAAATGCTTCCTAATGTCCAACCTGGACCTTCCCTGGCCAAGCTTGAGGCTGTGTCCTCTTGTCCTATTGCTGGTTGCCCGGGAGAAGAGGCCGACTCCCACCCCGCTACAACCTCCCTTCAGGTAGCTGTAGACTGCACTAAGGTCACCTCTGAGCCTCCTCTTCTCCAGGCTAAACACCCCCAGCTCCCTCAGCCGTTCCTCAGAGGTCAGACCCTCCAGACCCTTCACCACCTTGGTCGCCCTCCTCTGGACTCGCTCCAACACCTCAACATCTTTCTTGAAGTGCGGGGCCCGAATGCATCCCTCCCCGTGGTGCCAGCCAGACTCTTCTGGCATCGGGGGAGATCTGCTATTCCAACGTGCTCTTCCTTTTGGAAAATTTATCCTTTTTCACAATTCTGAGCCAGGCTCCAAACACTAATTGAAATTCAACCAGCAAAGGCTGAGCCATGGAGGAGAGAAAAGCCCCGTGTTACGTTACCAGCCTTATCAGTAACACCCGCTCGAGGTCACCAGCGGGGACAGAGGTGCTTTATCACAGGCACAGGTACATAACAGAGAAGGAAACGGTGGAGAAATGTGTATCCAGCACTGAAGCTCACTGAATGAAGAATTAAGCCAGGCTTTCTCAGTCCCTGCTTTTTTCACCCCCTCGCTCCCCATGCATCCCTGCTGCCAGCCCGCAGAGCCACGCTGCTGCAAGCATCATCTGCTGCTGGGGAGACTGTCCCCACAAACCTGACCAGGGTGAGAGGGGAATTTAACCCCAACTCGGATTCAAAGCATCTCTGCTTTTTGAAGCCCAAAAGCTAGAGCTAAATGTAATGGGTTTTTTTTTTTTTAAATGTTTAATGCATAACAAGACAGAGAATTATAATTAAGAGCAGCTGACAAATTGCACTCTGGAAGTAAATAACTCTTTACCTCCATTAATAAAATGAAATGCTTTTCTAAAAATTAGGATAATTACAACTCCGCGCTGTTTTTGCAAATAATTTCATCCCATCTAGCAACAACTGGATTTCAATCACTAAAACCCCTGCACACGGGCAGGGAGGGGGGGAGGCAGGCAGGCTTTCTGCAGATTATATGGGCAAACAGATTTTAAAGAAACCTTTAGGGGGTTCTGGGTGCCAGCCTCAAGAAGTGGGACACTAACAGGAGACCTTCAGAGGATGCCACGGGTGGGCTTTGTGCTCAGCACCAGGGACCACCTCTGAAATCCTGCCTGGGACAGGGCATGGGAGAGCTGGTCCCAGGCATCAGTCCCACAGGGATCCACAGCTGGCCTCGAGGAAGAGTTAGGTTGGGTTTATTTGGTAAGTTAATAACACTCCCACTCAAGTACTCCGATTTATTTAGAGCTGGAAGGGGAAGGACCTTTCCCAAAAGAAGGCTTTGCTACGGGTCCCTGACGAGGCTCCCAAAACAGGTTTCCCTTCCTCAGTCGGAGCCGGATCCTTCCGGGGACAGTGGAAAAGGGCCAGAATCCCACAAAACAAAAACAAACAAACAGAAAGGCTGTTATTTATTTTCCCCAAGCAAAGGAAATCCGAGCAAACGAGGGACGCACGAGTCAAGCCGCGGCTCACGCAAGCCCCTGTCAAAGTCCCTCTGGTCCATCCTCGCCCCTACACAAGCCAAATACTGATTCAGGCTGGATTTGGTGCAAAGCTCATGTGCCAAGGGGTGCAAAGCCTGGCTCCAGAGGGCCAGGAGGGCGATGCCGAGGTGCGGGAAGGCTTTGTGGGCGTCAGGCAGGGCTGCCGGCAGCACGGACCAGGAGAGACCGAACACAGCCTGTGCGCAGAAAAGGGCAGAGTCACTTTGAAAGCCCCAAACCACCTCACTGGAACCCCTTTATTGGCTCATTTCCCCAAGATTATGTGGCCCAAGACATGCAGCTGCCAGGCTGAGCTCAGCAAGGTGCCACCCACGCCACCGTGCCTGGGTCCCTGGGTGGCTCTGGACAGTGTTTCAGTCCCACGCTCAAAAATTTAATAAGCCAGCAAATACACATGCCCCACACACAGGCATGTCCCTTGGTTAGTGCTCGAATCAAAAAAAGCCTCTACCTGCTATCACAACGAGGATGTGCAGCTAATTAATTTTCTAGGAGGCACAGACGAACAGGAAAAAGCACATTAAGAATGGGAACTTGTGACGGGCACGTCTCGGAGGAATTAGCAAATTACATAAGAGGAACCTTTATTCCGATTATAAATTAACACCAGCGACAAGACCCAGCACATTTTTACTGCCTCATGAAATAATTAACCCATCAACTCCAGCTCCATGCAAATCAGGAGGGAGAGCAGTATTAAAAGCTTTCCATCTTCGCTGGGTGGAAGCATGGAGGCTGCCAGCACCGAGCTGGGAGGACCAGCAGCATCCTCAAAGGGCACTAACGATTGTCCTGCCTCGTTACCCAGCACACGCCAGGAATCCCTACCTGGTGCCCCCCAAAAAAGATGCTGCCCAGGGTCTAATCCAGCTAAATTGCAGTTTATGCCCGGAGCGGGCGTGCTGGTCTCTCCTCCCCCTCCCACAGCTTCACCATCCATGTGCTATTCTCAGCTTTCCCCCCGATACGTGACTTGCACAGATTTAGAAAGCAAAACAGACATCCTCGAGGCACATCCTCAGTCAAACCACACACACCATCACTGCTAAATGGCAGAGAATCCCCTGGGTACGTTTATCAAGTTCCCAAATCCTTCCCAAGGGTGCTCACCAAAAATAGCCCAAAATTCCCTGTGCAAAACGCCCCGTCCCAGGCCACGTTCCAAACAACTTGCAAGCCTTGATTTGCAAAAATAGAAGAGGGCAGGAGCACAACGCAGTGATGTTTGGAGAGAGTTAACGGGATCCAGCCTCCTACTACGAGCATCCACACACACGCACCCACTCCACTCTCATCCATCCCACGTGAAGATCCTCAGCCTGCTCGTGAAAACCATTCCACAGCCCAAAAATATTTCAAAACGAGGACAAAACACAAGCCCCAGAGCCCAGGCAGGGGTTTTGGCCGCGCTGGTCCTCCCTGCAGCACACACCAACCCAGGCAAAAGGCTTTTAAAAGGCATTTCAGTTACTATTTGTTTTAAATCTAAGGAACAGTCCACCCGTCACATGCGGCTTCATTGATTTACTCTGTACTCAGAAAAAAATAAACAACAAACCCTGTATCTAGCTGACAAAAAAAATTAAAAATCCAATTGAGATGGTATTTCCAGGACAGAATTACAGCCCTGGCCCCCCCTCCTCCCATCCCTGATCATCTCTTACACCAGAAGTATTGGCAGGCTCCTAGTTAGAACTGAGTAATGGCCCATCAGCTCCCTCCCTGGATTATATATTAACTCCTGGTCCTCCTGCAACATCTGCCCTCCTCTCCCTCCCCCAGAGCCACCTTCAAGGCTCATCAGCTCTCCCAGGGGAGACCCCAGGGCTGCCCCAGACCCCCACGTGCCGCAGCACCCATCTGGGTGCTGGACCAAGCTCGGCTCCAGCTGCAGACCTGCACCCACCACGACGGGAGTGATGGAGCTGCTTTCTGTACACGGACAGATGTTTCTGAGCAAAATGAAGCCTGGAGGTAGAGGAGATGAAGCTCATTAAGCCTCATTATCCTATTTAGCGTAATGATCGTGGAGCCGAGAGGACGTCATGCAGCCAGGGAGCGGAAAGGAGAAGGTGGTTAATAGAAGCACGTACGCACGTGGGCAGGTACGGCCGAGCCAACGTGCAGCCCCCGAGGGGTTTATGATCTCCTGCTCTGGCCAGCTCACCTTCTCCTCTTCCCTGCCCATGCCACCTTCCCGATGCCACCAGCATCCCGGCTGTGAATGCCCACTTGCTCAGAGGAGCATTTAAGGGCAGCGATATGGAAAAGGCAGGAGCGAGGGAGCTCCTGGAAGCCACAGCTTCACGGGTACTCTGCTGCGCCCGGACCCAGCATCCCACCCAAAGCCCACTCCTGGAACCCCAACAGCCTGCAGCACCACCAGGACAGGGCTTGGGGGATCCAGCAGCTCAAAGACAAAAGCAACACACGTGCACGTGAAAATTCAGGAGCAAAAGCAGCCAGGGACTGTCTGAAAAGCAGAGTCAGGGCTGGATGTGTCCTCTGGACCCTTGTGGGATTCCTCCAGGAAGAGGGAGGCCAGAGCAAGAAACCCATCACAGAAACCCAATAAAACATCACACTGAACAAACCCCAGCCAAGTCAGCAGAGCTGCAAGACAGATTTGAAGGATGAGAATAATAATACTTAACTCCAGCGTTCTTATGCGTTACAGTAGACCCAAAATAGCTACTCAGCGATCAGGGACCTACTGCACTGAGTGGTATTTTTAAGTAAACTCTCTCTCAAAGGCTTCGGGTCTTGGCATCAAAGACCCTCAGCCCCAAACCTCTTCAGTAAAGGCAACAGCGTCTCGTACGCCCCCCGATCTCCTGCCCCTCTCCATCCAGAAGCCTCCTCAAACACCATCTGAAAGCCAAGTTCTTATTTAACAAGTAGCCATAAGGTTAAACTAGAGCAAAGGAAGGAGAGAAACCTGTCAGGGCATCACAGGGGCCAAGGAGGGAAGAGAACAGACGGGTCGTTCGTTAGTGGTTTAAGATATTCCAGAAACTACCGCAATGTCCTGCTGCAGCCCCAGCTCTGCCACCGCCTCCCCAGCCACCCAGCCCAGCTGGTAAGGACACAACATGCAAGGAGACGGTTGCCAAAGTAAGGGAGAGCCCCTTTTTTAAAACTCCTGAGGTTGTTTCTGCAACGGTTTCGCTCCCAAAGCGTGCCTGAACACCCCGTTGTGCTTTGCTGTCCTCCACCAGCCCAGCATCTCCTCCTCCATAAACTCAGCTCAAGGGTGAACAAACACGTTAAAGGCTTCACATGGGGGAAATGGTGAAAGATAAAGATGTAATAGATTAGATCTGTCTTTTGTAAGGAATTTAATGACTACAGCTGTTCAGCATCATTAACCAGTTGGTCTGGGAGGTTTAACCCGCCCGCCCCAGCTCTGCCGCTGAGCAAACACCCGGGTACCACTGGAGCTGCCCGGCTGCCAGAGGGGCTGCAGCAGGAGCGAAGCCTCGCTCCCTCCCCGGGGAGCAGGGCTGGGGTGATAACAAGTCATTAAAAGCTTTTACTACCTGTTGCTATCCAGCAAACCAGCTACGGAGGAGTGCCAGGCAGAGCAGAGAGCAGCCTGCTAAAACCACATCCCTCACCCTGTCCTCCCGGGGACAGGGTGGTCCATGGTCTCACCAGCATCCCTCCCCTGCCCAACCTCAGGGCTGGTGGAAAACCCAGCCCTGAGACTTTAACTGATTTAGCAAGCAAGGCTTGTTGGAAGCGAAGTGCAACGCCTTAACCCTTGTCTGAGCAGCACTGGCTCCTGAGAGAGACGTCTGGGCTCCAAGTGAAGGGAGATGCATCTTGAGCCAAATTCCCCCACCAGCACAGCCCCAGGGATGGCTCAGGGCTGACCAGGCACTCGCTGATTTTTCAACACATTCAGCTTTAACCTCTACCCGTGCTCCTTCCACAGCATCCCTCGCCACTTCGCCAAGCCCCTGGGTACCCCATCCTCTTCCTAAAGCATCCCCAAAGTCCCATCCCCTACCCAGTGCAGAGTCTCTGCCCAGCCCCAGGAGCCATCACCGCTGCCTCTGGACAGGGAGTGCAGGAGCCCCCACCCACCGCCAGCTCTCCTGACCCTGGGGAAGGACAAGCAGCATTCTGCATGTGCACAAACTCTAACGAGGTGGGTCCAGCACAGGGACGCCGTGTTTGTGGGACACAAACCACATCAGCCCCGGGGTGCAAACCCCCTCCGAGCTCAGCACCAGCTACCAGAAGTCCCGTGGGACAAGCGCTTGGTGGCACCCACTCTCCCATGCAGCTGTGTCGAGCCAGAGGAGGCAACAGCTCCTCTCCCACTAGTATCTGAACTGGATTTAAAGCAAGATAATTGTATATTTTTTATATATATATTGAGCTGCTCCCTGCAAGCCCATCGCCCTTGTCACCGTGCGCACCAGCCGCCCTCGTCACCACAGATAATCCCCCCCCTTTCCATTAAAATAAATAAAAAAATCTTAAAAAGCTCTTTGGAAGTTTTTGAAACTGTCTCTACTGACTAAGCCATTCTTGTGGTTTCAGCTGTAAAAATCCAACAGCTTCCGATTAATTTATTTTTTTTAATCATACTCTTCGATGGTAGGATGGTTCATTCAATTTTGAAATGCTTAAGAGGGTTGGCAGCTCTGCAAATTAAACCCCTGGGCTGAAACAGAAGGTCACACCTGAACTGTTTGCAAAGTGCTGCCAGTAAAAAGAACAAAAGCAGGAGGAAAAAAAATAAGGAAGGAAGGGAAAAAAGAGCACAGAGAGCCTGAAGCTGCATTCAGCACTGGCAGAGCTGCCCGGGGTCTTGGAGAAAACACGGTTTCATTAAATCTGTGACAGAAGCCAATCTGTATCCAGCTTCTGCCCCGGCAGAGCAGAAGGAAGAGCAGAAGCCCCCAGCCCAGGAGCTGACTTACCAGCGCCGGGATGAGCAGGTCGGCCAAGTACACGAACGCTGCTCCCAGGGCAAAGCCCACGGCCACCGGGAGGAACGCGAAGGCTCCGAAGCTGCCGGACTCCTCGGCCATGTCGATAGCCGGGGCCAGGAGGGACCAGTAGGACGCGGCCAGCATGACCTGGGAGAGAGAAGGGGAGCGGTGAGAGCTGCGTGGGCACCGATGCCGCGAGGATCCAGCGAGGATCCCTCCATCCAAGGCAACCCCCGTGCCCGGCCCCAGCTGCGTGGCCGTTGCAACCCAGCAGAGCCACCGAAACCCGCTTCCCAACAGAACAAACCCCCAAAGGATGGAGGAGTGAGGGTTTTCCCCATTTTCACCAAGGGTGCTTTCACAGAATCACAGAATCAATGAGGTTGGAAGAGCCCTCTGGGATCATCGAGTCCAACCATTGCCCTGACACCACCATGGCAACTAGACCAGGGCACTAAGTGCCATGGCCAGGCTTTTCTTAAACACCTCCAGAGATGGGGACTCCACCACCTCCCTGGGCAGCCCCTTCCAATGGCTAATGACCCTTGCTGAGAAGAAATGCTTCCTAATGGCCAACCTGACCCTCCCCTGGCCAAGCTTGAGGCTGTGTCCTCTTGCTCAAAAGTCCAAGGCAGCAAATGAACCACAGGAGCTCGTTAGGGTGATTTCTGTGGGATTAGCACAGCCACGACAGCCCTTCAAACAGGGACGGCAGCAGCGTGGGAGCAGGAAAACCGCCCTCCCCTCAGGTGTTCTGCAGCAACACAACAGGTCCATGACCCCACCGGCCACCGCGCCCCAAATCCTTCCCGCACCCAGCTCTGGGCTTCTTCACAGAGCGGGCAGAGGAGGAAGGAAACACAGCCTTGATCTCAGGCAGGAAAAGAATAAATCCTGAATAACACCTGGAGCCAAAGAGCCGCCTCCGAGCTACCCGAGGGCACGCCACGGCTTCGTGACACAGAGGTTTAGCTGCCGGGGTCCCTGCCTCGCTCCCCCAGACCAAGGCAACCGCAGCACGAGGGCTTTGCAACCCCTCTGCTCCTGCACGGACCAGCACTCGGGCTGCCCCTGCCCCAGCATGCGAGCCAGAGCCCCCAGGCTGGGAGGAGACCGAGTTCCCATCCCGAACAGCAACGCGCCAGCTCCCAGCACAGACCAGTGCTGTTTCACCAACACAGTTTGCACCGGGAAAATAAACACTTCAAGGAGCTGAGAGCTTTTTTCCTTGCTTGCTACTTAGCAGGGAGGGAGAAGGAACAACTACCCAAAAGACCATAAAAAAACACAGAATTTGGGACCTATGGGGATCCCCAAGCCAGCCCAGCTCAGAGCAGGGCAGGGCAGGCTCCAGCGCTCGTCGCTCAGGGTGGTACGCGGGGTAGAACAAAGCCGAGCGAGGCACCATTTCACAAGCCTACACTAAAGACCATAATATTACCGTGCATTTATCACCTTATCGCTTCCTCTCCTCTGCTGCGTGACGTACTGGGCTGGGTTAATTAAAAAGTCATCAGCCCAGCGCAACGCCCTCAGCAGCAGCAGCCTTGGCCCTGGGTTCTTGCCCCGCAGCCATCCAGCTCTGTGGGAGCTCAGCTGTGACCAGCTCTGGGGACCGGTCCCATCACACCCTGGGAGGAGGTAAGTCAGCAAGACAAGCACAGATGGGCTTAAAAAAAAAAAATCACCGTGGAAATGTGTTCAGCTTTGGGCACCGCTCTGTACCAGCAAGGGCGGAGAAGCGGTGGCACCCACTGCCCTGCCATGGTGGGCAGGGTCTGCATCACCTCAGGGTGGACAAGGCGATGCTCCAAGCTCTCTCCCAGCCCTGCCTGCGAGCAAGGAAGCACTCAGAGAGGAGCTTTCAACCAAGAAAGGGGTGTGGGATCAGGATCCAGCAGGAACGAGCACAGCAAGCCTGGAGGTGGCAGCAGGAGGGGTGCTGCGAGGAAAGGTGACCCCATCTCTCCATCCAGCACCCCCCTGAGCACCCCACCACGTCCCACGTGCAGGGTGCTCAGAAGAGATGCTGCTCACGGCGAGGAAGAGAAGCACATAACAAACTATTACATTTTAAATCGCTTTTAAGGAAGGAATGAGATGCCTATTGCCGTAGACACCAGTCCCTGAGGGATTGTGTAAATCTCAGCTCGCTATGAGTAAGAAGAAAGCAGGCTGTCATGCCAGGCTTAACCACGGCTGTCAAACTTCATATTTCAAATGCCACCTCCTTTAAAAAACAACCACACACCCCAACGTGGCAACACAAGCAACAGGGAAAGGCTCTGCAGAGTGACATTGTCATCTCATGTGAAGATATCATTTCCCCACAGAAAACAGAGGCCTGACACTGCTCAGCCTCCAGATCCCGTCACCACCGAAGCTCCCACAGGCTCTGCTGTACACAGCTCTGGGGGAAGGTGATGACAGAGCTTTAAGCCACCCCGGCCTCACCAGCTCCTCAAGGAGCAAACCCCAGGGCTGCACCAACCCGCTGCACTTCCTTGGGAAGGAAAAGCGATTTATTCCTACACCTTTTTATGTGGAGAAACCCCTTGGCCCCACTTGGTGGGGGAGCTGGAAGTCACTGCCCTGCAGCAGCCAGAAGTGACAATGTGCCCTCAGCCCATCTCTGAGCTGGGGTGTGGGTTTAGCAGAGGTCCTGCTCACGGGTGCTAGCTCCTGCCCACCAGCTCCTACCCGTGCTGGTTCAGCAGCATCCCTCATCAGATGGTGCTCATGAACTAACAAAAGGGAGAGGATTTCTGTCAGTGAGCTGATTTAAGCAACAACAACAAAAAAAATCATACTTGATTACAAATCTTTATAATTATCCAGCCAGGGACAGAAACCCAAACCCCACCATCACTGAGCAAGCTGGTGTCAAAGGCAGGAATAAAAGAGAAGAATCCTGCCTGGGCTCTCCTCAGATCAACAAAACACGAAGCCACTTGGGCAGAGGGTCTGATCTCCTGCCCAAAGCCTTCCCCTCGCCGGCTCGCTGGCACGGGGACACGCGCCTCCTGCCAAGCTGGATTTGGACATTTTCACAAAGAGACTTCATGCTCCAGAGCCAAGATGCAAAAAAACGCCATAAATCCACCAGCTCTTGGGAAAGCAAGCGGCAGGTGATGGGAGGAGGAGAAAGCACGCAGAAGGGAGCTCTGTAGCTAAAGCATCCCTGGGTCATGGGGAGCCCAAACCCTTCCCTGGGATACATCAGCATAACCAGAGACAAAAAAACCCAGGCTCAAAACCCAACTGCCTTGTGCCACAGAACCCAGGTCTGTGTCCTCACGCTGATGGGAAACCCTCAAAACACACCAGGCAGGAGGATTTATAACCACACTGTGCCCCAACACCTCTCCCAGGGCTTGACGGGTCTCCATCGCTGATCCCCAGGCACCAGCATCTCCTTCCACGCAGGGACTCAATGCAGGTGCCCTCCCAAATCTTGGGGTGCCAACACTGCTCCCCACCCGGCCCGCAGAGCCAGCACACAGGGTCAGAGCCGCACAGGAGCTTTTGTTCTGCAAATACAGAATAAACAGGACAATGATCCTCGGCCCCAGCTGCAGCTGGTCCTGCTGGACCCCAGGGGGAGAGTCCCTACACCCCCCGTCTGGTATCACACCGCTGCGTTCAAATTAAAGCCCTCATCTCGTCCGCTGCGAGCGGCAGCGTCTCGGCACGCTCATCGAGACGAGAACAGCAGCTTCAAGGGAAACAGCCACGTAAACTGCGTGCAAATCAGCAAACCAAAGCTGCTTACGAGGGAAGGAGATCCCCTTGGCAGGACAGGAATGAAACGTGGAAGGTGAGAGCCTGGCAGGACACCTTCCCTGCCAAAATGTTTTAGTTTGACTTCATTAAGGCTCCAACAAAGAGAACGGGCCTCAGCAGCCCCATGTAAATTACTGATGCTGCTTTAAGCAGCACTGAAAGGGAACATTCTGCACCTGGTGCAGTTTAAAGAGTGTGTCTTCACCGTTTGCTGCTTCACCTGGGACAGCAGAAGAAATCAAACTGTGACCCAGCAAGAGGAACAGCCATGTGAGGCTGCAGGGAAGGAGGACTGCAAGCATTGATGATGTCTGAGAGCAGAGCAGCTCCAGGATAACACCGAGATAACAGAGAACATCTGAAAAAAAAAAAATAGTCTTATTTAAGAATATCAAGATTTTAGAGAAAAGCCAGAATTCTGCATCAGATGCCCAAGCACGCAAAGCCTCGTCTCCATGGAAACACATCACCTCGGAGGCTTCTGCATACAAAACCCTCTATTATCTGTGATTTCCAGAAAGGGGACTGAGGCAGAGAGAAACTAAACGCTCCGATATCAGGCTAGAAGAAGCCGAGCTCTGCCACACCACAGCGACCAGCCGCATGGGTCCCCTTCACCCGAGGTGACACTTGGGCCATCAGACATGGTCTCCTCCTGGCTCAGCAGTGGCAGAGAAGCTTTTAATGAATCCTGGCTTTATTTTGCTTTGCAAGCTCCCAGAAAACACGCAGGCAAATGGTTCCCAAGAGACAGACCCATCCCTTACACCCCGTCTCACCAGCACCATGCATGCATGGATCAGGGATCCCGAGCTAAGCACTAAACCAGCAAGGTTCGAATCAATACCTGCCTCAAAGCATACAAAGAGGAGGTTTGCTGGCTCTGACAGAGCACAAGGGAAGTTTAATTAAACCCAGCAGCCCAGATTTCAGAGCAGAGATAACGAGGAAGTTCAGTTCTGCCTTTCCCTACCCCGGTGCTCAGAAACAGCCCGTACGTATCTGCAAGAAATCTGCATCAGAGATGGTGTTTTAAACAGGAATCCCTCAGAGCAAGAGAAGTAGTCCATGATCAGAGCTGAAGAAACACTTCTTACAGGGAGGGAGAGAGAGAAAACAGTACAAAGAGGTTTCAAAACCAGCTGCTCCACACACTCTGCTTTTCCCCCTCCACCTGCTCCCGAGGTTCCCCCGACACTGTTTTACAGCACAAGCCTGACTGAGGCAGGAACAGCCCCTCGCCCCCACCAGCCAGGAGCCCTTCACAGCCCACCTGGGTTCCCTCTCCACTGCTCCCACCCTGGATGCAGCCAGCCTCAGCCTTGCAGCCTGCTTAGCCCCAGCATCACGTCCCATCTCCACTGTCCCACTTCCCACCCACGCACAGGGAGCTGCGGGGCAGCCCCGGTCCCTCCTGCCGAAGGGCTGGGTCAGGAGGTGGTTTCTCCTCCAGCTTCTCCGTGGACTCTTTGCAAAGCCACCAAGCACAGAGTCAAGGTGCAAGACTGAGCGCAGCCCTCGCAGGGGGATACACCAGCCCCTCGTCAGCAAAGAGCTACGGGCACATCTGGAGCCAACAGGAAGAGAAAAGTTCCAACCTCTGGTGCTTTTGCCACGTTGCTGCTCCCCAAACACTCAAGCACCGAGCGAGGACCTGCTCCCAGTGAGCCCAGCAGCCCTAGAAGCAAACATGGCACAATCACCTGTGGATCTCTGGCATCTGCCTCCAAAACAGCCAGTCCTGGCCACGCAGCACCAGGGCAGGGCTGCGGTGACCCTGGGTGACACAGGCAGCTCACCCCAACCCGCACCAGCTGCAGCAGCTCAGGCCTATAACCATCACCTAGAAACAAACTGCAGATCGTGGGTGGTTCATGTGGCCCATAAACACCAGCCCTCGGCCACCCCACCGTGCCCCGGTACCTCCCCAGCTGCAGGATGGCCACACCGGCTGCTTCGGGACACAGCAGTGCCACGGCGAGGGGACAGCCCAGCCCACGCTGTCCCCAGCAGCATCTCCCCAACGCCACAGAAGTGGCTGCGACTTGGCTTTGCAGGGACAGGGTTTGTCTTCCAGAGAAAAACACCTCAGAAATCAAACCACAGAGGAAAGCTCCAGAACAAGCGATTCCCAACGCAAGCGCTTCATGTATAAATGATGGCCCGAGAACCCGCTACAACAGACGGGGTGAATTATTCACATCATTAGCAGGTCGCAGGCACGTTCCAGGGAAGCTTGCTAGGGAGCAAACCCAGCTCTGCAGCGTTTCATGTCACCCGCCCCGGCAGGCTCTTGCTCGGTGCAGCTGGGTTTGCCCCAGGCTCTGGGAAGAGCAGACGACCTGTGATCTCCAGAGCTGCAGACAGGCAAATGTCACCTTGATCAGCGGCATCGGAGGGTGCACGGGGAGGAAGGAGCCCCACTCCACGCGCAGCCTCGCTGCACACTGCAGGATAGATCACCCGGGCTTGTGGTTCATCCCAAACCTGGCAGCATCACCCACGCTTCAGGTGCCACCTGCACAGCCAGGACCTGGCAGAACCCTGTGCCCCAGCACACCCGCCCTGGGAAGATGCACCTTCCACCTCGAGCACATCCCCCAGGCTCTCAGGCACACTCCAGCACCTGAAGGAAAACAAACATGATTTAACAAGCCTGAATGAGCCTCCACCTGCTCCCCATCACCCCAGCAGCTGGGCAGCAGGACGTCTACATTCACAAGCCCCAACACAATTTCGAGCCACACAGTTTCATGTCTTCCTTCAAGAAGGATGCAATAAGCCCCACATTTAGTGGGCACCCTTGATGTAGAGCTGCAGTGTCTTTATTGCCCCTTCTCCCAAGGGCTTAAAGCACCCATGTTCTGCAGGAGAGAGATGCACAAAGCAAGCTACACGTTTTAGCCTCCAGGACACGGGCTCTCCTGCCCATCTTCATCACACCAGCACTCTGGGAGGAACGATTCAGAAGCCCAAGGAAGGGAGAAGAGTTTAACTCATGAGCCAAACCCAGCATGGGCAGCTCGACATCCTCATGACCCCCCCTTGTGCCACCTCCACCCTCACTGAAGAGGCACCGAGACATGACAAGACGTGACCAGCGCCGCTCCGTGCCCTTCCCTGCCCCACCTGCACCTCAGACAATTATCCAAGAGACACTAACACAAGTGGGCAACCCAACGAAGCGTGGCAGGGCTGCAGAGGTGGTGGCAGGAGAACACAGGCAGAGACAAGGAGGAGGAGGATGCTGTACTTACCCCCGCGGCGAAGCCTAAGCTCCCATCTAGGATCCGCCTCTGCAAACAAAAAAAAAAACCAGAAAACACACCATTTACTCCCAGCAGAAGCAGCAGAGTGCAACCACGCCACAAACCACGCGAAGGGGGAAGCTAGTTGCATTAAGATAACTTTTTTCTCCCCATTTCTGCAACCCAATCCTCCCGCAGGAGCCCACTCCTCCACCCACCGACTGGGCTCAGCCTACCCAGTGCCCACACCAAAACGCTCTGGGGATGGGGAAAGGTAACTCGGCCTCTCCTGCCCACCTGTGCCCGCTGCCCTGCATCCCCCCCTTGAAGATTTTTATTCCTTTAACAATCTGTGGCCACAAACAAAGCCATCAGTCCTCCAGGAACCCAGCACGGACCCTGCCCGCTTCACTCCCAGGGCAGTTTTTCCTTCTTTAGCACATCACCCTCCCCCAGGAAGAAGACTAAAGTGCTGCTGCAAAGGGAACCTCACTTTACAGCAAACTCCTGAATAAATCATCACAAGAGAGAGGCATAAATAATAAATTCACCCGGGCAATTTCAAACACAACAGCAAGGGGGGCCTCTAATTTTGGAATACAAGATGACTTAACAATAAGCACTTGGCTTGTTCTGAGCACAGGCTGACCCGAATCCTGCACTGGAGACGTGGCAGCAAAACCAGGTTAGAGGAGGAGAACCTGCTGTTCCAAACACAGAGCCCTGCCTGCGGCTCTGCCCCGTGTCCCGAACGCCATGAGCTGTGCTACGGCACATACCACAGCCCATGGTCAGGAATTTGATTTCCTTCTCCTCTTCTGTGTTGACAAACAGCAGAGAAATGAGCTGGATTTTTCCTCCACCTGCCCCAGGACCTCCCAGGGCCAATGTCAAGTCCCTCACACTTGGGACCAGGCAGCCAAACCCATCCACGAGCAGAGCGCAGCCCTCTGCCCCGGACCCCCCTCACCTCCTGGGACAGAGGACGTGATCCCAGCACCCACCTGCCCACTGGAGAACACGAACACCAGCGCCGAGCCAGCCGCCGTCAGCCCCCACGTGAGGAAGGTTCCCAGCACCGACTGGATCACCGGCCCGTGCCCCGGGATCATGCTGACCTAGGAGAGACGAGGAGAAGCGCCCGGTGTTTAAAGACAGAGAATAACCCCCAAATCCCCCCCTGGTTAACAGGGGAGCACCCCAAAGCCCTCCTCACCAAAGGGGACAGAGCGAGTGTAACCACCCGCCCTGCAACACCTCTCTAAGGGTCTCTCCTAAGTTGCTTCGCAATTTAATCCGAGCTCAGGGGAGCAGGAGGGACAGGATGCACCACATCCCACCCAGTGCACAACCCCACGCTGACAGTGGGCTCAGCCCCCCGAGCTGGCACCAGGGCAGAGCTCAAACCCCGCTGAGCGAGGGGACACTTCGTCCCACGTCCCCAGGCGGTTCCCAGGCACGGGCATCACGTCCCACTTCTTGGTGGCACTTATTTGTGCCAAAAAACCAATCTCACTCGTGCTGAACGCGAATGCCCTCGCAGCACCCGGCTCGAGGTGCCCCAGGACCAAGCAAAAAGGGGAAGGAGTCCTGGGACAGGGCACCAAACCACGGCCCAGGGCTGTGCCTGAGGGGCGGCCGAGGACCAGGGGAGGGTTATCCGAGTGCTCCATGCACTGGGGAGCAGCCCAGGGAGAAGCACTAAGGAAATACACGTATGTGCTCAAATACAGACATATAAATACATATAAATACCCATGTATTTATATACAAATATATAAGAAATACACATGTATTTATACATTTATATACAAATATACAAGAAATACGCACGCTATCGCCTTCTTCCCCCCTCGAAAGCCCCCTCAGACCCCCGGCCTTGCCCCAGGGTCGCTGCCAAACCCTGGGGGTGGCTGCCTGGGTCAGACACCACCCCCCCGAGCTGCCCGGCCCTAGGGAGAGGCAGACCCCCCCCCTGCAGCCCGCACCCCCCAGCACCCCGAGTCCCCCCTCCGGGCCGCAACAGCGGGATCCCAACGCCCCACCGGGCCCCCCCCCAAACCCTACCGCGGGCAGCCCGGCCCTGGCGCCGGTGCCCTGCACCTCCGGGCCCTACAGCCGCCAAGCTGCTGCACCACCCGGAGCCGGAGCCCCCTGGCCCCGTCCCCGCTCAGCCTCAGAGCCTCCGGTCCCCTCAGGCCCCGTCCCCGCTCACCCCCGGACCCCAGAGCCTCACGGTCCCCCTGTGCCCCGTCCCCCAGACCCTCACGGTCCCCGTCCCCACTCACCCCGGGCCCAGAGCCCCTTGGTCCCCCCTCCCCAGCCCCGCTCGCCCCCGGAGCCCCAGCGGGCCCGGTCCCCACTCACCGCCCAACGCTCCCGCCGCGGCCCCGCCGCCACTTCCGGGTGCCGGCACACGTGTCGTTACCGCCGCCCCGCCCACCACGGCGGCGACAGCCAATGGGAGCGCGGCGGGGGCGGGCCGCCCGCGTCTCTGCGTTTCGGGCGGGCGAGGCGGTGGGAGAGCGAGGCGGGCGGGCGGCGCGGGCGGGCGCGGCAAGGGGGAGGGGGGGTGCTCTGGCACTGCCAGCCCCGGGCACGGCGCAGCCCCCCCCGCTGCAGGGTGACCCCTGGGCAGGGCTGCGTGAAGGCAGCTCGTGGTCCTCGGGCTGGGGTGCCCTGAGAGCGTTCCTTCCTGCCACCCAGCAGCTCCTGAGCACGGCCCCGCCACTGGTGTGATGAGCTGTGCCCGTGCTGCGCAATCAGTCGTGCTCATTAACAACGGGAGGCTGCACCTTAATGATCAGCACCTTAATGATCAGCACATGGCAGCCTGCTGGAAACAACCCCCTACCCATCACCGCTGGCATCTGTCCCGGCACGGCCTTCAGATGGTGCATCAGGCACCGCCATGTCCTCTCCCACCCGCTGACGTCCCCTCGAAGCACCATCACGGGGCACACGGCCAGGCCCGCAGCCCCGTGTAGGCTGGCACAGACGAAGCTCCAGCAGCGATTCCTCCCCTGGCAGCAGGGATTGGGGCTCACAGCGATGGCCCCGGGGCAGGGGGAGCCCGGCCAGCCTGGGGGCTCGCTGCTCCCTCACGCTTTGTCACGCCAGAAGGTGCCGGGGGTGGCAGAAGGACACAGCCAGCTCTTGGGTGACACATCCCTTCTGTATCAGAGCGTTTATCTTCTAACAGCCTTTGATCAGCCTCCCCTGCCACAGCTGGGAAAGGTCAAGGCCATTTGAAACCTCCTTGATTTAGGATTTAATCAATGCCCTCTAATTGCCTGCATCCTTCATTAGCTCCCGTAAGAAGGCAGATGCAGCGCGAGATGCCAGCTGGGAGGGACACGGGGACAGAGCAAACGGATCTGCCCCCGCTGCCCCCGGGTTTCCTGGCCAGCTGTGACGGAGGCGCTGGGGACAGCTGGTGAGCCAGCAGGGCTGGCCGTGGGGACACAGGGACACGGGAGCCTGCCCTGGTCTGGGGGCGGCTGGCAGGGATGTCCCTGCCTGGGGACGCGTGGGCAGCCCCGGGCAATGGGGACAGTCGTGATGGCAGCGAAGCATCAGCAAAATCAGCTCACGCTCCTGCTTCCCTGGTGTCACTTCTGCGTGCGGGGACACCTCCACGTCACCCTCCCCAGGGTAACAGGGCTGCCCCCGCACCAACCCTGCCTGGTCCTGCCCGTCCTCTGCAGCTCAGCCCCGGCGAGGGACGGGGACAGGGTCCAATCCGTCCCCCTCCTGCTGCACCCCAGTGCAGGCAGGCACGGGCAGCACCAGGGAGGGCTGGCAGCTCTGGCGTGGCCCCTGCCTGTACCAGCGCCAGGAAGGATGACACCAGCAGTTACAACCATACTTGGAGACCCTAAAATGCATTTTCAAACAACAAAAGGGGCACAGACTCTTGTGCAGGATCTCTCATTAAGGTGCGTGAGACGCTGCAAGGGGCAGCACCGCAGCCCCAGCTCCGCCAGGACCCAAATCCCCTCATTCTGTTGCAATAAAACTCCTCAGCGGTGCCCGGGGTAGCTGTGACAGGCAGAAGGTGCCAAGAGACACATTCCCAGCACAGCGATGGCCCTGGGCGCCGCGGGCTGAGGCTGGGTTGGAGGTGCCCCAAACGTGCCTCTCGCTGGGGTCCCTCTGTGTCCCCTGTGCCCAGGCTGGGCTCGTGGCCGGGCTCTTTCCCAACACAAACCCATCTGTGCTGAGCTGGGGCACGGACGGAGCCAGCCTGGACCCGCACCAAGGCAGCTGCCAAGCCGAGGGAACGAGGACACCCAGAGACGTCCCGGGGATGGGGCACAGGAGCAGCACAGCACCGCAGGCAGCGCCAGGCAGGACCAGGGCACGCCACCTCCATCCCATGAGCTAATGGCACCTATTAGTCACAGGGCACAAAGTGACAGCTTTATGCTTCTGCGCCGGCTTCAGGCTCGCCGTGAGAGACACAACGGACGCGGTGCGATGCTGGGCGAGCGCAGAGTCCCGCTGGCACCGAGCTGCGACCCGCGGCTGCCGAGAGCAGGAGGGGACGCGAGTACCAGCGGGTCGGCGCGTGCTGTAACCACCCCCGACATCTCGAGCTGGTGCAGGAAGCCTGGCTGCCAAACGCTGAGTGCTGTTAAGTCCCCATTTAATGCGCACGACTCCAACAAGCCAGGCGCAGCGGGGAGAGGCACGGGCAGGAGCAGAGATTTCGGTTGCCAAAGGCTCGTTAGCATCAGGGCTTTAGCGACGTGATTCACGGGGAACATGTGCAGCAGCTTTCGCTGCAGCCCAGCCCTGGCACCCTCGGTGGAGATCAATAAACTAATTACAGAGGCAAATAACAGCGGGGTGAGAATGGGAGAGGGGGGAGAGGGACGAAGGAGCAGGGAGGTCTGCAGGGATGGAAGAAGCTGCATGTGGAGGGTGCAGGGGACCTGCCGAGGAACCTGCATCCCGCGGGGTCCCGGTGCTGCCGGGATGCCACCGCCCGCCCTGGGCGCAGGTGAAGGCGCCGGCGCCTCTCGCTCCCCATCCATCACCGCCGCAGACGCTGCTGCCCGATTAGATCACGTCGTCCAGCAGCATCCAGGCTGGCTCTGCCCTGCCTTGGGGAGCGCGGGGAGATGGGCCAGGCCTGTTTGTCTGGCTAATTAGCAGAAAGCAAAGCCTCCCCCAGCCCAGGCATGCCTGTAATTGAGCCAGCAGCCTCCAGCCGGGCATCAGCAGAGCCACCAAAGCCACTCGTGGCTGTCAGGCTGGAAATGGGCAGGGAAAGGGCAGTGCCACCCAACGCACCCACAAGAGAGGAAACACCACAGTCATTTCTGTCTGCGCTGGCCCTACGGCCGTGGGGACAGCAGGGTCCCTCCAAGGGCGGCGTGATGGGGAGGAACAGGCTGAGATGAGAGGGAGCTTTGTCCCCCAGCACAAACAGGGTCCAGAGCGACGACCTGGCATTTTTACAACAGTCATTAACAGAGGTAATGGGAGAGACCAGCAGAAGGGCTGTGGGCAGGGGTGGTCCTGAGGAGAGCAACGGACAGGGCTGAGACAGGCAGGGCATGCGCAGGGACCCCCTGGCACCCGCTTGGGACCTGAAAGTGGGTGACTGGTCCCATGCACCCCCATCTCTCGCACGGGGCGGCTGCAGGCGAGCGGCACGCAGGAGGAGTGGGAGCAAACCCGTCCCCTCCTGCCTGCTGGGGAACGGCAGCTGCCTCCCAGTTCCTCCAGTTCCCCATCGGAGAGCCCCACCAGTCCAACACAGCCTCCCTCGTTCCCACAAACTACCGGAGATCTGCTGATCTCCACGTATCGGGGAGAAAGGCCGGCTCACCCTACCCCTCCGTTGGCAGCCCGAGCCCCAGCTCCTTACAACACTCCTTTCCAGGACAGGGGTCGAAAGCGCAGTTTTCCACAGGGAACCTTGCGGAACAGCTGGGACTGGCTGGCAGGAAACTTGGAAGGACTTAAAAAACTGCTCTGTGGTCACGTAATCCCCATGCCCCTCTCCCAGGGGCTGTATCGGCCCTCGAAGCCGTGTGGGAAGAGGCCGTGCGTTTCTCCTCTATCCAGCCCTGCCAGTAAATCGCTTTTCAGCAGAGGGGATGCTTCCCAGGCTAAAGGACAAAGAGGAGTTTATCTGCCAGCACCAAACCAGCTGCCTGGGGAAGACAATGTCTCTGCAAAGCAGGGACCACCCAGAGGTACAGACCAGACCCTACACCAGGCTATAATGCAACCCTAAATCTAAGCAGAATTAAAAATATCTTCAAAAGGCTCAAGCACAGCTTCCCAATTCAGCCAGCACTGCGGCTCTCCTCACGGGATGGATATCAGCTCGGATCAGCCCCTTAATACACACCGTCCCACTGTTTCATTAGTTTTAGGGTTTTTTTTAATGAAGATCAGAGGTGACACGCAACGGGACACCCCAGCCCCAGCGGGCAGCACCCCACAGAGACCCGATCCCACATCTGCATCAGCCAAACCTCCTCCTTCCCCATCCTCCCTCCTCACATACTTTTACTGGGGTATTAATTTCCACACCACTTATTCCAGGAGCAGCTTTCTCCAGCCTCCTAAAGATTTATGAGGCTGATCATGAATCTCGCTCGTGCTCCAGGACCCCGTGTCTCCACATCCACCTTGGGAAGTGCATGGCCAAGTGTAAACGAGGACTCCCAGCCCCTCTTGCCGCAATCAGCAGCCTCGCTCCGGGCTCTTTGTTCCAAGTCACTCCTAATTTCCTGCGTGCTATTGTCTCTTTGATAAGTGGTGGAAGGGGGGAGGAGAGGAATAGCTATTATTTAATTGCTTTCAAGATCTCAAACAAACCAGAGCAGAGGTTATCTATCTCCCCCAAACCTCTCTTTTTCGGTCTTCCTCCTCCAGTCATCGTTACTGGGTAACTACAGAGGGAGAGGCTGTGGCAGTAGCCACCCGTGTTGTGCAAGTCCCCAGAGACCCCAAAGCTGTGGGCAATCACTGCGTCACCTTCCCACCTCCCCCAGGCTCTGCTGAGCCAGCGAGGACCTGCCTTGCCTTTGGTGGCAAGCTGCAAAATCCCAGGGCCAAGGTACTCCCAGCTTCCCGGGAGACTTTGGGACTCTCAGACACCTCTTGGGGTCTCCAGCTGGGGTCACAGCGTGGCCATCACGCTGCCATCGCCCTGCCCCATCCCTCCCCCCCGATGGTCCGGGGGGCATCAGGAGGAGCTGAGCCCTTTGCACCATCACTGGGACCAAAATGTTGCTTCTGTAGCAGGAGCCAGGCAGCGAGGCCAAGGTCGTGCGAGGAAGAGGAAGGAGCCGAGGGGCGCGTGGCAGGGCAGCACAGGCGGGGAGGGCAGCGTGGGCAGAGCAGGGCAGGGCAGGCAGCACGGGCAGGGTGGGCAGCACGGGCAGGGTGGGCAGAGCAGAGCAGGGCAGAGCAGGCAGCACGGGCAGGGTGGGCAGCACCGTCCCCGCCCCGGCCCCGCAGAGCCGCCCCGCACGGGGCGGGGCGCAGCCGGTGCGCTGGGTCCGGCGTCGGAGCCGCGCCGGGAACGGTGGGTGCGCGGAGCCGAGCGGATCGGTGCGGATCTGTGCGGAGCCGAGCGGTGCGGATCGGTGCGTTGCGGGTCGGTGCGGAGCCGAGCTGTGCGGATCGGTGCGGAGCGGAGCGGATCGGTGCGGAGCGGAGCAGCGGGCGGTGCCGGCGCCTCCCCGCTGCCCGAGCAGGTGAGCGGCGGGGCCACCCTCGGGGCAGCACCGCCCGGGTGCCCCTGGCCGGCGGGGTGGGACCCGGGGGCGGCTGCTCCCCCGCCCCGAGCTCCGCGATCGCGGGAGCCGTGCGCGCTCGGGGTGCCCGTCCCGGGTCGGGTCGCGGCGGGGATGGAAGGGGCAAGGGGAACGGTTCTCCCCCGGCGTCGGTGGCACCCACCGCGGACTCACCGGTTGTGTTTTGGGAGTCACACGGACTCCGGAGCTGCGGGGTGTCCAGGGCAGGCTGCGCAGCACCGCACGGGCTCCGGAGGGGACACGGGGGAGGCGGCTTGGGGAGAGCCCCTCCAGGGAGCATCTCTCCCACGGAGCTTGGCAGCAGGATGGGCACATCCACCCCAGTAATCCCTTCGCTTCTATGTGTTCTCTGATTTCCAGAATCTTCTCCTCCATCCCCAGAGGAAGGGAAGATGACATCTCGGCTCCTCTGAACCAGCAGTGCCCAGGGACCAGCAGAGCCATGGAGCTGGAATACGAGCTGCCCAATGCCACCGCGTTCTGGTTCTCCCCGGCTTCCCCCTTTGACAACTTCTCTGTGGAGGCGCCCACCAACGCGTCGCAGAATGCCACAGGCCAGCACTTTGACCTGACCAGCAACGCCATCCTCACCTTCATCTACTTTGTGGTCTGCATCATCGGGCTCTGCGGCAACACGCTGGTGATATACGTCATCCTTCGTTATGCCAAGATGAAGACCATCACCAACATCTACATCCTCAACCTGGCCATCGCAGATGAGCTGTTCATGCTCGGCCTGCCCTTCCTGGCCATGCAGGTCGCCCTGGTACACTGGCCCTTTGGCAAAGCCATCTGCAGAATTGTCATGACGGTGGATGGGATCAACCAGTTCACCAGTATCTTCTGCTTGACGGTTATGAGCGTTGACCGGTACCTGGCTGTCGTCCATCCCATTAAATCAGCCAAGTGGAGGCGACCCAGGACAGCCAAAATGATCAATGTGGCCGTTTGGGGCATCTCCCTGTTGGTGATCATGCCCATCATGATCTATGCTGGTGTGCAGCATAATCACGGCAGGAGCAGCTGCACCATCATCTGGCCGGGAGAGTCGGGCGCCTGGTACACGGGCTTCATCATCTACGCCTTCATCCTGGGCTTCCTGGTGCCCCTCACCATTATCTGCCTTTGCTACTTGTTCATCATTATCAAAGTCAAGTCCTCGGGCATCAGAGTGGGCTCCTCCAAGAGGAAAAAGTCCGAGAAGAAAGTCACCAGGATGGTCTCCATCGTGGTCGCTGTCTTCATCTTCTGCTGGCTCCCCTTCTACATCTTCAACGTCTCCTCAGTCTCCGTCCTGATCGTGCCCACGCCTGTCCTCAAGGGCATGTTCGACTTCGTGGTGGTCCTCAGTTACGCCAACAGCTGTGCCAACCCCATCCTTTACGCCTTCTTGTCCGACAACTTCAAGAAGAGCTTTCAGAACGTCCTCTGCCTGGTGAAGGTGAGCGGCATGGACGAGGCGGACCGAAGCGACAGCAAGCAGGACAAATCCAGGCTCAACGAGACCACGGAAACCCAAAGGACCCTGCTCAATGGTGACCTGCAGACGAGCATCTGAGAGGACAGCGGGGTTGTGCTTCCTTCGCTCGCCTCTCCCCACTTGCTCCCAACTGGCAGTGGCTCTGCAGGAGCACCAGCTTAGGGGACGGCGGTGCGCACACGGATGGGCGGCGGGGTCCTTGGCTGGGCTCCTCCTGAGCTGCTGGTGGGTTGGCTTTCAGGCGCTGAGAAGGATACGGATCAAGAGGAAAACAAAGACAACTCGTAGCAGTGCAGCGCATTTCACCACCAAAGTGCCACCATGGCCACAGCCATCGCTGGGGCGGCTCCGCTGGCCTCCCCGGGGTCACCCTCGGGACTGGTTGGCTTTGGGTGCTCTGCCCCAGAACGGGTGCTTGCATGTGGACACACACACACAACGGGGTGACCTCAGGAGGAGCCGAGGCCACGGGCACGTGCCAACACGTGTGCCACCACGGATGCTATAGCAAAGACCTGGTGGGAGCTCCCCGGAGAGCCGCCCCAAGGCAACAAGGATATTTGGGGTTGCGTTTTGCCTGGCTTATGAGCTACTCCGTCGCCTCCCCGCTGCTCTTTGACCACATCGTTTGCAAAGGCCACCCTGCCCGGAGGTGACACGCCAGGACCAGGACGGAGGCAGCTGCCCCACAGTCCCTCTGGTCCCACCGCGCTCCTGCCCTGCCCCCTCCCTCCTCCCGCCCTGACGTCACCTGCCCGCAGGTTTTCTCCTCGGATGGAGGATTTTCCCCTTTTCCCTCCCCAGCAGCCGCTGCCCCTCCTGCCACCCGCATCTGCCCGCGGTCAGTCCCACGCTGCGCTGGCAGCCGAGCCCGCTGCTGTCCCCGGCGAGCCGCGGCCGGGCTGGCTGAGCAGCCCCGGCACCATCGCCCGGCACCGGTCCCTGGTGGGAAATCCCTGGAAGCATTTAAACAGCAGCAAAACACGGGGGGTTTGGAGCAGCCTGGCACCATCTGCGGCACATCCCACTGCCGACGGCTCCTGCACCTGGGCGAGACACGGGCTTGTCCTGCCCCGGCTCCGAGCATCGCTGGAGCTGCCGGCCCCACGGCGTGCGGTGACCGAGGCCGGTGACGCCTGCCCTGCGCCTGCCAGGCAAGTCACGCTGGAGCAAGGGGTGATGGAGAGGGTGGGGGGTGCTGGGGACTTGGCCCCGACCCTCATCCGAGCCAAAGGCACCGGGCAGAGCAGGCGACAGGGCTTCCAGCACCAAGCCGGGAGGAAGAGCATGGCAGCGTGTCCCCCTCGTCCCTCTCCTGCAGCGCAGTGCGGGTAAGGGGTGACACGGGGTGCAGGTCACAGGGTGGGGGGGGTGGCAGGTCTGGCCTGGCACCCGCTGCGTGTAGCTGCTCAAGACCATGCTGGAGCGATTGGCTCTGCCCCTCCAGCCCAGCACAAACCCGGGCTCGGGAGCCCTGATGCCTGCCCCTGCCCCAGTGAAGCCGCCCTGCTCGGCAGCACAGCGGGAGCACGAGGGAAAGCCCAGGGGAGAGGGAGACGTGCGTCTTCCTGCCAGAGCCCCCGGAGCAGTTTCGGTGCCAGAGGCCAGACTCCGTTCACAGGCTCTCGCTCCAGCGCCGAGCCGTGGGAACGCAGGGGTTCAGGCGGAGAAAACAGCCGGCGCTCGCTCACCCTCCACTTCCCAGCCCACCCTGGCATCCCCACAGCAGCCCCATCGCCGGCAGACATGGACCCTTCACCTCGCGCTACCAACGGGGCAGGAGGCGAGGCTGAGCGTTGCCCACGAGGTGCCACCCGCTTTGGGGTACCGCCTTGCCCAGCTGCGTACCCGCACTCCATCCTCCGCCAGCACCAGCTCTGAGAGAAGTTTCCCCGTGGCTCTGCCCGGCCCCTGCAGTGATTCCCTGCCCGGGGCATCACACACGTCCAGCTGTGCCACCCCAACGCCCCGCCAGCCCCCCAAAAAGACCTCAGTGCCAGGCTTGATGCCTCCTCCCCAGCACAGCCCCGTTGGACACCAGCTCCAGCCTGGCAGTGCCAGCACAGGGGACACAGCACAGGTCTCCAGGGCTTTCTGCGAGGCAAAGCAGAGCGTTGTCAGCATTTATTTGCTTTTAACCCTTTACTGCTCCCCCCGAGCACCCGGAGGCACCACAGAGGCTCAGCACTGAGCGGGCACCTGCCTGTCCCCTGTGCCGCTCCCCCAGCACAGCCCGGCACGGGTGTCGTTCAGTAACGCCGAACCCGGGCTCCGAGGCAGCACGGGCTGCCCTGCTGGTGCTGCAGGAATCACAACGCGAGCAGCGTGTCACGCTATGGTGAAATATCGGATGGCGACAGCCGGAGCCCTCTGTGAGGATGAGGCTCCAGTGCCACCGCTGCAGCGATGCGTCAGCGGGGTTTGGAGATTTCACTTTCCGTGGGAGTTATTTGTGTGGAAAGCAGGGGAGGCGGTGGGGAGGGGGTGCGTTGGGCACCCTGCCCCTCACGGGAGCTGGCACACGCACCCCCCAGCACTCACCCGGGGGCTCTGCCCTGGTCCTGGCCGTGCAAGCCCGGAGGGACGGTGTGGGGAGCGCAGGGGGTGATGCCTGTTGCCAGCCGTACACCCACGGGAGTCTCCAGCAAGAGCCCCCGGCCAGGAGCATCTCCTCTCTGCTGCTTTAACATCGAAAATACGGAACGCCCGGCTTTCTAGCCCTGGGAAGGACCCGTGCCCAGCACTGCGTGTGCCCAGCTCAGCTTTGTCCTGGCAAAACCCCCCAGCGAGCGACGTTTCTGGGGGCTGTGATCTGAAATACCCTGTTCCTCCCTCTTTGCACCCCGGGGCTCTCGTGGGCTGGGGATAACAGGGCTGCAGGTGAGGAGCGAGGGGCGCAGGGGGCTGCCACCCGTGTCCCAAAGGCCACCGAGGTGCGATACTGCAGGGCAGGAGCACAGGCGGCTCCGGGGGCTTCCAGGGCACCCCACGGCCACCCCACCACATCTCACCCCGGGGGAAAGGGCAGGAGAGAGAAATATGCCACCTCGGTGGAGCGAGCAGGGGAGGGAGCTGCAGCCCAGCGCTCGCAGGAAAACCAGCAAAATAAAACCTTCTGCTGGTTCGTTGCTGCCTAATAAACAGCAGCACAGTCGCTGCTGCGAGTAACAAAGTTTTCCTTCCCAGCCACTTGATTTTAGTGGGAACTTGACCTCATATTGCATCTGTTCTGAAAAAGCCTCGCAGGGCTGCTGGCGGCGTAACAAGAAACCTCTCCTGCTTATTGCGGTGCGAATAGGCTGATCCTGCAAATGCTGGAGCGGCTCCGCTGCTGCTTCACACGCAGCCTGTCCCCAGGCAAGAGGGATTAATTACAGCAGGAACAGCTTTATCACAAACGGGAGGCGATGGGAAGCAGAGACCCGGGTGTCCCGTAGAGCTCGTGTCCTCGGAGCGGGGCTGGACGCTTTGCTGCGGGGCTGCGCGCGGGACGGCGCTGCCTCGGCTGGGGCTGTCACCGGGGGTGTTTGCAGCGGGTCGCTCTTGCAAGAGACCACCAGTCCCAGCACCTTCATGGCCCCCCCCCAAAGCCTGTGAGAAACCAATTCCCCACCACTGGCATCCCCCCCTGCAGAGGAACCCCAGCCAAGCCAAGGGGCGGCTCCGCAGCTCTCCCGAGCCCCCACGGGATCGCCCTGCGTGGGGGCATCCTCGCCCTCCCTGCTCCCTCAGCCCTCGGGGGCCAGGGGGGTGAAGCCTGGCGCTGTGGCTGGGCTGAGCATCGCCTTGGGTGCGCTTCCGACTGTGCCCACCTCGGACCGAGCCTGGCTCCTGGCGCTGGGATGGCCAGTGCCACCCCGGGGCTCGATAGCCAAACCCTGCTCTGATGGGCAGGGAGAAGCTGGGCTTGGACCCGGAGCCTTCCTGCTGCATCTCTACAGCTCCTCACATCAGCACCGAAGCTGCCTTGGGCTTCTTTAGACTAACGATCTCCTAATGAACCCCACTGCTTTGGGGTGGCTTCCCTGACTGTCTATCCCAACAGGAAGAGCCTTATCTTTGATGGAGGCTCCACGGAAAGGTCCCTTCCCTCCCGGACCCACGGGCAGTCGTGCAGGCAGCGATCCCCAGCCAGCTCCGTCCCCTGCAACGAGAGCTCCCAGGCTCCAGCTCTGTGGGGCTGCTTTAGAGCAGGGCTCGACTCTCACATCTCTGGGGGTTGTTTCAGCCCTTGCTGTGAACGAGCTGATTTCAAACCGCTCAGGGAGACTCTTCATCCCCTCTGCCAGGGCTGCTCACAGGAGGAATCGCCAGCAAGGCACAAGCAAAGGGCACAGCAGACCCCAAACCGGCCTTTCTGCTGCTAAGTCCGAAACAAGAGCTGCTGCTTTCCAACCCAAGGACACCTCCGCCCTTCCCTGCCAGCCTCCGAGCCCCGGCCTCACACCCAGGTCTCCTGCCGGATTTCAGCCTGCTCCCTCCTTGCTCCAGGACCCGCAGTGCAAAAAGCCAGGGCAGGAGGAGAGCCAGGCTCTTGCCTCGAGCCGTGTCCTGACCTGAAGGAGAAGGGATGCAAAGCCTGGGCGCTTCAGCCATGCCACCCCCTACGGCGCAGCCAGGAGGAGGGAAGGGGTGGGCGATTGTACATAGATGTATATACTGGACATGCCAGAACGGGGTTTATTGTCCTGACACTGCAGAGCCACTCTCCAGACCCGTGTTTTGCTGCGGCTGCCGGATCAGCCCCTCTCCGTGCACACAGGAGCGAGTCGGACCCGGCCCCTCAGAGGTCTCTGGGCTCCCCCTCGCCCTCCCCGTGTGCCATGGGGCCGGTGGCACCGTGCACAAGCCAGGAGGGACCGAGGAGGCTGCTCCCACTTTCACAAGTGACTGCCACAGGGTAAGGGGAGGCGAGCTTTAGTCTCTGCTGAACACAAGAGCCCTTCCGTGCCAGGCCGGGGCTGTCGTCCCCCCCAGCAGCACTGCCCTGCCCACCTCCTGTACATACGCTCCCCTGTAGCTCTAGCTGTGCCCTGTGTAGCACACGGGGCTGCTGTACGCCACGTCGTGACCGGAGCACGCCCCAGAGCGTGGCTCTGCTGTAAGTCTCGCTTTCCTCCCCAGCAATTGTTTCTCAGTGTCTCGGTGTGGAATGAAACCTTCCCGCGGCGAAGCCTCCCCACTGCCACGGTCTGTGCCACGGGGAGGACGTCGTGGATGGGGTGGGAAGGAAGTAAAAGAATTTTCCTACAGTTTTTGACTCTGTGTGTGTGTCAGAGCCAGGCGGGAGCAGCGGGGTATAACCGAGGCTTGGATTCCTCCTCGGAAGGAGGAAAGGCACCGACCCTGGAGTCCCACCATGGGACAACTCTCAGTCCCTCTCCCAAAACTAGTTCTTCCCCACATCCATCACACTGTTGGTGAGCAACACACCCGGTTCCTCACCCTCGGGGTGGTCTTCACCCTCGGGGTGGTCTCAGCTTCGGAGGGTCCATGCAGCAGGAGAGCTGCGTTTGCCCAAACACCCCACAAGATCACTCCCTGGTCAGCAGAAACTCAGGGCACTGAGGTACAGACACATCTGTGCCAGCGTCAACCCCTAAACTCCCTGGGTCACGGGTGAAGCCCAACCACAAATAGCTCTTCGATACAAGGGGTTGCAGAAACTCGAGCTGGAAGGGAGAAGCTTCTCAAGGCAACATCACCTCCGGGCTGGTGTTGATGAGATCAGGGTATGTAAAGTGCCATCACTGGAGGTTTAATCTGCTGGAGAGACCAGCCCTGGGACGGGCTGTGCACTCGTGTGTGCTCAGGGAAGAGCTGCGTTAGCGGGGAAATACCCCAGTGTAAAGAAATTCTCAGTGCTATACACCGAAAGTCCACCTCTGGCCAGCTGCACAGGCCAGCTTTGCCATCAACAGCTTCCATGCAAATAAACTCCGTCACTCCAGCACACCTACGATTTTTTCTTTTCCCTCTCCAATTTGCAACACAAACAGGGTTTTACAGGATTTGAGTACAACCTCTACCAGCAAAGCCCCAGCAGTCTCTCCCCCACGACCGCTCGCTGCTTACACCAGCATCTCCCCCGGAGCTGGATGCTCTCGGCCCCGCAGGCAGCCCTGCCCCTGGAGATCTGCCTCCCGCAGGGTATCCACTGATACCTGGGGCAGGATTTTCCTCTGGGAACAAGTGTCTGCGAGAAAGCGATTACCACACTTGTTGCTACACTGCGTTGTAGCTGGCTGAGTCACCATTAGGTGCCAAACAGGTACGTTGGCTCCAGGGAGTTCTTCTGGTCAGACTTATATAGAACTATACGTGCACACGAGTACATACACAGGGAGACGGCTCTGGGTTTCCATCAGAAAACATGAAGCCTTTACACAAAGGCTGACACGAGGAAGGCAGTAACTGCCCAGGGAAGATTTTGCAAACAAAAAGCAGAGCGTGCTGATTTCATTCTGCCTCCGCAGGCTGAAAATACGGGAGATGATGGAAAGAGTCAGGATTTCAAGGTGGAGCTACAGAATAGAGAGAGAGGGAGAAATAAAACACTACTCAGAGGGGCCTTTTTGTTTCCAGTGGGTACATTCCAGCTGTGCCCCCCACAGACACACACCACAGCGTGATTTCGCCAAACCTGAGCAAGAGGAGAGTTTGGTTTTATTTTAATTAAACCCCCATCCGATGGGGTCGGCGGCGTTTTGCTGGAAGCCTTTCGGGGGCAGATCTCGGTGCGCACAGCAGGGCCGCTGGCCGGGACCTCAGCCCACCCCAGCTGCAGCCTCGCCGCCCCCCTCCCTCTGAGCAGAGCCCACCAAACCAAGCCAAGCCCCGTTAGGAGGAGAACCCCGGGCTCCCCCCGGTCCCCCGCAGCTCCCCCCGCCCCGCCACCCTCCGCCGTCCCGCTGTCTCCCTCTAGCGCTGCCGGGCGGCGGTGGCGGGTCGCAGGCCCTGGGGTGCTCCGGGCGGTCCCCTCTAGGGCAGACCCACCGGCGGGGGGACGCGGGGGCTCAGCGAGACGCCCCCGGGCCCCCGGCCCCGCTCCCCGGGGGGCTGAGGCAAGGCCGCGGCCCGCTCCGCTGGAGGCAGCCAGGCCGCGACCCGCGCCCCCTGCCTCCGGAGGGGCCTCCCGGGGTGTGCGGAGCGAGAGCGGCCCCCGCAGGACGCGGGGACCCCCCCACTTCCCCGGGAAACGGGAAAAAAAAAGGAATAAAAAAATAAATCGGTGTTTTCTGCCCCCCCGGCGGGCCGCGTCGCCATGGCAACGGCCCGGGCGCGGCTCTGCCCCGCACAAAGATGGCGGCGCCCCGCCCTGACGCCAGCCCGGGAGCGCCCTCCCCTTCCCGCCCCCAAGATGGCGGCGGCGGCCACGTCCGCGGCCTCCCGGCGCGGGCCCGGGGCGGCCATGGCGGCGCGGGGCGCGGAGGCCGAGGCGCTTTTCGAGGCGCACACGGCGGCCGAGCTGCGGGCGGTGGAGCGGCGGCTGCGGGCCGGCATCGAGCAGAAGCGGGAGGAACTGCGGCAGATGGTGGGCGAGCGGTACCGCGACCTCATCGAAGCGGCCGACACCATCGCCGAGATGCGCCTGAGCGCCGAGCGGCTGCTGGGCGCCGTGCGGGGCCTGCAGCGGGGCGGCGCGGCGCGGCCCGGCCCCGCGGCGCCGGTGAGGGGGGCGAGGGGCTGCGGCGGGGCGCGGGGGGGGCGGCCCCGGAGCTCCCCCCTGACCCCCCCTCTTTTCTCCCCGCTCTCCAGGCTCGGCCGCCGGCTCAGGAGAGCTTCTACCGGGCGGCGGCGCAGCTGAAGCTGCTGCTGGATGTCCCCGAGAAGGTGTGGGGGGCCGTGGAGGCCGGCCGGTACCTGCCCGCCGCCCGGCTCCACCTGCTCGGTGCCCACCTCCGCTGCCAGCTGCAGCTCGACGCGCCCCGCGCCCGCGGCAGCCCCGTCCTCGCCCGCTTCCCCATCCTGCTGCGGCAAGTGGCGGCCGCCAGCCACCTCAGGTGGGCCCGGAGGGCTGGCATGTGGCCACGGCTGGCTCCTCGGTGGCCACCGGGAAGAAGTGTACACGGAGGGTGGTGGGACACTGGTTGCTCAGGGAAGTGGTGTGTGCCCCATCACTGGAAGTGATCAAGGTGACGTTGGACAGGGCTTTGAGCAACCTGGTCTAGCAGATGTCCCTGCCCGTGGCACGGGGTTGGACTGGATGGTGTTTGAAGGTCCCTTCCAACCCAAACCATTCTGTGAGCCTATGAGCTGAGCCCCAGAGCTCTCGCTACCAGCCACAGGGCAAGAACACCTCGCTTATAGTCCCACTTCTGCCTGGGGAAAATAACATCCTCGCTCGATGGGTTGTCACGTAACCACACCTGAATATCTCAGTCAAGCACTGGGACCAGTGACTGTCCACCTCATTCCCTTGCCAGATCCACCATCCTGCAGGAGAGCAAGTCCCTGCTGAAGAGCCAGACGGCGTCAGACCAGGCGGTGGCAGAAGCCCTGTGTGCCATCATGCTGCTGGAGGACAGCTCTCCGCGCCAGGCCCTCGCCGACTTCCTCCTGGCCAGGAAGCTGGCCATCCAGCAGCTTCTCAACCAGCCGCACCACGGTCAGTACGATGGGCTACCTCCTTTTTAAAGTCAGGGTAGCCCCCTTTGCTTCCTCTCCCTCGTGCCCCACAGAAGAGCGGGTGGGTTAGTCCTGTAAAGCTCACGATGGTGGGGGACACAACCGTGTGCTACTGCAGTGGCGTGGCTGACGCAGCGGCAAAACGCCACAAAAATGAACAGTTCTTAAGGTCTGAAGCCAAGCCCACCCATAATGGGGAAGCGGGTGGTGCACGGGGCTGAGTCCTTTGTCCTCCAGCCCTTCCCTGGAAGGTTTCACTAGAACCTCAGGCCTTGAATCACAGGGCTGCTCACAGCCCTGCTGAAGGGGCTTCCTTGGCTGACAGGCTTTTCTCTGCAGGTGCAGGTATAAAAGCCCAGGTGTGCTCACTGATGGAGCTGCTCACCACAACCCTGTACCAGGCTCACGCTCTCTTCTACACCGTGCCTGAAGGGATGCTGCCGGATCCAGCCCTGCCCTGCGGCTTGCTCTTCTCAACCCTGGAGAGCACCACAGCCCAGCACCCAGCAGGTGAGTGCCCGGGCAGCCCTGCGTGAGGCCTCTGCCCACCAGGGTTTGCAGGCAGGAGGCCACCCCCAGGCTGGGCTGATCCCCCCCAACCCCACTGCGCTTCCAGGGAGAGGTGGGGTTCTGGAGGAGGAGGTGAAGCTGAGCAGCTGGTTCAGGTACCTCCCGGAGTCCGTGGTGGAGTTCCAGCCAGCCCTGCGCACCCTGGCCCACCCCATCAGCCAGGACTACCTCAGAGACACGCTGCAGAAGTGGATCGCTATGTGAGTGTGACAGTGTCCCCCTTTCCCAGTCATCACACGGCCTCTGTGCCGAGGCAGCAGCACAAAGCAAACCCAAGCTCGCCTACCAAAGCAAACCCAAGCTCTCCTGCTTCCTCCCTCATTCCAGCCAGGCTGTGCCTTCTTGCCCAGCACCCCCTCTCCCCAGCAAACAGCCAGAGGCAGCACAGCACCATCCTAACACCCAGCCTGGAACACTCACATATAACAGACCACCTGGGCTGCACAAAGATTTTTGTCTAGAGCTGCTTCATACTGCCATAACCACCAGCAAACAAGCAAATGAGAAGAAAATCCCTTACCTGGCTCATTTGGCTCCTAGTCCAGCACCTCCTTCCTCCTCGCAGCCCTTCCCTGGCCTGTGTGGGGGCAGGCAGACCCTTTTATAGAGTTGCCAGCTCCACCCCTTCCCACCCTGCCTCGCCCTGTGGATGGGCACAGCCTGGCAGCCTGACCCTTAACAGCCTCGTCAGTCCTGTGGCATTATCAGATTGGAGCCAGCTGGTCCCTGCTGTCAGCTGCAGCCCCCATGGTGTGTTCGCTGGCCACGGGATGTTTCCCCAACAACCCTTCCCAGAGCCCCCACCAACCCTCCCTGCCTGCTGGCATTCCTGGGGTGCCATGCTCCTGGCTTCGACACCCCCGCAGAGCCCCGGGATCCTGCCGGTGGGCACGTGGCTTTCGTGCGGAGCCCCAGTGTGGGATCCAGGGTGCAGCTGCCTGGCTGAGAGGGAGAGGTACCCTCAGCCCCCCAGGTCATTCTGCAGGCAGAGCCTCTTACGGACAGGTTAAGAATTCCCCCACCTTGATGTAGCCGATGTTCCCTCCTGCCTTCCCCGGGGCTGCGGCTGAGCAGGTCAGACTGAAGTGAGATGTTGCCTTCAGGTGCAGCGACGACATCAGGGCCGGGGTCAGCAACCTGCTCGTCTACGTGAAGACCATGAAAGGCCTCGCGGGGATTCGCGACGCGGTGTGGGAGCTGCTGACAAGCGAGTCCGTCAGCCAGAACTGGGAGGCGGTGTGCCAGCGCCTGTTGGACAGGCCTGCTTCCTTCTGGGAGGACCTGCTGCAGCAGCTCTTCCTGGACAGGCTAGAGGTAGGTGCTCTGCCGCGGCAGTTCGTGGGGAGCCTTGCTCTGTGCCCCCTCTTCTTGTCTCAAACAGTGCACTGGTGCCTGCTAGCAGCACTAAGTGTGTATTTTAAGTCCTAGGTGGCACGTCTAAAAGGTGGGTTTTTTTGTTCCTCCTGGTTCTGTTCCAGACACTGACCAAAGAAGCGTTTGACTCCATCTCAAGCAGCTCCAAACAGCTTCTCACCTCAGCCTTGCAGGAACTTGAAGTCAAATCCGGCCCCTCTGCCCTGAGCAAGCACGTCCAGTTTGAACACAACGTGGCCCTGTTCCTGTGGTCAGAGAGCTCCAGCGACCTGCCCGCCGACGCTGCTTGGGTCAACGTGGCAAATCGTGGCCAGTTGGCCAAGAGCGGCCTGTCCATGAAGGCGCAGGCGCTCACGCCGTGCGTGCAGAGCTTCTGCTCGGCCCTGGACTCAAAGCTGAAGGCCAGGTTGGACGACCTCCTGTGCTACCTTCCCGCAGACCCCTCGGCCACCAAGGAGGCTGCTCCCGTGGTGCAGCCACGCTCTGCCTTCAACCGCTACGCCGACACCGGCACGGTGGAGGGGCTGCTCCGCGACCGCTGCGTCTCCTGCATCCACCACGTGCTGGGCTGTGTGAGCGACGAGCTCCGGAGCGCCCAGAGCCTGCTGGGGGGGCAGGCGGATGCTCCCAGCGATGCCAGACTCAACGCTGTCCTCTTCATGGCGAGACTCTGCCAGTCCCTGACCGAGCTCTGCCCTCACCTGAAGCAGTGTATCCTGGGCCAGTCGGGCGGCACGGAGACGGCGCTGAAGGAAACCCGCTCCACCAAGAAGCTGGGGAAGGGCAAAACCCAGGAAGTGACCCCCGTGCAGGCCAAGTGGCAGGGGGTGAAGGCAGAGCTCCTGCAGCAGAGCCTGTTTGCTTACCAGATCTGGAGCTCAGCTGTCACCAAAGTAAGGAGCTGCTTCTCTCTCACAGCTGCTTCCTGCGTGGGTGTCGCTCAGCTCCCTGCGGTCAGCACTGCTGCTCCTTGGCTGCTGAGAGCTCAACACACTGCTCAGTCAGCCTGCAGGGAGAGGAGGTGGTGGCAGCTCAGAGCTGGCACCCAGAAGAGTTCCTTGGGGAGGAGCGGGGGGATGCAGGAGGCCGGTCTCTCCGTGGGCAGCAGCAGGTCCTCCCGTTAGAGCTGTCTGTGACTGGGTGCTTTTGTGTTTTGCGCTCTAGGCTCTGGTTGAGGGCTTTACCCGCACGTTGCTGCTAGACACAGCTGGCTCCGTCTTGGCCACAGCCACCAACTGGGATGAAATTGAAATTCAGGAGGAGACCGAGTCTGGGAACAGCGTAACGTCGAAGATCCGGCTGCCTGCGCAGGTATGAGAAACGTCCTCTGGGTAAACACGGAGAAACGGTCTGCTGGGAGGAGAAAAGCGCTGGTTTCCAAATCCACTGCTTTGCCAAGTGGTGCTGACCTGCTGCCTGGGTTAGGAACACACCACAAACACTCTCTGGTGCTCTTATTTGCTCTTTGAGATCCTCACCTCCTAAGGACAGAGGTCAGAGGAAGGAAGTTAGGTGGTTGCTGCTGTATATTCCAATGAATAAGATTGGCCCAGATCCTGTAAAACTGAGCCAAAGAAGGACTTGTGCCTGGTTTATACACAGAGGCCCCCAGGAGAGAGATTTCAGGGAAGGGGGATGCACTGAAGGACAGGACTGTGCAAAGCCTGAGAGAACCAAGGCTTGCAGCTGTCCTTCGGCAGGAATGACACTCACAGGGACAAAGCAGGTGGCAATTGCACAGAGGGAGAGGAGGGCCAGGGCAAGGGTGAGTTCTGTGCACAGCACGGGAGGAGCTGGACAGGGCAATAATCTCTTGTAGTGAACCTTGTAAGGAGAATTTTGTGGATTCTGAAGGAAAAAATATCTGGGAGGCCCAGGAGAAGAGAGAGGGAGTAAATAATGAGCCCAGGTGTTCAGAGCAGGGTCAGTGGTGACAGAAGAGGCACAAGCAATTCTGTTCTGACTACATTCAGGAGAATACCTCTGGTAAAAGTACCTGTGTGACTTTGAGGACTGCTCTAACCACAAGTCTGGTGTGTCAGTAAATAACAACCCGTGAGATACTTGAGCCACGCCACGGGGGCAGGTCTCAGCTGCAGAGCTTTGTGGTTGCTGAGGAAGTAGGAAGCTCACGTCACGAGAACTGAAGCGATGTTGTGCCCCTGATAAGGCTAATGCAGCTTACGGCCCACGTGAAAATAACACTGTTTTCTTCAACAGCCATCCTGGTACGTCCAGTGCCTCCTCTTCAGCCTGTGCCAAGAGGTTAACCGGGTCGGTGGTCACACTCTTCCGAAAGTCACGTTGCAGGAGCTGCTGAGGACCTGCATGGCAGAAGTGCTTGCTGCCTACGAAAAGCTCGTGGAAGAGAAGCAGGAGAAGGTACGTGAGCAGGATCAGCCCTGGCTCCAGCTGGCGTGGGGCGGGAGGGTCGCTGGGCAGGCGGTGATGCCTGCACTCCTGTCCCTCGGCACAGAAAATGTCTGCCTGTAAGAGCTGGAAAGGGTGAGTACATTCTTCCCCTGCCTCTCTCAAAAATGAGGCAGAAAGGGGTCAGACACCACATTGCACGCTCAGAATGGTTCCGTTAGGTCGGTTGTTTCTTGGTGCTGGTGTGTTTAAACGTTTCCCCCGAAGCGGTCCTTTGACATCCTCTCGGTGTGAGTGAAGAGCCCTGTCCTGACTGTCCTCTCTGCAGAAAGCAGGCACCTTCCCCATGACCCAGAACAGAGCTCTGCAGCTACTCTACGATCTGCGGTACCTGAATATCATCTTGACGGCGAAGAGCGAGGAAGCAAAATCCAGCAGGATGAAGCCTGACTCCGGGTGCGGTGCAGTCCTGGGGTTCAGATACTAGCAGTAGTTTGTGGGACCCTAAAACACTTCAAACCAAGTCTTACCGGCTGTCAGGAGGATGCCTCCAGGAGCAGTGCCTTTGGGTCTCCCCAGAGAAGGGCAGCGCAGACTCTAAGCTCTGTCTTCACCGACACTAAGCTCATCCTCAAAATGTAGAAGGAGGGGTGGGATTCTGAGAGCTTGGAGACAGCAGGCTGGTCCCCCTGGCTTGCGTACGTGTCCGTAGGGCTGCAGGGATACCGTCAGGATGCCCCTGGAGAGAACAATTCGGCTGCCACCAAGAGTTAAAACCTTGTGTATGCTCCAGTCTCGAGGACTGAGGCATCTCTGAGCCGTACCACAGGGAGAAGGTTCCTCTGCAACAGCAGGTGCTGTAGGTTGGGTCATGGCTGGAAACACTTTAGGCTTGCTCAGTCCCCTCTTCAGGCCAAGTCCTTCTGAGTTTCAGAGGCACCAGTGAAACCCTGTTGGCGTCAGCAGCCGTCGCTAGGATGTAACCCCTGACAGGACTCTGCTCTGCTTGCAGGATTGAGAAGGTGACCGACTGCCTGGAGGGACACATAGATCCCTTTGACTTGGATGTTTTTACTCCACACTTGAACAGCAACCTTAACCGCCTGGTTCAGCGAACCTCCGTAAGTCCAAGGGAAAGGAAGGGATGGATCAGGAAGCAGGGCTGCAAAACACATTTTGAAGGGCAGCTGGGGTGGCTTTATAAACTGCTTAATGCCTAAAGATAACTACTGGCACTTACTCAGACAGGGGAAGAGTATTTAATGCGGGCTGAAGATAAGAGGAGCTTGCTGAGCTGGCTGCACGGCCCATAATCCTGCGTGGAGTTGGCTGAACTTTATCTAACAGGATTCACTGGAGCCTGTGCAATGCTAATTGGGTTAAGTAGTGCTGAAACAGGCCTAGAACTCAACTATGGTAATAACAAGCAGCGCCAATTAAAAGCAAGAGTTAAAGGGGGAAGGGAGACATTTTAAAAGCAATCACAAGCAGCGTGCCAGTAGACTCATCAGCAATGTACTGTGTGGTCAGCTCTGCAAGCTGCACCAGGGCAGGTCCAGGTTGGACATTAGGAAGCATTTCTTCTCAGCAAGGGTCATTAGCCATTGGAAGGGGCTGCCCAGGGAGGTGGTGGAGTCACCGTCCCTGGAGGGGTTTAAGACAAGACTGGCCATGGCACTTAGTGCCCTGGTCTAGTTGCCATGGTGGCGTCAGGGCAATGGTTGGACTCAATGATCCCAGAGGGCTCTTCCAACCTGATTGATTCTGTGACTCTAGGTTCTCTTCGGCTTGCTGACGGGGACGGAGAACCAGTACACGAGCAGGAGCGGCGCTCTGAGCTCCCAGGAGCTCCACAACATCTTGCCATTAGCATCCAGCCAGATCAGGTAAAGTACTCAGCTCTCCTGGGCGTTCTCATGTCTCTTTGGGAAGTGGGTCTAGAATTGCTGCTTCCCTATGACCAGCTGAATTTCTTTCTTCCATCTCCAAGATTTGGACTTCTGCCGCTGAGTATGTCGAGCTCACGAAAGAGCAAGTCTGCTACCAGGAGCACAGAAAGAGTTCAGGTTGGTAACACTGAGCCGTACTAACTCTTTGCCGGTACTCTAGAGCTTGCGGGGAAAGAATAACATAGCCAAAAGGTTAATATTTAACCTGATTTTTATTTTCGGTAAAATGAGAGAACCATTATGGCAACACAGCATGAGATGGTTTGGGTCTCCCCTTGACCCTCAAAAAAAAAACCCCAATGGCCCCTGTATTTTTGGGGTCCGCTGCTCTGTGGTAAAACATAGGCAATAACCACCACGAAAATGCAGGGAAGGCTTACACAGATGAGACGGTTTGAGATCAATGCATAAAAGACAATTCATTTAAAGATGCTGCAAGAACCTTTGAAGGGTACTCGCTAATTCTGTGAACTCCTTTCCAGTGCGGTGCTGACCTTTAACTCCTGACGAAGCCTGGCTTGGGTATTGAGGCCTGTGTGAACAGAGTGGCTTGCTTCTCTTGCAGAGGCTCTGTGTTGTCCTGTTTGAGTTTTAGCAGTAGACAACCATGATGTTGCTACATTTCCCCCGTTTAAAACATCTGCTTAAAGGGAGTTCTCTATGCTGAGGATGGAGAGAGACAAGGAATACCTCGCCGCTACAGGAAGCAGTAATTAGTAATCTGTTTCCTGTAGCTGTTATTAACCCACTAATCCATCTGTGGTGATGTCTTTTCAACTGGGACAGAAGAGTAAAGGTCTGGTTTTATCAGAGCAGAGGGTGTTACTTGAGATGCTGATGTTTACTCTGCAGCTCTTGTTCTCCACTGTTCAGAAGCATTAAGGACCAGACACAATACGAGGGTTATTTAACAGCCCAAAGCTTCACAATAAAGGTATTCTTGACCTCTTACACCTCAGCTGCAGTAGTGTGGAAGTGTGCAGTGAGGTCTGGCTCGCTCCTCCCACTCCCCTCGCCTGCTGTGGTGGCACACGTGTGTTCTGCGCTAGCCACGCTTCTCAGAATCCCTGCCAGCTGCGTGCTCCTTTTATGCTAAAACAGTTCAGAGGAGGTTAAAGTCCGTGGTTACTCAAGAACAGCTCTCTGCAAGGACAACAGCTGTACTTCTACGTGCTGTTATTCCCTTGCTCTGAGAGCAACAGCCCCTTCTCTGCAATTCAGAATGATTTTTTTTGAGTACTGAATGGGAAGTTACCTGTTGCTAACAAGCGAGGTGCTGTGCTGCTGCCACGCAGAACTGCTTCTGGTTGTCACTAACCACCACAAGTGACACCGCTTAGGTTGTGGTTCAAGCTCAAGTCGCCTAGGAAAAGCTGTTCTGTAGTGTACACCTCCTTGCAGCTACTATAGATGAGGGTACGGAGTAAGTCAAAGGTATGCTGTAATAGTTACTGACGCTTTTCTTTGTAAAAACTCATCAGGTTCCACCTCCTGCACTCCTAAGAGCAGAAGACGAGGCGTCGCGCCCGGGCTCTTTGTTCAGGCAGCTCGTAACCGAGGAGGAAGACACAGCTGCACCTTCTCTCTTCAAGCTGGGATGGCTTTCTGGCATGACCAAGTGATGCAATAAAAAATAAAAAGTTTCTCTGTGTATTTGTCTTCATGGATGTGGCTCTCCCCCCTCGGCAGGGACCAGTGACACCTCGGCTGGTATTGTCAGAAGAGAAATACTTTTCCATCCTTAGCGAGATCATTGAATGTGCCACTTGAAACTAGGCACGGGTCAGGACTGTCCTTGCCATCTGGCTGCTGGAACAGAGGTGTAGCTACTCTTCCACCTCCTGTTCGTAGAAGTTGCTAACCTTAAAGAAAAAAACAACCTACACACTGTAACAGAAAACATTTCACAGCTAGAAATGGGCCGTGGAGCAACGTAAGACTCCTCACCTCCAAAAGCCCCTCTGCAGGCTACTCTCTACCTTTCTCCACTGGCACCACCACTCTGCTCTCTACATGAACCCCCGGGGCACCGGGCATTTCAGCTACCGCTGCCCAAGCTTTCCTGGTTCTAGTTTCACATTTTTTCTTTCAGTGCTGCAGCAGTAAAGATCAAGCGAGATAAAGCTCATCGCACACCAAGCTGGGTGGAAAGTTTGCAGCTGGGGCTGTCCTAAGGGATTCCAGTGACAGCACCTACTCTTACTGTCTCATTAGCTCTAAACGCTCAAAGAAAATTATGTTGCCAAATACATTTTTTACTAGTTTATTGAAATTAAAAAAGACTTATAAAACTGAAGATGAACGTTTGAGAGAACTTTACATAAAGCAACAACTCGCTAACAAACAGATTAGGCAGTCGATTGGAATTGAACATTTTGCAACCCCCTAACACAGATATGGATTCCTCTGTCTTCTCTTAACACGTACTGTATGACCACCCCAAAAAGAATCCTATAAAAATTGCTTCAAAGCCCCTTTTGCATTGCAATAGTGCAGCAAACCACAAGTAAACAATTTCCTGTTAACCTGTTATTTCAAATATAGACTGAAAAGGCAACAGGCGTTTTGTGCAATTCCATTTTAACAAACTTTTTTAAGTTGAAATATCAAATCTACACAGTGCTGTCCCTTCACAGAAGGCAGGGAACTGATGGTCCATCATGTAGGAAGGCGTCCCCGGCTCTGTAAGCTGTGAAAGTGTGCTTCCTTCAGGATCTGGTTGATGTAGAAGTAAGGGCCTTGGCTTAGCGCGGACTGCTCGTGGAAGCACTGAGAGGAGACAGGGCTGGATCCCGCAACGGTCGGGGGGAGGCTGGTTTCTGCACCGCACGCTCTGTCGGGGCTGTTGATGCTGCTGCTGCTACTACAGCTGCTGCTGCTGCTTCCGCTCTCACTGCTGGAGGACTGAGACAAAGAGAAGGTTAACAGCAAAATCACACATTTTTCTCTCCTGTCCATAATGAAACACCTCAGGTAAGCAAATACTCTTTACAGTAAGTCCCCTCCCTTCCAGATTTTCAGGCTCACGTTCAGCCCGATGGACTAACGTAAATCCACCAAGTGCTTTCTTGGCATTCACAGCGTCTGTTATTGCCAACACACGCAAAGCGACACAGAGCCGAGGGCTGAGCAAGCTTTCACCCGGAGGTTCGCTGACCTCCAGTGCGGTGGATTTCAATCTGTCGGGTTTAGGCCCACCAGCTCTGCCCCCGTGACTCACGTTAGCACTAGTGAAGTTTGCTGAATTCATCCGAGAATTGGAAATTAAAGAACATTCCTACCGAGCTGCACGTGTCAGTAAAGGCAGGCAGGGCAGGAGGAAGAGTTTATCGCTCCTGTTCTAGCAGATGTTTTAGGTAAGCACCATGCAAAGCGTTTTCCTACAAGTCAATCGTTCTAAAATGAGATCTGAAGCATCCAAAGCAACAGGCTGTTAAAACCAAATGCAACACAAGACCCATTTTAAGTCTTTGAACACCTTGACAGACATACAACTACTCTTCTCCCAGTTAAGTACTGGGACAGCAATGTTAACTGGTAGTTTTCCATAACAATTTACTTGACATGACAGTGACAGAGCGACAGGCATCGAAGACTTCCACATGCAGAGAAGAGAACTCATGATTCAGCTCAGAGGACAGGGCTCATTTGCCAGCGTTTAGGATAAACACATCTCATGGTAATGACTGGAAGAGCATTAGCCATCACGGTCAGTGTTTCAAAGACATAAAACCGTTTGGTTTACACCATTTTAAGGGCTGCTAATGAAAGGTTCCATTAGTTACAGCTGAAATATTTCACTCCTGTGTGATACACTGTTCAGGACAACACTGCAAATGTTTAGCTGCTTAAGAATCAGAGAATGGCTGCCTTGCCATCCCCTAAGAAGTAAATTCACAAAACCAGCCAGCATAAGTGATCAACGGCCAAAAAACCACCCCCACATTTTTGTAAGTATTAAATAAACCCCCAGAAGTCAAAGCTTGGTGGCCACAGCAGAGGAAGAAAAATTTTTAAAAGTCCACAGTAATTTAACAGTCAGCACCACACCCAGAAGGCCTCACTTTGGAGTAAATCTGAAGAATGGTGGAAACTGCCCCTGGCACGTCTGTCAACGAGCAGGGAGAAAGGCCGAGGAAGGCCCTGTATGAGGACTGGAGGTGGACCACATCTCGGTGCCCACTGGGAACCCCAGGGCACTGATTCCACAATCGATTGGGACAATTCAACCACACGAATCTCCTTGTTCTGCTAAGCACCAAAAATGCTTCAGTTCTGTTTAGTACAGCAAGCAAGACAAGGGCAGCGAGGCTGCACCCGCGCCGGCGTGTTAGGCTCAGCTAGCGAGGAGAAAACAACAAAACACGCGGGAAGTCATTCTTGAGGAAGCAGCAGGTGTAACTACAAGAGCAACCAGCTCCTCTTCCTAACGCTGCTAACACGAGAGGGAGAGAACACCAGGAGAGCGAGGAGCCCCGAGATGGTGCTGGCCAGCCCATCTCATTTTGCATCGAAGCCCAGATGCTGAAATGCAATGCTGTTAGCTGAACAAGTCACAGCAGCCTTGGAGAGAAACCCACCGCACAGGACACTTTGCTTCCTTTTAGTCTGCGTTCCTTACTGTTTTTCGTTACAGCAACTTTCTGAAAATCAAGGTAAAAATCGAAATGAGAAGCTAGTATTACTTACTGCTAAAGTTTCACATCTTAACAAACACTTTAGAGCTGTTAGTAATGATTATTATAGGCATGGCTCATTGTTTTTAAACCGAGATAGTGTCCTGGGACGTGCTTCCTACACCTAAGGCTGCTGACAGACCTGGTTTGTCAGACCCTCTTTATTTCCATTTCTCTAATGCAAAAATTCACTAGCACGTGAAGCCCCTTTATTGCCCAAATCACGTCAAAGACCTACCATTTCCCCAGGCTGTGGTGCACATTCTGTTACGCATTTGGACTACAATCAGACAAAAAAAGAATCCTTAAAGTCATCAAGTCAGCAATGACAGGCATCCATACAATGAAACAGAGTTTTAAGCGAAAGGGCAAAGGAAAGTAGCCCAATTTATGAGTACTTTAAGTATCAAAAAAGCATCTTCAAGGTTTACCTGACTCATTAGCCCCTCTTAACATCACACTGAGTAGCTATAGAAGTTTAAAATAATTCCCAAACGTCCCATTAGATGTATTAATCTGATGACGTAGCACCTCCATCATTTATGACAAGGACTTAAGAAACAGCCATTCAGACCCTGCTGCTCTCAAAATCTTTCAAGATGAGTTTAACAGAGGCATAATCTGCTTTTAATTAGAATTTAAGACCAGCCCTCCTCAACAGTGTAATACTGTAGAGTGGCAGAGCCGCAATGCTAGACAAAAACTTTCATCTGGGAGAAGCAACTGCTGTCGTGGCATCAGCAATCTCTAACACGGGTATTTCTAAGCTCTGGGGAATCCTGTTGTCAGTCAGAATAACAAAGAGTAGCCACAAGAAATGAGGTTTTACAGAAGAAGGTTATTCAGGAAGGAAAAGAGCTAGTCAGAACACTGCAGACTCCCTTCCTCCCCACGGAAAATCGGAGCAAAGGGCCGTTTGTTGGTGGTTCCCCACCAGAGGATCCACAACAACTCTGCCTGACTTCTCATACAGGAGGGCACGAAGGGCTTTTACTGAATTTATAAGTGACTACCGGGGAAGACACCACAGCTAACCTCTTGGTACGTGGAGGACAGGCTGAACAGAGTGAAATGCAGTGGCAAATGCTCTGCTTTGCTGAGGATTAATGCTCGCTGTAGGTCTAGCCTAGCCTTTCCGTCGTGTGCCTGCTCATGGACCGAACTGCACAGCAGAAGTTCACTGTCATCCTCAGGCTGGCTGTCACCTAGGGCTGCGGGAGCAGTTTGTCCTAGGAGGAGCAGGAGCTGCACATCGTTGCAGCAATGTGCCAAGAAGCAGTGCTGACAGAGATTAAGAGAATCTCAGTTTCCCTCCTGTAAAAGTCAGAGTGGAGGATGCTGTCTGCCCTGGATGAAAGGACCACCCAGTGGGAGAAAACAGCAGATCTCCTTTTGCATCTGGTCTCGCTCACGTGAGCGGTGGGATTCAAAGTGAGAGTACCTGCCTCGAAGGAAAAAACCTCCCTTCATCTTACACATATTGCTGTAAACTCTGAAGAGTAAGACAAAAAAAGAAATGGAAAGAGATCCTGACAAAAGCCAAGTTCAGGTTTAGTGATACAGCTGCCTGATTTTCGTACTGAGGTTACGTTCTCAAGTAAACCACACTAAAACAGGCAACTTTCCACTGAAGGAAGACAAAAGGCATCAGTACTTTAATGTTTCACAAAAAGCAGGTGTTTGCAGATGAAAAGCAATTCTCTCCTCCTGTACTCTTTGAAGTCACAAACTGCTCCCACACACACACCTTCTCTCCCAGTTCAATATCCCAAAGCTAGTGGGGGTTTGTAACCAGCAACAGCTGCCTTTGCAAACGGCAAAGTATCAGGAAACTAAGTGAAACTATTACAAATAGCCACGAATTTCAAAGTGACATCAATCGGAAGCACTTGTGCACTATAAGCACAAGAATTTCTCCATTTGGCACAGGAAGCCCTTAAAGAAACATTCAAATAATACTGATTTAATCTCGTGGCTTGAATTTCTGGGCATGCTCAATTCAGTGCTCTGACACTGCAAGAAAACAAGCAAAAAAAAAAAAGCTCTAATTATCAGTAGATGCCATTGTGAATTTTGTTCCCTCGAGAACACTGAGTTTTGTAAAACTGTGTCCAGCAGGCGCATTCCTCCACTGCAGCGTCAACAGTAAGAAATTCTCCTCGCCTGCACGTCAGGGTTTAACGTGTTAAAAACGTACTTCAAGTGCATGCATGAAGCAGGAGTCTTGATGTTAGCCTCAGCCGCTGAACTCTGCACCGACCCTGCAGGCCATGCCCATGCTGTCCCCTTGCAGGCACCCCAAACCAAACAGCCGTTAAGGACAGAGTTAAGGTCACCCACTCTCGTGTGGCTACAAGACTATTTCAATCCCTGCGTTTTAGCGGCTTTGCCCAAACGCCCAGTGTTCGCATGACAAGCAAAGGTGCTTCTGCCACTCACCACAAAGGTTTTTCCTGATATTCTTAATTTCATTACTCCTACTTCAATCCCTTGTTCCACACTAAATTCTTCCTCCTCCCGCCACCAAGCTCGTTTAGCCATTAACTACTCTACACACGAAGAGGGGTTTAACCTGTTGGACAAGTGATTCAGTGTCAGACTGCGAGCAGCTATTTATGGTTCTACCCGTTACACTCGAGGAGCAAAAAAACTACTTCATCCCAGCCAGCCTTACTTCTGGCAGGAACCAGGATCGTTTGTCGTCACAGCAAATTCCTTCCTGATGAACATCTCAGCTGTCAGAGCATTTTCCATACAATATCATTGATTAGCACATCAGCTATGTGTAAAGTGTACTGGTTAAAAGAAAGTCTCCCTCTCAAAAGGAACAGTGGGATACAGAACTTGATATTTTAAATGCAAGTACACATTTGAAGCTGTTACCATATGATGTTGCTCAAAGTTACATAGCCCAAAATATTTTCTGTGGTCAAAGTACAGTTAATAGTTCAATATAACTGCAATAGTTCATAATTACTCATTACAGCCAATCTTCAGAGAGGGCTGTACAAAAAACAAGGGTATTTCAAAAACCTTAAAAGAAATCAATTTCATTAACTTCCAGGGACACAAACCAGGAGGGAGCCTCTGCTCTGCATGCTCTTTTCCATGTACGTTTTGCAAGAGAACTACATTGCTAATTAGAAAGGCATAGTGAATTTTCAGATGATTAATACAGGCAACAACTCAGGAAATCTGGCAGCAACTTGGAAATCAGCATTTTTTTTTAAAAAAAAAAATCTGATGGCTAGCAAACTGCACCACCCTAGAACACCTGCCATGGCAGCGATGACAGAAGAAGGGACAGTTTATCCCACGTCCAGCAAAAGGCCATGAAAAATACGAGTAGAAATCCAGTAGTTTGAGTTCAAGTATTTTAGCTGTGAAAGAGCAAGTCTTCCTTGAACTGCTGAGCAGCATCAGAACATTTTTTAAACATCAGATAAGCACCACTGCTTGCAACAGGCACTTTGTGTATCGCAGCAGTTGGAATGCTTTTTGACTTTCTCCCACAAATAATCACGTTACTATAAGTAAATGCAAAGCTGGAAGAGCAGATGGCCAGGCAAAGTGGCTGCACCCCCTTATAATCCCCCCTAGTCATCTCCTCAGGTCTGGACACGTTACACCTCATTTCAGACAGCAAAACTAGATGTGGCAGCAAATGCTTTTCTTGTATCTTCACTTGGGTACGGCTTATCAGGATTTGAAATGTATTAACAGAAATATTCAGGCCAAAGATAAGCAGGTTCACTGAAAACATGCTGATTTCCAAACCACGCTTTACAGATTTCAATCTCTGAAGTACACAACAGAGTCAAGCCTCGTGACCTCACACGCAAAGCAAAAAAGTGTTTTCATTAACTACTCTCCACAGATAAAATTTCACAGAATATTCCAACCGTTATTTAAAGTCAGCATTAAAGGAAACTGGATTTGCCTAAGAAGGCTCTCACCTCAGTGTCCCAAGTGTCCTGAAGGACAGTATTCCTGGTACTGCGTTTTGTCTGGGGAACATGACCGTCATCTTCATTGCCATTCCGTCTCCTCTTCCTGAAGGAAGGGAGAAAGGAGGAAAAAAAAACTATTAGCAATGTACTGATATACCTTCTGTTGTGTTCTCTAAAGGCAATTCTGCAAAATAAGCAGGAAAACTTGATACATCCTTCATTAATTTATCTAAACCTCTGATCTCTTTGTAGCTGTTCTCTACAGAATAGAGGAAAAACAACCATGTTTCTCCCAAAGTAGCCAGGCTGATGTTTTCTACCAGTTTAAGGCACATTGACCCACACCTGCCGTTAAAACCAGTGCTGAGCATCTTTCTAAATAAACTCGTCTGACAATTCTCAGCCTTGCAACTGCTCTCAGCACTCAGGCACGTCTAAATATAAGCTTTGACTTTGAATGACATCTGACAGGCTGAGAAAAGCACCCGGGAAGAGCGGCAGTGAGCACGCTTTCGATAAACACCCAACGACGTCCACCTTGCTTACATGAGCCTGCAGTTAGTGCCTACGACGACTTTCTTTAGTTTCTGCACTCTGACAGCATTTGAAGCTGAGTCATATTCCTGAGCAACGTTGTTTTCCACGCAGAAAGAAAGTTTTGGCAGAAAACACCTCTCAGGAAGACAAAGCCTTCCCTGTTTATGATGCATTTCCCATCCTCTTATGACATCAGCGCTGCTTCACAGCAGCTGATCGACGATGGCAACCCAGAATTCCTGTGAACCAACATCTCTTACTGTCCACAGAATATTAATATCAACTGATTTTTCCCACCATATAAACACCACAGGTCAAACAGGACCTCAGCACGCTGGGCACTATCCAAAATATAAGATGGAGCTGTTTTGGTGCCTAAAAATTAATACATACTCAAATGAGTCAAACAGACCCAAGCGAGGTATTTATAACTGAATCTGTTCTTACAGACAAGCTTCAGCAGCAGACTCAGCTGCCAGCATTTGGTCCACGCCCACAGACGAGGAGCTGCCTCCCAGCTCTCCCATCGCCGGGATGCCCACAGCACCCTCAACCCTTGTCCACCACAGCCCATCGCTTCTCCCTCTCCTAGCACCACTCCTCCTAGAAGAGGCATTCTCCCCTTCGCTCCACATCTGCATTCCTTCTAGATCCCTCCTTAACGCCTGCAGCCCCCAAGCAAACCCAACATCTCCATCCCCCACGGCCTACCCTGCTGCCTCACAGCTCCGGGCACTCACCGCCCAGCTCCTACATCCTTCACGGTCCCTCCTGTTTCTCCCCCACCCCAGGTTCTCCGCCCAGACAGGACCTACCTCCTCTCCTTCCCCATCGAGCCGAGAAATACCCCTCCAGCCCACCGCGAGGCCTCCCATATCCTCTGTATTCTCTACGCCCGTTCGATCTCCCGAACGCAACCAACCGCCTCCCCCGGACAGACATTTAACGGTCACAACAGTCACACTCCCAGCCCCCCCACCCTCACACCGTCCTCCCAGCGCCGCTCCCCGAGCCGCCACATACCCCCTACACCCCGAAACCTCCCCTGCGGTGCCCGAGGGGCAATCCCCCGCAGGCCGAGCCCCTGCCCCTCGCCCCGGGCCCCCTTCCCAACCACCACCGGCCCTCAGGCCGCGCTCCCCTCCCCCACCGCAGCTCGTCCCTCACCTCTGTCTCGCTCCCCGCTCGCTCGGCAGCGGCTGCCGGCAGCTCATGGCGGGCTGTGCTGAGCTCTGCGGGGCTGAACGAAGCACGGCGACAGGCTCCGGCGCGGCCCGGCCCGGCGCCCACCGCTAAGGAGACGCGTCTCCCCGCTCGGCTCCAACCGCCGCTTCCGGCGTCTCCGCGCGACTGCGCCTGCGCCACGCCCGCCCCGCACTGGCCACGCCCCGCTTCTGCGTCACAGAGCGCGCCGGGGCAGCGAGGGCGCGCATGCGCACTGCGCACGGCTGAGGCCCCCGCCGGGGTGGCTGTGCCGGCGCCTGACGGCAAAGGGGCCCGGGAGCGCGGCGGGGCCATGGCGGCGGCGGTGCCGCCGGGGCGGGAGCTGTGCCCGCACTGCCACAGGCCCTTCAAGCGGCTCCGCGCCCACCTCCCGCACTGCAAGGCCGCGCCGAGCCCAGCCCCCGCTAGCGCCCCGGGCCCGAGCCTAGGCCTAGGCCCCGGCCCTGCCGCCGGGCCCCCCGCGCCCCGGAGCGGCGCTGGCTCGGAAGGAGCCGGCCCCGCCGCCGGGCCGGGGGCAAGCAGCAGGCCGCGGGCGGGAGCGGCCGGTAAGAACAGCGGCGCGGGGCAGGGGCTCCCCGGCGCGGCCCCCCGGGAGGCGACAGCGGCGGCCCGGAAAGGGAAGGCGGCCGCGGCTGAGCAGGGTGGAGGGTCCGGCCCCGAGCTTCGCCGCCAGCCCGACGGACGCCGCGCAGAGCGGAAGGTGGAGCCCGCGGTGCAGGACGTAGCCAAGTCCCTTGATTTACTCCCCGAGGAGGTTAAAGATGTACCCGAAAAGCTGAGTAATGGAGTGAAAATAGTGATAGAGAAGCACCGCGCCAGGGTGGTCAGGGAGAAGAGCGGTGCCAGGAGCAGGGGTGCTTCAGCGGGCAGCCCCAGCACAGACAGGCCGCCTGGGGAAGGGCCGGAGCCAGGCAGTGCTGCTGACCACGCTGGCACAGCCCAGCCTGACCCGCGGGAGGGATTAACTGCTCCAAGAACTGCAAACACGGAGACGTGTGGCCTTGGAGCTGCAGAGAGTGCGTCTGCCAGCTCAAAGGGGGGAAAAGGCAGTGGTTTAAAGGCAACAAAAATACTCAAACTTCGAGATCCCCCTGAAGCTGACTGCAGAAGTAGCCCTGGTGACCTCATTCAGCAGGAGGGAATAGACAAAACTGTGACAGAAGAGAAGCAGATGCACCTAGAAGTTGGTGTGGAATATAAAGCCCCTCTTTCTGCTTTGCATACCAAGAACCTCCATCTGTCAGGGATAGAGGGTTTCAGAGGTCACAATGAAGGGACATCCAAAAATTACCTAACCAGCATACAAGGGCTTAGAGAGAGCAAGAAGCAGATGGCTGTAGTTTCTGAGCCCATCCTGAATGCGAGGAGGGACACAGAGCTGGCGTTGCACCAGCTCTTGCTCCACACCTCCAAACGCCAACCCATCTGTCTGTCCCAGGCCTCTGGCAGGAGCACGCTGGCAGGTGCCGTGGGCTTGGAGTGGTTTCCAGACTTATATCCTGGTTATCAAGGGCTGAGTATTTTTCCAAGGAAGTCTTTCCAAGAAGATGTGGGGATCACAACAAAGACACCAAAGGGCAGTTTCTCAGAGGGACAGCAAGGTGAGAAACAAAAGTCTCTGCTGCCGAGATTTACTGCGCTGTCAGGCCAAGCTGTCCCAGGGGAACAGCAGAGGAGATGCTAAGCTGCTGGGCTTGTCCAGCAAGGGATCCAGGAAGGATCCAAAGAGGTTAACTGTCCAACCCTCCAGCCTGCAAGACCAATGGTTTACATTTTTATTTAGGTTTGAGTCAGGCTCTTACATGTTTGGGCTGGTGGAGCCAATTCGCTTTGTGGGAGAGACGATTCACTCTTCGTTTCTGAGCAGTCAGTTCCAAGCCCGGCTCTCGCAGCCACGTGGGACACCAGCTCTCCTACCTTTGACCACTCTGACTTCTCATGGCACAGGTCCCCTCTCAGAAAGGCGTCTGATGGATGTAAGGCTGGGGGAGCTGCCCGCCTGGCTGGCCGCCTGTGACTTTTCTCCCCAGGGGCTGCTTGGAGGAGTGCAGAAAGGTGAGGTTAAATTCCTGGCTCTTGGGGCAGAATTGTCCCATTTACCTGGTTTACTTGCTGCAGCCTGGTCCAGGTGGCCAGTCTGGATCTTTATAAAGGTGTAAATAAATAGACCCAGCCAGTTCCTAAGATCTGTGCGTGATTTGACCCTTGTATTTCTGTTCCAACAGCCTGGAACAGCTATTACGACAAATACATCAACGTGAAGAGGGGGGGACCAGCGGGGATCTCCATGCTGCTGGCTGGGTACTGCCTCCTCAGCTATGGCTGGAACTATCAGCACATCAGTAAGATTTCCTTCTTGCTATCCATCTTATTTCAGGAATTCTGCCTTTTGCAGCAGGTGGAAAGTCTATCTATCTGCCATTTATGTTAGTTCAAGCTCTGAAATAATTTAAATACTTCACAATTAAGACTAATATCAGAGCTCAGAGAACAGTATTCTGACCTGGCTTGGGTAAGCAGAGGAATTTAGCTAATAAAAGTGGTGATAACAGTTGCTGATTCACAGCTTCTCCCTGGAGAGCACGAGGAAGCACCAGGAGCACTTTTAAACCCTGCACAAAGCAGGGGGAGGAGATGTTCCAGCACTAAGCACCCTTTCCCTGGATTTACTCATAGCTGACAGGGGATTTACTGCTGTTTGGGGAGTTTCCCCAGCAGGACTTGCTCTCATGTGCAGCTCTACAGCACGAACAGGGCCGGCTGCAGTCAGTTTCCTGCTCAGTGTCCCTGAGCGTAGCTCTCTGCTAACACTGCTCTGTTTTTTTTTTTCCCCCCCATTTTTCTAGAGTGTCATCGCTGGCGTAAGTACCACTGAAGAAGCTGGAACAGCACCCAAGGAACAGTCACAAATCTTTGACTGGGAGTCAGCAGAAGTGCTCAGAGCCAGTGTCCCTACAGGGATTCAAATCAGCAGAGCCACATTTAGTGTCAGAGACAGGTTCTTTCATTGGGGAGGGGGCTGCTTTCCAGTTACAGAGGGCCCCCAGCTGCGCTGTCATCACTGGTGGGGCTGCCCAGGCTCTGAGGGAAGGACCTTTGTGAAGGCATTAAAGCAGCAGCAGCAGTCAGAGCACAGCACCCTATTTCTGGGGGAAGAAAAAATCCATTGGATGAGCTGTTGTGCCCAAAGGGCAAACCAATGTCTGCAATTAGAGAAATGAGGACAGTTATGAGAGTGCTAGTTGTAGCCTGCCGTCACCAAACGTGTCTGGAAAAGGGTTGGTCATGTTACAGGCATGAAGGGTAAAAAAAAAAGGGACAAGAAGAAAAAAACTAAACTTTTTATTGAAAGAGTGGTGCAGTAGTACTGTGCCAGAGGTGTTTCACCAAGAACTCCCTCTCACCAGCAATAAAAGCCTTTGTGAATTTTCCTGCTTGGTACTGTGTGTTCTCAAACATGGTGCTTCTTGCCCCCTTCACAGGGGGTTAGCCCACCCACACCCTCATCTGCACAAGCTGGTCCCACACCCCTTCAAACCTGTGACTGCCCAGTGACCGCTCCCGCTGCCCGGTCCGTACGCAGCCAGCTGCACAGGAGGGAGCAGGCAGCTGTGAAGGGTCTGATTTTAGTTGTGATTCCTCTGCTGCTTGTGCAAAGAGCTGTGAGAGCTGGTGCTGAGCAAAACCAGCTGGCTTTTCTAGCCCAGCAGCTGCCCTGGTAGCCATCTCGCTGGCTCCATCGTGCTCTACAGTGTCCCCCTTCCACAGTCCGTGAGGGAGCACTCCAGTTACTCTCCCAGCAGGATTTCCAGCTGAGTCCTCCCACACTCAGTGGCACGGTGACCTTTCTGTCTGCACTGGGGAGAGAGGGAGAGGCAGGCATCAGTTTTGTGCTGATCAACCCAGTGCTGGGTTACCACGTGCTCATTTTCACATCGTTTCCCAGTGATGGGCTAACAAGACCTCCAGCTGCAACAAACCTCCAACCCAGAGGGACACGAAGGGCTCGCTGCATTCCAGGGCTGTTCCACTGCCTGCCAAGTGTTTATTACCCCAGAAGTCCCTTCTCCCCACCACCACTTGCAGGCAGATTATTTCAGCCCAAGCACAGCCTCATTCCCTGCTGGTTCACATGGAGAGGCAGGCTCCAGGGCTGAGAAACACAGCCCAGGGAGAAGACAGACATCTCAAGTCAAGGAAGCTCTTTGGAGAGCGCTGTGGGAGTCCCCATGCCACGAGCTGCCCCATGCCATAGCACTTTACCCTCCCTCCAAGGCAAGATCATTGCTCCCAGGCCTCCCAGCCCCAAAAACACTCACCTTGAAGCAGGTGCCTCGTTCAAGCAGGCTCTGGGGACCCAGGGGGCAGCTCTTGGTGTCCCACAGCTGTGCTGGCGGGTGCTGGGTAGCACTGGTGACTGGTAGAGGTGGCTCCATGGGTGGCACATCCTTGCATCCATTCTCCTCGCCGGCAGCTGGATCCAGCTGTACCAGCCCCCGAGGACAGCCAGCTCCCTGGGGGGGACATGGGGCAGTTGGCTGCTGCTGTCCCACAAGCTCCCACCAGAGCTGGGGCAGAAGCAAGAGCTGTGGGGCAGCTGGTGCATCACCCTGATGGGCAGAGGCACAGAGCCAAAGGGCTTCAGCTCAAGAGGGAATGGCATGGGACCTTCTGTGCATCACCTTGGAGGGATCCATGCTGCTCGTCATCAGCCCAGCCTTGAGGCTAGAGAGGGGCGCAGAGGACAGGCAGTTACTCCCTGGGACATGGCAAGCGGTACCCCCAGAGCTCCCCATGGCCTCTCAGGGCATCCCCACAGGGACTGGGGCTGTCTCCTGCCGACCTGCTGCAAACCTTGTGGTCACCAGCCCATGTTGGACATGGGGAGACACCAGAGGGGTTCAGTTAGTTCAGACAAGGGCCCGAAGCACCCTTGTCCTTGACCCAGACACTGCAAGGGCCACGGCCACCACTGCAGCCTCGGAGAGGGGCTCCCCCCCAGCCTGCCCCGTACGTACTGCATGAACTTGCACTTGGGTCCTTCTGGGCAGAAGCCGACGAGGTAGTTGGCACAGAGCACCCTCCGCGTGTGCTTGTACTTGCACAGGGGACCTGCCACGCAGGGGAGAGGTTTCCTGAGCCCAGCTTTCCCCAGCAGCCCCCTTCCCCTTCAGCTCTGTGGGGTCTTTGCTGCCCCAAGCACAAAACCCCTCTGGACACCCAGTCCCACTCCCAGGCAGTCCCCAGGCAACTGTGGTTCACCCTGCTCTGGCTCGGTCACCTCAGAGGTGGCAGGAGGTTGGGCCAGCAGCAGGGTCCAGACCTCTCATCACCAGTGGGTAGGGAACACGCGCTGCCACGGGAGCGTGGGCAGCCCCCGCTCGCCCCAGCACCCATCCCAGCAGCTCACCATGCCTGCAGAAACCACGGTCATACCAGGGACAGCCCACAGTGCTGGTGGTGGCATCAATGTGCAGGAAGGGACAGTCCTTGTTGCTGCACTGGCCTGTGGGAGCAAGAGGTGGGATGATGGGTGGGACAACGCTCGCTCAAGCCCAACGCAGTGGAAATCACCCAAGGGTGGGCTGGGTGGGAGCAACTAAGGTGCCCAGGAGCACAGTGGCCCTGGGTGGGTGCCAGCAGCGCTTCTTCCCACAGACAGGAGGTGGCATCAGGCACTTGCTCCAGGCCAGACCCGAGGGACACTTGTGCTGGGATGGGAGAGGCTCGCTGGGGTCAGTCCCACACCTACCGAGCTTGGAGTAGAAATAGCACTCGGGCATCTTGGTCACGTCGTACTCGTGCAGGAACTCGCACCCGTCGCCCTTCTTGCAGAGCCCGCGCAGCCAGTGCTTGCACACCACCGTCCTGTCCCCGCCGACATGCCGAAAGGGGCACCGTGCACCTGGCCATGGCATGTGCCCGCTGTCACAGCCTGCCCGTGCCCCATGGCCCCACCACCACAGCCCCCAGCACCCCCAGCTCCTTGGCTTGGGACCAGCAAGAGCTTTCCAGGATGTGGAGAAGATCTGCAGCACCCTCTGGGTGCAGGGGGCTGGGTCCCCCAGGCTCTGCCAAGGTCTGGCTGCCCTGTCCGAGCCCTCCCCGGTGCGGGAGGGGTAGGAAAACCATCCAAAGGGCCGGGGGAATGGCAGACTCTGAGCAGCGTGAGCATTTCGGGCCAAAAACCTGCCAACCCTCTGGCCACAGAGCGATCTGCCACGGGTGTGGGTGGGTTGGGGAGCAGAGCGGGGCCCCAGCCAGCTCCCTGGTGTCCCCAGGACCTTGCAGGGTGGGGTTGGTCCCGTCCCTTTGCAGCACTCACCCTTGGTGCACAGCCCTCGGTGGAAGAACTCGCAGACGGCCGCCCCCAGCTCTGCAAGGGAAAGCAGGGCAGGGAGAACTTCACCCACCAGCCAGGACCACCATGCCATCAAGGGCAGGAGCATCTCAGCCCCCCCAAAGCTGTGCCATCACCAGGGGAGCAATGCCCAGAGCCAGCCTGGCCCAGTAACACTGGGAGGAGGCAGGACCTGGGCAGTGTGGTGTGCACAGCAAGAGCCAGAAGCACCAGCGAGGAGGAGAACCCCAACACCCCCTGCACCCTGCCACCCTCCAAGGATACCACAGGACCCTGTCCCCAACTTACTGTCCATACCCGGGAAGGGCAGGGGCTCAGCTCCTCGCTGCTGCTCCACATCAGCTTCCAAATCAAACCTGATCTTCTCCACACCAGCCACCAGCTCCTGCATCCCCCCTGCTCCGGCAAGAGGCACCCCCAGCCCAGCACAGGCAGGGGAGCAGGCAGGGGAGCAGGCAGGGGAGCAGGCAGGGGAGCAGGCAGGGGAGCAGGCAGGGGAGCAGGCAGGGGAGCAGGGCTGCAAAGGGGCTACCCAAGGAAAGCACAGGTCACCCAAGGGAGCACCACGCTCTCCAGGTCCCTGCAGCCAGCCTGGGCCCCAGCAGCACTCCAAAACCCTCCTCCTCCCTGAGCTAGAGTAAAACCAACCCAGGCTGCAGCCCCGAGCGCTCCATTTAAAGCGAAGCTGCCCACATCTGATCTCAATTTGCAGCCGTGGTTGCCTGGTGCCGCAGCCCAGCTGCGCGGAGCTCAGCCCCTGGCCCCCATCCATCCCCCCTAATTGCACCCACAGCTGCTTTTCCTCCAGCCAGGGGCAGAGCAGCTGCCCCCCATCTCCCCAGGAGCAGCAGGGTCTGCTGGGGCTGGCGCTGAGCTGGGTTAACCCCCCCTCACCCTGGGGCTGCTGCTCAGCCTCCCACAGCGCCGAACTGGGCTGTAACTGGGCTCAGGGACGGATCCTGCGGGGTTTTTGTGGTGCTTTGAGCATTGCTGGGTGCACAGCAGCACCATCCCCAGCCCCGCTCTCTGGTGCTTGGTGCCCAGCAGGACAGACCCACGTCCCTGGGCTCTTGGTGGGGACAGCCAGGTCACACCTCGCACCCTGATGAGAAGCCCCTTCTATCCCCGCTGCTGGGCAGGGCTGCAGCAGCACGTGCTGGGCACGACCACGGTGCCACGCTGCTTCCCAGGGCTGCTGGGTGCCCACCCAGAAGAGACCACACAGCCCCTGGGTTCAGCCGAACGCTCCGTCCCTGCTCCATCACGCGGCTCCCGCAGCCCCGGCACACGCCTGGAGCGACGTGGCCTGACACATCGGGGATGGAGACCTGCTCCCATTCTGTCACTAGCTATAAACGCACTGGACCGGCGCTGCCTGCGGGTGCTGTGCACCGAGCCGGCACCCAGCGGTCACACCGCCTGCGTCCCGTGCACACGCCGGGTCCCGCGCCGAGATGTTCGCCCCGTGCTGTGCAGATGGAGGCGTTTGGGGAGACCGTGGGTGCAGCCCGGCCGAGCTGCCCTCCCCTGCAGCAGGCATGGTGGGACACCGCTGGCATCGCGGCGTGACTCCCTGCTAGCCCAGGACGCGTTGCACTGGCCCCGTGCTTGTCGCTCGCAGCCTGCCAGGGCCACCGTCCTGTCCCGTGGAGCGGGGCCGTGTCCCGTGCGCGCTCAGCGAGCCGGCACGCGCTTTCTGCCCCGTCAGCTCGCGGCAGCGCGGTGCTGCCGAGCGCGAGGCTGGAGCCGACAGGCGTCACAACGATCCTGATCACCAAGTGACAGTCGCAGGCAGCCGGCGAGGCCCCAAGAAACAAGGGAACAAGGGGACCCTGGGACAGGGTGCAGACCCCGGTGACCTGCCCTGCCCCGCTGCTTTGCATCAGAGTAAGGGACAAGAGGAGCCGGGTCCCCCCCAGCAGCCTGGGGACCTCCCAGGAGACAGGGACCAGGACCATCGGCTCAGGGCAGGGGCAGGGGGCTGCGGCCCCGGGACCGTGGCACGGGGGGCCGTGCAGCGGTGACCAGGGCAGAGGCAGCCCGGTGAGCTCAGAGCCACCAGCTGCAGCTGCTGTTGTTCTCCCCATCGCGGACAATAGCCCAATGTCCCACGCCGCGGGGCCTTGGCGCGCGCACAGGACCCCATTGTGTCCCCACCGCGGCACAGAGCTCACCCCCTCCCACTGCCTTCACCAGGGGAGATCCCTCCTGGAGGACAGGGGCACCTCCTTTGACCGGGAGATGCTGGAAGGGCCAAATCCTTTCCTCCCCATCCCGCACCAGTGAGGAGAGCCTGGCTGGTGCTCCCGGCAGAGCCAGGCTCTCCCCCTGCTCAGGGAAGGGCTCCGGGGCTGCTCCTGGTGCTTTGCCCCATCACAGCCCAGCTCCATCAGCGGGGCCGGGGAGGGAGGGCACCCTCCGTGCTGGCAGAGCCCTGCTCGCACCGGGTGCTGAGCTGTGGGATGGGAGCGACCCACCCTGCTCCCCGTGCCAAATGCAGCCCCTCCATCCCCCCTCCCTGGGGTCAGCAGGGGCCACGGCCACCCCATGGGGCCAGGAGCACCCAGGGCAACCCCAGCCCTGCTCCCCAGCCCGTGGGAGCGGGGACAGCCAGTCCTGCCCCGCTGTCACCTTCCCCTCCTCCCCGGCTGGCCAGGAGCGGGGCCGTGGCGAGGAGAGCGGCATCTTGGCAGAGCCGTCCCTTGGCCGGAGGGTCCCAGCCCCGAGCCAGATCCGGGCAGCGGGAGCTCGCCCGCTTCCTCCGGCCGCAGGCAGCCCCCCGCGACGGGCACACAAAGCACGGCCGCGGCGGGGGCCGAAACACCGGCCAGGGACCAGCCGCGGGGCAGGACTCCAGCCAGGGACGGGCAGCCAAGGCGGAGGCAGCAGGACAGGGTGTGGGGGCACAGAGAAAGCCGGTCCCCACGCGTGCAGCGGGGCACAAACACACGTGTCCCCAGGAACTCAGGCCACCGCTGTCACTACCGTTTCCTTTTATTCTTTGCATTTGTACATACGTGGTATAAAACCCTCCTCTGCCCCCCGCCTGCACCAGCGCTGCCCAGCCACACCGGCCCTGCGACGATGGCCACGCAGGACCCCGGGGCTTGCCCTGGCTCCCACGGGGGACAGATCCACGCTCCCATCAGCATCCCCGGGAGCAGCTGGTGCCGCTCCGGCGATCCCCGGGCTGCTGGAGGAGTCAGGCATCAGGGATGGATCCCCCCACCCGAGGGACGGGGCTGGAGGCTCTCGCTCTGCAGAAGGTCCCCAAGGAAGCCGGGGAGCTGGAGCTGCCCACGGTGCCGGGGCCCCCTCTGAGCTCCAGAGCCAAGTCCTTCCTCACGGGAAATCTCCCCTCCGTTAAAACCAAAAGCGAGAGTAAAGAAAGTTAAGTACAAATCAGAGCGCAGTAAAAACCGTACGGCGGAAAAAAATATATATATATTACTAAAGGGGCTAAAACTTGGAAGCCTCGTCTTGTTTGATCCTATATTGCTTTAGTGGGGGTGGGAAGAAAAGAGCTAATATCCAAAATCCAACAGAAAGAACAGAAATCGAGTCTGCTTTCCCCTCCCGGGATGGGCTGGGGCTCACCGGGGACCGAGAGGCGTCGGGGCAGCCCCCGGCCCCGGCCCAGAGCGGTGTCCTGCCACAGACGGGGAGAGGGAAGGGGTGAGGAGTTGAGTCTTCCCCAGCACCACCCGTTGCAGCCCCGGGGGATTTGGCCCCGTGTCCAAGCAACCGCAAATGAGAACCAGCCCCCTCGGCTCGGCCGCCCGCCGCTTATACTCTGATCTCGTCGTCATCATCGTCGGCGAACGAGAACTCCTTGTCGGGGCGTTTCGGGGGGCCTCCCCGCTGGCTCGGTGGCCCGGGGACGGGGCTGCGCTCCTCCGGCCCCGAAGTGCAGCTGGACACCGAACTGCTGTCCCTGGGGCAGCAGCCGCCGGTGCCGCGGGACGGGCTCTGGCTTGGCGGGGCGGCCGCGGGGGAGCCGGGCAGGGCGGCATCCGCCTCCTCCTCACGGCTCTCCTCCGCCTCGGGGTCTTCATCCTCCTCCCACTGCTCCTTATCCATGATGCTCAGGACGTCCCCGAGCATGGAGGGCCCCAGGTCGATGTGGAAGGACATGATGGACTCGGCGTGCTTCATGCCCGCCCCGCTCTTGGCCACCACGACGGGCAGCTCCGTGATGTCCCCGAAGTCGCGCTCGTCCAAGCCGGGGCTCAGCGGCCCCGCGGCCGCCCCGTTCGGGCGCTGCTGCTGCTCTTCGGGGCTCCCCTCCTCGGGCAGCTTCTTGACGGGGCTGGAGGAGAGGCTCTTGGGCAGCTGCCCCGCGCTCCTGTCCACCTCCTTCTCGTTGAGCTGGGGCAGGGAGACGGCGTTCTTCACGAAGAGGGCCGAGTCCCGCAGCGAACCCAGCATGTCCCGCCGGTCACCTCGCGTCACCGACTGCGAGCGCTTGCTGCTGCGGAAGCGCCGGGACAGCAGGCTGGGTTTGGAGGCACCGGCTTCCTCGCCTACCTCTGGCCCAGGCTCGCCAGCCTTGCTGGTGAGGAAGGAGGTGTCCCCGAAGGCGTCCCCCGCCCGCCCCACGTGCATGGTGTGGCGGAAGTCCCCGAGCGGCGCGCTGATCATCTCGGCCGTCAGGTCGGCCCGCGAGCGCCGCTTGGAGTGGGCAGAGTTGGAGACGAGTTGCTTGAGGATCGGCATCGCTGCAGCGGGGCGGCCGAGACGGGGCCGCCGCGTCCCACGAACCCGGCTGCTGCTCGCACCCCGCTGCTCTGCGGCTGGGCTCCCACCGGCGTCACGGACGGGTCACTCCTAGGGGACAGGAGAGAGGGACACGGTCAGGCTTTGAGGACCGGATGGGCACAGCCCATCATCCCACCAGGCTGCAAAACGTGACCCCACACCCCCCAGCCGAGCGGGTCCCAGACCCCATCCATGGAGGGGACGTGCAGAAAGGCCCGCAGGAGAAAGACCTGGGCACGGGGGTGCTGCAGGACGGTCCCCAACCCCATGCCCCACATGAATGGGCACAAAGAGGGACGCAGGGCACCCACCGTCCCCTCCCTGCGCAGCCCCAGCCCGCCGGCGCGGGGCACGGCAGTGCTCGAGCCTCTGGGAGCTGCACGCCGAGAAGATGCCTGGGATTTTTTTTTTAATTGGAAGAAAGCAGGGAGGAGCAGACGCCAGGAGGAATTGGAAACAGACGGCAGGAAGCGTGCGAGGAGGGCGCAGAGCCCCTGCGAGGCACCGCCGGCCGAGCAGCGGGACGGGGGGAGCCCGGACGGGGGATAGGGCCCCACGGGAACCCCCCCACCCATGCTTGGCAGGGTGGGGGCGTGGGGACGCAGCCTTGCTGCTGCCCTTGAGCACACCAAAGCCCTCCACGCTGCTCCTCGCTGCACCCCACGTCTGGCTGTGCCCACCCGCCCCAGCCACCGCACCGTCACCGCTGTGACTCAGGGGTGGCAGCTGGCGGCAGAGATGACGAGGGCCCTGGCTGACCGGGACACGGAGAGGCACGTTCCTCCTTCCCCTGGTCACCTCGGTGCCCCCCCCAGCCGCCCCGTCCAGCCCAGCGCCCATGGCCCCGCAGGAGGGGACGAGGACAGCGACCACGTCACCGCATCCCGCACCACGTCACCGCATCCTGCGCTTCCCCTGGCGCCAGGCAGCCCCAGGTGGTCCCAGAGAGGCTGCCAGGGAGGAAGGGCTCGTGGCCGCCCGCTTCCTCCCTTCGGGCACCACTGGCGACACCGCGGCCCCGTGACGTGCACGGGGAAGGGACCAACGTCTCTCCTCTGAGCGAGCCTCGGGGCAGGGGCCGCATCACCCCCGTTGCCCACCCAGCCCCAGGGCGCAGCTGAGCGGCTCTGTGGGGTCGGCTGGCAGCGAGCCCCGGCCCCACAGCCCACGGGCAGCGCGGTCCCTGCACAACCTGGCCCCGTACCAGCTCAGACAGACACCGAGCGGGCCACAGCATCTGCCCCACAGCTCCCGGCACAGCTCCCGGCACAGCTGGGGGAGGGCTCCTGCCCCCAACCCTTCCCAAACCTGCCCCGTGCCACCTGTACATCCCCCGCAGGGCCTCACGCACGCTGCGGCCGGGCCGGTCCCATGATGGCAGGACGGACTCTGACCCCACGCAGGTGCAAAGTCCCAGGGGCTGGCCACGGCACGGCGGCAGCGGCCACGGTCCCCATCCACCCCCACGCAGGATCCCACCTCTCGGTGGGGCGGCCGCCCGACGCCGCTGCGGCAGAGCCTGGGGGATGCGCCGGCACACCCCGGGGGGTCTGGCCACGGGAGCCCCTGGTTTACCCCCAGCAGCCCAGGGAGGGGACGGAGCAGCCGTGCCACCTTCTCTGCACCCTCAAACCGGGAGCTGGGTGCGCTTCTTCCCTCCTCACCCCATCCGAGGCTGGAGCCCCTCGCCGGGACCTCTGACACCCCAGCTGAGCGCGTGTGCGTGGCACAGACGTTTCCCCCTCGCAAGGTCTCCTTCCAGGCCGGCATTCCTCCAGCCTCAGGCTTTACATAAACCAAACCCTCCCGGCGAGCTCCCCAGCTGGGCCAGGCAACCGTGCTGCTGATTTAGGCCATCTGGGGACTGTCCCTCCCTTGTATTTAGATTTCGGGGCCAAGTTCAGCATTTGCGAGATACCTCGCAAGCCTCGGCGAAGGGGCCACCGGGAGGTTGGAGCAGCCTCCCCGGCCAGCAGCTCTCCATCACCGTCACCAAACAAGCCGCCGCTTCCCCCCCTCAACGCTCCTGCCCACGAAGCCTTTTAAGTCTCCCCCCGTCCCTCAACGCTTCGCTCCCAGCTCGCCCGGAGGGTGACGGCAGCGCGGCAGGACGCTGCTGCCCGGCTGCCGGCCCCGTCCTGCCCGGGGGGAGCACGGCACAGAGCCCTTTTCTCCTCGTCTCGCTCAGGGAGAGGAGAGCGGATCCTGTGACATTCCCACTGCCGGCGCTTTCACAAAGGAAACCAGGCCAGGGCGGCTTCGCCACCGACCAGGGAGAGCTGCTCTGTAACCCGAGCGAGCCCGCGGGCAGGCTGGCAGCGCTGCCCGTGCCAGGGCAGCGAGCCCAGAGCTCAGCCAAGTCCCAGCGGGGCTTCGGGGAAAGGGGAGGCGATGGTTCCTGCAAGCCTGTGTCGAGGACAAGAGGGATAAACTGAACCAAAACAGCATGTGCTGCTTCCCACCTGCCCTCTCAGCCCGTTGGGACAACGAGCCTCAGGTCCTCGGGGACACGATTTCCCCTGCGAATGGGTGTTTGCAGGACAGCGGGGTCCTGCAGCCAGCGCGGAGGGTGGGACAGCCCCGGCCGGGACCGCGGGCCCTGATGGTGGAGGCTTCCCACAAGACCCCCCCCATCCTCCCCATCTCATCCCGCTCAGCACCAGCCACCCTCGGGGTCTGGAGGGGCTCAAAGAAAGAGGGTGGGTGGGGAAACGCCGAGTCCAGCCGCACTCCTGCTCCCCAGCTCGTCCCGCTCATGGGCTGGGAGAGCCAAACCCGCGGAGGGGGAAAGCATCCCGGCAGAGCACCCCAGGCAGCACCCTCCAGCCCAGGGATCAGCAGATGCTCTCCCCACCCTGCCTGGCGCTGGGGCAGGGGCTGCGCTGGACCGGTCGGGCTCCCCCTGCGCCGCCTGGGGCCAGGGAGAACCGGCACACCGGGGCCAGGGAGGGCACGGCAGCTGCTCAGCCCCGCTTTCGGGTGCGCTGCCCCTCGGGGATCCGGCTCGGGCGGCCCTTTGATGCCGCTGCCTGGCAGACGGCTGCCGGAGCCAGGGCATGGATCACGCCCTGCCACCGCCAGCCCCAGGAGGGGACCAGCCCCGTGTCACACCCTCGCGTCAGGCTCCCCGGCGAGTCTTCCCAGGGCCTGGGGGCAGACGGTCCTGTTAGTGCGGGCAGCCCAGGCGCCCCGGTGACCGCCTCCACCCCGGCGCGGTGACAGGTCTGGTCCTGTCGCTGGCACCGGGACACCGCTGCCGTTCAGCCGTGGGATGTGCAGAGTGGCCCCGGCAGCGAGCGTCGAGACGGGTCACCGGGGCGGGAGGCGACGGTCGGGTCTCGCCGGGGCTATCGGCACAGCGATGGGAGCCAAGCTGGGGAGCTCCCTGCCCCAGCGCCGGCACGCCGGTGCCAAAAGCAGAGCAGTGCTCCCCAGGGGACTGCCAACGAGCGGGAGCGAGCCAGAGTTCAGCGAGGAGCTATTGGGAGGACACGCCAGAACACGCACAGGACCATAAATCCTCCTGCTACGGGGCTCCGCAGGGCGAGGAGGGGACGTTTCCAGGGGGAGAGGTTATCTCCTCGCTGGCCCCGGCTCCGTGTCTCACAACAACAGGGGCTGGCCTGGGTCCGACAGGATATACCCGGGCTAAACAGCCCTCCCGGCCTCCGCCGGGCTCCGAATTCCTGTGGTTTCGCTGGGGTGGACGGGAAGTAAACAGGCCGGCTTCCCACGGCTCGGCCGCGGCACCCTACCTGCCGGCGGGCCCAGCACCCCGCAGCGGCCGCCTCGGGGGGCCCACGGCCTCGGCGGCTCTGTGCGCCCGCGACAAAACCCGGGGAACAAAGGGACAGACCGCCGCGGTCAGCACAACGCCGGCGGCGCCTGCGGCAACGGCGCGTGGCCGCCGTCGGGGCCGCGGAGGGACCCCCAGCACCGGGCCAGCCCACGGCACAGGGTCGGTGGCCGGCCCTGGCATTGGGATTCAGGCCGGCCTCGTTCTTCCCCACCCTGGACCCAAACCCACTGAACCTCCTCGGTGCTAAACCTCAGCTGGCCTCGCTCCACGGTCTCCGAGGGAGCTGTGTCCAAAACAGACTTGTTTACCGTGCACCCTGCGAGGGAGAAAGCCCCGTCCCGGGGCGCAGAGCCCCACGCTCCTGTCGCCGCCTCGCTCCGTGCCTCAGTTTCTCCCCCAGACCGCTAACGATCCCTGCTCCCTGTAGAACGGCCTCCCCGATCTATACATTCGGCGCTTGGAAACATCTATACCACACGCCGGGGTCAAACCGGGGCGGCGCGGGCCGCGTCCAGCTCCCCACGAGCCGCCGCTGCCCGCCAGCCCCCGGCTCTCCCGGCACCGGGGCGAGTTGGGGAGCCAGCCCCGTGCCCAGGCTTGCAGAGCCGGGCAGGTCCCCGCTCCCCAGGGCGCCCACGGGAGCTGGCATGTGCCACGCAAGGATGGCGAGCGGTGCGGGAGGGCTGGGGGGGGGGGGGGTGGGGAAGCCCTGACCCCTGTCCCGGGCTGCAGGAGGAAGAGCTGGCGGTGGATTTCGGGCGGCTCTGACTCAGCACCCGCCGGTGCCCGGCCCCGGGGTGCTGTTGGACCCGCTCCAGCGCGGCCAGGAGCCGAGAAGGATCGCGGGCAGCCGCCGCCCCGCCCGCGACCACCGCCGGCTCCGGGCACCGCCGCGCTCGGGAGCGGGGGGAGCCTCCGGGGAGCGGCCGCCGGTGGCCGCTGCCGGGGCGGGGAGAGCCGGGCCGGTGCCCCGCGCCGGGCCAACACGGCTCCGCATCCTGTTAACCCCTTCGCCCACCCGCGCCGCCGACCGGCCCCGCGCCCCGGGGGGTGGGTGCGTGTCGGGGAGGGGAAGGGGGGTGTCACCGCCGCCCCCGGAGCGGGGCTCGGGGCAGCCCCGGGGACCCCGCCCGCCGCCGGACAATAGCCGAGCCGGGGCCCGGCTGCCTCTCCCCGCGCCGAGCCGAGCCGTGCCGGGCTGAACCGAGCCTAGCGTGCCCCGGACCTCCCCCCGCCCCTACCTGCGCGCCCGGGACCCACGGCCGAGCCGTGCCGGGCTGAACCGAGCCTAGCGTGCCCCGGACCTCCCCCCGCCCCTACCTGAGCGCCCGGGACCCGCTGCCGGCCCACGGCCGAGCCGAGCCGGGCTGAACCGGGCTGAACCGAGCCCGAGCGTGCCCCGGAACCCCCCAGCCCCTACCTGCGCGCCCAGGACCCGCTGCCGGCCCATGGCCGTGCCGAGCCGAGCGGAGCCGGGCCGAGCCGTACCGAATCGGGGCCACACCGCACCCCCCCCCACTACCGCCGCGGCGGGCATGATGTCATCGCCCCGCCCGGACCAATGGCCCGGGGACACGTCACAGACCAGCCCCACACCCTCCATTCAAACCCGAGTGGGGCGGGGTGGGGGGAGGGACCCCTCGTCCCCGCCCGTGGGGGGTCCCGCGGGGGTGGGGGGTGTCCCCGAGTGGGGTCCCGGCCCCTCCACGGGCAGGGTGCAGCGATGGGTGGGGGGGGTCCCAGATTCCCACCCTCGGGGGGTCCCGAGTGGGGTCCCCGGGGGCAGACAAGGGGCTGGCAGCCCCCCTGGCAGAGCGGCCGGGGGCTGGGGAGGTGGGGGGCGACCGATTCTCGTTAATTCAGGGGATTTAAGGGCCGAACTGAGCAGCCGGGAGGAGGCGGGCTCAGCACGGGGCAGCACCGGTGCCCACTCGTGCCCGTGACACCCACGGGGCTGCAGCACCCACACTCGCCCCCCCACCGTGCCCCAGCTCTCTGTCCCCAGCCAGCCCCGCTGCTCCATCCCCCTCGGGGGGCCCTGGGTGCGTTGGGTGGTCCATGGCTGGGATACCCTGGCGGGGGCGCAGGGGGTGGCGAACGGGGTCCTGGGGTGCCCCAGCTGTGTGACCCTGGGGATCGGGTGCTGCGGCACGACGCTGCAGAAGCTGAAGGTTTCTCATGGCACCGGTGCCAGGAGCTCCATTCCCTGGGCTTGGCAGCACCAACGCAGGCTGGGCAGCACCAGGCGCTTCGATGACTTGTCTGGCGCAGGCTCTTTCCTCCGTGGGAAGGGCAGGAGGCCACTCACGGCATAACCACAGCCAGCGGGGGCAAGCGTGGCACTGCGGAGACGCTGGGGTTGGCACGGTGGAGAGGCTCTGCCAGGCTGAGCACCATGGCCAAAGCCTCTGCCCACAGCCCGGGTGCCTGGCACCACCACACCTCTGCCAGCACCCGCAATCTCCTTCCCAGGCTGTGTTCCTTCCTCGGTTCACACCAGTGCCATTTTCATAGCCAGTTTGTTCGGCAAATTTTATTTTCCTTGCTTTCCATATGGGGAAACTGAGGCAGGAGGCAGAGCCCCATGCCCACAGTTGAGCAGGAGGCCCCTGGGAGCCACCGCTGGATGCAGCTGTGGTTTGTCGGTGGGTGAGGAAGAGGAGGAGGGTTGGCCAGAGCCCCAGCCAGCAGCTCTGCCCGCTCCTGTGGGGCCAGCGCGTGTTAATGACAGGCTGGCACGGCACCGGCGCGGCGCCGCTCGCCTCACCTGACGCTGTCATGGGAGCACAGAGCTGGCTGAGACAGCACAGTCAGGAGGGATTAACATCAGCTGGGTGGTGGGAGCCGCGGGGGAAGGCTCCCGCGGGCTGGCCTGACTCCGGCTGGGAAGAGCAGGCACCCACTCAACTCGAAAAACTGCCTGGGAGAGACAGCTCGGGCCACCCAGAGCCCCGGGCTGGATGTGGCCCTGGGGACATGGCAGCGAGGTCGGGGTGCTGGGAGGCTCGGGAGCGTGGTGGCTGCTTCGCTCCGACCCCTCCTGAACCCGTCGCTGGTTCCTTTTACTGCTTCTCGGCAGCTTTTGAAAGCAGAAAAGACAAAAAAAGAAAAAGGATTGAAAAGCACATTGAAAAGCAGGGCAGGGAGAAGCGCCCGAGCTTCCCAGCAGCCCCATCCCCTCCTCCTGCCGCCAGCGCCTGCCAGCTTTGTCTGCCGACGCTGCCTCAGATGCTGCCAGGTCCTTTTCCCGAGCCCCGGTGCTGCAGCAGGGTGTGGGGACGGCCACCCGGACACCCCAGGGTGCTGGGAACGGGGCATTGCCCCCACAACCCCCCCCACACCCCTCCAGCCCCAGGGCCCAGAGCTGGATGCTGCCAGAAACCCCTCCAACAGCCCCGCTAACCCCCCCCCGGACACCAGCGTGCACCCACAGACGTGGGGTTTCACCCCTTCCCCGTGCCAGGGGTGAGGGGTTATCCGGCAGGACCACCAGCACCTTGGCACCCATGGGTGAGTGCCAGGACACGCCGTGTGCAGGTCGCAGCCTGCCACGGTGGGCTCGCCGTGCAGCCGCCTGCCTTCCCCTCCCGGCACCCTCCCCTGGCTGCCCCATGCCAGGGAACAGCCTGGCACAACCCACCACCCACCCAGAAACCCATCGCCTGCCGCCCAGGGGACCCACCTGGAGGGTGGCTGCTGTAGGGTCCCACCACGGCTGGCAGCACCCATGGAAACGCCCCATCGTAGCCCAGCGCCGGCACAGGGACCCCTTTGGCCAGGGTGCCACGGCGCGCACAGGACGGTGGTGCCAGGACACCATCACAGGGAGACCTGGGTCCGTCCTCGCCGCCGCTCTCCTGTCCCTGCCGCCCCGGGAGGGCTCTGCTGGTGTCCCCACCACCAGCTCTGCCCACGCCGCCGGCACAGCGCAGGAGGCGGCAGGGCCTTGGGGCACGTGGGGCTCTGAGGATGTGCCAAGCCCCGTCTGGCCCCCTGGCGTGGCAGGAGGGGCTGTCCCTGTCCCCGCAGCCCAAGGCAAGGGAAAGGTGGGGACACTTGGCTCTGCCCTGGGAGCTGGCAGGGAATGGGGGAAGTCTGGAGGAACCCAGACATCTCCCCATCGCATCCAGGGCAGCGAGAGGGTACCACTCCCGTGCCGCCCCGTCCACACAGCGAGGTCTGGGGGTGCCTTTTGGACAGAGCTGGTTGTGGCAGCAGCGTGGTGAAACCCAGACCCAGTGAGCCCAGCCGGTCCGGTTGCATCTGTGCTGTGGGGAAACTGAGGCAGCGCAGGTGAGCGAGAGCTCCCGCTAGTGCCACGGGCACTCAGCCCACCTCTGCCATGCCCACACCGGGCTTTGTGCCATGCCTGGCTCCCGGACTGTCCCAGGGAGGTTCCCTGGAGCAGCGCGGGAGGGGAGCATCCCTCGCACGAGGAGCATCCCTCGCATGGGGAGTTTCCCTCGCATGAGGAGCTTCCCTCGCACGGGGAGCTTGCCTGTGCTGCTCGACTCCCCAGACCTGCTCTGCCCCACATCCCCCAGCCCCGGAGGAGGAAGGTCTCTCTTGCACAAGCCGGGACGCCCGGGGCTGGAGCCGGGCTGCAAAGGAGGGGCAGGATTTGTGCAGCCCCCCTCTGCCCCCACGCCAATGTCCCCACCCAGGTGTCGGGGCTCCCTTCGGTGCCAGCTCCAAGTAGGTCAGATGACTCACCCCCAGAAATGCCCCTCTGGGGCCACCACGATGCTGCTTCTGCCACCGCAGCGTCCCCCGTTCCCACCCAGCCCAGGGGACAGGCGAAGGGGGGCTGCGGCCCTGGGTCACACACCCCCAGCTCCAAGCCGTCCCAAACGCAGCGCCTGCAAAACGCTCCCTCTGGCACCCCCAGACCCTCGCCCACACCAGGGTGAGGGTCCGGGCATGTGCCCACGAGAGGCTCCGAGCCACTGCCCTGCCGGCAGCGGGGTCCTGTGGCAAGGGGCTGTGCAGACCCCACAGCCCCCGGCCAAGGGAGCTGGCGCCGGTGCTGTGCCAGCAGGCTGAGCCGCCCCAGCCCTCGGCTCCAAACCCGGAGGGGTGACGGGCGATGACACCCAAGCGTGTCACCCGGCTTTTCCTGCCAGGCCTGACGGGCAGAGCAGGCGGCGAGGGCGGCTGCGAACCACCCCGAGAGAAACCCCCCGGTGCCAGCGATGCCACGGGCTCCCAGTGCAGCGGGGTCGCCTCCCTCCTCCCCTATCTCACCCCTGGGTCCGCCTTTCTCTCCAACCAGACACCACTGCTCCGGGGTGGAAATATGCAGGGATACGGCCACCCTGGCACCGCAGCCACCCTGGCACCGCAGCCACCAGCACCCTCCACCAACACAAGCCCCCCCGCAGGGCAGTGGGACAGGGGGACGCACCCGCCAGCCCCTCCGCCGCTGCAGCAGGGTGACAAGAGACGAGACGGGCTGATCCTCGGGCTGTTTATTGGCATCTCCCCGGGGCTCAGCACCCGCCGGGCCGGTGCCTGGCTCACCCATAGGCACTGAGGGGGTTTTGCTACGCAGAGACCATCAAAACGGCCCCGGAGTCTCCCTGGCATCGCCGTCCCCGCGTGCCCTGTGTGCTCCCAGGCCTCTGCACAAAACCCCATTTAAAAAAAACCCCAAACCACCAGAAATGCAGAGGGGGGGGGCTCTGGTCACTGAGCCCCTGCACAGCCCTGGGGTGCAAAATCAAGGGAGAAGACATCAGCACCGCTTGCACCCCGTCAGGGCTCTCAGGGGGGGCTGCGCTGGGCCAGGCACAAATGAGGGGAGGAATTAATTGTCCCCTGGGCTCCCAGCACAGCAGCTGCCCCCCGTCTCCCAAAGGCTGGGGGGGTCGAGGTGGGGGTCTCACGTCCGGAGGTTTTAGGGTCGGCAGAGCTCCTCTTCCCCTCTGCAGCCGGGGGTCTCCGTGGCACCGCGTGTCCTGGGGGGGGCCACGAGCGGAGGGGCCAAGGTTTGGCATGGCGAGAGCCCCCCCTGCACCCAGCCCGGTAGCACCCACGGGACCCCGGCGAGGCTAGCAGCAGGCGCCAAGTCCAGGGCAACCCCCCCGGCCCCCTGAGCCCTCCTGCCCCGCCGAGGAGCCCGGCACGCAGAAAGCTTTGGCCAAAGAGCAGAGCTGGGTTTGCTCCCCAGCCCCAGGGAAGGTGCTGAGAAAGCGAAACATCCCCGAGGCCCCGCAGCCCTTCGGCCTCTCCGCTTCCTCCTCCTCCTCCTCTCCCCTCTCGCCGCTTTTTTATCTTAACTTCTTGGGGCTTTTTTTTTTTCCTTTTTTTTTCTATTTTTTTTTCCTCCTCTTTGTTGATTTTTTTTTTTTGCTTCTGTTTAAATATCAAACGAAAGATGAAAATCCAGCGATGGGGGCTCTGGAGCCAGGGGCCAGGCTGCTGGGCGGGCGGTAGAGGGTACCGGGCTGGCTGGGGGGGTTGCCGGAGGTCTGGGGGGTGGGAGTCCTGCTGCCTTTGGGGCGGAAGAGGCTGCCCTGCTGCGCCGCGGTGCTGTTGGCGAGGGGCGCGGGGTCGGGCTCCCCCGAGTCGCTCTCGGTGTAGCTGTAGGCCTGCGCCCGCGAGATGCCCTTCTGCTGCCGCCGCCACGAGTTGTAGTAGGTGGGGTCGCTGATGTAGTGGTTGACGAAGGAGTGGGCTTTCTGGTGGCCGGGGTCCACCTCGTACTCGCTGTCGCTGCCCTAAAGAATGGGATGCCCCCCCAAAAACAGGGTGAGCTTCTCTTGGGGATGCTGGCGAGCGCATCCCAAAAGGCTTTAGGGACTGGGACGGCTGCAGCAGTGCTAAAGCAAAATAAAACCTCATACAAAAGGGTTTGCAGGGTCCTGGGGGGGGTCCCCGAGGCTGTGGGAGGGTGGTTTTGGGAAGGGGGTGCCGGCGGCCCTGCCTGCCCGCTGCCCGTAATGGGATTCAGCTCGCCCCGGCCCCGCACAAAGGGCCCATTGAGGGCGGTGGGAAGCTGCTCCGCGCCAGCCCCGGCTCCCCCCCGCTCTTCACAGCTCCTCAAAAGCCACTCGAGCCCCGCGCAGGCCAGAGGAGCCGGCACCCGCCCCAAAAGGAACAGCAGTGACTGGGGGGGGGCCCAGGGCTGGTCCCCCCTCCTGCTCAGCGATGGCCGTGGGGACCCCCAGGACCATCCCCTGGGCCTCAGCCTCATCTTTTCAGATGTCACCCAGCGTGTAGCCGGGGGGGGACGATGCTCCCGTGGCCTCCCCGGGGGCTGCCTGCCCCCACGGCCCCGCTCCTGCCTGGCCACAGCTGCCCCTTTCCCGGGGGAGGACACAAAGGTGCCATTTTACGGGGTTGGCAGAGCCGCGGCCGTTGCCACCAGCGACCGGGCAGCGGGACAGTCCCCAACCCCGCTGCCCTCCCGTCCCCAGCAGTGCCACATCCCCAGCACACGGGCCGGGGGCTGTGCCAGCTTCACGCTGGATCCGTGCCGCGAAGCCACGGGGGATGCCACTGCCTAAAAGAGGGATGGGGCAGGGAAGAGGGACGGGCATCGCACCAGGATCGGCATCGCGGTGGGCAGAGAGCGGGGCTGATGCTCAGGGAGGGCTCCCAGCACCGTCCCCCTGCCCCAGGTCCCCGTGTCCCCCCACCCCGTGCAGCCCCAGCCGCTCACCTGGGAGTCGGAGACCTCGGAGGGCTTCTCGGTCAGGCTGCTGCTCTCGGCGGGGATCAGGTCGTTGTACTTGGTCACGTCCTCGTCCGAGTAGTGCAGGCTGCCAGGGCTGGGGCGCGGCGGGGACCTGGGGGAGAGGCAGGGGGGGGCTCAGCGTGGGTGCCCCCCCGTTGGGGCTGTGCCACGCGGGGATGAGCCCAGCAGAGCCCCGGGACCACCCCCAAGCTGTGCTGAGCCCCCCAGGACCCTGCCCGCGGTCCGTGGGCTCTCAGGGGTTCCCAGCTTTTCCTGGCACGCTGCAGCTCGTGGCAGGGGGGACACGGGGCAGAGCAGGGTCACCCCCGTGGGCTGCCAGCTCTGTGCCCACCCCACGGCGGGCGCACAACGGAGGGACGGGCATGACATCTAAAAACCGGGGAGGGGGCTGCGGCGGGGGGTCCCTACCGGGTGTAGATGCCGTTCTTGCGGCAGAAGGAGTTCTTGACGGAGAGGCGCCGGTTGTTGAGCTCCAGGGCAGGGAAGCTGCCCTCGTCCAGGCTCACCATCTCGCCGTGGCTCAGTGCCGTCGCCTTGGAGCCGTTCCCTGCGGGACGGGATGCTCAGCCCCCCCCCAGACTCTCCCCAGTGGGGCTGGGGAATGGTCCAGGGAGGGTTGTGCCGGGTGCCAGTCTCGGGGCATCAGCCCCGTGCCCACCCTGGCTCGCGCCCTGACCCGCCCCAGCGCCGCTGGCTCCCGGCGCGGCGGCTCTGTTTGCTTAACGAGGAGCTCTGGCTTTTCCCCACAATTTGAGCCCTTCACACAGCTAAGAAAACAGAGCTGCGTTTGGCTAATCCCGCTGACCCCGAGGAGCCCCGGGGCTGCCCTGCCTCCGCGCCTGACAGCGAGACAAGTCGCTTATTTAATCTTCGAGCTCCCAGCGCTCTCCGGGAAGCCCACGGCATCTTTATCGGATGTCTCTGGAGGAGCTGGGCCCCGAGGCAGGCTCCCACCGCCCCGCTCAGACCCCAAAGGCTCCTGCAGGATCTGGGCTCTGCACCCCATCACCTCCCACCAGACCCCCGGCGCTCACCTGAGTCCGACTTCTTGGCGTACTTCTTGCTCTGCCCGCGGATGATGAGCACGAAGACGAGGAGGAGGATGAAGATGAGCCCCACGAGGGCGATGACCACCAGGAACCACCACTCCTCATAGAAGGGGTTGGCTTTCTGGGCTGGGGCACAGCAGGGAGGATCAGAGGGGGACGGGGCATGGGGAACAAACCAGTATGGATGGGGAGACCCCGCTGCAGGGCATGGGGTTGCCCTGGGGAACTCTGTGAGACCTGGGTCCACATGAGGGAGCGGGTAAGGGGGGGACAGCAGGAGGGTTTGGGAGGGAAGAGCTCCAGATGCTGCTGGCAGCGGGATTTGGGGCTCTGTAGGAGCCAGGAAGATGGGTTCAGCGATGGCCATGAGAACGGAGCAACGTTGGGACTCTCCCTCCCACACAGGGGTGACAGCATCCCCCCAGGGACACCCACGTGCTGCCCCCGCCGCCTACCTGACACGGAGGGGGACGGCGAGCTGGGGGTCCCGTAGCCGTAGTCATTCACGGCGATGACGCGGAAGTCGTAGCTGACCCCCTGCTTGAGGATGTCCGTGCTGAAGGTGTAGGAGGTCACCTCCTTGGGGATGTCTTTGATGAGGATGTCCCAGAGCCCCTCGTCTGGAAGAGGGAAGGGGGCTGGGAGCGGGGGGACTGGCTCTGTGGGGGTCCCCAGGGTGAGAGGCTGATGTCCCCCCACCCGGGAGCGTGTGCCCTCCGCCATCTGCCAGCTTCCCCCACCCCCAAGGGCAGGGCAGCTCCCTGGGGACAGGCTGTCACCGCAGCCTCAGGGCACCCCCGGCAGCCCCATGGGAGCGAGGGGTTCCCCTCCTGGGCACTGACCCCCGGTAGCCATCGATCTCATGGACACCCGCATCCTAATCCCCAACCCAGCCTGTGGGGTGGCCTGGGGGAGGTCAGCGCTCCCTGCCTCAGTTTCCCTTTCTCCTGAGCTCAAGGCACCGCTGGTATCGAGGCGGGGATGGGAAGCAGAGAAGAGCTGCGGTACCTGAAGGACGGGCTTCGATGACGTATCTGGTGATGGGCCCTTGACCGGGGTCCCCGCTCGACCAGTGGATGGTGATGGCCGAGCCGTAGCGGGAGATGAAGGGCTCGCCGGGGGGGCCGGGGGCACCTGGGGACCCAGAGCAGAGCTGGAGCAGCCTGGTGGCACGTGGCCGTGCCAGCCCCGGCGGCACCGGAGGGACTGTCCCCAGCACACCCCCTCCCTCACCCCGGCACGTCCCCCCGCACCTTCCCCGGGCCCCGTGGTGATGTTGGCCTCGACGTCGGGCCCGTAGGCGAAGGTTTTGGCTCGGATTCGGAACCGGTACGTCACGCCCTCGGCCAGGTCCTTCACCTTCATCCACAGCGGGCTGTTCCCCTTCACGTCCACCGTGACGATCTTACTGACGCCTGCGAGGACAGAGGCTGAGCCGGGTCCTGCCCGGAGCCCTCCCAGCTCCCCCCCGGTGCCCCCGCCGTGCCCTCACCATCCACGGGCATGCAGGGCTCGTAGACCAGCCTGTAGCCCTCCAGGATGCCGTTGGGCAGCGGTGGCGGCTCCCAGGACACGTTCACCGACGTGGTGGTCAGCTCGCTGAAGCGGATGGAGCCGGGGGCGCTGGGGGCTGCGAGGGAGCGGGGTGCCCAGGGCCACCTCAGCACCCCCAGGGGACACCCCCAGCACCAAAAGCCAGCCCCTCTCCTTGCCTCCACCCTAACAGGGCTGGGGCACTAGTCACCACCATCTCACACCACCCTGGTGCCACCTGCCTGTGCCCTTGTCCCCGCTGCAGCAAACACCCTGCCAGGGCACCGTGCAGGGCTTGGGGAGTGAGTCTCCTCCTCGTTTCTCTGCCCCCAAGAGCTTCATCCTTCCCAAGCCTCAGCCAAGACCTCCACCTCCGTGTCCCCACAACCAAGACCTCCACCTCCGTGTCCCCCCAACCCACAAGCCCCCCATGGTGAGCCCAGGGCTGGTCTCTACTTGGGACTGCAGGAGCAGGAGCCAGCGTAGAGCTGGGATGAAGGGGCATCAGATGGTCTTCACTGGAGGTGGACCCATGGAGACACCTCCCCGCAGGGGCAGGAGGGTCTGGATGTGACCCTGCCGAGCGAAGGGCTGGGGGTGGCCGTGCCACGGGTCCCACCTGCCTGATGTGTCCGCCCCTGGACGGGGGGGCTGCGGGGCCCGTCTCCCGCAGCGTTGAAGGCGGCGACGCTGACCCAGTACGAGGTGTACCCCGTCAGGTTCTTCAGCTTCACCCCGTTCTCGGGCAGGAAGAGGGTCTTCACCCGCGCGCTCGCGTTCTGGCGCTGGGCCTCCCAGAAGTGGATCTGCAGGAGGAGGAGGAGGCGTGAGGACCTGGGGGATGGAGGGGGCTGGGGCTGGCACCCCCCAGCACCCCCCCAGCACCCGAGGGCCGACAGCGCCACCTGCCGCCCGCAGCCGCTCGGCACCGGGAGGGGACACCCAGCATCTCCCAGCATCTCTCAAGGACACCCGGCATCTCCCAGCATCTCCCAAGGACACTCAGCATCTCCTAGCACGTCCCCAGGACACCCAGCATCTCCCCAGAATCCCTTCCCTAATGGCATGCATACCATCTCCCCGGGACACCCAGCATCTCCCCAGGACACCCAGCATCTCCCAGGGCACCCAGCATCTCCCAGGGCACCCAGCATCTCCCCAGGACACCCAGCATCTTCCAGCATCTCCCCAGGACACCCGGCATCTCCCCAGTATCCCTTCCCCAACGGCATGCACAGCATCTCCCCAGGACACCCAGCATCTCCCCGGGACACCCAGCATCTCCTGGCATCTCCATAGGACACCCGGCATCTCCCGGCATCTCCCAGCATCTCCCAAGGACACCCAGCATCTCCTGGCATTTCCCCAGGACACCCAGCATCTCCCCAGGACACCCAGCATCTCCCCAAAATCCCTTCCCCAACAGCACACCCGGCATCTCCCAGGGCACCTGGCATCTCCCCAGACCCACCACCACACACACCACCTCCCAGGGGAGCTCAGCACCCCCCAACGACACGCAGCATCTCCCTGTGCCCCCCCCCGCAGGAACCCACCACCTTCCCAGTGCACCCCGTGTCCCCCAGCCCCGGCTCGGTGCCAGCTCCCCGGTGCTGGGGGTACGGTACCTTGTAGCCCTGGATGTCCCCGTTCTGGCTCTCGGCGGGTGGCGGTTCCCAGGTGACATCCAGCTGGGTGGCCGTGGCCGCCTGCACCGCCACGTTCTGCGGCGCGCCGGTGGGCACTGTGCCAAGGGGGGGGGGGGACAGTGTGACAGCCCTGCCAGGACCAGGACAAGGGAAAGCCCCCCTGGACACGGGGGCTGCACTGCCTTGTCTTGGCACAAGCTGGGGGGTACCCGGGGAGCCCCCCGCGAGGACTCACCCGCTTCGCCCACGAACACCTCGTGGGGGGGGCTGGGGGGGCCCTCGCCCGCCGCGTTGTACACGCTCAGGCGGAGCTCGTAGCGCCGGTGCTTGCTCAGGTCTGGGGGGGGGACAGGGTGAGCGGGGACCCCGCTGCGGTGGGGGGGTCCTGCTACCCCCGGGGGGGCTGGCAGAGCCCCCGCCTCGCTGGGGAAGGGGGGTGTCCCCAAGGGGCAGCAGGAGTGGACACGCAGAGGTGTCCCTGGGCACTTGGGTCACCCTGCAGTGCAGGTGGGGGGTGGCAGCGGGGAGGACACGCATGGGGGGGGACAGGGGGGGCAGTGACTTACTGTCCAGCTCGTACTGGGTGAGGGACACGTCGCTGAGGTTGTGCACGGCGTAGGCGGCTGGCACGGGGAGAGCGGGCAGCCCGTTAGTCCCGCGGGTGGCATGGGGGGCTCCCGCCTCTGAGCGCCCACCCCAGCACGGCCACCCACCCCAGGGGTCCCCTGTAAGGGCCCTGTCACCCCAGGTGCCAACGGGGCTGTCACAGCACCAAGGAGCCTCTCTGTCCTCCAGCCCCGTCCCCTGGGTGGCACAAGGGCATCGGGGTCAAACTATGGTGGATGGGGCATGGTCTGGTCTTGGGCTCTGCCCCTGTCACTCATGTCCCTGCTGTCCCCAGTGGATGTCACCCTGTTCCCTTCAGGGTCTGAGGGCAGCAGCACACCCACACACACAGCGGGACGTCACGGGACACCCACGCTACAGGGACACGGGGGCTGAGCCGGTGACACCGCGTTAGGGACCACGGACCTGGTGGCACGAGGGGGCTGGTGACAGCTCCAGGGGGCACAGCCTGACCCTGACAGCTCCCGGCTGGTACCCAGGAGAGGCCGTGGAGCGCAGGATGCTGCCCGTGTCCTCCACCCACCACCACGGGGCCACCCCGCAGCCACACGTCCCCGGTACTCACGGGTGAGCTCTGCCCACGTGGCGCCGGGGTGGCCGGTGCCGCGCGGGGCGAAGCCGCGCAGGCTGTCGTACACCAGCTCGCGGTACCGGAGGCGGAAACCCAGCAGGATCCCGTTGATCTTGTCCTCGGCCGGGGGCTGCGTGGGGACAGCGAGGGGCTGCCCTGACCCTGGGCTCCCCGGCACCCCGAGATGGCTGTCCCCATTGCCACCTCCCAAGGAGGGGGGGTGGCCGGTGTCACAACACCCCGCAAGGCGAAGGGGACGGTACCTGCCAGCGGATGAGCACCGACGTGGTGGTGTGCGGGGTGACGGAGAGGATGGTGGGCGCTTCCTCGGGGGCTGCGGGTGGAGAAGTGGGCGGTGAGGCTCCAGAGATGCCCTGGGCACGAAGGGATGCCCAGGCAGGGGGGGGGATGCCCTGGGCATGGAGTGATGCCCTGGGCACAGGAGGGTTGTCTTGGGCACGGGGGGGATGCCCTGGGCACGGGGGTTGCCCAGGCATGGGGGGGATGCCCTGGGCATGGGGGGGTGCCCAGGCACAGGGGGGATGCCCCTCTCCCTGCCCCCGGAGGTGCAGCCTGCGCTGACCCGCCTGCAGGGTGGTGAGCGACTCCGACTCCTCGCTGTACTCGCTGTCCCCGATGTCGTTCGTCGCCTTCACACGGAACTTGTAGGAGGTGAAGGGCTTCAGCCTGTGCGGGATGGGGACGGTGAAGCCAGAGGGTGACCCCACGAGCCACGTTGGCACGTTGGCCAAGGGCTTCCCAACGTTGGTGCAAGCACTTCTCATCAGATGGGGAAACTGAGGCACGGGGCGACTACCCGAAGAGGAGCCCATCATCTCCCCACCACCCCAGAGCACGGCTCGGGGCCAGCCCCCGCCTCACCTGTCCACGACGAAGGCGGTGGCGTTGTGGCTGACGGAGGCGGCATGGGGCACCCACTCGCCGTCGGGCAGCTCGCGGGTCTGCACCGCGTAGTAGCGGATGGGGGAGAGCCCGTCGCTGCCCGGCTCCCAGGAGAGCAGCACGCTGCGGGCTCGCACCTCCTCCTGCCGGGCCAGCGGCTTCCCGGGGGGCTGCGGGCGGGCTGGGGGAGGCGAGGGGCTGGGAGCGCCGCGGGCACACGCAGCCCCCAGCCGCGGGCTGGACACCCCCCCACCCCGTTACCTCTCTTCTCCGTGGTCACCACGAGGGCTTCGGCCGCCTCGCCCCAGCCCTTGCGGGTCTGCGCCGCGATGCGGAAGAGGTAGGTGGCCTCAGGCTGGAGGTTGGTGGCCGTGTACTGCCGGGCGCTGGGCTCCAGCACCTCCGCGGTGGCCACGGTGGCCGTGCTGGTGTTGAGGCCGTGGGTGACCTGGTAGGCTGCGGGGACGGGAGCGGCACGGTGGGGCTGGCGGAGGGGGCACCATCCTGGTCCCCCCTGCACGCCGCCCTCCTCCAGCCCTGCCCACCACATGGCCACCAAAAAGGGGGTTTGGCTCCTTGCACACAGCTGGGAACCCAGCCCAGCCTGCCGAGCAGGGAGACCCCCGCCCCGGGGGCTCCGAGATGCTCAGGGGGTCTCAGGGAGCTGGTCTCTGCCTCCCATGGGACCTCTGCACCCCCCTGGCGTGGCACAACGGGGATGGGTCCCCACCTACCCAGGATGACGCCGTTGGGTGCCGCGGGCGGCTGCCAGATGAGCCGCACCGAGGTGGTCCTCACTTCGGGGAAGAGGAGCCCCACGGGGGGCCCGGGCACTGGAGGGGGGAGAGATGGGGTTCACCAGGGAGCGACAGTTCCCATCCCCTGGGTGTCCTGGTCTGGGGGGAGAGGGATCGCCCCAGGGAACAGGGATGGGATGGGATGGGGATGGGATGGGAATGGGAATGGGATGGGATGGGATGGGGATGGGATGGGGATGGGATGGGGATGGGATGGGATGGGGATGGGATGGGATGGGGATGGGATGGGGTGGGATGGGGTGGGATGGGGTGGGATGGGGTGGGAATGGGATGGGGAGGGAATGGGAATGGGGTGGGGTGGGATGGGGATGGGAATGGGATGGGGTGGGGATGGGAATGGGATGGGGATGAGAATGGGAATGGAGATGGGATGGGGATGGGGATGGGATGAAATGGGATGGGGATGGGATGAAATGGGATGGGGATGGGATGAAATGGGATGGGATGAAATGGGATGGGATGAAATGGGATGGGATGAAATGGGATGGGATGAAATGGGATGGGATGACTTTAGGCACCGAGGGGACCCTCAGCCCATTCGGGTCTCTCTGCCCACCCAGGTGCTGTTACCCACCATCATCCAGCGTCCGCTCGAGGACGGGCGGCCGGCTGGGCACGCCGTCGCCGATCCTGGTGAAGGCCAGCACCCGGACCTCGTACAGCGTGTACTTGCCCAGGCCGGTGAGCTGGGCGCTGCGGGAGGCGTTGCCCTCGGCCAGCCAGAACCGGGCAGGGGCATCCGAGTCCTTCTCCTTGTACATCACCTGCAACACACCCCGTGTGACACGGCCGGGCAAAGGCTGGCAGGGCACGGGCAGGGCTACGGGCAAGCAGACCCCCAGCGCCGGGGCCGTGGTGGTAGCCCACCTTGTAGCCCAGGATGAGGCCGTTGCAGTCTGCCTCGGGGACGTCGCCCCACTGGACCAGCATGCTGCTGGAGGTGGTGGCCAGTGCCGACACGTTGCTGGGGCCGGAGGAGGGCACTGGAGGGGGTGAGAGCGGGGGGTCAGGACCCAGCTCCAGCCAGGGTGGGTGCCCGACACTGGGGGTCGGCAGCGGTACCTGACTCCCGGGTGCGCCCCACCACGGAGCGGCTCCAGGGCCCCAAGCCGATGGCGTTGAAGGCTTGGACCTGCACCCGGTACTCGGTCCACTCCTCCAGGTCCTCCAGGGTGTACTCCCGCTCCACGCGGTCCCGCACGACGTGCACGGCCGGCTGCCCTCGCCCGTCCGAGCGCGCGGAGCGGATCTTGTAGCCCACCGAGTCGGGGTTCCCGTTGTACTCCTGCTCCAGGAGGGGCTGGCCCCAGGGCACAGACAGCCACCGTCACTCCCGAGCTCCCGCGGCCACCCCGGCTCCAGCCCCCCTTGGCTGCCCACCCCCATGGGCACAGACCCCCCCCCCAGAGCCACCGTCCCCCCTCACCATCCAGCGCAGCCACAGGCTGGTCTCACTGGCCGTCCTCAAGGTGACATTGGTGGGTGCCACGTCTGGGGGGGCCTGCAGGGTCTGGACCCTCCGGGAGGGCAGGCTGGGGGGGCTGGTGCCCACGATGTTCACCTGCCGCATGCGGAAACTGGGAGAGGACGGGGGGGTCATGGTGGGGGGTGAGGGGGCTCCGGTCCCCCCCGGGAGGGCACCACGGCACCGTCCCGGCCACTCGCCTGTAGTAGGTGTAGGGCTTCAGGTTGGGCACCTCCATGGAGCGGGCGTCGGGCTCGTTAGCCAGCTGGTGGACTAGCCCCCACTCTTCGGCCTCGCCATTCTGGCCCACCTGCGGGATGGGAGCGGGGTGAGCTGCCCCCCCAGCACCCCCGCACCCCCCACCCCGAGCCACCCCGTACCTGCGCCTCCACCTGCCAGCGGGAGATGGAGGTTTTGCCGTCGTAGCCCGGGCGAAACTGGAGGGTGACGGAGCGGGGTCCGATGTTGGAGATGCCCAGGTTGGTGGGGGCACCGGGGAGCTCTGCGGGGAGAGGGCAGGGGGGTGGCACCGGCTGCTCGCCCCCAGCGCCGGCCGCAGCCCCCCCCCACTATCCCCGTGCCACCACGCTCACCTGGCGGCACCCCCGAGGAGATGGTGGAGGAGGAGACCTGGCCCTGGCCCTTGGAGGTCATGGCGGCCACCTCGATGGTGTAGGTGGTGAGGGCGGTGAGGCCGGTGACGCGGTACTCCAGGGTGACGTTGGGCAGGTAGTGGGTCACCCGCGTGTTGGTGCGGTTGTACTCCTCCCAGGAGATGCGGTACCCTGGCACGGGCCCCACGCCGTCAGCACCCCACCATCGCCCACCCCGAGGAGCTGAGGGGGGCTGGGGGAGATGCTGCGGGGTGGGGACCAGGGGAGATGCTGTGGGGTGGGAAGGGGACCAGGGGGAGATGCTGCGGGGTGGGAGATGCTGTGGGGTGGGAAGGGGACCAGGGGGAGATGCTGTGGGGTGGGAGAGGCTGTGGGGTGGGAAGAGGACCAGGGGGAGATGCTGTGGGGTGGGGAGGGGACCAGGGGGAGATGCTGCAGGGTGGGAGATGCTGTGGGGTGGGAAGGGGACCAGGGGGAGATGCTGCAGGGTGGGAGATGCTGCGGGGTGGGAAGGGGACCAGAGAGAGATGCTGTGGGGCATGAAGGGGACGAGGGGGAGATGCTGCGGGGCAGGAAGGGGACTGGTGGGAGATGCTGTGGGGTGGGGAGGGGACCAGGGGGAGATGCTGTGGGACAGGAGATGCTGCAGGGTGGGAAGGAGGCCGATGTGGGGGCCGGCTACCCGCCGGTGCTCCCGTACCCGTCAGGATGCCATTCTTCTCCAGCGGCTCCTGCCAGCTGACCTTCAGGGACGTGTCCAGGATGTCACTGAAGCCGAGATGTCCCACGGGGCCAGGCGCTGCCCAAAGACACGCGGGCTCAGCACGCAGCCGCGCACCCACGGGTGGGAGCCCTCGGCACCCACGGGACCCCCTCTGGGAGCAAGCAACCCTTAGATGGCTCTCCCGGGGGCTTGGCAGCACCCCACCAGCAGCCCCACGTCGGGGCTGCCCTCCCCTCCCCGGGGGCCGCGCGCGGGCAGGGTCCGTCCCGAGCCGCCCCGTACCGTCCTCGTGGGTGCGCACCAGCTGCGGGGGGCTGCGCGGGCCGTCCCCCGGCGTGGTGAAGCACAGCACCGAGGTGAAGTACTCGGCGAACCTCCGCAGCCCCGTCACGTAGCCCACGTGGACGCTGTCCTGGAAGTTGGGTCGCACCGTCACCACCGTCGCCTCCTCCTCGCGCTCCGGCTCCCAGGCGATGAGCTGCGGGGAAGGAGGAGCTGGGACGACATGGTACCAACATTCCCCACCACAAACCCCTCCAGCCTCCCCTTATTTCTTATTAAATATCAATTAAATTGGGAGCACTCGGTGCCTTCGACAGCACGTGTTGACCCGTGTGATTATCCCCCATCGATAACGGCTCAGGAGGGATGTTTGGGCATTTAACTGCTTATTGTGCAAGCCAGCCTACAGCAACTTCATTAAATACTAATTAGGCCCTAAAAATACTGATCAAAAACTACTAAGTGGCATTTAATAAGAACATTAAATATCCTCCTTGCTCTGGTTATCTCGTTCGGCGGCAATTAGATCCCTAAACTTCTTCTGAGTGGATTAAGAAACAAGTTTAATGTTTCAATTCAATTTAATCAAATGTAAATTTGAATTAATTGCAATGTGGAATTAATTACAGAGCAGGGGAGACTTGCTGCCCATGCAAGTGTTAAATCTCAGTAAATATTATTTTAAAAGGCCAGAAACTATTAAACTCCTGGGTTTTGGCGAGGAGGAGTCGAGGCCGTCGGTGAAGGTCACCCGAGGGGTCTCCCCCCACGCACCCACTGCCCCGTTCTCGGGGTCACCCGCGGGCATCGCCCCTCACCTTGTACCCCTGGTTGATGCCGTTGATGAACTGGGGGCTGGGGGGGTTCCAGGTGAAGCGGATGGTGGTGGAGTTGGTGGCTTCGGTCTGCACGTTCCCTGGGGGCACCGTGGGCACTGCCGGCACGAAGGGACGGCTCGCAGCGGCTCCAGGACCCCAGAGCGGTGCCACAAAGATGCCCTTGGCTGGGTCAGCCCTGCCCTGGCTCTGCAGCCCCTGGTCACCCCTCCCCAGCACATCCCAGTCCCCCAGGGACCCCCACACCCATCCTCCTGCCACCCGTCCCCATCACCCCCCTGGCACAGCCTGTCACTGCTGGGGCCACCGCCGAGCCCCTGCCCGTCCCTGCCCGCCCCTGCCCACCCCTGCCTACCTCCCTGCAGCGTCCACTCGGTCACCTTCATGCTGTAGACCCCCAGGCCGGCGCTGTTGTACGCCGCCACCTCGATCTCATAGTTGGTCCAGATGATGAGGTCCTCCAGGAGCAGGTTGTTGACGTCGGCGTTGGTGATGTTCTTGAACTGGTAGCCCACGGGCAGCCCGGCCAGGCAGTACCTGGGGACCAGGGCCCGTCAGAGCTGCCGGTGGCCCCACCAGCGCCCTGGGATGCCGGGGACGGGACTTGACTACATCGAGTTTACCGGATGATGTAGCCCTTGAGGACCCCGTTCTGGTGGCTCTCGGGGGGAGGCTGCCACTGGATCATGATGGACTGGTTGGTGCGGCCGCTGGCGATGACGTTCTGGGGGGGGCGCGGAGGGGGGCTCCTCGGGCAGGGACACCCTGCAGGGGGTAAGTGAGCACCCAGGGCCACCAGCTCCCCACCCCGGGACCCTCGGCCATGGCCCACCTCTCCGTGTCCTTGCTGAACTGCCCCCTGCCCACGTCGTTCACGGCGCAGAGGCGGAACTGGTAGGAGCGCGCGGGCACCAAGCCCCGCACCGCCACCCACGTCACCTCGGGGTCCACGCTGGCCAGCAGCACGGTCCAGGGCGCGTCTGTGGGGGGGAGAGGGGGGCGGCGGGGTGGGGGACCCGACCTGCGGGACACCGGGGGGGTCCCCTGCCCAGCTAACGAGTCCTCTAGTCCCCAAGCTCCCCGCAGCATCCCCTGCCCAGTGCCCCCGGGGGATGCCACAGAGCAGCCTGTGCCCAGGAGGGGGGCACAGCCCCTTACTGTTCTCGGAGACCTCCACAACGTAGCGGAGCAGGGGGCTGTTGCCATCGAAGGGCTTGGCCCAGGTCAGGTTGATGGCCCGTTTCTCCAGGGGGCTCAGGGCGGCCACGGGGCTCTCGGGGGCATGGGGGAGCTGCCTGGACGGGGGGGCAAGGGGGGTGGTTAGGGAGGGGGGGCACAGCCCGGGGTGTCGGCAGGGGGGAGGGGGGGTCTCACCGGACGCGGAGGTGGGCGCTGCGGGAGTCGTTGCCCCCAGCCGAGACCACCTTGCAGGTGTAGGTGCCAATGTCGCCCGCCCAGGTCTGGGAGATGTGGAGGGCGCCCGTCTCGTCCAGGCGCACCCGCGGGCCGCTCTCCAGGCTCAGTGGTGCCCCGTCCTTCTCCCAGATGTACCTGTGCCAACGGGGGGGACAACCAGGGGTGCTGGCACCCTGCAGCCCCCCACAAGGAGAGCTTCCCGTGCGCAGGGCACCAGGTGGCACTGCAGGACCAGCAGCGCGGGGCTGGCGACGGTGGCACCCGCCATCCACCCCCTCCCACCCAGGGTGGGCAGGCAGCCTGGGGGTGCCCGCACCACCCCCCACAACCCTCCCAGCCCTACCACACACACCTGACGTCCACGCTGGGGTCGTGGGTGACCCCGCAGCTCAGGATGGCTTTGGTGCCCTTGATGACGCTCTGGTCCTGCGGGGGGTCGGTGATGCGTGTCCTGGCTGCGGGGGGGGACAGGGTGAAGCCACCGGCAGCCCATGTGTGTGCCCAGCACCCAGAGCCCACCCTTGGCACCCCCAGAGGGCTCAATCCTGCGCCATGGGAGGCTGTGCCTTACCCCAGACCACCAGCTCGGCAGCCGCCTCGTCCCCGCCGCGGGAGTTGGTGGCCAGGCAGGTGTAGGTGCCCGCGTCGGCGAGGTGCGCGGGGCTCACGAGCAGGCTGCCCGACTCCAGCAGCGTGAAGCGCGGGAGCTGCACCGAGCCGCTGGCCAGCACCCGCTCCCCTGGGGGACACGGGACCCCCATCAGCTCCCCCAGTGCCCCGGCCACCAGCCAAGCCGGGTGGCCACAGAGCCCGGTGGCCACGGAGCTCGCAGAGGATGCCCTGGGGCCACAGGGACAGGCAGCCCACCCTCACCCCGGTGCCCGCAGCCCCGTTACCTTTCTGCCAGGTGATGGCCGGGCGCGGGGCCCCCGAGGTCTCGCAGTTGAGGATGACGGACATGCCGTCGATCACCGTGCTGTCCTGGGGACCCCTGGTGATGTTGGGGGCGATGCCTGCGGGGCGGACAGACACACGGCCACCCCTGATGCCCATCCTGGTGCCAACCCGCTGGGTCCCATCCCCACAGGAGTCCCCAAGCCCCCCCGTGGAGCCCAGCCGGGGGGTCCCAGGCACATCCCACCCCACTGCCCAGGGCTGGCACCTACTGGTCACGGCCAGGTACGTGGTGGTCTGCACCTCGCCAGCGGCGTTGCGGGCGAAGCACTGGAACATGCCGGTGTCGTCGGGGAGCAGCCCGCTGATCTGCAGGCTGCCGTCGGGCAGGAGCTGGAAACGGGCCAGCTCCTCCAGGGGCAGCAGGGCAGCGTCCTTGTACCAGGCCATCTCAGGCGGGGGGACACCTGCAAGGGCCAGGGCCACCGTGGGCATGGGGCCACATCAGGCACGGGGAGGGCGGCTGGGGAGCGGCTCACCTTTGGCTTGGCAGGGGATGGCCACCACCTTCTCCATCTCGGCCGTGATGTGCCTCTCGGGCTCCCTGATGAACTGCGGCGGCTCTGCAAAGGGGAGCACGTTAGAGCTGGGGCCCTCCAGACCTCAAGCTTGGCCAGGGGAGGGTCAGGTTGGACATTAGGAAGCATTTCTTCTCAGCAAGGGTCATTAGCCATTGGAAGGGGCTGCCCAGGGAGGTGGTGGAGTCACCATCTCTGGAGGGGTTTAAGACAAGACTGGACATGGCACTTAGTGCCCTGGTCTAGTTGCCATGGTGGTGTCAGGGCAATGGTTGGACTCGATGATCCCAGAGGGCTCTGCCAACCTCATTGATTCTGTGACCCACCCTCAAACCACCCCCTGGTGACCCCCCGCCTGTCGCTTCCCATCTCAACCCCCCGGAGGGGGCTGAGACCACCCCACAACTCATCGCACGTGCGGTTCGGGCTGCCCGCGGCCGGGCGCTCACCCAGGACGGAGAGGAAGGCGCCCCGGGCCACGGCGGGCACACTGCTGCTGCGCAGCACGGCCTCGCACTCGTAGTAGCCGCTGTCGCTCAGCGCCGGGTGCAGGATGGTGAGCCGGCGGCTGTAGTCGCTGACGCCGCTGGAGAGGGGCACCCCGTCCTTCTTCCAGACGATGTGCAGCTTGATCAGCGGCCTGGGGGGGTGGGGACACAGGGGGCACGTCGAGAGCCAGCCCCCCATCCCGCAGCACCCATGGGAAGGGACCTGGGGGCACCCAGATGCCCCATCCCCATCCCACCGCTGCTCACCTGGCGTTGGCCACACACTCCATGGTCACCTCCGAGGTCCCGGCCACCACGCTGGTGTTCCTGGGTGGGACAATGATGGTGGGTGCGATGGGATCGGCCGGGCCACCCACATCTGGGGAGAAGGAGGTCAGAGGGACAGCCATCAACACCCCCCCGCTCACCCCTACAGCACCCCAGACCCTGGTGAGGCTGATGGGGCACCCAAAGCCCTGTGCCCACCACGCCTGGCGTGGAGGAGACGGAGGTGGCAGGGACCAAATGGCCATGGGGAAGGACAGGCAGGTCCAGCCCATCCCCTTGGCATCATGGTGCCTTCGCCGCTCTCCCTAAGCCCTCTCCTCCCCCACGGCCCCAGCCCAGCCCCAGCCTGGCTGGCGGGGAGGAGGAGGGGAGTCCATAAAGCAGAGCGATGGCAGCAATAAAAATCCCTCTGTGCAAACGTGCCGGGCTGGAAAGCTGCTGAGGCGGCGGAATCCCTAAACACGGGCTGCGGGGCGCTCGCTCCGCACCGGGACGCCGAGGGACGGCCAAACGTGGTGCTGAGGGACGTGGGTTAGGGGTGGGCTGGGTAGTGTTGGGGGGATGGTTGGCCTCGATGACCTTAAAGGTCCTTCCCAACCCAAATGTGATTCTAAAACAGATTAATGGGGTGGGAGGGGAAGGGATAAACCCCCCCCGGAGCACCGCGAGGACTGATGGCACTTGGGGCATCTACCCTGGGATGGGCTGAACGGGGGGACCCTCGGCCAGGTCCTGTGGGGTCACAGAATCACAGAATCAATGAGGTTGGAAGAGCCCTCTGGGCTCATCGAGTCCAACCATTGCCCTGACGCCACCATGGCAACTAGACCAGGGCACTAAGTGCCACGTCCAGGCTTTTCTTAAACCCCTCCAGAGATGGTGACTCCACCACCTCCCTGGGCAAAGGGAGGTCCAAGGGGACCAGAGGGGTGTCCCCCAGGCTGGGGTGGATCTGGAGCAGCGTGGAGCAATGGCAGGAGCTGGGTACGGTATCCTGCAGCAGAGCTGCTCCCCTTGGGGCTACGTGGCCCCATCCCACCCGCAGCCCCGCGGTGGGGACAGGGACAGAGGGGGACGCTCTGCCCGTGACACAATCACCACGGCCCGAAGCGCCCAAATAAATTTTGAGGCGGCTGAACTGTGGAGTCAGCAGAAGCCAGAGCCTCTGAAGAGATTTACTGCAAATTAAACGTGGGGGTGAGCCACGGGGGCGGGCAACCACGGCCCCGCACTCACTGGCCACGGTCAGCGTGATGGGCTGGCTCGTCTTGTTGTCCCCGTTCTTGTCGTTCACCGCCTGCACGTAGTAGCGTCCCGCGTCCGGGGCCACCGTGGAGAGGATGACGAGGGTGTTCTCCAGCGTGATGGCTCTGCAGGGGGGAGTGGGAGACGGGGATGTGAACCCAACGGGGAGCTGGGAGCCTTTTTCCCCCCACCCAGCGCCCGCACCAGCCCCAGGGCACCCACATGGGATGGGCACGACCCCCAGCCAGGGGGATGGCGGGGGGATGCCAGGAGGATGCAAGGGGGGATGCTGGGGGTACGACGGAGGGATGCTGGGAGGATGCCAGGGGGATGCTGGGGAGATGCTGGGGGGATGCTGGGGGGATGCTGGGGGGATGCTGGGGGGATGCTGGGAGGATGCTGGGAGGATGCTGGGAGGATGCTGGGAGGATGCTGGGGGTACTCACATGCGGCTGCTGGGGGAGATCTTCCGGCCGTCACGAAACCAGGTGACCTGGGGCCGGGGGAAGCTGGCGATGCGGGGCGCAGGGATGACGGCCGCCTCCCCGTGGGACACGCTCTGCTGCGTCTCGCTGTCCTCGAAGCTCCCCATGTCTGCAAAAACGTGCGGGAGAACCACGTCAGGGGCTGGCAGCGTCCGGCTGGGGAGCAGGCTGGAGGCCACGGGGATGGGGCTCCCTGGGGTCTGCTTGCTGCTCACCTCCTGGGCTGGGGCAGGGTGGTGGGGGGGCTGCCCCAGGCTGCCCTCACACCAGGACCCGTCCCTGTGGCACCCAGAGCTGCACCCCCATGGCCCCCGCACCAGGCTGGGGACCCCTGCCCACGTGTCCCCCCCCTGAGGACGGGGTGCAGGCTCCGTGCCGGGGCTCCCCAGCATCCCCCCCTGCCCCGGCAGCACCCCGGCGGCTCTGGGGCAGCCGCTGCCTCCGTCCTGCGTGGTTGGGGACAGCCGAGCGCAGCAGGGCGCCCGGAGAAGCGGGGGGCGGGGGATTTTTATTGGCTTCCCTTAATTGCTGTAATTAAAAACATGTAAAGAATCTTTTTTTAACGACTTTGCCATTATCATTAGTCGTTAGCACAGCTGCCTTATTAATCTCTCGTTAGCTTCCTGATTTGTCGCCGCTCCTCGGGAAGGGGCTTAAGGGGACAGGACTGGGGGCACCCCGGAGGGAAGGGGTGGCAGAGAGGGGCAGGTCCCCCAGGCCTCAGCGCCCTCCTGTCCTGCTTGAACTGTGGCACTGTGCCACCGGCTGCACCGTGCCACCGGCTGCTCCAAGCCACGGGCTGCTCCAAGCCACTGGCTGCACCGTGCACCCAAGCCACCCCGCAGCCCCCCAGGGCTGGGTGTCCCCGTCCTGTGTCCTGTGTCACTTACAGGCCACCTGCACCTCGGTCTGCCGCTGCAGCAGGGCTCCCAGCCGGTTGCGGACGATGCAGCGGTAGAAGCCGGCGTGCGTGCGGTCCAGCGACGTGATCATGTACCTGCGGGGAGAGGAGCCACCTCAGCGGGGCGGGGGGGGACGCCCGAGTGACCGTCACAGCCCCCAGAGAGGCTGCGGGTCCCACACAAGCCCCTCACTCACTGCTGGGCAGTGCCAGGCGCCAGCCCCTTCCCCAGGGAGCAGCTGGAGGGGGGTGTGCATGTATGTGTGCATGTATGTGCGTGTCTGTGCAGGCACGTATGTGTGCATGTATGTTCGTGTCTGTGCAGGCACGTTTGTGTGCATGTATGTGCGTGGCTGTACAGGCACGTATGTGTGCATGTATGTTCGTGGCTGTGCAGGCACATATGTGTGCATGTATGTGCGTGTCCGTGCAGGCACGTATGTGTGCATGTATGTGCGTGGCTGTACAGGCACATATGTGTGCATGTATGTGCGTGGCTGTACAGGCATGTTTGTGTGCATGTATGTGTGTGGCTGTGCAGGCACATATGTGTGCATGTATGTGCGTGGCTGTGCAGGCATGTATGTGCACACACACGCGTGTGCACACTCTGGAGACAACACAGCATCCCTCCCTGCCTTATCATTCCGCTGCTCTTATCAGCCGCCAGCCAGATAAAGGAAATAACCACATCTCCACTCACCCACCACCCCCAGCATCGCCCCGGCCCCCGCTGCCCCCAGACCCCCCCAGCGGTCCCCACCCCCAGGAGGGATGCAGGCGCTCCTGCTCCATCCCCCTCACACCAGGCTGGACCCCCCCACACACACCACCCTCGCAGATGGGGGACGCTGGGGGGGACGCAGGCACCGCAGCATCGCCTTCCCCCACGGGGATAAAGCCTCCTCCGAGATAAAGCAGAAAGGGAACAGATAAGCTCAACCCTCCTCGCCCCAAATCTACTCGGGCATTAACACCCGCCGTGGGCCGCTCGGGCAGAGCTTTGTTTGTTCTTTTGATAACAGCATAAATTCAACTTCCATCAGATACGAAGAGCACGTCCCCGCCGCCCACCCTCCACCCCGTGGCACCACCACGGTGGGGCTGGCACCAAACCCACTGCTGTCACCTACATGGGGTGCCGGGGGTCGCCCACCCCCGCGGGAGAAGGGAGGATGCCCTTTGGGAACGAGTCCTTGAGTGTCACGGCTGATATGGAAAAACGAGCCCCTGGAGGCTTTAAATAAGATATTTCCATTCCGCGGAGCTGTCAGGAGCTGATGGGGACACCGGGAATAACGGGCCCGCTCTCCTTGGGGCGTCCTCGGTAATAAATCACACGCACACACCGCGGCTCCTAAACACACACGGACGGACAGACAGACAGACACTCGCTGATGCTCATCTGCCCGCTCAGCAGCGGAGGGGTCCCCCCTGGGCACCCCCCTGCCACATCCCCTCACCCTGGGAAGGGGATGGGTGGGACCTGTGGGACCCAACCTACACCCACCCTCGGGGCACCCACACACGAAGCACCCACCGATGCAGCACCCTGTGCCCGCGAGCTGGGGGCTGGCACACCTCGGTGGGCACGGCGAGCCCCCTGCAGCCCCAATTAACGGCGCCTGGTCCCCGCGCCACCGGAGCTGGAGGAGTTATTAAGGAGCTGAGCTCCGGCACGCACCTGAGCGGCTCAAAATAGCCCGGAGAAAGGAAATCAATTACCGGGGCAGCCCGGCCCGCAGTCATTAACCACGAGCAGAGGCTTTATTCTCCGCCGCTTCGCTTCCGCGGAGCCTTTTAGCCACGATCGCTCCGATTTTATCCCCTTCCCCCATCGCGCCTGGCTGTAAGGGGACAGGGACCCCAGGAGGAGGGGTGAAGCGGGCAGCACCAGCACCCCACGCACCCCCACCCCGTAATTTCACGAGCCACCGCTGCTCCTCCGTGGCCACGAGCAACCAGCTCCTCCGGGCAAGCTCCTGGGCTCGGGGCCGACCCTGCGCCCGGTGCCCACCGGCGCTGCCCCAGCCGCGACACGGCTCTGGCCCCGCTCCCGGCGCAGCCCCCGCTGCTGACTCAGCTGTTTCGGGGGTTGTTTGGGAAGAGGGAGGTTGACAGGGCATCGTCTGGGGGGAAAAGCACTTCCGAAGCGAGGGCTGACCCGTGCTGCAAAAATAACCACATCGGTGGCAATCAGCGGCAGGCTCCAGGCTGGGTCAGGGACCGGCTGTGCCACGCTCGGCCCCGGGGTCAGGAGCCCCATGCCAGGGGACAGGCTGTGCCACGCTCAGCCCCGGGGTCAGGAGCCCCGTGCCAGGGGACAGGCTGTGCCACGCTCAGCCCCGGGGTCAGGAGCCCCGTGCCAGGGGACAGGCTGTGCCACGCTCAGCCCCGGGGTCAGGAGCCCCGTGCCAGGGGACAGGCTGTGCCACGCTCAGCCCCGGGGTCAGGAGCCCCATGCCAGGGGACAGGCTGTGCCACGCTCAGCCCCGGGGTCAGGAGCCCCATGCCAGGGGACAGGCTGTGCCACGCTCGGCCCCGGGGTCAGGAGCCCTGTGCCAGGGGACAGGCTGTGCCACGCTCGGCCCCGGGGTCAGGAGCCCCGTGCCGCGGGACTGGTGGGTTGGCAGAAGCTTTGGCACGGGATTGATTTGACAGCTGACACGTCGGGAACGCTGTCCTCGCCATCCACCCACCCAGCCCCTCTCCCATCGGCGGCTCCACCGTGGTAAGGCAGGGCAGGGCACCACCATCAGCCATATCCCCCCCCTCACCACGCAACCCTGGCACGGCACTGGCACACCGGGCTGCACACACCGGTATTGTAGGGTCGCTCCCGGGCCCCCAGCCCCGGTTGAGGCTCCCCGTAGGGCTGCCAAGAGCGTGGGGCTGACGCTGCCGGATTATTATTAGATTGAGGGGGTGGAGAGGGGCCGGGAAAAGCATCAGCCAAAGGATTTGATCCATCACACCGAAAGCCAGCAGAGCGCAGAAATCCGCGCGGCTCCTCCAATGCCACCCAGCGACGGCAACAGCTGGGTCGGGTTTTGGCTACGAGCACATTGGCACAGTCCCCTTTGATTAATATCCTGTATAACGACTAATTAATTCTAGAGGGGAACGCGTATTTGAATAGTTACTGCGTGATAACGAAATGTCAAGTGAGCATTAAAACCCACTTAGCAAAGGTTTAACGACTCCCAGCATCCGAGCCACGCGTCCCGGCACCGCCCGCGGCGCTGGGCTCCCGCTCAATATGGTTTTAAATAACCCCCCTGGTATTTCATCGGCCCCTGTTAACTGGGGTATCGGATCTCAATTAGCTCCTGATTGGGAAGGGCTCTGCTCTGACACGTGTGGCTGGAGCTGTCTCCTCTCACATCGCCACAAGCGTTTTCCTTTGGCCGGGGGAATCCGGCCCCGTAAATCGCCGCCTCGATTGGCCCTGCCACAACAACGAGCCACTTAATAATTAATGCCCACGAATTAATCTGCCGCCTTCCCGCAGAGCCAGGGCACAAGCCTCCATCCATCCATCCATCCATCCATCCATCCGTGTTGCAGCACCCAGAGGGCTCCGGTGTGCCCCTCGCCAGCAGCTCGGCCACCGCCCAGCTCAGGTGGCATCTTTGGGTCCAAGGACCCTCCGCCGGGCTCCTTCCCGGGGCTGCCTGAGCCCACACAAGGTCCCACCAAGGAGACCCCCCCCTCCATCACCTTCCCCCCTGCCAGCCCCGATCGCTGCCGCTTGCCCACGCCAACCCCGCCATGTCCCCCTCAAACCAAACATGGCACAAAGGCAGGAGCCGTCACAGCAGGAGCATCGCCAGCAAAGCCCACCCGTGCTGCCCGTTACCTGCTTGGCACCCCCGGGGGCTCTGCCAGGAGGGACCCACCTCACCCACGGCCACGCCGGCCATGAAGCCAGCCAGGGGCACCAGAAACCCACCACTGGGCTCCCCCGGAGCCTGGCTGCAACCCCTCTGATGTCCGTTAGCTCCCATTAATTATATAACTGATTGGCAATTAGCTCCCCAGGGGAGAGGGCTGTGCTTCACACCTGGGCTGCTCCAGCCGGAGCAAGGTGTGGGTTGGGGTGCCAGCAGGGAGCAGGGGTGAGCCCACCCGTTTGCCCCCAGATCTGTGTTTTGAGAGGGTCCTGGCTCCGTATTTTACATAATTTGGGGACAAAGTACAGGTGACAAACATCTGGGGTCCTCAAAAGCCCATAAAGATGTCCCTGCATCACTGGGGGATGCACACCCCAAAACATCCCAACCCAGTACAGGGGAGGGGGTCCAACCAGCCCCAAACCTGCCCCTTCTCAGTGAGCCCACGCAGGGCGGCTCCTGCCAACCCTCCCCACGCAGGGAAGCAGACGGGGGTGGGCAGGAGGCACCATGTGCTGGAAAACCCACCCCGGGGCTCGCGGGGTCTGGGTGAGGGGCCGCAGGGCTGCGCTTTGCCCAGGACCCCGGCTCCGAGCTGCCAGCAAAGGGGATGTGGGCGCTTGGGGAGAGGGGGGGGATCCTTTAGTAGCCACTGGGCTCCCTCACGAGCCGTGGAGGGACGCGGGGAGAGGGGAGAGGCTGATTTAGTAGACAGAAGATGCATCTCTACGGATGGGAGTCTGCCCAGAGGTAATCTATGGGTAAGGTAATTTCCGTAGGCAGCAGGACTCGCTGCAACCCTTAATAGGACAATCTCCTGTGATAAATTACCAGACCCAACTAATCTGCATGTTAAATTTCTCGTATGAGAAATAAATATCCTCAATTCACCAGAGAAGCGCTTTCCTTCGGAGGGTTTCATTAAAGACATCGAGCTGCCTGATTTGCATGGGCTGATTCCTTGTAGGGGAAGGAGTCGGGCTCCGGAGAGCTCACGGGAGGGATGCTCACACAGGGGGATGGCTCCACGCACACGCAGGTCCCTGATCCCCCTGTGGTCCCAGATCACACGTGGTCCCCAGGGATGCTCCCATGGGGGGATGGCTGCACGCACACACAGGTCCCCAGTCCCTCCACAGTCCCTGATCACACATGGTCCCCAGGGATGCTCCCAAGAGGGGACAGCTCCATGCAGGCACAGAGCCAGGCTGGTCCCTGATCCCCTGCAGTCCCCAGGGATGCTCCCGAGGGGGGATGGCTCCACGCACACGCAGGTCCCTGATCCCCCCGTGGTCCCAGATCACACGTGGTCCCCAGGGATGCTCCCAAAGGGGGACAGCTCCATGCAGGCACAGAGCCAGGCTGGTCCCCGGTCCCCCACCGTCCCCAGGGATGCTCCAAGGGGGGATGGCTCCACGCACACACAGGTCCCTTGTCCCCCCGTGGTCCCAGATCACACGTGGTCCCCAGGGATGCTCTGATGGGGGGTACAGCTCCAAATGCACACGGAGCCAAGCTGGTCCCCAGTCCCTCCGTGGTTCCCAGGGATGCTCCCGAGGGGTCGGCTCCACCCGCACGCAGCGGGACTGCCTTGGCCATCGCTGGCCCATACTAGGGACCTGCCGAGCCCGTTCCCCACCTGCCCTGTGCCGCACACCAAGTCGCTCCGGTGAGGAGCCGGCGGCTGAATCGCTGCGGGAAGGAAAGGGCGGTCGCCATGGAAACGCGCTGCCAAGCTGGGAAAGCGGCTCCTTCCCTCAAAACGTGGCGTGAGCTCGCCCGACCATCAGAGGACAAACCGGGGTGGCTCGTGGGGAGCGCGGGGCCGAGGGGACGCGAGCCCCAGCCCACAGCCCCCAGAAAAACGGGTAAATGCACCAGGGCGACGGCAGCCGGCGGGATGCCCTGCGATGGGAGAGGATTTGGGGGGAGCGGTGAGGATGCTGAGGGCAAAACGCTCCGAGACACACCGTCCTGGCTGGGAACCGTGAGGAGATGCCACCGAGTCTGGCACAGGCTCCCTGGCACGGGCTCCCTGGGCACATGGCCCTGCTGCAAACCCCGGTGCATTCCGCCATGAGCACTGCCAGGCCCCGGGGAAGGTCCCTGCTGCCCCCAGAGTGGGGACACGCCGGGGGGCACATGCCAGCCCCGAGCTGGGGGGATCTGGCTGCACCCCCCATCCCTCACCCACGCTGCCAATGCACCCACAGCCATTCCTGACCCCGGCACGGACAGGAGCATCCCTGAGCCTCCCCGACCGCCAGCACCAGCCCTCTCCCTCTCCAAGGATTACTCTGTTTCTAAACTCGTTAACTTTTAATTACTACCTTCCCGCTGCCTGAGCAGGCTGGCTCCGTGCCACCGACATCTCTATTAAAATTCAATTTCTGCCCATCATCACTAATTCTGGTCCTTCGCTTCCCCACCAGCAGCCTTCAATCCCAGGCAAGACGTCCAAGCTCTCACCTCGACGCGTTAAATCCCCGCGGAGACGCCGGGGCCGGGCGGCGCGCGCCGGGCAGAGCCAAGCCGGCGCTGGCACGTCGCCGCGGCGAGGAGGGGTGAGTGCCAGGCAGCGATTTGCATAGAGGCTGTTTGCTTCATTAGCTGCGTTTGTTTGGGCTTTCCCCACGTGTGTGTTTGTTTTCTTCCTTAATCCTTTCTGGCTGGGAGCTGGAGGCGGGGGGCGCAGGGGAAGGGGGGTCACCTTGGCACGGGGACGCAGGGACGCGGGGCTCCAGAGCGCCCAGAGCACAGACACGAGCGCTGGCTCCTTTCCTACAGAAGGGTAAACTGAGGCACGGAGCAAAGCCAGGGGCAGAGCCAGCGAAGGAAGGCAGGAGACCCCATTCTGGGTTTGGAGGTGCCCCCCAGGCGCCCCGACCCGCTCCAAGGACAGGGCAGAGCCCGGGGTTGGGGTCCTGACGCCTTTCTCCTGCCTGGCTCTGCCCCAGGAGTCACTGCAAGGCTCCACGTCCCCCACCCCGCTGTCACCACTGTCCCCACAATCCCACTTCAGGGGTGACATTTTGCACCGCTCCCGCTGCAGCCGACGTGACTCCTGCTAGGCGTGAGCTTGCAGGGCTCAACAGGTCTCTGAGCTTCGACACCGGCGCGAGGGGACAAGGGACCCGACCCACGGCGGCGCCTGGCACTGGGGCTAACACCCAGCGGCGAGCCTGGGGCATGGGGGACATCGCAGAGCTGCAGCCACCATGGCTTGGTGGGGGACAGCCCCCAGTGTCCCCAAGGATGGGCACTGTCCCCACAAGGTGCCAGGGAGGGGACCCAGCACCCAGTGTGGCACATGGAGCCAGGGAGGGGACCTGGCACCCAGCACGGCACACGGTGCCAGGGAGGGGACGTCACCCAGCCACCCTGTCTGCGTTCCCGGCATCCCGGAGCAGCCCCACGTTGCTACAGCAACACGAAGCCTTCGGATTCGATGCCTCCGAGCGGGGAACGGCTCGTCTCGGCCTGAATTATTGATTCAAACAGAGCGGATGACACACGCACACGGCAGCGACGGTGAGAGGTGCCCGGCTCCATTTGAAGGCGAGCTCGGGGCGGGCAGTGACACGGCACACAGGGCTGGATGCCCGAGCCCGGGGCTGGATGCCCGACCCTGGGGCCATCCCTCGTGCCACCCTTTCTTGCTCCTTCCCTGGGTCGGGCCATTCCCAGGAGCCCCGAGCTGGCCGTGAGCAGCACCCCGGTGCTAATCCCGCTCGTGCCAACACCTCCTCCCCGATGTTGACCTGCTTAAACCCACCGTTTGCTCTCCAAAACCCCCCGTTTGCTCGGCACACACCGAGCTCTCCCGGCACGCTGCCCGCTGTCCCCGTGCCCCCCACGCCGGGGACTCACCGGTACTCCAGGGAGAACTTGGTGAGCTCCCGGCTGTTGTGCAGCCACTTGAACTCGAGGGGCCAGCTGCCCTCCGCCATGCACGTCAGCACCAGGCGGTTCCCCTCCAGGTGCACCTGGCTCCGCACCGGCTCTGTCTTGAAGTACGGGGAGACGTCGTCTGCGGAGAGAGGAGGGAAAGGGGGTGAGACGTGCCCAGCCCCATAACCTGCCAGCCCCATAACCTGCCAATCCCACAGCATGCCAGCCCCATGACCTGCCAGCCCCACAGCCTGCCGGCCCCACAGCCTGCCAACCCCATAACCTGCCAACCCCATAACCTGCCAACCCCATAACCTGCTGGCCCCACAGCCTGCCGGTCCCATTACCTGCTGGCCCCATTACCTGCCAGCCCCATTACCTGCCAGCCCCACAGCCTGCCAGCCCCACAGCCTGCCAGCCCCACAGCCTGACAACCCCATAACCTGCCAGCCCCACAGCCTGACAACCCCATAACCTGCCAACCCCACAGCCTGCCGGCCCCACAGCCTGCCCGCCCCATAACCTGCCCGCCCCACAGCGTGCCAGCCCCACCTCATCACTGCCATAACCACAACCCAGCAGCACGTGGGCAGGGGCTGCTGGCGGCCACCTCCCCGTCCCCGTGTCCCAGCCGGGGCCCCCAGACCCCTCGGCGGGCCCTTGTCCCCCCCCCGCCACCCCACAAGCCTCAGCCCAGCCAGGCTTTCCCCGAGCCGCTCACTCGGCTCCGTTCCCACGTGCCCTCGCAAGCACCGAGCTTTTAACTCGGGGGTGAAGGGGCGGCGGGGCCGGGAGCGGAGTGAGACACCGACGCTTGCTCCTCTCCTGGTTTATTTGCTCAGTAAAACCATAAATCGAAGCACACAGCTCCATTTTCTGCTTAACAAATGGAAGCCCTTTTACTTCAAAGGCACATTCATATTCCCCAGCAGCTTTCAAGTGCGCTTTCAATCACGGCCCCGGGTTTTTGCTTTGGGGTAGGGAGGGCTTCGCTCGCTGGCGTGCATGAGCTGCATCCCTGCCACGCTCCCCGCGCTGTGAGCTGGCACCAAAGCGGTGCCCCACTGCCCCAGGGGGCTGGCACGGGCTCAGAGGCACCCCGACCCTGCCAGACCCATGCTGGGGGTCCCTCTCCTCTCCTCTCCTCTCCTCTCTCCTCTCCTGCACACCCTGGGGTACCCGCTTGCTGGCAATGCCCATCAGATTTACACCCGTCCCCGGGGTGGCACGGTGGCACTCAATGCCACCAAGTCATCGGGCAGCAGCTTGACCCGCAACGCCAGGGCTTCACCCGCGTGGTGCTGGGGACCGGCGGCATCACCGCAGCCCTGGCTGGGGCCGTGGCACAGCCAGATGCCAGCTCCGGGACCAAACTCCTGCGTGGAACCAGTAAATGAGCCACGGACCAGAGCGGGGCCGGCTGGGCTGGATGTACCCGCCGCGGCGAGGACCCACGGCACCGGGACTGAGACCTGGCATGTAGATGTTCCAACCGAAGGTTACTGCTCATTCTGCCTCTCCCCCATCTGTTGTGACTGTTCACACTCCGCTCCCTAATTAGAGCCCAATTAGTTGGTGCAGAAATTCATCACTTTCCCAAACACGGGCGGCAGCGAGAGGCGTCCCCGGGAACATCAGCACATCTGCCTGTGGCACAGCCTGGCGCTGAGCGCCCGGGGCTGCTGGAAGAGTGCCGTGCCGTGCTGTGCCATGTCATGCCATGCCATACCATGCTGTGCCATGCCGTGCCAGCTAAGCCAGCCCAGCGTGGTCCCCTCCACCCAGGAAGGTGCCACCAAACCACGCTCTCCTCACGCTGCCGGCCCCCGCAGCACCGGTGCCCCCAGGGCTGAGCCCCGCCGAGGATAAAGAGGGTGCCAAGTGCTGGCAACGGGGACGGGGATGACCCCAGCTCTCTCCCTCCACCCCTGGTGACACGTTAATGGCCAGGCCTCGCACTAATCCTGCCTAATGGGATCAAAATCTTTGCCCCTGCGCTTTATTTACATCAGGGCAGCCGGGAGCTGGGGCTGAGCCCGGTGCATTAGTGCCAGGGTGCAGATGGAGGGCAGGGGGGCCCCAACTCGCCGTAATGGATCTTAATTCCTGGGCGTAATGGGTGAGCTGGGAGCTAAGCCCCCCGCTCCCAGCGTCAAATCCCTCCTGATGGGAAGGGACGGGGGGTTTAAAGGATGCCAGAATCCCTGCCAGGGGCTGGGCGCTGCCAGGGGAGGGCAGCTCGGTGAACGCCGGCAAGCGGAGACGAGATGGGGATGGGGGCAGCCCTGGAAGGGGGTTCCCCGCTGTCCACACCCCACCTCGACCTCGACCATCACTGCCTGGCACTGCCACCACCACCCAGCACTGCCACGGCCACCTGGCACTGCCACCAGTGCCCAGCACTGCCACCACTGCCCAGCACTGCCACGGCCACCTGGCGCTACCACCACTGCCCAGCACTGCCATGGCCACCCGGCACTGCCACCACCGCCCGGCACTGCCACGGCCACACGGCACTGCCACCACTGCCCAGCACTGCCACGGCCACCTGGCAGTGCCACCACCGCCCGGTGCTGCCATAGCTACTCCGCACTGCCACCAGAGCTTGGCACTGCCATGGCCACCTAGCACTGCCACCACCACTCAGCACTGCCATGGCCACCCGGCACTGCCACGGTCACCCAGCACTGCCATCAGTGCCCGGCACCGCCATGGCCACCTGCCACTGCCACTAGGCACTGCCACGGCCACCCGGCACTGCCACCAGCACCCAGCACTGCCACCACCGCCCGGCACGGTCACCGAGCAGCCCCGCGCTCCCGCTCCAGCCCCCCGTGCCCCCCCAGCACAGGGCGATGGAGCTAAATCTCCTCTGCCTCAGCCCAGCGCCGGGGCTCCGCAGCACGAAGAGATTAGAAAACAATAACGAGCAAGCGAAACCCTCCGCTCTAATTACCAGCCTTTAGCCGCCAGCGGAGGCAGGGAGGGGAAAAAAGGGGGGAAAAAGAAACAGAGAAGAAGAAATCCACTAAAATTTTAATAGGAACCACTGCATTTAATTTAACGACACATTTTTTCAATTACCAGAATAATTGTTTTATTCATAAAACGAGTTTCAATAAAGAGGGTAATTTTCCTTTGTTTTTATTATTCATTTGTGTAACACATTCGCAGCGCAAGTCCCCCAGCGCCGCAGCAGCCGCTCCGCACCCAGGGGGCACAGGGAGGCGGGGGGGGGGTCTGTGCCAGCGGGGCAGGGAAGGGGTTAACACCCCCGGGGCACCCCAGACACAGCACCCACGGGGGACCGCAGTGTCCCCGAGCACCCCGGTGGGGTGACACCGCCCCAGGGCACCCACCCTGGCCGAGGCACGTTGTCCCCGGGGACAAACCACGTCCCCTCCGTGGCCACCCCAGCTGGGTGGCCCCGTGCCCAGGCTGGGGACCCCAGAGCCATCCCTTGGCTAAGTGACACATTCTGCTCATCCTCCCCAGCCCATCGCCCACCAAAGCATCCACCCCAGCACCCACCCTCCGTCCTGACCCCAGGGAAAGGGCAGGCCCGGGAGCACAGGGTCAGCCATGGGGGACACCCCCACTGTCCCCTGTCCCTCCGCCCCAGCTGGTGGCCACGGGGTGCCACGGAGTGGCCTCGCTCCCCGCTGGCACACAGAGCAGTGCCAAAGGCACCCAGCACAACCCTGCCCACCTCAGCCCCACGGATCAGCCAGGCCACCCCACCCACGGTGGGTGTTTTAATGTGTTTTTTTTTCTCTTTTTAGTAAGAAAAAGACTCATAATTGCAGATGTGCCCATCAATCCTCACAACTTACTCTGTTCCCTTCCTTCCCTGCTTTTTCCCTCCCTCCCCTTCTCCCCCCACTGAGACCAAGAGCTGCAAAACTCTCCTCCTGGCTATTAATTAAAAGCAACCTCTCTGCTATCGCGAGGGTACACGCCACAAATTAATAGCAGCCGCCTTAATCAAATCTCCTCTCCGAGCACCCGGTGCCGGGGTTGGGATCCCAACCTGCCCAGCCATGAAATGCAATTTCCGATGCTCCGGCGGACTCGGCAGCTCCGCTCCATCTCCTCCTCCCTGCCCGTACCTGCGCCGAGGGCTCGCCGCGGAGGGGGCTCCCAAAACCCACGCTCCATTTCTCAGCCATTTACCGCGTTTACCCACAGAATCCCAGAATCAGTGAGGTTGGAAGAGCCCTCTGGGCTCATCGAGTCCAACCATTGCCCTGACACCACCATGGCAACTAGACCAGGGCACTAAGTGCCATGGCCAGTCTTGTCTTAAACCCCTCCAGAGATGGGGACTCCACCACCTCCCTGGGCAGCCCCTTCCAATGGCTAATGACCCTTGCTGAGAAGAAATGCTTCCTCATGTCCAACCTGAACCTCCCCTGGCCAAGCTTGAGGCTGTGTCCTCTTGTCCTAGCGCTGGTTGCCCGGGAGAAGAGGCCGACTCCCACCCCGCTACAACCTCCCTTCAGGTAGTTGTAGACTGCACTAAGGTCACCTCTGAGCCTCCTCTTCTCCAGGCTAAACACCCCCAGCTCCCTCAGCCGTTCCTCGGAGGTCAGACCCTCCAGACCCTTCACCAGCTGGGTCGCCCTCCTCTGCACTCGCTCCAACACCTCAACATCTCCCTTGAAGTGCGGGGCCCACAACTGGACACAGGATTCAAGGTACGGCCTCACCAGTGCCGAGCACAGAGGGACGATCACTTCCCCAGACCAGCTGGCCACACTATTCCTCATAGAGGCCAGGATGCCATTGGCCTTCTTGGCCACCTGGGCACACTGATGGCTCAGAGTCCTCGCAGAGGAAAAGGTCTTCTCGGTGGTGGGGGAGCCCTTGGGACACGGGGCCAGCCCTGGCCAGCGTGTGTGTCACCCGCACGGGGTCCGGCAAAGGACGGGAGCCAGAGCGGGCGCAGCTGGACCCTGTGGAGCCCGCGGGTCCCTCGGAGGAGATTTGGGGTTTCCTACACGCCGTAAGCAGATTGCAGAGGTGTGTTAACTGGGATTAGGTGGGAGGTTGGGAGCTGCAGACCTGCTCAGCGGAGCGTGGCTCCTGCCCGCGCGGCAGGATTTGCCGAGGTGGCTTTTTAAACCGATTTTCTTCCCTTAAGCCCTTGGGAAGGTGAAGCTGCGGGAGGGACGCGGGCTCTGCCGCCTGCTCGGGGAGGTGTCAGCGTGGGCTGGCAGCGGGGCCCCACGACAGTCCCCGCAGCCACGGGCAGGGTGACACCGCACCCTGGGCACCCGCAGCACCCCGGGGAGCAGCACGGTGACCCCGAGCCCCCGCAGCGCCCACCCGCAGGGATGATCCCCGCTGCAGGGGGCCACGGCCTCAGCACTCCCTCCCCGCCTGTACTGCACCCCGGGGAGCTGCCCCAAGCCCCCTGCCCAGCCCCAGCGCGGGGCAAAGGGGATGGCGACTGGGACCACAGCAATCCCTGCCTCCAGGGATGCACGGGGCGGCCCCGCCAGTGATGCTCCCACCTCCCTGCCTGGTCCCCAGCATGGCACCGGGGTCACAGCGCTTCCCGGCCTCGGGTGCAGCTTCCAGGGCCAGCGGCACTCGGCAAAGCCCAGCCAGAGACCAGTAGCCCCCAAACCCAGCCATGGTGGCCCTGGCATGGCACACAGCCAGACCTGCCGTGGCAGAGCCAGCCCCTCGCACCCACCAGCTCCGAGCGGGGCTGGCACTACCTGCCAGGGCCACAGCATCCCCCGGGACAGACAGATGGATGGACGGACACCCTCCTCCCACACGGCCAGCGGGACACCCCGACCCACTGCCATCTCCCCTTCCTCCTCCCGCATCCATCTCCAGGCCCACCCTTATTTATATATTTGTTAATTAACTGCTGTTTCCATAACAAACGCTCCAGCTTCTCCCAGCCTCCAACAGCCCTGGGGCTGGATTGTTAACTAGGATTTTAATTTGTTAATTAAAAGCAGGATGGCTCCTTAACAAGCTCCTCTTCCGCAGTCGGGCTCTCGGAGGGCTCAGCGGGCCACGGGCTGAGCCAGCAGCGTTGACATGCCTGGCCAATCCCCCCGGGACGGGGCACACGGGGAGGGGTGAGCAGGACCCCCAGGGACAAGGGGTGTTCAAAAAAGGGACACTGAGCTCGGCAGCACCACGGTGCCTGCTCAGCACCTCCCTGCTCAAACAGCGATGCTGGAGATGAAGCCACCTCCCTTCGCGGTCTCATCCTGGCAACGCCTTCCCCAAACACGGCACAAGCCCCAGCACGTGTCCCCAGCCATCAGAGGGTCCCCAGCCTGGAGACTGACCCCCTCTGCCCATCACAGCAGAGCCGGGGTCGTGCCAGCATCATCCTCTCCCAGCTCCCACCTGGGGACCACAGCCCGGGGCAGCCCTCAGCACCCAGCCCTGCGGCACCAGGGACCCAGCCCGGGTGCCAACGCGGGCCAGGTAAGGCTGGAGATGGCTCCCGGAGCCAATGGAGAGACGTCAGCCCTGGCCGGGGAACAGCATCTCATTGAGCCCCGCGGCGTGGCCACGGCTGGGAACAGAGCGGGGCTGTGTGCCGGCCCGTCCCTGCCTGCCCGCGCACACCCAGCCCCTCCGCCTGCAAAAATAACATTTCCCCTCGCGGGAAACCCCGAGGGACGCACACAGGGCACGGCTGTGTGCTCCGAGCCCGAGGGGGCCGACAAGAGAGCTCTGTGCTCTGGAGCACCGCGCAGACCCTACAGACCCCCACGTCTGGCCCTGAGCGCACGGACCCCAGGAGCCTGGCCCCAAACCCGGCCCTGAGCTCAGGGACCCCGGGAGCCTGGCCCCAAACACAGCCCTGAGCTCAGGGACCCCCAGAGCCTGGCCCCAAACCCGGCCCTGAGCTCAGGGACCCCCAGAGCCTGGCCCCAACCCTGGCCCTGAGCTCAGGAACCCCAGGAGCCTGGCCCCAAACCCATCCCTGAGCGCACAGACCCCAGAAGCCTGGCCCCAAACCCGGCCCTGAGCTCAGGGACCCCCAGAGCCTGGCCCCAAACCTGGCCCTGAGCTCAGGGACCCCGGGAGCCTGGCCCCAAACCCGGCCCTGAGCTCAGGGACCCCCAGAGCCTGGCCCAAACCCGGCCCTGAGCTCAGGGACCCCGGGAGCCTGGCCCCAACCCTGGCCCTGAGCGCACAGACCCCAGGAGCCTGGCCCCAAACACGGCCCTGAGCTCAGGGACCCCCAGAGCCTGGCCCCAAACCCAGCCCTGAGCGCTGATTTCCCCAGGAAAGACTCCAAAACGGTGAGGAGGGGAAGGACAGAGGGACGTCACCTCCAGACCCCCCCAGCCACCGGCCAGGAGAAGGGGTGAACAGGCGTCCCCCTCCCCACAGCCTCAGAGGGGCCCCGCGCAGCCAGGACTGGAGCTTCCCGGGGAGGTTTGGCAGGGACAGGCTCAGCACCCAGCTGCCAAGCGAGGAGGGAGTCCCCACAGCCCTGGACCCCAACCTAGGGTGGTCCCAGCACGGGGTGGGATGCACGGCACGCAAACCTGGTGCAGCCCAGCACAGCTCCGGGCTGGATTTGGCCCCGTCGAGTGTATCCTCCGGGTATTCCTGGAGGGCACCCGCAGCTCCCGGGGCCACCGTGGCCAAGGAGGGGTGGGAAAGTGGGATGTCACTTCTGCAAGGGGCATCTGTCCCCCACCCCAGCCACCCCCCACATCCCCCAGCCACGCAGGATGCTCAGCACAGCCCTCGCAGACAGACGGACAGACAGACAGGCAGGCAGCTGCTTTCCAGGCTCGCCGCGAGAATCTCAACGAGGCGGCAGTTCCCAACCGAAAAAAAATACGGCAGGGAGAGAAAAAACAGCAGAAACCACAAGAAAAACCCCGCTCAGCCTTTCCCAGGGCGCTGACGCATCCAGCCCCGCGGGATAGAAAACCCTCGGCCACGGGCCCCCTCCCCACGGCACGGCCCCGAGCCAGCGGGCACCGGGCACTCGCCACTTCACCGGGGTGTTGCCCAGCCATCCTTTTTCCAAAGTATTAATTAGTCATCGCGTTGCTCACTCGAAACATAAATAGCTGTAGCATGACAGCGAACACGAGTTGTCCTTGGAAAAAAAACCCTTTTTCCAAAGCTTTTCCTTCCCAGCCGCCCCCTGTTTGAGAGGGGGGGACGGGAATAACCCGCAGCCTGGCGATCCCCCCGCAGCCATCCGCCACGGCGCTGGATTCCCAGGGCAGAGAAGCAAAACTCTGGTCATTGCACTTATTTCCACACTTGTGGCTCTCAGGGCTGGAGGGGCTTTTCCAGCCAACACGAGCCTGACGTGAAGCTTATGGGGAGAAGCCAAGCGAGCGAGGCTCTGCGGCTGCCCCGGGGGGAGCGCGCCGGCAGCTCGCTGCCCCTGCTCACCGCATCCACCCTCCCCTCTTCCCAGCCCCTTCTTTCCACCATCCAAGCGAGGAAAATGGAGAAAAAAGGGATATTTTCTCCTTCCTCCCCTCGCCCCCCGCGCGCGCAGGCAGAGGCGGGGTGCTGAGCGCTCCCCGGTGCTCAGCCGGCGGCAGGGGCTCCGAATTAAACACGCCGCCCTAATGAGTTGATTTTATTAGTTTGCGAATGCATCGAGAACTCATTATCAAAATAAACATCAGTTCACTCCGCCGCACGCACACACACGCACCCCCCCGGCAGCGCCGCAGCTGGGGCCGCACGCGGCTCCCACCACCGGACCCCTCCGTGCCCCATCTCCGGCCCCGGGGGGGTGCTGGGGCAGCACCATGAGGTTTGCTGCTGTGGGGCTTCAGGCTGGGCACCCCCAGCTCCTGCCACCCCACACGGGCTGCACGAGGTCCCAGGACCCACTCAGGGCTGCTGTGGGGTGAGAAGCCCCCACCCTGCCCCGGGGTCTCGCAGCCCCCCGCAAGTACCCCCAGGAGCCAGAGCACGGGGGGCTTGGCAGAGCCCACGGCCCCCCAGGGACAGCCAGGGCAGGAGGCACCACCCCGAGCCCCTCTGCCAGGGCATGATGCGGGGGGCGGCGGGCGCATTGTCCGGCTGCTCCCTTTGGGAACAGCAGCTAATCCCATTTCATCCCTCGCCACGGCCATCAGCTGTTTCGCAGGCATTCGGGAGGCGGGTGGCTGAAACCAGAGCTATTGTGTCCGCCGCGCCCCAGCCCCCTCCATCACCCATCCATCCATCCCAGTGCCAAGTCTGCACCAGCTCCCGCCCCAAGACTTGCCCTGAGATGGGGATGCCGGACCCATCTCCCCTTCGCCTTCCCCCAAGCTCTCGGTCTGACCCTGTGTGGTCCAAGCCCATGCAAGGAGGAGGAAGAGGAGGAGGAGGGGAAGCCCTGAGCATCCCACCACGCCGAGATCCCTGGGGACAGCCACCTGCACAGCCCGGCGCCCGATGGCTCCCCACTGGGGAGACGCCAGCTCTCCAATGAACAAGGAACATAAATGACCCCATAAAATCCCTGCCCTAGATTCAGCCCGGTTTCCTCACTCAGCAGCCGCAGCTGAACTCAGACCCGGCCCCAGGGAGCTCAGCAGGGACATGCTGGCCCTGCAGGATGGGGACAGAGGGACAAGCTCCTCCAACCACCCTGGTAAATGCACCCCAGCCTCGCAGACGCAGGGGAGCAAGTGGGTCCCCAACCTTGCTCTCACCCCTCGGGCTGGGGCGATTCACCCCCCCAGGAGCAGGCACACGCGCCCCGATCCACGGAGGGGCTCTAAAATCAGCGAGTCCCTTCATGGTGAGCCACCCCACATCTCCCACCAGCCCCAGGGGACAGCCAGAGCGTCCCCCCCATGCCACACGTGTCCCCGCTCCCCGGGAGGCACAAGGGACACCCACCCTTACAATCCAGGGGCAGCAGGACCCTGCCAGGCACCCCAACCCCTGCCAGCTCCGAGCATCCTGGAGAAGCCCCTCCAGGGCCCAGCGCTCCCACAAATGACTCCACGTCCCGGGTGTCACCGCCACACGGAGCCAGGAGGGCTCAAGGTTACGGACGAGGACTTGCCGGTCGGCGTCTCCCCCAGCAGCGCAGAAAGCAATTAGCTGTCGCGGCTAAAATTAGCTCGGCAGTTTCTTTCTGCTAATGGTCAAACTCGTCAAGGTTTCCCCGCGCCGGGGGCCTCGGCGCGGGCAGGCGGTGATGGATGAGAGCCGACGGAGCCGCTCGCGTGTGCCCGCGGACGCAGGGCAGCGGGACACCGGCTGGCACCGCATCCCCGTCCCCCTCCCACCGCGTCCAGTGCCACCCAGTGCCTCAGTTTCCCCCCCGTGCCTCAGTTTCCCCCCAGCTGCCCAAGGGCAGAGGGAGCGCTCCCGGCATGCCCAGGACAGCCGGCCCGGAGCTGCCACGCACCGAGGTGGATGGTGGGGACAATGACGGCTGGCGGGGAGGGGAGGGAGGGTGGCTTCGGCACGAGGTCCCTGGCATTCCTGGAATTGCCACCACGCCGTCCCCGCTGCCAGCCGGGATGCCCAGCTGCTGGCACGCGGCGGCAGCTGGTCCCAGTGCCCAGGGCCTCCCCCAGCCCGCAGCGGCTGCTGGCCAGGAGGTGACACTGATCCACGCGGGGAGGTGACAACCCGGCGCAGGCGGCAGCTGCCAGTCACAGCATCGCCAGGGACGGTCCCGCACGGGGCCGAGAGCCCCCCGCACCCCGAGTCTCCATTCCTGGGGGGCCGAGGGCGGGGGCGCAGCCGCCCTGTCAGAGCGGGGAGACAAAGGGGGCCGGGGACCAGCTGCAGCCCAGGAATGTCCCCTGCCCTCGGCCCCGTTCCCAAGGATCAGGTTACCCAGTTCCCAGGCAACCCAAGCCCGGCTCAGGCATTCCTGCACCCCGCGGGGCTGGGGGCGCGGGCAGGGGGCCGGGGGGCCCCCGCCTTCCCGGGCGCTGGTGCCAGGCAGGGGAGGAAGGGGGGAAGGTGAAGCATCGCTGGGAATGGGGTGCAGGACACACCCCGACAGCTGGTCCCCAGCCCCCTGGAGGGGTGCCCAGGGCTGTGCCCACACCGGCGGCATCGCCAGCGTGCCCAGGGATGCCAAGCGGGGCTGGCAAGGCAGGGAGCCGCTGCCAGCACGTTCCTGCGTGTTGGCAGGGCGAAGGGTGGCTGGAATGCACCCCGAGTCCGGACCCGCCTCCATGGGGATGCAGACAGTGGGAACCCCAAAAGAGCAGCAGCCATGGGGATGGGGGACATCCCTGGCATCACCACCACGTCTCCAGGTGACCCTGGCCCCGTGTCCTCTCCAGCAGCTCCCCTGCGCAGGAGGGTGACACCTCCTGCCTCCCCTCGGGAGCTCCCAGGACATCCCTTTGCCCCCAGCACCCACCACCCAGAGCCAGCCCGGCCCCACGAGGGTGCTGGATCCCCATGGGTGCTTTGGAAGACCAAGGCCCGGTGCCACACTGTGGCACTGGCAGAGCACCGTGGCCACCAGCCCCTCCATGCCCACGCACCAGCCCTGGCACAGCCCAGGGCACCCCGGGGGCTCGGATCGCCCTTCGTTAGCACGATCACATCACCACTGACAGCAGCATATTTATTCCTGGCCTGGCACTGAGCATTTTTCACCCAGCGACACGCGACTTGCTAACGAGCTCAGGGAGGTAACGAGGGCACCCACCGTGCTCCGCTCACCCCAGCTGGGACCCAGCACCCAAAGGGCTCTGCTCCCACGCACCCCACTCAGACCAGGGCCTTATTTACCCCAGGCAACAGCCTGAGTCGCTGCTGCAAAACATCTCTGCACCCCCAACCAGTTTGTGTAGGGCCTACAGTAATGCGTGCCCACATCCCGAGGCAGGAACCGGCCACGTCAGGGATCAGCTCCAGGCACAGGCTGGGGACAAGGACACGGCCCCACGAAGGCAGCCGCAGGGTCAGTACCCACCACCCCACCCCCTGAGCCAGCCTCCCTCCTCTCAGGGCTGGTTATCAGCATCTTCCCAGGTTCACAAGCAACCTGCATCCGCCTCCTCCAGCTGCCGCTGAGCAGAAATGCCACCGCAGCCCAATTCCCATCACCAAGGGACGAGCAGCACTTGATGCCACCCTAGTCCCCAGCTGGCACCACCAGGCAGGAGATGCTCAGCTCAGGATCGGACCGTATCCCTGTCCCCCTGACGCTTATCAGGTCATCAAAATTTCATCGCTGCGCCGGGTCACTAATGGCTTCCAAAGAAGCATCAAATTTTAATCTTCCTCTCCCCTAAAAGCCACTTTCCTTCCTGAGCCGGAGCTTTGCACGAGGCCACTGGCTGAAAGGGAGCCAGGGCAGGAGACCCCCACGCTCAGCCATCCCCCCCCTGCTGCTGGCACCGAGGGCACCGGCAGCCCCTTCGCAGGGGTCCTGGCGTGAGCCTGTCACCAGCAGCACATCCCCAGCAAGGAGCAGGGGCTCGTTGCCCTCCCGCAAACGTGCCCAGGCACCACGCGTGGGTGCCAGAAGGTGCCAGCACCCCCCACGCCAGCCCCTAATAAGCCTCTTTGGTGGAAGCCGCCCATCTCAGGCCCCTGCCTCAAATCCTGTCTGGAACCTTAAGCCTCCCAAATCCCTCCTGGGACTGGCCCCAGCCTCCTCAATCCCATTAGAGGTGCTGTGCCAGCGCGGGGGGTCCTGGGCTGTGCCCCCAGCCCTGGGTGGGGGGAAACCACATCCCTGGGGGTCACAACAGCTACAAAAAGTGGGGAGGAGGGGGCTCAGAACCCCCCCGACACCCAGGTCCCCCCAGCTCTTGGGGGGCCTTTATTATCTTGCTTAACGAGCTGAAGACACCCTTGCACCCCCCGGCCGTGGCACCGGGGCTCGGCCGCGGCACAGGTCGCACTGCGACACAGCTCCTGCCCGGGCAGCCCAGCACCGCATTCGGCTCCGAGTAATTAGCGCGAGGCCCCTAATCAATAAGTTATTTTTTGCCGTGGGTAATTAATAATTACACAGCACAGCCGGGCTGTAATTAAACTTCCATCCCCTCTCTCCCTGGCAGCACCGGGCCTTTGTTTTGCCAACCGCGGGTATCAAAGTGTTTCATCCCGCACCCGAGGAGCCCCCGCGCCCTGGCCGGGGAGGTCTCACTCCATCCCCTCCTCCTCCTCCTTCCCTTCCCTATTGATCCCCTTTTCTTTGGCTGCCTCAATCGATGGCACCGGCACAAAGCACCACTGCTGCCTGCGCTGCCAGCCCTGCAGCGATGCCCAGGCGGGGATGCCCTGCCCACCCCGCCGAGGTCGAAGCCAGGCACCCTCCCTGCACGCTGGCTCCTTCCCCATCTCCTCGCCCCAGTGCCCAGTTGACCACAACGGGCCGCAGCGGCGAGTGGCCGCAGCCCACGCGTGCCGGCACCGCAGCCGGGGAGGTGACCTGGCACACTCCCGGTGCTGGCAGCAGCAGGGGAGACGGGCACACGCCAGGCTTTGGCAACGCTCGCCCCACCGTGACTCCGTCATGGGCAGCCACCGCTCGCCCGTGGCTGCTGCTGGCCACCGAGCAATGTCACGCTGCCCGTGAGGACGTGACACGCGCCGCAGGGAGCCGGAGCAGCCAAGCTGGGATCCTGCGCCAGTGGAGGGATGCAAAACCCCTTCCCCATCCCTCGGGAGGGCTGAAGCACCGCCAGCCCCACGCCTCCCACCCACGGCGAGACCCCGGAGCCCCACGGCCAAACGGAAGGAGATTCGGTGACACCGGGAGCGCGTCCCGCAGGCGGGGGACAAACGGACCGCGGGGGACCCGCCAGCCGGTGACGCCAGCCAGGGGAAGAGAAACTCGGCGAGGGAGTGAATCAATCAAAGAGACCTTCACAGCTCCCCACGCAGGGCCTGCCCGGATAATATACTGCCGCTTTAGATGTTATGTTCTGAACTTAATTACTGAGAAATTATAGCAGCGCTGGGGGAGGCGCGGGGACGGGAGCGCACGGGGACCGCTGGCTCCGCTTGCTGCCGCAAACAAGGGCAAGAAATGTCGCGGGCGAGGACCCCCGGCGCTGCACCCCGCTGTGCCCCCCCCATTTCGCAGCCTGGATCCACTCGGTTCGAGCGGTGGGCCCGGAGGCAGCCGTGCTGCAGCCCTGCCAGCCAGCAGCCTCCTCTGCAGCCCCGCTGCTGGGGGGGGAGGACAGGACCCCAGGGCCCCCCCCGAGCACCCCTGAACCCCAGCTGCACCCCAAATGGCCACAAACTATTGCCACATCCCCCTCGGGTACCAAAGCAGCTAAAAACAGTCTGTGCCGTGCCAGAGCCCCGGGTGTGAGGAGCGGAGAGGGGCTCGCCCTGCCCGGCGGTGCTGCCGCACCCCAAGGGCCGGCTGGGTGCACAGGGAGCCCCTGGCACCCACGGGAGCTCAGGGCTGCAGACCCCCCCCCGGTCTGACCAGCCGGCTGGAGGTCGATGGGACCAACCCCAGGGCAAAAGCTGCTCCCTGGGAGCTCCCCGAACTTGCACCCCAGGTCTTGGGGTGCAATGGGGGTCCCACGGGAGAGGGTGAAATGGGTGCCTTCACCCCCCACCCTTCCCGGGGGATGCTCAGCCTCCCGAAGGTGCTCCAGGGCAGTCTCTACCTCATGCTCTGAGCTACATTTCCCCCCCCCAACCCCAGCCTGGGGGCAGTTATGGGGCAGGGGAAGGAGGAGGCAGAGCAGAGCCGCGCTGCTCGCCCCCGCCGAGCCCTCCCGGACACCGCGCTGCGCTCCGCACCGGCGGGCCCCAGCTCCGGGGGGGCTTCTAGAGCATCACCGATGCTGGGACCACCCCCCCCAGGAGAAGCTCCGGGGCTGCCCTAGTCCTCGCCCCCCCGGCTGGCACAAAGCTTCCCCTGGCCGGGAGGATGGGGGGAGCAGCGCCGGGACCCCCCCCCCAACCCTCCGCGATTCATCTCCAGCATCCAAGTCGGAGCTGGATGGTGCCCCCACCCCTCTTACCTTGGGCGCCGGCTCCGGGGGGGCCGGGCAGGGCGAGCACGGCGAAGCACAGCAGCCGCCAGCTCCCGAGCCGGGCCATGGCTCCGCCGAGCCGGGGAGGGCGGAGCGGGGTTGGGGGGGGGGCAACTTCCCCGACTTTATAATCCGGGCGGGCGCGGCGGCAGCCCCCGCTGCGGGCCGGTACCGGGGCGTCCTCCGGACGTGGGGACCCCCGCAGCAGCGCTGCTCGGGGGGGAGGCGATGGGGTGAAGGCTCCTCAGGGCGCGGGGAGGGCTCCGCAGGCAGCCCCCCACCATGTGCAACTTCCGCGGGGACGCGCGGAGCGGGGCCGGCGGCCGAGCCCCTCCCCGAGCGCTGCGCCCTGCGCCGGGGAAGGCGACGGGACGCGCAGGGCTGCGCGCTCTCGGTCCCTCCGGGGCACCATGGAGTGGGGGGGGGGGAACCGGGTCCCCGCCGCTGCTCAAAAGTTTGGGGTCCGGGGGTGGGGGGCGGCCCCTCCGCAGCGCTCAGCTCCTGCGCAGGGACATCCCCGCCTCGGCGGCTCTTGCGGGGGGTCCTCTCCCCCCGTTGCCCCCCCGGGCGGTGCCGCACCGACCCCTCCGGGCTGCTTCTGCACGGCGGCGGCGGGGCCGGGGGGAGCCGAGCCGCGGAGGAGGCGCGGAGGCGGCGCGGCCCCGAGCGCTACCCAGCGGCCGCGGGCGGGCGAGCACGGAGCCGCGGGGGGAGCGGGGGGTCCGGCCCCCCTCTCCCCGGTCCGTCCCCCCGGCTGGGGAAGCAGCAGGTCGCCCCTCGCCAAGCGCCTGGAGCCGCCCCCCAGCCCCTCCGGCAGCGCTCAGAGCATCCGCGTCGGGTCCCTGGGAAGGGGAAACATGAGGGAGCTCAAAAGCAGAATTCAACTCGCTACCACGAGATTATCAAAGCAAATATTTTGGGGTTCTCGTAAAATAAAAGCTCTAAGCCCAGAGATGAGCCAGCGGCACCTCCCAGATATCACACCACATCCTCAGGCTGATCCTGCAGTCCCGCATCGCCCCGCAGGATCAGGCCCTGGATGCACACCCTTCGGAGATGTCTGTGCCTTGCTTTTGGAGGGGGAAGAGCGGCTCAGTCACGGCTGCTACCGAGCATTAACACCCAAGGACCTACACCACCTGCACAGAAGGGAACATCCACCCTGAATGCTGGATGAGCCTCACGGTACCTCGGAGCCGAGGGACCTGCAAGGATCAGGGTGAACTGAAAGCGTGAGAGGATCAGCCTGAAGCCAGGCCCAGCGCCGCCGGGTCAAAGCAGGGCAGGGATGGAGAGAGAGTTCTCCCACAAGCGTCGGTACAATGTGTGCATTAGTGCCTGGCACCAGTGTGCATTTCCACTACACTGCACACACGTGTAAATCACACGCAGTCCTCGGGGGGACAACGCCTGCACACACGTCGCGTGTTGGGAGAGCTCCTGCCAAATTTCCCATCGACCTCTTGAAGAGAGGCTGAACAATAACGCAGCACTTGCCCACCCCAGCATCCATCAGCGCCGTGGCTGGCGTTCTGCACCGAGCTGACGGGGATGGATGTGCTGTGGGAGGCTGCCATCCTGGCTCGCCCCTCGAGGAGGTGTTTCCCAGTACGGGCTGGGACAAGCACGGGGAGAGGCTGCCCTGCCAGGGGTGAGCTCAGCCCCTGTGCTGGGCTCAGCCCCTGCTCCCCGGGCACCAACACAGCGGGGAGCAGCAGCAATAATGCTCAGCACGCTCCCGAGCCCCTGGGGATCAGGGCTTTGTTCCATACAGAACAGGAATTCCTGTCTTCAGGGCCATAAATTCAGCGCCTGCCCCTGGTGCCTGCGCTGATTTATGGTTATTACAATTAATCTTGCCGAGGTGCAAGCCATTTATTACCCACTTGCACAGGTACCTGGTTCCTCACAGTCACCCGGGCACACTGGTTGAGGTTTGATCTCGCAGCAACACTCCCAGCAGAGCACGTCCTCCCTCCCAGCCCTGGCAGCACAGCGCTGCCCACGCCATACCAGCTCTCCTCTGCCCAAACCCATCCAAGCGGGAGCACGTTCCAGCACACAACCACCACGGCTGTTCCCAGGCGTGGGTGGAGAAGCCGAGAGCTGCCCCGTACAGTGCTGGTGCATCCAGGGATCAGAGAGGGCAGCAGGCTCTGGTGGTACCCGCCTGGTGACCCTGAGAACACGCCAGGCAATGCCTAGGTGGGAGACTGTGGCCCCCACAAGCTGTTGGGTCACTCCTGTCCCACGCAGGGCAGCCCCATCTCTATCTCCCATGAGTTTTGGCCTGATCCTCCAGCAACATTACATGGCTTATGGAGAATCCCAACTCTGAGCTGTGATTTGGGGCAGCATCACTCATAGTTACACCAGGAATCATGACAACACACACAGACCAGCTGCGAGCCATATCGCATGACTCCCGCCTCTCCAAGACTCTTCTGGAAGGGGTGAAGATGCACAGGTCTCCAAGTGCACATCAGCGTTGGGATTTTTGAGCTCCTCTCTCAAAATCCCCGACCCCCGGTGCGGGGGGGTCCAGCCCCCGATGGCTAATGAGGGGTTCGCCTTGCGCAGCCGCCCCGCGGGCAGCAGAAAGTCTCCTCGGGCCTATTTGTAGATTTGAAAGCTGTTATTTTGCCTCCTGCTTGAAGAGGGCGCATCAAAGTCAAACCCAAAATGAGTTGCTGGGCTTGAATTAAAAAACTCTTGTCTGAAACCAAGTTCCAAAAAAAGATCAAGGCTTTATTTGAAATGTAAAAGTCCTTGCTGGGATGTCAGACGCTTTGGGAACTGTCTGCATCATCCTAAGGCTACAGGACAACAGCCCAGAGCTTCCTTCAGCCATCCTCAGCATCTCATCTTCCTCGGATGAGGCACCAGCTCTTTCTCAGCACAGAATCACAGACTGGTTTGGGTTGGAAGGGACCTTAAAGCCCATCCAGTTCCAACCCCCTGCCACAGGCAGGGACACCTTCCACCAGACCAGGTTGCTCCAAGCCCCATCCAACGTGGGCTTGAACACTGCCAGGGAGGGGGCAGCCACAGCTTCTCTGGGCAACCTGGGCCAGGGTCTCACCACCCTCACAGTAAAGAATTTCTTCCTAATATCTCATCTCAATCTCCCCTCTTTCAGTTTAAAACCGTTCCCCCTCGTCCTGTCACTCCATGCCCTTGTAAAAAGCCCCTCTCCAGCTTTCCTGTAGCCCCTTCAGGTACTGGAAGGTGCCAGAAGGTCTCCCCGGAGCCTTCTCTTCTCCCCGAGCACGAGAGCAGCATCCCACGGGGAGCACCGTGCCCCCTCTGAGCTCCAGGGAGGGCTGGGAAGGGCGAGGAGAGGCGAGGTCAGAAGCGCTGCCCATGAGTGAGAGACTCCAGGAGCTCAGGCATTTTTCACGATCAGAGGGGAGAGGAGGCAGATGTAACCACAGGCTGTCAGCACCAGCACAGGGAAGAGAAATTGGATAAGGGAGGCTCTGCAGCCTCGCAGACAGAGGTATAACAAGCTCCCACGGGCAGAAGCTGGAGCCAGACCTACCCAGACTGGCACTGCAGTGCCCATTTCTAATGGTGGGGATAATTGGCTGCAGCAAGGCTCCCCAATACTTTTTTTTTTTAATAATTAAGATTAAAAAGGACACTTTAATTTCTCCAGAAGCATCTGCTCTCCTGGAAGAGTTAATTCAAGGTAGTGCCGTAGGTCACAACAAGCAGTCTCTGCGATCTGTTAACTCCTGCCTTAAAACTGGGCTCAGGACAGGTCCCTCCTCCCCAGAACTGCAGCGTGGGGTGGGATGGAGCCATCACACATCCGTGGGCCACAAGGATGCTTCCCAGAGCATTTTTCGGAAGGACTGAAGCTGCCTCCCCTCGAAGGGCATCAAACAGGGCTCCATGCTGTCCCCAGATGCTGTGCAAAGGGCTCCAAACCAGCTCAGAACAGATATCTTAAATATTTGATGTCTTCAAGAAAACTACCAGAAGAAGGAATAGCAACAGGAGCGAGCCCTCTCCTTCCTGCCAGCGCAGCTCCTCTTCCCAGCCCAGAGCTCTCTCCCAGCATCAGCTGCTTGGGGCATCTTGGCCCAATTAAGATCTTCCTTCGAGCCCAGAGCGAGATGAATCTGCACATCCCTGTGCTCAGTGCTGGGGCATCCCCCCAGCAATGGCCACAGGAGTCCTGTTCCCTGGGACAGCAGCAGTTTGGGAACAAGCCAAGAAGGGCCAGAAACTTCCCAGGGAGACCTGCCCATGACTGCTCCACCTCCACACCCACCAATCCCCACCATCAGATGGGTCTGTGTACTCAGAGAACCACTGGAGCAGTGGAGGGGTGGTCCCAGGCACCCCTGACCCCCCCCAGAGCCCCTCCCACTACTGACCACAGGAGCAGCATCACGAGCATCTCCCCAGGAGCAACATGCAGCTTCCCCAGCACTGCCAACAGCCCTGCCCAGGGCTCCCACCTCCCCAGGGTGGGATGTGGGGACCACAGGGGCTCAGCCCCATCCCGACTGAGCCCAACCACCCCTCGCTCACCTCCAAACACGAGGGTTTGGCACACGCAGCACTGCCGAGCTGGGGACTCCCAAACCCACCACCGTGCAGGGACCGTGCTGGCATTACAGCTCTTTCTGCTGCTCCAAACCACCTCGAATCGAGCACCCCGAGACAGGCTGCAGACCTGCCCCTCCCAGAGCCAAGAGGAGCCCCCGGCTGGGCCACGGGGAAGCTGGCCCTGCTTTGTCCTGGCAGGGTGAAGGTGTGACCATCAGCTTCGTGGCAGGGAGCTCGGCGCTGGCCCCGCACCCCGAGACCACCGGCGCAGAAACCCCCACCCGGCAGCACCAGCCGCCCGCCAACAGCCCAGACCTCGAGGCTGATTTTTAAATCAGGAGATTAAAAATTTAAACTAAGGCTCTGGCTCATTTTAACGTGATTTCTTAACATTTAAAGGCCACGTTCCGGAGCGTTTCCCAAGCAGAGCAGCCGGGTTTGCCACGGGCCAGGTCCAAGACTCACACTTAATCACACGCTTCCAGGAGCTGAGGTTTTTTAAGGCGCTCGCTGCTGAACCCAACACACCAGCCAGGGCTGGGGGTGCCAGGACCCCCCCAGCTCCCCTCCCCTCAGCCAGAGCCTTCACAATAAACACATTCCTGATCCCCCCGCTCACCTCTTGATGCTCAGAGAAGGGGATTTTTGCTGGGCACTCCAGACACAAAAGCAAAGGACCTCAGAGGACGCCAGCTCACTTTTTAGGAGCCCACATCACAGCTGCTCACACTCCCCCCAGCGCCTCCACCTTTGCCATACCCACACCACAGCACACACACATGTACCCGCTGCAGCCCTGGGCACTGCCCACACCCCACAGCCCACAGGGTGCCCACAAGCAGATGCTCACAAAAGCAGCAGAAAAGCCCCAAAGCCCATCTTACCGGTCACCAACGGGCATCACTCATGGCTCATCCCTCATGGAAAGGGCCAGCTCCAGCATGTCCTTGCCCTGGCACAGGGCTGGGCACCCCCAGCACCCCAGAGCAGCAGCAACACTGACCTCCCCCAGCTCTCCCCCCTCAGGCTCATTTAACTCCTCTGCAATTAAGGCAGCAGATTTAACCCACCTGCAGGTTAAACCCCTCCAGGTGTGGGCAGGGAGTGGCTGCAGCCCCCAGCCTGCACCATCCCTCACCCCACTGGTACCGAGGGAGGGGGACGCACCCTCCCCACCAGCAGGACAGGACCCTCGCTGGGCACTGCCATCCCTGACTGCAGGATCGGGCCCCTGCCTGGCACAAGGGCAGGGGGCTGCTGGCTCCTTCCCTGCGTGCCCAAGGGGGGCTGCAGCAGATGTTGGTCCCTGATGTGCTATAATTAAGCAGCTAATTATAGAGAAAACCCCTCCAAAAGTGGCTGGCTGCTCCCCAAGGCCACCAGGAGGGTGGCAGGAGACCGACCCCCCCACGTCCTTGCCCCATGTGTCCCAGCCTGGCACATCACTGGGGCTCTCCATCATCCGGCGGGCAGTTTCCCAGCACAAGGTGCTTCAGGTGCTGCACTGATTTCCAGCACTACAAGATTAGGTGATAAATAATGGATAATAATAGGAGAAATAGTAAATAATATATTTACAGACTTGCATAATGAATAGCAGCGAGCACGGGCTGCTCGGGCATCGCCGGCGCGTGGCAGAGCCGGCTGCTGAGCCAGCGAAGGGGAGTGGGCACAAGCGGGGAGCTGGGGAGGGGGATATGCAGCTCTGCGGGGCTCCCAGAGCCTGTCCCCCCCCAAACATCAGCCATTAGGGCTCCCAGAGCCTGTCCACCCCCCCAGACATCAGCCATTCGCTCCCCCTCTTGTGTTCCCACAAAGCCCCAGGGGCGTTTTAGGGAGATGTAATTACCAGCTCCTCAATCAATCCCGTTAGCAGCAGCAAAACCTCAAAGTGAATTACTCCGTGTTCGTGGGCAAAAAGCTTGCTTGGGGTCGGGATTGGGGGGGAGCAGGGCGGGGGGGTCCCTGTGCAGCCCCGTCCCCACGCCGAGCCCCCCGGAGCCGCCGGGTTCTGCTCCCCGCAGCTGGGGGGCAAAGGCTGACCTCGTGCCTCAGTTTCCCCATGCCGCTGGCCTGGGAGGGGTCAGCTGGGTGAGGTCCAGCACGGTGACACCAGCCACCGCCGCGGGTGGGACGGGGACTGGCGCGGGGTCACGCGGAGCCCTTCACAAAGGGTTTGTGCTGCCAGGAGCGAGGTGGGGAGAGATCCATCTTCCTGCCTGCCAGCTCAAACGGCTGCGTTTCAGATAATTCCAGATAGTAAATTTTTTTGAGTCCCTATAAGCTAAAATCAATATTGGCACAACTGTGTGTCATTAAAAACTAAATGAACATGACAAAGCCAAACTGCTGCCTATTAAACAAATGAGTTTTCTATCCACACCGGCACAGCGGGTTATTAAATCCTTTATTACAGGAGCGTTGCTTTGTATAAAAGAGGGTGGGAACACGCCGCCCTGCGAGGTGCGTGTGCCTGCCCTTCCCGTGACACCGGGGACACGCTGTACTGGGAGCACGGCAACATACTGGGCAGCCCTCAGCTTGCCAAGGCGTGGAGCAGCTCAGCCCCGGCCCCGCACTCCGCCCCATGGGCTGGGCTCCTCCTGCAGCAAGGACAAGCCACCAGGATGAGACCCCTGTGGCCCTCAGCCCCTGGAGAAAGGCTGGGCGCAGGGGTGTGTGATGCCAACGGGATGGCAACGACAGGGTGATGTGATGGAAACGCTCCAGCGACGTTACAGCGATGCCAGGGTAACGCAACCGCAACGCAACGGCAACACAACAGCGATGCAACGGCGATACGATGGCGATACGATGGCCAAGCAGTGGCCACGCAACAGCAATGTGATGGCAATGCAATGGCCAAGCAATGGCAACTCAACGGTGATGCAATGGCCAAGCAATGGCAACTCAACGGTGATGCAATGGCCAAGCAATGGCCACGCAACAGCAATGCGATGGCAACGCAATGGCAGAGCAACGGCAACGCAACAGCAACACACCAGCAATTCAATGGCCACTCAACGGCAACACACCAGCGATGCAATGGCAATACGATGGCAATGCAATGGCCACGCAATGGCCACACAACGGCAATGTGATGGCAATGCAATGGCAACACAACGGCAACACACCAGTGATGCAATGGCAACGCAATGGCAACACGATGGCAACGCAAGGGCAACACAACAGCAATGCAATGGCAGTATGATGGTAATGCAATGGCCACACAATGGCAACACAACAGCAATAAGATGGCAATGTAATGGCAAAACAACAGTGATGCAATGGCAACACAACTGGGATGCAATGGCAACGCAATGGCAACACAACAGCAATGCAACGGTAACTGCGCTCCCATGTAGGGCGGTGGGTAACCCCCTCCCTTGCTCTTGAAAGCTGGTGGCACGGTAGGAAGGCTGCCCCGTGCCTTTACATCCCCCATCTCGGAAGTCCTGGGAGTGCCCTCCATCCTCTCCAGAGACCAAGAGAGCCAGACTCTGCCTGTCACCCTCATCTGCCACTGTCACTCCGCAGTGTCACAGGTACCGCCACGTCGGACATGTTCAGCCAGCAACCCGCTGTCTGTCCCCGTGTAATGATTTCAGTGTCCTGATTGTGTCCAAGTTCTCACCGCACACGGGGAGCTATAAATATTAATAGGTGCTGGATGAGTGCCGGGGAGGAGAATGGAGTGGAGGGAAGGGGCTGGGGCTGCTCCCCCCGCCTCCCGCCCGCGCCAGCAGCAGCAGGGGCTGGGGGCTGAGCGCTGGGAAAGGTCAGCGTGCTCAGCCGTGGAGCGGAGAGAGCTGGAGGGCTGAGCTGCTCCGACAAATGCCAGCGGCTCCGAGGGTGCTGAGGAAGGTCCTCCCATCACCTTCCTCCAGGACAGGCTCCCCCCCAAACACAGACAGACACAGGGCCAGCACGGTGCTGGGCCAGCACCCACCAAACAAGCCCCACGGGGCTGTGCCAGGCTCTGCACCCATCTGCATGTGATTTGCATGAGCATGGCGTGATTCCAGGTGGGACACGGTGACCTCCCTGGGGACAGACGCTGACCCAGCCTGCTCCAGGTGGGACACGGTGACCTCTCTGGGGACAGACACCGAGAGCCCCACTTGGGTTTGGTGGTGATGAACTTGACCGCACTGATGGCACCGGGGGCTGGCACCGGGAGAACGTCAGCAGAGCGTGAAGTTCGCCTCTGCAAGGAGAAAAAAGTGGCTCGGAGGGAGATCTGCAGTGGGGGGGGCGAGTGCAGGACACAGCCCCCAGCCCGTGATGGATGGCACGGGGGCATGTGCGCCGCATCCCTTACCTGGAGCAGCTCCGGTGGGAGCTGGGAGGGAGCTGCACGCCCAGGGACGCCGGCTCCAGAGGGGAGGGAGCTGCCGTGGGAAGTTTTATGGGGCCTGAATCAATCAGTGGGAATCCCATAAGAGCCGGTGGGGATAAATGGGCTCCGCGGATGGGTTTTGACATCCAATTGTCTTTTCCATTCCGGTTGTCATAAAGCCGCGCGCGCCCATTTGTACAGCGAGAGCGAGTGATGCGCAGCCACGTGTACAGAGAAGCTCGACACACGTGTGCGTGGGCACGGAGGGACCCTGGACACACGCGACACATGGGGGAGAACCCCCCGCTCCTGCCAAGGACCCAGGGAGCCACTTACCTGCCGTTACCCATGGCAGGGTGACAGGGCATCGATTCGTGAGGCTGTTTAAAAAAAAAACTTATTTAAAGTAAAAAAAATTAACACCCCTCCAGCACGGAGCATCCCTGCCGTGCATACCCCCGCTCCCGGGCCCCCCCCCTGTCCCCAGCCCCCTGCCCTGGCGCTGGGACCACCAGGTGAAGGTGACTCTGCCACATCGCGTCACAGAATCGCTCCTGGATAAACAATTCCAGATGATTTCCCTCTGCCCATCTGGTGCACAGTGCCTCCTCTTCCTCCTCCTCCCCTGTCTTGCGCTGCAGCCCGTTGGTAAATGAGAGCTAACGAAGATGGAAGGGCTGAGGGGGAAGAGGGGGGGGGCATGGTGTGGCTGCAAGGCATCACAGTGTGGCACCAGCGTGGGACAGGAGGGGACTGGGAACAACAAGGTCCTCTGCATGTCTCGGTTGCAGCCATCCTCCCCATCATGAGCCGTGCTGGAGACCCAGCATCCCTGGGGTCCCTCAATGGATATCCAGCATCTCTGGGGTCCCACGATGGAGACCCCACATCCCTGGGGTCCCACAATAGATACCCAACATCTCTATGGTCCCACACCAGAGACCTGGCGTCCCTGGGGTCCCACAATGGAGACCCAGCATCCCTGGGGTCCCACACCAGAGACCCCGCATCCCTGGGGTCCCACGCCAGCCGACGAGCGCTCCCCAGCCAGTAACTCATGGCCAAGCCGCTGCCTTCCTTCAAACATCATCTCATCCAAGCGCCTGGCCGTGCCGAGGGGGATTTATCACGTCCCTGGGTGCCGGATCCCCTCTGAGGAGGAGGTAGTTTATGCGAGCAGACGCCAGCCCGTGTCACTTTCTTATTCCTCTCTCCTCCGCTCGCAGCTCATCATCGGTTACGGCGGTGACCAGTCACCTAAATCACCCGGCTCTGCTCTCACTCCCCGCTCTGATTGATGCTGCAATTTTTCTTCTCTCCAAACAGCCACTCACCGGCTGCGGCTCTGCGGGGACCCTGGGAACGGGGGAGGCTGGGACCGAGGGGCTCCGAGGTGGCACCTAATCCATGGCTGGGACCGAGGGGCTCCGAGGTGGCACCTAATCCATGAGCCACTTTAGACCTGCAAAGAGCTCCCCAGAAACCCACACCCTGGCACTAATCCTGCTTGTTCAGAGCAGGCATCAGCAAGCACTAGGTTCACGCTCAGCAGACGTTGGCATCCACAAGCCCGGCAGTTCCTGCCGAGAACGGTCCCACAGATGAGCAGGGGCTTGTTCGCCGCCACGGCTCCCAGCTTGGCACGGGCTGCGGCACGGCTGGGCATGGCTTGGCATGGCTGGGCACAGCTGCCCGCTGCCAGGCTCTGCTGCTCTGGCAAACAGCTGCTTCCTTCTGGTGGCCACCTGGGATGGCTGAGAGCAACCAGGGAGCCCTGCGAACGCTTTGGCACGTGCTGCTTTGGCACAAGGGCCCCAAATAAACTCACACCAGGGCGCTCTGGTGTGCTGGGACGGGCAGCGGCGCTGGCTGGGGTGGGATGCTCTGCCCTCCCCGGCTGTGGATGCCCATGCCACGCTCGCGTTTGCTTTCTTGATTAAATGGTCAAGCGGAGGATGCCGGCATCAGGAGGGGTCTGCGCTGGCACCACGGAGCTGCAGGGGAAGGGAGGGATGGGGGGAACTGTGGGCTGTGCCAGACGCGAGCATCCCACTCAGTCTCTGCCCGAGCCTGGGTGCCCAGCGGCTGGCAGCCAAGGGAGGCTGGAGGGGAACAAAGCGCGTCGCCTCGCAGCATATGCGAGCTCGGAGCGAGCGGTCCCCAGGCAGCGCGGCGAGTAGCCGGGCGTGCACGGAGAGCTGGCTGTGCCACCCGCGTCCCCTGCCAGGGCTCGTCACCACCGGCTGCGCGGGCAGGGCAATGCGCACCGACCCGCGGCGCTGGGTGGCATCCACGGCCAAGGACGTGGCACAGCCCCACGGCCCCGGGGGAGGCAGCACTGGCCATGGTGCAGGATGGAGCTGGAGGTCCCCGTAGCCACCGGGACCCCTGAAGGGAGGAGTGGACCCATCCGAGCCCCCAGCTTGCTGCTGCCCACGGAGGGGACCCCAGCAGAGGCAGCGAGGACAGGCAGCCGGTGCCCCTCGTGTGCCTCGCAGATGTGGCCATGGCCAGGCCACGGGGACACACGTCTCCGGGCGCTGGGGACAGTGGGACTGACATAAACCCATTTTAAACCCACGTCCCCCTCCGTGAGGTCTGCTCCTGCACCCTGTGTGTCCCCACGGTCCCCAACGCCCCACGGGGCACCCCAGGACACCCCCCGCCTCCCCCCCCGCCGCAGCCCGGGGCCGCGCTGGCACGGGCTCCCCGGTGCGTACCAGTAACAAGCTTCTGTTAAATAATTGAATTCCTCAAATCGTTCCCTTCTCCCTCCGGTTTCAGCACACATTTGTCACCGTGCCATTAGGCAGACGCTTTGCTCGCACTTCATTTATTCATAAGCGCGGCCGTGGCTCGGGCAGCGGCGACGACAGCGGAGCTGAGCGCGGGGCACGGCTGTCCCCAAGGTGGCACCGGGACGGTGTCGACACCGGGGTGACGGTGGAGGATGGGGCCTCTGTGCATCCCCCATCACCCCGGCTCATCTCGTGCTCCCCCGTGTTGGGGGACGGATGGGGACACATCAGCTCTGCGCCTGCTGCGCCCCGGTGTCCCCACAGCAGCTTTGGGTGCAGGAGAGGAGTCACCCCGGGGCCTCTGGAGTCCCTGGGGCTGGAGGGGACGCGACTCGCTGTGCACAGGCCAGCAGGCGCTTGCAGGAGCACTGCTCAGCTAATTGCAGTAATTAGCCTGTAATGAAGCAATTATTTGAGGACGTGGTGCCATGTGTTCCTGCAGGGGAGCAGGATGGGGTGGGGGACACAACCCAGCAGCATGGTGGGCAGCAGGCACAGGAGGTGTGCCAACAGGGGCATCACCCCAGCCCTCACCCCCTGAGGTGACCGAGGGGACGTTGGGGTCCCCTGTGCCACTGCAGGGCAGGGAAATGGCACCTGGGGAGAGCAGAGGTGGCAGGGCTGGTGCCGGTGATTTACAGCACTGAAAAATTGCTGAATGGGATGGAGGCAACACCCAGCCACCGTGCTGCCCTCCCCTCGTGATGGACCCTGGGTCCCTGTGCCATGCCCTGCTGTCCCCACGCACAGAGCAGGGGCAGGCCACATTCCCCCCATGAGTTTTGCCCCGGGACGCCTGCACCTCCATGGCCCCCCCAGCCCAAGGGAGACGCCGGACCCCACGGTGGGATCCTGCGGTGCTGGCGGGGAGGGACGGAGCCGAGCCCCGGCGCTGCGCCCACGCGTCGCTCCGGAGGCGTGTGCTGGGGCTGGAGCCAGGCGAGGGGCCGCAGCCAGCTGGCCAGCTCCTGCCCGCGCTGCCTGGCCCTGCTCCGGCCCGCGGTGGCCAAGTTAACCCAGAGTCACAGCACGGCTGGGGTTGGGACCTCTGGAGATCGCCGGGGCTGGTGGCAGCAGCGCCGGGGATCTGCCCAGGACCGTGGGTGCTCATCCTGGCAGTGACCTTGCCAGCGCCACGTGCCAGGGCACTGCCAGGGCATCCCCTCTCCTTAGGGCTCCCGGAGGCACAGCCGGAGGTGTGGGGGATCCCCCTTGGGGGCTGCCACCCCCCGACCCCTCCCCATTTGCCCTGACCCCACCGGAGCAGCCAGCAGCCCAGATTCCCCCAATTTCCCCACAGTGCTGGGAAAATAAGGGCTCGTCCTGGCTCCGGGGCGGGATGTGAGGAGCCTCCGATGGCATCGCAACCACCCAAGCACCAGGACCCACCCCAGGGAGCGCCTCAGCACCGGGACCCATCACTCAGCCCCGGCTGTGCCGGCACGGGCCGGGCTTGCGGCAGTGGCTGACGAGGGAATCGTGGCTCCGGCGGTGAAGGAGCAGACGGGAGGGAAATAAAAGCAAATGACATCAGTGCTGGCACGGGCGCCCACCCCAGCGAGCTATTTCGGGAAGGGCCGGGCCGGCGGCGCGGTTAAGCGCTTGCAGATGTTGCTTTGTGCTCCTCGCGGGGCTCTTTCCACCGGGGCTGCCGGGCAGGGATGCTGCCAGTGCCGGGGATGTGGCGGTGGGGTGGCACGGGGGTGGCACGGGGGTGGCACGGGGCTCCCTCCTCCAGCCCATGGCACTGGCTCGCATCCCCGGGGGCGAGGGGAGCCCTGGCACAGCCTGGGTGGTGTTGGAAGGTGATCCCCGGCACAGCCCCGCTGCCACCGCATCCCTCTGCCACGCACGCACGTGGGGTGGGCGGCTGGTGACCGGGACGTGGTGGCATCTCAAGGTGACCGACAAGGGCGAGGAAACAGAAACCTGGCAGTTGCCATGGTTACCGCCGAGCATCCACCGGCGCTGGCTCCGAGCGGACGCGTTTAATCGCCGGGGTGGGTTGTGGGAGGAGAGGAAGGGCTGGACGGCTCCCAGCGCTGCTTGGTGTTGGGGAAACTGAGGCACAGCCCTGCCCCGTTGTCCCCCCCGTTCAGGCACCTCCGCTGCACGCTTGGGTGCTAACCCAGCGCTCCTTCCTTCGAGGGCGGTTCGGATACCCCGGATCCGCGCGGTGAACTCATCCTGTTGGCACGATTTGGGGGTGAAGGGAGCCAGCCTCGTGAGAGCTCAGCCTGGGCCAGGCTCGGGGGGACTTTGGGGCACGTCACCCCCATCGCCGCCACTGCTGAGCCATCTCGGGGGGGGATTTGAGCCCCCCGGCAGAGATCTGGACGTGGCTCCAGCTGCCGAGGGCTGGAGCTGGCTCCGAGCCGGGCTCTGATCCCAGGTCTCCGTCAGCGTCACCCTTAAACCAAAAGAAAAAGCAGCTCAGGGTGGAGCGAAGTCAAAGGAAAGACGTGGCAGATGTTTCTCCTCTTCCCAGCTCCAGGTTTGCTACCACGGGGCACCGATGTGTCCCCGTCCTCGCTGCCACCCGTGTCACCCAGCGGCGTGGGACAACAGGCACCGTGGTGGCAGGTGGCATTTGCCAATGGCCCCTGGCTGCTGCAGGGAAATCAGCGTCCCCGCCGTGACAGGCAGGAGTAGCCCGGTCGTTAGCTGCCGCCAGATGTTCTGCTGCAGGATAATTTGATGGAAAAACAGGGAAGGGAGCATGAGTTTCGCCAGCAACATCTTGCTTTAATCAAAAAAACAGGAAATAATGTTGGAGGCTGGAAAGCCGTGCCCAGGTTTATCCCCCTCCTGCGCAGAAACGTGCTCTGCTCGGGCAGGGTCCCCAAAACACCTCGGGGCACCCCAGGGAAGGCAGAAAGCCCTAAAATCAGGCCAAGGCGAGGAGAAGGGGGTCACCCACCGGGCTTGGTGTTCACAGCCACCTTCCTGCCTCCGCGCAGCCGGCTGCCAGCAGCCTGCGGGGCCAGGACAGGGCGAGGAGCAATTCGTAAAGCAGGTGGCCAGCTCTGGCCACAGGGCCATGGCCATGCTCCGCATCCCCATCCCATCCCCATCCCATCCCATCCCATCCCATCCCATCCCCATCCCATCCCCATCCCATCCCCATCCCGTCCCGTCCCATCCCATCCCATCCCATCCCCATCCCCATCCCATCCCCATCCCCAACCCATCCCCTCCCCATCCCCATCCCCACCCCATCCCATCCCCATCCCCATCCCCATCCCCATCACCATCACCATCCCCATCCCATCCCATCCCATCCCATCCCCATCCCCATCCCCATCCCATCCCATCCCCATCCCCATCCCAATCCCATCCCCATCCCCATCCCATCCCATCCCATCCCCATCCCATCCCATCCCATCCCATCCCCATCCCATCCCCATCCCATCCCATCCCATCCCACCATCAAGTGGTTGCAAACAGGGACCCAGGGATCGGGCTGGAGCAGGAGTGGGGCCAGGACACAGACATCAAAAGTCATCGTGGTCCCCAAGGAGAAAAAATATCCCCAGGGAGGGGAGGGGGAAGGAGAAGAAAAGGGAACTAGCAGGGAAAAAAAAGTTCATTCAGATTTGTAAAGGGCACAATTTACAAAATCCATCACATATTTTACTAGGCTGGGATTTACGGATTAGCCGGTAATACTTAGGTGGCTTTTGGTAATAAAACCCTGAGCTGCAGCAGCCCTGGGAAAGCGAGAAGGTGGAAGACGTCTCCTCCGCATCCCGCGCTCACTTTCCCACCATCTCCTCCCTTTTTTTTTCTTTTTCTTTTTTTTTTTTTGATCTAAGCAGCCCCGTTAATCTGGGCTTTATCTGCCCGTGGAGAAGGCCTGAGCTCTTTATTGGATTTTTGTCAAGAATAAATGATTTAGTTTGGGATATTGTGGAAACGGTTTCCGTGGCATTACACCATCTAATGAGGGAAACAGCGGGGATCAATCCCTCCCTTGGAAGGCGCTCAACAGGCTGCGGGAACGGTGCCCCGCACCGACGTGCCGCTGCAGGAGGAGTGTGGGTACGGTGAGTACGGCACAGGGATGGTGGGTACAGAATCAGAGAATCACAGAATCAATGTGGTTGGAAGAGCCCTCTGGGATCATCGAGTCCAACCATTGCCCTGACACCACCATGGCAACTAGACCAGGGCACTAAGTGCCATGGCCAGGCTTTTCTTAAACCCCTCCAGAGATGGTGACTCCACCACCTCCCATCCCATCCCACCCCATCCCATCCCATTCCCACCCCCATCTCCATCCCACCCCATCCCATTCCCACCCCCATCTCCATCCCACCCCATCCCATCCCTATCTACCCTCTGTCTCCCAGGGATGGAGAAGCACCATGGGCAGCCCTGGGTGTCGGATGGGACATGCAGCACCATGTGCCGATGCCACAGCCGGCAGCGGGTCCCACCGGCCACGTGCCGACACACGGCACCTCGGAGGGCGAAAACCAAGGGTAAAAGCCAGGCAGCGAGCGGCACAGGAGAGCCCGTAAGTCACCATCGCCCTGAGATGTTCATAAATAATGTAGGTGGCACGGAGCTGGGGAGCTTTTTACCCAGTTAATTAATGTGTCCGGTGAGCACGCGCACGCCCGACACGACGGCGGGGCTCCCCCCGCGCTCCCGCTGAAAACCCTTCTCGCAGGACTGACACATTTATTATTTCTCCCATAATTACCTGATTGTGCGTGTTTGGTAGAAGGCACCCTGGGAACCCCGGCCCCGCGCAGGGCTCCCAGGCGGGAGCCGGCTTCGAAATGCTGGCACGGAGTTTTAGCTCTGGAAAGTGGGTCAGGATTGGACCCAAGGCCCCTGCAGTGCGGTGCCGGGATCCGCTAGAGCCGGTGCACCAGCTCCTGGGTGGAGGGAGAGGACAGGTAGGGGCTGCACTGGGGATGGGGATCTAATGGGATGGGATGGGGATGAGGATGGGATGGGGATGGAGATGGGGGTTGGATGGGATGGGGATGAGTGTGGGATAGGATGAGGATGGGAATGGGATGGGGATGGGATAGGATGAGATAGGATGGGGATGCGGGTGGGATGGGGATGGGGATGGGATGGGGATGGGATGGGGATGAGGGTGGGATAGGATGAGGATGGGAATGGGATGGGGATGGGATAGGATGAGATAGGATGGGGATGGGGATGGGGATGGGGATGGGGATGGGAATGAGACGAGGATGGTATGGGGATAGAGATGGGAATTGGATGGGATGGGGATGGGGATGGGAATGGGATGAGGATGGGATGGGGATGGGATGGGAATGGGATGGGGATAGGGGTGGGATGGGAGGGGGATTGGGGTGGGATAGGATGAGGATGAAGATGAGGATGGGAATGGGATGAGGATGGGATGGGGATGGGATGGGATGGGGATGGGATGGGGATAGAGATGGGAATTGGATGGGATGGGGATGGGAATTGGATGGGATGGGATGGGATGGGGATGGGATGGGGAAGGGGGTGGGATGGGATGGGATGGGGGTGGGATGGGGATGAGGTTGGGGATGGGATGGGAACGGGAGCGGAGCTGAGCGACGGCAGCGTGAGCCGTGAAGGTGGCTATTAAAGGCTTTATTACAGGGTGACGCTCGCTAATTGCAGAGCTGCTTTCAGGGAGCCGGCAGCAGACGAGCTCGGGCGACAGCACCCAATTATTGCAGCTCAGCGGGGAGAAAAGGGAAAGAAAGGAAGACAAGAAAGCGCAATTACCGGGCCCTCGGCCGTGGCACAGCGCAGGGCTGCAATTTCCGCACGGGCTCGCCTTGCCCAGCCCCACGCTCGCTCCCAGCACCCACCGTGTCACGGCTTGAGGTTATTTTTAAGGGGCAGTTGCCCACCTCTGCCTCCCACCCTTCACCCCAGCCCTGCCAGGACAGGCTCCCGCATCCCACCGATGCTCCCCGCGATATCCTCAGCCCCAGCCCTCCGTGGGTCCCCCCGGGGAGGCTGCGATGCTTTGTCCCTCCCCATCTCACTCGCTCCCACCTTTCCATCCCAGAGCTGCTCCCGGCTCTGAAATCGCAGCCTCGTATACTAAAAAAGGTCAGATTTCAGCTCTCGTGAAGGAGCAAAAACCAGAGCGGCGTGAAGAGCCACAGCCGCCTTTCGGGGGGGGTCAGGAAGCTGGGGCGTGGGGGGGTCCCGGTGCTGGGACCTGCTCGCCCCTTTTGCGAGGGGCTGGGGGTGGATGCCACCGTTTGTGCCTATTCCTCGTCACCCCTCGGTAATTGACGATTAAATTTAATTACACCTTTGAGGAATAATAGTGTGCGTTGGTTTGATGGGGCTGTCGGGGGGGGCGGGTTTGCTCCCGCGCGCTCTGCTCAGTCAGGGGGATCGGGGGGGGACGTTCGAGGTGTGGTGATGTCGTTTGCCAGGCTGGGGAGGCAGCCGGTGCCAGCGCTGTCCCCCGGTGCCATGGTCGCTGCCATCTCTGCCAGCACAACAGGGCTGAGAGCGGCTCCAGGGACCCCCCACCCCGGCATTGTGGGAGCCCAGGGGGGTCCGGCAGCGTCCGGAGGGAGCGATGCCATCGCCTTCACTTGGGTCCTGTGCAGGGCGATGCTTTCAGCATCTCCCCGAGCCTGGCAGCCTCCACCCGCCCCGTCCCCCTGATTCACGCCCCTCCTTTTCTCTAATTAAAGATAATAATCTGCAGTTACCTAATTAGTTATCTGATTTTTGCCCTCTGATCCCTCGTGCTCCCTCGGGAGCTCCCTCAGGAAGGACGGACGGAGCCCAGGGAGGCAGCGGGGACACAGGGACACCCCGGGGTGCAGGGGCTCATCCCTGGGACCACCGGTGCCACCGTGCTCCCGAGTGATGCAGACATGCTGGCAAGAGGTGACGGTGCAGAGACGTCCTTGGCACCCGAGTGTCCCGCTGGCACGGAGCTGGTGGGGCCACTGCCACCAGCTGGGGACAGGGACGACCCCGGCTGTTGGACACACCACGTAATGGAAGAAAAATTAGGCCAAAGCGGGGCCGTCTCTTCCCTCCGAGTGATCATCGCCCTCATTAAAAACCAACTAATTATTATTCTGGCTCATTAGCAATTATAAATCTCCAGCTCGGCTACTTCATTAAAAAAAATGACAAGTTAGCACTTAATTATGTTCCCCAGCAGCCCGATGGGTAGAAGGGTTAACCCTCCCCACCCTGCTGCCCACCAGCACCTGCACCAGCACCCACACCAGTGCCAGCACCCACACCAGCACCAGCACTCACACCAGTGCCAGCACCAGTGCCAGCACCCACACCAGTGCGAGGACCCACACCAGCACCCGCACCCACACCAATGCCAGCACCCGCACCAGCACCCACACCAGTGCCAGCACCCGCACCAGTGCCAGCACCCACACCAGCCAGCTCCCGGGGCAAGAGGGCACTTTGGGCTCCCCCTTGGTGCTCTGCAGAGGGACAATGAGCCCCAGCATCTCCCCGGACACTCGCCTGGCAGCTCCTGGGTGCCCTGGGCTTGCTGAGCCTCCTCCCCTGGCACAGCACCGTGCTCACCCCGGGAAGAAGGGAACTGGGAACTGGCAAGACACCAGCCCATGCCCCCAGCATCCACGGGGCATTCACAGGAGGCAGCGAAACCACCCCGTGTCCCCAGGGAACACCAGCTCCGTGCCAACCCCACTGTCACCAGCGATGCTGCAGGTCCCAGGACAGAGGTTCGCAGGCAGCAGCTGGCAGCAAAGCCGCTGCCTGCATCCCCTGCACCCAGCACCCAGCACCTTCCCGCTACCCAACAGGTAATTGGCCACTAAATCCCTCCCCGGGGGAGAAACGGTGGGGAAAAAATTACAGCTGCAGAGCCAGCTCTCCAAAATTATATCACCTCCTCTGACAGGATAATTGCTCCTTTTCCCCGAGGTTTAGTACGGGTCTCACATCCTTAAACAGTTGGGTGTTATTTTAAGGGCTCCCAGTGTTTTTCCCTCGTCTCCCAGGTCACACAGGATCCCAGGTGGAGGTGGTCACCCCCCCCCGGCACGGGGAGGTCTCTTGGGGTGGGAGATGGTCACCCCGGCACCGGGGGGGTGACGCGGGGAAGCATGAGGTTGTGGTACCCGGAGGAGATGCAGGGGGATGATGATGGTCTGGGTGTCACCGACGTTGCCCCCGGCGCTGCGGTGCCTTGTTCTCCTGCTCTCTAATGGCTACATCAATATTATCTCGCCCGCAAGTTGCCCCATGACAGCTGGATTAATGACTCGGTGCAGAGCCCGCGCGGCGCCGGGGAGGGACACGCTCGGCGCGCGGGGCCGGCGTTTGGAGCAGGTGGGACCCAACAGACCCTACCCCGGGGGAGGCCAGGGGGACATTGCGGGGTCAAAGCCCTTGGCCATGTCAGCACGACCCCCCATGGGCAGTGTGTGTCCCTTGGGCAGAGCACCCCGAGGGAGCTCGGGGAGGCAAACCGCTCCCGTCCATCCCAAATCTCCTCGTCCGTCGTGTTTATCCCTCTTGCCCTGGGTGAGGGGGTTGCCATCTCACTCAGAGTCCTCGTTTATTCCGATTTATGCAAATACATTCCTTCCCCACGCTCTCTCGTTGAGCGGGGCAGGCGGAGGTGACAGCTCGCTGTGGGGTACCCACGTTACACCCCAAGCACCAGCCTCCCCCAGCCCTAAGGTGGCTCCGGGGGCTTTTCTGCTGAGACAGCACATTTTTCTGCAGGTCATCATCTGTTTGATCCCCCCAGAGCCCACCCGTGTGATGGGCACCCAGGGAGGGGTTGGGTGGCAACAAGGGGTGCTCAGCCAGGGACGATGTCTGCTTTAAATTGCTCTGGTTAAATTATGCATTAGCTTTTTAAAAAGATGTTTAATCTTTGAGCAAGATGGGTTTTTTTTTTTTGACAGCGCCTGATGCCCACCTCGGGCTGTTAAATTTCATCTCAGGCCGATCAGATGGGTCATGATTTCTCCCCTTATTGAGATGTGGGAAGTGGCTCCTGTCCTGGCACGGGGGCACCACGGTGCCTGTCGGCACAGGCTCGCCGGCTCTGGTGCCTCACCCCTCCTCGGCTCTCTCCAGGATTAGATTTTGGGGTGATTTTCAATCAATTTTGGGGTGAGATGGTGAGACCCTGAGCCCTGCCTGCTGCCTGCCATCGGGGTGGATCCGTACCCACGGCCGGGGAAAAGGGATGCTCGTTAATTCACTGCAGGATCCAGCACTGGGAACCTCTCCAGATCTCCGTGGAGGTGGTGGGGAAGGGGAAACAGCATCCCCCGACCCCCCCTGGGGCCCAGGACCCGGTGCAGACCCCAGCGCAGACCCCAGCACCGTGGGGACGCAGCCCCTCGCTGGCACTGCACCATGGCAGGGGCGGGCAATAAAAGAACACTTTAATTTTAGAGCTAATTAAATATCAACAATTGGAATGCAGCAGCAGACAGTTAACCTGGAGTCACCCCGTATTTACACGGAACAGAACGCACCGACTGGGGGGATGGAGTGAGTTGTAGTCATTTTAATATCAGCTGTCACAGTCTAACTGTTCTCTTTTGTCTCACTCCAGCACAATCATCTCACCGCCTTCCTCCGGGATCGTTACCACTTCTCTGCTCGACAGACAATTAATTAAGCCCCGGTCCCAGCAGCGGCCGGGCACACACGTGCTCCCGTCCCCGCTCGGTGAGCCGGGGTGACGCCGGGGTGCAGCCCGGGCTTCAGGGCTCCACCAGCCCCGGGGTTCAGTTATATGCAGCCCATCAGCTGTCTGACTCATTAGAAGCTGTAAATTATTAATGGGGAGCGCTCGCAGCCCTGCTGGGTACCCCCGGGGGCTCTGGGGACGGACAGAGCCATGGTCCCAATGGGGACCAGGTGGGACCCCGGCACCCCAAAACCCATGGCAAAACACCCATGGGTGATGTACTGGGGTGCCCCGAGCCGAGCCGGGAGCCGGGCAGGGGGGATGCTCAGCCCCAAAGCAGCTGCTCAGCCCCAAAAAATTCTGCTCAGCCCCAAAAATGCTGCTCAGCCCCAAAAAATTCTGCTCAGCCCCAAAAAACTGCTCAGCTGGGACACGCATCCTCCCCGCAGCCCCGAAAGGCTCCGTCGCTGCAGCCCAGCACGTGCACCACGGGGCTTCGGCAGCCTCCCAGCCTGCTGCAGGGAAGTTCATTAGGTATGTGCGAAAGCACTATTTAATTTAGCGCATTCGTTAGGTTTTTAATAGCTCCAGGGGCCGGGAGGAGCAGGGACGAGCGAGTCCAGCCGTCGCAGGCAGCAGCGGCCGGTGCGTGGGCTGTGGGGGTCCCCGGCCAGCCCTAAGGGGACACGGGGCCGACGTGGCACCATGAACCCCCTGAGGTTTCAGCCCCTGGAGACCTTCATCCAGCCAAATAATCTGGGGTGGAATAAAGCCCCCCTGGCAGGGGCTGTGCCTCCACCGTCCCTCACTGGTGGGCTCGGTGCTGGCGTCGCTCCCACAGCAGCAGCCGTTGGGCGACAGGAAAACTCCCGTGTTCCTAAAATTTGCATTTTCTCTTGCAAAAGTTCCCCAAAACTCATTTCAGTCTCACCAGGGCACGGTCCCAGAGCTCGCACTCAGCCTCTGCCACCATGCCACCCCCCTGCCACTCGTTCTCCCATCCCCATCACCGGGCTGGCATCACCACGAGCCACGCGGACCACGAGCCGTGGGAAAAGGGGAGGGAAAGGGACCCTTGGGGGCTGCCGCCGTGGCAGGAGCATCTTGGCACAAACCCAGACACAGAGACAATGTTTTGACTCCCACCCGCCAGGCTTTTGTTGCAGGTTTGGTTTATTGGCTTTAAAAGAAACAAATTCCATCGTGTGACAAAAAAAAAAATCAGGGAATTTTCTTTGGGAAATGTCACAATGAAACACTTCCAGGGCGAGATGTGTCACCAGCAAAAGGCTGGTGGCAAATTCCCCCTGCCAAGGCTGGCACCGCCACCGCAGCCCCGAGCATCATCGCTGCTGGTGTCCCCAGTGTCCCCAGTGACCCCAGTATCCCCAGCAGGAGCAGCCACAGGGGCCGGGGAAGGGCAGGGGGAGGGCAGGGGGTGGGCAAACCCCCTGGTCCCCTCCTTCTCATCCTCCATGGGAGCTCATCGTGGCCCTAATTACCAGGACAAAATCACAGCCCTTTTCCACCGGCCGAAGCGGGAGGGGGCTGCTCCGAACGGGGAGTTCCATGGGATTTCATTACTGTTATTACTGTTATTATTTAATTCTCAAGGTTGTAGGATTTACGTCCCGAGCTTACTTAATTATCAGACCCGGCCAAATAAAAATGACAGATCCCTGTGCCTGCTCTAGAGCAGCTCTCGGTGGCTATTGCTGTTGCTAAAAATGTTTCTGTTGGGGGAAAAAAAAATAAGTGAGGAAAGAAAGGAAGGGAGGAAGAAAAAGAGCAAAAGGAAAAATGCAGCAGGAGCCAGGGAGATGATGGATCACGGGAGATAATCCATCTTGTCAGCCCAGGACTACATAACCTTGATGTCAGCGGGTGTTTTGCTCTGCCTGAGCGCTCTGGCTCGCTGGCACCGGGACGGAGCCGCGGTGTGCCAGGGCAGGAGGACGGGGCACAGGGGTGGCTCCCAGCGCTGGGATTTGGGGGGTCCCCTCATCCCCCTGTCCTGCGTGGGGACGGGGATGCCGATGCCCAGGGGATGGGGGGGATGCAGGCGAGATGTGGCAGGGAGGCGGGGGACAACGAGGGACAGCGGGGGACAGTGGGGGACAGTGGGGATGGTCCCCAGGCACGTCCCGGCGGCAGCGCTGCCTCCCCTCCATCCTCCCCTCCATCCTCTCCTCCATCCTCCCCTCCATCCTCCCCTCCATCCTCTCCTCCATCCTCCCCTCCATCCTCCCCTCCATCCTCTCCTCCATCCTCCCCTCCATCCTCCCCTCCATCCTCTCCTCCATCCTCCCCTCCATCCTCCCCTCCATCCTCCCCTCCATCCTCCCCTCCATCCTCTCCTCCATCCTTCCCTCCATCCTCCCCTCCATCCTCTCCTCCATCCTCCCCTCCATCCTCTCCTCCATCCTCCCCTCCATCCTCCCCTCCATCCTCTCCTCCATCCTCCCCTCCATCCTCCCCTCCATCCTCTCCTCCATCCTCCCCTCCATCCTCCCCTCCATCCTCTCCTCCATCCTCCCCTCCATCCTCCCCTCCATCCTCCCCTCCATCCTCTCCTCCATCTCTCGTCGTCCTCTGCCGGCCCCCCCGCTGCCCCCCGCCGCCGCGCTCCCTTCCCCACGTCTCTGCCATTTTTATCTACGCGCTGGCCGTGAAAATTGGTGTGAAATAAAAAAAAGGCATCTCAGCCCACAGCTGAAATCAATTGCGTTGGCAGGTCGCCCGTGGACACCTCCGAGCAGCACGGCCAATTTGCAGGACGGACGGACGGACGCCGGCTCGCTGCGGTTTCTCCCCTCTCCCCCCCTCCCTCTCCCCCAGCCCTGCTCCTCCACCCTGATTTTTTTCTTCTGTCTTTCCAATTTCCCTTTGATGTTCCTGTTATTTCTGCTCTTCCCTTAATGGAAATCAGCCCTGGCTGGGGGGGATTTGCTTAGGGGGTCTCTGCACACACGTTCCTGTCTCTTGTCAGCGGAGGTGGCTCAGGGACAGGCTTGGTGACAGGGATGATTTTGGGGACCCCGTGGGGCTGCGCAGGAGCTGTGGCACCCCAGTGCTGCGGGTCTCCAGTCTCTCACCTCCCATCCTGCCTCTGCCTGGTCTGGCTCTGGAGGAGGTCTTGGGGCTGGGGATGGTCCCCTCGGCTCGGAGCAACCCCACACATGTCAGGGCACAGAGAGGGCCAGGAGAGCCTGCACATGGTGCTGGCCTTGCCCTGGGCTCTGCTCCATCCCCTCCCCATCTCCATCTTCCCACCATCTCCATCCCTCCTCTGTCTCCATCCCTCCTCCATCTCCATCCCTCCTCCATCTCCATCCCTCCTCTGTCCCCATCCCCTTCTGTCTCCATCCCTCCTCTGTCTCCATCCCCTTCTGTCTCCATCTCTCCTCCATCTCCATCCCCACACCATCTCCATCCCTTCTCCATCTCCATCCCTCCTCTGTCTCCATCCCTCCTCCATCTCCATCCTTCCTCCATCTCCATCCCCTTCTGTCTCCATCCCTTCTCCATCTCCATCCCCTTCTGTCTTCATCCCCCCACCATCTCCACCCTGTTCCCCCCTGGCACACACCAGAGAACAGCCCGGTCATTGCCCAGAAGTTGAACGTTACACAGCTCCACTTCATTAGAGCTTCAAGGCAAATGTGACGTTAATCACGAAAACCTTGATATTCTGCAGGAGACTTTAAGCCCTGGAAGGGAAGGGGGGAAAAAAACCACCCCACGCTTTCTCTGTATGGCTTTCATTTTGCTTTGAGGTTAATAGAAGGCTAATTTGAAAGCACTCAGTTAATGAGAAAGCTAAAAATACTCCTCCCATGCAGACCCATGCTCGGCAGCCTCGGCTGCAGATGATGCTCCTCGCAGCCTGGGGACACGGTGCTCCTCGCCTGCGCCCTGTCCCTGCCTTCTCGCTGGAGGGAGGGACGTGGTGGCTTGGTGACCCCCCAGCTGGGTCGTGCCATGGCCTCTGGGCTGGCTCGGGCTGGGATGGGGCGGGAGGGGGAGACCCGTGTGGGGGTCTGTGGGTCTGGGGCCGCAAGGACATTGGGTTGACCATGTGTGGGGCAGGGGATGGGGACAGCTGGGACTTGCAGCCACACCATCGCCTCCCAGAAAGGAGCAGGGCTGGGGGGACCAGGGCACCCGTGAGCCCGCAGCCTGCCCACCCCTCGCTGCCTCCCCCATCACCGGGAACACGCCGCTGCCGAGGGAACACGTTGGTTTGTGTGTTGACGGGAAGCTGAGGTTGGGTGGCCGGTTACAGCACGGTCCCCGCGGCTCAGGGGGCACAAACCACGATCCACCCTGGGAGCACCCCGGGGAGCCCCCGAGCTGATGTTGGGGGCTCCCTGCTTGCACCCACATCGCCCCACCAACACCTCCATCCTCTGCGAGCCGCCTGCTCCCCTTGGAACCCCCTGAGACTCCCAAGGGAGCCCCCCCCATGGGGACACAGCCGAGAGGCAGATACCCGCCATGCCACGGGGCCAGGGACACCAGCTCAGCCACCCCGTGCGTGAAACGGGGTTAATAAAACCCCTTTACCTCCCCCGGGAGGGAATTTTAGGGCTTGAGGCCAGCTCAGCTCCATCCAGCTGCCTGCCTGCTCCTCACATGGGCACGGCTGTCACATCCCAGTTTGCCAGGAGGTGCTGAGAAGTGCTAGGAGATGCTGGGAGATGCTGGGAGATGTTGGGAGAAGCTGGGACATGCCAGGAGATGCTGGGACATGCTGAAGGATGCCGAGAGATTCTGGGAGATGCTGGGACAAGCTGGGACGTGCTGAGAAATGCTGGGAGATGCTGGGATGTGCCAGGAGATGCTGGGAGATGCTGAGAGATGCTGGGACAAACTGGGATGTGCTGAGAGATGTTGGGAGAAGCTGGGACGTGCTGAGAGATGCTGGGACATGCTGAAGATGCTGGGAGATGCTGGGAAATGCTGGGACAAGCTGGGACGTGCTGAGAGATGCTGGGAGATGCTGGGACGTGCTGAGAGATGCTGGGAGATGCTGGGACCAGCTGGGACATGCTGGGAGATGCTGGGATGTGCCATGAGATGCTGGGAAATGGTGAGAGATGCTGACAGATGCTGGGACAAACTGGGATGTGCTGAGAGATGCTGGGACATGCTGAAGAATGCTGGGAGATGCTGGGAAATGCTGGGACAAGCTGGGACGTGCTGAGAGATGCTGAGAGATGCTGGGATGTGCTGAGAGATGCTGGGAGATGCTGGGACCAGATGGGATGTGCTGAGAGATGCTGGGACATGCTGAAGAATGCTGGGAGATGCTGGGAAATGCTGGGACAAGCTGGGACGTGCTGAGAGATGCTGGGACATGCTGAAGAATGCTGGGAGATGCTGGGAAATGCTGGGACAAGCTGGGACGTGCTGAGAGATGCTGAGAGATGCTGGGATGTGCTGAGAGATGCTGGGAGATGCTGGGATGTGCTGAGAGATGCTGGGAGATGCTGGGAAGTGCCAGGAGATGCTGGGCCAAGCGGGCACATGCCAGGAGGTGCCCCAGCCGGCGTTTCTTATTCTCGCTGGACAAAAGCCATCCCTTCCCCAGCTCTGCTCTGCTCCTCCGTAGGCTCTCACTCTTCCCTCGTCACCCTTGGGGAGGGCCGGGTGTGTTCAACCTCCGCTTCCCCCGCCCATTAAGAAGCTTTACTGGGGTGATGGTGAGATGCGGGGGGGTGCAGGCACCGGGGGCGGCTCTGCCGGCTCCCGACTCCTATTGATGGTTTAATTTTCCTTGGGGTCGGGAGGGGGAGAAGAAAAGCCCGAGCTAATTGTAGCGGAATGGGCTGATAAGTGATGTTTGGTATCCTTTTTACAACCCTTCCCCAGGGGCCCATTATGGTAATTTTTCTTCTATAACCGGCAAATTGTGTAACAAGTCAGATGATAAACTCACGAGCCAGGCAGGAATTTGCATTTTAATACAACTGTCTAAATCATTTCTCCCCGTAGGGCCGGACAGGGCACTGCAGCCGCGCCGGGGGTTGGGGGGGGTGAGGGTCGGGACCCCCGTCGCTGCCCCTCGCAGGGTCGGTGGCCCCACGGGGCTGGGCAGGGGGAGCCCCCACCCACAACGGCAGAGCCTCGCCTGGGGTGTGGAGTCCCCAAGCCCTGTGCCACGATGTCCCTGAGCCCTGTGCCATGAAGTCCCCAAGCCCTGCACATGATGTCCCCAAGATCTGTGCTGTGAAGTCCCCAAGCCCTGCACCACAAAGTCCCCACGCCCTGCACCACAATGTCCCCAACTCTGTGCTGCAACATCCCCAAGACCTGTGCTGCAATGTCGCCAAGCCTTGTGCCATGATGTCCCAAAGCTCTGTGCCATGACGTCTCCAAGCCCTGCCCCATGATGTCCCCAAAACCTGTGCTGCAACGTCCCCAAGACCTGTGCCACGACATCCCAAAGCTCTGTGCCATGACATCCCCACGCCCTGCACCGTGATGTCCCTGAGCCCTGTGCCACGATGTCCCCGAGCCCTGGGCCAGCTCCACCTGCCCGTTCAGCCAGAGCTGGAAGCAGCCCATTCCCTAGAAATCAGACAGTGAAGTGCCACAACACAGAAAACTGCCACCACATCAGCAAGGCAAATAACACCCAAATTAAGTTATTTTCTTGCCTTGTTCTAGTCCAGTTTTTAATTAGGTGGCTGCTGAGACGTGGCGTGGCCCCGTGTAATCGTGTCACTGTGAGTTATTAGGGCTCTTTGCTGGCGATGCCATCGGGATGCAGGGATGTGGCACCAGAGACAGGCTTTGCTCTCCTGAGCATCCTACTCCGGGTGGGAAGACACCGGAGGGACAGGGAAGCCTTATCCTGGGCACCGGGGGCCATGAACAATGAAAGAGGGATCTGTAAGTAATTACATCCCAATTAATTAAGGATGATGGGTAGAGGGGACCGGGTGACCCCATGCACATCCTGTAAAGGGCCTCACTCCTGCCACCACCAAATTGATTTGCTGGTTTGGAGGAGGGAAAGAGAAGAAGAAAAGGAGCTTCGTGTTGTGACAGCTACAGCCCTGGAGGTGCCATCACACCACGGCTCCCTGGTGCCTGCCCGAGCCGGCTGTCCGGGCCGGGCTGGCACGTGGGCTGGCATGTCCCCATGACGGCATGTCCCATGGCACGGAGCTGGGGCAGTGGCACGGAGCTGCTGCCGCAGCCGTGCCACGCCAGAGCAGCGGGGTCACCTCTCCAGGGACAGCAGCCACCACCCTCCTCACTTTGCACTTCACACATGGCTCTCTGGCTCTGCACACACATGCACACGCATGCACACGTGTGCGCAGCCACCCTTCCCTGCCCGCTGCCCTCCCTGCCGCACGCCCAGCTCCATCTCCACGGCAGCGCCTCGGCAAGCAGCTGCTCTTACATTACCTTGGAGACTAATTAAGGCGCCCGTGAGCGCGGGAGCACCTTGACCAGGGGAAGGTTAATGGCTCGCGCGCGGCGGGAGGAGGCTGGAGCTCGAGTCAACTCTGCGTCATTAATTGCGGTATCGAGCGGCGCTGGAACCGTTCCTCGCCATTACATTAATGGCGCTGCCGTGTCTATGTTCTTTAAGTAATTGGCAGCTTTTTCTAGGTCTCGTCCTCGCAGGACATCAGGAGTCACCGTGCACAACCGCTTCGCAAAGCCCAATTCCCGCGTTAAGTGGGATCGTGCGGAAAAGCAGCCGGCACTAAGGTGAGGGACAAGCGGGAGGAGCTGCCCTGATTCCCTCGGGAAGGGAAAAACTCACCCACTGGGATCATGGGATGGCCAAGGATGGGTGTCAGAGATGGACGTGGCCATGGAGAGGAGCCCCCAAATCCCCGGGCAGGCACACGTGGGATGTGCACAGGGTGAGAGGGGAGCGGCGTGGCTGCTTCGCTGCTGGAGGAGCTGGGATGGAGAGGGGAGAGATGGGGTGGGGTGGGGTGGGATGGGGATGGGGTGGGATGGGGTGGGATGGATGGGGTGGGAGAGGATGGGATGGGATGGGATGGGATGGATGGGATGAGGTGGGATGGGTGGGATGGGATGGGATGGATGGGATGGGATGGGATGGGATGGATGGAATGGGATGGGATGGGATGGGATGGATGGGATGGGGTGGGATGGGGTGGGATGGGGTGGGATGGATAGGGTGGGAGAGGATGGGATGGGATGGGAGAGGATGGGATGGGTGGGGATGGGATGGATGGGATGGATGAGGTGGGAGAGGATGGGATGGATGGGATGGATGGGATGGGAGGGGATGGGATGGGAGAGGATGGGGTGGGATGGATGGGATGGGATGGATGGGATTGGATGGGATGGGGTGGGATGGGATGGATGGGGTGGGAGGGGATGGGATGGATGGATGGATGGGGTGGGATGGGGTGGGATGGGATGGGGTCAGATGGGAGGGGATGGATGGGATGGGATGGGAGAGGATGGGGTGAGATGGATGAGATGGGGATGGGGTGAGATGGGGTGGGATGGGATGGGATGGGATGAGATGGGAGGGGATGGGAGAGGATGGGATGGGGTGGGATGAGATGGGATGAATGGGATGGGAAGCGCTGTGATTTTGGATGTCAGCTGAGCCATGTCTGAAAACTCATCGTTGTTGGGAGGTGATGGGTGGGCTGTCCCTGCCCGGCAGAACCGGCGCAGTCTGCCGTGCCTGCGAGCCGTGCCGGAGGGCTGCAGGCACCAGGCTGCCCGGCGGGGAGGCTGCGCTGTTTAACATTCTCCCGCGGAGCCCAGCGGGTAATTACACACAGATTAAAAACGGAGGCAAAAGCAATTTTTCTTCCTCACAAGTCTGGGCAGAGACGTGCGACCTGGTGCTGGTGGGGAGGAAGGAGCCGATCTCACTCCATGGGAAAACAGGGTGCTGCACCCCACAGCCCTGCACCCCAGGGCGCATGGAGGGGTCCCGGTGGGCCCCACTCCTCCATCCCCATCCTCCTCCTCTTCCTCCACAGCTCGGAGCTGCTGGACCCTCCTTGAACCTGGGCTCTTCCCTCCATGGTGGCATCCAGCAGCCAAGGAGGCGAGGTCCTGGTGCGAAGGGCACGCTCGGTGCTCCAAGCTCATTCCCTTTCCGTGATCATCGGCTTTTAGCAGCTCAGGGAAGGAAAAGGGCTGTTTAAGAAAAAGCATATTTTTTTTTAAATTGCCAGCATCTCTTTAATTAAGTGATAAAATGAGTTAGAGCGTGAGGAACTGCACGCTGATTCATCCTGAAGACATCGGGCACCGGGCCAGGAGGATCCTCTTACTGCAGCAATAAAATTTCGTCAAAAAAATGCTTTATTTTAACTTTTTTTTTTTTTAAACACTTCTTAATTTAACCAAGAGGCTAAAAAGTTACGAGCAGGAAAAACTGTCTTCTACGAACTTGCCACCACGCGCGCTCCCTTCCAGAGGCCAGAGAAACGCTTGAGCCACCACTTCCCTTTCCCATCCCTCTATTTTAATCCAAAATTGTTTTATTGCCCACTGAAGAAAAAGAAAGAAAGTACCTAAGTAGTCATTTATTAACAGCTAGAAGTATCATTAGGCAGAGAGATGTGGTAAAATATAGATTACACCGGGAAGAGCCGAGTACCCGAGTGCCATTTCTCCTGTTCAGCATGTCGTTACGCGTCCCGTCGTGGCGTATCACGGCGATGATTAGTAGCATCAAATGACTTCTGAAAAATGATTAGGTGCCATTAAAACCATTAGTCTGCCTGAAACCAGCACAAACAAATGGCCGTGCTGGGCATGAGTCAGTAGCTGCGGGGCCGGGGGATGTGACGGGAATCCCGGAGACACGGCGGGTGCAACCAGTGGGTGCCACGGTGGCACCACGGGAATGAGGGTGCTCAAACGCCGGCGGGGTGAATGCTGATGGACCCAGGGCCAGGCTGGCGGCATCCCAGGCTGGTGGCTGGAGGGACCCACGGGGAAGGTGGTTGCAGGATGGGTGCAGGAGGTGCCTGCAAATAACTCCTCTCCCCACAGGTCCCAGCCGTGGGGCAGCCCCTGCTCTGCACCCAGCTCACCCCGCTCTGTCTTTCCCTTTCAGCAGCTGCAACTCCATAACGTGGCCCAGGCATCTCCTCGCCCTGGCCCAGACCTGCCTGCACGTATGGCTGCGCCAGCTCCACCACCCCAACCCATCGCCCCAGCCCATCACCCCAGCCCCAATCACCCCAAAGTCCATTGTCCTGCCTCCATCACCCCAAGCCACTGCCCTGGCTCCATCCAAACCATCACCCTGGCCCCATCACACCAACCCATTGCCCTGGCTCCATGATGCCAACCCATCAACCCAATGCATAACGCCAACCCGTTGACCTGGCTCCATCACCCCATCCTACCCAACCCATCACTCCAACCCATCACCCCAGCTCCATCCTTCCAGCTCCCTTACCCCAACTCATCCCTCCAGCTCCATCATCCCAACCCACCACCCCAGCTCCATCCCTCCAGCTCCATCATCCTAACCCACCACCCCAGCTCCTTCCCTCCTGCTCCCTTACCCCAACTCATCACCCCAACCCATCACCCCAACTCATCACCCCACCTCCATCACCCCAACCCATCACCCTGCCCTCCCCACCTCGCAGCCGTGCCCACGCCGCGTCAGCCTGCTGCCAGCACTTCGCTCCCTGCTGTTTCCACTTTAAGAGGACATAAATCCGGTTAGTGTGTCCAAAGAAGAAAAATCAAAATGTCACATCCGCGGAGACGGTTCAATTGAGGGGGTATTGATTGTCACAGAGAATGTTCTCGCTTTATTCACCTGCTTAGTCCCTTCCCCGAGGCACATATGAATTCATCAAACATTGTCACACCACATAATAATACTTGTTCCCGGGTGTTGTCGCAGCAGCTCAGGCTTTGTCCTGCCTTCCTGGGCAAGCAGGAATTTAGGGAAGAAAGGTTTCGCTGGCAGGACAGACGTGTGACGGCGGCCGAGGGATGGACTTGAACCCCCTGGCCAAGGGAGGATGAACCATGGCCAAGGGAGGTTGAACCATGGCCAAGGGAGGCCTCGAACCCCCTCGCTGTGACCATGCACAGGACTGCTCGGGCTTTGCTCCCAGCTCCTCGGGACTTTCGGTGAAGGGTGTGAAAAGAAGTTGGGGAGAAAAGACGTTTTCCCTTTGTTTGCAGCCTTTTATTGTCTCGTCTTCGCTGCCTCGCGCAGCCCCGGGAGCCCTTCGGAGCAGGAGCAGGCAGAGGAGGGACGCAGCGGCTGCTCCCCTTCTCTGGGAGGGGAAACAGGGCAGAGAAGGAGAAAATACAACTGGAAAGGAGATTTAGACGAGAAGGAAAGGCCACAGAGCCAGCAGCACCTCGGGAGGAAAGCAGTGCTCCCCAAAGACCCTCGCCGGGGCACAGCCAGGGCCACCAGACATGGCACAGAGCGCCGGGGTCATGCCCAGGTGCTGCCATTGTGGGTGGCTGATTCCTCCCAGGCTGCTGCTAATTACAATTCCCAATTAAGAAAGGCTGGGTGAGGTGTTGTGGCTCAGGGATATAACCGCTGAGGGCTGTGCTGGGGGCTCCCTGGTGCTGGTGCTATGGAGGTTGCAAGATCTTGTTGAGGTGAGTAGGATGCTGGTGGGGTGAGCCTGTCCAGGAGCCCAACCAAAGCAGCTGGGTCACATCAGCACATCTCCCTGGGGATGTGGCAGGGTGCCCGAGGGCTGGTGACCCATGGGGACATCCCAAGCAGTGTGGCTGTCCCCAACCATGGAGCTCCTCTGCCTTGTAGGGAGCTGAGCCGGGTGCCACCACCGCTGTCCTCGGGCCACGTGGGTGGCGGCAGCCACCAGCCCTCGTCTTCTGGTTGGAATAAATTGGAAGCACGAGCTGGTGCCTCCGAGCCGTGTTTATTATTCATATTATTTGTGCGTTGATCTGATTCTGTGTAACGATTTAATCTGTTAATGGCCCCTGATTCAATCTGCTCCTCCCTGCTCTAATCTCCTCACGCCATTTGCACCTGATTTGCTGATTTATCTGACGCCCTTTTGGCACCTCGGGGTCAGGTTGGCAGCTCTCTGTGCACCGTGGTGGCAGGTCACTGATGGGTGAGGGCAGGATGCCAACATGTGAAGGACGAGGAGGAGGAGGAGGCAGCAGGGGAAATCCCTTGGGGCTGCCCAAATCTGGGGACTCGGAGCAGGACCAGGGTGCAGGGAGCATCTGGGCAGGTCCCAGCCCCATCAGCACCCCTGGGCACCGCGGGACCCAGAGGGGCAGCTGGGTGCTGGATGGGGACGAGGGCTCGGAGGGGTGCCCGGAGCCGCAGCCCCCGGGGAAAGGGGGAGCAGCCTCCAGGCAGAAGCATGTTGAATCCTCCTGGGCGCTTTGCATCGCACCTGATTTACAATTCATAACCCGCCGCGGTCGGTGTAATTCAGATCGAGGAAATATTTGCAGCGTTTTCAATTCCCCTGACAGCTCGGGGAGGGGACAGATGCCTTCCCCTGCGCCAGCGGCGGAGGAGAGGGGCTGGGGACCCCCTGCAGATGGAGGGCAGGAGGTGGGGGTACCCACAGCCGGCGTGGCTGGGGGGCACAGAGAGCTTTCCTGCTGCAGAGCCCCCGGGGAAGGGGCAGCTCTGGTACCACTGGCACGCGGTGGCACGGTGATGCTTGTACCCTGCCTGTTGAGAGGTGCCCACAGTGACATTGCCATTCCCCACCTCGCGCTGCCAGACCTCTGTGGCTGATTTATGGTGGCACGAGGCGGCAATCAAGGCCCCGGCCCCCCAGGATGCTGCGGCGGCGGCTCCTCCGCCGCGTGTTGACCAGGAGCACGCGGCAGGCGCGGCGGCTGCATGCCGATGGGAGCCGGTGCTGGGGGACGTGGCAGGTCGCCTCCGGGGTAGATGGATCTCTGTGCCGGTGCTCGGGGGCTGGAGGAGCGGGATGAGCTTCTGCTACCGGGAACGTGGCGCTGGGAGAGCTCTGGGGGACGCACGGAGCCGCGTGTAACTGCAAGGGCACAGTGACAGATGCCACCCCTCTGGGAAGGAGCCCCCCGGGCAAAGGTGATGGCAACCGTGGCAAGTAACAGGATTTATCACCAGCTCCGGGGAACAACCAGAGCTGAGGAGCCTTCACCTCCAGGGGAGCCCCGCGCTCCCCTGCCTCCATCCCGGCACCGCCGAGCCCCGCTCTCCGCTCCGGCTCCTCTCGCCTGACGTGAAATGATTTTTGGAGGCAGTCGGTGGCGAGGGAGTACAGCTGCCGCTAAGTTATCCAAACGATTTGTCTTAAGATTCATCCAGAATTCATTGTGCGGGGAGCCTGGGCAATGTCGGCTTTTAATATTCATGCGGATTTGGAGGCAGCGTTAATCACCGGCTCTGACAACTCACGCTCCCCTTAATTGCGCAGCCGGCTCTGCCTGGCCCCCACCCTCGCCCTGACACCCTTGGGGATGGGTGCAGGGTCCCAGCACGTCCCTGCTTGGCTTTTTCTTCCCCATGTGATGCTGGAGGTGGGCATGGGCTGGAGGATCCTGGAGCATCCAGCCCCGGGGGCTCTCCCCCCCATCCCACAGCGTGTCCCAGCGTGGGGACGCAGGCGGAGCTGTGCCCTTGCTGCCGACCCGCCGGCTGCCATCGTCCCCGTGGCTGGCGTTACCTGTCACCGCTGTCACTCCGCTCCCATCCAGCCAGCTGCCACCGCGCGGGGACAGAATACCAATGAGGCTCAGGGAGCTGCAGGCTCAGGGGTGGCCCCTCCTCGTGCGGTGGCACTGGGGGACAGGGGACAAGGTGTGCTGGGAGCGGCAGCTGCCCCCAGCAAGGGGCTGAGACCCCTCCAGCTTGTCACAGCCAGCGAGGTGGGACACAGACCTGTCACTGGCAGACACAGCCTCTGAGTCCCACCAGGTGCCCACGTCCGTGGCTGGTGGCACGTCCATGGGGACACATCTGAGGCCACTCCCATCCCCCTGGGGCTGTGCACCCCAAAGTCAGCCCCACCCCAGCGTGAGCCATGCCACGAAGGAGCCCTGGGCCAGCGTGTGGTGCTGGGACCTGCTGACCCCATCCATCCCCCCTCCAGAACCAAAAACCACCCCAAAAGCCCCAGTGCCCCCTCGCCAACGGCTCAGCTGAGGCGGCTGGTCACGGTGCGGCTTTGGGTGGGTTTCAGCTGTGCTCGTGCTGTAATTGTCCTAATTAGATCTACATATTTTGATGAAGGTTTCAGAAGGAAAAAAAAAAAAAAGCAGGCAGGAGGAGATAATCGTGTGGCAGATGACATTCCTGTCACCCAGCCGCTGCCGCAGCCCAGTCGGAAAATTATGCAGAAGGGGGGGAGGAAAATTACCATAATCTGCCTCTGCAGGATGGCACCAAATGGGGCTGGAGCCGCGCGGGGCGGCGGGAGCCAGGCGGGCACCACGGCTGCTCTGCCCTCGCCTCCATGGTGCCAGCGCCAGTGCCACCCCTTGGTGCCACCTGCCTGTCCTGCAGCCACTGGCACCCTCACTGGTCCTGGTCTGGGACCTTTGGGGCTGCCCACCCTCCTCGCAGCACCCATGGGGTGGGGGTCCTGCCTACACCGCTGTTGGGCTGGTGTTCGCATCGCTGGGTCACCAAGCGTGGCTCCCCATGAAGGTGGGCGTGGGGACATCAGGGGACAGCGCTGGGGACACAATACAGCACCACACGCTGCTCTGTGCCCCTCACCGGGGCAAACCCCCTTTGCAGGTGGGGTTAGGGGGGGCGATGGGGGACCCAGGTATTAAATGGTTTTTCTTCTGCAACACCCCAACCCATAAAACCTCCCCGGCCCCCGAAACAGCAGCAAAGAAGCTGCTCCAGGGCCAGATGCTGATCCCGGCTCTGTGCAGCTGCTCCCCCCGCGCAGGATCTGGCCCGGCCCAGCCCTAATTAAAAAAAATACATCTTCAAGAGCTTCAAACGGCTCCCGATGCCTGCGGGAAAACTTCCAGCCGCGTTCATTCTCCTTTTCCCCGCTCCAGTCACACCACAATGCTGCTGCTGAACAAAACCCCCCCTAGATTTTTCCCCAGCTCCCTGTCCCCCCTCCCCAAATTTACTCCCCCCCTTTTCAGGGCATTTCCATGAAAACAGGCTCTTTTGTTTCTTCGGAATTCATCTGCCTGTTCCCCACCTCGAGCCCCCGCGCCTGCCTTTGTCCTCCGCAAATAAAGAACAAAAGGGGAAGAGATGGAGAAAATATGATCTCGCCTCCAAATGGGCTTTTTTTTCCCCCCCCCAAGTCGCCCTTGGAGCCGGGGATGCTCTTCAAGCGCCCGGCTGAGGGATGCAGGGGCATGGGAGCTGCCATTAGGTGTGGATTGATGGTGCTGCCAGGGCCCTTCCGAGGAAGGAAGGAAGGATGAGAGTGAAGGGGGGGGAAAAGAGAGAAAATAACGAGTGATGGGGAAGAGTTTTCTGTCCCTGTTAATAATAACCTCACCCAACAAATTGCACCCGCGCGCCCGAGCAGGTAATCGCGATGCAAGGCCTTTCTTCTCTGCACCAGGGGGGAGAAACTCGAGTAAACGGGGGGAAAAAATCAATTCTGCTGCAGCTTGTTCCCTGAATAGGGGAATCTCCTGGTGAACGTGTCCTTTCACGTCTCCTGTTAACTCTGCCAGCTCCACACCTCCGCCGCACGTCGCCTGCCCACACAAAGACGTTCACATGGTAAAGAAGGACCCGAGATTTGGGAGAACAAAACACGGGCTGGGTGTGGAAGTCTGCGCCAGCGTGATGCCCCACGTTGGGACTGGCACTGGAGGCTGCACGGCTCAGGGACACGCTGCACGTCTGGAGCACGCGTGTCGGGCGCCGGTGTGCACGGCTTGGGCAGGCGTGTCTCAGGCACGCAGCTCTCGAGCTGCACACGTGGCTCCATCTTGCATGTCTCAGCCATGCACATCCCAGACGTGCACATCCCAGACGTGCACATCTCAGCCATGCGTGCCTCAGGCATGTATATCTTGAGCTTGCACATCTCAGCCATGCGCGTATCCATCTTGCATGTCTCATCCATGCACGTCTCGAGCTTGCACGTCCCAGCCACGTTCATCTCAGCTGTGCACATCCCAGCCATGGGCAGCAAACATCTGGGGGTGCTGCACGGTGTCCGCGAGCAGGGGACAGTCGTGTCCCTGGGAAGAGCAAGAGGAGAAGGAAACCCCCCGTGCTTTGGGTGGGCAGGGTGCTCCCCGGGCACCGGTGTGTGCCGGGATGGGGAGAAGGGGAGATGCTCCGCTCCCAGCGGGATGCGCTGGAGCCAGGGGTGCAGAGTCAGGCCCCGGAGTCCCAACGCTGCTGCAGGGACCCCCCCGCTCGCTGTCCTGGGGTGCAGCGAGCACCGGTGCGGTCGGGGCTGGTCCAACAGCTCGGCCCTCGCCCTGACAAGCTGCAGTTTCCCTCCCGCGCTCTCCCTCCTCCAGGAATAATGGTTCACAAATCCATTAAGGACAGTGTAATGATGCATAATAAAAATACGGCACCCTCCCGCACCCAGCCCTCCCTCGGCTCCCGGAGAGAGCGGGACTTGGGGTGCCGCTGCCAGCCCCGAGGGGATGGAGCCTGCAGCAGATTATCTTCAGCCGCTGTTTAAGTCAGAATCAGACCTTCGAGAGGAGGAGAGAGAAAAATCACATCGGCTTTTTCTTCCTTATTTTTTTTTTCATTCCTGGTTGTCACCCCCCTCCCCAGTGCTGCTGCCGCCGATAAGGCGATACCATCTAATCGCCGGGTGACACACGCATCTCGCCGGCTGCCACCGCGCCGCTTCAACCCGCTGCTGCAAACCGGCTCCCGCGTGAGCTGCCGGGGGGCATTGCCACCCACGCGGTCCCCAAGGGCGCTGGGGGACGTCACCCTGCCAGGTTTGGCGGGCAGCACCCGCGGGTCCCAGCAAGGGGGGTGTTTGGGGAGGGGGAGGTGGGGTGCGTTGGGTGCCAGCGAGGTGCCAGGGGATGGATCCGGCATCCCGGGATGCCTCCACGTGGCTCCATCGACACCCACCGCGCCGGAGCCTCCCGGAGCTGCTGCTGGAGGATGAAGATGAGGATGAGGATGAGGATGAGGATGAGGATGAGGATGAGGATGAGGATGAGGATGAGGATGAGGAGGAAGGCTCCTCCTCGCCGAGCTGTTCACCAAACCCCACACACCGGGGGTGCGTGATACCCCCAGCCCTCAGGGTTAAACACAACCGCAATCCTGGCACGACGCTTCCCAAGCAGAACCAGGAAGATTTTTTAATATAAAACTGGTAGCCAGCGGGTGAATTAAGGCTGTTAATTGAATTTCATTAGGCAGAGGAGCCGGGCCGGTGGGAGGCAGGGAGGAAATGTATTTGATGTGTTTTAAAAGCCGCCGTTTCAGAATGCGGTGGGTTTGGGTTTTTTTTTAGTTTTTAATTTAAAGCCGGTTGTAAAAAGATCCCGTCTTTGAGGAGCTAATGATTCTCATGAATTATTTTTGTTGATTTACTCGCCCACTCGGCTTTTAAATAATATTAATAAAGTAAAAGTGAATCCGTTCCCAGGCAGGAGCGGGGGCGATGCTGCTCAGGGGCCGTGGGGGCGGCCACCGCCTGAGCCACGTGTCCAGCTCTGGCAGCGGAGTCGCGGTTTTTGGGCCAAAACCAGGTGATTTTGGAGGCCGTGGCAGGGTGATGGCATTCACTGCCCCTCGCCAGGGCCGGACGGTGCCTCGCTCCCCTCGGCCTGGCATTAGTATTCAGCGTCGGTGCCGGAATGGGCACTTTTCATGCCGGTTTGGTTTTATTATTACGCCGAGAAGCTCCCTTAATTCTCTGCTGTCTTTCTTCTGCGCTGTTGATTTACACTGTTAGTGTTTTAATTACACAATTCAGCACTCCTTAAAACGTGAAAAACTGCTCAACTTTTGAAGCAATTAAAAGGCAGCAGAGTAGATCAGCCCATCAGAGACGAGGTAAGTAAATCAAACAATTAAAAACCTCATTTAGTGGTGGCGGAAGGGGAATCGTCCCACCCGAGAAGCCTCCCCTCGGCGGCAGCCCCCCCGGCTGCAGGCTTCGTCCCAGCAACGTGTCTTGGTGTGATACTGGGATCAACTGGTGATCCAGGGCTGTGGAGGGGGAACCCTTGGCATCGGGGGACGGTCCCGGGGAAGGGTTTGCTTTGCGAGGCAGCTGTGGCGCATGTGGCCCCCCACAACCGCAGCCCCAGTGGCTCTGGGTGGGCCTGGTCTGGTGGACGGGGACGGCCACACACGGGGCCACGGAGGACGAGGAATGGGAGCCCGTGCTCCGGCACCTCCAGCATGAGACTTTGGGGCAGAGCTGGAAACCATAGCCAAGGCGGGGGGCGTGCAGCCCCGCTGTCCCCACCCAAACACCCACAAACCAGCACCGCTGAGCATCCCCAAACACCGGCCCTGCCCCACAGGATGGGGATGGGGGCGAGAAGGGCCGGGGAAGCGCAGGGATAGGATGGGGTCGGCCCCTAAGCATTCTTGCAGGGGTTTGGGCTGGGTTTGGGTTTTTGAGCGTGGCTGAAGCTCTCTCTTGTGGCAAAGCTGCTCCACTACAGCCCTACCCGAGCCCCCTCCGAGAGATGCTGGGGCTCGGGAGGCTACAAAAATCCCGCCCAAGTGGCCGTGCTCCTCCTCCGCAACGATGCACGGAGGCATCGGGGAGACCGGCAGTGCCCGGTGCCTCGATTCTCCGCACAGCGTCGGCTGAGACCCCGCCAACTCATCGCAAGGACCGCGATCGCGATCGCCATCGCGGCCCTTCTTGTCCCTCCGCCCGAGCCGTAGCGGCGCCGAGGGGGCGGGGCTAAGGCCCGGATGCGGAAGTGGGCGCTCACTTCCGGGCTGTGCGTAGTGGCTGCAGGTGTGAGTATGGGGAGGAGGGGGGGGCCCTGCGGGATCCGCCGCCATCCGCGGCTGGGCGGGGCTGGGCGGCCCCGGGGCGGGCCGGGGGAGCAGAGGGGACGTGGGGAGACCCGATGGCGGGCGGTGGGTGTCGGGAGGGCGCGGGGAAGCCGATGGCGGGCGGCCGATGTTGGGCGGTGGGATTGCGCTGACGCCATCTTGGTTTGTTTACTGCAGGTTGGAGAGCTCTGAGCCCGGCCCGGCACCATGGTGAGGAGGGGGCGCTTGGGTGGCCCGGGGGGGGCGAGCGTTGGCCCTCGCCTCGCCCCATGGGGCTGAGGGCTGCTCTCTCGGCCCCGTGGGATGGGGGGGTCCTCCCCCCGGCGGTGAGGGAGCGTGGGGGTCCCTGGTTTGCGTGGCCCCGGGCAGGGTGGGGGTGCTGTCAGCGCCCTGCGGTGCTGGGGATGATAATGCCGGCCCCCAGGCTGGTTTATGGCTGGGGCACGGTCCTGCTCTCGGAGGAGAGGCTCTCCCCGAGGTGGTTGTGGGGAGGAGCAGTGCCTCATGCCCTGGGGCAGCTGCTGCGGGGGGTGTTTTGGCTGTGGGAGCAGGGGCTCACAGCGATGCCATGGTGCATGGGCTGGGGAGCGGGCTTTCACCTGTTCTCCGTACGTTAAATCTCTGTTTTACTTGTCAGCCTCGCAAGATTGAAGAGATTAAAGATTTTCTGCTGACAGCCAGGAGGAAGGATGCAAAGTGTGAGTGCCGAGGCTGCGGTGTGTGACTCGGGAGGAGCGAGGCGGGATGCTCTGGCGCAGGAGCTGCTCTTCCCTGCCGGAGCAGGGCTGTGGGGCCACAGGTCCCCACGGAGGCTGCGGAGCTCCTTGGTTTGGGAGCACTGAGGGACACACGGTGCTGAGGCTTTGTCTGGGCACAGCGTTGGTGACGTTTAAGCAGCTTTTGCTTGGGTAGTGGCTGAGGTCGCTGCCCGGGAGCAAAGCCCCACTGGGCAGAGGGACGCCGTGACAGGGTCTGCTGTCGGGGGCCCTCCAGGGCCTGGTGCTCTGACAGCCATGCAGCCACACTCCTTCCGCTGCTGCTCGCCGCGGGCTGTTGTGGCCAAGCCCCAGCTGCAGAATCACCCTGTCTCTGACTTGCTGTAGCCTTTGAAAAGCTGGGAGCTCTGTCAGAGTGACAAGTGAATTGCACTGGGACACGCGCTTGCTTTTGTTGCGAACACAAAGACCATTATCACTGAAACACTGGAAATGCCTTGTCTCAGTATTTAACGACGCCGGGAGAGTTTTCACTCTTCCTCTGCGTGTTTGGATCCAGCTGTCACGGGGAAGAGGCGCTTTGATTCGGGAGATGCTTTGTTAGCTCGCCAGCGTGGGCGAGAGGGGATAGCTCCACCCTGAAACGCCGCTGTAGCTGGTGGCAGCCCCTCGCAAAGCATTTCCACGTGTTTCAACTCACTTTGGGTGTTGCAGCAGCTCTTGTAAGGCTGAGCTGCACGGGGAAGGAGAGGAACTGACTGTTTAGGGGGATATAGAGGGATGAGAAGTGCTGGCTGCGGAGTTTGGAAGTTACGAGCTCCAGCGTAGCCTTCGGCCGCAGAATATGACACGGGTAAATAACAAGCCCGGTGTGAGCTGTCACGCTCCACTGAAAATCAGTGACGCAATAAATTGTTCACGTTGCTTGTTGTAAACTGCTGTTGGCTTCAAGAAGCCAGTGGGAGGGTGGGCTGAGCCCTCTGACTGCGGGCAGTAGCCATTGGTGACAACAGCGTATAAAAAAAATACTTAGTTTGGGTTTTCTTCAGTGCTGATGAGCCAGGCAGGGCTCGGCTGAGAGGGGAGGAGTTGTGGTAGGGTCACTGCTGACTTATTCCTTCATCCTACAGCTGTCAAGATCAAGAAGAACAAGGATAATGTGAAATTCAAGGTGCGCTGCAGCCGGTACCTGTACACTCTGGTCATCACGGACAAGGAGAAAGCAGAGAAGCTGAAGCAGTCCCTGCCCCCAGGTATCCCTGGGTGTCTGAGGGGATGGGGTGGGGGCTCTGAGCACCCTTGCCATGGGTGGGCAGGGCAGGGAGCAGAGCCGTTCCAACCATGAAGTTGTCATCTTTCTCCTTCCTCAGGTCTGGCCGTGAAGGAGCTGAAATGAACCGTTGGCGTGGAGGTTTCTCCACGTTTTGTTACAAGAAATAAAATCCTGAACTGTTTCTTCCTTCTCCACCATGTCATGCTTGTCCTTTCCCAAGAGTCGGTGTCGGTCTGTGCCCCCCCTGAAAGCTGCTGGTGATCCCTGGGGCCCAGCCATGGGTGAAGGTCCCTGGCGGTGTTAGCAGTGGGTTTGAGGGGGGGGGGGGCGAGGGGCTGAGCTGGAGGATCTCCAGGTGGGACTGGTGTGCACTGGGACGACGCACTGGATGTGGGGTGGCTTCCCTGTGTCACCCACAGGGATGAGAAGGAAGGCAGTGAGCCGACACACCAGGAACCCCCATGAGATAGGCCGGGGATGCCTGTGCTGTGACTGGCAGCTGGGGTCCCTGCAGGGTGTCCGGGGCACCTGGGGCTGCCCTGGCGTGTGCTGGCACCCACAGTGGGACAGTCGCTGGGGACCGGGGACCCCATGGGCTGCACCTGCCAGAGTGGGGCCTGGAACAGCCCCGGCTGTCACAGCTGGCTACGAGTGCAGCCCCTGCGAGGCCCTATAGCAGGGTGGGGATGGAGAGTGGTGCCCCTATAGCGGGGAGGGGATGGGGAATGGTGCCCCTACAGCAGGGCAGGGATGGGGACTGGTGCCCTTATAGCAGGGTGGGGATGGGGAGTGGTGCCCCTATAGCAGGGAGGGGATGGGGACTGGTGCCCCTATAGCAGGGTGGGGATGGGGAGTGGTGCCCCTATAGCAGGGAGGGGATGGGGAAGGCTGCTCCTATAGTGGGGAGGTGACAGGGGAGCAGTGCCACTATAGCAGGGCAGGGATAGGGAATGGTGCCCCTATAGTGGGGAGTGGATGGGGTGCAGTGCCCCTATAGCAGGGAGGGGATGGAGAGTGGTGCCCCTATAGCAGGGAGGTGATAGGGGAGCGGTGCCCCTATAGCAGGGAGGGGATGGGGAGTGGTGCCCCTATAGCGGGGAGGTGATAGGGGAGCGGTGCCCTATAGCGGGGCGGGTGGGGAGCGGTGCCCTATAGGGGCTGCGGGCACGCGGTGCCCGGTCCCCGCTCCCGGGGGCGGGGCCGGGGGCGAGGCCTGTGTGGGGCGGGGCCGGGGCGGGGCGGGCAGAGTGTGGCGGTCCGACGCCCCCCGCCACCGGCGGCCCCAGCCCCGGCCCCGGCCCGGCCCGGCCATGCCGCCCGCCCGCGCCGACTACCTGGCGCCCTGGTGGGCGGCCTGGCTGCACGGGCTCCCGCACCGCGGCCTGCGCCTCCAGCCGCTGCCCGCCGCCTTCCGCCCGCGGGACCCCGACTACCAGCAGGTACCGCCGCCGCGGCCCCCTCCCCGCGGCCCCCGGGTCCCGCTCACCGGCGGGGCTCGCCCCCTCCTCGCCCGCGGCGCGATGGCTCCTTGCACCGGCGGCGCCCGGCGCCAGCTCGGATCCGCGGCCGCACAAAGCGCCCTTCTTCCCCCGGGCCCCCCCGCCGGGCCACCGGGCCCCCCCGCCGGGCCACCGCCACCCCTGGCCTCCCGCTGCCACCGGGCAGCACCGGCTCTGCCAGAGCCCCCCACCCTCGGGGGGTGCAAAGGGGGGGTCACCCCTCGCCTTGGCACCGTCACCACTGCAGCCCCCCCCGCCCAGGGCACGGCCCGCCGTGACCCCTCAATGAGGGGGGGGCAGCGGCGGTGCCCCAGCACCCCTCGGGGGGGCTGCTGCACCCCGGCGACTCGCTGGCCCTGCGTGGGGACAGGGACGCTTCCTCTTTCCCTCTGTGACCGTCCCGTGGGGTGCTGGACGTGGCCGCATCCTGCCCGCTGCCAGGCGCTCCGCAGCACGTGATGGCCACAGCCACGGGCGCTGACTGTCCCCCCTCTCTCCTTCCCAGTCGCTGCTTTTCCTGGGCTTGGTGGCCGCCGTCTGCCTCGGCCTCAACCTCCTCTTCCTCACCGTCTACCTGATCTGCCTGTGCTGCTGCAAGAGGGACCAGGAGCCCGAAACCAAGCGGCGCCACTCCTGCTGCGTCACCTGGACGGCCGTCGCCGCTGGGCTCGTCTGCTGGTGAGGACAGGGACCTGGTGCTGTCCCCCTGTCACCGAGGGGGGTCCACGCTCCGGCCATGAGTCGCTTTAATTAGATCTGTGCAATTAAACATGGTCCGTCCCTGCCTGCTTCTGTGCAGCCACTGATGCTGGGGCAACCCCGGGGACCAGCTGCGGGCCAGCCCTGTCCCCGTCCCCACCACGGCCGTGCCGCCTTCCCAGCTAATCCCAGGCAGGAGCGGGGCCGGGCCACTAATCCCAGCCCGGAGCAGATGGTGGGCAGCAGCGTGACCCAGCTGGCAGGTCCCACGTGCACCCAGCCTTAATTGCGACCGGAGCAATTAGGTGAGGGGACGCTTCTTTGCCCGGCAGCGCTCTGGTGTCTTTCCAAGCCCACCTTGGTTTTTGGCAGCCCAGGAGGAACCCCCACCAGCCGGCCCATGTGGCCCCCCCCACAGGCCAGGCCTAGAGGGGGACGGGGTGGGACACGGGGCCCTTTCGCTGCCCGGCCACGACCCGCTCGCCAGACAAAGGGGCTGGTTTTGCTGGGGCGGAGCGAGATGGCTGCCTGCGAGCGCCGTACGGAGCAGGGAAACGGCACTAACGAGCTTGGCTCACTCCCCCCGCGTCCTCCTGCTCCTGCAGCCTCGGGGCACCCCACGAAGCACAGCAGGAGGGCTGGGGTGCCTGCCAGCGGGCAACGGGATCATTCTGCAGCTCCCGGAGGGGCTTTGAAGCCCCCCCGACAGCCACGCCGAGCCTGTTTGTGGCTTTGCCCTGCTGGGAGGGGGGGCGGTCCCCCAAAACTGGGATGCTCTGGGGAGTGTCCCCTGTCCCCGGTGTCCGCACCCCACCAGTGAGCATTTCCCTCCCCTCTAACTGGGGGTGCCCTCTCTGCCCACAGCGCGGCCGTCGGCATCGGCTTCTATGGGAACAGCGAGACCAACGACGGGGTGTACCAGCTGCTCTACGCCCTGGACCACGCCAACCACACCCTGACCGGCATCGACTCGCTGGTAGGGCCATGGGGCAGGGTCCCCTCCGTGTCCCCCGGGGTCACATCAATCCCCCGTCCTGGGTTTGGTTAAAGCACTGGGGGGAGGCATCCAGCTGGAGGTACCCAGGCGTCCCGTGATGCCGGCTGAGCCCTGCTTGCTCCGGCCGAGCCCCCGGGGCAGCCATGCCGCGCCGAGCGCGGGAGGGTGACGTCACCCCACAGAATGGGGCCTTTGTGGCCAGGAAGGGCCGGTGGGGCCGTGGCAGGGCTGTCCCACAGGATGGATGTGGCTGGAGTGCGGGGGGGTTGATGGGGGGATGCTCTCCCATCCCACGGCCCCACAATGGCAAATGGCCCCGCCGGGTGCGGGGCAGACGGCGGGGAAGCTCCCGGTGCCATCCTGGCAGGGCTGTGACTGTCCCTCTGTCCTCAGGTGGCTGGCACCACGCTGCAGATGCAGGAGGGCTTGGAGCAGCACCTGGCACGGCTGAACGAGCTGCTGGCCGCGCGGGGGGACTACCTGCAGACCCTCAAGTTCATGCAGCAGTTGGGCGGCAGCATCGTCCTGCAGCTCTCGGGGCTGCCCGTCTGGGGGGGCACCAGCGCCGACCTCACCGTGCTGGCCGGCCACGTCGCCTACATCGAGTATTACCGGTGAGCGCTGGGCTGCCGGAGCATCTCCCGGCGGGGCTGGGGAGGTGGGCACGCGGGTGACGGAGCCTTCCTCTGCACCCAGGTGGTTGGCTTATCTCCTCTTCTTCATCCTCGTCCTCACCGTCTGCCTCCTGGCCTGCCTGGGGCTGGCCAAGCGCTCCCGCTGCCTCCTCACCACGTGAGTACCCCGTGGCTGGGCTCGGCGGTGCCGGGGCGGCGGAGCCGGACCCCGCGGCGTGCTCACCCCTCTCCCCGCAGGATGCTGTGCTGCGGGCTGCTGACGCTCATCCTCAGCTGGGCCTCCATGGCCGTGGACACGGCGGCAGCGGTGGTGAGCGGGGCCGGGAGCAGAGGGGTGGTACCGGCTGTGCCGGGGCAGAGCCGGGGGCTGCGGGTGCCCGTCCCGTCCTTCCCACCCCCAACAATGTCTCTCTCGTCCCCACAGGGCACCAGCGACTTCTGCGTGGCCCCGGACAAGTTCATCATAAACCAGACAGAGAGTGACATCAGCGCAGGTGAGGGCTGGCCCCAGGGTATGGCACGGAGATGAGCTGGGGGCAGGGACCCCAGTGCTCCCCCAAAACCTGCCTGGAGCTCTTGGGGGGTCCAGAGCTCTCCGCTGCCATGCTGCCCCCCCCTCCCCATGCTGCTCTCTGCCCCCCGAGGTGCTGACACCACCCGTTTGCTTTGCAGAGGTGGTTCGCTATTACCTGTACTGTGACCAGAGCCTGAGCAACCCCTTCCAGCAGGTACGGGGGCACCGGCACCCCACGTTGTGCTGCCTGGGGTGGGGGGCGGCCCCGGGCAGCTCTGTGACCGCTCCCCCCTCGCAGGCTCTCACCGTCTTCCAGCGCTCGCTCACCACCATGCAGATCCAGATCCAGGGCCTGATCCAGTTTGCGCTGCCCCTCTTCCCAACGGCCGAGGTACGGGGTGGGGGGAGACGGGGCCCCCCCTTCTGCTCCCCATCCAGCCCAGTGCTGCCCTGACCCCCCCGCCCTCTCCCACAGAAAGACCTGCTGGGTGTCCAGCAGCTCCTCAACTCCTCAGAGACCAGCCTGCACCAGCTCACGGCCATGCTGGACTGCCGGGGGCTGCACAAGGTGAGGGGGGGGGCCAGGACAGGGGCGTGCAGCTCCTGGGGGTGTCCCCCCCGCCGCCACCAGCCCTGCCCTGCCCCGTCTCCCGCTGCAGGACTACCTGGACGCCCTCATCGGCATCTGCTACGATGGGGTGGAGGGTTTGCTCTACCTGATCCTCTTCTCCCTGCTGGTGGCTGCCTCCTTCTCCACCATCATCTGTGCCACGCCGCGCGCCTGGAGGCACTTTGCCAGCAGGTGGGTCTGCCCTCGGCCCCTGCCTGCATCAGGGGGGGCACGGGGCTGCGTGCGTGGCACCAGCTGGGCATGGCGGGGTGGGGGGAGCTGCCTTTGGGGCCAAGGGGTGAGCGCTGGTGCCTTGTCCCCGCAGGGACCGGGACTATGACGACATGGACGAGGAAGACCCCTTCAACCCGCAGGCGCGGCGCATCGCCACCCACAACCCGGCGCGGGGGCAGCTCCGCAGCTTCTGCAGCTACAGCAGCAGCCTGGGCAGCCAGAGCAGCCTGCACCCCCCGGCGCAGACCATCTCCAACGCCCCCATCTCCGAGTACATGTGAGACCCCGTTCCTCGGAGCGTCACCCCGGGCTGGGGGTCTCGCCGTGCCCCCGCTCTGACGGGCTCTCCCCCTCCAGGAACCAAGCCGTGCTCTTCGGTGGAAACCCGCGCTACGAGAACGTCCCCCTGATCGGCAGAGGCTCTCCTCCTCCCACGGTACGGTGGACAGACGAGGCCAAGTCCTTCTTGTGACGCCCCACGGGCCGGGGGGCTGTTAGCCGGGTGGCGAGGAGCCCCTCTGCGCTGCCGGAAAGCCGCTCGCCCCGGGGCACCGACAAGGTCTGCCAGGGTGGGGACGGGGACGGGTGAGCTTGGCCCCCTCCTCCTGCCCGTGCCCAGGACGGGCCCTGTCTGCAAGCTCCTCTTGCTCAGCCAGCCCACGGAGGCTGTGGAGAGAGACCACCAAAATAATCTTCCCTTCAGCTGCTCTCTGCTTTATTTCTTATTTATTCTGACTTTCAGAGGACGCTGTCGCAGTCACCCGTGCATGTTTACATTTCCCTGCTGTTTGTTTTAACCCACCCTGTCTGTTAACACCTGCTTTACTTTTTCATTTCTTTTTTTTTATTATTATTTTTTTTGTTTGCATCAATTCTTTCGGAGCTAAGTTGCCCATCAAGAGTAAGTTCAGCCGCTTCCTTCTCCCTCCTTGTCCTGGGGCAGTGGCCGCGTTCCCATCCTCCTTCCCCTCCTCGGTGCCTCCCTCCATCCCCTTTCCCAGGGGCTGCTTTGCTTTTAGGAAGAGCGTGTGGGGCTTGGGAGGGACAGGACCACGTTTTGGCCCCAGTGTGGCCCAGGTAGGAGAGGATCTGCAGCTCCTGCGCGTGGGGAGTGGAAATGGTCCCCGTCTCCGTCCCCTTCTCAGCACAGCTTTCCCCCTTCCCTTTCTGACAGCATTTAACCTGCCTCCATGCGAAGCAGTGATGCCCCCCCAGCTCCCCCCACGGTGGGGCGGGGGCTCTGGGGACGCTGCCGCAGCAGGGCCCCTGTGGTGGGCTTTCTGGGGAGGATTTTGGCCCCAGGTGAAGGCGAGGAGGGAGGCTGTGACCCCGCTGCGCAGAGCTGGCAGCTGGCGAGCCGCTTCCTCGGGGCGGGGGGGGGGGATTAATCTGAGCACTCCTCCCCGCCCTGAATGGTCTCATTTAACCAGGATTCCCATCCCCAAGGAAGGACTTTCATGGTCCAAAATAACAAACTCAGAATAATCTTCCCTAATGCCTGGCCGGGTGCCCCCCCGCTCCCACGGCACGCTGGAGACATTTAATTCTGCAGCGTTGGCGGGGCCGGGCGGGCTGGAGGGTTTGGCCTCTGCCGTGGGCTTCCAGCTACCCCCTTCCCGCTGTGTCAGGGCTAAAAGCTGTCCGGCCCCACCGCCGTGCCAGCCCCGCTCGTGCCTGCGGGGTCGGGAAGGTGGGGGATGAGTGTGGCCGACGTCTCGGTGCAGGAAGGGGCAAAGCAGAGCCATGAAGCATCTTGGGGCTCACGGCAAGAGCTGGGGCTCTCCTCCCCTCCAGCCCTCGAAGGGGCTGTGAGCAGGGTTTGCCCCCGTTCCCCACGGCAGCCCAGATTAATTAAGGGGTTAGCACAAAGGGGAAGCAATCTTCCCTCTCCATCCTCGGGCTTCCTCTGCCAGCCCAGCAGCGCGGCGCAGGGGTGGGTTGGCCGTGGCCGGCGGTGGGTCGCGCCGTGGTTTGGGGGTGTGCTGACCCCCGTCTCCTCTCCCCGCAGTACTCCCCGAGCATGCGAGCCACCTACCTGTCGGTCACCGATGAGCACGTCAGGCACCACGGCACCGAGGTCCCAGCCTAACGCGCTCGCCCCGAGCAGCTCGCGGGAGGAGAAAATGCCGCCGGCGTTTCCGTCCTGGAAACCAAAGACACCTGGAAAAGACGCGGTGGGAAGCCCCGGCAGTGGGGAGCCCCGTGCCCCCCGCGTGCTCTGCGCACCCTCCTCTCCCCCTCGGCAGCTCCTGCTGGGTCTCAAGTCTTCCTGCCTTACGGCCAACAGCAACTCCGGGGCCAAACCCCGGCCAGCAGCGGGGCAGCGCCGCGGCCTGCACCGGGAGGACCGGAGATGCTTCATGCCTCCGTGTCGGCTTCTCCTTTCCCTTCCCGTCTGCACCAGCTCGGGGATGTTTGATGCCACAGAGGGGGAGCCTTCCCCAGCTCCCCCGGCCTGCGGAGCCAACCACGGGCTACTCCCCAGCACCAGCCCCTCGGGGAGGGGTCCGGGGCAGCGGCTCCTTCGCTCCCGTAGCAATGCAGTACCACCCACTAGTGATCCCAGCCCCTTCCCGATGCCCAGGGGTGGCTTTGCCACCCGTGACAGTGACACTGGCTGCTCCCCTCTACCCTGCTCCCTCCGCACGGGCAGAGCTGGCTCCCCGTGTTCCCCTCGCTGCCCTCTAGCCGGAGCTGCCCCAGCTTCGGAGGCTGTAGAATTAGGGATGGTTTGGCCGTGCTGGTTTTCCTTTGCTTTGCTCCTGGGTTTTATGAGTTCTCTGCAGGGCAGAGGCACGGTTTGACTCGCTGCCTCTGTCCCGACGTGGTTTTACTGCAGTGCATGTTGGTAGCAGCGGTTTGGCTGCTCGGTAGGCTCTTTGTGGTGGTGCGGCTCCCCGGGGCGGGCAGGCCGGCAGCGTGGGCTGGGGCAGGCTCCCCTCCTTCTGCCGGGTGGCCCTGGAGTAACCACAGATCCCCTGGGAGAGGGTTAGGGACCACTCAGGCATCCCTGGGGCAGAGTGCAGTCCCAGGGAGGGGAGGGCATGGCCCTGCCACCCTGCCCGGCATTGCCAAGGTTTCAGGGTAAGCAGCTCTGAGGGCTGAGGAGCCAGAGGAACCGGCTCCATCCCACCGACTGGGGATGGACCCAGATCCCCCAGCCCAAAGGGTGCAGACAGGGTGGTGGGTGTTCTCCTGCCCTCTCCCCCTGTCCAGGGTCAGTTCAGCTCTCGTAACCGCATTTGGCACTGTGGTGGTGGCTTAGTCGGGGCTGGGTTCGCTCCAGGGCTCTTCCTCCCTGCGAAGGCTGTACCCTGCTGTGGGTGGGCAAAGGCTTTCCCTGGCTGATTGCAATTAGCAGCCACCCTCTGTGCTGCTGGTAGTGGTTATCCATCGCCCCCCCTGCTTTGGCTAGCAGTGCTGTGGCTGGGCAGACCCCAGGGTGGCCAGGCTGGCCCCCTCGAGCGAGTTGGGGGGGTGTTACTCGATAGCAGGGACTCACTGTGTCTTTCCAAGATAACTTGTACATACCCCTCGATCCCCTGTCGCCGTCTGTCCGTGGTACGTGTGACTAGCGTTACTTGCTGTTGGAAACTTCCAGGGGTTTTTTTAATATATGTTTTTTTTCCAGCTTTTAATGTTTCGCTGTAACGGTACCGGTAGCAGAGCTGTTTTTAAACGCATGTGAACTAACCTCAGTAGGACTCTGCCTTAGGAGCTGGAGTCCGGCCCGATTTGTATGTACTCTCTGGGGAAAAGACAATAAACACTTGTACTAAACTTATCATCTCCTCCAGCTACCCTGAATCTGCCACCCCATCCCGGTGTGCCGGCTCTGCCAGGCCCGGACTCTTCGTGGCCAGGGCAAACGCCTCGCTCCAAGCACTGGTCACAGCGTTTCTATGAAGTCAAAGTGTTTTTTAATTGGGTTTAAGTCCCGTGGCTGCAGTTTGGGCTGTGGCGGGGGGCAGCTGGAACCATTTCAGGTGCTGGGGAGCAGTGGGGGACACAGAGGCTTTGGGGGTGCAGCGTGCGTGGATGCGTGTCCCCGGTACGAGGGGAGGGCTGGCGCTGCTGGAAGGCGACCGCAGGGTCACAGGGTGCCCTTGGAATGGGGGTCGAGAGCTGCATCTCGTGCTCCTTTCCCAGCCGTTGTCACATCAGAGCGATCCGGAGCACGTGGTTTGGGTGACATGGTGTGAGCCCTGGGCTGCTGACGGGCACCGGGCAAGGCGCTGGACCCCCCAGGCCTCTGCACCCCTGCGGCCATGGCTGCATGCTGCGGCCCCAGGGGGGCCCAGGCGTGCCGGCCGCAGGGACGTCGTGGCTGGCCCAGTCCCCAGCCTGCTCCGCCAGCAATGGCGCAGCTTCACCCTGCCGAGGGCTGTGGCAGAAGGGGTCTGGGGGGCACAGAAGGTGGCCCCGCCATGGGGCTGGGCTCCCCTCGCTGGGGCTGGAGGGCCCAGTCCCCCACACACACACAGAGATGGGCCCCAGCCCGGCTGCCACCCCCACTCCCCTGTGCTAATTGCCCCCTCTGTGCTAATTGCCCCCCCTCATTAGCCAGGCTTTGCCCTCCCAACATGGCGGCCAGCAGCCTCCGTCACGTGACGCCACCGCCCTGACCTCGCCAATATGGCGGCGGCTCGTCACGTGATCGGCCCCGGCGTTGCCGGGCAACGGCAGACGCGGCCCTGCCCGAGGCTCCCGGTGAGGCCGGGCCGTCCCGGAGCCCCCCGATCGCTTTCAGAGCCCCCCCAGAGCAGGACTCCCAGCACCGGGGAGAGACAGGGGCGCCATGGAGATCACGTACGTGTACACGCGGCGGCGCAGCGACTTCGGCCGGCCCTGCAACTTCTCCGACCGCCCGGCCACGGTCACCGTGGACATCCTCCCCGACCCCAGCATGGCCGACGCCTTCGTGCTGAGGAACCCCGTGCACACCTCCGTCCAGCACGTCAGCGACATGTCGGAGCACGAGGTGAGGGCTGTGCCCGTACCAAGGGGAAAGGGGCGGTTTGTGCCCGTCCGGCTCGAGCTCTTGCTCTGTTTTCTCCATGCCACCCCCCAGGTCAACACCGAGCAGGTGGAGGTGGAATCCCGTGGCATCAACCACGCAGAAGGTGGCTGGCCCAAAGACATCGACTCACAGGAGGTGGAACAGACCACCCGCTTCCGGAGGAGAGTGGAGAAAGATGAAAACTACGTCAACGCCATCATGAACCTCGGCACCGTAAGGCCCTGCCCGTCCCTCCTCCTCGTCCCCCGCTCCCAGAGACCCCCTTGGCGGTTCCCTCGCCGAGACACGGCCTCTGCCTGTGCTTTCCCTGCAGCTGATGGAGCACTGCGTCAAGCAGAACAACGCCATCAACATCTACGAGGAGTACTTTGGAGAGGAGGAGCTGGCAGAGCTGGAAGACGAGCGCCCCTCCGCAAAAATCATCAATGTCATCAGGTAGCACAGCCAGCCAGGCTCACCGGGCTCTCCAGATCCACGGCGGGCCACTGCGTGTTAAGCTGCCTTTGGAGACACGGGAGGTGGCAAAGCCCATGGCTTTAGGGTTGTGCTGGAGCGGTTTATGGATGGAGAGACCTGCTGCAGCCCCCCTGCTCCGTAACTCTGCCTGTTCCTCCCCTCCCTGCCCTCCGCCCTGCCCAGGCGCTCTGCAGAGAGGTACCATGGTCCAAGGACAGGCGCAGCTCTGAGCATCTTCTAACCGTGCTTCAGACAGGAATTTTTCTCTTTTTTTTGGTACCTCAAAGATTATTCTCAAATGTCAGGGGCTGTTAGGTCATTTCTAGAAGTCAAATCCAGTAACGTAATTGGATTCTTAGAAACGTGTAACTGGAAAGACTTTATTAAATCATCAACTTTTCTCCCCCCGCCCAAGCCCCGAGAGAATCGTTTCCTGCACTCAAAGCTCAAGGGCTGCAACTTGTTTTAATTGCGATTCCCCCAGTTTCCTTTGGGACACAGTCGTCCCAGGGCGCGACAAAGCTGTGCACAAACTAACGCCTGTCTTTGATGTCCCGTTATCAAAAAAGGGATCCAAACGTCACCAAGAGGCCGGCCACATATCTCTCCTGGCACCCCAACGTGTTCAAGAAACTGGCAGTGGCTTATTCCAGCCTGGAGTTGCAGCAAAACATGAAAGACATGAGCTTTGATTCGTACATCTGGGATATTGGTAAGGGGAAGTGAAAACCCACCAGTCAGTAATGCTGCCGCTGCGGAAGCACTTTGTGTCTTCAAAGAGCATAATGAAGCCTCAGAGCGCTCCGGAGGGGGTGAACAGGGGCTCGGTTCCTGCTTTGCCCACAGATCAATGCAGAGAAGGGGAGAAATGGGCCCTGAAAGCTGCCCAACAGGTGGAAAATAACCACTAAAAATCCCACGACATGACTTCATGAGCTCGAGCGCATGCGACCACAACAGGCAGCTGAGCAACACTCCTCTTATGTGGTTCTGGTGTTTATATGGTTCACTTGTGCTTGATTAAGACAAAAAAAGAGAGGCAGCACAAGCCCAGGCTGAGAACTGCCCTGTTCTGCCAAAGACTCTCTCAGACCTGTGGTGTTTTGGAGTGAAAAACACAAAGAAGAGGCGGGGGGGGAGTTGTGAGGGTCGGGGCACCAGTGTCTGTCCCCAGGCTGGCAGGCGAGGACAAGGCCAGCTCTCTTCCCTGGTGAAGGTGAGGTGTCCTGGGGACGTGGCCAGCTCACCCAGCGTGGCTGGGCCAGCGCCGGTGTGCCGGGGAGCCAGGCACGGGAGCGGGGTGCGGTGTCAGTGGGCTGGTTTAGAGGCGGGGGTGCTCCCCCTCCACGTTGCCTTCGCACTTTGCTCTTCATTCATCCCTTCTTGGCAGAGAACCCCAACAAGCCCGAGCTCGTTCTCGAGCCGTCATCCCCTCTCGTGAGCCTGGAATACAACCCCAAAGACTCGCACGTCCTGGTGGGAGGATGCTACAACGGGCAGATTGGTAAGGAAGGTGGATTAGGCGTGAGGCCGTACTAACGAGGCTTCATTTGCATTCGGCCAGAGCCCGCTCCTGGCGTGGCTGCGCTCACACAGGACATCATGTCAGCTCTTGTGCTGGTGTTTCAGGTGCTTGGAAAAGGGCCTCTCTTTGCCAGCTCCCTTTATGGCTCTGTTACTGCCTCGGCCAGGGGCAGTTCAGGTTGGACATTAGGAAGCATTTCTTCTCAGCAAGGGTCATTAGCCATTGGAAGGGGCTGCCCAGGGAGGTGGGGGAGTCACCATCTCTGGAGGGGTTTAAGAAAAGCCTGGCCATGGCACTTAGTGCCCTGGTCTAGTTGCCATGGTGGTGTCAGGGCCATGGTTGGACTCGATGAGCCCAGAGGGCTCTTCCAACCCCTTGGTGCAGATCTTCACAGCTCGTTTTCCTTCCCAGCTTACTGGGACACCAGGAAAGGGGGGCTGCCCGTGGAGGTGTCCGCCATGAAGGTGAGCCACAGGGACCCTGTGTATGGAGCCGTCTGGCTGCGGTCCAAAACGGGCACCGAGTTCTTCTCAGCCTCCACCGACGGGCAGGTAAAGGGCAGGGGCAGGGCAGGGTGCCAGGCACTCCCGCAGGAGCCGCGCTGGCAGGCGCTGACAGCCCAAAAGAGCTTCTGCCTGCGCCAGCCACAGCAGCGTGGGATCCAGGCCCCCAGGCTGGCACCGCGGGCTGGCACAGGGGCACCCCAGCATCCGTGGCTGAGCCGGGAGCAGCCCCTGCCCTGCAGCCCCCGCCCTGCAGCCCCCTCCTCCTGCTGCTTGCCCCGTGCAGGTCATGTGGTGGGACATCCGCAAGCTCTCCGAGCCCACCGAGACTCTGGTCCTGGACATCACCCGGAAGGGGCTGCTGAAGAACGCTCTGGGTGCCGTCACGCTGGAGTTTGAGCCCACCCTGGTGAGCCCCCCTGCCCTGCCGTCGAGATTGCCCTGCCTGCTCACCACCGAGCCGAACCGCGCCGAGGGCAGTGCCCAGTCGCCCCCAGGGGCACGGCACAAGCATCTGACACCCAGAGTGACCCAGAGCACCGTGCTGCAGCTTGCAGCACGTTGTCACCCATCTTTAAGAATTAGGGGTTGATGTGCTCCCAAAACGCAGGATCTTGCTGGCATTTCGGTCTCTAAACCCCCCCAAGATCACGGCAGGTCCCAGGGCTCCCTTCTCCCCCCGGCGCTGGCTGCAGCGGGCTCGCCACGGCCCGGGCAGCAGAGCCCCTTGGTGCCCCACTGCCCCTGCGCCGCGGGGTCCCCAGCCTGCTGACGGCCGCTCTCTCCTGCTCCCACGCTCAGCCCACCAAGTTCATGGTGGGCACAGAGCAGGGCATTGTCATCACCTGCAACCGCAAGGCCAAGACACCCGCCGAAAAAATCACCAGCACCTACAGTGGCCACCACGGGCCTGTCTACGCGCTGGCCAGGAACCCTTTCTACCCCAAAGTCTTCCTGACGGTGGGCGACTGGAGGGCTCAAATCTGGTCGGAGGAGACCAAGGAATCACCAATTATGTGGACCAAGTAGGTGTCGGGGTGCGAAAGTTTGCCCTGCAAAAAAAAATAATCTTCCTTTTTGTGGAAGTGGGTGTTTGGGGCAGCAAGGTCAAGGGAGATGGTGGTGGGACGGTCACTGAGGCGGAGCAGTGCCAGGGGCTATCGGGGCCAGGGGGATGGAGGCTGCGAGCCCATCCCTGCTGCATCGGGTCTGCGGCAGGTACCACCTCTCCTACCTGACAGACGGGTGCTGGAGCACTGTGAGGCCAGCCGTCTTCTTCACCACCCGCTCGGATGGGACCCTGGACGTCTGGGACTTCCTCTTCAAGCAGAACGACCCCTCTCTCAGCCTGCAGGTTGGGTCCCCAGCGGCTCCGGGTCCCTCGCCCTGGGAGGGGAGTGGGGGCTGCCCCACACCCAGCACGGGCAGCTCTGTCCTGCCCTGCGCAGAGCCGGGGGACAGGGTCCCACCCCGCCTGCGTGGAGCTCGGGGTAAGCTCCCTTGAGCAGCAGCTGAGCCCAGCGTGCCCAAAAATCCGCACGTAGGCTCCTGTTGTTGGCAGCCGGGTGGATTTGCCTCTGCCAGCTCGTCCTGCCTGACTCCCCCCCTGGGGCATCACGTCGGGGGTACCTTTATTTTCTGTTATTCTCTGCTACCCTACGTGGAAGGTTTGTTCCTTAAAAGGCAGCTTGGAGACGGTTGTATTTCTGCAATAATTTGTTTCACGCTTGTGTCAGGTCTTAGAGGTGCTTTAGTGCGGTGTTATTTTTCTTAGGAGATGTCACACGTACTGATGTGGGCTGTGGCCACTGCTTCTTGGTGATCTTTAGTCACAAAGTGCCACCGCCCGCCCACCCTCCCTCCCCAGGTCTGCGACGAGCCCCTCTCCAGCCTGCGCCTGCAGAACGCCGGGTGCGTGGTCGGCTGCGGCTCGAAGCTGGGCACCGTCACCTTGCTGGAAATCTCCTCGGGGCTCTGCACCCTCCAGAGGAACGAGAAGGCCCTGATCACCGCTGTACGTGTGCTGTGGGCCACGAGCCACTGTGCCGGGCCACGAGCCGCTGTGCCGGGCCACAGCAAAGCCCTCGGCACTGCTGGCACGTGGCCGGCGCCGCGCACAGCAGCTCTGCCAGCGAGCCCTGCGCTGTCCCTGTCCCCTGCTCGCCCTGCACCTCTCATCCCCCCTCCCCACCCCAGATGTTCGAGCGGGACACGAGGCAGGAGAAGGTCCTGGAGGCCTACCACCGGGAAATGCGGCTGAAGGAGCGTGCCAAGTTGAAGGGCCCCGAGGTGGAGGAGAAGGCGGTGGAGAGTCCCGAGGAGGTGCTCGACAATGTCCGCACGGAGTTCTTCCAGGTCATCGAAGAGGAGCTGCAGAGGAGGGCACAGGCAGAGGCCCCGCGCCTGCCGGGCAAGGTACTGGGGATGGGGCAAACCAGCAACCGCAGCAGGGACACCCTGCCATGGGGCGGGGGACAGGGGACAGGCTCTGCCTTGCAGGTTAGAGGCCACGCGGGAGAGGAGGCGGCTGCGCAGGGCGAAGGGAACCAGCTGCCCGAGGAGGAGGAGGAGGAGAAGGACGCTGCCAAGGTCAGCACGCTCCAGCGTTGCGTTGCTTCCCCCCTCCTGGCTGGGGTCGCTGCCCCCTGGCCCGCGTGGGGCTGAGGCTGCTGGCCCGAGCCGTGCCGAGCTCATGGGGTCCCTGCCTCGGTGGGGCGGCGAGTGGGGGCCCCGCGCAGCTCCCGAACCCCACGCCTGCTCCCTCCGCAGGCGCTGTAGCCAAGCCAGGACCAGTGGGTCGCACAGAACCTCGCCTTGGTCACACACGTGCTCTCTGGCCCTTTGCCCTCCTGAGGTTTTTATTCTTCTGGGAGAATAAACCGGAGCTTTGCACGTCACCTTTCCCGTTTTGTCACAGCAGGGTTGAGCGGAGGGTGGGAAAGTCACATCCTTTGCTCTCCATCTCCTCTCCCCGGGCCAGGCCACGGATCAAAGCTGGCTGCTGACCGCGGCAGAGCGCCGGTGGCACTGGGATGTCCCTCAGTGTGTCCCCAGCCCGAGGAGCACCACAGCTGTGGTGGCAGCAGGGTCCGGGTGCAGCACCATGCCCCTTCCCAGGAGGGAACCAGGAGGGTGGCGCTGAGCACAGCCCCGCTCCCCCACCTGCCGCTCTCCCTGCAGCTGGGTAAACACGGCCCGGCCGGTGTCACCCAGCAGCCGCCCTGCTGCTCGCCCGCCCGTCAATTATTAACGAGCCCCCAGGCGCGCTCGCCCCACGGCACGGCTGGCACTCGGCGGGGCCAGGGCCGACGGCAAGGACGGAGGGAGTCACCGGTGCTGAGCCGAGTGCGCTGCCGGAGAGGGGCTGGACGCTGTGCCAAGGCAGCGGGCTGAGCACCCATCCTGCCAGCCCCAGCACCGCACAGCATCCTCCATGGCACCCCATGCAGCCCCCAGTGCCAACCCGGCTGGGGGCGAGGGGCAGGGAGCAGGGCGGGGGGCCAGCCCTCCCTGTGCCAAAGCCACCCCGAGGCAGGGACCCAAGTCCCCCGGGAGGGACGCAGCCGTGCCGGGCAGGGACCCCAGCCGGAGCCATGTGGCTGCTCCAGGAGGGGCCCTTGTGGGTGCCCAGCACCCGGGGGCTGCAGCCACCCACCCAGCACCTCTGGGGCCGCCTGGGCGCAGGGCGTCCGGACGGGCATTTGTCCTTCCATGGGGTTACGTTAAAAGGAGACGTGCTGAGCCGGGGCGCGGGGTGACTGCTGTGCCCCTGCCCGGCCCTGGGGACAGGGACCCCCCAAAGACACCCCCATACTCGTTTTCTGCCTTTATTAGGAAGGAGGTGGCAGGTGCCCAGGCAGGGACGGGGCAGCCACCGGCCGTGAGCAGGGATGGTCCCCCAAGTCGGGGGGCAGCCGGACCACAGCCCCAGCCCGGGCATGCGCCCAGCTCAGCACCGCGCCCAGGGGTGCTGCTGCCCGGGGACCCGTGCTGGCAGAGGGACCCCAGTGCCACAGGGGTGGCACCGCAGGAGGGCTGGGCTGTCCCTGTCCCCATCCTCTCGCCATTGGGGTTTGTGGCCATGGGCTGCACCTTTCGCCTCCTGCGCCACCCGCACGGGGCTGGGGGGCTCCCAGTGTCCCCCAGTTCCCCGCAGGCACCCAGGGATGGCGATGGGGACGGGACGTGGCAGGGGGACAATCAGGGAGGGGTGTGTGGCAGAGAGCAGCCCCGGGGCCCCTTGGCACGGAGATCTCGGTCTACTTATGAGCAGGAGGACCAAGCACGAGCCCCACCACGGGGCTGGGGTCTGTCCGGCTGCAGGACCCATCTCTGCCTCGTTACTTCTTCGCCTTGATGAGGGAGTGGTAGACGGGTTTGACGACGATGTGGAGGTGCAGGGAGTTGTCGATGAGGTACTCGGAGGTGCGCTTCTGCAGGTCGGCGTGGGCGAGGAAGTCGGCCACCTCGTCCGAGCTCTGGTGGAAGCTGTAGACGTGCTTCACCAGGATGCGGCCCTGCTGCCGCACGCCCACCAGCACCGTCTTCTGGAAGCTGACGCCGGCAAAGTCGGGGCTGCTCATGGCCGGGGTGATGACGAGCCGGGGGCGACCGTCCTCGATGCGAGCCGGCGGCTGGACGGCCCCCGAGGCCGAGTCCGCGTAGACGGGGCGCAGGCTGACGGGCAGCCAGCGGGGCGAGAAGAGGACGTTCCAGGTGACCCTCTTACCGGCGTCGTGGCTGCTGGGACCCAGCTGGGTCTGGAAGCTCATGCTGCGGTCGTCGCGCGCCGGGTTGTTGATGACCCACTGGGAGCCCCAGCTGGGCGCGAGGTAGTTGCGGGGCAGGAACATGCTGCAGTTGACGTCGAAATACTTGGCGAAATGGAGGGGGGAAGCGGCGTGGAACTGGAAAGCCTGGAAGAGCAGGTCCTGCACCGCGCCGTGGTGCCGTGCCAGCACCGCCGACTGCGCCTGCAGCCGGAAGAGCTGGCTGGGCGCGATCATGGGGTAGCGGATGGCACGCAGCACCCGCTCGGCCACGGGCCCCTCGGGCTGCCGCCGGCCCAGCCAGCCCTCCACGGCGGTGTAGAGCTCCAGCTCGCTGTGCAGCACCAGGTCGGAGCGCTCGAGCAGCAGCAGCAGCAGCTCCGCGCTCACCGAGCCCCACTCGGCGCTGCCCAGCACCGCCGAGAGGTTCCAGGCCAGGAACTGGAGGCAGCTCTCCTGCAGCGCCGCGTCCCCGATGCGCACGGCGTAGTGGTACCAGCCCACCACGTGGCCCTGGCTCGACTCGCTGGCCAGGTGGCTCTTCATGTAGTCGGCCACGCCGCGCTGCAGCCCCCACACCCGGTACTTGCTGGCCAGCTGGTGCATGGGGATGGCTTGGTGCAGCAGGATGGAGACCCCGCCGCAGTACAGGTACCTGGGGCGGGGTACGGGGAGGTCATGCTGGTGTCCCCTCCCCATCCCCTTCCCAATCTTCTGCCCAACCTGGGGCTCTGGCAGCGCCATCCCCAGGGAAGCTGCATCCCACCAGGCATCCCATCCTGAGGGGTCCCTGTGGTCCCCAAGGGAGCATCTCCCCTCCTTGGCTGCGTCCCTCCAGGCATCTCCATCCCATGGGGTTCCCATGGTCCCCAGAGGAGCGTCCCTCCTGATGTCTTCATCCCATGGGGTTCCCGTGGTCCCCAGAGGAGCATCCCTCCTGATGTCCTCATCCCATGGGGTTCCTTTGGTCCCCAGAGGAACTGTGTCCCTCCTGATGTCCCCATCCCACGGGGTCCCCACGTACCTGATAAACTTCTCGAAGAGCGCGGCGGTCTCGGGCGGCTCGTGCAGGGTGACGACGCTCTGGTTGCGCAGGAGGCTCTCGAAGACCTCGCTCTGGAGGCTGAGCAGCAGCTGGTGGGTGTGGAAGACCTTGGCCTCGTCGGAGGCGGCCGTGCGCACCCGCAGCACCGAGTCGCTGCCGTTGCCGTTCTGCAGCAGCTCCTGCAGCCGCTGCAGCAGCGTCGGCGAGTGGTTGATGGTGGCGGCCGCGGCGTCGCCGCTAAGGTCGGCTTTTTGGGCTGCGGGGAGATGGGACCGTCCCAGCGCTGCACCCCAAGGAGTGGGTACGGGGTGCTGGGGCACAGCAGAGCGGGGCCAGCCGTGGGGTGTGCGTGGTTAACGGGGGCCGGGGAAGCCTGGCTCTGTGCACATCCTCCCTCTGCTCCCCGCAGTGCCCAAGGGCTGCCCGGTGCCAAGGGGATGTGAAGAGGACGAGGGGACACGGGGACATTTGTGTCCTTGGGAGCCAAAAAACTGCCTTCCTGCAGCAGAAGGGGTGAGACCACCATGTCCCAGGCTGGGACGTGCTGGGAAATGGCCCTGTGCCAGGCAGCGCTGGCTCGCAGCCCGGTCTGCCAGCCCCAACTGCATCCCCGCTGCGGGCAGGGCGAGCCCTGGGCATTGCCCCCAAGCCCCCGCGTCCCACGCACACTCTGTCCCTGCGCCCAGGGCCGGGGTCCCCGTGGTCCGAGCAGCCTTAGGACACTGGCTGCCCCAGCATCACCGTGGGTCGGTGCCGCTGCACTGGCAGGGGCCGTGCCGTGCCCGCTGCCGGGGTGATCTCTGCCTCCGCACTGGCACCGCGAACCGGCACCTCCTGCCCAGCCAAGGTTCGCTGCCCTCCTCTGGCTGCGTGTGCCAGGGGTGACCGTCCCCCCGCGTCCGTGTCCCCCCAGTGCCAGGCTCCCAGCGGGGATGGGGACCGAGGGAGAGGTCTCCATGCTCCCACAGGTGCAGGAAGCCTTCCTCCTCCTCCTCCTCCTCCTCTCCCTCACGCCTGGCACAACTCCCACCCCCTCCTCGGAGCATCCTTGGCCCCGTCTCTCTCAAACCCCACGGCAGATCACCCTTCCCCAGGGCTGGGTTAAGCCCGGCTGAGCGGGGAAGGGGAAGGGGGTCGGGAGCCCCTCGCCCCGCGGTGCTGGATGTCTCTGCCCATGGCACCGAGCCCTCCCTGGGCAGCGGGGAGCACAGCCCGGCTCTCACCCCTGGCACATCCCAAGCACCGTGGGGCACGGCCACGGGGCATGGCACGTCCAGCGGCCACATCCATCCCTCCCCAGGAGCCACGACGGCTGCTGCAGAGCCGTGCTCAGCCTCCCGCGGGCATCACCGGGCACCGGCACCGTGGCCGAGCCACACCGTGGCACCCCGCAAGGGCAGTAGGCCCACGGCACAGGGACCCCTCCACGCCTCCCCCCACCACAGCCACCCTTACCGGCTTGCACGGTGAGGAGGAGGAGGAGGAAGGCAGCAGCGGTGCAGCCCCAGCGGCGGGCGGCCCCGGGCTGGGTGCCCGTCAGCCTGGCCATGGCTTCGCAAGCGCATCTGCCGGGTCTCGGCGCGGCACGGGTGCGCGGTGCCCGCCTGGCCCTTATGTAGGCCACCAGCCCTCCCAGCCCGCGCCGCCACATCGATTGGTGGAAACTGGGACCGGCCGTTGCCAAGGGAACCACTTCCAGCCCCCATCCATCCCACCCTGACCCCGACCCCAGCCCTGCACCCTGGGGTGGCGTGATGGGGTGCCCCGGCGAGCCCAGGCATGGCATGGGGGCACCTCCATTTGCCACCTGCTGCCATGCCGTGCCGTGCCGTGCCATGCCGTGCTGCAGCCCTTTGTGCCGCCGGGGACACGGCAGCGGGGTCTTTGCATTCAGGGCACAGCTCGGCATGGCCTCCCCGCTCCCCCCTCCCCGGCTCATGGGTATTCATGCCGGCAGCAGCCCATCACCATGGCATCCGGGCTGCCGGCAGGAGCTGCCTGCCCTTTTCCCAGCCTTTGCAGCCTGCGCGGTGCGAGTGCCCTGTGCCGGCCTCCGCTGGCACCTCGCCCGTCCCGGCGGCTCTTGAGGGGCTTCGCAATGGGGCCGGGCTGGCATTTGTCGTCCCCCCCCCGCAGCCCTGGTGCCCCACGCCGGGGCTGGTGCGGCTGGGGGTGGTGCTGGGTGCCCCCACCCTGCTGCGGGCGATGGGCACCCCTCTGTGAAGCCCGAGCCAGCAGGGAGGGAGCGGGGGGGTGTCTGCACCCCACTTTTGGCCCCGGTGGCATCACGGGGTGGGAGCCAGGACCGGGACCCGCAGCCAGGACACAGCCGGGGGCACAGACCCCGCAGATGGCAGCAGCCCGGCTCGCCCGGGCACGGCAGCCCCTTGCCCACTGCCAGGGCTCCCCGTGAAGGTGGCGGGGGGCTGCCATGCCGGGCAGGAGCCCCCCCTTACCCCCTGGGCACCTCACTCAGCCCCGGGACCAATGCGCGAGGTCACCTCAGGGTGCAGGAGGACCCCGCGGGGGGCAGCGCCTGTCCCCCCCCTCCTGGGGACACCGCGGGGAGACGCTGTGACCTTCAGCGCGGGGCAGTGCCGGAGCTGGGCGGGGGGACATTACCCCCTCCCGGTTATCGAGTATCTGTCCGGGCTGATGGCATCAGTGCCGGTGCCCGCGGTGTCGCAGCTCCGCGTTGAGCTGCTGAGCGAGGTGACAGCGAGGTGACAACGAGGTGACAGCGAGGTGCCAGCGCGGTTTCACACCCCAATCCCTCCCCGGCACCCACGGGGGGCACACCGGCAGGAACACGGCCACCGGTAGCTCTCCGGGCCCAGGGGAGTTGGCACCGCACGCCCAGCGGGTGGCACAGGGGCCACGGAGGTGAGAGCCCATCTCCGCAGGGCTTGGGGAGGGGGACCCCGGGTGGGGACTGCGGGACTGATGCCCCCGGTCCCGGGGACCCCCCCGCGCTCATCAGCCGGCTCTAATGTGCCGTTAATTGCCCCCCCCCGGCGGGGCACAGGGGCCAAAGCCCCCCCGGACCCCCTCCCCACCGCGGGCACTGCTGGGGGGGCACATCCATCGCTGGGGGGCTGGAATGGGGCACCCCCCTCCCCCGGAGCCGTCGGGGGCCAGTTTGGGGTCCCATTGGGGCCAGGGGCGGACTGGGACCGGAGCGGTACCCAGTACCCCCCCCCGGGCTCAGGACCCCCCCCCCCCGCACCCCACTCCGGCACTAGGGCCCGGGGGGTCGCGGTCCCCCTCGGAGATGCTAATTTGTGGGGGGGAGGGAGAAGTGATTCTGACCAATCAGAACGCAGCGCTCAGATTTGGCCTCCCCATTCTTGGAGGACTCCTCACTGATTGGGTGAAGCCCGGTTCCCCTCTAGCCAATAGAAGCGCAGAGCTCGGGAGGGGGGCGGTGCCAGCCGGATTTATGAATGGACGGGAGCGGCGTGGGCCCGATCCGGGCGGGGGGCACGGCCAGGGCCAGGGCCAGGGCCAGGGCCAGGGCCAGGGCCAGGGCCACGGCCACGGCCACGGCCACGGCCACGGCCACGGCCACGGCCGCTGCCTCATGCTGCTGGCAAAGGAGCCAGCTGGCACCTGGGGATGGCCGAGCCCCCTTGGCACTACTGGGACCCCCCTCCAGGATCCCCCTCTGGGTCCCAGCGGGTGGCACCCAGCCGGGCTGGGAGCCAGGGCCTCGTCTGCCCCTGCAGCTACCCCAGAACAGGGTGTTTTAACCCAGTTTTCTTCAAGGCAACAAACGGAGCCAAAGGGGATGAACAAGGAGCACCCCTGGTAGCTCGGCCACCCTCCGCTGCGGGGATGGGGACCGTCACCGCGGTGTCCCCACGGGATCCTGAGTCCCTTGTCCTGCAGCATCCGTGGACAGCGGGCAGCTCCAAAAAGTGCCACCGTGGGCAGCCATGGAGGCAGACGTGGGGCAACTGCCCCTGTGGGAGCCCACCCGCCCCGGAGCCATCCCTGTCAGGGGTGGGGGAAACCAGCCCGGTCCCCGCGGCCACCCAGCCCCGGCTGTGGAGCCCAGCGCCACGGGGCAGGTGCCACAGCAGCAGGGACAGATGGTATTTGCGTTGCTGGGGCTGACACAGGGAAGAGATTAATCAGATCAGCAAATCCCCATCGCACCGTGATATTTATAGCTCCCCGCGCCAGCCGGGGCCTGGGGCCGCTCGCCCTGCGGCCCTGGGAGAGCCTGGGCATCCCTGGGGTTCTGGGTGCTGGGGGGGGCTGAGAGCCTGGGCATCCCTGGGGTCCTGGGTGCTGGGGGGGGCTGAGAGCCTGGGCATCCCTGGGGTCCTGGGTGCTGGGGGGGGCTGAGAGCCTGGGCATCCCTGGGGTCCTGGGGGGGTTCTGAGCCCCCAGATCTCACTGCCACGTGTCGCTCCCCTCCTTCCAGTGAATGTCCTGACCACCGTGGCCCTGTCCCACCTGGCCACGAGAACCAAGAAGCCATCGTACTGGTACCTGCTGGCCCTGACCACCTCTGACATCCTCACCCAGGTCTTCATCATCTTCGTGGGCTTCATCCTGCAGACAGCCATCCTGGCCCGGGTGGTGCCCAGCGCCTTCATCCACACCGTCAACGTGCTGGAGCTCACAGCCAACCACGCCTCCACCTGGGTCACCATCCTGCTGACCATGGACCACTACGTGGCCCTCTGCCACCCGTGACATCCCGGGAGAGCCGCCCTGCCAGGCTGCAGCCCCTGGGCACCCCGGTGCACCCAGAGCAAGGGTGCAGCATCTCCCACCGGCTGCAGGGGAGGGGGTCCGTGATGGCCCCCGGCATCGAGCGCACCCAGCACCAGTGCTGTCCTCCCAGTTACACCAGTGCCAAGCTGGTGCGACGCTGGGCGAGCAGCCGTGCCGTGCCAGCCTGCCTGTCCCCAGCTGCCACCAGAGGGCATGGACGGGACGCTCTGCAGAGCCGGCACAGTCCGGGGCAGGGAGCCGGCACCCCTGGCACCCCCGGCACCCCACACCAGCCCTGCCCACCCGCTCCCCACCCTCATTCCCCCGTAGGGTCCTTAGCGCAATCCCCCCCACACCAGCCCATCCCCTCTAACTCCCCAGAGTGGGGCAGGACGGTGCCCGGGGGTGCCCTGGGGGGCAGGGGCTCCGCTGGCCCCAGGGGATTTGGGGTGCCCCAGGCAGGGCACAGAGACCCCCCTGCATGCCTTGCCGAGCCCTGGCTGTGCCCAGCACCGGGGTGGGATGGGGCACAGCGTTTGCCCCCCGGTGCTCGTGGGATGAGCCCTGACCCCCCCCCAGGACATGGGGCTGACCCACAGCAGCACCGGCACGCACCCGCCTGCCCGCGATGCCCCCGGGGCCCCCGGCCAGGTCGGTGCCCCTTACGCCAGGCAGGATCGGGCCCTGCCAGTGTGCCCGGTGACAGGGTTAAAGCCCGAGCGGGTGGCACCTGGGAGGTGCTCGCTCCATTAATTCTGGCATGTGAGGAGAGCAGGACCGGGAAGGGATTAGGTATTAACCCGGGCAGCGCCTCCCGCCCAGGGGCACCCGTCCCGGGGGGCTGCCAGGGCCGGATCCCACCCGGGACCCTTCACCGGGGCTGGAGGGGCTGCGGGGCAGGGGGCTGTGCCAGCAAGGGTAACGCTGGGCAGGAGCTTCAGCCCCACTCGCCGCCGGCCCCCCCTCGCCAACCGACGCTTATTTACTTGGAGAAGGAGGTGGAAATGTGCTGACCGCGTCCGCCGGCGGCGAGGGGCTCCGGGCAGGGCAGAACCGGCTCGGGTGGAAACCGGCTCCCCGGCCCCGGCCTGAGCGGTGGCGGTGGCTGGGGGGGGCGAGCGGGGACCCCCCGGCCCCGGGTACGGCCCCTCCGGGACGTGGGTACGGCTCTCGCCTCGCCGGGGTGAGCCGCCGCAGCCGGCCGAGCAGGAGCCAGGGCTCAGCCAGCCGTGCCACCGTGCCAGCCATGCCAGCCACCCGGGCCCGCGGCTCCGGAGGAAAGGTAAGCCTGGAAAAAATGTACCCGGTGTGCTGATGTTTTTGGCGTGAGTCGGCGGGGAAGCCTGGCCCAGGTCCCAGTGCCGTGCCGAGCTGCATCCCAGCCCCTCACCGTGGCTGCTGGGCCAGAGGGAGCGGCTCTGCCTGGTCCCACCGCAGGGACCGTGGTCCCCAGCCCACCCAGGGCAGCCGAGCGCCGGGAGCGGGCTCTGCCCTTGCCAAAAGGGCTGTGCCAGGCACGAGCTGCCCCCGGAGGGGACCGAGGGCAGCTGGTCCCTCACAGCCCATGGTTGGTCCCTGCAAGGCAGCCGGCACACAATGGCATCACACCCAACCTACCCCGCTGCCACCTCCCCAGCGGGGCATTTCTGTAGGACCTACAAAAACACCAGGGGCACGCAGCGAGGGCTGGAAAGCCATGAGGGTCCCCACGGGAAGGGGAGGAAATCACCCGCCGTGGTGGGGGGACACGAGGGTGAAAGCGGTTCGGCCGCGGGGCAGCCTCGGCGGGCCGGACCCCTGCCAGCGGCCCCCCGGCGGTGCGGGGGCGGTGGGGGGCTCGTGCTGAGTCAGCAGCCGGGAAACCCGCCGGCCCCCCGCGGCGGAAGGAAGGAGCCGGCAGGAAGCCGCGTGCAGCGGGGCCTCTCCATGGCCCGGGCCCGTGGTCAGCAGGGCAGCTGGCCCACGCTCCCGGCACTGCTTGCCCAAGGCTGACCCCTTGCCAGAGAGCCGGGGCTACCACTGAGCCCTGCGTGGCTGAACACCGCCTCCCTGGGGAAACTGAGGCACGAGAGGCTTCTCTGCAGAGCCCCCGCGCGTGCACGTGCCCCAGCAGGGAGGGACGATCCTCCCAAACACAAACGCTCTTTAGGAAGAAGAAGGGCAGGAGGGACGGCGGCAGCGGGTGCAGCACCCAGCCCAGACGCGCCGTCTCCTCCCCGCGGGCTCCGGCGGGTGCCGGTCCTCGTGCCGTGGGTGCTGCCGGCTCCAGCTCTGCCTCCCTTTCTCCGTGGGTTGTTTTCACCCCGGCCCGCGCTGGGCGAGGACCCGCCGGCGGCGCGTTGAACTTTCGTCCGCATCCTTCACCCTCTTGCTTCACCCTCCCGAAATAGCAGCGCCCGCCTGGAAACCTCCCCGGGGCTGGCAGGGCCCCGGGTCCCCCAGGGCACCCCGAGCCTCCGGGGGCTCGTCCCCAAGCCCCTGCGATGGGTGACTGCGGGGTGCCCATGCCCAGCCCTGGGGTGCACGGCCACCCCCGCTGGCACAGGGACCACCAGGTGCCACCCGGGGCTGCCCTGCGCCCCCCGGCCCCTCGCAGAAAGGGCTTTTGTGGGGCCCGGCCGCCCTGCCAAGGGCTCCGGCTTTAGCCGTCAGCTGACATTCCTCCGGGAGGCCCCTCCGGGCCCCGGTGTATCCTTACACGGCGGGGCCGCCCGTGGAGCCCCGCTCCCACCCGCCAGCTCGGTGCCACGGGCCCAGCGCCCAGCGGAGGTCGGTGCGAGGCCCCGAGTGGGTGATGCTGCCCCGGCAGAGCCCCCCGCTCCAGCCCCCGCCGTCCCCCCGAGCTCAGCAGGGCCGGGCTGACCCGGCTCCTCCGGGCTGAGACCCCACAAACTCATTGCACTGATGGCCAGGTGGGCTACCGGCCCGGTCCACGCCCCCCCCCGCCAGGGCTCTGCCCCCGCACAGCCTCCTCCGTGCCCCGGTGCGGGACCCCGGCTCGGTGCCCCCCCGCCCCCGCGGCAGCGGGCAGGTCCCGGCCGGCCCCGGGCAGAGCCGCACCTCGGGGAGGGGCCGGGCCGGGCCGGGCAGGCGCGCACGGTGCTGCGGGACCGGGGCTGGCCCCACGGCTCGGCACGGCACGGCACGGCACGGCGGGGCCAGCGGAGCGCCGGGCTCCGGTCGCTGGAGCCGGTGAGCGGGGCCGGGGAGGGGGGTGGAAGCCTGCGGGGCTACGGGGGACCGGGCACCGGGTCGGGAACGGGTCGGGACCCGGCGCCCGGAGCCGTCCGCCCCCGCGGGTTCGCCTGGCCGGGGAGGTGCGGGCGGCTCGGGGCAAGTTTGGGGGCCGGTACCGGTCGGGAGCGCCGGGGAACCGGGGCGGTGCTGGCCGGGGTGCGGGGGGAGCCGGGCCGGGGGTGCGGGGGGGAGCGGTAGGGCCGGTCCCAGCGACGGGGGCTCGGTCCCAGCGCGGTGCTGGGGGTCCCCGTCCCCCTGGACCGGCAGCCCCGGGTGCGGGGGGGTTGCCCGGGCTGCGGGTGCTGCTGGGGGAGCAGGGGGGGGGGGTCCCGGCCCCGCTCCAGCCCCGGGTCACCTTGCTGGTCTCCTGCCAGGTTCCCCCCCCAGCTGTGGGGCTGAAGGGTCCTCGCTGCCTTCTCTTCCCCGTGCCCACCCCGCGCTCCCCGGGGCCGCAGGAGAGGGGACAGGGACCCCCGTGCCGTGCCGTGCCAGGCTGCGGCTGCCTGCGTGCCAGCAACCGGCAGCGCCGGACACGGGCCCTGCGCTGGGTCAGTGCCCAGAGCCAGAGGAGGGAAGTGGGAGAGGAGAAAGGGGAACACGCTGGCACGTGGGGACGAGCCGAGGGGACAGCCCTGTCCCCTGGCGTTACCTCCGCCGTCCGGCCCGGGCCCGCGCTCAGGGGAAGGCAGCGGGCACGGTGCTGCCAGCCCCGGCAGAAGGGATCGACACAGCCCCGGAGCCGGCCGCGCTCCGAGAAATCCCACGTCAGGAGGGAGCATGTGGGGGGCAGAGGGGGCTGAGCCCCCCTCAGCTGCCCCCGGCCACCAGGCAAGGAGCCCACGGGGGACGCGCGTCTGCCTGGTCCCGTCTGGGGCTGCTTTGGGCCGTGCTGGGGTGGGCTGGGCTGTGCCAGCACAGACGGGGCTCCCCGGGACCCCCTGGCTCGCCGTGGCCCCGCGGGAGCTGCCCAGCCGGGGGCTGCGGGCAGGGATGCTCTGAGCCCCGGTGACAGCCCAGGCAGCGCCGGGAGCCGAGCCGCAGCCCTGGTCCCCCCTTCCTCACACCCTCTCTGTCCCGCAGGGTCCCCGCTCGGCGCCCGCGCCACGGTGCAGGATGGGTGCTGTGGTGGTGCCGCCGGTGGCCGCCTGCGTGCTGCTGGCCCTGCTCCCCGCGGCCGGTGGCCAGAGCACCCCTCCCTCGGGCTGCGGCAAGGACCTCTCCTCCCTCTACTACAACCTCTGCGACCTCTCGGCGGCGTGGGGCATCGTGCTGGAGGCCGTGGCCAGCCTCGGCGTGGTGACCAGCTTCGTGCTCACCATCGTGCTGGTGGCCAGCCTGCCCTTCGTGCAGGACCCCCAGAAGAAGAGCCTGGTGGCCACGCAGGTCTTCTTCCTCCTGGGCACCTTTGGGCTCTTCTGCCTGACGTTTGACTTCATCGTGGGGCCGGATTTCTCCACCTGCGCCTCCCGCCGCTTCCTCTTTGGCGTCCTCTTCGGCATCTGCTTCTCCAGCCTGCTGGCCCATGCCGTGGCCCTCAACTTCTTGGTGCGGAGGAACCGGAGCCCGCGGGGCTGGGTGACGCTGGCGGTGGCCCTGCTCCTCGCCTTGGTGGAGGTCATCATCAACGCCGAGTGGCTCATCATCACGGTGGCGCGGCAGGAGGGCAGCTCGCCGGACCCGTGCCGCCTGGAGGACGCTGACTTCGTCATGGCGCTCATCTACGTCATGTTCCTGCTGGTGGCCGCCTTCGGCGCCGCCTGGCCGGCCCTCTGCGGCCGCTACGGCCGCTGGCGCAAGCACGGCGCCTTCATCCTGGCCACCACGGGCCTCTCCGTGGCCATCTGGGTGGCGTGGACGGCCATGTACCTCTACGGGAACCAGCGCGCGGGCGAGAAGCCCGGCTGGGACGACCCCACGCTGGCCATCGCGCTGGTCTCCAACGCCTGCGCCTTCCTCCTCCTCTACGTCATCCCCGAGGTGACGCACGTGACGCGGCGGGACTCGGAGCAGCCCTTCGAGGACGACGGCTACCCCACGCGCGGGGTGGGCTACGAGACCATCCTCAAGGAGCAGAAGTCGCAGAGCATGTTCGTGGAGAACAAAGCCTTCTCCATGGACGAGCCCTCCTTCGGTACGCGCCGGGGCTCACCGGGGACCCTCCCGCCGTAGGGCACTGGCACCGGGGCTGGCGGCGGCCAGACGGCTGGCCGTGACCCGCCCGGGATTGACGCCTGCCGCGGTTATAGCTCCCAAAAACTCGCTGGGCTGGGTCTACCAGTTTGGGCTGAGCTCAGCGGCTGCCAGGGTGCTGGCGCGGGGTGCCCGCGGCTCCCAGCCCTGCGCCACAGGCAGCCGCTCCGCTCGGGAGACCCTACAATAACATGGGGTGGTGGCAGCTGCCCCAGTGGGGACCAGCGTGGTGTGGGTGTCCCTGAGCAGCACCTGTGCCACCCCCCAGAGACCCTACACTAACACACCCGGGTGGGCAGGGGCTGTGCCAGGAGCGCGGCAGTGCAAACCCTGGGGACATCCCTCCCGTGCCCCGGGAAAGGCGCAGATGCTTCGTCAGCTCATTAAACCTGCTAACGAGGAGCGGCTCCCCGGTGGGGTGGGGGTGGCAGTGTGACCCCCCCCCCCACTTCACCGTCCCCCTCTGTTTGCAGCCAAGAAGCCGGTGTCCCCGTACAGCGGCTACAACGGGCAGCTCCTGACCAGCGTCTACCAGCCCACCGAGATGGCTCTGATGCACAAGGGGCCGGTAAGGGCGACGCCGCGGGGCTACCTGGGGCTCCCCGGGGGTGGCCACGTCCTACCCGACAGACGGGGTGCGGGGGGCTCTGGGGGGGTGGCCCCCATGTCCCAAGGGCTGCTGTACCCTTGGTGGGTCACCCGCTGCCTTCCCCCCGCCGGTACAGCCCCCCGTGTCTGCCCCGCAGAGCGAAGGTCCCTACGACGTGATCCTGCCCCGCGCCTCCGCCGCCAGCCCGGCGGCCGGCAGCGCCAGCTCCACGCTGCGAGCCGAGGACGCCTTCGCGGCACAGGCCCGGCACGGCGGCGCCCAGCGGGACGGCCGGAGCTGCCAGGTGGGTTAATGTGCAACGCGGAGGGTGGGGGCAAAGTCTGTCCTTGCCACAGCATCTCCCGTGGGAGGGCAGGGATGGGGCAGGGGTGGCTCTGCCCAGTGCCAGAGCCGGGTCTGCCGGCCCATGCCACGGCCCCACCGTGCCACACCAGCACCGTCCCGCTCTGCCCACAGGTGCAGTCCCCGTACGGCAGGAACCGGTGGTGAAGCCCCCGCAGCACGGATCCCCCAGCACTGGCACAGCCGTGGCCCCACCGTCCCGCTCCCGAGGGCTCGCCAAGCCTCGTCCTGCCCCGCCGCCTCCATCCCACCCCGGCCGGGGCCGGTTCCTGCGCAGCGGACGCCCGGACGCGGTCCCAGAGTCAGTGCTCCTGCCCGCCCGTGGCACCCGCAAGCTGCCAGCCCTGCCCGGACCCCCGCGTCCCTGCTGCCCTTCCTGCCGCAAGGACCGGCTCCCGCGGGGCCACCCCGACTCGTCCCCTCGCTGCCTTCGTGACACACGGACGCCCCGTCCCCTCTAGGCCAGGGACCATCCAGGCTGAGCCCCTGGTTTCACGCTGACCCTCACCAGCCCTGGGGACATCACAGCTCCTGAGCCGAGCTGGCACCGTCCTGCCGCAGGGCACAAGGTGACACACAGCTCTCCCCAGCCCCGGCTCCCACCGTGCCTCAGTTTCCCCATTGCCAGGGAAGGGGGGGGCTGCTCAGGGCCTGGGGGATCAGTGCCTTGCTGGGGCTGGGAACCCCCATGGCTCCGGCCGCCTCCTCGGTGCCTTCCCCCCTCGGGGCTCGGGGAGCAGGAGGGAGCCGGGCCCCTCGTGGCTTTCTCCGTCCTTCTCCCTCTCCCCCCTTTTTTTCAGGTCAGACCCAATAAAGGTGGGTTTTCCTACACAGTGCTGCGGCCCGTGACGGGGAGGGGGGACCCAGCCGTGCCGCCACCGGCACCCGATCCCTGGCCCCACCACCACCAAGGGCTTCACCACGGCGCCGGCGGGCTCAGCCCCACGTCCCCCTCCTGGGGGGGGCACAGGGCAGGGCCCTCAGCCATGTCCCCAGCTCCCTGTCCCCTCCCGTGGCATCGTGCACCAGGGCACAGATGGGGCCGCTGGGCCGGGAGCCGGCAGCCCTGGCAGGGCAGATGGGCTGCCCGGCGGGACGCGGCACGGAGGACGTGCCAAGGGCAGGGGCGGTTTCTCCTGCTCCGGTTGCCTTTTCCCTCTGCGGTGATTTCTCAGGAAGCCTGCGGCCGCGGCCAGCAGCGCCGTGAATTATTCAGGGGCTGAAATGGCTCCGTGGGGGCAGGTGGGTGACCTGGTCTCCTTGAGCCGGAGCCGGGCCGGCGGCGGTGGGGCTGCAGCCACGAGCACCGGGCACGGCTGTGAGGAACGCGCGAGCAAGAGCTTGGCATGCGCTGTGTCCTGGCCATGCCCTTGCCAGCCGGCATGTGCCATGCTCTGGGCCACAGGGACACGGCCGGGCAGCCCCGAAGGCCACGGGTGGCCGTGGGAGCCGGCTGGTTGCAGCAGGACCCGGCTGTGCCCCCGCGGGCTGCGCTGCGTCACCCGTGTTTACCTGGCGCCAGCCGGCAGCGGGGCCGTCTCCAGGCAGCACCAGGTACTTGAGGTCCCTGAGGCCGCTGCAACCGCAGCGCAGCCTCCTCCCAGCCGCTGGCACTGCGTGGCACAGCACGGCACGGCCGCGGCGTGTGCCACCCACACGGCACGTCCATCCCGGGCCAGGCACGGGCAGAGCCCTGCTGTCCCTGTGTGCAGGTAAGGTGACAGCCCCGGGGACGGCAAAGTCACCCCAAAACCAAGGTGCAAAGACTCTGCCCCCATTCAGCTCTGGCAGGGGACACCGGAGCTGCTGGTGGCTCCGCTCCCCGCGCCGGCCCCAGCCCCTCCAGAAGGATCCCACCGGCTGCCGTCAGCGCCGGCCGCAGCGCCGGGGCCAGCCCCGCTCCGACAGGCAACGCTTTGTGCAGGCCCCGGGGCCGCCGAACAGCGCTGCCTTTGTGCCGCGCAGGTGAAGCCGCCGCACCAGCCCTGGGCTGCGCTGTGCTGGGAGCAGCCCCCCGGACCCCCCCCCGCCAGGGCCGGGAGCTGGGGGGCTGTCGGGGTGCGTGGGGCCCTGCAGCCGTGCTGGGTGACGTGGTATTGGGGTGGGTGGGTGCAGCCATGGGGCCGCGGCAGCATCCGTGGCAGCAGGGAGGGCACCGTGGTCACCGTGGGTGTCTGCCGGGGACGGGCAGGGTGGTGGTGCCAGGGCAGGGTGGTGGTGCCAGGGCAGGGGCGAGCACCGCTGCGGACTCGGGGCTCACGCAGCGTCCCCGAGAGGTGACGATGGAGGTGACACCATGCAGGTGAGTCCTGCAGGACTGCGGCATGCTCTGTGTCCCCGGGGCTCGGCTCCTCCAACCGGGAGCCGGAGGGGTCGTGGCCGGGGACAGGAGGAGCAACGAGGGTCCTGCCCCCCACCACAGCCCTGCCAGGGCCAGCCCTCAGCATGTGACAGTGACGTGCGGGCTGGGACTGCCATCTGCCGGCACGCCACCCGGCACAGCCACACACACAGTGGTGTCCCTTCCTGGCAGCGGAGGTCAGGGAGGCACAGACACGCTCACGCCATCGGCGCTCAGTGGCACTTTTACTACAAGCAGGTCCGCGGCACCGCAGGGCTCCCGGCGCCGAGCCCACGGTGTGCCCCGAGGTGCGGGGCTGTGGGGAGCCCCAGGGCTCGGCAACAGAAGAGCAGGGTCAGGACAACTGTCCCCCTCGAGTCCTGGGGTCCCGTGCTGCCTGCGCGCTGCCTGCACGCCCTCGGTGGGACCGGGGAGGCCCAGCTCCTCCGGGCCGGGCTCAGCGGGGGACCCTGCGCCTGGCCTGGGTGCTGCCCCGTGCCGCCTCCCGCTGTTTGCGCCTCTGGATGTCCCGGTAGGCCTGGATGACACGTGCTCTCTCCTCCTCCACGATGCGCCGGCGAGCCATCGACACCGGGGCTGCCGGGGACGCTGCGGACGCCCGGCTCTGGCCCAGGTGAGACGTCAGGAGAAGCTGCTTCCGTCCAGCCTGCGGGCAGAGGGAGGGAGGCCGATGGATGAAAAAGGCAGGACAGGGCTCCGAGGAACTGTCACCAGGAGGCTGAGGCCACCGCTGCCCTCCCAGCCCTGATTTCCAGCCCAAGGGAGGGGGAGATGACACGGGTCCAGCCCAGACCTGCGGGTACCCGAGGGCACGAAGGAGGGGCAGGAGGCATCGCCCCCCCACCCCAGCTCACCTGCTCAGCGGGGCCCTGGCCCCTGGGCCGCGAGGTGATGGTGGGCGGCTGCGTAACCACCTCACCGAACGCCACCGTGTCTGAGAGAGAGAAGCAGGGGCCGGTGTCAGGCGGGAGCTCCCCCGGCCACCCCCCAGGGACCCCAGCCACCCCGCTGCGCCAGACCCACCCTGGAACAGGCTCTTCTCCAGCACGGCCTCCTTCTTCTCCTCCTTCTTCTTCCGCACTTTTTCCAGCTTCTTTTTCTGAAACCTGAAGAGCTGCGTTATGGCCAGGGCTCGTGACCGGACGGGGAGCAAGTAAGTGAGTTCCTACCCCACGGGATCCCCCCAAAACCTGGGGCCCCCCAGCTCCAGCCCAGCAGGAGTGTGAAGCAGGCCTGTGGCTCCGGTCCCACAGATTCGACCCCACGGAGAGGAGCCCTGCAGCCCTCCACCTGCACTCCCAGTCGCTGCAGCACTGGCGAAGCGCCCGCCACACACCCAGAACCGGCCTGGGGCACTGGCCTGGGCTGACCCGGTCCAGCCCCGGTGGCTTTGCTCTCACTCTTTCTTTCTCTTGGACTTCTCCGGTGCCGTCGCCTCCTTCTCCGGCTCCCGCTGCAGCTGGTTCTTGGTGAGGAACAGGACGCGCTGCACCTCCTGCTCCATGCGGCAGACGTAGGAGCGCTCCGACTCCCCCTTGCCCCTCCTGAACTTGGGTACAGGGATGTCTCCCTGCGCCTCGGGGCCCTTTGACTGGGGCTGCTGCTTCTTCTCTAGGAGAGACGGGTGACATTACTGCAGCAGTGACAATCTGGGGGTTCCCTCCCCCTGGCAGGGCATGGATGGGACGTCACCGGCGGGAGCAGGATGCCCCACTGCAGGCTCTGGCTGCCTCTAGCTGCACCGCAGCACGGTGAGGCTGGTGCGGGCTCCTCGGCCAGGCCCTGGGGACCCTGCTCGGGCCAGCTCCGCGCCCCACCTGCCACCCGCCGCTGCCCGGGCTCGGGGCGCTTCATGGCCTCACGGCTCCTCATCAGCTCCCGCAGGCGGAAGGGGATCTCCTGCTCGTCGGGGTGCTTGGGCTTCATGTTGTCCTTCTTCTCCTTCCTGGCAGAGAACGAACATGGTGTGAGGCCTGCCCTGAAGCACCGGGACCCGGGAACGGCGGGACACCGGGACCCGGGAACGGCGGGACACGGGAGCAGCAGGACACAGTGACCCGAACACCGGCCATGAAGGGACACAGGGACCCGGGCATGGCAGGGTACCGGAGCACCCAGGTGAGGCACCAGCGGACCCGGGCACGGTGGGCCACCGGCGGGCCCTGGGGACCCCCTGATCCCGCGTGGGACGAGGCCGCACACCGGGAGCCAGCGAGTCCCGATCCCCACCGGATCCAACGGGCACTGACCTGCCGCGGCGCGGGGCGGCGGGTCCCCGCCCTGGTCCCTGTCCCGGTCCCTGTCCCTGTCCCTGTCCCTGTCCCGACCTCCGGCCGCGGCCCGGTCCCGGCCCATGGCCCATGGCCCCGCCGCTCCCCACGCCGCCGCCGCCACTTCCGGCTTCCCTCCGCTCGGCCCCGCCCCCTGCTCCCTATTGGCTCCGCCCCGCCGTCAAACCCTTATGAGTTGGCCGCGCCGGGCTGCTATTGGCCGGAAGAGCCGCCACTCAGGTGGGACGGGGGCGGGGCAACTGCGGCCGGATGTTGCTGCGGGGGGCGCGCGGGCTGGCGGGGGCGCGGCGGGGGGTGAGTGGGGGGGGAGACCCCGGGGGGGCCCCACGGGAGGAGGGGGGGGGGGCACAGGGTGCTGGGGATGGGGGGGGGATCGGGGGGGGTCAAGGGGGGCTGGGGATGGGGGGCAATAGGGGGGGAATGGGAATGGGGGGGCTGAGGGGGGGGAGTGGGGGGGCACTGGGGATGGAGGGGCTGGGGGGGGAATGGGGGGGCGCTGGGGATGGAGGGGCTGGGGGGGAATGGGGGGGCGCTGGGAATGGAGGGGCTGGGGGGGAATAGGGGGGCACTGGGGATGGGGGGGCTGAGGAGGGGAATAGGGGGGCACTGGGAATGGAGGGACTGGGGGGGGAATGGGGGGGCGCTGGGGATGGGGGGGCTGAGGGGGGGAATAGGGGGGCACTGGGGATGGGGGGGCTGAGAGGGGCAGGGGGTGTTGCTGGGGGGTGACGGTGGTGGTGGGCTGGGGGGTGCACTGGGAGCAGGGTGCTGGGGGGGGTCCGCTGGCCAGGGCGGGGGGCGCAGCGGGCAGGGCTGCCCCCGCGGTTCCCCCCTGGGCTGGCACCAGCGTGGGGTCGTGGTTCTCAGGAGCCCCCGGACGGCGCCGGCAGCCCCAGGGGGGTGCTCAGGAAGGGGACCCCCCACCCCGCCAACGCCTCCGGCCTTCGGGAGCTTTCGGACACCCCGGCAAAGGGCGGCGGCACCTCGGACACGCCGGGGAGTGACGGCGGGACGGGCACCCCCCAGGGCGAGGAGGGGGCCCCTCCGGCCGCCCCCCCGATGCCCCCCCCACCCACGCACTGCTGCGGCACCGGCTGCCCCAACTGCGTGTGGGTCGGGTACGTGGAGGAGCTGCTGGCGCGGCACCGGGACGGCGGAGCGCGGGCCTTGGCCGCCGTGGAGGAGCACGTGGAGGACGAGAACATCAAGATGATCCTCAGGATGGAGATCAGGCTGCGCGCACAGAAGGACAGATTCCCCCCACACCCCCCCGAAACCAGCGAGTGACACCCCTGGGAGCCTCTGCTCCAGGCTGGGCGATGGGGTCTGGACTTAAACTTATTTAAACTTATTTATTTGTGTGTTGAGCTCGGGCTGGGGGTGGTCCGAGCCCCGCCAGGTCCTGGAGGTTTGAATACAGGCGGTGCCCAGGTCCTGTCTGGCCTCTCATCTATGGGGGGGACCTGCCCTTGGGGACGGCCAGCGGCTCACATGGGGCCTGAGCCCCCCGTTTCCCGGGGGCCGCGCTCCCCCGGCACAGAAAATCCCCGCCAAGGGCAGGCTGGTGCGTCCCCCCCCCAGCCCTCCCCGCGCCGCTGCTCTTGCCTCGTCCTTGCGCTCCCCAGCTCGGATTTTAAGCACCTTCCGCAGCTTGGCTGTGACCTGGTGATCGGGGAGGGCTGAGGCGCCGCGCCGGACCCCCCTCCCCACGGGTGCCTAAGCCTCTTAGGGGCTTCTCCGCACGAAGGGCTTCCAGGGGAGGCACCGGGGCTGCCGGCCCGTCCCCGGGCAGGAGGTGCGGGCAGCGTGCGGGGCCGAGCACGTGGGTCCAGGCCAAGGCGCCGGCCCCGGCCCCAAGGTCACAGCCTGTTCCTCATGGTGCCTTTTCTTCCTCGATTGCCTTTGCCTCTGTCTTAAAACCCCACAACTCTGTCCCAGCGCATTCCCTGCTCCGTCCCGCCTGGCTGGGCTGGGGGACTCGCCGGCTCCTGGCCACTGGGACCCCCACAGCCCCCCCCGTCCTCCCCAAGGAGCCGTGAAGCCCTTGAGCAGCACTCGCTAACGAAGCCCAAGGCGGCAGCAGCAATTAACGCCAGGGCCCCGCTCTTTGCCAGAGCAGGAGCTGGTTCCGCTGGCTACATCGAAAACGCTCCCGGATCCCCGTAATCCTATTTATTGGAGTCCCAACTAATTGCCATTAGTGGCAGAAGCCGAAGTTCAATTAAAGTGGACTGAGATTATTCCTTTTTGTAATTGCTTTAGTGCTGGGATTAGGGGAAGCTCTGGAGCGATACCGGCCCGTGGGCAGGGGCTGCCCAGCCCCGATTTTGCTGGATTTTGGCCCAAAACACCTTCATCCAGGCAGGGCTCAGGCTGTCTCCCGGGTGAAGGCGTCGGTGGTGGCACCGGGAGGGACATGGCTTGGAGGGCAGCATTTGTGCCAGGACCCCCACCCAGGCAGCACCCCCAGCCCTCGCTTTCGGGGCCGGGGGGTGAAAGCCTGGCGCATCCCGGTGGTCTCAGCCCTGTCCCTGGGGTCGAGGGGCACTGGGGTGACCTCTTGGGGAGTGGGTTCCATAGAGGAGACACCTCGGTGGGTTGGGGAGGGGAGGCAGGACCCCCCCCCGGGTGATTTGCTGCCCGTCCTGACGCCATCAGCCCCAGGGGCACTAATCCAGACACCCCCTCCCCATCCCACCTGGGGCGGAGCGGGGGGGACGGACGTCAGATGACACCTTTGGAAAGAACTGACATAAATAATCCTATTACCCCAGAGCAGGATAAATCGGCCCTCCCCGAAAGGCCACCCAGAGCGCCTACAGGACGTGTGCCAGCAGGACGGAGGGTCTCCTGCGGAGCAGCGCTGGCCTCGGGGACCGCGGTGGCTGCGTAAGTCGGGGGCTCTGCTCTGCGGGTGGGACGGGACCAGCTCCCGGTGGCACCGGGGGTCCCGGGGCGGGGTGTTGCTTTGCTCGGGGCAGGAGCCCGCTGTTGCCTCCTGCTCTGCAACTGGGAGCAGCATCTCTGGCCTCTCCCCGGGCTGGGTCACTTCTTGCCTGGGGTCCGCGCTCAGCCGCTGGGCTCCGCAGCGGGGCCGAACCCCCTCGCACCGATGCCCACCGTCCCCCAAGCCCACCCCGCTGCAAACAAGCCCCGAGGGACACCTTGCTCCCACGATGCCAACCTGCTGTGGCACACACAGATGCCGGGGCGAGCCACAGCGGGGGCGAGGGGCTCCCTGGGTGTCACATCCACGCTGGGGCAGGGGGAACAGCCCCAAGGGGAGGCAGCAGCTCTGCTGCCCCGGGGACGCCCTTCCGTGCCTTTGGGGTAAGGGGATTAGCGGGCTCTGAGCTGGGCTAAGTCAAGGTTGCGAGGAGATGGGGGGGGTCTCCTCTGGGGCGGGCTGCAAAGCTGATCAGTGACAGCCGAGGGGCGCCGGGGCAGGACAGGGTGGGAGCGGGGGCACAGGGTGCCTGTGGGTGGCAGGAGAAGCTGATGTCCCTGCATCTCCCCCTCCATCAGGTGTGAGGAGCCGTCCCGTGCCAGCGCCGGACCCGCAGGGACAACCGCGACGCAGGGCAGGCTGCCAGCCCCGACACAGCCATGAGCCTAGAGCCCCCCAAGCCGGAGGTCAAGTCAGTCACGAGGGTGACCGGGGGACCCGCCACCCCCCGGAAGGGACCCCCCAAATTCAAGCAGAGGCAGACGAGGCAGTTCAAAAGCAAGCCCCCCAAAAAGGGGGTGCAGGGGTGAGTGGGGCAGGGAGCCGGTGGCGGGGGGGGTGGGCTGCGGCCATATGTGCCAGCCTGGGGTGGGGGGTCAAGGCAGACGCTCTCTCTCCTTGCAGGTTCGGCGACGACATCCCGGGCATGGAGGGGCTGGGAACAGGTACGGGGGTCCCGTTCCCCCTTCGCAGCGGGTGGGGAGCGGGGCTGGCTGCAGGCACAGCCGCCCGCAGCCGGGCTGGGGGGTTCGTGCTGACGCAGGCTCTCTCCTCTCCCCAGACATCACCGTCATCTGCCCCTGGGAAGCCTTCAGCCACCTGGAGCTGCACGAGCTGGCTCAGTACGGTATCATCTAGGCGGGCCGTGGCCCTCGCCATCGCCTGCCCCGTAGCGCTGCGTAGGTAGAAGCCGCCCCGTCCGCGCGGGGGGGCTCAGCCTGGAGAAATGCTCATTAAAACCCAGAACGAACGCGGGAGCCTGGTGTCGTGGTCTGGGGTCGGCGGGGGGGCGGATGGAAAGCGTCTCGCTGCGGGGCGGGATGGACAGGACACGGGACAGACAGGACACAGGAGTTCAGGCTTCTGATGAGGTTTATTTGGGGCTGGATCAGCCCACACACACACACACCCCCCCGACCCCACGGTGTCGGTCAGCACGCCCTCAATCCCACGCCCCGACGGGCGCGATGTCCCTGAGCACCTTCAGCGCCATGAGCGCGCCGGCGGCCTCAACCAGCACCAGCACGGCCGCGCCGGCCGCGATGCCGCCCGCCTGCCCGCGGAGCCAGGCGCCGAGCTGTGCCACGCAGCCCCCCAGGTGCACGACGGCGCCGGCCGCCGCGTCCCCCAGGCGCAGGACCCCGAAGGCGCACTGGGTGTTGGCCACGGTGCCGTTCTGCCCGGGGTGCAGGCAGCAGGAGGCAGGGACGCCGCACGCCTGCACGCCCGGGGCGCTGCAGTTGAAGTACCTGCGGGGATGGACGAAGGAGAGCTGCTGAGTCCATACACGGGGACAGACCCCCCCATACACCCCCTCCCCAGCACCCCGACTCACGGGTTGGTCTCCCAGTCGCGGTAGGAGCCGAGGCCGCAGCACTGGAGGCTCCGCTGTAGCTCGTCCACGAGGAAGCGCAGGTCGGGCTCCTCGTGGTAGCGCAGGAGGCAGAGGAGCAGGGCGTCCCGCAGGGCGTCCCGCAGCCTCCGCCGCGCCGCCAGCAGCAGCAGCCCCCCCAGCACCTCCAGCCCCGCGAAGGCCAGCACGGCCCCCACGAAGAAGCGCAGCAGGCAGGGGCTGGAGCGCAGGGCGCCCAGGCAACCGGCCAGGGAGACGGTGCTGGCCCCCAGCCCCACCAGCACGAAGAGCAGCATGGGGTCAGAGCCCAGCGGGGCCAGGCGCTCCCCCCGCAGCGAGCCCTTGGCCAGCAGGCCCCACACCCCCACAGCCAGGGCTAGCAGGCCCAGCAGGAGGAAGAGGAGGTTCCAGAGGAAGGCCAGGTACCGCACGCACTGGCTGAAGATCCCCGGCTTGGGGGGGACGGGGCACCGTGCCCCAGGGTCCTGCTCGGCCGTGGGAACATCCGTGTCCCCGGCCAGCGAGCCATCATCGTCATCGGAGGAGTAGGGCAGCTCCACCAGCCTGGACGCCTGCACGGACAGACGAGCCGCTCGCAGCCAGCGGGGCAGCCCCCCAGACCCCCCCCCCCCCCTCAGCCCACGTACCCCCCACCCAGGGCCGTCAGAGGCTCACGGAGCCGCCACGTACCCCCTTGGCAAGAGCCCCCCTGCCCATCACCGAGCCCCCGGGCTCCGAACAGATGGGGAGCACACGGGTGCTCCCCCAGAGCCCCTGCCCCTACCAGGGACCCCCAGATCCCCCCTACGGACACCCCCAGGGATGCGGGTGCTGCGGGCTCTAGCATGGAGCCAGCACCCCGGCACCCAGCACCCCACAGTCAGGGATCACGGGGTGCGTTGGGCAGGAGCGTGGGCTGAGGGTCCCGGGGAGGGGACCGGGGGTCCCGCAGGGCCCCGGCGTTACCTGGGGCAGCAGCCGGGTGCCCTCCCCGCCGCGGGGCCGGGACAGCCACGCTCTGCTCAGCGCCATCCTGCTCGCAGCCCGGTGCTCAGGCCCGGCCAGTCACACCCCCATCATGTGAGGGGCTGCGGCCGGCGCTTAAATAGGGCTGCGGCCGCCGGTCCCGCAGCTGGGCCCGCTCCGGCCCGGCCCCACCGCAGCCCCCGAGCCCACCACCCCGATAGCGGGGTCGGTAACAAGGGCACAGCGGGATGCGTCGGGGTTTGGGGTGAGTGGGGGGACAGGCTCCAGCAGAGCCCCCATCCCGCTGCCCGGCCCATGGGACCCCCCCCCGCGAGCCCCGTGCAGGGGGCGAGGAGGCACCGGGGGGCCCCGCGCCCGGGCCCCGCAGCGGGGACACAGATGTGTTGGCGGAACGAAAGGCCGAGCGCTGCGGTGGCGGTAGGGACGGTTGTAGCGTGACACCGAGGCAGCACGGGGGACTAGTGTGGCTGTGGCACCGAGGCAGAGCGGGGGGCGGCTGGAGCGGATGCACCGCCCCGCCCCGCCCGGCCTAGGAACCTTGGCGCGGCGGAACGCGTGCGCCGGGGTGCGGGACCCGGGCGGCGGCGGCGCAGGCGGCGGGCCGGGCCCGGGAGGCGTTGGGCCGGAGCGGACCGGACCGGGCCGGGCACGGCGGGGCGGAGCGGGCCGGGCCGGGCCGGCAGTTGGGCCGTGCGGCGAGCCCCGGGCCCCAGCGGGCAGCGGCCATGGCGGAGACGATCGTGAGTGTGGGGCCGGGCGGCGGCGGCCGGGGGGAGGGGCGATGAGGCAGCAGATTCGTGTGGGGCGGCGGGGCCGGGCCGCGCTCAGCCTGCCCGGCAGCACCGCACCGGGCCGCGCCGGCGTCTCGGCACGGGGCATCCCACTGGGAGCGCAGCCCCGCTGGGGCCGGCCGCGTCTGAGCCGGGCAGCCCCCCGGAGCGGCGCCTTGAACGGATTCCCGGTGGTTTTGCCCCAGGGAAGTGCCCCCTCGGACCGGGACCCCGGGGTCCCGCTGAGCCGGGCGGGGAGGGCTCGGGGGGAAGGTGCCCGACATAGCCGGAGAAGGGGGTCGGCGGTACCGTAAAGGTCTCCCGCTGCCATCAGGCCAGACTTGCTCCTGTGCTGAGAGTTGGGGGAGTGTAAAGGGGCTCCTGCGGGTAATGCCGGGACGGCGGCAGCCCCCTGTGTCCCCTCCCGTGTCCCCCCATGTCCCCGCGTGCCCTCCCGTGTCCCTCCTTTCGGCACGCCCGCTGCCACCCTGAGCGTGGCTCTGCGTTGTGTCAGCAGGTGAACGTGCTCTTTAGAGCAGCGTGAGTCCCTTCTCTGCTCCCCGGCAGCACGAGGACTCCAGCATTTATGTTTACCGCTCCCCTACCAGTCCTTAAGAATCATCCCTGGCTATTTCCCCCCAGAGCTGCCCGTTTTTCCCATCTCTGACTTCAGGCTGCAGCAAAGCTGCTGTTCAGTGTCCCACAGGCATGGCCTGAGCCTTGTGGCTCTTCTCCTCATCTTTCATTAGCGACGGAAGCCGCACGTGAGTTGAAACACAACGACGGCGCAGCTGCCCATTAGCACCAGTTAGGCCAGTGTTTGTGTGTAGGCACCCAATAAATTGCTCCTGTGGAAGCTCTGATTCACCCTTCTGAAAGTTTCATTCCGTGTCTGAGGTCAGAGCTTCGACAAAAAAAGCAGTGTTGGCGTTTTGCTCGGTGCCAGCTTCTTGCCGTGCCTCGGGCGTGAGGGTGATTCGTCCTGCGGCACGGCTTCAGCGGGCTGTGGGCACGGGGTGGGCTCTGTCCCCCCGTCACTAACTCGGGCTGTCCCCTTGTCCCCGCAGATAATCCGCGTGCAGTCGCCAGAAGGGGTGAAGCGCATCACGGCCGCGAAGCGAGAGATGGTGGCGACGTTCCTCAAGAAGGTACCCCGAGCCTCTCTGCGTCTGCCCCGCTCGCCCGGGGGATGAGGCAGGGCTCCCGTGGCTTGGCCTGCGCCGGGGTGCGCTCTCGTGGGCGATAACGTGCTTCACCTTGCTGGGGTGATGTGCCAACAGCAGCAAGGATCGGTGTGCCTGTGGAAAACGGCGTCCTTAAGGGTGTAGCCAGAACCGCTTCTCTCGTTACTGTTCCAGAGGGAAAATAACAAAATTAAAGAAGAAAACTGACCTGGCTTTTCAGCTGGAGTTTGCTGGGGTGGGAGTGTTCCTCGGGGAGGACACGTCTTTAGGGCGGCTGGGGGAGCAGGGGCTGACAAGGGCACAGGAAAGCTGTTTGCTAGTCAAAGGCTGCTGCGAGGGACTGGCGTCCTCAGGCGAGATCTGGTTGAAGCTCAGCTGCTTGATTTGTGCTTTGAATATCATTTGAGTGTGTCTGTGAGCCGCTGGTGTTCCGGGGTGGTTTTGGAGAGAGCAAGGAAGGGATTGAGGTGAGACCTTAAGGTGATGTGAGAGCCTCGGGGGTCCCCTGGGAAAGGTTTCTACCGTGGGATGAGGGGAACACACTGAGTGTTGGAGTTGTCAGGTTTGGAGTTGGCTGTAGATTGTTTGGTCTGATGCAGCTGCTCAATGGTTGAAGTTTGCTCTTTAAGAGTGAGCAGTTCTCCATTTCCTTCCCCCCTGGAACTCCGCTGTAACCTGGAACCCTCAGATTAGGATTTCTTTGCTTCCTAAGAGCAGTACTTTGTGTTCCTGTGCCTGAAGGGCCATTCCTTTAGCCGGCTAGATTTCCTTTCCCCCTGCGAGGGGGAAGGGGAGCAGCCTGAAACCTTCTGCTCTTTGTGAGTCATTTGCTTTGTTCCAAGTTTGGGACCAGACCGTGACAGCAATCCCCACCTGGCCAAGCGAAAATCCTGCTGGATTTCAGGGCTGGGTCACAGACAGCCACTGCAGCCTCTGAACAGTCTCACCCAAGGAAAAAAAAAGCATTGCTTTCAGAATCTCTGGAACCTGTGCAGAACAAGCTGCTCGGTTTCAGGGGCTCATATTACTCGAGGCAGCGTGAAACAATCCCGCTTGCAACCACATATGGTCGGAACAAAAGCGTCGGCACTCACTGAAATTGCCTGTTGAGCTGGGGAAAACTAGATCCTCTGGCTGAGCTGAACACAGGAGCTGTTGGGGTTTCTCCCCTGATACAGGGTTTACTTGAAAGAGCAAAGTTGCAAATTTTACCCCCTAAGATCTGTGCGTATTAATAGCTGTGGATTTTAACACCGAAATGTTAATCCATGTGGTGGATTCTGCCTTTAGCTGTAATGAAAGAGGCACCCGATTGCTGCTTCTGTGCTGGCAATTAACACATCTCCTCCTTGATGACTCCAGAGGGGCTGCAGAAGAAGCGTGTGGGAAAGCACGTTTTAGAGCAATAATCTCCTCTGTCTTTTGTAGCACGTCCTGGGTAAGAGCACTAAAAAGTGAACTCTCAGGTTAGAATAGAGTTAGGGATTACCTCGAGCCTTCTGTTAGTGTATTGTGGAATTTGTCTACCCCAAAAAAATTGGTGAAGCCTGTGGCCTGATGATGTTTTTAAGTGGCCAAATGTGAAAATTGGTATTGCTGTGAAGAGGTGTTTGACTGATGAAGTGTAAAGCAGCCTGAAACTGGACTGGTGGGAGGATGAGCAGGGAAAAAAAACCTTCCTGGGGAGAGAGAGGTGGTTATTGTGAGGGTCTGCTCCGTCAGGAGAAAAGAGGCAAATGGAGAAAAACAGGAGAACAGTGTGAGTGAAACTCGTGTAGCTGCTGGTAGGCAAGAGCAGAGCTGAGGGCAAAAGATCCTCTGAGGTGAAGGTCTGGACCGAGGAATTCTGGGCATAGGAAGGTGAGGAGGACTTGGGTGGTGTGTGCTGGCGAGGCTGGAGTGAGAGAACTGGGATCATGGAGAGGAGAGTTTCCTCCTCTCATCATGACGGTGCTTGCCTGGATTTAGATAAAATACCCCATTTGTGTTGTGCGAGAGACCTTCTTTTTAAGTTGCTTTTTTAACTAAATAGCTTGTGTTACTAAACATTGATATTTTTCTCAGTTATCCTGCACTCTTCAGAAGTGCAGATGAATTCAGCTAAAGTTTTGCAATAGGAGTTCCCTGGACTTAGCGCTTGCTCTGAGCAGCTTTCAGCATCTCTCTGGGGCTCTGAGGTATCTTAAACCTTGTCACTCTTCTCTCTCTTTCAGGTTGCAAAAGAATTTGGTTTCAGGAATAATGGCTTTTCTGTCTACACCAATAGAAACAGGACAGGAGAGATCACAGCCTCACAAAACAAATCCCTCAACTTACTGAAAATCAAGTGAGTCCTGACAGAGCGCTGGGGGCGGAGGGGGCCGTTGGGACAACGGGGTGCCTCTGCTCTCAGCTTGCCTGAGCTCTCCTCCCGAGCGGGGCAGCAGCAGGCAGCACCACAGCGCAGCAGCCCTGAGCTTTGAGCTGCTGCTCACCAACTGACGTGCCAAAATGGGGGTGATCAAACTGACAACGTGCGAGGCTGTGGCAGCCGTTTCTTAGGTCAGTTTGCCTCGTTGTGAGGCAGCGACAGGCCTCCTGTTTGCTCTGTTCCAGCCTGCAGCACGCTCCCTCACCCCTGCTTTCGCTCACACTGTCCTTTTTTTCTGCGTCAGTGCCAGAGTCTGTTTGTCCCCCGTGCAGAACGCAGGGCTCCTGCCTTCTGTGGCCAGGCACAGACATCAGAGGTGCCAAACGGTGCAACTGCTTCACGTCTGGTTGGGAACATCTTTGTTCTGTTCATGTCAAGAATAATGTTAAGCTGGTTAAAAATACAAGAGCTGTTACTACTGTGTGCAACTTGAGCAAGTCAGCCTTGGGAAGGCTGTGACCTGAGGGATCCGCACTCGTCCTTGAGCTCTTGCTTCTCTCCATAGGCTCCTTTCGCCTTTTTCTTCATCTTTTCCCCTCAATCTTGGCTCCTGAAGAAAAGATTTGCATTTGTTGTGTAAATGACCGAAGCAGCAGAAAGAGGGGGCTGATGGAGCGCCTCTGGAGTGCCACATCTGTTAGTCTGTGTGTAGTTTGTGATCAATTCCACGTTTCTCTGTGGTTTTGGAGGTTTGCTACCCAGAAGCAACTCCTGATACCTGTGTGTTGTTTCTCCACACCCACAGGCATGGCGATATGCTGTTTCTCTACCCCTTGAGCCCGGCTGGCTCCTCCTCAGAGACCATGGACACCTCTGTCTCCCAAGGCTTGCGGCAGGTGGGGGCCCCCCAGGTGGTAGAAGATGAGATCGACCAGTATCTGATCAAACAAGATGGGAAGATCTACCGAAACCGAGACCAGCAGCTGTGAGTACGGGGGGACTTTGTTTCTGCTGATGCATCTGTGCCTCACCAGAGCTTGTCACATCTTGTCTGCATCCAGCGGCCAGGAAGCGGGCGATGGGAACTGCCCTCTGAGCCACTGCTCTGTCCCTCACTGCCTTTGAAACGTTCACAAGGGAAAGCAGCCCTTGCCATTGTCCTGGAAGGTTAAATCGAGCTCTGGTGAGCCGAGGAAGGAAGCAGGCACCAAAATCCCAGGGTCTTTGCCAGGAAGGACTCATTCAGAGCATCTATTGTTCTGATCAAGGTGGCCCCTGCTATGGGACTTGTGATCGTTTATTTTGTGCTCCTAAAACCTTTGGAGCTCTCTAGATTATAATGAATACTTTGAATTCTTCCCCAGGATGTCCTGGCAGCCAGTGCTGTGCAGAAATACTGAGTTATGCTCTGTGTGTGGCACGTTGCTTAATAAGCAGGGGCCTGCTGTCTGCAGTCACTGCTGCTCCATATGGTCTCAATACGTAGCTCCCTGTTGTGGTGGGTGTGTGGGGCAGCAGGGCCAGGTCTCCATCTCCATCTCACAGAAGTGAAGGGAGTGAGTGGAAGTATCCAATGGCTGAGACGTGGAAGTAGGATTTGGGTCTCTGCCTGCTTAGTTTTTGGCTTCCTTTCCATCACATGCCTTTCTAACCTTGCTGTGAAACCAGGAAGTCCGTTTTGCTCACAGAAATGCAACAAAGCCTAGCTTTGCCAAAACTCTGAGCTGCAAGAGGCTTAGGTAAACACAGCAGCTTGTATTTTTTGTAAGAGTAATAGTACAATGGTGAGTTAATACCACCATAAATCTCCACTGATGCTGCTAAAGTGTCCTCTGTCTGGAAGGTTGTTTTTTATGGCTCGTCGTTAACAACGTCCCAGTTGGCTGCTGGCCTGATGTCTGTACTGGCTGTTGGCTTGGGGCTGGACCCCTCTGCAAAGTAACCTCTGAAAGGGCTGGAGTGAACATTTTAAAGGCGACCAGGAGTTCTTTCTAGAACAGCACAGCTCACCCTTCCCCATTGTGTTGTCTTCCATATGGTTTATCTTTAGTGCTGCAGCAGCGAGGAAGTTTGGAGAGACGTAGCCTGTGCATAGAAAATCCTATCTAACCTTTTCAGGCTGGTGATAAATGAGGGAAATGTCACATTATTGAAACAATAAAGGCAAAACCCACCACTCCGTGGCAAAAACATTGTCTTTAACTTGACCGCATTTTTCAATAGAATAAATGAAGGTATTGTTCTTAGCGGGGAGCCAAAGCACAGCGGTGGATATTTATGGTAAAAAGAGTGTGTCTGGGCTGGTTCCTGTGTTTGTGAGAGCATATCAATCTGAAGTGAAGGGATGCTGGCGCTGGCTGAGTGCATTAGCAGCCGTTAGTGGTCCTTTACATACATTATCTGCCCCAATACTTCGTTAAAAGCAATGCTGCAACTGGATCCCATCCATTTTGTCTTTACAGGAGCCAACATCCACGCTCCTCTCTAGAGGCCTTTGAAAACTAGCCCTGACCCTAGTGCTGGGGCAGAGGTGTGGGTTTATTCTTGTTTTGAGGGGTTTTTTTTTAAGTGATCTCCTCAAAAGGAGATGTTTTCCCCTCTGTTTTGTAACTTCACCCAGCAGGTCTTTATCTGTCTGCTAAACACACGCGTCCCTGTTTGTTCCAGCCCATCCTCTAGTGCCTGATAAAGGCTGAATGTTTCAGTTGCCTTTTTGTTAAAGCCACCCAGGCCAGCCCCGTGACGTAGATTCGAAAATTCTTTGGATTGAAACACAGCCCCGACGCAGGGTTGTAAAACTTGAGAAGCTGCGACCTGACATGTGCTCACGTGGCTGCTCAGAGAGCAGAGCTGCTCACCAGCAACACGGAGGGTTTGATCTTGACCTGGGGCTCTCAGATTTAACCTGAAGCTGTTGCTGTCTCTTGATGTGAAATTATCTCGTGGTGACCCCTCTGTAATACTCCCTGGAGGGTGGGCAGTTGCTCAGAGCCATATGATTGCACAGATCTTCCACCAAAACTTGTCTAGAGCAACTTTTACAGCCTGACTTTGCCATTATTAAATAAGATTTAACCCTGCTTCTCTTTCTCTTTGCGCAGGTGCCGCCACGGCCCCGTGGGTAAATGTGTGCACTGTGTACCACTGGAGGTGAGAGCCCCAAGAACGTGCTCTAGAAACTCACACAAAAGCACGTCCTCTGGGATTCAATTTCTTCCCACATGAAGGCTTTTCCTCGGAGCACTGTCCACGTAGAGGTGGCAGCTCTGGGTCAGAATCCTGCTGTGCACTGGTGAAGGTGCCAGCTCGCATCCAGATCACTAAAGCTCCAGGCCTTCGTGACCCTGGGGTTATTCTGCTTAATGCTCTGTTTTCCTGCAAGAATGAGTTTAACAGAAAGTGCTTTAGGAAAGCTCCAGTTTTCCTCCCTCTTGCCTGGATCTTCTTGTTTCATCCCCTCTCTCCTGGATCCCAGCACATCCGGGTTTAACCACGTATTATTCAGGTTAAAGGCAGCTTTAGTGACGCCCACAAATGTGCTGAGCTGTGTGATTTGTGTGATCCCTCAAAAGTCGCTGCGAGCCAGGGTGGCTGTTCCCCTGCTTCCCTGCCACGTGCTCTGCAAGTCCTTTGGCCTTGTTTGAGCAGCTGGGCTTGTTGTTTGCCATTAGATATTGCAAGGAAAAAGCATTTTGCCTTTGAGGCTCGTTCTGATTTGTGGAGCCAATCTGTTGTAAAAGTAGGAGGTGACAATAAAACTGGCTGTTGTAAAGCCCCCCTGTTTCTATCGCAGTAGTAGCTGCCTTCAGAATGAGCCTAGATTTTCTTGATTGTTTCCACATTGGTGGGGTTGACTCTAGAACATCCATTTGTTCAGTGATCAATGTATTATCAGACAGGTGTCTGACCTGGCTTTTCTTTGCGTGGTGTTTTTGGCAGCCTTTTGATGAGGATTATTTAAACCATCTGGAACCTCCTGTGAAGCATATGTCCTTCCATGCCTACATCAGGAAGCTGACTGGAGGGGCAGACAAGTAAGAAAATCTCTCTGTGTTTTAAGGGAATCGAGTTGTAGCTTCTTTTTTAAAATACAAATGAAAGTACAGACAGATCTCACCAGAGCAGTGTTGAATACAACTACTGGATGGCAAACTGAGGAGAAAACACTTTCAGAAAAGAAAAATAAGGAAAAAAAAAGGTGGGGAAAAAAAATAAGTCTGTCTTTTTTTTTTGTGTTTTGTTTTTGCTGTGGCAATGTAATTGCTTCCAGGAAACACTACTGATGGGGGGAGAAGGCCAGATGGAAGGAAAGGGGTTCCCTAATTATGCCAAGCTCCGAGCCTGGGTCTCAAACCTCATGGAGAGGCACTGACACCATGATAGACCTGGGGAGCTTTTATTCACCAACGGCTTTTCTTACCTGCAGATGTGAATAGGACAGAAAGCCACATGAATTATTTAAGCAGAGTCCCATGAGTTTTGTGTCTCTGCTCTTGCTCTAATATCTGCTTAGGAGCTGGGCCAGGGGCCATGTGTCGGGCTCTTGGCCTCCCTCACTAGGTGGGCAGCAGAGGTTACTTGGGGACTGCAGGAGCGGAGCATCCCCCTGTGGGAGTTCGCAGGGTGCTTTGAGATCCTCTGAAGATGAGGAGCATTGGTGCCACCGTGTCTCCTCTGCCCTGCTTCCTCTGTGATATTTCCAGCCACTTGCTTTTTCTGAGACCCAAAAGCGTTTACTGTGGTAACAGCAGCCTTCTCTTTTCCTTCTTGCAGGGGGAAATTTGTTGCCCTGGAGAACATCAGCTGTAAGATCAAATCGGGCTGCGAAGGGCACCCTCCTTGGCCAGAAGGCATTTGCACAAAGTGTCAGCCAAGTGCCATCACTCTCAATAGACAGGTGAGACAGAGCTCGCAGAGCCCTTGTGCTTAAAGCTGAGAAGGGACTTGACTTTTGTTTTTGGAGAGACGACTTCAAGAACAGCCAACTTGGAGCCAGAAGCCTTTGCGTATTGGCAGTTGGTGGGGAAATGGCTGTTAAGGTCTTCAGTCCTTGCAGAAAAGGACTCCAAAATGTATCTGCTTCAGCAGTTTCCTCTTAACGTGGAGGACATCTGAGCTGGTACCACCAGCAATGAATCTCTGCTCTTTTTCCTCATGGGATCCCAAAGGCCACCCACTGTTTCTTCTTGTTTCCTCTTAAATTTCACTATGTTTTTTTTAGTTGCAAAGGCTCTTGGGGTAAAGGCCCAAGAAGCCAAGCTAATGGGGTGCTGGGGGTGCTGCTTGCTGAAGGCAGCAGAGGGGAGAGGGAAGGAGCCAGCCAGCTCTCCCTGACCCTGCTCTGGCAGGATTGAGCTGCAAGGGGTGCTGTGCCTCCTGGGCACTGGGGAGGGTGTTGGTGATAGGCAGAGTAAACAGACCTCGTCGAGGGTGGCCTGACGCTTGCACTTTGTCGAACAGAAATACAGGCATGTTGACAACATCATGTTTGAGAACCACACAATTGCAGATCGCTTCCTCGACTTCTGGCGGAAGACAGGAAACCAGCACCTCGGGTACCTCTACGGCCGGTACACGGAGCACAAAGACATCCCTCTGGGGATCCGGGCGGAGGTTGCTGCCATCTACGAACCGCCCCAGGTAGGAGCTGGGTGCTGTGGCGTCAGTGTCGACTCGTAAAGATGATCGGGGGACACGGAAACATGGTTTTGTTCGGGAAACCTCACGCAGTATCTCTGACTGCAGCTCTGTGAGGAAAACGGTCCCGTGAAAAAGATGATGTGATTTATGTCGTTATTGTCTGTCTGTTATTGCCACTGAACCAGATAAACCCAGATTTGCTTTTTGTTATTTTTACACTTCCTTTTACATTGCTCTTTGCTCAGGTGATTTAAAGCTAGGGTGACTTCGTAACGGTGGGCTTTGCTTTTCATGTTCCCTTCATGACTGGCTTTCCACGACTGTGGTACAGAACAGCCTGAAAACAAATTCTGTACTAGGAAAAAAAAGTTGCAGCCCTTGCTTCTATTTCTTATCAGCTCTCTGGGAAAATTTATGCAGCTTAATTAGACAAAAATGAAGTCTGCTGCCTTGCTGGAGAGGCCGAGGATGGGATTTGATGCCTCGGAGCAGCCGGGAGTCCCCACTAGATGGGGCACGGCACCGCGCTCGGCCAGGAGGCTGCAGCCAGAGCGGGTCCCGCCGAGCCTGGCCTCCCCGGGCACCCCAGAGCTGAATGCAGTGTCGGAGAGCTGAAAATGACGATGGAAAAGCCACTCTGCCCACAACAGAAGGCTCAGCTTGAAGCTGAGTTTGCCTACTGGCTTCTTCACCACTGATCCAAGTCCCTTCTCTAAGTGCAGACACTGCGTATACAAACATATTGTGGTGCATCGTATGTTTTCTTCCTCTTGATGATTTCTGCAGGGTTGCTAGAGTAAAATGCAACAGATGTGTCAGGGGAAAAGAACAAATGGATCTTTGGGAGCGTGTGTGTGAGAGCAGAACTGCGAGCTTTTATAAGTTCTTCCCTTTCTTTCCAGTATGAGCGGGGCTGTGCCCTCTGTTGTTGCAGTGTCACTGTTAAGCCCCTGCTTTGGGAGTTCACGTGCTTCTAGTCGTGCGTGGTAAAAGCAAGGAAGCTTTTGCTCTGCTGGTGAGCAGTCTCTGCTGTGCTTCTTGCCACGGCATCTCCCCGCACGAGGAAGCTTGCCTCTGAAATGCACCCGGAGGGAGTCGTGTTTTCCAGAGCGCGGGGGAAGGCCTGGGCGGGGGCTCTTGGATTCACTGCATTTTTGCCTCTCTGCGGCTCAAAGATTCAAACAAACAGCAGAACTGGCAGGTTGAACACGGAGCTTTGGGAAAATTATATAATCTCTCGCCTTTTCCAAAGCGCTCGGAAACAGCAACGGCCTGTTAGTAACTGCTGAGTCTTTCATTCACAAACCCCGACACAGTTAGCTGAGCTCTAGCAGGATGGGTCTGTGAGTGGAGGAGGTCTCCGGGGTGAAACCGGTCCGTGGTAACGCCGAAGGGGAAACCCAGACCTCTGCTTCCATCCTCTGCCTCGCTCCTGACGATGGCAAAACGTACCGGGGTTTTTCCTGTTCTTACTAGCACGTTTTTCTTTGCTGCAGATTGGTACACAGAACAGCCTGGAGATCCTGGAAGATCCCAAAGCCGAGGTGGTGGATGAGATTGCTGCAAAGCTTGGACTGAGAAAGGTTAGGATGTTGTCAGGTCTCATGCGTCTTTGTATGGCGATGAAGAAAGTTGTCAGCAGTTCTCTTCAGCTCCAGGGGGTTATTGGAGACTGTTTGGGCATACCCAAAATCTAGCTTACGTCTTGGTAGCTCTTATGCTTTTAGGTATGAAAAACAAAATGAGAGCATTTCCCTGAGCACAAGCATGCAGCAGGGCTGTGCAGCTGAAGTCAGCAGTCCTCTGTCATGAATGACATCAAAGGGAGCAGCAAAGCAGCAGAAACACAATTTTCCCTTTATTTCTCCTCGGAGAGCAGCCGTTTCAGGTAGCATCTCCCTCGTGAGTGCTAATCTGGCACAGATGTAGCTGGAGTTGCCTTCCAGATTTCTTCTTTTGACAGAACCTGTGCTCTACTTCTAGGAGCAGAGGCTCCTGCTTGTTTTTTGTTCCCCTCTGTGGGATCCTTGGTGCTGCTGAGGCAGGCTGCGGCGAGTGGGTCTGTGCGTTGGTTTAGAGGTGCGGGTCCCCCAGCAGCTGAGCCTCGCTCCTCCCTCTGTTCCCCTCCACCCCGCAGCCTGCCAGTCACCCGACCAGGACGTAGGGCAGGCGTTGGGATCCGCTGGGTTGCTGACATCTCTCAAACCTGTGCTGATATTTTCCTGTTTGGGAAACCTTTTGGTATCGTGTGAATGCCAGGAATGAGATGTACACAAACAAGATTTGACTTGCTAAAGAAAACACAAATCAGAAAAGACTCGGTACAGCAGACTATAAACATCTGTGGTGAGGTCTTTTGTTCTCTGAAGATAAGATCTTTGAGCCTTTTGCCAGTGTCTGAAGCAAAGCTTCTGTGTGTGTTATTTATTTCCACGCTTTTCCTCTGCTCCTCACGTCAGATATTTTTAATCAATATGACTTAACACGGAACTTACTGCTGGTTGCAGATTTTTGTCTGCCTGGGCTCTGAATCAGCAGTTCTTCCTCTGGAGGGTTAATGCTGGGGGAGCTGGTCACGAGGGGGCTGGTTTTAGCACGTGTGTGGAGAAGGGTTCACGCAGCGTGCGTGTGTACACATCCGTACCCCCATGTGCAAACAGCACAGCAAGCAGGAGTGTGGTTTTTGGGATGGGAGCAGGCTCTGGTTTGGAATGAATCACGCTCCAGTGGGAACATATGAGCTTTATCTTCACTAGTGGCTGCAGAGTGAGATCATGTGAGCTGCTTTGTCATCTGCTGGCGCTCCCGACGCTGCTCTGCTCTGAATGCTTGATAGGAAATGCTTTTTGCTGTGGGTGGGAGGAGGCAGCGGCTGAGAGGCCTCTTGCAGCCTCCAGATCTTTCCATGAAAAAATATTCCATAGTGCAACATAAAGCTGCAGGTGCCCCCGGCCGGCCAGCTGGCACGCTGCTCCTGGAAATGGGATTCAAATGAGCCCGGCACAGCTGGGAGAGCCATTTCCTTCAGGCAGCATACAGCAGGGCCCTGCGAGGAGCCAAGAACATCTTGTCCTGCTAGGAGAAAATGTATAAGCTCTCTTCTGGTTTGGTTTTGGGTGGGTTTTTTTTTTTTTCTTAAAGCAACTTTCTCCATAACACTTATTTATAGGTTGGCTGGATATTTACTGACCTGGTCTCTGAAGACACACGGAAAGGGACAGTTCGGTACAGCAGAAACAAGGTGAGGTTCAGGGGTGCAGCTAATTACAGCAGAGGGGTTGTGTGATGGCACGAACGCTGGCTGTGCCAAGCAGGGTGCTGAGGCAGGGCTGGAGGCGGCGCTGGGACTGGAACTCCTGTGAAATGTGGTTTTTCAGAAGCTTCTGAAGGAAAAGGAGCTTGAGCTCGAAGAGCACTGAAGCTGCTTGGAGAGCATGCAGAGCTGCCTGCAGTCCTTCACCCGCTCTGCTTGAAGAAAATGGTTTAATAGTAGAGTGGAGGGAACGGGGTGGTGTGAGGTACAAACCCAGTGAGCGAAAGTGACTCAGTCAGAGGATGTTCCCGTGGGCTGGGCTTTGAGGTGTACGTGGCTTGTGTCCTCAGACGTTGACCTTCTCAGCTTCCTGTAATTCTACAGTCAATGATGTCCCTATTTGGAAAATGAAACCCTGTTTGAAAAAAAAAAAATAAAGGTGTGTAAAGGTGGGTGGAACTGGAAGTGGGACAGTGCTGGTGAGAGCCAGGTTGACATGTCACATTCTTTTCCCACTCTCTGCTGCAACTTTCTACGAAAGCATGTTTTCCTGGGGTGTTGGTAGTTGTCTTTGGCTGCAGACCAGGGAAATAGGTCTAGGCTACATGGCGTTGTCCTTTTTTATTGACATCTCTGCTCTTCCCTCAGGACACGTATTATCTAAGCGCCGAAGAGTGCATCACAGCTGGATACTTTCAGAACCAGCAGCCCAACATCTGTCGCCTTTCTCCAGATGGTCATTTTGGATCCAAGTTTGTCACAGTTGTGGCTACAGGTATAAACTGGCCTTGGCTTGCCCCAGCTCTCTTGGTTACACATGAATTATCTCTTGTTAATAGAAGAAGAATATGCCTCTCTGCCAGAAGTCAGACATCCCAGTCCCCATCTGTCCTATTTAACAAGGGGTTTGCCTTGCTCTGTCAAGTAAAATACTTTCTCATTCTTTGTGCTATCTTCTCCACAATTATTTACCCTGTCCCCTGCAGGAAACTTAAATGAGGCTCAGCCCTGGAGCATCCACCTCTCTGATCCAGAAAGCATTTTTTGCCTGCAGCCAGGGGGAATAACTGTTGCTCGCTTTTCTGTTTCGAATCTTTAAGCTCCACATTCTGTTGCCTGAAAGCAGCGGTGCAGAACCGTGGCAATCTGGATCCTGGAAGTTACTCTGGCTGGTTCAGGATAAAGGAAGGACCTTTATCTCCCTTGTGTCGCTGTCAGGGAAACCCTGAAGTAGGATGCTGTGCTCTTCCATGCGTGGAAACGCTTTTTGTTTGCCTGAATAAAACAGAGAAGCCTGCAAAACGCTCTGCCTTGTCACCTCGGATTCACAGCGGGTCTCCAGAGGCTCTGTGGAACAGTCTGCGGTGCCCAGGCTGCGAGGGGGGATGCTGGCATGTGCTGGGAGAGTGGTGGCGTTAGAGGTTCAATCTGCTGTTCTCCACGGGGTGACACATGTATTCATTTAAAATTTCCCTGGAGCAGATACGCTGGGTTCTGGGTCTGTTTAACACAATGAAAAAAACGCGTGGCTTCCAAATAGCATCCAGTGTAAAAACTGAAAGTGTGATGTTGTGTTGCCTCCGCTGAGCCCAGGTTTTGTAAGCGTTCCCGGAGCCTTTTTCAGGGAAAACACTCAGTTAACAGGCCCATGCAATCAGACAGCTGCCTCTGCATTCCAGACTGCTAAATGCATCCATCTTTCATTAAAGATAGATGTGTATCTCTCTCACTTCTTTTTTTTTTTTTTTTTTAAATTATTTATTTCTGTTTTTTTTTTAAAGAAGGTGTCTTACTGAGAAAATGATGGCTGGCTTTGTTCAGGCCTTCCCCGTGTCTCGGTCTATGTTTAATTTCTAGGAGTGTTTGTTCTGGAGCAGTGAGTGATTGAGGTTAGAGATCAAAGGGTAGAAAACGAATATTTCCTCTTCTCTGTTCCAGATAATTTCATTCTCTTCTGTTAAATCAGCCCATCAGGTTTCTATTTAAACACTTGATTCCTTCCTTTTGTGCCGTATAAATGTATTTGGATAGTTTGCATCAACTTTGCCTTCAAATCCTCTACATGGATTAACTCCTATCCCCTCCTGAATTCCGAGGTTTGGAAATAGTAACGTTTTCCTACCATCTGTCTGTATCTTCTCTTTCCAGTTGTATTCTAATGACATATGACCTGATGTTGCTTACATTATCCAAATTACAGCACCAAGCATGTGATCTATCAGTGAGCCAGGGTCTTAATTTCCACTTTCCATGTCAGATTTCCACTAAACCATCCATTACAAGCTGAGAAAACACTTTTTTTTTTTTTTTTCCTTAGGCCTGCCATTACTAGGTGACCAACCCTGAATCTGCAGCTCACGCTTTCTTGGAAATGAACCAGGCTCCCAGGAGCTGTGTGCCTGGTTGTTGTTTTGAAAGAGAGCAGATACCTGCAGGGTGGTGGGAGGGTGATGCTATCAGGAGCCTTCCAAAAGGGCAGCTTCGCCTCCTTTCAGCTCCTGGCAGAGCACTCTTGCTGTCACTCCGGGGGTCTGTCCTGCTAGGCTAGCTGTGAAAATATGTGTTACTAAATAAATGTAGGGCTTAGAGGGGATTCTTGCCTAGAAGTACTTCCCACGCAGCAGCCCCAGCGGTTTCTTCTCACCATTCTTCGCTGTTAGCAAGGCTGTCGTGTTTAACGTTGCTCCCCGAGTCGTGCCTGTCTGAGTTACACTGGGCAAATCACTCCTGTGCGGGATTTTTAACCAGCCTCTTCTCTTCCAGGTGGTCCCGACAACCAGGTCCACTTTGAGGGGTACCAGGTATCGAATCAGTGCATGGCGCTGGTTCGAGATGAGTGTTTGCTGCCCTGCCGAGATGCGCCGGAGCTGGGCTACGCCAAGGAGTCCAGCAGCGAGCAGTATGTGCCTGATGTGTTCTATAAGGTAAGGGCTGCGTGCCTGTGGCGGGGGGGAGCTGCAAAAACAGCTCTGCCGCGTGTCTGGGAATCAGCATGGCCAGCTCAGGAAGGGACGTCTTTGAGGTCTGAGCTATTTTCAGTAGTAACCGTTCCCCACGTGTCTGCACAGTAATTGCATAAGCTCCATTTCCCCCCTCGTAAACGTGCTGTGTTATGGTTTCCAGTGCAGCGGTAGCCATTGGCTATCCAGCTCCTAAATGAGGTCTGCAGTGATCCACCCAGAGCCCAGAGCAAGTGCTCTGCATTCACCTCCTCTTCCGTGTTTGTTGGCAGCTTTTGCCATGCTTCTCTGTTGATGTTAATCCCCAGCTGAGTTCAGCTTCCTCCGCTGCGCAGCCGTACGACGTGTGCTCCGTAAGGTGGTGGGTTCCTTGTGCAGTGCCAGGGATGTGACACCCTTACAGGAACCAACTGGGCAGCAGATGCAACAAAAGATAGCGTAGTTCACGCAGCAAGAGGAGAGGCAGCCCTGTGCCTGCTTCTCTGCAACAAAAGGAAGGTGCGAAGGCTTTCGGAGCAAGGGCAGGACCGGGGTGTGCCCCTGGCTTTCCTCCCTAGCGCTGGGGTGACTGCCTGTGCCCAGCTCCTGTTCTTGGGTCAGGCAGTAGACGCCAAACGCTGGTCCTGAGGAGCAGCAGGGGCTTCGTGTATCCAGAGTGGATCCAAAATACTCCTCTTAAAGCGTCATGCAAGAGCACTGTGGGTAACCTGCCTGCTGCAGTAGTTTGTTGGTGATGAATGCACTGTCCTTATTCCCTTGGCAGTTGGTTCTGGAGATCCTCAGCCCCCCTGTATCTGCAGGGCCGAGTTAGAAACTTGGGGACGGGATCTCTGCGGAGGCTAATAGCACTGCTGCTCAAACGTGTGTATGTTGGTGCCCCGTGAGCAAGGACAGAGGGATTAATTAATGGCGCTGCTTGCCAACTAATTAGCCATCCATCACCTAAGTTAGTTATCTCATTCTTGCCTGTGTCTGCTGTTCACAGCCCACTCAGGCTGCTGCCTGTATTAAAGCTGTCCGTTATGGAGTGTAGCGTAAGCAAAGCTCCCTTCGCTCGGGACAACTGGAACGAGCGTGTTCACAGAATCAACCAGGTTGGAAGAGACCTCAGGGATCATCGAGTCCAACCATTGCCTTGACACCACCCTGTCAACTGGATCATGGCACTAAGTGCTATGTCCAGTCTTGTCTTAAACCCCTCCAGAGATGGTGACTCCACCACCTCCCTGGGCAGCCCCTTCCAATGGCTAATGACCCTTGCTGAGAAGAAATGCTTCCTAATGTCCAACCTGAACCTCCCCTGGCCAAGCTTGAGGCTGTGTCCTCTTGTCCTATCACTGGTTGCCTGGGAGAAGAGGCCGACTCCCACTTCACTACAACCTCCCTTCAGGTAGTTGTAGACTGCACTAAGGTCACCTCTGAGCCTCCTCTTCTCCAGGCTAAACACCCCCAGCTCCCTCAGCCATTCCTCGTAGGTCAGAACGTTGTGCACCAGCAACAGAGCTGGTCAAAATGGTGTGCCTGGAGCCAGGAAATGCTGGCCTGGGTGAACGAGACCGTCTTTCTTCTCCCTCCACCCCTTAATGCCGAACCGCTGGCTGGTTGTGATGCCACCTGAAAATTAAGAACACCTCTTGGCTCAGTTCGGTCCTTGAGAGGAAAGGTAGATGGAACCCGTGCCTCTTCTTAGCACGCAGACAGCTTGCTCTTAGCAGATAAGCCAGGTCTGAGTTAGATACAGCAGAGCTCGATTGTGCAAGGGTTGGCCCTGAACGTGAGGATGAGATCATCTCCTGGCGTGCTGCGGTCCTGCTCCAGAGGAGCCCGTGCTGTGCCACAGTCAGGGTGCAGCCCTGCAGGAGGTCCCGCAGGTCTGGGTCCCACATGTGGGCCACCCTGGGTGTTCGGAGGAGCAGGAAGCTGGTGGGTGTTCCCATAAGGCCTTCGCTCCCATTCGTAATCTGAAGCAGGGAGATAAACAAAATGCTAACGGATGGCTCCAGCCTTCTGTGGAAATTTCCATGAACCACTGATTCACTGGGTCGGGCTGCAGCTTATTTCATATGTTTTATAACTTCTATCCCTAATTGCCTTTTTCATGATGTGCTCAAGGAAGGCTCGAGGACTGCTCGGGCGGGTGTGACTGTCCTTCAGCCTTAAACGTGTTTGGCTGTAGGATCTCTTAGGTTTTTTTTTGGAATGTTCTTAAATCAATGGAAAGCTTAGTCACTCCTGGCTTTGCAAACCTTCGGGGTCTCATTAGATGTGCGAGGCTTGAGGTCAGAGACACTACCTCATAGTTACTGGGTTGGTGACAACAACGGTGTCAAAGCGTTGGTTAAATGCAGCGTGAGGAGCAGGAGCCCAGCGCTCAGCCCCGCGGCAGAGGACCGCCCTGCTCCCGCTTTCCCTGCTGAAACTGCAGGAGCCCAGCAGCTTTGTCCCCAGTCCTCTGTGGGGGTTCCCTCCTGTGCTGTCCCCCAGCTGGCTTTGGGCAGAAAGCTGCACTGCTGAGTGGTTGCTGCATTCTGGAACTGAAAAGCTATCGCTGGTAGAGAGAAAAGTCCATATATATGTATATATTTCTATGCAATATGCAAGTATTCATTTGAAAAGCCCTTTAGGATGAAAGGAGCTATACAAATTTATTCTAATTGGATGAGAAGCAGAAGGGCAGTGTTGGTGTAGTATGGATGTATTTGTAGAACAACTCTGCACCCAGATGCAAGGCAAAAATCTATTGAGCTCTCGTGTCTGTCTAGAGCAGGGTGAGGCAGTCGGTTCACCGCCGGCTTTGCGAGGGGGAAGAGGTGCTGCTGTTTGCATCTCTGGTGACACGTAAGCCAACAACTGTCCTTCAGTCACGTCGTTCAGAGATGTCTTGTACCTCTGCTTGCAGTAGGTGTTGTTGTTTCAGCGATGAGCGTTAAGAAATGTGCCTGGATTGGTCGCGCTGCGGGCGCAGGAAGGGCGTGAGGACCCGCGGCGCAGGCAGAGCTGCAGCGTCGGGGACTTCGGTGCACAGGCAAAGAGGTGCCTGGGCAGAGCAGAGCGGCTGTCGTTGGTCAGCGAGCTGTTTTTCCACGGTTTGCACCACATTTTGTGTTTGTGGAGCAGCAGCAGGGGCTACCGCGTCCCCTGGGGCTGCGGCTGTTGCTGCCTGAACGTGACTCACCTCAGTGTGTGAGCGTAGACGGGCTTTTCTTCCATGGAAAGAGCAAAGCTGATGGCAGCAGCGTTGTCCTGCCTCGGGAGGCGTTTTTCCTGAGCCTCTAGCCTTGTGATTTCTCTATTTCTTTACCATTCTCTTTATGTTGGCCACTGGCCCTGCTGCTCGGAGGAACCACCCCAGTGGAACTGGCAGTACGCGCTTTCTACACGCGGCCGTTGCTTTTCTGGCTCGTGAAGGCTGGAGTTGTGCTCTAGTGTGAAAGTCGAGGGCTTTGGGGACCATGAGTACGAGTTACTTTGCTCTGAGATGCCTCTCCAGGTAAGATTAGCCAGAAGGAAGAAAACATCCCCCTTCGCCTCCCGGGCTGTCTGTGAAGCGTCGCAGTGCTGTTTCCAATTCGAACGTTGCACAACCCGCAGTGCTTCTTGGCGAGTTCAGTGCAAGGAAACTCATGCAGGAGTCGCTCTTGTCAAGACAGAGACACACAAATGGGGGTAACTGCTCTCTCTGCGAGTAAAGACGACGATGCTGCAGTGGCCGCTTCACCCTGTGTCTCAGCCGGGTGAGGGGGAGCCCAGCTGAGTATTACATAGGGGCGTTTTCCATTCCCTGTCTTCTGCCCTCGAGAAGCCTCCACCTTTGTCCATCTGGTTCTAGAAAATAACCATATTGATTTTTATTTCACTGAGAATGTACCTTCCAAACCATGGGTTGATTACTCAGAGCTGAAGCTGCTTGCAGGCGGTGCTCAGTGCCCCAGCCGGGTGCGATCCCTCCCGTGGGGCTGCCTGCACCCCGTGCCCGCTGCCCGCCTGCTCCCAGCTCCCCACGCTCGCTCTGCCGAGCCCTTGGCCGTGCTGCAGCACTGTAACTGCCCCCCGCAGACCTGCCTGCTCTGCTCCACCATTAACTTCATCTCAACCTCCCACCGAACGGGGGAAAGAGGTTGCTGTGTTTTACAGACCCTTTGAAACGATTGAATAATTGGATGTTGGGACTGGCTGGCTTTGTCTCCTAGCACAGGTATTTGTGTCAGCTTAGTGCAAACAGGACCATGTCATCCTTGCAATGAATTGCATTTTACAGCTGCCTTTATATTCCCCCGAGTTTCTTTGGGATGGTGTAAGATGAAAGCCCTTCCCAATGGCACCGGCGTTGTGAAAGAGCCCTTTGCCTCCGCAGAGTCCTGCGTGTGCTTTGTGCATTTACAACGGCTCAGATGGTCCTGGGCTTTGGCTCCTCATGTTACGGGTGGTCCCGTCTGGCCCTGGGAGAGCCCTGAGCCAGGGCGCTGCTTTGGTTAGAGCCAAACGGGACCTCTGAGCCAAATGGGACCACGGTGTGGCACGTGTTGCTTCCACCCGTTGGCTCTGAAATCCTCTTCCCAGGGAAAACCCGATAGCCAGGCTGCGGGGAGGTGCACTAGCAGGGAAGGACTTCCCCTGCCTGGCCTCCTACCAACGCTGCGTGCTGGACTGGGAAAGCCTTCTTAGCCTTAAATGTCCCAGCTGCTCTGGGGAGGAGGATGCTTGCTGAGCTCAGGAGGAGTCTCCTGAGAAGGGTTTCAACTCTCACTGACCTATTGCGCTTAGAAAAGTCGCTTCGTTTCTGTGTGTCAGCTGCTGTGTCTGTGTGAGGGGGCAGGACTGCCCGGTAGAGCTCTTGGAAAGCAGCAGAGGGAAAAGCAAGGCTGGGCTTTGTTAACAGGAGGAGGAGATGGAGAGCTGCTGGGCTCCACGGCACCTTCGGCAGAGGGAACCCGTGGGGAGGGCTGACGGCGTGGGATGCTGACGGCGTGGGATGCTGATGGTTGACCGGCCCTGGGACATGGAGCCAGAGCCTCCCTCCTGGCTGAAAGCTGCCCAGGCTCCTCGCTTGGCTGCTCCCATCGCCCTCCTCTCGAAGGCACCCAGGTGCCTGTCCCGCTGCAGAGCTGTGCGGGGCGGCCGGCCGCGCTCCACCCGTCCTCTGCCCTGTTTGATCTCCTCCGTTTGCAGCTTCTGCCTCCAACCAGCGGTTCGAAAGGCTCCAAGCGCAGCGTCCAGTTTGCTCCTGTCTTCAGGATGATTCATTGCCCAAATCCTCCAGGCCTCGCTCCTTGATTTTTGTCCAGGAGCCAAACACTTGCGCCTTCGTTAACCCCTTCCTGGCCTCCCTTTGGAGCGGTTGCTGCTGCGTGTAGCACGTGGGCGCTCGTGGCTTTGGGGGTCTCTGGCTCCGGGGCTGCAGCAGTAACGTGCTGAGAGGCGCTGCTGGGGCTGAGGTCAGGATGAAGATGTCTTTCTCTCAGCAATTCTCCCAGCTTGACGTTTGTAAAGGCCTTTAAAACGTAATTGCCTAATAAAATGGTGCGTGGGGGTTGGGGAAGAGTGCCGGCGTTGGAGGGGGGCTTTTCCCTCTGGGGAGGGGCAGGGTCTGGACATGTCCTCGGCTCGCGGGGAGCGAGGTTCCAGTTGGGTTGTAACAGTCTGGTGTGTGTCTCGAAGGCCTCAGCAGCGTGACATTAAAAAGAAAGCATTTAACATGGAAACCCCCAGAGGCGGAGATTAAAGCGAACAGGTGCTGCAAAAATGTTTCTGCATATTAGAACTTAATTAGATTTGAAAATGAATTCCAGATGGGCTAATTATGTGTGAGTTGTTGCAGGTTCTTTCTTGCAGAGGCAGGATTGTGTTTGGGCAGCTGATTCGGTCTGATTGGATTTGATTCCTGACTCTTGTGGTATCGCCGAGATCTAGAAGCAGGTTAGCTGTCAGGTCCTGTGATCTCCCCCGAAAAGGCTCCACGTCTCCTCCTGCTCCTGTCAGAGCCAGAGAGATCTGAGGCCACGAGCCACCGGGCTTGTTGCTGAAATAACCACAGGGCCAACAGCCTGTCATGTTCAAGGAGAAAAGATCCTTATCGGAATTGCTTTTAAAAGGAGCTTCAAAGACTGGAAGGTAGAATTTTTTTTATTTTTTTTACAAAGGGAACAGTTCCTAGGGACAGAGGATGCTTGGGGAGGGGGCTCGGGGAGGGGGGCTGTCGCCTGGAGGGGAGCAGCGTGCCGGAGCCTGCTCGGGTGATGGCCGTCTGGGTGTACTGGGAGAGCAGAGCGTGAGAGCGGGGTGCTGGCTGCCGCGCCGCATATTTGTGCTGGGTAAATACGAGCGTAACGGAGCAGTGCTGATGGCGGGGGAGTGGCGTTCCCCGGGAGAGCAGGCTGTCAGCCGTGGGCAGCGCAGCCTGGTGCACGGTGCTCACCGGCTCGGCCCGAGGAATTGCCACTCAAAATGCCACCAGGGACCCGCCGGAGGAGTGGGGTCGTGGCCTCTGGCCGAGCTCCCCCAAAGCCACCGAGGTGTCGGGGCGATGGCTCCGCCGGCGTGCGGCAGCTCTGGGTCTGCCTCCAGCCCCTGGGACTTCTGAGAGCTCAGTGAGTGTAAACTTTAATGTAAGATCCCTTGATTGGAAATTATGGGCGTGTGATTTATATGGGGCTCAATGAATGATTTATAACATGTTAAGTGATGATTTAGGTCGAAACTACAACCGCCTCTTACAGCATCTTTAATGAAAAGTGTCAGTTCTCATGAATTTATTTCTGAAGCTGTGTTTGAACTCGGCGTGTTTGACATAAATCACGTCTAATTGTCATTTCATGATTAATGAACATATGCTGGCCGTTTTTTCTCCATAATTAAACTTTATGTTCAATTCGTCTGGCAAAGCACAACAAGTTTCTGCGTTGTGATACGCTGGCTCTTCAGGGCTGTGTGTGAGAAAGCACCTGGATTTCCAGCTCCCAAGTGAGAGGTGGATGAGAGACTCGTGGCTGGTTTTGCAGAAAGTCAGGTTTGCCTTGGCTGAGGGAGCGGAGGTGGTGCCATCCCTCCCTTTTAGGACAGCACCGCTCCTTAAACGGCGTTTACACTGCTCAGGTAACGCCAGCACCTCTCCGGTGGTGATGACTGGGGCAAACGAGCCCAGGGTGGTTGGTGACCAGGCGCTCCCGTGGCTCACGGGGAAGCAGAGGTCCTGGCTTACAGGGTTACGGAGATCTCCAGCCCCGAGGATCTCACGCAGGGACTTGGGCAGCTCAGCAGCACCCAGCTACGTACGAGCAGGTTTCTACACCCTCAGCGATCTGCCAGAGCCCAGGATCCCCGGGCTGCTGCGTGGGTGTCTCCAGGGCAGGATCCCTTAGGCTTCACACTGAGGAATAATCAAACTCTTCTTCTTTCAGGACATAGACAAGTTTGGCAATGAGATCACGCAGCTGGCTCGCCCGCTCCCCGTTGAGTACCTGATCATAGATGTAAGTACTCTTTGCACTTGTCTGCTTGCAGCAGGAGATGGTCAGGGTGGAGGAAAGTTCTTAACCACCTCTAACGTTCACACTGGAGGTGATTCAGAGGACGGATTTTCTTTCTTTCTCCTTTCCCCTCCTCTGCCGGGCATTTCTAGCGCCGAGGCTGGTGTGCTCTGGGGTAACTGGTGTGCTCCTTGGGATCGGTGTGGTGCCAGGGAACACACTGGCTTCCTGGGAAGGCACTGCCTGGTGTCCTCCCAAGTGGCACGTAGCCACGCAGCAGGGGAAGCAGCCAGCCCCACGGATACGTGTGCCGGGCACAACCTCACGGGCAGCTCATTAGAGAGCTCCAGTTGTGTGTCTCTTAGCAGCAATTAAGAATCCAGCTCCTTTTAGTGACTCAGCAGACCAGGTTGGTTGTACAGAAATGCCTTTTCTTGGGGGAGGGAGTTCACGCCACAGCAGAGCTTGGCCGGAGCAGGGCTGCTGCCTGCCCGTGAGCCAGCGCCAGGCGCTGCGGCACGGCTCTGCTCTTTGGCTTGAAAGGAAACTGTTACAGTGTGGAAGGCAGGAAAGCAAATAATTTGGATGACAGATGATCCTGCTGGAGTTAGAGGTGGTGCCAATAACGATTAAATCCACCCGGAGCAACTGGTCTGGTCCAGCTGCCCCTGGCACAGGCAGCGTCCCGCGGGCACGGGGAAGCTGGCAGCCGGGAGGCTTCCACTGGCTCGTCCTTCCTCCCCGGTTCCTGTCTGCTGCGTGTATGGCTTATCAGAGCAGCACTCCTGACGCTGGGACGTGTGACACGCACAGAGGGACGTCGTGTCTGGAACAACGGGCTCGTTGTGCCAGGCTCTTGGACGCCCCGTGCCGGCCGGCAGTGCTGGAGCACACTTATTACTCAAGTAGTAAAGGTGACTGTTTCTGGGCTACCTGGGGTGTGATTAAGATGAAAACAAATTGATGGAACATGCATTTAGGAGCATGGAAAGCTGCATTTCTGAAGCATCTTGGTTTGTCTCTCTTTTGTCTCTCTGGCATTATTCCAGTTCATACTGTCCTGGCAGGTATTTCTGCACCTCTGCTTACAAAGGGCCCAGCAGTCAGGAACTGACCCCAAAGCTTTAAAGCCCCTAGAATCAGGACTGGTTTAAAAGTCAGTAGCTGGCCCAAACACTGGCTTGTGAGCTCAGTAAAGTGGGCACAAGGTTGAATTACCCCGTTCCCCATCCCTTCGGCACAGGGTGCAGGCAGGGCTGGTACGCCCTGAGCACGGGGTGACTGTTCAACGAAGTGCCAAGGTGTTTTCTTGGCACCCATTCCAGCCCCAAATGGAGCAGCACAGTCCCCTGGCTACCCCGTGGCCAGGCGCAAGGGCCATGCTCTCCCCTGTCACCCCTCTGTGTTAAGGTGACAGCCCCAGGGTGACAACCCCAGCAGCAGCTGCCTGGCACGGGGCAGAGCTGTGCTGGGAGCCGCTGCGTCCCGGGGACCTTTGCAGCGAGGGATGCTCTCCATGGCATCACGCTGTGCTCTTGTCAGGACCGAGCTCGGTGCATCTCCCTCCAGCTTCGTTAGAAACGACTGCCAGGAGCTCAGGGGCGTGCTGGTCGGAGTGTGGCTGCGAATGGTAACAGCCAGCAGAAGATCCCTGCTGGAACTGCCTTGCTGTCTTCCTGGCTGAGCTCTACATGGAGCCGTGGCTGCTCTCGGGAGCCTTGCTTCCCCTCTCCCGCTGTCAGCGCTCTGATTGTCCTTTCTTGCATTTTTAGATTACTACAACTTTCCCCAAGGATCCAGTCTACACTTTTTCTATTTCTCAAAATCCATTCCCCATCGAGAACCGTGATGTGCTGGGAGAAACTCAGGTAAGGAGCGATTCGTGCCAAAGCCACGTTTAACACGGGTGGGTCATCTCTCTGCCTTGCCCTTACTGATAACTGCAAAGGGACAACTGCCATCGTGCCCTTAAATCACCCCTTCGTGGGCCAGCCCGGCGCCTGCCAAACGCCTTCCTGCGCCGAGCAGCGTCTGCGTGCCGATGAGCCGGCTGGACGCCCTGCTCCCCCCCTGCTCCGTGCTGGGGACCAGGCTCCTCGCCGGGGCTGGCACCTCCCAGACAGCACCAAAGAGGTCGGGGGGCTCCAGCCCCACGGTGACAGCACGGGACCCCCTTCTCCCCGCAGACAGGAGCGGGACTAGGGGCTGTCGCTGCAGCTCTGAGAGCGCTGACTTCTCTTCCTGGGTTGGTTTTTCAAACGCAGAGATGTTTTGCTGCGAGAGGCCAGCTGAGCAGAGGCAGCTGCCGGACAGCCCGAGGCACTCGCTGCTGTGTGTTGCCAGCGCACGGAAGGTTCCAGTTGCTTTAAAGCAGCAACAGCTCATTTCTGTAAGGAGATTGTGCCAAAGATGTGAAAGGCTTCCTCAAGAAGTCACCCCTTTGAGCTGAGCTGACTGGCCTCTGCTCGGCATCCCCGGGGGCTGGGATCCACTGGGGGTGTTCAGGTGTTCGGATCTAGTGTGGACACAAAGATCCTTTTCTCTGGAAGTCGTTAGCTGCAGCTCGGCCAGCCTGGGCTCTGGTTTGAGAGGGTCTCTGCACGTTGCAGCCGATGCCCAAGAGAGACAGAAATGTCACAGCCATTCCTTTCCCCTCTCTGTAGGACTTCCACAGCTTGGCCACGTACCTGTCCCAAAACACTTCCTCCGTTTTCCTAGACATCATCTCCGATTTCCATCTGCTCCTCTTCCTGGTCACGAACGAGGTCATGCCTCTGCGGGTACGTGATGGGGAGGAAAGGGGGGTGTTGGCATCGCTGTCCCCAGGGCCCTGCGCTCCTCCTGGGGTGTCACTGAGGTGTGTGGAGGTGACAGACCCAGCCTGCCGCCCCCAGGCACGTCCCCCTGTGCAGGGCAGGCCGTGCTGCTGGCCCAACGCCTCTTCTTCCAGGCTGAGCTGTTGGTAGAAGGTTTAAAAAGTGAAACCAAAGCCCCCGACGAGACCAAGAGCTCTCAACGTGCTGCTCAGAGCAGTGAGGGGGTGGTGGTTGTTAGCACGGTCACAGACCGGCCAGAGCCAACTTGTCTGCAGCTCTGAGAGCTGGAAACATTTTAAAAATTATCTCGGAATCAGAAATTCCTGTTGTAACGATAACGAGATCAGAGCCCCCAAATCTCGGTGAGGCCAACGGCTTCGTGGCTGCGCAGCTCTGCTGCTCTTGGCCGGGCACGGGAGGCTTGGCGGCTGCCCAGGCCCCCCGATCACATCTGCACCGCCGGCCCTTCCCGGGGTAAGCGGCACACGGGCGAAAAGGGCCCCGTGTTTGCCAGAGGCTTCGAGGGTGCATGTGAGGAGCAGCCGGGCTGACCCTGGGCAGCTGGAGATCAGGCCTGGGCTGTGTGCGGGGCTGGGACCGTGCTCCGGCACGGTGGGTTTGCACCCCCGGGGGTCAGGCTCAGCCCGCAGGGCTTGGCTGCAGCCTGGTGAGGTGATAACCTCCTCCACGCAGCTCCAACCTGGGCACCAGAGAAGGGTCCAGCGCTGATTTCCCTCTTGCGGCTTCCAGGACAGCATCAGCTTGTTGCTGGAAGCCGTGAGGACCAAGAATGAGGAGCTCGCACAGACCTGGAAGAAATCAGAGCAGTGGGCCACCATCGAGCAGCTCTGCAGTAAGAGAGGGGGTCCCTCGGGGAGGGGGGGTCTCCTGGGGAGGGGGGTTCAAGCAGGGCTGCTTTCAGGCCATCACAGAGGCTGCTGGAGGCTCAGGTGGGAGGAAAGCTGATCCTTGGTGCCAGGCAGTCCCTGCTGCACTGAGTGGGGCTGGGCTGGGGGGCTGCAGCGCTCAGCTGTGGGGTGCTGAGATCTGCCACCACCCGGGGGCCGTGGGGGCGAGGGCAGCGTCTCGGCAGGGAGGCTCCGGGTGGGTGTGGGTGTAGGCGGGGGGACCTGCCTGTCTCCCGCGCTCCCCCCCGGCTCTGACTGGGCTCTTTCTCGCGCAGGCACGGTCGGTGTGCAGCTCTCGGGACTACAGGAGTACGGTGCCATGGGCGGCTCGACACACGCCGTGGCGGCGGCCATGTGGGCTTGCCAGCACTGCACCTTCATGAACCAGCCGGGCACGGACCACTGCGAGATGTGCAGCCTGCCCCGCTCCTAGCCACGCCGGCAGACTCCAATACAGAGCAAACCCTCGAGCAGCAGGAGTGGTGCTTGTCCCTTTCCCCTCCTCCCTTCTGCTTCGCCCCCCAGGCCCCCCGGGGTGCAGAGCGGGCAGGGGGTGGCTCCGGCCCCCTCACTTACTCCTCGCTCCCCCTAGTCGCAGCAGGAGCCGGGTGCCCTGGCTTTATCCTGACGCCAGCCCCCGGCCTGGGAATCCATCGCTTCACCCCAGCCTTTGCCCCAGCAGGGCCAGGCTGTCCCCTGCCACCCCCAGCTGCTGTCCTGGGCGAGCACTGGGAGCTGTGGCCAGCCAGGACCCCTCCCTCCCTGCCCAAAACAGCCTCCCAGCACAGCAGAGGCGAGGGGGAGGCCGTGGCAGCTCCCTGCCCGCAGCTTTGCTCCCTGTGGGTGCCTGGGCACCGGCAGCTTTCACGCTAACCGGCCCCGGCAGGGCGAGCAGACGGCCGTTAACAGCTCTGCCCGGCTGGGCCCCGCGTGCTGGCAGCACGCCCGGAGCAGGATGGGTCCCCCTTGGCACCGGGCAAGCGGTGGGCATGTGCCAGCTCTCAGCTTGGCACCGCTCCCGTGGCACGCGCAGCGCCGAGCCGCGCTCGCTCCCTCTCGTGAGACGCTTCAGCACCGGGCTGAGGGTGCCGGAGCTGACGGGTGCATGGCTGCCCGCTGGGTGCCCCCCGTGTCCTGCCCGTTCACCAGGGGGACTGTGGGACTAGGGTGTCCCCCCACCGTGTGCTGTGTCACCCCACAGAGAGCGGTTCGGCTCCTGGGGACAGCGCGAGGTGCCGCAGGCAGCAGCTTGTCCCCTCCTGCGGAGCGAGGATGTGCCAGGGGAGCTGTGTAACTCGGGTGCCCACCTCGGTGAGGGTGCCAGCCCCCCAGCTGGTGCCAGCCCCTGTGACCCCATCCCTTCTGAGCGCATCCTCCCCGGAGCCGGGTCGAGCTCTTGCTGCTCGCTCTCCCCTTTAGACCCCGGCTGGGGGCTGCCCTGTGCCAGGCTGCTGGGGAGGGGGCAGGCAGGTGCTTGTGGTGCCCCGGGGCCTCTGACCCCCTGCCCTGGCGCTGCGGGTTGGGGCCTGGGGCACTGGTTCCAGCGCTGCCCCGTGCCCTCCCCGTAGGAGGGAGGCGTGAGGGCCCGTCCTGCGCCAGGACAGCGTTGCCCCTGCCTGCTCCAGCGGGGTGGGCAGAGACCCTCTGTGTGTGTCACAGGGTGGGCAGCGGGGCAGGGACCCCCCTTGCTTGATGGCTTCGTCCCGCTGGCGTTAGCGGAGCGGCCACCCGGCCCCGCCGCGGGGCTCGTGGGCTGCGGTTTGCTTTTCCCCTCGGTTTGGTGGTGGTTGGGGTTGCGTCGGTGCCTGGCCTGGGCTGACCCCAGCGCAGGGTCTGCGAGGAACGGCGAATAAAAGCACCTGAAACGAGAGCTGGTGCCGTGCCTCCTGCGCTCCGTTACCACGGGGGGGATGCTCCGCTCTCCCGGTGAGACCGGGGGGACGCTGCGCCCCGTCACCAGGCCCTCGGTGCCCCGTCGCGGGGCTCTGCCGCGCGGCCTGTTTGCAATCAGCGCTGGAGCCGTGTGCGGCCGGGCCCCGCGCCAGGCCCGTGCGTTGAAAAGGGAAGGCCGGAGCCGCGCGGAGCCAGAGCCGGGGGAGCCGAGCCCGGCGAGCGGCTGCCTCGTCCGTGCTGGTGCAGGTAGGCGGCAGGAACGGCTCCGGGTCCCACGTGCCCAGCCCGGCCCTCGGGGACACGACACCCCACGGCCACCCAGCCTCGGTGTGGGGTGTCCCAGGGACGCGGTGCCCTGGCCCGGACCCTTCTCCCCGCTCTCCCCTGGCAGCGCCATGTCGCGGCTTCTCCCCCTCCTGCTCCTCGCGGCTCTGGGCTGCGCCGTCAAGCTGAAACGGCGGCCGGCGGCGTGGGATGACGGAGCAGACGGTAACCCCCAGCCGCTCGGGACCCCCTCCCCACCGGGCAGGGGCTGCCGGTGCTCGGGTACAGGCAGGGCCAGAGCTTCCCTGCCTGATCCCAGCCTGACGGCAGGCAGATGCCCCTGGGTGTGGGGCCAGAGGGGGGCTGGGGCGGGGGTCCTGCCCCCACCAGCCCGTCCTCTCCGGTCCCCGCAGCCGAGGGGACGAAGGGCTGCGCCAACCTGACGCTGGTCCTGGACAACTGGAAGTTTGCCATCACCTCCCAGCTGAGGAACCTGCTGCTCTTCGACCACCAGACCGTGCTGCCCGACTACGGGAGGTGAGGGGGCCACGGGGCTGGTGCTGCCCGCCGGGCCTGGACCGGGGGCGGGGCTTGGCGGGGGTCCCTCACCCCTCTCCCCCGTGCAGGATCCGGTCGCTGTCGGGGGCCCTGGACGATCTGTACCGGGACTTCAGCTCCCTGAAGGAGCAGCTGGGGCGGCTGTCAGCGCGCTTCGCCGAGGTGGAGGCCTTCGTGGAGCAGCTGAGCCAGGCCCGCGGCCCCGGGGCCCGCCCGCCCCGCCGGGGGCTGCCCCAGTTCGCCCGCAGGGCCCCCGCCGCCCCCAGCACCGGCACCGGGGGGGGCACGGCACGGCGGACACCAGCCTGAGGGGCCTCAGCCGAGCCGGGGAGGGGGCGGCCATCGCGGCGGCTGGGTCGTGCCCGCACCCCCGGGCAGCGGCGGGGCGGGGGGCGGCCGTGGGGCAGGGCCCGGGGGGGGGCGGCCGTGGGGCAGGGCCCGGGGGGGCGGCCGTGGGGCAGGCCTCTGCCCGCGTTCGCCGTTAATAAAGCCGCTGACCGCCAGCATCGCCTCACTCCTCTCTGCGCCCTCGCCACGGCGGGGCCCGGCGCCCCCGGGATGGATTTAGGGAGGGTGGTGGGTGTCACCCTTCCCGGTACCGGTGCCGCCCCCCCCAGTCTCTGCCCGCCCATCGCAGCTTTACGGCCTGTCGCAAACTCCCCGCCCATTGCGGCGGCAGCCGCGCAGCCGTAAAGCGGAGCCGCCCGCGCCCCCCGCCCGGTACCCGCAGCCCCGCCGGGAGGCGATGGGGGGGGGGGGGCGCTGAGGGGGGGGGTCGGGCCGTGGGGACTGGGCCTGGGGGGCGGGTCTGGGGGCTGTGGGGTGGGGGGATCTGGGCCAGGGGCTGCGGGGGGGCTGGGGTTGCTATTTGGGGGGGAATGGGGCTGGGGGTGTAGGCCTGCAGTAGGGGAGGGGGGGCTGTGGGGCTCGGCCTGGGTGTGGGGGGCCGTGGGGCTCAGTCAGGGCTGGGGGGGGTCCATGGAGCTCAGTCAGGGCTGGGGGGGGGTCCGTGAGGCTCAATCAGGGCTGGGGGGGGGCCGTGGGGCTCAGTCAGGGCTGGGGGGGGTCCATGAGGCTCAGTCAGGGCTGGGGGGGGGGCCGTGGGGCTCAGTCAGGGCTGGGGGGGTCCATGAGGCTCAGTCAGGGCTGGGGGGGGGCCGTGGGGCTCAGTCAGGGCTGGGGGGGGCCATGGGGCCGGGTTACCATATGCCTGGAGCTGTCAGTGGTCTGACAGGGGCCTGGGCTCAGCCTGCACCCCAGGGTGCGGGCAGAGGGGTCCCATCCCCTTCCCCCTCGGTGCCCACTCAAGTATGGGCGACCCCCCCAGCGCTGACCCCCGTCCCCGCACCCCCAGGCTGGCACCGCGCCCCTCCGGCACCATGGCGCACGTGGGCCACAGGGTGGACTACCTGGCTGGCTTCTGCTGCCCGGTGGGGGGGCTGGTGGCGGGCAAGCCCCGGGTGCTGTGCCACGAGAACGAGATCTACCTCTCCAACGGCAGCGAGTTCGTCTACGTCTACGACCAGGAGGGAAAGGTGCTGAAGGTGAGCGGCCTGGCAGGGCGGGGGGCTGCGTCCTGCGTCCCCCACGCTGGGACCGTGCGCTGGGGCTGGTGTAACGGGACAGGGCGGAGGCGGCGGGGACAGCTGTCGTGTTCCCCCTCACCGGTCACCCGGTCTGGGGCCAGAGTCCTTCCTGGGGACCCTCCGTCGGGGTCCCCTATCCACAAACAAGCTTCACGAGTGGTGCCAGCACCCCCAGGTCAGCTCTGGGGTCCCTTCAGGGCGGTGTTGCCGTCTGGCCCCTCTCCTGAACTCACAAGGCAAACGTTTAATTAAACTAGAGAGGGGTTTTTTTTTCTCCCTGAGCGAAGTGACGTCTCTTTAATTTCTCACCTACAAAGGGTTTTGCTGTTGTCTTTGCCGTGACTGACAGCGTGCCCTGTGCGCTTACACACGCCTTCTTCTTGTCGTTTGTTCTTATTATCATTCCTAAGAAAGCCACCGCTGTAAGAGCGGGGTTTGCCTCCTACACTGCACTCCACAGGGAAGCAGATCACGGCTTTCTGATTGCCACCTTCCATCCCCTCGGGGAGCCTCAGCGATGGGCTGCCTCGTTACCTGCCTCGTTACCTGCCTCGTTACCTGCCTCGTTACCTGCCCAACCCCCGGCCGCTCTGCACCCAGGGCAGCTGCCCCTCCCCCAGGAAGGCCCAGCAATAGATTTATTCCTGCAAATCGCTTGTAATATAGGAAATAACCCCCGTGCTTTGTGGCTGGGTTGGGGTGGCCGGGAGGGAGCGTTGCCCGGTGAGCGGCTGGGTGCCATCACGAGGTGACTTTTCTTTCTGCTTCTCCGCCCAGGCCGTGTACAGGTGCCCCGACCAGGTGTGGCACATGGAGCTGCTGCCCCAGCCCCGGCAGCTCTACATCCTCTGTGCCCACAGCGGCATTTACTGCGTCTCCCTGGACCAGCAGAGCAGGTGAGCTGGCTGTCACCCCCAGGGACGCGAGCCAGCCCTGTGCCGTTAGCCCTAGAGTCCCACAGCCACTTCTCAGGGCTGGAGAGGTGCGTTTGGCTTTAGCCAGCCCCCGTGTTCTGCCACTGCCCTCTCCCAGCCTGGCCTCCCGCCCCCACGGGACGCGTTATGGGGTTGGAAGCTCTGGCTCTCCCCGGGTCGCCGCTCTTGCAGCAGATGCTCAAAGCTGCGCTGCGGGGAGCTGGTGTCCGAGGGCCAGGCTACGAGGCAGCCAAGGGAAGAGCTGGCTTCGCCCCACGCCTTGGCTGAGAGCTCTTCCCTGTTCGCTTGAAGGTTAATGGAGCAGACGGATGGCGACGGCCAAGAAAGCAATTGCCCTTCCAACGTCTTCCCCGTGGACTCGGACGCCTGCATCTTCCCAGACTCCAGCCTGTGCATGTTCACTCTGCTCAACAACTTCGTCATCACCTTGTCCCAGGCTCACGGCAAGTGGTGGATGAAGCTGCACGAGCTTGCGCACCCCGAGCAGGAGAGTCCCCCGTACCGGCAGGTCAGCGAGGTGGGCTTCTGCCCCGGCCCCCAGCCCGGGGACGAGGGGGACGGCCCGCCCTCCCGCTTCCTGCCCGTCCTGTGCTGCGCGTCCTCCCCAGGCACTGTGGGCTCCGGGGAGGGGCTGTGGTGCTCGGGGGGCTTCGTGCTGGAAGAGCCCCTCTTCAGCCTGCTCTTCGGGATCGACGCTGCCATGCTGGAGTCTCCTATGATCCTCTGCGGCTTCCCGGACGGACAGCTCTGCTCCGTGCCGCTGAAGGCCCTCAGCTCTTCGCCGGCCGTCGACGGCTGCCACGACGTTTCGAACCAAGACCCCCCCGTGAAGATCCTCCACCATCTGGAAGAGCCCATCGTCTTCATCGGGGCCTTGAGAACGGAGCGGAGGGCGGTGGAGGACGCCGAGGACGAGCAGCTCTTCGGCGAGGCTGGCTGTGACTGTGTGGTGGCCGTGGGCCACTACGGGAAGATGGTGGCCGTCAAGGCGGATCAGAGGGAGGAGGCGACGGTGCCGGAGCTCAGGGAGTACTACTTGCGCGGGCCCATTCTCTGCGCCGCCTGCGGCAGCGGCAGCCGCATGTACTACAGCACGCACTCGGACATCTCCGCCGTCGACCTGGACTGGGTCGGCGACTCCTCCGACCCCGAGGACGCGGAGGGCTGCGCCGGCGTCCTGCCTCCCGTCCTGTCTCCGGCCAGTTTAAGTATCTGTAGCGTTGTGGCTCTTTCCTTGTCTTCTCGGGCGTCAGAAGGTACTGCCGGCAGCGGGGCGTGCGCTGGGTCTTGGGGTGGAGCGGGGCAGGATAGCTGCCTATTCCGGCCCCTGCGTCTCCACCCCTCCTTACGGTCCAGATTGGGCTCCGTCCTCCTCCGTTCTTGTTGACTCCCCTCGTTTTTGTAAGTCGTTTCTGTCGAGCATGCCGACTCGGGCCGAACGCGGGGCGTGCTGGCAGCTCCGGCTCTTCCCCCGCCCGCTCCCGGTTCCTCTCTGCTCCGCCTCACAGGAGGTGGCCGCTCCGCGCAGGTTCCCGGGGGGATGCTGGCACCGGCCCTGCCTGTCCCCTCGGGCTCCCCACACAGCCTTGCTGGGACGCGGTTCGCTCCAGAAAGGGGGTTTGGGCACGTCGCTGCCTGGACCGGGGGCTCCTGCGCGGCCGCCCGGAGCCTGCACGTGCTGCACTCCCAGCCCCGCAGCTTGGGTGCTAATTGTGTCCCCCCCCAGCAGCGAGGGCAGCGCACGGTGCTGGACCATGGCCTGGGCCCCGCCTCGGGAGCGGAGGGAGGCAGCAGAGTGCCTAGGCAGGGGGAAAGCACCTCGTAGCCACAGCTGAGCCCCTTGCCCGGGGAGCGAACGGGGCCAGGAGGGGCTCCCGGGGCACCCTGGCGAGAGCAAGGCAGGCAGCCCTGCCCGCGCCTGGCCCCGCTCGCTGCCCGCAGAGCTGCATGTGTCTCACCGCCGGGCACCCTGCATGGCAGCGCTGCGGCCCCCCCGGCGCCTCCCCCAGCTGCTGCTGGCCTTGGCTTGGGGGCAGCCAGCGCTGGGAAGCATGGCTGGGGCAGCAGGGCTGTGGGCGAGCAGGAGCCGCGGGGACAGGACAGGCATGGGGGGGGGCAGCCCCTTCTCGGGGGGGTGCGTGCGAGGGGGGCGCGTTGTCGTGGTCCGTGTCCTGTCTCCATCGTACCCCTCTGCAGACACCTCTGGCTCCCGCTGTCCTGCAGCAGGCAGTGCTGTCCTCTGCTTCCCCCATCCCCTGCATCCACCCCCCCAGCCATCAGGGAAGCCCCCCGTTGCCTTCCTGCCCCCCCAGCTGCCCCTCGCTGCCTGACGTGCCCCGGTCTCTGCCTGCAGGTGAGTCGGAGCTGCTGGCCTTGTCTGCCAAGGGCCGCCTCATGTCCTGCGACCTGTGCAGCCCCGAGGACGCTGACGTGGAGCTGACGCCCGCCGAGGCCGGCCGGAGGATTAAGGAGCTGCTCTCCGGGATAGGCAACACCTCGGAGAGGTAACGGGCAGGGCTGCTGGGTGCAGGGTGTGCGGGCACCGCGCTGGGTTTGGTGCTCCAACGTTTACCCCTCCGGAGCGCAGGACCGCCAGCTGGGAAGCCCCCCCCTGACCTCGATAGGATAAAACCAGTGTCTAGGGGCAGCACGAGCGGGCTGGTGCTCGCAGCCTGGGTGGCAGGAGGTGGGGGAGGCAGGGTGCCAGGCGCTCCCAGCCCTGCCACGCTTGCCAAGTCTGCGGTAACAGGCAGGGCAGGCACGTGCCTCCGGCCTCGCGGCCATCTGTGCGTGGGGAGGGGACGCAGACGAGCCCCCCTCCCTTCGCAGGGGGATTCCTGGGGGCTGGCTGGCTGGAGCCACTCGTCGGGGTCAGCTCAGCTGATGGAGGAACCAGGGAGTTTCTGGGGTGGCTCAGGGTGCCAGGGGCTGGCCTCTGCCACGCTCCTGTCGCTGCCCCGGCATCCCGGCTGCCATCCTTACTCCTATTTCAGCGCCGACGCTTTGTCCTTGCAGAGTTTCCTTCCTGAAGAAGGCGGTGGACCAGAAGAACCGAGCCCTGGCCAGCCTGAACCAGGTGATGAACGTGAGCGCGGCTTTGCTGTCCAGCCAAGAAGGCCAGAAGCCCATCGCTTGCACTGTCACTGCCAACTGGAGCTGCCTCCTGCTCCAAGATACCGTCACCATCTCCTGTCTGCTGGAGAACTGCAGCGAGTACAGCCTGGAGCAGGGCTGGACCCTCTGTGTTCAGCTCCTGGCCAGCCCCTGTGCCTTAGAGGAGGAATCTGTGGATTCGGCCACCACCTTCACCTTCCCCATTGACCAGCTCCTCCCTGGGAACAAGAGGGAGCTGACCTTGCCCCTTGGCTCTGCTGCGGACACCAAGCTGGACCTGCCTCTGACCATCTCCTGTGCCCTCTACTACAGTTTACGGGATATTTTGGGCAGCGGCTCTGACTCCCCCGAGGCCCTGGACGACCTCCTGCCCGACGACTCGCCCATCCTCTCCCCGGACAGAGAGGGGATCTGCCTGCCCCTCAGCGAATGCACCATTGACATGCTCCAGTGCCTCCGTTTCGAGAGCAGCCCCGCCGGGCCGGACGCCTCCCCGCTGGCAGCTGCCCCCCCTGCGCCCCCAGACCCTGTGGAGACCTTCCTCAAAGTATCCCGGGAGCAGACTGAACCCGAGGGGGTGAAAGCTGACGAGCTGCCGCACGCCCCGGGAGAGGGAAACCTGCCCCCTTCGGCAGCGTCCATCAGGGTGTCCTCGGAGCTGCTGAAAAACGCCCTGAAAACCTCTGGCTCAGGTGGGTCCCTGGCAAGGAGCATCCCGGGAGCTCCCGGGGTACCTCCCTGGGGGGAGGCTCTTGCATCCCGGTGTGTGGCCATCGCTGGGACGGCTCCGTGACAGCCTGTGCACACAGGCTGGGGCGATCACCAGCCCCTTTCTTGGGCGAGAGGGTACGTGACCCCGCGCAGTCACCACCCCAGCACGTGTCTGCTTGTGGGCTGGCACGTGGCTTCAATGGCAGTTGCGTGACCAAGCTCAGCTCATCCCAGCAGGGAGGGGACCGGCCCCAGTGCCAGCCCTGGCCTCGCAGGGGCTGCCCCGGGCACACGCTGCTCTGTCCTGCGTCGCCGTGGCCTGAGCGGGGCCGCTGGGCTGCGGGGGTGGCGTCATCAGCGTTAACGAGCTCTGCTTTCTCTCCTTTCCTCCTCAGACGTCCCGCTGAGCTGTGCCACGCTGCGCTGGCTGCTGGCCGAGAACGCCGGGGCCGAGGCGCTGAGCAGCGGGGAGGCGGCGGCGGTGCGCGGCACGGCGCCGGACGGAGGCGAGGTGCAGCTGCTGGTCCGAGAGGCAAGGAAGGGGTTAGCCCTGCAGAGAAACTCCCCCATCCCATGAAGCAGGCTCTGTCCCGCAGCCCCTCGCTCGTGCCAGGGAGTTGGGTGACATACGGCCGTGCCGTGCTGACCCCCGGGCTGTCGGCTGTGGCTCGGGAGCCCGCTGCACTGCGGGGCTGGGGCTTGCGTGCTGGGCTGGACAGGTTGCCAGTCCTCCTTCTCCCAGCTTGGGGCTTCCCAAAGGCTGTGGCCGCTTCCCTCCCTCTCCAGGCCGGTCTTTGTGCCCCAGATGTTCTCATCTCCCTGCCGGGCAGGGCTGTGGGCTGCTGCTGTGGCCCTGCACAGCAGGCTGGCCTTGTGAGGGCAAAGGCAGATGTCCCCTCCCTTCCCAGCGTCCCTTCGCTGGCCCACCTTTGCCACACGGTAGCCTGGGGCACTCGCCATGCCCCGACCTGGCGTTGGGCCGGTTTGTCCGGCTGCGCTTTGCTGGCCCTGCGAAGCGAGGGGAAAAGGTGGCTGGATTTGGGGTGTAAATCTGAGCTGCTGCAGCTCGTCCCCCTCTAATGCGGAAATCCCCCGCTAAGCGCAGAGGAAAAACACTGAATTGGTGCCCAGCTCTGCCGCTGCGGCTGGTTGAGCCCGCGCCGGGGGGGCCCGGCCGCCTGCGTGCCGGCGGTGACCTGGCTCGGGCTGAGCCACGCTCGAGAGCTCTAATATCACCAGCGTGATTAGTGACAGCGTTAATTCTGCTCGGGCTGAGCCTGACGGGTTAAATCCGCTGGGGTGGCGGGGAACGGGCATCCACTCGCCTCCAGCAGCACCGGGCAAGACCAGCTTGCTCCTGCTGCTGCTCCTGGTCAGGGTTGGGAGGAGCGGGCAAGCACTTGCCTGGAGCCCAGTGGCCACCGGGGGCAAATGCCCCTTGGAGGGGCTGGGCCAGGGGTCTGGTGTGCCCAGCTGGGCTGGCAGCGTCTCTGCTGCCTCTGCCTGCACCAGGCTGGAGGGCAAATGGGTTGGGGGGTGCAGGGTGTCAGGACCAGGGAGGAGAGCCTCTTGGGGAGCGCTGTGCCCCCGGGGAGGGGTCCTGGGCCGCCCTGGCCCACTCCCCTGCCCGGCCACGATTGCAGCGGGGATGTGCTCGCTGTCCCAGGTGGCCATGAACGACCTCAGCCCGGCGGGTCCCATCCAGGCCGTGGAGATCCTGATGGAGAGCCCGTCCCTGGCCCACATGTGCAGGATGCACCACGCCGTGATCCGGCGCATCCAGGTACGCTCGGCCGCCCCGGGGCTGTGCCGCTGGCCCTGGCAGACGTGGTGGCCCTCGGCAAACCAAAACCCTGGGGCCTAAGGTCCAGGTGGGTTTCTCTGGCACCACCGTGTGGCAGACAGCCGGGCACGGCCTGACCTCTGCCAGGGCTGGGGAGTGGGACCATCGCGGACCCTTCCTGAGCCTGGGCCTCGACTCCGGGCGTTTGGGCCACGGAGCCCCGGGAGGTGCCTGTGTCTGCCCTGGGAACGGGTCAATTTGGCAGCGAAACAGAGTGGCACGTGGGGGCTGGCAGCCTTCCCGGAGGTGCTTTGGCACTGGCAAGCGCGGTGCCAGGCCTGGGGAGAGCAGGGCAGCACAGGTGCCGGGTGGGGAGCTGCCCAGAGCCGTGTCTGGGGCTCCCCGGGGTGGGTGCTGGGGCTCCCCGGGGTGGGTGCTGGAGCTCCCCGGGGTGGGTGCTGGGGCTCCCCGGGGCGGGGTGCTGTGGCAGACAGCTCTCCCCGTGCCCCCCCAGCAGAGCTCTCTGCCCCCCGCAGGCGCTGGTGCTCGAGCAGGCGGCGCAGGGCTCGGGGCCCCCCGACCTCCGCATGCAGTACCTGCGCCAGATCCAGGCCAACCACGAGGTGAGCCCGTGCCGGTGGGCACCCACCCTGCCCCGCTCCCCTCCCCATGGGGTGCACGCCGTTGGGACCCCCCCAGTTTCTTGAGGTCCATCTCTCTCGTGCAGATGCTGCTGAAGGAGGCGCAGACCCTGCGTGACCAGCCGCCCCCCGGCGAGGACGGAGCCGCCGCTGCGGAGAAGCTCCTGCAGGTCTACAGGCAGCTGCGCAACCCCAGCCTGGTTCTCCTGTGAGCAGGGGGGTGCCCAGCGCGCCCCGAGCCCCGCCGGCCGGGGTGGGTGCCCGCCGGGCCAGCCACGGGGAGAGACCCCCGCCGGAGGAGGAGCGGGCCCGGGCGGGAGGGCTGGCGGCGAGGGCAGGGGGCCGCGGCGGTGGGCTGGGTGGGGGGTCTGTGTGCGTGCGTGTTTTGTGGTCGTGTTGTCGGCAGCACCGGAGGGTTGTAGGGTGCTGGTGGCAGAGCGGGGGCTCCTGGGCTGGCCCGGCCCGGCCCTGCCGCCCCCCCCCAGCCCGGCCACGCCGGCGGGCAGCCCCCCGGGGGCCGTGCTGTCTTGTGGATCGTTCTAGCCGTGGTAGTTTAGGGCTGTGCCCCCGTGCCGCCTTGCCTTTCAGGATCAGGACAAACAGGGTGCTGTGCCAGGGTGCCCAGCGGGCGCCCGCCCCGGGGGAGCCCCGTTTTCTGCTGGGCAGGGGAGGGGGGTTCTCCGCTCCCCCGTTGTTTCTATAAATGATCTCGTATTTCCGTGGCGGTGCGTGCGGCGTGTTTTGGCCCGGCCCTTCCCCGCGCCGCTCCCGTGTCTGTAAATCTGTCGTCTGCCATGAAAACGATCGTGCCGCTCACCCCGTGCCGTCTCTTTTCCTTTCCATCTCCCAGCGGGGCCCTGCCAGCTCCTGTGGTCCTGCCACAGCCCACTGCCACCCCCCAGCCCAGCAGCGGGTCCCTGAGCATCCCAGCACCTCGGGGTCCTGCCTGCGGCGGGTTTGCTTTGCCAACACCCCCCTGGGCCAGTTGCCACCACCGCCCGGCAGCCCGGGGTCCCAGCTGCCCCCAGTGATGGGCTGGGAGGCCCCAGTGGGATCAGCCCTTTCCCTGGGTGTGGGGGCTCCCACGGGGTTACGGGGGGGGATCCTGGGGCGTCACTCGGGGAGGGAAGGACAACGGGGCGCTGCCCCGGCGTGATCCAGACTGACTTTAATGCTGTGAGTTGAGGCGGTCACAGACACCGCTGCCACGGACGGTGCCACCGCCGGCTCCACCGCCATCGTCACCGGGGGATGAGGCAGGACGAGCCCCCCCCGGCCAGCCTGGGAGCGGGGCGGGCTGGGGGACGCTGCGGCGGCGGGTCAGTACTCCCAGAGCGTGGCCCGCAGCACGGACTCGGCGTCGGCGCGCAGGGTGCCGGCCGGGTCCCCGCGCAGGTACCGGCCGTTCTTCCCTTTGATGGCGACGCGGCCCCGCTCCCGGAACTCGAAGAAGAAATCCTCGGAGAGGTCCCCGTCGCTGCACACCGACCCGCTGCTCGCCACGTACCAGAACTTGCCCCCCTGGCCTGCGCACAGCCCCCAGGGGCTGTCAGTGGGGACCCCCAGCAGCCCCCCCACCCCGGCAGCCCCCCCACCCCGTCACCCACCTCGGATCTGGTAGGCGCCGTCGCTGAAGCTGATGTGGAAGACGTCGTAGACGGAGCGGTTGGAGTCGAGCAGGTTGGAGCCGCGGTGGTAGCAGACGAAGCCGTGCTCACCCCGCAGCACCAGCATCGGGCGGTTGATCAGCTTCAGGGTGAACTCCTCATCCTCCCCTGCGCGGGACCCCAGCCCTGAGCACCTCAGGGTGGGGACAGCAACGCCGGGACCCCCCAGCCCACCCCTGGCACTTACCCACGGCGTCGCTGACGGCCGCCAGCTGCCCGTTCCTCTTGGTGCAGACGTAGCGGCCGTTGCTGGCGCGCAGGGCCACGCGCCGGCCCCGCCACTCGATGTCGAACATGGTGTTGGCAGCGCTGGCGGCGGAGGGACAGCGTGAGCAGGGGCAGCCCGTGTCCCCCCCCAGCCCTCCTTGCCCCCCGCCACGGCACGGCTCACTTACACTTCGGTGGCCACGGCCTGGATGCCCCCATGAGCCACGAGGGTCCAGTAGCTGCCGGTGTCGGTGTGGAGGCTGCACTTGTGGGTGTCGCCGTCGATCTGGAGCTGGAAGGTCTCGTGGTTCAGCCCCTCGTCCTGGTTCGCCGACACGTTGACGCCTGCGGGCGGGAGCGGCCGTCGGCACCGGCCACGTGCCCCCGTGAGCTGCGGCCACGCTGTCCCTGCCCCTCCCCGGCCGCGGCAAATCCTTCCGCGAACAATCGTGCTAATTGGGCTCGTTAATCTGATTGCCGGCGCGGCCCACAAACCCCCTATTTATAGCCGGCCCGCCGCCATCACCCGGCCCTAAGCCGCTTGGCACAGGGGCAGGCGCCTTCCCGGTGCCCACGGGGCTGGCAGGGCAGCCGGGGGCACGGCACAGCCGGGGGCACTGGAGGCCGGGGTCCCCCCCAACCGCCCGTGCCCGGCCTGGCACACACACAGATCTGAGTGTGCAAACACACACGCGGAGCCCTGCACGCCCACGGCACCACGGCAGAGCCGTGCACACGCAAACACGTGTGCGCACACCAGGCTGGGAAGAGCCCTGCACGTGCGCTCACACGTACGGGCTGCACAGAGCTGTGCACACGCGTGTGCACACATGGCATCGACCGTGCGCATGCACACGCAAATGCAGGCACGTGCCGGCACTGCACCGAGCCCTGCTCACACACACACGTGTGTACACACACACACCCGTGGAGCCCGGCACAGCCCCACTGCTGCTCCCCCCCCGGCCCCGCTGGCTGCAGCCTCCCCCTCATTGTTATTGTAGGGTCTCCTCCCGTGGTGGGGGGTTCCAGGGGGGCTCCCACAGAGCCCTTCATGGCTGGGGGTGATTTTGGCTGAGCCGATCCCACGGGGATGCCCTTGGGGCTGGCGAGGCGGGCAGGGAGCGGGCAGGGGGGTGCGGGCAGGGAGGGGGCAGGGGGGTGCAGGCAGGGAGCGGGCAGGGAGCGGGCAGGGGGGCACAGGCAGGGAGCGGGCAGGGGGGTACGGGCAGGGAGCGGGCAGAGGGGTGCAGGCAGGGAACGGGCAGGGGGGCACAGGCAGGGAGCGGGCAGGGGGGTGCAGGCAGGGAGCGGGTAGGGGGGTGCAGGCAGGGAGCGGGCAGGGGGGGTACGGGCAGCCCTTACCTTGCCGGATGGAGACGTATCTGCCGTTGGCCGCCGTGAAGACCACCTGGGGGTGACTCTCCTCCAGGTCGAAGAGTTCGTCTTTACCCGGCTTGGAGCTGCGGCCGGATTTGAGGGTGCCGGTGGGTCCCGTGGGCGCCAGGTATTTGCCGTCGCAGTCTTTGAAAGCCAGCTTGCCCGCCTTGAACTCGAGGGTGTAACCGGTGCCGGCGCCGGGCTCGGGCACCAGGGTGCCGTCGCAGCGCAGGTAGCGCTCGTCGGCCGTGCGCAGGCTGTACTTCTTGTCCTGGAAGCAGAGGGTGATGAGGGCGTCCACCCCCCAGGGCAGGTTGCTGTCGGTGGCGATCTCGTCCTCGTGGGCGCTGAGGTGGGCGTAGCGGCGGCGGCTGACGCTCAGCAGGTTGGCCTGGGGGTGCATGGCCAAGTGCACGGTCCAGAGCTCGCCCTCCGTCACGCTGGGGGCGAAGCAGGAGAGCTGATCCTCTCGCCCCCCGAAAAACCGCCGGTGCGGAGCCGACTGCAGCGCCCAGCGCCCGTCCGACTGCGTGATGATGCTGAACCGTTCGTCCCGGCCCGGCTGCTCGGCCTCGCACCGCACCTTCCCGTCCTTGTCGGCACCCAGGTACCGGCCCAGGTGGCTCTTGAGGAAGACGACGGAGCTGTCGGCTTCATCCTGCTCCAGCGTCCAGATCTGCTTGCGCTTCAGGCTGGGCGCCGAGGCGTTCACCTTGTAGCCGAAGCTCTCCGCCGTCAGGTACCGGCTCTCGCAGTTGATCAGCCCAAACTGGATCTTCAGGACCTGGTGGATCCCATTCGTTGGCATCTTCCACTGGCGCGGGGTGGCCCCCGGGGGGGGGCAGCGGGGGCTCCCCGGCCCTGCCGAGCCCGGGCGTCGCGGCAGGGAGGTCTGCGCTGCCCCGGCGCCGCGGCCGCACTGGCACCGCGGGGTGGCTTGGCGCGGCTGGGCACTGGCGCGGCACAGCGGGGGGGGGCGCTGGGGGTGGGCTGGGGGGCTGCGCCCCGTTTAATTAGCCACAGGTAGGATTACAGAGCCCAGCCAGATTGCGGCGGGCACCGGGGCGGCCGTAAGCTGCAGCGGGGCTTTCGCCAAGACCCCGGGCGAGGGGGTAGCACGGCAGCCCCCCGGCTGGCTCCTTGCGGTGCACGGCCGCACCGCCGCCCGCCGTCACCACGGCCCCGGCTCTCGCCCGTCCTGCCGCGGAGCCGCGGGTGGAAAACTTGGGTGGGAACCCGATCCGGGCACGGGCCGGCGTATCCGTTCCCGGCGGGCTAAGGTTACCGGCCCCTCGGATTCAGCAGCGGGTCACCTCCAGCCGTGCCGCCCCCTGCCCGCCCCTAAGCGCCTTACCAATTAGCCCGGCATTTTGATTAGTTTAAACCTTTTATCCTGCTTTGGGGCCCTCGGTCTCCATCTGTCCCGCGGCCCCAAATCCTTCCTGCAGCTGGGGATCGGGGTCACGGCGGCCCCCCCCTACCCGCGATGGCTGGGACCCCCCATCACCGGGGTCCTCTGTTCCACGGGGCTGAGGCCGCCTAAAGCTCGTGACAGCAGTGTGGGTGCACTGCCTTGGCAGGGGACAGGGAGGGACAGCGGTGCAGGGGACAGTGCCCTGCAGGCACCTTCCCCCCAGCCCAGCTGGGACCCCCCAGCCGGGGCAGGCACAGCCGCAGGGACCCCCGGCCTCGGCCGTGCTCCGCCGCAGGGACCTGCAGACGGGCAGGGACGGGCTCTGCCCGTGGCGGCACCGAGCCCTGCGCCCCAAAGTGCTCAGCCACCCTGTGCTGAGGACTGGCTGCACGCCGGTGCTGTGCCGCAGCGAGGCCCCGGGCGCGATGGCTCCCGCTGCCGCCTTCCCCCCGGCCCCACGGCTCCGGTGTCAGCGCAGCGCCCGGTTATTGTTCCCGAAAATAGGTCCCGGGGATTGGGTGCCTCATGACTTTTTCATGGCCGGGCTCTCTCTTACCGCGCCGGGGGGTGCCGCGGCCCCCCAGCCGCTGCGATACCCGAGCCGTAACTGACCCCCGCCGAAACGGAGCCGGCTCGGCTTTCGGGGGGGGGGGGAATAAGTGGGTCAGGGTCCTGCAGGGCCAGGGGGGGCCGTGGGCTCCCCGGGGCCCGGCAGCGCGGCGGTGCTGGCTCTCGGCGGGTGCTCACCGGCACCTGCCCAGCACCGCAGCCGCGAGCTGCGTTTATAGGCGCCGGCCCCCCCGGGCCCCCCGGCGGGGTCAGGTTCCCATCGTGGGTGGGGGGGACACCCTGTCCCACAGCCACAGCCTGTCCCTGTGTCCCCCCCGGGCTGGGGCGGCCGCTGAGACCCGACGTGCTCATGACAGCTGGTGGCATCGGGGTTGGGGACGGGGTCGGGGTGAGGAGGGGTATCGGGGTGGTGGGTGGCGGTGCCCGGCCGTGTCCCCTGGGGACCCCACCCCAGCGCCAACACCCGCCCGTCATCACGGCGACGGGGGGGCGGAACGGGGACCGTGTGTCACCGGGGTGTCGGGGGGGGGGACGGGGACCGTGTGTCACCGCGGCGATGGAGGCTGCGCACAGGCGGGGGGGGGGACACACGCACACACCCGCATCACCGCGGCGACGGGCAGCGGGGCGGGGCGCGGCGCCTTCCTCCTCCTCCTCCTCCTCCTCCTCCTCCTCCTCCTCCTCTCCCCCCCCGGCCCAAGGTCCCCGCGGCGGCGCGGGGCGGTGTCGGGGCCGGGCATCCCGCTGCCACCGGCCCGATCGCTCCTAATACGGCCGGGACGCGCTGCCTGCGCCCGCCCCGCCGGTGGGGACACCCCGGGGCCGCCCCGCCCGGCCCGGCACGGCCCGGCACGGCCCTGCCCGCCGTTACTCACCCGGCACCGGCGCTGCCTTGTTTGGGCAGGAGGAAGCGCCGGGGCTGGGCACCGGTGTCGCCCCGGACCCCCCGGACCCCCGGCATCACCTCGCCCCGCATTCGTGTGTCCGTGTCCCCCCCCCCCGCCAGTGTCCGTGGCCCCGGGGGGGTCCTGAGTCACGATGGGGACCCGCGGGATGCGGCTGTCACCTGCACAGGCCCCTGAGCCACCCCCCAGTGCCCACCGGGCCACTCGGCGCTGGCACGGGGCCGTGAGACCCCTCGAGCTGTGCCAGGACCCGTGCCAGGCCCCCCCATCCCTCTGCCACACACCCAGCACTGGCACCACCCTGCCCTGCACCCTGGCACCCGCGGTCTGCTGCCGCTGCACCGCTGACACCCCTCCATGCCACCCCTCCATGCCACCCGGCCAGGCTGGTGGCACCGGGGCCTGCCAGGGAAGGCCTGAGCGCGGCGTTGTGTCCCCGAGCGGTGCTGGGAATCCCTCGGAAGTCAGCGAGCTTCCGCTGCCGGCTGCTCCTGGCACGGGCGCGGGTGATGGCAAGGCCGCAGCCGCCACCTCCACGCGCCCACCCTGTGCGGAGGGGCTGGGGGCACGGGAGCCGCGATGGGCGGTGGGTGCGTGGGCTGTGGCATGGCGCGGGGGGCTCTGGCATGGTGCGTGGCCATCTGACGTGGCTACCAGGCACAGCGCAGGGGCCGCTGGCCTGGCACACAGGTGTCCGGCACAGTGCGCTGGTGCGAGCCGTGCCCGTGACACCCAGCAGCAGCGTGGGGTGCACGGCCCGTGGCACCCCCTGATGAAGCAGGGGGGCTTGGGCACAAGGAGGGCCCCAGGCTGGCGGGGGCCGAGGGGCTACCAGAGCGGGGTGTCAGCTGGGCTGGTGGGGCTCTCCCTGGGGCGACGCTCTGGGTGGGGTGGTGGAGCCGGGGGTGCCCATGGGGGATGCCATCCCCAGGGTGCCCAGCACCGTCCGTGGGGGTGTCAGCACCGGCAGCGGGCACGCAGCAGCGCTGGAGCCGAGGCAGAGCTTTGTGGGGTGGCGGGCGCTGGCCGTGCGGTGCTGCGGGTGGGCTGGCACTGCCGGGGTGCGGGGTGCTGCCCGTGGGGTGCCGTCTGTAGGGCGCACCGTGCCGCACCGCGGAGGCACGGCCTGCCCATGGGTGCTGGCACCCGGCGGGCGCTCAGGGGGTGCCGACAGCTGGGGGATGCACCGGCGGGTAACCCGTGGGGTCCGCGGTGGTACCCACGGGGGAGCGGTGGGCGCACGGCGTGGCCCGGGGTGCGCGGGGCTCCCGGGGGTGCAGCCGGGGTGCCCAGCGCTGCCCGAGGGCCGGGCGGTGCCCGGGGGGGTGCTGGGTGCCATGGGGGGGGGTGTGCGCGTGCTGCCCAGGGGGTGCACGTGCTGCCCGAGGCTGTGCACGTGCTGCCCGGGGGGTGCCCGGTGCTGCCCGGGGAGGGGGGGGGGATGCGGTGCCACCTTCGGGGTGCGGGGCCAGGCCCGCGCAGTGCCCGGTGCTGCCGGGGGTGCTGCGGGGCGGCGCGGCCGGGGGGGTCCCCCCCGGGGCCGGGGGTCGCCGCCCCCCCCCCCCCAACTCCCCATGCAGGTTCCGGGGTGCCGCGGGGCGGGGGCAGCCCGGCAGCCACCCCACGTGGCCGGGGCCGCGCCAGCCAATGAGAACGCGTGTTTCTGAAAGATCTCCATATATGGCGATGTTCTCGGCCGGGTGGGCGGGGCCGCCGCCCCCTGGGTATAAAAGCGCGGGGCTGGCAGCCGCCCGGCCTCACTCAGCCGGCGGCAGCGGACCAGGCGGCATCGTCTATCCAGCGCCGAGAGCAGCTTCCCCCGCACAGGTACCGGCCCCGCCGCAGCGCGGGGCGTGTCCCGCGCCCCCGCCACCCCTTTACCCTACAGCCCCCGGGGGGGTGGTGGGCTCGCTGCTGGCCGGGGTGGGCTATGGGCGTGTGTCGTCGTTCCCCCCCCCGCCGTGCCGGAATGGTTTCGTCCGTTTGAACGGGCCGTTGGGGGTGTGTGGGGGGGGCGCGGCGCGATTGGCCGCGGCGGCGGGTGACGTCAGGGCGCGGGAGATTCAAACGGCGTTGTAAGGTGGGGGGGGGCCGGGGTCGGTCCGGGGCGGAGGTGGGGGGTGCCGGCATGGCGGGTGCGCTGACCGGGCCGCCCCTCCGCCGCAGAGCCTCCGCCATGGAAGAGGAGATCGCCGCCCTCGTCATCGACAACGGCTCCGGCATGTGCAAGGCCGGTTTCGCCGGGGACGACGCCCCCCGCGCCGTTTTCCCCTCTATCGTCGGGCGCCCCCGGCACCAGGTAGGCGGGAGGGGAGGGGACCGGGAGGGAGGGGAGGGGGGGGACACCGGGGCGGTGCGGGGGGACACCGGGGCGGTGCTGCCGGCGCTGACTCCGCCTTGGCTCCCCAGGGCGTGATGGTGGGCATGGGGCAGAAGGACAGCTACGTGGGGGATGAGGCGCAGAGCAAGAGGGGGATCCTCACCCTGAAGTACCCCATCGAGCACGGCATCGTCACCAACTGGGACGACATGGAGAAGATCTGGCACCACACCTTCTACAACGAGCTGCGGGTGGCCCCCGAGGAGCACCCGGTGCTGCTCACAGAGGCGCCCCTGAACCCCAAGGCCAACAGAGAGAAGATGACGCAGGTACCCCCGCTCCCCCGCACCCTTCTCTTCTCTTATTCACAAACCTCCCTTTGTTTTGGCATCTGACACCTGAGTTTTTCTTTTCTCCCGCCATTTCAGGGTTCTGTACTCCTGGCATTTCTTCCCTGACGCCTCAGGTTTCTTTCATTTGTGTTTCTGCCTGCGTTCTTTGCCTTTTCCTTCACACACCGTGGTGGTTTTACTTTTTTTTTTGCATGTCAGCATGTGTGTTCTAATGTGGGTGCGAGTGACCCAGCTCATTACTCGGTGCTAACTGATCTATTCTTTTTTATTTCCCCTCCTAGATCATGTTTGAGACTTTCAACACCCCGGCCATGTACGTGGCCATCCAGGCCGTGCTGTCCCTGTACGCCTCTGGTCGTACCACTGGTATTGTTATGGACTCCGGGGACGGTGTCACCCACACCGTGCCCATCTACGAGGGTTATGCTCTGCCCCACGCCATCCTGCGCCTGGACTTGGCTGGCCGTGACCTGACAGACTACCTCATGAAGATCCTGACAGAAAGAGGCTACAGCTTCACCACCACAGCCGAAAGGGAAATCGTCCGTGACATCAAGGAAAAGCTGTGCTACGTCGCCCTGGACTTCGAGCAGGAGATGGCCACCGCTGCCTCTTCCTCCTCCCTGGAGAAGAGCTACGAGCTGCCCGACGGCCAGGTCATCACCATCGGCAACGAGCGGTTCCGGTGTCCAGAAGCTCTCTTCCAGCCCTCCTTCCTGGGTAGGTGTGGGGGAACGTGGGGCTGGTGTGACCAAAGCAGGGTGCTGCGGGCGCGCTAACGAGCCTGCCCCTCTCCTTCCCCAGGCATGGAGTCCTGCGGCATCCACGAGACCACTTTCAACTCCATCATGAAGTGCGACGTGGACATCAGGAAGGACCTGTACGCCAACACGGTGCTCTCGGGTGGCACCACCATGTACCCCGGCATCGCCGACAGGATGCAGAAGGAGATCACAGCCCTGGCGCCCAGCACCATGAAGATCAAGGTAAGAATTGGGCCTGCGGTGCTGGGGTGGGGGGCGGAAGCCGGGCCCCTCTGACCCGCACGCTCTCTCCTCGCAGATCATCGCCCCGCCGGAGCGCAAGTACTCGGTGTGGATCGGCGGCTCCATCCTGGCCTCGCTCTCCACCTTCCAGCAGATGTGGATCAGCAAGCAGGAGTACGACGAGTCCGGCCCCTCCATCGTCCACCGTAAATGCTTCTAAACGGACTGCGGGCGGGCGCCCCGCGCCTGCCCCCCCACCCCGACTTGTCTCACTAGTGTATGTTTGCCCCGGGCAAACCCATACACCTCATGCTAGCCTCATCAAACTGGAATCAGCCTTGTGTCAAAAGAAACTCGCCCTTGGAAAGTCTGTACCCGCTGTTAGACCAATGTCAGCACTGGATGGGTGATTTGACCTTGTTTTACTCGAGCTTAACCCTCGGTGCCCACCTGCAATACCCTGTGCAGACCCGCTCCCCGGAGGGCCCCCGCGGCCCCCCCTCCCCGAGCGGGCTGTACAGGGTATTTGGAGTCAGACTTTGCCCCGCGCGGAGCGTCCCGGGTGTCCTGTAGAGGCTGGCAGGAGGCCACCCAGCATCCACTTGTGTCGCTGCCGTTTCTAGCAAGGTTGGGGGAAAAAAAATACCCACATATCGTGTCCGAGCCTTACGACCCAGCCCTCCGCCCCCCCCAGTGACATCCCGGGCCTGAAGTTCCTCAACTTTGAGTTGCTGAAACTTTGCATTTACACCTGTAAATTTATGCATCGTTTTAATTTATGTCAGAGGTTTTTTTTGTTTTTTTTTTTTTTGTACGTTGCCTTAATTGTTCTCTCACATGACGGTAGGAAACCAAAATTTGTAAAAGTTCATCTAAAAGTTGAGAAATTGTAACGCCCAATGACACACATCATGGTGTAAGGACAATAAAAAAGCGCTGCAGTAAAACTCCACCCGGGGCTGCGTGTGCTGGGGGGGTCTGGGGGTAACGGGGGCTGCTCTTCCTCCCCAGGCAGGTTGGGGTGAAGCCACCAGGGTGGTTTTGGGCTAAAAAAGGGCTGTTTGGGTGAAAGCAGCATTGCAGGGGTGATGGATGCTGACTTTGGCTGCTGGTGTGGTGAGTGCCAGGGTGCAGGGCTGGTGCCATGGGCAAAGGGGTGTGGGGTGGGAGCGCTGGGGCTCTGGCCAGGCCCCATGGCACTGCCAGCGCTGCTCTCCTTAACGAGGGAGAGAGAAATGTGCTAATTAACGCTGTACCCAAGGTCAGGCAGCACTGCTGCAATTAGGCCCTCGCTGGGGCTGCTGGCAGTGCGGCGCCGCTTGCCATAGTCCTACGCCGGGTCAGAAACCGGGGTGGCACCAGGGCACCGGGGCAATGGCACCCGCAGCCCCTCCATAGCCAGATCCTGCCTCTTGGCCACCCAGCACAGCCAGGCACGGGCTCTGGTGCTGCTGTGACCTCCCAGCACTGTGCCAGTTTGCCACCGTAGGCCACTGGCTGCTCTCGCCGCCGTCCCCGGCACCCTCCGCCCAGCCTGGCACTGGGGATGCTGCCCACCAGCCTGGCCCCTGCGCAGGTGTCACTGGCTGGGCCAATGCCACCGGTGCCGAGCAGCCGAGGGCCAAAGCACCCGGTGTCCTTGGGGGCCAGTGGGATTTGCTCCGGGGGCACCCGGCTGCCAGCGAAGCCCTCGGGGGTGAAGCACTGCGTCACGGTGTGCCACGCTGGTCTGGCGTGTCCCATGGTGGCACCGCTGCCCGGCTGTCCCCAAAGCGTCCCTGTCCCCTCCTTGCCCACACCTGGGCCACCGGAGCTGCTTTGGCACCAGCCCTGCATCAGCCACGCTTGGGCCTGGCTGAGCCACAGCTCCTCGCTGGGGTGGCACCAGGGTCACCATCACCTCCGTGCCAGGGCCACCATGGGGGGACCCAGCTGTGGGTTTGGGGGTGCAGGGGAAGGGGTGGGGGTGCCCCCAGCACCGTCCCCCGCAGCCTCTGCCCCCCCCCGGGGTCCCTCCCGACTGCCCGGGGGCCGGTACACAGTGAGACCCCCCCCGGGGCCACCCAGCCCGTGCCACCCCGCACCCGTCCGTCCGTGAGGGGCTGTGGCCGCCAGGGGGCAGCACTGCTCCGCGCTCCGCCGCACGACACGAGTTCGTCCGGTCTCAGCTCCGCGGGCGCCGGGAAGGGCGGGGGGGTCCCGGGGCACCCTGGGCTCGGGGCGGGGGGGAAGAAGGACCCCGGCCGGGCTCCTCCCGCCCCCGTTACACCCACCGGCCCCTGCAGCCCCGCACCCCCTCCTGCCCCACTGCACCCCCCCCCCAACACCCCCTCGCGTGCGGGTACCCCCCCCCCATGCACCCCCCCAATCCCCCTCCTCCTGCAGGGAAAGGGTTAACGGCGCCGGGTGGTGGGAACAAAAGGGCTCCCCGCCAGCCAATGGGCGCCGGGCTCGGCAGCCCGACAGCCTCTGGTTGGCTGCGGTGCAGCCAATGGCGTGCGAGCTCTGCCTGTCCGTCTGTCCCCACGTGGGGCGGGAGCAGCTTCCCCCTGCCTGCACCCCCTGCCTGCATCCCCCCCTGCCTGCACCTCCCCTGTCTGCCCCCCCCCCCGACTGCACCCCCCTGCCTGCACCCCCCTGCCTGCATCCCCTACCTGCATCCCCTGCCTGCATACCCCCTGCCTGCACCCCCCTGCCTGCATCCCCCCGCCTGCATCCCCCTGCCTGCATCCCCCCTGCCTGCACCCCCTGCCTGCACCCCTCTGCCTGCACCCCCTGCCTGCACCCCCTGCCTGCATCCCCTGCCTGCACCCCCCTGCCTGCACCCCCTGCCTGACCCCCCCTGCCTGCACCCCCTGCCTGCACCCCCTGCCTGCATCCCCCCCTGCCTGCACCCCCTGCCTGCATCCCCTGCCTGCACCTCCCCTGCCTGCATCCCCCCCCTGCCTGCACCCCCTGCCTGCACCCCCCGCCTGCACCCCCTGCCTGCACCCCCTGCCTGCACCTCCCCTGCACCCCCTGCCTGCATCCCCCCCCCGCCTGCATCCCCTGCCTGCATCCCCCTGCCTGCATCCCCCCTGCCTGCATCCCCCCCACCTGCACCTCCTACCTGCACCCCCCCCCGCCTTCACCCCCCTGCCTACATCCCCTGCCTGCATCCCCCAGCCCTGCCCACTCCCCCCACCCCATCCTTCCTCTGTGTCCTGGCACACCACACCAGCCCCAGGTGCCACCAGGCCGGGGTGGGTGCCCGGGCGTTCCACCATCACCCCATTGCCCCGCAGCCCCAGTCCCCCCGCACACCCCCCAGGGGGGCCGGGGCGGGTGCCCACAACGGGGTGGGGAGGGGGCGCAGGGTCCGGCCGCGCCAGGAGGGAAACTGAGGCAGCGCAGGGAGCAGAGCCGGCGCGGGAACGGTTCATATATTTATTCATAAGCCAAGTTATCAATAAAAAAGTTCCATACTAAAAGGCCTTTACATAGAGTTTGCTGTTCATAAAACCTTTGTGTTTTTTTTTTTAATCCTTTTTTCCTTTTTTTTCCTTTTTTTTTTTTAATTGTGTTTTTTGTTTTGTTTTTTTTTGTCTCGCTTCGTGTTTTTTAGTGTTTACACTGGAAAAGCCCCCGCCGCCGCGCGGCCTGTACACATTTACAGGGCTCGGCGGGACGGGCCAGCGTCCGCCGCCACCGCGGCCACCCCGCTATTGCACTGGGACCCCCGGGGCCGGGGTGGGGTGGGGGGCACAGAGACCCCCCCCCACCGCCCCCCCCCCCCGCACCCGAGCTGTGCCGGGGCCGAGCCCCCGCCCTGCCGCCGCGTCCCCCCTATATACAGAGCTCCCCGCTGCCCTCGCCCCAGCCACGCTGGGGGACACAGTGCACTGACACGGAAACGCAACCCCCCCTCCCCGCCCCACCCCAGTATTATTAATTTTTTTTTTTGCCTTTTTTTTTGTTGTTGTTTGTGTTTTTTTTCTTTTTTTTGTTGCTTTGTCTCATTTTCCATAAAACTTCCCGGAAGAAATACAATATTTACACGCAAAATAAATAGAACAACACACCTGATTTCTGCTTTACCTGCTGGCAAACAGTCAGAGGTACTAGGGAAAGTATGGCTTGTAGGGGACCCCCCCCCGTGCCCCCCCCCACCCCCGGGCTTTGCACAGCCCCTGGGCAGGGGGTGGGCACACGGGGGGGGTCAGCAGAGGATGGGGACCCCGTCGGCGGTGACCAGGCGGCCCGTGGTGGGGTCGTAGGTGCCGGCCAGGTAATAGAGGTCCTGGCGGTCCTGGTACTTCTTGCTGCGGGTGATCTGCTCGTAGTGCTCCCGTCCCACCACCTGGCACTTGTGCGAGATGGTTTGCACGTCGTTCTCGTCCTCGTGGCACGACTGGTACAGCGCGTTCTGCGGGGGGGGGGACACACGACATGGCATCACCGGCCACCCCGCTGCTCGCCAGCCTGCCACCACCCCAGCCCCCTCCTCACCTTGCCGTCGCTCTGCCGCTTGCCCAGCTTGGTCTCCTCGGGGTGGTAGAACCACTTGACCTTGACCACCATGTTGCTGCCCCAGGACTCCCACATGCTCTCGATGCGCCCGATGTAGGGCAGGTTGGGGCGCCCGGCCGAGAGGAACACGGCGCAGTCCCCGATGCGCAGCGTCTCCTTGCCCCGCACGATGGCCTTGTAGAACAGCTTCCGCGCTTTGCCCTTCATGCCCCGCCGCTGCGGGGGGGGACTTGGGGGTCAGGGATGGACCCCCGGCCCCACACCTGCCCCTCCAGACCCCCAGCACCCAGGGAAAGCAGCACCGAGCCGGGGGATCCCCCCACAGCACCCCGCAGGCGCCCTGCGCCGTGCACCCAGGTGCTGTGCCCCCTGTGTCCAGGCACCCTGCAACGCACCGTACCCCACAAACCCCTGGCACCCTGCCCTGCACCCAGGCACCCTGCCCCAGGTACCCACGCATCTGCATCCATGCACCCTGCTTCATCCCACTGTGCACCCACGCACCCTGGACCCCCCCAGACGACCTGTGGTGTGCCCGCACACCCTGTCCCGTACACCCGCACCCACGCACCCTGCCCTCTATCCCCCCATGCACCTCGCTGTGTACCTGAGCACCCCACACCATACACCTGCACCCATTCCCATGCCCCATGCACCTTGTCCCATGCACCCAGGCACCCATACGCCTGCACCCTGTCACCTATGCACCTGCAGACAAGCACCCATACACCCTACCATGCACCGTGCCACGCACCCATACCGCTGTACCCATGCACCCAGTCACGCACCCATACACCTACACCCAGACACACACCCATACACCTACACCCATGCACTCCTGCCATGCACCCACGCACCTCCACCCCTGCCCCATGGGGGCACCCACCCCGCTGGGTGCCCGCGGCGGGCGCCGGCCGTACCTGCGTGGGGTTCCCCGACCACCTCCAGAGCTGGCGCGCCGGCAGGAAGGCGGAGATCTTTGGCCGGTTTTCCACCGAGGGCAGGCGCTGCCTCCGGGAGAACTCTTTGGCTTTGGAGAAGCTGAGGGCCTCCTTGCGCTTGAGCTTGGCCTTGGGGCCGGCGGCGGCCGCCTTGGTGAGGAAGCAGCGCTGGGGCGCGCCGCCCTTGGAGCGCAGGGCCTCGGGCTGCGCCAGCAGCGCCGGCACCGGGTGCGAGAGGCAGGTCTGGAGCAGCAGCGTGGAGTCCTCGTCCTCGGAGCTGTAGGAAGAGTCCTCGTTGTCGGAGGAGCAGAGGCTGGAGGTGGAGACGGAGCCAGAGCTGGAGGAGGTGGAAGAACCCGAGGAAGAGGAGGAAACCGAGAGGCGGGTCATGAAGCGCGAGGGCACGTCGGCGCCCAGCCCGCCCGCCTCCTCGTCCTCGTCCATGTCCGAGTAGGAGCTGTGGCAGTCGCTGTCGCAGTTCAGGGCGAACTCGCTCTGCCCCGAGTACTTGCGCAGCGCCAGCCCCACGGGCAGCTGGTGCACGGCCGCCCGCCCCTTCCTGTCCTTGCCGGCCAGCGCGGCGTGGCCGTAGCCGTGGCTGCCCAGGGGCCGCTCCAGCTTCGCCCCGAAGTCCTTCTCGGCCAGCAGCAGGGCTTTGCAGTTCTTGTTCTTGGGGGACGTCACCCCTTCGTGGTCCAGCTTCACCAGGTACTCGCCGCCCGCCCTCCGCCGCCCGCTCCTGCCCATCTCCGCCTCCAGCCGCTCGGCTTTGCGGGCACGCAGCAGCTTCTGGGCAGCCGGCAGCACCAGCCCGGCCCCGGCGCCGAAGGACGCGTAGGAGCTGGCGATGCGGCTGAAGGAGTCGGCGCCGAAGGCGTTGCCGAAGACGGGGGCGGCGAGGTGGTGGTGGTGGTGGTGGTGCACGGGGAAGACGGCCTCCTTGGCGCGCAGCTTCTTGGCGCTGCCGTTCACCTGGAAGAGGTTCTGCAGCACGGCCGTGCCCTTGCCGGCCGCCTTCCTCTTGCCCTGCGCCACCGCCGACCAGCTCAGCAGCGGGCCCCCGCGCCGCCCCACGAAGGGCTCGCCCAGCACCGGCGCTTTGGCACCCGACAGCACCTCCGCAGCTTTGCCTGCGGGGAGATGGGCATCAGGAGGGGCAGGAGGGAGGGCAGGGATGCGCCGGGACTGCTCCCGTCCCTGCACGTCCTTCGCTGCCGCCTCAGCGCCATTCCCCCATCACCGCATCACCCTGAGCCACCCCCATCCTCCATCCCCATCCCTGCGCCCTGCCCTACCCCGCTCCCAGCCCCCTGCACCTCATCCTTTCCTCCATCCCTGCCTGCATCCCTGCCTATCCTCCCCTGCCTGCCCCCACCATCCTTCCCTGCACCCCTGCCTGCTCCCCAGCATCCTTCCTTGCACCCCTGCCTGCATCCCTGCCTATCCCCCCTGTCTGTCCCCCAGCATCCTTCCCTGCATCCCTGCCTGCATCCCTGCCTGCATCCCTGCCCATCCTCCCCTGCCTGCCCCCCAGCATCCTTCCCTCCATCCCTGCCTGCATCCCTGCCCATCCTCCCCTGCCTGCCCCCCAGCATCCTTCCCTCCATCCCTGCCTGCATCCCTGCTTATCCCCCCCACCTACCCCCCAGCACCCTTCCCCACACCCCGCCACCCCTCACACCGGTGCTCCCTTGGGCCCCCCACCCCGAGGTGGTCCATGGGTGCCAGCCCCCCCCCCTTCCCCGTACCGCTTTTCTCCTTGCCGGCCGCCTTCTTGCCCGCGCTCCTGGGGGGCTGGGGGCCATCGCGGTGGTCCGGGCAGAGGCCGGGGGGCAGCTCGCCGGGCGGGGGCACGTTGCCGCACGACCGCTTCGTCCGCCGGCAGGAGCTGGAGACCAGCAGCGCGGGGGACGGCTCGGTGCCTGCGGGCAGAGGAGGGGGTCAGGGCCGGCCCCGCTGCCCCCCTGCCCGCAGCCCCCGGCCCCCCCCCGCCCCACTCACACTGGATCTTGAAGTCGGGGGGCAGCAGGCGGATGTTGGACACGGCGATGTGCCCCATGTCCCCGTCATCGAACTCCACCATCACCGCCTCGGGGTCCTCCTCCTCCTCGTCGCTGGAGGAGCCTGCAGCACGGGGAGGGCTGTGGGGCTGGGGCAGGGGTCCCTGACACCCTCCCCCCACATCCCACTGGCTGCCCCCACCCGCTCCTCACCTCGCACCACGTTCCCCGGGTAGAGGCACCGGGATTTCTGGCTCCAGTAAGCGCAGACGCGGGTGCCCGGGGGGAGGCTGCGGCGCGACTGGGGCCGGACGTCGAGGACCTGCGAGGGAGCGGCGTGCTGGGCTCTGCGGGATGGGGGGGGGTGTTGGGGACCCCCCCCCCCGACCCCCCGCCCTGCTCACCGCCTCCTGCAGCAGCTGCTCCTGCGAGTAGATGCGCTGCCGGTTGCCCCGCTCCCCCTCGATGATGATGCTGTAGCTGGGGAGGGGGCACGGAGAGGGGCTCAGCGCCCGCCCTGGCACCCCCCCACCCACCACAGGGACCCCACCCCGGCCCCCCCACCCGCCGTGGGGTCCCCACGCCGGCCCCACTCACATGTCGGGGGGCTGGACAGTGCGGACGCTGCCGGCGTAGAGCAGGCTGTCCTCCTTGGGGATGAGGATGTGCAGCCCGTCCCGCAGATCCTCCTTCTGGATGGCGCAGGTGTGGGGCAGGGGGGAGCGGCGGCCCCCCCCCCCCGCGCCCCCCCCGGCCTCCTCCTCCTCCTCTGAGAAGCTGCTGTTGTCGTCGAAGTCGAAGTCGTCCTCCACGGCGAAGCTCTCCAGGAGCTTGCTGACCGCCCGGCCCTTGCACTGCGGGGAGGGAGCGTGGGGGGCTCGGGGGGGGCACAGCGGGGTGTGCTGGGGTGGGGGGGGTCAGGGGGTCCGGCCCCCGCCTCTCACCTGCTTGGTGGCCACTTTGCTCTTCACCTTGGCCAGCTTCTTGCCCTTGCTCAGGATGGTCTTGGCACTCCGGGGGGAGAGGGCCAGCGAGAGGGCCCCGTTCTTCCGCTGTGGGAGGGGGTCAGAGCCGGCCGGCGGCCCCCCCACAGCCACCCCAGCCCTCTGGGGGCCACCCGCACCCCCCAACCACCCCCGCCCTGCACCCCACGGGCCCAGGGGTGCTCCCACCCACCCCAGCACTCCCAGCATTGATGCCCCACAATGCCACCAGCACCCCCAGCCTGGGCAAAACCTGCACCCCATGGTCCCACCAGTGCCCCCCAGCACCCTCGGCACCTGCACCCCTCCCTCTGCACCCCATGGTCCCACCAGTGTCCACCAGTACCCCCAGCACCTGCCCCCCTCCCTCTGCACCCCAAGATCCCACCAGTGCCCACCAGCACCCCCAGAACCTGCACCCCATGGTCCCACCAGTGCCCCCCACCCTCTGCACCCCACGGTCCCATCGAAGCCCCCCAGCACCCCCAGCCTGTGCAAACCCCGTGCCCCACGGTCCCACGGGTGCCCCCCACCCTCCACGCTCACCCTCAGGGCCGACTGCAGCACCTTGCTCTTGCGCGTCGCCTTCTTGAGCCTCTCGCTGGCCAGACGAGCCCCCTCGTCCCGCGCCCCGAAGTGCCGGGGGTCGGTGCCGGCGAAGAGGCTGCCGGCGGGGCCCGGGGCGCTGGGGCCGCCAGGGGCTGGCGGCCGGAGGCTCTCCTTGGCCTTGGCCTTCAGCTTCTTCTTGCCACCCTCCTCGCACCCGCCCGCCTTCCGCCGCGCCGGCACCTTCTCCAGTTTGCCGGTCCCCGGCTTCACCGGCCGCCGCTTGATCTTCACCTCGCCCTCGGGGCTGCCGAGGCGGCAGGGCCCTGCCCGGGGACAGGACGTGGCTCAGGGCACCCTGTGGGTGCACCCGGGGGGTCCCCATCCCCCGTGTCCCCCCGTGACCCCGTTACCTAGCAGCCCCTGCCTTTCCTTCTTCTTCTTCGCCTTCTCGTTGGCCTCCATCTTCACCACGGAGGACGGCGAGGGGCCGAGCACGGCCACCGGCACCGAGGGCAGCAGGGACAAGCCCGGCTCGTCGTCACCGTCCTCGCTGTCCGTGTCCCCATCGGGGTCGTCTGCAAGAGGAGGGGGCAGCGATGAGGGACCCCCTGCAGCCCCCCCATACCCAGGGAGATGCTGCACGGGGTGGGCTGGGGCTGCTCCCAGCCCCACGGGACCCCCTGGAACAAGCCCCCATGCCCAGCCTGTAGCCACATGCATCCCCCTGCCCTGGCACCCCCAGCCCGGTGCCAGCCTTGCCTTTGAAGCCGACGGGCTGGCGGGGGTCAGGGTCCTGCGGCTGGTACTTGGTGGCCTTGGAGCTCTTGGGCCGGGACAGCTTCTTCTGGATGCGCCCGCCGGGGTTGGGGTCTTTCCGGCGGAAGGGGCTCACGCCGGCGGGCAGCCCTTTGCTCTTCGCCTTCTGCTTCAGCTGCGACACCTTGTGAGCCACCGTGCAGGCCAGCGTGCCCGGCGAGCCGCCCTTCTTGCACCGCACCGGCTCCTGCGGGGCACAGGCAGGCTCGGGAGGGGGTCCCCAGCCCCCGGCCCCGGGCGGGCGCTCGCCGGCGGCGGGTCCGGACTCACCGGGGAGCCCGAGAGGCTGCCGAAGGCCGCCCCGGCCAGCTTGCTCCTCTTCTTCTTGGGCTGGGGGTCCCCCCGCAGCTCGGCACACAGCAGGGACAGGCTGGTCTTCACCGCCCTGGCGGGGAGCACGGCGTGGGCACGGTGCCTGCCGGACCCCCTGGCATGGACCCTGCACCCCCCCGGGATGGATCCTGCACCCCCCCGGGATAGATCCTGCACCCCCCTGGGATGGATCCTGCACCCCCTTGGGATGGATCCTGCACCCTGGCTGTATCCTGCACCCCCCTGGGATGGATCCTGCACCCCCCGGGGATGGATCCTGCACCCTGTCTGCATCCTGCACCCCCCCGGGATGGATCCTGCACCTTGGCATAGACCCTGCATCCTCCAGATCAATCCTGCAGCCCCAGCTGCATCCTGAACCCCCCCTATCAATCCTGCACCCCCTGCATCAATCCTGTACCCCCCCAGTTTGATCCTGCACCCCCCAGTCACATCCTTAAACCCCTGGATCGATCCTGCACCCCCCAAATCAAACCTGAACCCCCTGGATCAATCCTGCACCCCCCCAGCCTCATCCTGCACCCCCTGGATCGATCCTGCACCCCCCCCCAGCCACCACCACCCACCAGCCCCCCCTCTCCTGCCCCCCCGCCCTGTAACCTTCACTCTCTCACTAATGTTTTGTGACATAAAACCTAGAGATTAATTTTTTTTTCCCCTTCCCTTCCCTCCGTCTTAATCGAAGGAGCCATTTAGGGCAGATTTAACTGTTATTAGGGGCCGGGGGGGCCGGGGGGGCCGCGCGTACACGCGCTCCGAGCGTGCTTGGACTCGCTCGGAGGATTTATGCAAATGGGCCTGTCGGGAGAGGCAATTTGTAGCGGAGAAGGACAATTATCCAGGGCCCGGGAGCGGGGGAACGGCTGCGCCGGGCGGCTAATGGGTAATAATAAAGCGCCGGCAGCGATGAGCGCCGCTGCGGCGTGACCGATGGCTCGACACGGCGCGGAGAAAGAGGCTTTTATGCAACGCTGCGCCGGTGACGGGGAGGGGGGACACGGTGCTGCCACCCAGCCAAGCCCCCACCGGCACCGCGGGAGCGAGCGGCCGGACCCCCCGGTGATGGGGGGGATGCGGCGGGGGTCCCAGAGCACCGGGATGGCCAGACCCCCCCCTGGGATGGTGGCCCGTCCCCGGGGACACGCGGCGCCGGTCACTCACTTGACCTTGCGGCTCTCGGCCCTGCCCAGCGTGCTGGAGTGCTTGCGCTTCCTCGGCCGCCCCGGCCCGCGCCGCGCCGGGCTCCGCGAGCTCTCGTCGCGCCTGCAGCCGTGGCAAGACCAGGGGCACCCTGAGCCGCGCGGCCGCCGGGCTGAGGACGGCCCCAAACTCATCGCACCGATGACTGACACTGCCGTCCCGCTCGGCGCAGGGCGCTCCCTCCCTGGCCTCCCCCCGTGTCCCCCCCGCCAGCCTTGGGAGCCGACGGGGACGTACTCGTGGTCGTGCCGCCTCTGCAGCTTCACCAGCTCCCGCTGCTTCTCCTTGTAGCGGCGCTGGAGCTCGGCCAGCCGCATCCGCACCTCCACCTCCTGCGTGTTGAGCTGCTCGATGGCCGCCTTCAGGGGACAAACCTGGGGGGGGACGGGGGACAGAGGGGTGGGCAGCTGGTGGCACCGGCAGCCTCAGCCCCAGGGGCTGAGACCGGGCACAACTCATCCCACCTCCTGCCGCGAGGAGACACTCACGGCCTTGGCTTTGGGCGTCCAGGTGTACTTGCGGCGGGGGACGCGGGCGCGGGGCGGCGGGGAGGCGGGCAGGGGGCTGAGCGCAGGGGGGCTGCCCTCCCGGCTGGCCGCCTCCACCAGCGCCCAGGCGGCCGCCACCGTGGCCAGGTTCTGCAGGTTGAAGGCCAGCACGTCCTCATCCTCCCCTGCCGGGACGGGACGGGAGGTCAACGGGGACGGCGTGACCGGGACCCCCACGCTGCCCCACGCGTGCTCTTGTGCACGCCACGGTGGCACCGGGGGTGTGCGGGGTGAGGAGGGGGGTCTGTGGGGCAGGGGGTGCCATGGGGCACAGGGCCGTGCCGTGGGGTGCCCCAGGGTGGCTGTGGGGTCAGGCAGGGGGACGGTGTGCAGGGTGGGGCTGGGGGGGGGCCGGGTTGGGTGCGTGGCAGCGGCCAGCGATGAACTCATCGGCGAGCGGAGCCAAGGCCGGGGCTGGGAGGGCCGCGGTGACGTGGTGTGGGGCCCCACGGCCACCCCCTGCCCCACGGCCCCACGGCACGCACGGCCACGGGCAGCCCCGAGCACACGGGGCCCCGCCGCCACCCGCCCGCCGCAGCGTTGGGGACGTGCCAGGCCGGCCGTGGCCTCCCCGCCGCCGCCTCCCCGCCGGGGCCCCCGGGATTCCCTGGGGAAGCCGAGCCGGGAGGGAATCCCGGCGCCTGCCTGGAGCCAGCGCTGGAGCCGAGCCCCGGAGACAGCCCCGGGCTGCGAGCAGGGCCTGGCCGCCGGGCACCGTGCGGCACACCGAACCGCCACCGTACCGCACCGTACCGCACCGGGGGGCAGAGGGCACGGCTGGGTGGGGGGCACCGAGACGACTGGGCACCCGGGGTCAGGGGGTGTCGGGGGGCAGTGGGATGGTGCCGGGGGTCAGGGGGTGCTGGGGGTCAGGGGGTGCCGGGGGGCACCAGGGCCAACTCACCTCCCAGGGCCAGGTCGCAGCGGCGCCGGCGCAGCTCCAGGTCGGCGAGCTCGCTGAGCAGGGCGATGCCAGGGATCCCTGAGGTGTGGGGGGCGGGCGAGGGGGGCTCCGGGGGGGTGTCCCCGGGCGAGCCCAGCGCCGGCAGCTCCCCCAGGTCGATGCCGGCGGCGATGAGGGCGTCCAGCCCGCCCGGGCAGTCCTGGCGCCCGCCGGAGCTGTCGCCATCCTCCTCGTCGCAGCTGTCCTCCGGCTCCGAGCCGTCGCTGTCACCCTCCTCCTCCTCCTCCTCCTCGCCCACGGCGGGGGGCAGCGGGGACGCCCCCCTCACGGGCACCGGGCGCTGCTGCTCCATCGGGGGCTGCTCCGGCGCACCCTGAGCCGCCTCCCGGCGCACCCCGAAGGGCACCGGCGCCCGCTCCTCGGCAGCCCCCGCGGCCGGGGCTGCTCCCCGCTCCCCACACAGGGGTCCCGGGGCGAGGAGGAGGTGGTGGCGGTGCAGGAGCGCCCCGGGACCCTCGGCCATGGCCCCCTCGGCCGGCGGCTCCCGCGGCAGCTCGGCGGCGGGGCCGAAGGTGCGGGACTGCTCGGGCTCGGCGGGCGGGGAGCCGCTGTGCATAGTGTCGGGGTCGGCCGGCTCGGCCGAGTGCGCCTCGGAGAAGCCCATGGCGGCGGCGGGGTAGCTGTAGCCGGGGGGGAGGTCTGCGGGGAAGGGGGTGATGCTCAGCGGGGACCCCCCTGGCATCCGCCACCCTCCTCCTCCTCCTCGCCGCCCCGGCCCTACCTGGCTCCAGGGACTTGGGGTAGTCGCGTGGCGGCTGCCCCTCGCCCCGCTTGTCCTCGCCGTCGCCGCCTTTGCTCTGGACGGGCAGGGGGCTGGCGGCCGGCGAGCGGGGGGCCACGGCGGAGCTGGCGGCGGGGCAGACGGGTAAAGTGCAGGGGGCCGTGGGGAGGGCCACGGGGCACTTGGCTGGGTGCCGCAGGGCCGGCGAGTGGCAGCAAGGGGACAGCTTGGGGGGCCCAGGGGCCGCTGAGGACAGGCCCTTGGCCGGGGGGTTTAAGGCAACTGCTTTGTGGGAGGGTTTGAGGGGCTTCTCGGGACCCCCGTCCTCCAGCTCCAGGGGCTGCTCCTCCGGCTTCCGCTGTGGGGGACACCCAGATCGGCACACGCTAGCCCCATTGCCCGGCCCGGCACCCTACAGCCCTGCCCCACAGCCCTGCCCAGCCCCATGGCCCAGCCCCTGCCCCACTGCCTGCCCCGCATCCCCCAGCCCTGTCCCACATCCCACACAGCAGCGTCCCACACCCCCAGCCCCACATCCCACACCCCAGCCCCACATCCAGCCCCTCCTCTCACATCCCAGCCCCACATCCCACACCCCAGCCCCACATCCAGCCCCTCCTCTCACACCCCAGCCCCTCATCTCACACCCCAGCCCCACATCCCCACCCTATACCCCCACCTCAGTCCAGCCCTGCACCCTCAAGCCAGCCCCACATCCCAGCCCCCCGTGCCCGCCTCGCCCCCAGCCCCACGGGCACCTGGCCGTGCGCCTGGCGCTGGATCTCGAGGGCCTGGGCCGCCCGGTGCTGCTGCTGCTGCTGGTGCTGGTGCTGGAGGGCGTAGAGCTCCTGCTGCCGCAGGAACTGGGAGCGCGAGTACACGGGCAGCTGCCCCGTGTGCTGCAGGTGGGCGCCGGGACCCCGGCCCGGGTACATCGGGGGCCACAGCGACGCCTGGTCCATCACGTCGGCTGCTGGTGGTGGGAGGGGGGGATCAGCCAGGGACCCACCTTGGGGTCACCTCGCAGACCCCAGCAGTGCCCCCCCCAACCCCTGCACCACCAGCAGCACCCGTAGGAGCCCATCTCCCACCCCTGCACTCCTAAAACACCCACAGGGACCCCCATCTCCCACCCTCGCATCTCCAGCAGCTTCAGGGACCCCCATCTCCCTCCCTGCACCCACAAAAGTATCCACAGGGACCCCATCTCCCACCCTCACATCTCCAGCAGCTTCAGGGACCCCCATCTCCCTCCCTGCACCCACAAAAGTACCCACAGGGACCCCATTTCCCACCCTGCGTCCCCCAAGCACCTTTAGGGACCCCACCACGCTCCCTGCACCCCCAACCCCACAGCAGCACCCACAGGGCCCCCCAACTCCCACTCTACACCCCCAAAAGCACCCCATCTCCCCCCCCACCAGCACCCCCAGGACCTCCCCCAGCACGAAGCGGGGTGCCCGTGGCCATGCCCAGCCTCACCCAGCGCGTGGGGGGTGCCGTGGGCGGGGGGCTCGGTGGGCAGGATGACGAGCTGGGCTGGGGGCTCCTGGGAGAGGGGGAACACGGGCTGCATGGTGCTGGGCATGGAGGCGGGGAAGGCGGGCGGCAGGTTCTGGTGCAGCGCGGGGTGGCTGATGCCTGCGGGGCCGGGGGGGGGCTGTGAGCACCGGGGTTGGGGTGGGGGGACGGCGCCCAGCCAGCCCCGCAGCCCCCCCCCATTTGCCAGGGCACTGACCGTAGGAGTGTCCCCCCATCCAGATGGAGGGGCTGCGGGTGCGGGGCAGCCAGTGCGTGTGTGCCGGGTGGGCGTGGGCAGCGGGGTCCCCCCCGAGCTGCCCCGCCGGCAGCGACGAGCCCCCCGCGAGCATCAGGTGGGGGGTCAGCTCCCCGGGACACCCCCCCCGACGGGTGCATCCGGGCGAACTCCACCAGGTCCTTGTTGTCCCTGCGGGAAGAGGGGTGACACAGGGGACAGCCCCAGCGGGCAGGGACCCCCCACCCCAGTCCTCCCAACACGGCACTTACTGGAGAAGCAGCTCCCGTCCCGGCAGCCCCAGGCGCTCCTCGCAGAGCCGGCCCCGCTCCTCCTCTGCCTCCAGGTCGATGAGGTGCATGGGCCGCGTCGTGCCCGCTGTGCCAGGGACAGGACGGCGGCATCAGCACGGCACCGCCGGACCCCCGCCGCCACCCCCCTCCCCGGGCCCTACCTTTGATGCCAGCGGCCGCCCGGCTCTGCCGCCCCGAGCCGCCGCCGCCGCCGTAGGGGGGCTCGGGTCGCCCCAGCGTGTCCTTCTGCCGCGCCACGGCCACGGCGATGCCGACGGGCGGCTGCCGCACCTCGCCCTCGCCGGCCGCCAGCCCCTCGTGCTCCCGGCCGCGGGCGCAGTCCGGCCGCTCCAGCTCCGGCTGCTGCCCCTTGCCCGGGGTTGGGGGGGGGAATTTGGCGTCCTGGTGGGCGCAGCTGCCCTTGGTGCCCGCCAGCCCCACGAAGGGGGGGCCCTTCTGCCCCCCCAGCAGCGCCTGGTTGCTGTATTTCAGCAGGTTCTTCATGGCCGACACCTCGTCCGGGGCGGCCGGCACCTCCTGGGCCAGCACCGGCCCCTGAGCCATCATTGCAGCCTGCTGCAGGCTCGTGCCGAAGGGGTCCAGGTACGGCCCCTTCCTCTCCTCCGCCGCGGCCAGGGGGGGCCCCTGGCCCTGCACGCCCCAGGGGGGCAGGTGGGGCCCGCCGTAGCCCAGGGCGCTCAGCTCCAGGGGCTTGCGCTTGCCCTCGGCGCCGGCCGCCTCCGCCTCGGGGTGCTGCTGGTGCCGGATCCGTGCCACCTTCTGGGGCGCCGGCGCGGGGTGGGGGTCCTTGGGGGGGCCCTTCTCTAAAGTGCAGCAGGAGGGGCCGACCCGGACGCCCAGCGGGTCAGGGCGGGCGGCGCGGGAGCAGTCGGGTGCCGGCGGCACCTCGAAGTAGCCCTTCTCCAGAGCGCCCTTGGGTGCCGGGCCCCGGCCGGCGAAGGGGGGGCCCTCGGCCGCCGTCCCCCCACCCAGGTACTCCAGCCCCTTCAGCCGGGTGCCGCCGGGACCCCCCCACTCGAGGCGCCGCTCCGCCGGGCCCTCCGCGCTCAGCGGGTGGTGGAAGGGGCCGCCGTAAGGGGCCGGGGGCTCGGCCCCCGCCTCGGCGTGCCGCTCCTTGCCCTCGGCCTCCGCTGGCACCTGGAAGGACCGGCTCTTGTCCGTCAGGTGCCCCACCGAGGGCACCAGCGTGGCCCCGCTCAGCTTCAGCTCGCGGCCGGCCGGCTCCGGCAGCGGGCACAGCACCTCGGGGCCGGCGTGCAGCTGCAGGCAGGGGAAGGAGCCGGCGGCGGGGCCGAGCGCGGCCGGCCCGGCGGGCACTGCGTAGGACACGGCGTGGTGCAGCATCTGCCGCCGCTCCACGCACTCGCCGTAGGGCTGGGGCGCCTCGGGGGCACCCGGCTCGCCCCCCCGGCACGGCTCCTTGGCGCGGGCGGCGCGGGGCAGGGCGCTGCCGGCGCAGCTGGGCAGCACGGCGCGGCCGGCGTCGCCCTCCAGCCCCTTGGCACCCAGCAGGCAGGACGCGAGGTGCTTGGGGCGCCCGTCGCCGGCCCCCCGCGCCGGCAGCCCCTCCTTGCAGTGCCCCTCGGGCAGCACCGGCAGCACCGCCTTGTGCCGCTCCTTGGGGTCCTCCTCGGGCGGCCGCTCCTTGGCGTCCCCCTTGCCCACCTTCTCCTTGCCCGCCAGGAAGCGGTCGTAGTCCTTGGGGGTCTTGGGCAGGGGGCCGGCGTCCCGCTCCCGGCTGCAGGAGCCGGCGGGGGGCCCGGGGGCGGCGCGGGCGATGCCGGGGAAGCCGTGGCCGGCAGGGAGCAGGGCGGGCTGGGCGGGCAGGTTGCGCAGGTAGAAGTTATCTGGAGGGGAGGGCGACGGGTGAGCCCCCCACGGACCCCCCGCCGGGCACCCGCGGCCGTGCCAGCGCTGGCTCCCCGCTAACGAGGGGAGGAGCGCGGGGGAAGGCACGGCTTAATTAGCTCCGTTTCCCACCCAAACAATGTTCCCTATTAAGCGCCCGCCACAATATTGTGAAAAGCGAGAGCGGCAGCTGGGCCCGGTGCCCACCACCCCTCTGCTCCCCGGGGACCCAGCGCCTGCCCCGACACCAGGCACGGGGACAGGCACCGAGCCCCCCACCCGTGCCTGCCTGGGGACACGTGCCCCTGCGGGGGGACACCCGCCAGCCCCGGAGGCTGCGGTGGCACCGCGGCGCCGCGCCGGGACCCCGGTACCTGCCTTTCTGGCTCTCGTAGAAGCGGTGCTGGCCGTAGAGGACGTTGCTGTTGCCGTGGTGGTCCAGGTGGCTCATGGGCAGGAAGGTGGAGGCTAGGCTCCCGGAGAAGCGGGGGTACCCCGGGGCTGGGGGCACGGCAGTCAGGGGGGGCCGTGCCATGACACGCACCGGCCACACGCCGCTCCGGCTGGGAACCCGGGACCCCCCCCGGACCCCCCCGGAGCTGCCGCTGGGCTGAGACCCCACAGACTCGTGACAGCGGTGGCACATCTCGGTGGCTCCCCACGGCCATCGCCGGCTCTTTAGCCGCTGTCCGTCAGTTGCCGGAGCCGCGTGCGCTGCCCGGCCCCCCCCCCGCGCCCCCCCGGCACGCCGGGAGCCAACTGGCAGCCGGTCAAACTACCAGCTGGGCCGGCTGCCAGGGCCCCGCGCCAATACCACCTCCCCGCTCCTTAACTCTGTCGGCCCTCGCTGCGGCCGCCCAGGTGGGGACGCGGACGCCGGCGTGCCGCGGGGCAGCGGGGAGCCCCCCCACTCCCACCTCACCGGGGGGGTCTGTTTAACCGGGGCTGCGTGCGCTGCCCACGGGGGTCCCCACCGCAGGAGGGGAGCGCAGCCCCTCGCTCCTCAGCGGTGACACGAGCTGGCCTGGCCTCAGCCTGGCCCCTGACACAGGGAGGGGGTCCGCAGCCTGGCACGAGCTGCCCCAGGCCACCCTGAGCCCCCCATTGCAGGGGGTTGAGCCTGGTCCCCGCGGATGCCCAGGGGGCACGCTGCTGGCTGTGGCCCCCCACGCTGTGTGCCAACTGTGAGCTTGTGCCATGACCACCGAACCCCGTCTGTGTGGGCATTGGCTGGACGTCACCCACCGGCACCGGGCAGAGCCCCAGCCACCTCCCAGCCACCCCACAGGGCCACCCTGCCCTCCCGCCCCGCCTGCTGCCCCCCCATCGCTGCCCCGACGCCCGCTCACCTTCGTGGGAGTGCGAGAACCAGATCTGGGAGGTGCCGGAGTGGGGACCGCGGAAAGCCGGCTCCGGGGGGGAGGCGGTGGGGCCGGCGGGGTGGCTGGGTGCCCCCGAGCCCAGGCCGCTGCTCAGGAAGCCCCCCATGAAGGAGGAGGCGGGCGCGCTGCCCATCAGGCTGCTGCCGGCTGCGGGGTGAGAGGAGAGAGTCAGGGGGGGCTGCCCACACCCCCCACCCCGTGCCCACCACGCGAGGGGCACCGCTGCCCTGCCCTGACCCGTGTGCGCGCCCTGGGCACGCATATGCCGGCACATGGGAGGCTTGGCACACGCGTGTGGCACCCCACGCTGCTGCTCTGCCCCTGGCTCTGGCACCGGCTGCCCCCCGTGCTGGGATGAGCACCGGAGCCCGGGCTGTGCCGTGCTGTGCCAGGGCGAGCCGGGCCATCCTGCCCCCAGCACAGGCAGCTGGAGCCCTGCCGGTGCCCGGGAGGTGGTGGCAGGGAGGTTGGGGACACAGGGACAGTTGCCTGTGACCGGGGCAGCAGGTCCCTGGGGCCGGGACGCCGCAGCGGGGGGGGCAGAGCTGCATGTGTGTGCACATACGTGTGTGCACGCGTGTGCAGGGAGGGGACGGCGCACAGGGAGGGCATGGGCAGCGCAAGGGGGGCAGCCCCCCCCCGACCTCAGCGGCCATCCCCACAGCCCAGGGGCCCGGGTGGGAGCCAGGGGGAGCACCGTGGCCACCCGTCCCCTCCGCGGCACGGCTCGGCCCCGCGCGGTGCGGAGGAGCCGGGGCTGGCCGGCCGCCCGGCCGGGGCAGGAAGCGACGCCGCGCTCTCTAAGCCGGCCCACGCTCCGCGGCTAATCCCTCCGGGATGCCTCCGGGATGAGTGTCGGGATGTGGTTTCAGGCAGCTCGCTCCTTCCTGCGCCGGGACCCAGCCCGGGCAGGGGCCGCGTGGGCCGGGGGCACGGCCGCACCCAGCCCGCGGCCCTGGGAACCGGCACTGGCCGCTGCCCCCCCCGCGCTGGCACGCACCAGGGGGACGGGTGGGCACGTCCCACCGGTCACGCCAACGCCATCCCGGTACCGCCCCGGTGTGCCCCCCGAGCCGGGTGACCCCGCGGCGGGGCGTGGGGCCGGCAGCGTGCCGGCGGCTGTGCTGGGCAGGAAGCCGAGGGTTCCAGAACGAGCCTTTTCTGGAAGCTGTGAAACAGGCTGTGAAAAAAAAATACCCCCCCCACAGCGGATGGCAGCAGGACCGCGCTGGCACAGAGCGTCCCGGTGGGACTGGGGGGCCGCGGCCGCGCTCCCCGCACCTCCCACCGCTGACTCACGCCCGCTGGCACGGCCGGGTCCCCCGGCACACGCTGGTTCCCACCCGCCTCGCACGCCCCGGCCCTTCACTCGGTCATGGCACGGCTTGGCACGACATGGCACAGCTTGGCACAGCTCGGTGAGAGCAGCCCCCCACTCTGCCCCCTCTGTCCGCCCCCTCCGTCCTCCTCCTGAGACCGGGCACAACTCATGTCACGTGTGAGCCAGCAGTGTCAGAGCAGCCTCGTGCCGCGGCTGGCACAGCGCCGTGGGGCCGGGTGCCAGCACGGGGCAGGTGGGCAGCGGGGTCCCACCCCGGCCCCCCCCCCGCACTGACCCCCGGCAGCGTCATCCCGGGAACTCCCTGGCCGGGCTCCCCGCGGTCAGCACCGTGACTCAGCCCCACCGGCACCGCTCCTGGCTCCGGCACCGGCACAGCCGGCAAGAAAATCCCCCCCGCCGGGCGCCAGCGGGCAGGGAAGGGTGCCCCCAGCCCCGGCCACCGGCCCTGGGTGGATTTTGGGGGGCTCTGAGGGGCTTTGCCCCTCGTGCCCATGCCAGGAACTCTGGCACAGCTACACAGGCACCGCGCTGGCCCCGGCCACCCCACAAGCGTCCCGGCACCGCCCTGGTCATGCCGTACTCTCCCCCCCACACCGAGCCGGTGGGTTTTGGGGCTGGCAGCACCCGGGACCCCCCGAACGGGGCTGGGAGGACGCAGCGGCCGCAGGAAAGGGATAAGTTATTTCGGGGCTCCATTTCGAGGGGCTGCAGGCCCCCCCCTCCTCGAAACGGAGCCCTGGGTGCAGTGACGGTGCCCGGGTCCCCGTGGCGGCGGCGGGGACGTGCGCGGGGTGCCGGGTTGGGTTACACCCTCGGCTATTTCGGGGCTGGAACATTCCTAGCGGGGCCGGGGGCCGCACACGGAGACGCCGGGAGCTGGCAGGGAACCCCCCGGGCCGGGCACCCCGGACCCCCTCACCCCACCACGCGCTTCGCAACCCCCCCAGCAGCCCCTCGAAATATTCAGCAAATAGGAAATTAGCGTCATATAATTTCCTCGGTGTCATAATTTAAGATGAATCCATATTGTTACGGCACTAAATAAACGCCGTAACGCGGCTCCAACGAGCTTGACCGAGCGCCAGCAGCACAATTAAAACGTTATCCGGCGGGTGATCACGCGGCCGCCGCGCCGAGCGCCGCTCGCAAGCTGTCGGCTCCGGCAGAGGGACGGGGAGGCCGGAGCTGCCGAGGGGCTGCCGCACGCCGGCACGGTCACCGGGGCTGCGTGTGCACGGGGCTGGCACGGGGCTTGCACGGGGCTTGCATGGCCGGTGCACCCAGCTTGCACGCTGCTCCGTGCATGCTCCTTGCACACACGACACTCACAACTCGCACACCCAACACATGTGACTTGCACGCCCGATACACACAAGTTACACACCTGACACACGTGACTTGCACGCCTGACACACGACTTGCACGCACGACACACACGACTTACATACCCAACACACGACTTGCATGCCTGATACACACAACTTACCCAACACACGACTTACACACCCGACACACGACTTGCACGCCCGATACACACAACTTATACACTCAACACACAACTTACACACCTGACACGCACGACTCGCACGCCTGACACACACGTGACTTGCAAGCCCAACATACGTGACTTGCTTGCCCGATACACACAACTTACACACCTGACACACATGACTTGCACAACCGACACACACGACTTACACACCCAACACACGTGACTTGCACGCCCGATACACACAACTTACACACCCAACACACGACTTACACACCTGACACATGACTTACACACCTGATACACGTGACTTGCACGCCTGATACACACGACTTACCCAACACACACGACTTGCACGCCTAATACATGTGACTTGCACACCCGACATACGTGACTTGCACACCCAACACGCGGCTCGCAAAGCCCAGAGGCCATTTTGGGAGTAGCCGCGGGCCCGGCCCGGGCTGGGGTGACGCGAAGGAGGGCCCAGGGGGTCCTGGCGTCGCAGCCCCGCACACAGGGACCAAGCACGGGGACCCCCCCGGGATCCCCCCAAAACTTAGGGCCCGCGGTGACCCCGTCTCCCCTGTGACCCCCCCAAAGCGTCGCACCCATGGGGGTCCCCGTGCACCGAGCAGGAGGGAGCTGCCCCCGGGGGGCTGTGAGGACTCATCCCCCCCTTCCCGTCCCCCCCTTCCCTCGGGGGCCAGGGGACGCATGCAGCGGGGTCAGATTCTGCCCCAGGGGGGGCAGGGGGCAGGCAGGGGGGGCAGGCAGGGAGCAGGCAGGGGGGGCAGGCAGGGCTGCGCTGTGCCCATCTGTTTCGTTTTAGGGAGCGGATGAAGAACCCCTCCAGGGATGGGATCACTGGGCCAGTGTTTATTTCCCACCAGGGCGGGGGCCGGGGGGGGCACAGCCAGTGTGAATCCCCGCGGAGTCACCCCCTCGCCAAAGCCGCTGCGTGTATTTTCCGCCGTCGCTCCCCCCTCGGCTGTCACGTATCGCTGCCGGGAGAGGAACCGGCTGCGGGGGGGGGGGGGGACGGGGACATCCCGGGCTGAGGGGTCCCAGAGGGGCACCAAAATGCTCCGTGGAGCCCATCCTTCAGCCCCGAGCCCACTGGGCTTGGCCCACGGAGCGTGGTGGCGGCACTGCCCCCGGCACGGGACCCCCCAGCTCAGGCAGCCCCAGGGTTGCAGGGGTGGGAAGCAGCCCGGGGTGCAGAGACCCCCCGCATCCCCCAGCCTGGGGGCAGCACCGGCGGTGACCGGGGGCCCTGGCACGCAGCGGCGGCTCCGCACAGATCCAGCCCATCGCTAACGGAGAGACGGAGCCGCTCCGGGGTAACCCCCCGGGATCGGGGGGTCTCGGCAGCCCGCTCCTCCCGCCAGCCACGCGCGTGGCCACCCCGGCACAAGCGCGGCTAACGAGGAGCAGACGAGTTAATCCCCAAATCTGTTTTAACTTTGACACCTACTTTTTAAAATGCGGCGCACGCGGTGGCGCAGCCGGGCCGGCACGCCGCGCCGAGGGGGAGCAGGGAGCTGCCGTGGCCGTGCCGGTGCCGTGGCCCCCCAGCCCCTCATCAGACCCCGTCCTCGATGCGGAGAGGCTGCAGCGCTGGCAGCCAGCCCCACGCCACCACCCCGGCCGGGGGCCGCCGTCCCCACCTGCCCCCCCGCCGTCCCCTCCCTGGCCGTGCCGGGGAACCGCGGAGCACCCGGCCTGCAACTTAATCCGGGGAGGGGGACAGCTGCGGGAGCCCAGACGGCCCCAGCGCCGCGCCACCGGCACACACACCGGCACCGCCACAGCCAGCGTCACGCCTGCACCGGGACGCAGACCAGCCCTGGTTTGCAGAGCGGCAGCACCGGGGTCAATCCGGTGCCGACCGGGCTGCACACTGGCACTGCCACGGCACCGGTGCTCCCGGCAGAGCCGGACGCTGGTGCGAGGCCCCACATCGCACCATGATCTCCGCCACGGCGACGAACCGCCCGACACGATCTCCACCCTCCATCGGTCCATAAAAATGCCACAAGGGCAAAAATCGAGGCCCCCGGCGTGAAGCAGGGGCTGGGCCGAGCCTCTGCCACAGCCCCCCACCCCCCTGCCCGCGGGGGGGACCCTCGGCCCTGCTCGGCACAGCCACAGGCCCACAGCCCCCAGCCAGGCCGTGCCCGCGGGGGTCCCCGTCCCCGCCAGCACCGGGCAGGCCCGTGGCTCCCCGCGCTCCGGCCCCCAGCGCCGTCTCCCGCCGTCATTTGCATGGTCCCGGTGCCAAAACCAGGCGCGAACCGAAGCATTTGTTTGCAATAACCGCGCGGCCCTGAATTATGGCTTTAATAAAATCAGGCTCAACAGTTTTTATCTCCCCTTCCCAGGGCGGCCTCCGGCCCCCGGCGCTCGGCAAAGGCTCCTGGGAGGTGTAGTCCGGCCCGTGGCCGGGAGCCATGTGGGGGAGCACGGCCAGAGCCCCCCCCTCCCTAGCTCGGTGCCCCGGGGCTGCCGCGTGCCGCGCTGGCCGTGCCGCTGCCGCCCGGCAAACCGCGGGCTGGCTTTATGTGCTGGGTGGGGTAATTATCAATCATCGGCGTTAATTACCGCTCCGCGCGCTGCCACAGCTCCCGGCCCCGTGGCACGGCCGCACCGTGGGGACGCCGGGGTGCCGGGCCCGGGGACCCCCCTCCTGCCAGCACCGGCACCGCGCTGGGCACTAAATTATCATTTTTATTCGCTCGAGCAACGTTCCCGGAGGCGCGGGAGCCTCCGAGCGCGGCTCGCCGGGAACAGCTCCGGCTGTGCCGGCCCTGCCAAAGCCGGGAATATTTTTAGCTCTTTCTGTTGTTGGGTTTGGCTTCTCCTTTTTTTTTTTTTTTTTTTTTTTCCCTTTTTTTTTTTTTTTTTTTTTAATGGCGAGTTTCTGCCGGGGTATTTTTAGCCGGATCCATGTTATTTTAACAACCTCCGTTGCATTTGGGCTCCCATGTGCCGCCCAGGCCCCGGCGGGTGCGAGGGGTCCGGCTGCCACCGCCGCAGGGACACGGCCACGCCGAGAAGCCAGAGGGAAGCCAGTGTCACCCCAGCACCGGCATCCCCCGGGGATCCCCCACAGGCCACCGCGAGCCAGAGACGGGCCGAGCCCCCGCCCTGGTCCCTCACCCTGAGGACAGGCACCGAGCCCCGACCCGGGCCCCCCACACCCAGGGGGCAGCCCCCCCCAGCCGGGCGGTGGTGCCGGGGGGCCCGGCCGCAGCACCAGGGCCGCCAGCACAAAGCGAAACCGCCCCGGCCGTGGGCCCGATCCGGCGCCGCCTCCCCTGCAACCCCCCAGTGCCCCCCGCTTTCCGCCTCCTTCCAGGATCTGTGGGCCCCCACCACCCCCCCCGCGCCGTCCCGGCCGTGCCCCCCGCCCTAATCCACGCACTAATTGTAATCCCATTAAAGCAGATATAATTTTATTAGTATTCACAGCTCATCAAGGCGGCGACAATAACCGGCGCTGCCGCCGTGCCGCGGCGAGAAAACCGCCTGCGCCGCCGGGAAGCGGGGGGCCCCGGGCAGCGCCGTGCCGAGCCGGCAACGCCGCACACCGGATCCGGCCCCGCTCCCGCTTCGGCTCCGTCCTGAGCTCGGCGGCAGCAGAGACCAGCTCCCCGCTGCCCCTGCGCCCTCCGAGCCCCCCCGTGCCGTGCACCCTGCTTTAGGCACCCTGCACCCCGCTTTAACCCTGCCCGGCTGCCGCCACACACAAAGCTGAGCGGGCAGCGCACGCCGTGGATGCCGGCACAGCGGCCAGATCCAGGAGCCCCGTCCCGGTGCCGGCGCGGTTGGCCGTGCCACGCTCGGCCATGCCGTGCTGGGCCGTGCGCCGCGCTTTTGTCCGTGTCCGGCAGGACGGCAGCTGCAGGGGGGGACGCAGGCGCCGCGCTTTTGTCCGTGTCCGGCAGGACGGCAGCTGCAGGGGGGGACGCAGGCGCCGCAACCCCCTTCTCACCCTGACACTTCGGTGCTTTATACAGAGCCGGGGTTTGCCGGCCTTTCCCCGCTGCCGCACCACGGCATCGCCGCGCCGGCCCCGCACATAACGGCCTCCTTGTTCGCCCAGAAAGCCCTTCCTTGTTCAGGCACCGGGACCTCGCCGGGCCGGCCCGGGGGTCACACTCCTCCCACGCCAGCAGAGCAGGCAGGCGGGGAGATGCCCCCCGTGTGCGTGAGCCCCCCAACACCCACCCCCCAAACCACCGGGCGCGGTGACAGCGGGCGCAGCACAAAGGGGAGGCCGAGCCTCCCGGTGCACCGGGCCCCCCGCGCCCCTCCCGGCCCCCTGCGCGGCGGCGTCCGCCCCGGCCCCTCTGACCTGTGTGCGTGGCCATGGAGATGGGCGCCGGGAAGTACTTGGTGGGCTGGAAGTGTCCGGGGGGCTGCACGGCTCCGTGCGCCGAACCCGCCACGCGCCCCGCACCGTGCCGGTGGCCCAGGCTGCCCCGCTCCGACAGCAGCCGCGGCGGGGGCGCGAAGTCACGGCCGTCCATGCCGGGGGCACCCACCGGCCCGCACGCTGCCCACGGGGGGCACGGCGGGACGCCGACGCGGCTCCTGGGCACGGCCGGCGATGCTCAGCGCCGCGGCAGGCCCGGTTCGGTGGCGGCGTGCCGCGCTCCGCGCCGGGGCTCCCGGCTCATCCTCCGCTCCTGGCGCAAGGGAGAGAAAGGAGAGGGTGAGAGCGCGGCCGGGCCGGGGGGTGACAGCCCCCCACGTCCCCGTGCACGGCCCCCCGCTCCCCGGGTCCCCCGTACACACCGGCACCACCCGCGCCCCGATTTCCCCGTGAACCCCGGAGCGCAGTCCACCCCCCCCCAGTTCTCCCATACCCCCGGTTCGCCGTCCCCAGTTTCCCCAGTGCACGGCCTCCCCCGTTTCCCCGGTGCTCCCGGAGCACGGCCCCGGCCTTCCCACCCGCCCCCGGTTCCCCGGTGCTCGGCCCTTTTCTCCTCCCCGCCGCTCGGGCCCGGGTCCCCCCGCTGCACAGGCCCCTAATTCTCCCGGCTGCTCGGGCTCCGTTTTACCCCGATTCCCTCCCGGTGCACGGACCGTATTTCCCGGTGCTCGGAGCCCGGTTGCCCTCGCTCTCCCCGGGGCACGGGCCCCGTTCCCCGGCGCACGGCGCCCTCCTCGGCCCCGGCCTCTCCGCTGCACCGGCCCCGCTCCCCGGTGCCTCCCCGCCGCACGGCGCCCTCCTCGCCCCGGTTCCCCCGGGCTGCACGGCCCCGGTTCCCGCCGCACGGACCCTCCTCTCCCCGCTTTCCTCCGCCCCGGGTTGCCCGGCCGCCTCTCCCCGGTGTTCGGGGTCCCCCCCTCTCCCCGGTGCACGGCCCCGGTGCCGGTTCCCAGCCCCACGGAGCCCGCCCGGTAACGCCGGGCCCGCCGGGGCATTGTTCTCGGCAGCGCCGGGGCCGGTGGGCCCGATCCGGCGGAGAACCCGCGGCTGCCGGGGCCGGGCCGGGCCCGCTGTGAACAAAGGGGCGCGGAGCAGCGAGCGCGGCCGGGGGCCCCCGGGCTCCCCCCCGGTCCCCGGGGCCGCTGCGGGCGGCGGAGCGAGCGCGGCCGTATTGTCGTGGAGGGCGGCGGGGCGGCGGAGGGCAGCCCCGGGGACAGAGGCAGCCGCGCAGAGCCCCGAAACCGGGTGTGTTTTTAAAAATAAAATTGAAGAAAAGCACCGTAAAAAGGGGGATTTTGTAAAGGGGAAAACATTCAACGCAAAAATATTAACGGGGAATAATTAGAGGTGAAAACATTTGATGCAAAAAAATTTAATGAAGAAAAAGATCCAACGCAAAAAAAATGTTTTAATGCACAAAATCTTCAGGCAGGAGATTTTTAAGGCGACGATTTTTTTAAGGTTAAAAATATTGTGATGTAAAAAAAAAAAATAAGAATGTAAAAAATATATATTTTGACGCAAAAAAGAAATGAACGCCAAAAATATTTTAACGCAAAAAAAAAAAAAAGCAAAAAATATTTGAATGCCAAAAAAAATTAATGCAAAAAAAATAAAAATTAAGGCGATAAAAAAAATAATAACATCAAAGCGCAAAAAAAAAAAAATAAAATAAAATTAAAATATACCCCCAAAGCGCCCCCAACCCACCCGCGCAGTTACTTACCGGCGGGGCGTTCCGAGTGCGGTCCCGCCGGCGCGGAGCGGCCCTGGCGGGGTGCGCGGGGTGCGCAGCGTGCTCCTGCCGGTGCCCGTGCACTGCCCATGCACCGGCTGCTCCTGCAGCAAAGGGAACCGGAGGGGGGGGGGGGTGGAAAGAGAAAAGGGGGGGGGTAAAAAACAAGGGGGGGGGGGGGGACCCCGCCGCGCCTCCCCGCTCACGCCGCGCACTCCGCCGGGGCGACGCGCCCCGCATGCTAATAAGCGCGTGCCCCGCGCGCCCCTCCCTGATTGGCCGCCGCGCGGCGCTCGCGCCCCGCCGGCTTTAATCCCCTCCCCTTTTTTTTCCCCCCCTCTCCCCCTTTCCTCCCCATTCACTCCCGCTGACGTCAGAGCGCCCCCCCCTCCATCGCCCAATAGGCTGGCGCGCCCCCTCCCCTCCCGCCAGCCGCCTGACCAATCAGAAGCCGGCGCGCGGGGAGGGGTGAGGCCGCTGGAGTGGCGGCGCTTTAATTCAAGCCCGGATGGATGAATGGGGAGGGTGGAGCGCGCATGCGCAGTGCGGCGTCGCGCGGGGCGGGGGTTGCGTTGCAGCGGGGGTTGCATTGCATGCAACCCCCGCCCCCGGCGGCTGCTGATTGGCTGGCCTTCCGCCAGCCCGCTGTCAATCACGCAGTGTAAACAAGCCGCCGATTGGGCGGCCCCTGCGAACGGCGATGACGGGCCCCGCGCGAGGTTTCAAGGCGGCCCCTGAGCGGGTTGGGGGGGGGCGGTTTCTAGGCTCCCCCACACGCCCCCCCCACCTCAACGCACCGGGTGGACCCCGAGGCCCGGGAGCGATCAAAGGCGGCGGAGAGACGGGAACGGGCCGGAGTCCGGCACCGGCGGTGGTCTTGGGGGGTCGTGCGGTGTAAGGTGAGGGTGTAATGTTGGGGGGCTGTGCTGGGGGGGGGGGGGAGTGCGGTACTGGGGGGGGCGCGCGGTGCGGTGTTACGGGGGGAGATTGCAATGGTGGGGGGTCGTGCGGTGCGGGGTGGGGGGGGGCGATGTTGGGGGGCTGTGCAGTGTGTGTGGGGGGGGTGTGCGGTGCTGGGGGGGCCATGCGGTGCGGGGTGGGGGGGGGGCGATGTTGGGGGGCTGTGTAATGTGTGTGTGGGGGGGTGTGCGGTGCTGGGGGGGGTCGTGAGGTGCGAGGTGGGGGGGTGCGATGTTGGGGCTGTGCAGTACTGGGGGGGCCAGGCGATGCGATGTTGGGGGGCTGTGCAGTGTGTGTGGGGGTGTGCGGTGCTGGGGGGGGCCATGCGGTGCAAGATGGAGGGGTGCAATACTGGGGGGCTGTGCAATGTGGGGGGGTGCAATACTGGGGGGTTGTGCAGTGTGGGGGGGTGCAATACTGGGGGGCTGTGCAGTGTGGGGGGGTTGCAATGCTGGGGGGGGCGTGCGGTGCAAGGTCGGGCGGAGACTGCAATTATTGAGGGGCTGTGCAGGGTGAGAGGGGCCGTGGGCTGTGCCCCCCCCCAGGGCTGTGCCGCGGGCAGGGGGGCGAGCAGGCAGCGAGGCCGAGGAGCCGGTACCGGGAGCGGCAGCGCCTGCCGCCGCGGGTCCCCGTCAGGGCGCTGCGGTGGTGGGTTGTTTTTTTTTTTTTCAAAATAAAAGGACGTAATTGATTGAAAATGCTCAAATAAATCCAAATAACTTGTAAAAGCGATTAGATTACAAGGGAGCTATTCATTACGGCGGGATGACAATCGAGTTAGGAGGGCGAGTGGCCGGGGGACGCGGCACAGCCCGTGGGGACCCTCCGGCACCGCAGCCGCCCCGCACCCCAGCACCGCACGGACAGACCTGCGGACACCAGGACACACGGACGTGGCACACGGCCCAGCGCTCACGCAGCCCGGGGATGGGGCACAAGGAGGGACTGCAGGGACAGCCTGCGGGGACAGCCCTGGCACCCGCGCTGGTGCACGGGGACGTGCAGCTGCAGCGGGGAGCGATGCCCGGGGACACACGGACACACGGACGGAGGGACGCGGGATCACGCAGTGAGCACGGAGGCAGCGCACACCCGGCCCCCTCCACGGCTGCGGTGTGAAGGCCGCGGTGCCAGGGATGAGCACCGCGGTGCCGCAGGCCCATGGGCGCAGCAGGGGTTTCTCCTCCACCCAGGTGAGGAGCGGGGTGGGGGGGACACGCTGGGACCCTCCGGGGATGGACCCTCGCTGTCCAGCCGCCCCAGCACCCCCCCTCCCTGCGTGCTGCCCCCCAAAAATCTCTTTTTCTTCCTCATTTTTTTTCCCTGGGGTGTTTCAATGCAGCTGCTGGGGCTGAGCGTTCTGGCCGGCACGGGCTGAGCTCCGTGGCCGCGTCCGGCGCTTCCCTTCTCCTGGGGAAACCTGCTGCGGGGAGCGGGGCTGGGGAGCATCCTCCTGCTGTAAAACATCCTCGTAGATCCCTTTCCATCTGGGAAAAGGCTCCAGCCTGATAAATAACGTTAGGGGTTAACCCAGCGCAGAGAATCGTGACCGAACGGCAGCACCGGGCAAATCCCGGCGTGGGGGTAACGCTGTGCCGGGTGCCAGCGGCGCGGTGGGTCAGGGCCGGCACGTTGCTGGGCTGCTGGTGGTCAGGGAGCGCTTGGAACCAGTTTCTTACTGAAAAAAAAAAACCCAAAAAGCGTCTGTGAGGCTTTTCCTTCCCCCAGTGAGCACCGGGGAGGTGGGAAGGGGCCAGGGAAACCCCCCGACCCCAGTGCTGGGTGGGAAGGGGCTGGGAGAACTGGGGCCCCCCCATGGGTCCAAGGCTGATGAATGAAATGAGCTGAGCTGAGTGCAATTAAAGGCAGTTTAATGATGCCCCCCCGTCCCTGGCCCCACAGCCGCCTTTGTCCATGCCTGGGGTGGCCTCGCTGGGACCGGAGACAAAGGGCGGCGGAGGGGGGGCACGGTCTGCGGAGCCCCGGACGGGGCTCCGCAGACCGTGCCCCCCCTCCGCCGCCCATTGCCGGGGCCGTGCCGAGCTTTGCCCCCATCCCGGGGCTTGGTGGGGGGCACGGAGCCTCAGCTGCTTTGGGGTCCCAAGGTAAAAGGGAACTTAAGTCCCATTAACCGCCCCATTGTATCGGCCGTGGTAATAATCGGGTTTGCTAATGCAATTGGTGCCGCGCCGCGAAAATCCTGCTGGAAAATGTATTAGAGCAATTATCCGTCTCGCTCCGCAGCCGGGTGGAGCATTAATATTCAATTTTGATGTGGAAGTCCTATTATGTTAATGACTTCGGTGACAAAAGTCGTTAATGGGAGACTTTGCCTCGATGGCGCGGCGTTAGCCGGGGTGAATGCCACCGGTGCGGCGCGGTGGGATCGGACGGTGCACGCCGCGAGGGCGGCGGGTCGGTGCCGTGGGGGCAGCTGGGCTGGGCCCCCTCCCCAGCCCCGCACGGGCCCTTGTGTCTTAGGCTGAGCAGCCTCTTTGCCCGGTGCTGCCGGTGCACGGGGCTGTGCTGGGGGGCACGGTGGCAGCGGGGTGTGCCGGGGCCGCGGGGAGGATTAGCCGCGCTGCGGCGCATCCGGCAGCGGCGCTCCCTCTGCCGCAGATGCCCTCCTTTGTTCTCTCCCCGAGCCGGGGGAGATGCACCGGTGCTTCCCCGCCTGCCGGCGAGCGCGGCGGTGCCGGCCCGGGGATTGCCAGCGTCCCTGCCGCCCCTGGTGGCACCGGGGCTGCCCCCGTGCCTGGCTGCTGCGCTGCTGCTGCTGCGGTTTGGGCAACATCGTAGGCCTGGACGGACAGACGGACGGCTCCTTCTTGGGCTGTGGCGGAGAGGTGCGGGCAGCCGGCCCTGGAGGCACAGGCTGGTGTGGGGGGACACGGGGAGGGGGACAAGAAGCGCGGCCAACCCGGCGGTGGGGGCAGCACCCCTCGCTCCAGCCAGCACCGGCCACCGCCGCGGCTCCCGCACAGGCATGGCAGCGCCCGCTGTGACGGGGCGTCCCGCAGCGCTGGAGGGCATCGGAACCGTCCAACCCGGGAGCCAGGAGCTGCCTGTGATGGTAAAACCGACCGTGACCTTCATCTCGGCAGCAAAGGGCTCATCTCGAGCAGCCGTGCCCGGGAGTGACAACCCGCCGGTGGTGCCGTGAGCGCGGGCCGGCAGCGGGCAGCCCTATGGCACAGGCACCCAGACCCCCACCACGACAGCACCCACGGACCCGGGCGCAGCGGGCAAGTGGTGCCGCAGGTGTCCGAGCACGGCGTGGCCCAGCTGCCGCCTCTGCTGCCGTGTGTGCTCGGGGCCAGCCCTGGCCCAAGACCCACCCGGGATGGCGGGGCTGGGGCTGCTCCTCACCACGGGCCCCCGGGGTCTGGGGGGCAGGAGGGGGCTGAGCCGGTGCCAGCGGCCACGGCAGCGTCAGCACACGGGGGCAGGCGGCCTGGCAGGGACAGTGCACGGCCGGGCACGTATCCCCGGGGCTGCCGGGGACACGGGCACCGTCCTGGGGACACGGCACCCTGCTTGGGACCCGCGGGGTGCTGGGGGTGCCCGGAGCACCGGGCCCCGGGGTGCCCGTCGGCAGGGCTCGGTGCTCCCGTGACGGGGGGGGCGCTCAGAGGCGCGGGGAGCGCCGGGGCCCGGCCCGTCCCATCCCGTCGCTGCCCGGTGCCCCGGGACCGGCGGCGGCGGCGGCGGCTCCGCGCGCACGTGGCCGGGCCGGGCCGTACCCAGCCGCCCCGCCCCGCCCCTCTCCCCGCGCTCCCATTGGCCAGCCCTTCCCCTTCCCGCACGCCCATTGGCCCCGGCGCCCTCCACAAACAAAGGCCGGCGCCCGCGGGGGGCCCAGCGCGCCGTCCTGATTGGCGGAGCCGTGGCGAGGGGGCGGGACGAGGAGGGGCGGGATAAGGCGGGGGCAGGCCCCGCCCACCGAGCCGCGCCCGCTGCCTTATAAGGGGCGGGGCGGGGCGCGCCCATTCATGCGCGCAGGGGGGGCGGGCCCGCCGCGTGGCTCCGCCCACTCCCGCGGTGCGGGCTGCGGGGCTCGGTCCCACGGCGCAGCGCGGGTGGGTGCGGGAGGACCGGCCCGGTACGGCACGGTACAGCACGGCACGGTAAGGCCCGGTGCATGTGTCACGCGTGGGTGGGGTGCCAGGGCTCGCGTGCACGCGGTGGCCCGTGTCCCGCGTGTGCGTGGCCGCCCGTGTGCCCCCCGCGGGGGCCTGCGGGCCAGCGGCGGGTTCGGCCCGTGCAGACCCCCCAGCCCGGGGTCTGCATCGCCCCAGACAGCCCGGGGCCGGCCCGGGCAGCACCGGCTGCCCCACGGCCTGGGGACACTCGCCCCACGGCGAGCACCGGCTGCGGGGCCCCACGGCTCCCGGCCTGGGACACTGGGGTGACCCCGGCGGGGCCACCGCAGCCCCCTGCCTCCCCCAGGGCGGTTGGGTTTAACGCACGCGGTTTCTCGCCCGGAGGAGTCCGGTCCCTCTCCCGCATCGCCCTGATCGTGCCCATAAATTTCTTTACGTTTCCAACCTGCCGGCGACTCGCGTGACACGCGGCGGCTGCCAGCCCGCGCCGCGGAGACGGCGTGAACTTTAGTCCCTGAGCAATTAAGGTGCCTGAAACTGCGCTTCATTAATGGTTGTTATGCAATAAAAGCGATAAAACTGCCCTTATTTGCAATATAAAAACGCAATTTGTTTTAATTTATGTTTTTCAATACTCGCCGCGTTGTTGCTGGGCTCCGCCAGGCAGCTGGCACCGGGGCCGGCCGCGGCGGGAGGCCCCCGGCGTCCCCCCAACAGGGTGCACGAGGGTGCTGGGGCGGGGGAGCGAGGGGGGCACCACGGGGGGCATCGGGGCTCCCCAGGAGCCTGAGCAGCACCCAGCACCCAGCTTGGGGTGCAGCCCCGGTGCCAGGCTGGGTGTCCCGGTCGTGTCCCCCCAGCGCCATGCGCGGTGCAGGTGGTGCTGGTATGGAGAGTGCGGCTGTGCCACAGCGCTGCCAGGGGACACTGGCAGCTGGGCACTGGCCCATGGGCCACCACGGGTGCCTGCCACCGGGATGGGCTGTTTCTGGAGGGGATGCTCATGCCCATGGTGTTCCCAGGGCCTGGGATGGGGCCGGGGAGGAGAGCACCCGGCACGGCCAGGGAAGCCGGTGGCAGCGTGCCAGCCTCCAGTCCAGGGCTGTACTGGGAGCCCTGGGGCTGTACTGGGAGCCCCGGGACTCTGCATGCCCGGTCAGGTCAGCCCGTGCTGGTGGGTGTCCCAGCCCCTGCGTGCCCCGTTCTGCACCCACAGCCGGGGTGCGGGAAGGGCTGTGGGCAGCACCGGCCCCGGGCTGGCCCCGGTGGCCAGCGGTGGCCAGCCCGCGGCGCGGGGCCACGTGCAGTCCGTGTATTCGGTAGCCGGAGCTGATGGGTTGCAGGCGAGCGGCCGCAGGTGGTTTGGGTTGCGGCGGCGCTGGGGACATGGCGATTGGAAACACATTGTCCCGGCGGCACCGGCCGGCACCGCGTGGCACCGCGTGGCACCCGAGCTGTCCCCAGCCCGGCCCGCGCCGGCGGCTCCGCTCGTGCCGGTGCTGCAGCCGCACCGTGCCCCCGAGCTGGCACTCGCTACCCACGCTGGTGACAGGGTCGGGGTCCGCGGGGGTGGCTGAGCGGGGGCTGCTCCCCCGGCACCCCCGTCCCACGGCTCGGTGCTCACCGCCGGCTCTCGGCGCTTGCCGGGGCTCCCGGCTGCTGGCAGCTCTGCCCTCCCCGGGGCTGCTCGGGCACCCACGTGTGGGAGATGCCCGGCCCCAGCCCCACACCGGCACCCCCAGCCAGTGGGCACACGCTGCAGGGTGCTCCTGGCCCCGTAGTGTGCGCACACGCGTGTGCCTGTGGGCGCCTGCACACGTGGGCGTGCGGGCGTTGGCACAGACACGCGGGCGTGCACGTGCATTTGCACATGTGTGCGGGGTGGGTGCGTGTTCGCACGGGGGGTGGCCCTGTGTGGGGACAGGGGCTGGGGCAGCTTTGGGGGGGGCACAGGGGCCTCGCGGTGTGTCGGTGGGGGCACAGGGGAACCCCCCCAGCACTCAGGGGTCCCCTGCCCTGCAGCCCAGGTACCATGTTCCATGTCCAGGTGCCACGTCCCGTGTCCAGGTGCCATGTCCTGTACACGGGTGCCATGTCCCATGTCCGGGTGCCACATCCCATACTCGGGTACCACGTCCCATGTCCAGGTGCCATGTCCCATGTCCGGGTGCCATATCCCGTACCCAGGTGCCACTTTCCGTGTCCGGGTGCCATATCCCGTACCCAGGTGCCACGTCCCGTACCCAGGTGCCATGTCCCATGTCCGGGTGCCACATCCCGTGTCCGGGTGCCATGTCCCATACCTGGGTACCATGTGCCATACGTGGGTACCATGTCGTGTCTGGGTGCCACCTCCCGTGTCTGGGTGCCACGTCCCGTGTCCGGGTACCACATCCCCTACGCAGGTACCATGTCCTGTGTCCAGGTGTCACGTCCCATACACGGGTGCCACGTCCTGTGTCCAGGTGCCACATCCCATGTCCAGGTGCCACGTCCCATGTCTGGGTGCCATGTCCCGTATGCGGGTGCCACATCCTGTGTCCAGGTGCCACATCCCGTACGCGGATACCACGTCCTGTGTCCAGGTGCCATGTCCCATGTCCGGTGCCACATCCCGTACGTGTGTACCACATCCCGTGTCTGGGTGCCACGTCCCATGTCCGGGTGCCACATCCCGTACCCAGGTACCACATCCCGTGTCCAGGTGCTACGTCCCATGTCCGGGTGCCACATCCTGTGTCCAGGTGCCACGTCCTGTACCCGGGTACCACATCCTGTGCCTGGGTACCACGTTCTGTGTCCAGGTGCCACGTCCCTTGTCCGGGTGCCACATCCCGTACCTGGGTACCACATCCCATGTCCAGGTGCCACGTCCCATGTCCAGGTGCCACATCCCCTGTCCAGGTGCCACGTCCCATGTCCGGGTGCCACGTCCCGTACCCAGGTGCCACATCCCATGTCCAGGTGCCACTTCCCGTGTCCGGGTGCCACTTCCCGTGTCCGGGTGCCATGTTCCATACCCGGGTGCCACGTGCCATACGTGGGTACCATGTCCTGTGTCTGGGTGCCACGTCCCATGTCCAGGTGCCACATCCCGTACGCAGGTGCCACATCCCATGGACCCCCGTGTCCCACCCCGAGGACACGCAGGGACGCAGCCCCAGCGCAGGAGGTCGGGGATCGCCGCCAGCGCTCCCATCACCGTGGCCTCGAGCCTGCGCGGCACCTGGAGGGAATTAACCGGGGCGCGTTCACCTCCCTGCAAACCTTTTGTAGAGCAAATTCCTGCGGTTACCCAGCGCCATCGCGGCAAATTAGACGAGCGCCCCGCGCGCCGAATTTGGCACGTGCACAGCTGGATGCGCGCCCAGATGTGCACCCAGGGGGCTGCGCACCTGCGTGGGGGCACCCTGGGGCGACGGGCTGCTCGCGGGGGGGCCGAATGGCCTGCGGCCCTTCGGCCCCCCGCGAGCAGCCCGTCGCCCCCGGTGTCATGGCTGTTGCGTGGCTCATGCGGTGCATGTGCATGCGTGTGTGTGCATGTGTTTGCATGTGTGCGTGTGCACGCCCCTGCATGCATGTGCACGCCTTTACATGCATGTGCAAGAGCCTGCATGTCTGTGTATGCCTTTACATGCATTTGCATGCCCCTGCATGTATGTGCGTGCCTCTACATGCATGTGCATACCCCTTCACATATGTGCATGCCTTTACATGCATGTGCAAGCGCCTGCATGTATGTGCGTGCCTCTACATGCGTGTGCACGCACTTGCATGTATGTGCGTGCCTTTACATGCACCTTTACATGCACGTGCACGCCTTTACATCCCTGTGCACACACCTGCATGTATCTGCGTGTCTTTACATGCATGTGCATGCCCCTGCATGTACGTGCGTGCCTCTACATGCACGTGCATGCCCCTGCATGTATGTGTATGCCTTTACATGCACGTGCATACGTCTGCACGTACATGCATGCCTTTCCCTGTGCGTGCACACACCTGCATGTATTTCCGTGTCTCTACATGCATGTGCAAGCGCCTGCATGCACGTGCACGCCTTTACATGCATGTGCATGCCCCTGCATGTATGTGCATGCTTTTACATGCATGTGCATGCCCCTGCATGTATGTGCGTGCCTTTACATGCACCTTTACATGCGCGTGCACGACTTTACATCCATGTGCACGCACCTGCATTTATGTGCGTGCCTTTACATGCACGTGCATACCCCTGCATGTATTTGCGTGCCTCTACATGTGTGTGCATGCCCCTGCATGTACGTGCACGCCTTTACATGCATGTGCATACCCCTGCATGTATGTGCATGCTTTTACATGCATGTGCATGCCCCTGCATGTATGTGCGTGCCTTTACATGCACCCTTACATGCATGTGCACGCCTTTACATCCATGTGCACGCACCTGCATGTATCTGCGTGTCTTTACATGCATGTGCATACCCCTGCACGTATGTGCGTGCCTTTACATGTGTGTGCACGCCCCTGCATGTATGTGCGTGCCTTTACATGTGTGTGCACGCCCCTGCATGTATGTGCGTGCCTTTACATGCATGTGCATACCTCTGCCATGTATGTGTGTGCCTTTACATGCACCTTTACATGCGCGTGCACGCCTTTACATCCCTGTGCACACACCTGCACGTATGTGCACGGCTTCACATGCGTGTGCACGCGCCTGCATGGATGTGCACGTGTGCACACGGGTGCGCGCGCCTGCCCGTGCGCGTGCCCGGCTCTCGGGGTCCCCCCCCGCCCCGCCCCAGCTCCCCCAGGAGCAGCGAGCACGGTCCTCCAAGGCGGCAGGAGTAGCCCCCACCTCGGCGCCGCTCTGCCCCGCGCCTCTCGCTGCCCGCTCCCTCCCCTCCCCTTCCCGGAAGCGCCAGCGGAGCAGCGGAACCCGGAAGTGCCGCAGTGGCCGGTGCCGGGGCCGGCGGCGAGTCGGGGCGGGTTCGGTGCCGCCATGGCGGGCACGGGCGGCTGAGGAGGCGGCTGGGGGCGCGGGTGGCGGCCGGCCGGACCCCTGCGCCGCGGGGACGCCCCGCGGGCCATGGCGGCGGCGGCGGGCTCCAACTGGGGCCTGATCATGAACGTGGTGAACAGCATCGTGGGGGTGAGCGTGCTCACCGTGCCCTTCTGCTTCCGGCAGGTGAGCCCCCCCCCGCGCCGCCAGACCCCCTCCCAGGGCGGGGGGCCCTTCCCCGGGCCCACGGACCCCCTGCCCCGGGGCGGCGGGGCCGCCGTTGGGTCCCCCGGCACCGCCCTCGGTGGGGTCAGGGGCCCGCGGGTGGGTCGGGGAGGGGGGTCCTGCCGGTGTCCCCCCGCGCTGGGGCCGGTGAGCGGCGTCGGGACCCGTCGCTGGTTCGCCCCGCAGAGAGCCCGGTGTGTGCTGGGCCGGGCGCTGGGCAGCTGGGCGTCCCGGCGGGCTGCTTGGCCCCGAGACCGGGCTGCGGGTTTGGGGTGGGACGGGGGGGGCATGTGCACGTTTGCCCCTGGTCTCAGTCGGGAGGGTGGCTCGGTGTCAGGAGCGGTGGTCGGTAGAGGATGGTCAGCGAAGGAAGCGCTAAAAGCAGAGAGCGGACATCTCGTGTACCAAACTCTGTGTTTTTCTTTGTCGTGGGGTCCCTCCGTCATCCTTTCTGCTTTTCCTGTGAAAAGGGGGGAAAAAATTGAATTTATCTGTGTGATAAACGCAGGTCGGAGGCATTTGCAAACCAGCTGTGGAGCCCTTGCACTGAGCTTTGCCCCTGCTCCCCCTCTCCAGGAGCTGCCGCCGTCCCAGGTTTAAATACGGCAGAAAAAAGGGCAGCTGGGACTAAGACCTGGCACCTCTCGTGCCTGTTCAAAGTCACCTGCTTAAAAAGTGACTGGTGTTTATCACCCCCCCCTGCAAACACGTGAACCAGCAAGGCAGGACAGCGCCGGCAGGGAGCTTGGTGATGAAGTTACGCTTCACATAGTTCTTATTTAATAAGTTTACAACAGAGTAAACTTATTAAGTTTAATAAATTTAGTTATTAAACTCCACTCGGGATGAGGAGTGGTGGTTCCTTGCTCTCTGTGAGCCTGCTGAGAGCTGCAGAGACCACTGGGGGATGGACAAGGGGAGCTGTGGAAGTTCTGCTCCACAAACAGCTCCCAGTTCACTCTTTGGTGGTTAAACTGGTGCAGCTGGAGGCTGTGGGAAGCAGGTGGCTGCTCCGCCGTGTCCTTGGGCTGCCGAGAGAGATTGAGCTCGCACGTCACCTTTCTCCTGGCTGCTGTGGAGCTGAGGGAGCTCCCTTAACAGGCAGGAGCGTGGGAGGGAGCCTGGAGGTGATGTGGGGCGGCGGTGAGGGAGGGCCGGCTCCCATCTCTGCTCCTCTCTTCTCCCCTTTCAGTGCGGCATTGTCCTGGGAGCTCTGCTGCTGATTTTCTGTTCTTGGATGACTCATCAATCCTGCATGTTCCTGGTGAAATCGGCCAATCTCAGCAAGCGCAGGACCTACCCCGGCCTCGGTGAGAATCTGCAGCTCGAGGGCTTGGGGTTTGGTGTTTTTTTTTTTTAGCTGCGGTTTTACTTCGACCTCTTAATTTGCAACTTTCATACTGATATTCTTGGCACAGCAAATGGTTTCTTGGTGCAGCTTTCAATTTGCGTTGTTTTTCCTCTGTCAGTTTCTCCCCCCCCTGCCCCATGTCCCCAGGGGGACGCGAGGGTTTAATTCTGCCCTCGAGAGTGAAGTCAGTAGGCGCAGGATTGTTTTGACTCTGCAGGGCAGGGGAGGAGATGCAGCGCCGACTGATCCAAACCCAAGTTTTCGGGAGCTGGCGTAGCGGGTGTCTGGTGTAAATTATTGGTCTCGGCATGAAAGCCATGAGCTTCCCCACCCAGCGTGCTGCCGAGGACATCGGGTTCTGCCAGCCGAGAGCCTGGCACGGAGCTGGGGCTGCCTGGATCCGAGCTGCGCGCGCCTTTGTGGCAGGGCAGAGAGGAAACAGCGCGCGAGGTTCCAGGCGGCCAAGAAAATAAAAACATCTGCAAGATTCCTGTGTGGGTTTTTGGCAGAGCCTGCCAGCCCTCTTCCTCGGAGCTCGTCGCCTCTGCGCTGGCGCCAGGGTTGGCCTCTGCTTGTGACCTCTCTGCTGATTCTGACCGACTTGGGGGGCAGGAGGAGGTGATCGGGTTCCAGGCCTCTCTGTTGGCATGTGAAATGACAGGAAAAGTCTCCTTTTACTCGGTTTCCCTTATTTCTCTGGGGGAGGAGGGAGTTGGCTGGCATTGCCCTTGGTAAAAGAGCTACAGAAACGTGTGGCTCGCTCGCTGACCGTGTTGTTGACAGATGGGTTTCCTCCATCCTCCGAGTGCCCGAGGTGCTGCTACTGGGCTGCACGTCTTGGCTTCTGCCAAGCGATATCTGCTAGAAACTGAAAAGATCCAGAAGTTCTGTGCTCGCGGAGGTTGTGCCTGTGATGCTGGAGGGAACGGAGAGCCCCCAGGTAGCGTCCGACGCGTCCCCGCTGCTCCCAGCCCAGCTGCCCAGGCTGCCTCTCCCTGCCCCCTCAAAACACGTCTTTGTGTGCCGCTGCCCCGAAGTACAGCGAGTCCCTTCCACCTTGGAGCGTCTCCCGGGAAGGAGGGATCCTCTGCGCTCCCTGAAGCCAAGGGGCTCGAATACACAGAGGGCCAGTAACGCTGCTGAACTTCCTGGCGCTGAAAAGAAATGTCTCTGCCCTGGGAGAGGTGCCACCGGGAGGGACAGCCCGGAGAGGAAAGGCAGCGCTCCTATAACGCATCCTAATGCCGCAAGGTTGAGCAGCTCCACACAGACAGCCTTTGTCACCCTGGGCTCGGGCCCCGGTACATCTGCGAGAGATCCTGGCAGCCCCCGCAGCTGATTCTGTGGGAGGCTTTGGCAGCGCTGAAAGATGTAAGAAAGTTTTGCAAATTAACTTCAGTCAGCCAGTCCCTTCCGGAGGAGCATTGAGAGCGATCGTTACAGCTACAAAAGAGCCAGGCTGATATCTAGCCCAGACGCCTTCGCTCGGCAGCGCCGTGTGCCCGAAGGGGTTGGGGATTAAAAATGTTTTCCTCTTCACCGCTGTTCTCCTGCGCTGCGTGGAGGGGAAGGGCCTCAGGCAGATGTGTGGGCAAGAAGGGAAGCGGGATGCAGTTCCCAGACAGACTTTAACTGGGAGATGAGTTAACGCCTCCCCTCACAGCTGCTGAGAGTGGCCTGGGTCTTTGCAGGCTGCCCGCGCTGGGTGCCCACCCCGCAGCAGCGTGCTGCACCCCGGGAGGCAGCTCAGCTCTGCTCCCTGCAGAGAGAGGTGCTGAGACACAGGTCTCAGAACCACGCTTGGTTTAGAAACGCTCCTCTAATTGCCAAGCAGGTTCAGCTCTGCCCAGCTCGTTGGGCATCTGGGCATCCCATTCCGAAGCAGCTCGACTGTACAATTTATTTTACGTTCATCACCTCCTTCCTCCTTGAGAAGGTAACGGATCCAATCTTTCCAGTATCCCCAGATGGAGACATCTGGCATAACGTTAGAAGGCTTGTTCTCATCAGAACATCACTTCAGGACAGGCTGTTTCTCAACGTCCCTGGTGTAGCCGTTACCTGGAGGCTACGGTGCGGGCAGGGAGCTGGCAGGGGCAGCGTGGCAGAGCCGTCCTTAGTGACCCTGTCCCCAGGAGGAATGTCTCCCTCTTGCTGGTTCCTCTCTCATCCCTGGCCCTTTGGCCGTGTGACTGAGCCCCCCAAGGGCTGCTGCCTTTGCCCCTTGTCGTGGTGAGAGCTGGAGGCTGAAGCGTCGCGGCCGCTCTTCGCCCTCGGGCAGCGCCCGGTGGTGGCCGCTCCACCCGGTCTGTCACCGAGCCATGGGTCTGTCACCGAGCCATGGGTCTGTCACCGAGCCATCGGCTATTTTCAGCTCTACCCCACATAGCAGCTCCGGTTTATTTTTCTGCTGTGGGTCTCCTTGCCATGCTTTTTTTCTCATTCTGTGGGAGAACATCTTGTTTCCTTAATTTTTAGCTCAAGCAGAGTCCAAAGAAATCAGAGTTTATAAGTTAATATTTAAAATAGCAGAAGATGCTTCCAGAAGTGAACGAGGTTTGTTTTCTGGTGGCCTGCAGGAATGCGTGCTGTACCTTGGGAGAAGACAAAGGGGGATCCAGGGTGGTGGTTTGCATGTCAGAGCTCTGCAGTTAAAGGCTGACAGAGTCGGGCAGTGTGGTCTGTGTTTGGAACTGGAGGTCTCAATTCCCATTCTACCCAGTAAGATCTAAAAATACAAGCAGAGTTTTCTTGGCATTTTGTTTTTAAGAAAAAACACAATGATTTAAAGACTACTGATCATTTTCTGCTACGAGCTACAACCCAAGTATGGGAGAGGGGGGGAAAAAAAAAAAACAAGTCTCTTGGCAGCAGCCCTTTGGTGTGGGTTGTGAGTACTGGGTATTCTGGGTATGGGATTGAACGTTCTGGGCACCGTCTCAGATCTCCCATCCAGCACCGTCAGGCGGTTCAGTTATAGTGGGAAGATAAAAATAAAAATGAGAGTTTGATTGAAATTTTGCACCGCAGTAACTTTTTGCCACACAGCATCTTATACATGCATATTTTCTCTTCCGCGCTGACTTTCTTTTAATGGCTGCCATGTGTGGCTGCTACTTCACACCACTTTTTTTTTTTAAAATAGAAAAAAAAAAAAAAGAACCTGCTGCCTGTCTTCCCCTCATCTTTGTTTCCTGCCTTACGTGGTTTTCAGTTTGCGGAGGGCACATCTGACAAGGCAAGTGGGAGGGCAGGCGAGGGCAACGGCCCCAGAACACAGCGCCGGTGGGTTCCTGCTGCACTGCCCTTTGTCACTCGTATTGTTTAATTTTGAACTGATGCGTGTGCCACATTCTGGACCTTTCTTTGACTAACTACAACTCTTTTTTTCTCTCTTACGCCAGCATTTCATGCCTATGGAAAAGCAGGAAAAATGTTGGTGGAAACAAGGTAATCTGCTTCTTTAAAGCTGGAATGGTTTGGTTTTCTTTAATGAAAAATACTGCTCTGCAGGCTCTCGTGGCCTTGCTGCCCTCTCCTTTCTCACCCTCCCGCCTTCTCTGGTCCCAGAAGTCTTCCTTGCCACCTAGAATTTGAACAGGAGTGTGAGATCCCCTGGGCACAGCTCGCAGGTGTTGCCTTCAGCGTGTCCCAGGGGCTCCGGAGCGGAGGCAGGAGCGCTTCCCGGGTGGTGGGAGCGGGGGAGTCGGGGAATGAACTCATCTCCTGCTCTGCTGCCTGTGCTGTGAAATCATGGGCATGTCGCTCGTGGCCGTTTTCCAGGGGTGCAATCCCTGCCAAGCTTGCCGTGAGGTAGTGGGAGGGAGAGCGGTCGGTACCTCGGATCCACCCTTCAGCTGCTCTGGGCCTGCCCGTTCCTCTGCGAGGCGCCGGGCGTCAGGAGGTGCCTTGGGGGGGAAGTCCTGTCTCCGGTTCCTCGGGTGACCCCGATGCAAGTCGAAGCTCCCCCGCAGGTTCAGCAGTCGTGACAGGCGGTGGGACATCCTTACAGCAGAGATTCTTTGGTGGAGGCGGCTTGAGCCCAGGCCAGGGAGCAGTGCTGGCTCCTTCCCTCTTCCCAGCTGCAAACTGCTGCAGAACACTAAAAATACACAGAATATTTCTCAGATGTTACTTGTCCGTGCAAGCAGTTGCTGTAATGGCCACGGGGATGTTCTGTAGTTGGAACTGGGAGGGAAGGTGGTCCGTGGAACAGGGGAGAGGCGGTTCACAAGACAATCTCTTCATTAGTGTGGTCCGTTTTGTGGAAAGAAGTTTGAGAGCCAATTTGGTATCATGGTGGGCCCCTGCTGCGGGGCGTGGGGCTCAGAGAGCCTCTTGCTGATTCTTTTAAACATTTTTCCAAGAAATAAAGGAGTTCTTGCCATCTCCAAGGTCTGGTTTTTCTGTGGCTGCAAACAGCAGTCAAACCCATGCCGGGGCTGTTACCACACCGGCATCTCTAGCCGAGATGTTCGGTGTGGATGAGGGTTCTCTGGTTTTTATCTCACTAGGGTTGAATGCAGAACTGGTGGCCTGCCCTTGTGTGAGCGACTGCATGAGATTTTAAGTCACTTGAGGTGCACCCTTATAGCTGTTTCTGTTGGCTGCTGGATGTTCCTTGGTAAAGGGGGGGTGCGGTCGGGTCCTGAGCAATCTTCAGCTGGTGGTTGTGTGCAGGGTGTAGCCCTTGAGACCTCGTCGGTGCTGAGCCTTTGTCTTAACCCTTCACCAGTGGTGTACGTGGGATGTCCCTTCCTCCCAGCGTATGAACTGTAGCAGCTGACAGACGCCTGCCCAGGAGCAGGAGCTGCCTTCAGGGTTCCTGCTCCAGCCTCCTCCTAACCCGTGTGCTTTGTTGTTTCTGCAGCATGATCGGGCTGATGCTGGGAACTTGCATCGCTTTCTATGTTGTCATTGGTGATTTGGGGTCCAACTTCTTTGCCCGGCTGCTTGGATTTCAGGTAAATAAATCCTCACTGAATCACATCCACAAAGAGCCTCCTGCCTTGGTGGAGCGCTCAGCAGCCCGCGAGGAGCCGTGGGGTCACCTCCTGGAGAGCTGTAACGGCGCGCCTCGTGCACAGAGCGTCAGCTCGAGGAGGTCCTGGGAGCCCAGACATATGGCGAACAATCAGATGTGTAAAACCTCCAGTAAGGCGCTTCCAACAAAGGAATTCTTTTTAACTTGGTCTCTGTTAATTCTGGAGCAGATTCCTGGGGGAAGTGATGCTTCCTGCCTTAATTCCTGCCCCTAACGGGTAGTGACAGACAGTTCCTCTGAGCTCTCACCCCCTTGCAGCCCTCTAGTTCAGGAGAGGTTTTTGTCCTCTCCCTTGCTGTTTTGGTGGCCAAAGTTACTGTGTGCCTGCCTCCTCTTTAAGATAAAATAAGCTGTGGGATGAGCCTGGCGTTGGCTCAGGACGTGGGGTGGTGAGAGGTGCTCCTGGTGGGCAGGAGGCTCTTGCTGCTCTTCCTGGAGAGCTGTGAGCAGCAGCACTTGGAGCCGGTGCAGGGAAGCAAAACGGGCATGTGGAAGGAGTTCTGGCGAGGCTGTTATCTGCTCCGCCTGACGCTGCTAAGCTCCGATTAAGGGACTGTGAAGTTAAAAAGATGCGTTGTGGCTGCAGCCAAATTAGGTATTAAATATTTCCAAGCGTTTCAGAGTGTGTTCTGCTATAATAAGTACAAATGAGAGGTTTTGATTAATTTTCTGGATCAGAATTTTCAAGACTTCAATCTCGTGTCTCACAAGTAAGTTTAGGCGTGAAAATACTTAAATAGCTGGTGCTGGATTAGCATTTAAACACCCCCCCAAGTACTTCCACTTCAGGATGGACCTGTCACGCACTGGGTAGAGCAACAGTGGCACCCAGTGACTGTGTAAGCTAATCACAGACCGAGCCAAAGGAGTGGCGAGCTTTCAGCATCGAATCTTCACGTACGAATAGAAGCAGAATTTCACATTTGAAATCCGTCCTGGCTTTGCATTCTCTAGAAAAATGAAGCACGTGGTGGAGTTACTTTGCTAATTTGGTGGGATGTTTTGGGTGTGCTCCAGTTCTTTACGCAGGTCCCTTTTCCAGGTGTCGGGCAGTTTCCGGATCGTCCTGCTCTTCGCCGTCTCCCTGTGCATTGTCCTTCCCCTGAGCCTCCAGAGGAACATGATGGCCTCCATACAGTCGTTCAGTGCCATGGCTCTGATCTTTTACACCGTCTTCATGTTCGTGGTGAGTGTCGACGCTGGGAATGCTGTTTTCCTATTGTTTTAACACAGATGTTCCCACTGGAACAGCCTGCAGGTGCAGGCCTCACGTTTAAAATGCCCTTCCTGCTAATTAGTGCTGCTAGTACCGGGCGTAACGAGGGATCTGGGTGCCCGTGCTCTTGAGCTGGGGGAGGTGGGGAGGTACAGGCTGTAGAAACCGGCCAGCGGGTCTGTAAGCTGTTACACATGCTGGGGACTCTGGTGGCACAAATAACAATAAACCACAAATCGAGCTGTGGTTTATTCTGCTCGTTGGTGTCTTATAATTTAGGGCTCTGAACTTTGCATCAAAGGATGGAAGATGTGGGGAAGAGTGCCTGGAAGAAGGGCTTTCATCGTGTGTTAGAGCTTTGCCTTGAAAACCTCAATGCTTCTAATCTGTAGGGGAAGGCAGCCCTCGTCAGGGACTGAAGCGTGTGCCTTGCATGCTTTTTTGCAGCTGATCGTTAATGTCTTTCAGACTGCAAGTAGTTCTGTTTGTGAGACACCAGCACGTCCATTTCTTGAGCGTTGAAAGCTTCGTGAAGCCTTAAGTCTGGTACACGGCCTATACTTGTTCTTAGATATTTCTAGAAAAGTTTTTCCTCACTGAGGTGAGTGGATTCGTGACCATTTAGATTAAGCAGGGTAAGGGGAGAGTTGCCTCAGGCTGGCCCTGTGTGGCTTGGCCAAGCACCACTTACTGGGAGGTGGAGACTTGCACTTGCTTTTTAATGATTTGAAGTTTCACCTCAGGGATGCTCCTGTGGTTTGCTCGTGGAGCCCCAGCCCTGCCTCTCCCCAAGTTCAGGACTGGAAGAGCTGGGAGAAAAGGGAGGTGTGGAAATTCTTTCCACTTAACTTTTTTTTAGTAGGTTGTGCTGGGTCACGCTTCTGAGCTTGCATCTGTAAGGAGGCTGGAAACTGTAAACGAGTGTTTTACAGAGCTGCCGTGCTCCAGGAGCTGTGCCTTTAAGACAACCACAACATTTCATGAGAGTTGGCTGCACTAAAACGTAATCTCAGGGGATTAGAAAACCCCCATTCAGGCGATATTATAAACAGGCATTCAGACATATTTACCTTCTGTTTCCTGTGCAACCCAATGCCTGCCAGTTCCCTGTCAATGGCAAAAGAGCTCCCCTGGCCTCTCGGGGTGCCTCGCTCCCCCTCTTTTCATGAAGTTTATCCTTGTCTTTGGCAAACCGGTGTTGTTAAACGGCTCTGGAGTAGCAGTGTGCAGGTGAGGTCCTGTTTTAGGAGCCTTTGTCTCTCTGTTGAACAGGATTCTTCAAGGCAAATGTCGCTTCCCGTTTGGACTTAAAAACGTGCTTAAAAAAGTGCAAAAGAAATTGCTGGGAACAATAATTCTCCCAGTTAAACGTGTCAGTGGAAATTGTTCCACCCTGATGCGTGCTGTGATGTCTGATGGCATCAAACAAGGGGGGGATGTCAGAGATCTTTTAAAACACACCCCAGGATCCTTGGTGGCAAGGGGCCTTTGGAGGTTGCTGGGAGCTTTAATAAAGAGCGTGGGTGGGGTGGGGAGCTGGGGAATTTGACTAATGGAGGTCGGGCTGTGGTAGGCAGCGTAAGCTGTTCCTCGCAGAGCTGCCACACGCTGCCTTTTATCCCAGCACTGGTGTTACTGCTGCCATGGAGTTGTTTTGGGTTGAATCTTTAACCCCTTTTCTTTCTCTTGGCTACAGATCGTGCTGTCGTCCTTCAAGCACGGCCTCTTCAGCGGGCAGTGGCTGCAGCGAGTTAGTTACACTCGCTGGGAGGGCATTTTTCGCTGCATCCCCATCTTTGGCATGTCTTTTGCCTGTCAGTCGTAAGTACCTGCTATTCCCACTCTGTGTTGTGGTGTGCGATGAGTTTTTCTGAGAGCAGAGGGTCATGAGGATCTGCAAGGGGTAGATACCATCTGGTTTCCTATTTTATTTTAATCAGAATATTTTACAGCCCACTGAAGTACAGCATCTCGTTCAGTTGTGACCCTTTTGTTGCCTAGGTGGTGGGGGGGGAGTTATATTTCACTTGGGAGTTATTGTACTTGAGCAACACAAGATCATTTGGGCCAAACAGATCCTCAGTGTAATGCACTGGTACAGCTGCAGAAGGGAGGAATTTCCCCCGTTTCTTGAAGGGAATGATTTAGTCCTGGGAAAGGCAGCGGGGCTGCGTTGCCTGATGGCCGCAGGGCCCCCTCCAGGGCAGCGAACAGCCGTGGCTGCTCTCTGCTTCCCCAAATTTCTTTGAGAATATTCAGAAGATCGCACAGTCGTTGACTTTGGAGAGTTGTTTGCGCGTTTCCAGTTACCAGCTTTTAATGAGGGTTTCCGTTGGCCCGTGGAGGGACGTGACAGCAGGCCAGCCCGTTTGCACGTTTCTAGCAGCGTTACCTCCTGCACCAAAATGGCAAGTGAGCAATACGTGCCTGGCCAGAACCGTAACAGGCTTTAAATAGCAGTGTAAATCCAAACGTGGACACGGAAAAGACCATCCTCACTGGGCAGGCTGGCAGAGTCGAGCTTTCCCCCCTGGAATTCTAGCAATTGGGTACCGTGCCAACAGCAAATGAATGTGACAGATAGGATTTGTTCAACTGCTGTGTTTACACCCACGCGCGAGATCCAAATCATCATTTCCCACTTATGGGCTCTCCTGGCAGCTCGGCTCCTACCCGAACACGCTCCAGTCTTGCTGTTTAATGTCTCCATTACAGCTGGGGAAGGGAATTGTATTCTTTTGCAGCTTTACCTTGTTAACATTTTAGAGTTGTTAAATTCCTTTTTTTTTCCTCGTGGTAGCCTCACAGTGCCCAGCACAATTTTGCTGGGCATTAGAAGTGCAGGGAAATCGTTTGGTCTGGACCAGCCTAAGTATAGGCTCCGTTACAGCACTTAGTGGCAAGCCAAACCTAAAGCTATGCGTTTTTTCCAAGCATCAGGGCAACACGCTGTCCCCAGCCCAGGCAGTCTTTATAAGCGTGTTATTCTCAGCTAGGTAGGTTTAATTTTGCTAACCTCTGCCTCACCTTTTTAAAAAATAAATCGTTCTAACGTAAAGCAGAAATCCTTTTCCTTCAGCATGTAAATGCAGCATACAGGAATGACAAATAAATGCAGTATTATTCTAGCTTGAAAAACTTGACCCTGCTTTACTCGTGAGTTCAACAGCCTTCGCTCTTTCAAGGCTATCCTGGTGTTGTTGAGGTTGTGAAGGAGGTCGCTCCTCTACAGCGATGTCACGTGGGAGTTTGCTGTGGAGCTGCGAGCTCAGGGTGCGAGGACGCTGGGGTTCCCTCTGCTGTAGCCTCCTTGCGTGACCTTGGTCAAGCCACTGAACCCTCTGATTAAAGAGGAGTCAGCAGAGCTTTCCAGGAGAAAACTTCTGATTTCTGGAGGTGGCTGTTCTGCTGCGGATGATTGCAGAAATGCTGAATTCACAGGGATAATAAAAGTCAGCATGCTGTTCGTTGCCTCTGTGAGCACCAGATCGCTGCAGTTAGTGCTGTGCTGATCCTCCAAGCCCACGCTGACCAAGCTGGTGCTGGTAGGTGATCGCAGGAGCCCTGGGTGCAGCTGGACTTCGCCTGGCACTGTTCCCCGTGGCACTAACACGAACCTGACCTGGCCGTGCCATCCCACGCGCTGCAGAGCCTCTCTGCTTCCCTCCTTTCTTCTCCTTCCTGGGCCTGGATGCGTGGCTGGCCCCCATCCCCTCGTGGGGCTGGAGTCTGGGCCGTAGTCAGTTGATCTAGCGGAGGTCGCTGCGTTGAGGGCAGGGAAGAACCCGAAATGGAAGCTGGTCTCTGCGCTCGCTGCCAGTAAACGGCCATCACGGTGCTGCATCCACAGACCCTGCCCGTGTCTCGCGTGTTCCTGCGAGCTGATGTGCTCAGCTTCCTTTGTGCAGAACCGTTTGACATTCAGGGATTAAGGGTTAAGGATTTTTCTGCTTGACCTCGGCTTGACACACTTTCTGTTCATGGCTTCGTGCCCGCTGGAGCTGGGGATACCCCCTTCCCATCTCCCTGGATGCTCCCCCCTTCTCGTGAGAGTTACTTCAGTAACATGAAGCCAGGATGTAGCCACTTGAATTAAAGTAACAGGAGGTTAATGAGTTGCTAAAATATGCACCTGATGGCAAAAAGTACATTCCACGTGCTTTCCAAGTCTGTAAATACCCCGAATCCTGCGTGATCGGCGCTCCCGGCTTTCTATGAACTGAGCTGAAACACGACAGGCGCTGCATTTAGTTCTGTTTGTTTAACTTTTCTTGTAGACAGTGCGATGCTCTAACCTTCTTCCTGCTCTTACTCTGTAAACACTGCGTTGCTTTAATTATCAGCACGGAGAGCTCCAAGAACAATAATCTCCAATGCGCTGCCTGGCCTGGGGCCACTGGTGTTCCACTGGAACAAACGGTCATTCATTTTGCAACACTTTTGAAGCAAAATGTTTACATCACACGTTGAGCTCCACGTGGTGGGGTGGGGAGAGCAGGAATATTTTTGCAACACTTAAAGTTATGAGTGTTCTGAAATCTCTTGGCATTGGCAATATAAATTGTGGAATAGCGGCGAGTGTTTATGCTCCATAGGGGGAAGGTGTCAGGGAGTCTTTGCTGCTGGGCTGAGGCAGGGAGTGTGGGTTTTTCTCTCTCTCTGCAGAAGGTTAATTTACCCTTTTCTACAGTCAGGTCTTGCCGACCTATGACAGCTTGGATGAGCCATCTGTTAAAATCATGAGCTCCATATTTGCTTCTTCCCTAAACGTGGTCACCACCTTTTACATCACGGTAAGAAACTTCCCCTTCTCTTTCCTCGCCAGAAGTCACGCTCCGCAGGGGCAACGGGGATGATGATTTATCTTCAGTTGGGGCTGTTTTCTGCTTATCTGTATTTATTCTGAAAGATAAGTCGTTTTGCTGAAAGCAAAATTAGATGGGAGATGATGAACCGGACGGTGTGGGAGGCATTTGGAGAGCCCAAATTTTCAGCGTGGCACAATTCCTTGGGCGGAGGCAGAGTGGAGACCCAGCTCTTCCACGTGCATCAGCCTGCTGTCTGCCTTCCAGGGCCCAGCCTGAGCTGAAGGTGCTTCCCAGAGTTCAGGAGAGCTTCTTTAGCCTGTTGCAATTGGAAAAATATGAAGGAAGTTATGCCTCATAAAGCATCAGTTAATAAAACCTTGTTAATAATTCCTGAGAAGAGCCTGCCCCTGTGAGCCAGGCTGTTACAGGGAATCGTGACGGCCCCTTCTCCATGGGAGGGGACCGGTCCGTGGGCCTGGCAGCAAGCAGAGTGTTGCTGCTCTGTGTCATGGTTGATGGCAGCGTTCCCTCGCTGCAGCATCCTCCGTGAAATCCCCCTGTATTTGGTGAGAAACTTGCCTCTGCTTTTAGAAGGTCCCAGTATTCGTTAACTGCCTGTCTCAACTTCTGGGGTGCTGCAGCTGGGGCTGCTGGCAGGTTGCCCGTGGAGGTGGCCCCACGCTCCCTCCTTGGCTGGCTGGCCCTAACCCGTGGGAGGTCGCTGACCTCCACCCTCTTGTGAAGAGCAGTTGTGAGTGTGCTTTGGAGGGGAACCCCGTCCGCTCACCTCCCTTCCTGCTGGCCAGGTGGGCTTCTTCGGCTACGTGAGTTACACCGAGGCCATCGCTGGGAACGTCCTGATGAACTTCCCTTCCAACCTTGTGACGGAGATGATTCGAGTGGGATTCATGATGTCGGTGGCCGTGGGGTTCCCGATGATGATTCTCCCGTGCAGACAGGCGCTGAACACCCTTCTCTTTGAGCAGCAGGTAAGAACCTCTCATGTGGCCAGGAGCAGCTGGCTGCCTTGGGGTGCACCTTTGCAGCTTGCTTTTTGAAGGGCTACTGTGACTCTTTGGCTTCTGCTGCTAGCTGCTGACCTGGGCTACAAACATGCCTTGGTTCTGTGAGACTGTTGACAGCTGCATATTTCTGACTTGTGGTAGGTACTCGCTGTCCAGAGGGACAAGCCCTCAGGTCGCAGTGAAATTATAAGTGCCTGGCGTGTGGTGACAGTGCAGCGGGAGCCTCGTGGCAGTCTGTAAATCCTGCTCTGCACAATGGTTAATCTCTGATACTCTGAGGTCCTTGTCCTCTCTGCAGAGGAATTGCGTGGGCAGAAGCGCTGGAGTTGTGAGCCTGCAGCCTGCTACGGCTCTGCTGCGCCCGAGGCCCCGTGGCTGCTACAGCCCTGCTCCTCTGGGGGTTGCGGCTCTCGCGCAGTGTTACACAGTTCAGGGCCTGGTTCTCCCCCTCGGAAAGAAGGAGAAATGTGCGTTTGGAAGCAGAGGAGCCGCCTCATTTCCTGCTGCTCCAGCTGGCATCCTTTTGCTGGCCAACTCCTTCTTGCTTTGCATTTAGCTCAAGCTTCTGTTCCTGGCCTCAGAGCCCAGCCCAGCCTCATTTCTTCTTGCTTCTGTGTGTGCCTGCTCATTTCTGCTCTTTTATTCTTCTTCTCATCCCTGCACCTCTGTCAGTAGCCCCCTGAGCAGCCTTTTCCCCTCCAGGTTCAGGTGTCCCCTTCCTCCAGTGCCTCCCCTGGCTGTTTGGTGCCAGTGTGGTGCAGAAGCACGCGGTGGGTGGAATACAGCCCTCTCCCACACGTTCACCTTTCCCAGGGTCAGCTCTTCAGACAGCCTTTGTGACTATAGTTGGTCTGTCTGATTTAGACTGTAAGTCCCTTGTGGCAGTAGCGTGTTCTCCTCTGTGTATTGTACGGCACTAAGCATGCTGATGGTATTCAGTAAATAACAGTAAGAGATTGTGGGAATGTTCTGAGGCCTTTATGTATCTGCATAAATAGAAACCTCTTAGGGCAGGAAATAAAACTTGAGCAATTTATAGCTCTAAATCCTGCCACTTCTGCCTGTGAGAAGCCCCCGGCTCTTTTCTCACGTCGGGAGGGCCTGAGGATGGGGGAAGACGATCAGTGAAAGCCAGCGGGTGCAGAGGAGGAAGCACTGGAAACGCTTGGGAAGAGCGTGGCTCTTGCCTGGGCTCAGCTCGTTGCTCTTTGGGCTCTGAGCCCGTCGCTTTGCTTTCCTTTCCCATCTGTGCGTCGAGGAGAGTGGGGTTCTCCAGGTGGTTCTCCAGGGCACGTGGGTTCACCGAGTCCCCGGCTCTCTGCACCTCCTGCTCGGAGGGCGGGGATGGGATGGGATGCAGAGGGCATCTGGGAACCCTCCAGTACCAGCAACCCCCCAGCAGCTCTGACCATCCTCTCGGCCGTCCAGCCAGGGTGTCTTCTGTCGAGTCGGAGGAGCTGGGACCTGTGTTGTAACACAGTGGGAGCAGCCCTGCTCCCGCAGGTGTCAGGGGACACCTTGTCGTAGCAAAACCAGAGCTCTTCCCCGTGTGACCGTCCTCCCTCCTGCCTTCTCAGCTGTGCCCCTTTCTCATGCCCTTGGCCTTGGGGCTGCTCACCGAGGCTGGGCGGCTGCAGCTCTGGCACAGGGGCTGGGGTGCAGCTGTCTGGTTCCCATTTGGGGCAGGATGGGAACAGCAGCTTTGGCTCCGTGCCCCCCGTCACTCTTGTTTTGAAGGTTCAAATGCAGTTGCGTATTAAAACTGCTCAACCATGTCTAACTGCCCCCCCAAGCATTCACCTCTGCGGAGACCAGAGCGTGGAGGTGACAAAGCTGCTGGAGCCCACGGGGGTAATGGCTTAGGAGCTGTGGGGTTGTGATGCAGGAGCTAAACTCATTCTCCCCCTCCCACCCTTTCTCTTCCAGCAAAAAGATGGCACCTTCGCTGCAGGGGGTTACATGCCCCCGCTCCGGTTCAAAGCCCTGACGCTGGCTGTTGTGTTTGGAACCATGGTAGGAGGCATCATGATCCCGAACGGTGAGTGAGGAGTTGGGGGGGCGAGGGCTGGTCGCTTGGCTATTTAATCTGGTCTCTTTTATTTGCTTTCCTGGGAGGGATGGCCAGGATTGCTGGGCTTGCGCCCCAGCCTGCCCGGGGGCTCAGACAGGCCACGTGCTGCTGCTCTGGCTGTCCTAGGAGAGGGGCCTTTGCTGACTTCTCTTCTTCTTTGCCAGTGGAAACAGTCCTGGGCCTGACGGGTGCTACGATGGGAAGCCTCATCTGTTTTATCTGCCCGGCTCTTATTTACAAGAAGATCCACAAGAATGCGCTTTGTTCACAGGTCAGTGCTGATGCTGCTTGACACCCCCCTAAGCCCTCTGCAGAGCCTGGGAACGTAGTTAATGTGGCTGCAGCAGAGAAACCGCTCAGCACCTCCTCCAGCCTCCCCCTCCAGTCTGCCCAGTGCAGGTGGGAGCTGTTCTGGTTGGCTGCTCTGAGCAGCATCGCTTATGGGCACGCAGGCAGCTGCAGAGGAGCTGCTGCCCCGTGCTGGAACACCGGCTCTTTTTGTCCCTCCAGCAGCAAGTGAAGCATTCATTTGGTGCATAAAATGCTGTTCCCAGTCTGCCTTCTGGTGGGCTTCAGGTTCTGTATCCACAGAGTGGGAAATCCAGGCAGGCTGTAAACCCTGAACGGGCCTTACATCCCAACCTGCCTGGGCTGGGGAAGGTAAACACGGTTTCTCAGCGATGCGGTTCTTGCTGCTGACCCTCAGCTTTTGGGTTTTAACCAAAACACTAATAAAAAGGAACACACACGTAGAGGTGTTGCTTTAGGAATTGATTTTTTAGAAAATTGGGGTCGTTCAGAGGCTGTTAGAAGTTTAGCTTTTCCTTTTGCTCCAGTTTGAATTGGCCTCCTCGGGGACTGAAACAAAGTGGCTCTTTGCTGGGCTTGATCTCTCTGCTGCTGCGAATGCTGTGCTTTTGTGGGGCTGAAAGTAACCTGGTTTGTTTTTTTCTAACAATAACTTTAATCCACTGCCTTTTAGCAGGCCTCTGCCCCAGCATTGCCAGTCACGGCGGTGCTGGGCTGGGAATAAGGGTTTTGGCAAACTGCAGAGTCAGCAGGCAGAGAGCACGACATTTTTGTGGGTCCTACAGAACTAATGGCTTTTTCTGTGTTTAATGACTTGTGGGTTTGCAAACGTATGTGAAGTTTTTCAGCAAGGCGTGTTTTTTTCTCTCCCCGTGCTTTCTCTGACACGAGGAAATAGTCCAACTTTCCAGCTTTCATTCTGAATTCTGACACTTTGGTCCTAACTTCTTTGACTGAAACCCCAAGCAGGAGCCTGAATGCCAGCCTGGATTTTTCAGGCAAACAAAGAGCACTTTCAAGAATCGCTTTCTATTCCGCTGAGCCAGACTGTTTCTCTGCAGTGCCTTGAAACTGCACTTAGGATGTGCTGAGCTCTTAGACTGCCTGCCCAGAGGCGACTGTCAGCTGTCCGGGGTTGAACACTGGGGCCCTCACAATGCTTGACCCGAAACGCTGGTCACAAGGCTGGTGAAGATGTTTGTCCTGCAGAAATCCCCACAAAGGAATAAGGGCTTATCTAAAGCATCAGCCCCCAGGTTACCGTGGCATTTCAAGGGGTTGGTAGCAAGCTGTCCAGCCTTCTCTGGAATGATCCATTGCCTGTCAAGTTTGCATACTTGCTTTGACCGATGCTCTGAAGTGCTGCAGCGAGGGCACACCTGCCTTCAGAAACGCGCCGGGCTGCAGAGCACCTCCCTCGTTCCTCCAGGTCTTCTGCAAAGACTCATTTATTCTTTCCCTGAAGCTCCGTCTTTGGTCTCCTCCTTCATTCCTGCTTGCTTTGATCAGGCGCTCCACTCCATCAAAACATGCTCCTGTGAAAAGTGGCAGTCAAGGGGGAGCAGGAGCCAGCCCTGGGCATAGCTGTCCCTCCATGCTTTTCCCTGTCTAAACAACGTACGTGTGTGTCCCCTCTCCCTCCACCATCCTCAGCTTTCTTCCAAAGCAGCAGATTCTCAGCTCTAGCCCTTAACGCTTGCCCGAATTATCTCGACTCTTGCTGCTGCTGAGAACTGGCTGCTTTTATTGGGCCACCTCTGGCACCCAGCAAAGTCCCGTGTCAGGCAGCTGATGGGGCTGGCAAGACAGGACGTTCAGATTTACCAGGCTGGGAAGATGGTGCAAGCTGAGGCTGCAGAACCGGGGAGCTGCATTAAAAGGGGGGAAGAGGGTTCCAGGGGGAGGGATATGGACAGTCTCAGATGTTTGCTGGCCAGTGAAGAGCACTGGTGGTTTCTGCCAGTGATTAATTAATTATTGCAGCCACTGGTCAGTGGGCAGCCAGCCGGGGCTGGGGACGGCAGCCTCTGGGCTAGGCTGGGGGGTGGCTTGGTTGAAAGGCTTGTTGGAAAGCCAGTCAGGTAACAGAGCAGTTGAGAAGCTTGAAGTCAGGCAGGCAGCGCTGTGAATGAGCTGGGGAGAGCGTTCCCTTTCTCGTGGTTAAGCATCAAGCGTGTTGCTGTAAAGGTGTGGGTCCTGCTGCCCTCCGGGAGCCTGGAGCGGGGGGGACGGAGCGAGGTTTGGCAGAGCGCTGCTGAAGGTCACGTTAAGGTCTGTAAACAGAGTGTTTAACTTCTAACAGGAAGGTGTTGGCTTCCCAGTGTTGACACAAGCTTGTCCGAGAGGCCCCTCCTAGGGAGGCCGGAGTTGCTGTTGTCCCAGTTGGGGAAGAGGAGCTGGAGAGGCTGCTCGAGGTCAGGAAATGACCCCTCGGTCTCGCTCCTGTGCGGGTGGAAAAGAGATTCCCCTCTGCCCTCCCCTGGCAGCGCGGTGGCCAGCACACCTCCAAACACAGCATGTCTGTGGCAGCAGAGGGACCCGGCGGTGACCGGGGCTCTGCATTCCTTTGCCGTGACTCTGTCCCTCCGAACGCTCCGTGTCCAGCGCAGCGCAGTTTGGGGGATGTCGTCACTCCACACAAATGCAGTTTTTTTTGCTTCCCGCTGCTGGCTCGGGCGTGGTTGGAGGAGATGGCTCGAGCTAACGACGCTTCTGTACAAAGTTCGAGTTATCTTCTGGGAGGAAGGACGGCCGAGGGAAAGCGACCAGCAGAGGAAACGGCCGCGTAAACTTCCTCCCCTGCCCTCCCGTCCGTGCTCAGCGCGCTGCTCTCGGGAGACAGGCCCTTGCCTGGCTGACCTGCCTGTTGGAGGAGGCTGCAGCCGGAGGGGTTTGCACGTCCTCTTGCCGTGTCCACATCGAGAGGTGCTTCTGGAGAAGGGCCTCTGCTCTTCGGAGGTGTGGGGAGATCCCAGACTAACTGCTCTGCAGTGTTGTCCTCTCCTTGCTCCAGGTTCTCAGCTCTTCAGCTGAACACTTTGGGAGTAGGAGGCTCCTCTACCTGTGTTTGGTTCCTCGAGCCACCAGGTCCTTGCACCCCACATTCCTCTTCCTCCGATTGCCGGATTAGCCGTGGTGGTCCCTCGAGTACACACTGCCTGCTTTTCCATGTTGTATCTCCGTGGCATTAAGCCTAGTTGTGGACCTCTTTATTCTGGTCTTCAGTGGCTGGTGGGGTAGGTGAGGAGGAGATGTGCTGACGTTGGGGCTGAAGGTGAGGGACGGCTGCTGGTTCATGGCCTGTTCATGGACTGCCACGTGTGTGCCCGTACCTGCTGCTCTGGGAAGCTCACAGATGAACCACAAACGTTAAACAATCCAAGGGGTTTGAATCCGAGGCCTCCAAGCCCGTGGTTCCCCACTCAGATAAGAAACAACAAAAATCCTTTTGAAACGTTTTATGTTTCCAGCCGTTTCCTACAGTCCCCTTCTCTCCCACGTTGCTCCTAGTTCCTGTGGCACCAGAATAGATCCTCTTTGTGGAAACGCTCTTCCTCTCCGCTGTTGTTTCTGGAAGGTGCCAGAACAGCCTTCCAGTCGCAAAGTGCATTTCTGCCGGGGCTGCGGATGGTGCGAGGGGAGGAAGCGGACGAGCTGCGAGCCGAGGGCGGCAGTGGCAGGGACCTGCTGACTCCGCTTTTGGCCCGAGCGGGGTGGCAGGATATCTGCCCTTTGTGCACCCCCACGGCAAGGCAGGGAGCAGAGCGAGCTGCTGTTTCCTTTGCAACGTCTCTAAGGTCTGGCCTCTGCTCCCTGGCCACACTGCTCGTCCCTTGACCAGAGCTGCTTCACGTCCCACCAACCTTTTCCTTCTGAAGGCGTCTGTCTGTCTGCAGGGCTGTGCTGAGAGCGGGGTCTCCTGGGCCCGAGGCTCTGACCGCCCTGGCTGCATTCCTGGGTGATCTCCCTCAGCGTGAAGGAAGAGAGGAAAGCACCAGCCTCTCCTCCCTTCCCTGGGCATGCCAGTGTTTGAACTTCTCCTTTCAATTTCACTTCTCGCCTTTATTTTCAGTTTTCTCCTTCTGGCAGCTCCCAGTGATCACAGAATCACAGACTGGGTTGGGTTGGAAGGGACCTTAAAGATCATCTAGTTCCAACCCCCTTGCCATGGGCAGGGACACCTTCCACTAGACCAGGTTGCTCAGAGCCCCATCCAACCTGCCCTTGAACACTGCCAGGGAGGGAATTTAATTTTTTTCTGCCAGCTGGGCACCCCAGGAGCATCTCTCACCCTTTAGTCTACAGGTCTCAGTGTTTTCAGACGAGCTCCCTGAGCAGTGAGGACATCTCCACCCTTGGAGCACCTCAACTGGGCAACCTCTCCAAACCCTCACCTTATTTCCCACTGGTGAGCAGTAATGCTGTCGCTTCCCCAGCAATCAAACAATGTTTTGTGGGGTCCCACTGTGCTCCTCAGGTTGGACCTGGCTGCTCTGGACCCCCTGCAGCGCTGCAGGGTGAGGATTCTGGGGGAAGAGGACGAGTCCTGCAGGCTGTGATCCTCTCGTGAGCTGGTGTCACAGCCCAAGCCAGAATCACCAGGACTCTGGGTGTTGCACCTTTTGTGGTTCCTACTGAACAGCAACAAGATCATGTACCAAAGCAGCAGGTTTCCTTCGCAGATAGACGCTTCTGTACGAAATAAGGCAGATCCCTGGCGTTTCAGAGAGCAGAATGTATTTAAACAAAAAAAAAGAGCGTGGGGAAATTGCTGCATCATTTGCTGCAAACTTTCAGCTTCCCAGCGTTGCAGAGGCGTTCTCTGTTTTGCACGTGATGGTTTCTGTCGCTTCCATGGTCTGTTGTGAGAAGGAGCTTGTGGGGAGACCCGTGTTTCTGGCGGAGGTGCCGCTTCTTCACCCGATTCCTTCAGCACAAACTCTCGCAGACTTTCTCCTGCCAGTCGCTCGCGGTGCTGTTGACACGTTGACATGCAAACCAGGTTCCGTGAGAAGCCCTGTGACAACTGCAATGATTAATTAGGTGAAAATAATATATTGGACTTTAATTAAATCTCCCCAGTCAGTGTGGTGGGCCAGCAATCCACCCGCGGGGCTCTTTGAACCGCTGCGGCTCGCGTCTGGAGGAGCAGGCGGGCGCTCGGCAGCCCTGGCACCCCTGTTGCTGTTGGGCATCATCTTGCTTGTCCTTCTCGAGTTACCCCGTGAATTGCCAGAGATTTTTTTTTTCTTTTTTTGCAAAGGCAGAGAGTTTTTTATTCTCCCTTAAGGCTCGTGTGAAATTAGATCCTTTTAGATCAATTTATCGTTAGATAACAAGCTGTGGAAATGTTCTGTTTGGTGGTGGTCACTTTCTCCTCTTTGAGTTAGAGAAATTCCTAGAGCTCTTCTCTCCACAGGAGCCACGTTCTGTCTTACTATTTTTATTTGGTCCCAGCTTTCTGAAAATCAGCGAGTTGCTTCTTACCAGCTTCACCAGTGAGCACTGACCACCAGGACTTGCGTGAGGACCTGGCTCTCAAAAATAAGAATTTTGAAACAGCTCCCTAGGAACCTCTCTAGGCTGTAAACAGGTTGGGCACCTCTGCTCTCAGCCAGACCTGATTTCACGGTGTTCTACTGTAGCTGCTGGAAATACCAGGGAATGAGGCTTTGCAGCTGGGCTCTTGTCTGCCACATGCATTTTTCTATCCTTATCCACTTGCTTTTGAGCCCTTCGGCTACAGGAGTCGCCTTTTCAGCAGCCTTCAGCATCTGAAACTCTCATTGGTACGTCTCTACGTCCAAATACAAACCTCAGCCAAAAGCTCCTGTTTTTTTCTTTCTCACCTCTTAAATTTCTCTCCTCTTCCCTCCCTCTTACTGACCTGTGTCATTGCGGTGAGCTTTGAATTGTTTGGAGACACTGTTTGCATAAAGAATGCCGTGCAGAGCAGTCCCGTTTGTTTGGCTGTGCTAACTGAAGCTCTGGCACCTTGTGCAGATCATACTGTGGATTGGCCTGGGAATACTGGTCCTCAGTACGTACACCACCTTGTCTGCAACGGAGGACGCCCCTGTGAAGACAGAAGAGGTGGGCTTGGAGCACCTGGATGGAGAGGAGAGCAGAATTGACCAGGATTCGGTCAAAATCCCAGGTATGTGGCTGCTTGAGTTGTGCTTCCCAGCCCTACCTCTTAAAAATAATACTTTCTTTAAAGTGTGGTGGAAGCAGGGTCCTTTCCAGGCAGCTCTGTGCATCTTCGCAGCATCCCGGGGACTTTTCCCATGACAGGCTGTAGTTTTGCCTTCGGGAAAAGCCTGGTGTGAGCTCGGGTGGCACCTCGTGGGAGCTGTCCTTTTGGGAAGGGATAGGGTGCAGGGATCCCCGTAAGGACGGAGCACGGGTCTCCCCGTTGGGGGCAATAAATCACAGAATCACTGAGGTTGGAAGAGCCCTCTGGGCTCATCAAGTCCAACCATTGCCCTGACACCACCATGGCAACTAGACCAGGGCACTAAGTGCCATGGCCAGTCTTGTCTTAAACCCCTCCAGAGATGGTGACTCCACCACCTCCCTGGGCAGCCCCTTCCAATGGCTAATGACCCTTGCTGAGAAGAAATGCTTCCTAATGTCCAACCTGAACCTCCCCTGGCCAAGCTTGAGGCTGTGTCCTCTTGTCCTATCTTGTCCTAAATGCCTCTCTGTGAGCACAGCCCAGCGCTGGCACCTGTGCGAGGGGTGTGAGTGGCCAAACAGGGCTGCTTTCACCACCGCTGCCAGCCCATTGTCCGTGGCTCCAATAACAAGCCATTCACTGCACTCAAATGTACGTAAATTTATGGGCAGCGACTTTTTTTGGTGGCGAGGTTATAAATTTGGGTTCGGTTTTAGCTCTGACAAAGCCTGTGATTATGCCTCAGCTTTGTTTACTGGTTCACGTTATTTATTATTTGTTTACTGTGGCTGTTGATAGAATTACGGCCGATCCCTCCCTTCCCCAGCTGCAGGCTCGCCTTGCAAGGCCATCGCTAGCAGGTGTCGCCTGACCCCGCGCTGCCCCTCATCTGTGGCCGCGTCCTGTTTCTTTATTGTATTTTTGTTTGGTTCTGCTCGTCCTTTTTTTTTTTTTATTCTTCGGGGGGCCTTGAAATATCCTCGCGGAGATTGAGAACGGAAGCAAGAAAGGGGCTGTCTCTTCTGGAGGTGATCCTCCCTCCTGGTTGTTGGCTCTGTTCCTGCCGAGCAGCTTGGAGTGTCTCCAGGACGCCGGTGCTGCCGTTGATAACGTTCCCTCCCGGGTTGCCCCGTCCCTGGCAGCGGTGGGGTTCTACACATTCAGGCTCGTGGTTCCCCCGAGGCACACACGCCTCAGGCACTAGGATGCCCGTGAACTCTGAGCAAAAAGATGCTCTCATCGAGCACACTCAGCAGGGCTGGGAGGAGGGATGCGATTGAATTCTTCCGTCTTGGTTAATTTTGGAGCAGTAATGGCCAAAGAACAGCTGCTCGTTTCAGGAGGAGTCGCTAATGACACGTGTTCTTGTGGCTGGGAGAATATAAAAAGCCCCATAAAAGATGGTGTCCGCTGGAGTTTGCTAAATCTCTTCTCCACTCGTTCTCCGCGTGAGCCGAGCGGGACGCCTGCGTCTCGTCGTCGCGGAGCGCAGCGGCTCGTCGGTCGCCCCGCCGTCCCCGCCGCGTGTGCCCCGAGCCCGTCGGCGTCAGCCCTCGTTGCGTGGTGCTTGCTGCTGGATTAAATAATCCCGCCTGGGAGGAAGGTGGTTTTAATGCTCTTGGTTTGTAAACTTCCCAGGGTGTGTCACGCTGACGAGCGTCTGCCCAGGGAAAGCTCAGCTGCCGCCGAGTCCAGCGTGGTGCCTTTCGTGGCGGGGGGCTGCTGGCTCTGCCCCGGGGAGTAGAGCCTGGCCTGGGGGCTCCATCCCCTGGGAGGAGGGAGCGGGATGGCGCAGGGGCAGATGGAGCCGGGCAGAGGACGGGGGTCAAGGACCTCGCAGGGTGGCCGTGGGGCTGCCCCGGGAGCGCCGCTGCCGCGAGCCGCCCCGTGCCTTGGATCCGTGCCTCCCTGTGCCGCTGCAGGATGTCGGCTTGCCTAGCAATGAGGGGCGTTAAATGGTGCCCTTCTTCCCCCCGCGGCTCCCCCCGGCCCTCGCCTGCCTTGTTTGGCGGAGGCAGGAGCCTGCAGCCTGGAAAACGCCGCGGCAGCTGCATCCTGTCGTTCGGGGCGCGCAGGGTGCGGGCTGCCCCGTGGCACACGGCCGCCCTCCCTGTATCCCTCTGCTCCGCGCTCCTCGCACGGGGCTGTGGCAGACACACGGCTTCTCCCTGGGCACGGCGGTGGGTGCTCGGCCCCTTCCCGGGGCACAGGGTGCCTCCGCACCCCTTCCCCGCGCCGGGAGCTGCCCACCCCGGGGGCTGCGCGGGGCCCTTTCCCTGCCTTCGCCGTCTGACTTTTGCCTGTCAGCATGTGAGAGGAGTTTTATTGGCCTCTTTGATGTTGCGGAGACCAGGACTGTACAGACTTTCATTAAACCCCTGCCCTGCGGGGCCCGGGATTATGAATATTAGAACATTGCCCTTTTATGTGCACACGTATTGACCAGCGAACTCTGAATAGTGTTTTTACTAACGACACCCAAGCGCCCATTACAGCCCCAGCCTGGATTGCTGGAGGTTTACTGTCAGCAGCTCTTCGGGAAAGGTATAAAACTCCTTTCAGAAGCGTTCTGCCGCGCCGTGCAGCGTGTGCGCGTCCGTTAAAAGGTTGCTAAGCTGCCCGTGAAGCTCATGAAGGCAATTATCCATTTAAAAAAAAAAAAAAAAAAGCTAATTAGGCAATTTCTCTCAGTATTTGAAAGCACCCTAGAGGGTCTCATGGGGTGGATTAAGATTTTGTAATATTTTTCAGCTCCTTACTTGGTCGTCGCTGCTTTGGTTTCTTTCTGTGGCGTTGGGCAATGTGGGGTAACAAAGCCCCGATTCACGCTCCTTACGCAAGGGTGCCCTTTCCCCGGCGCGCTGGGGACCCTTCTCCATCCGTCCCTCGTGCCCTCCTGGATGTGGTGCTCTGTGTTGTGTGGGCTTGGGCGAAACCCGGGGCTGCGTTGGCTTCTCCGCGGCGTGATGCCGAGGGCTCCTCCGTGTATTTGCCCCCAAAAGAGACCTGCCTGGCCGCAGGCTGTGTCCCCGCCGGCGTTACTAGCCAGAGCAGCCCCGAACACGTGTGAGACGTGGGTTATGCACAGCTCCTAATAGCTGCAGGAACAGCTTGGCTCTGCCGCGGCTCTCCCTGGTGCTTTGTGCGAGCGAGCTTTTAATAGCGCCTGTGACACAGAAAAGGAACTATCAGCCTCTTGTAATTTGGGTTCGTTTTTACTGCTGGTGCGTCAGGAGACAACTGTGAACTAATTTCAGTGATGCCATTCGATAACCTTGTGAAATCTGTAACCGTTTCAGGAGGAAGGGGGGGGGCTCCTGGAGGCGCAGCTGGGGCGGGGGGGGAGCTGCGCAGGGCTGCCCGGGGAGGGCTCTTCCCTGCCCCGCTCGGGGGTGGGGGGCTGCCCGGCCCGTTCGAGGGCAGCGGTTTGCCCCCATCCCTCTGCCCCGCTTGTTCTTCTTCGTTTTCCTTAGCACCAGCTCGTGGATCTTGCTCTGTTCCACTGCGCTGAAGCCAGAGCTGGACTGGCACGAGCGGGTCCTGAACCCCACGTCCCTCGTCAGCCCCCGGACGATGGTCCCTGCTCCGGGCATCGCTCAGTGGCAGGGAGAGGGTGGTGTGTCCCCGAGCTCCCCGTGCTGTCCCTGCAGCTCCCCCGCTCCCCCCTCGGCGCAGGGGGAGCAGGCAGGGCCCGTCTTGCTGCCCGTGCCGAGGGCAGGGTGTGTGGACGCAGCTTTTGGCTACAGTCGTTGCTGCGGTGGACGAGAGCAATAGGAAAACCACGTGAGGAGGGATTTAGTGCCTTTCTGGGACCGTTGCTACTATCCGAACCAGGAGCCCAGGGGGGAAGGGAAGCTTTTAGGTTGCTAATCATGAAATTTTATTGCAGCCTGGAGAGAGGCTGTTGGCAAACCACCCCCCACACACACGCACGCACACAAATCAGTTGCAGAAAGCCCCGCGTTCCCTTCGCCCAGTGAGTGTGAGAGAGGAGCTGCCGAGGAGCATCGTGAGGACCCACCAGTGCAAATCAAACCCTCCCGGTGCTGCCTCACGCCCGGGTCCTGGTGTCGTAAAGCCAAAAAGCTTTTACAGCCTCTCAGCCCTTGCCTGTAAAGCCCAGCGCCGCTCATAAAACATTAAGAGGCGCAGCATTACTGTAACGCTCTCCGAAGGGACCTGGAGGGCGACGAGACAGAGCGATTATTACACATCCTGAGCAAAATTGTTCTCTGCAAACCACATATAGCCCCTTATAGATTTCCATGCAGCGTGAGAGGTCGTTAATTCACGCCCTGATGATGAACTTAATTTTGTTTCCTGCTGAGCAAATGACGGCTTAGAGGCAACTTTGTCTTATTATGGTGCGGAGACTTATTTTTTTGTTTGTGTTTTGTTTGTGTTTTGCTCTTTTCTCGCATTGTTTGTGGCCGCCCCTTGATTTACGACTGACACTTCTCCTGGCAACGGGGCCTCCCCCAGCCCCTCTGTCGTGTTGGGACCGTGGGGGGTTTCACCTGCTGCAGGGTCCTCTGGCCAAACCCTGCCACTCTGCTTTTAACTCCTCCATTTCCCACCTGCATGGAGAGCTTCCCCCCCCCTCGTTTTTTTTTAATCCCTCTTGAACATCGTCTCGCTGCCTCGGGTCGTCATTCCCTTCCGCCGCGGGAACAGCTCTGCCCACGTCGTGGTTCTCGGGATCCTCCGGTTTCAGATGCGCCGCAGCCATCTCCTGGCTTCATGAACCAATTAACGACAAACTTTCCTCCAATAGAGTAAATAATTTTTTTTTCTCTTTTTGCTGCGAGGCCAGACTCGGGCTGGGAACATCCGCAGCCGTGCCGAGCGCTCCCCTCCCCGGCCTCAGCCTCCTGCTTCCCAGGGCCCCCGTCCAGGGCTGGGCACTGGTTCCTGCGGCCCATTTTTTTCCTGAAAGGAGGAGTGTCCTGCCCTGGCTTGCTGAACCCTGGGAAGTCCCTCAATGGAGAGAGGGACCCTTGGGTACTAGACTCGAATTTCTCAGAAAATCCTTTTCCCCTCCCACCATCATTCCCAAACCAAAGAAACCGGCCAGCCCCGGCGCGCGTCCCTCGAGCGGGGCGCGGAGCTCTGGGCCGGAGAGTCCAGGTTTCTGGAGAGGCTCCGGGTCCTTCTGGCACGGATCCCTCTGGGCCAGGATTTTGTACTTATTTTGTTGATCCTCCCTCCCCAACTGGGGTAAGGCCCACGCAGCTGAAGCTGTGGCAATCCCTTCTTTCCCATGAGTTCATCTTGTAATAAATCGCACCAGCCCTGCGGAGGGGGAGGAGAGAATTGAAAGATGTTTATAGAATTAATTCCCCAAAGGAAATCGCATGGGGGAGGGCAAATTGGGGGAAGAGTTGGGAATTTTTTTTGGTTACAGAAGATAGATTTTTTTTTTTTTTTTTTTCCAGTTTGTTGTATGGAAAAAAATCTGCAGAACAACTTCAGTGCTGGGAAACAATTAGGTTTCCTCCTCTGCTGCTCTTCTGAGGAAGAGTTCACTCCCTGTTCACGCTGTGTGGGTTGTCCTCTGCCACCCTGGGATGGGAAGGGACCATTCCCAGCCCGTGGGACGAATTCCACGTGGTTACTCCAGATGGGATGAGAGATGGGGAGTCCCCATCTCCCACGGGAGTTTCCCTGGTCGTGCTCCTCAAAACCTTGTGCCTTCTGCGGGGTCACCCAGCTCTCCTCCCTCCTGCCTGTCCATCCTCTTTGCGGCGTTCGAAGGGCTCAGGAAACGCTCTGAAAAAAAAAAGAGAAAAAAAAAAAGAAAAAATAAAAAGGTTTTGAGCCACTTTGTGGTGTGTGGCCAGCGCAGGTGGGAGCAGGAGGGGGCTGCGGCCGGACCCCCCTGGGTTGCTGCCGGTGCTGGGGGGTCCGGCGCGGGGGAGCCGGGAGGATGCTACCATCTGGCGGCACGGGCTCGCAGCGGCAGCCGGCTCCATCCCAGCCCTGCCTCGCTGCCTGGCCTGGCCTTCCCCTGCTGCAGGGAAAACAAACAGGAAACCCCAGAACAAAAGCCCCAGCCCCGATTGTGCCTTGGTGGTGGTGGCGGTGCAGCCGCGCGTGACCGCGTGTGCCATGAACTGTCCTGTGTGCAGACCAGAACCCGGCGGCAGAGGAGGCGGAGGATGACCGCGACAAACCGAAGCTGCTGGGTGAGAAGGAGGAGATGGAGCAGCCACAAATCAAGGTGCCCATGGAGGTACCCAAGAGAGAGGAGGAGAGAGGAAAGCCGGAGGAGAAGGTGCAGCTCGACCGTCCTGATCAAGGTAACGAGGAACGTGGGGCAGGCTTTGGAGTGGGGAGGTGTGCGTTGCAGGGCTGTTTCAGATAAAGATCCTCATCTTTGCTCGTTACCTTATAAAGGTGATTTAGTATTTGATGCTCTCAAGCTTGGTTAGAATCAGAATCATTTAGGTTGGAAGAGACCTTTAAGATCTCTGAGTGCGACCGTGAGGAATGCAGCCTCCTGAGGAGGAGGGACAGGCAGGGCTGGAAAAGGCAGCGTGCGGCTGGGTGTGCTGTGAACCTGCTGCCTGTCCCTTTCTCCCCCCAGTCTGGAGCCCCCTAACCCTGCCTGTCCGCCCTAGGGATCGCCCTGCCCGTGGGGGAAGCGCATCGCCACGAGCCGCCCGTCCCGCACGACGAAGTGGTCGTGGACATGGGGAGGGAGCGGGAGGAATCTGACGAGAACAAGCGTGTGCCAGGAGGAGCTGAGGAGCGTCTGCTCAAGCCGGAGCCAGCCGCAGTGAATCCCCAGCAAGAGGCACTTGGCCCAAAACAAGGGAAGGAAGCGATCGCTGAGAACCAACTGCGGGGAGGGACTGACGAGCCCGTCAAGAATCCGAAGAACGTCCTGGAGGTGATGGTGCAGCAGGGTGGCAGGCCGCCATACAAAGAGCTGGAGCCAGACAAAGCGGTGCTGGAAGCCAAGGCACAAGCTGCCGCGCCGGACGGTGAGAAGAAAGCTGAGGCTGCAGGTGACAGGGAGAAATCAAAGCTCCAGCTCCCCAGGAAAGCAGAGGAGGCTGTGAAGTCCGTGGAGAAGGAAGCCGACCCTGGTAAGCTCCCTCATCTGAACAAACTCTCCTCTTGGCCTGTAATCTGGCGACTGGGCAATTTGGTTATTGCCACGGACATCCCGGTGTGTCCTTTTAATTGCACGAGATTAGACGTGAGCGTGCACGGCCCCTTCCACAGCTGTTGGGGAAGGAGGAACATGGTGGCTTTGACAGCCCCTCTAATATCTGTCAAACAGTTGTTTGCCCGGTGCCATGCTGTTCCTGTGCGTCCCCAAACTCACTGGGGACACGGAGCCAGGAGATCTTGACAGGTAACGCATCGCTAAGTGCCCGTCGAAAAGCTAGTTAGAACCGTGCCTGCATTTTAATTGGCTGAGGTAGTTAGCGCTGGCTCGCTGCCACGAGTCTATAAGATTGTTAAATATTTTTTTTATTACTTCCCTCGCAGTCATCGTGTTGAATATAAACCGTGCCGGCTTAGGCAGGGAGGGACAACACGATGGGGAGTCATTTTAGAGAACATCTGCTGCTGGAGCGTCCTGATTGACTGCAGAGGTCTGTCCATCTGTTGGTCCGCAGGTGAAAAGCAGGAGCTGCCCCTCCCGGACAGAGCGGATCAGCTGGAGCCCAGGGAGACCCGAAACACCGAGGAGAAGGGGGAGAGCAAGCTGGAGGGTGAGTGTGCGGGGAGGGGAGGGCTCCCCCCGGGAGTGCAGGATTTCTCTCTGCAGGAGGACGGTGCCAGCCGGCGCGGTCCGTGGCTCCTGCCAGCACATAGCTTGGGGCCGTAGTCACCTCCGCGACGGCAGCAATTAGTGCCTGTCTCCGGCGGGCTCACGCCTGCGGCGCGGGCTGGCTGTTCCACGGCGCAGCCCCTGGCAGGGCCGCCCGAGGACGTGAGTCACGCTGGCACGGCTGCTCCCTGGCTTGGGCGAAACGGGGGGGACCCGGCAGCATGGTGGGGAGGTGGGTGGGCATCGCCCTGCAGCCTCGGGGGGCACGGGGCAGACACAGGCTTTAGCACATGGGGGGAGCTGGGCACGGAGCTGTGGCCAAGCCCCGTCCGCTCCTTCTGCGGAGCCACGGTGCTGGTGCTGCACGGTGAGCCCGTCCTCGTTGCCTCCGACCTCTGTCTTGCAAAAGGGGCTGGAGCCCGAGCTCGGACTCGCAGCCCGTGCGTGCTGGTGCCCCGTGGCTCTGTGCCTTCATGCCACCCCTTGGTGCTCTGCTCCGAGGTGGTGGGTGTTTGGTCCGACGAGCGACGGCAGCGGGCAGGCTCTGCTCCTGAGGAGTATCGCCCCCCTCTTTGTTCGGTGTAACATCTTGGTTTTCTAATTATTTTCTTTCCATTCTGCATTGCGATGGGGCTTTAAAAAGCATGAAAAGCTGGCGGTGGGTACGGGCTATAAGGATTCCTCACGTTTCAGGGAGGGTGGAGGGTTTCCGTGGGGTTTTCCATCTCCGTCCGTGCGGGACTTGCCAGGGATGCTCTCCCATGAGGGTGTCACCAAAAGGTGCTCTGGGCTTGTTCTGCTCCTCTGCCCAGAGCTGAGGTACTGTCATTTTATAGTTGTTGAAGATGTTTTTTATGAAGATTGTTAAAATCCAGCCAAAGCACTGCTGAGGCCTGCTGTCCCCACAATCAAAGGGGTAGTGGGGAGATAGCATCACCTTTTCCTTGTGTGGAAGAGGTGAGCTGCACAAACACGGGAGTTAGGCGTGTTTGCAGAGCTCTCGGCGAGAAACGCTTTGATTTGGCATTAAACCTTGGCCTGCTGCGTGTCCAACCCAACCCTTCCCATGCCGAGCTGCGACCTGGCAGGCTCAGAGAGCAGGAGAGCAGAAATGACTTCTGTTCGCCTTGTTTATTCTGAGCAAAGTGCGAAAAATAAACAGATCTCGAGGAGTCAATTGCTCTCTTGAAAGGACCGAATTCCCCCTCGCAGCCCAGCTTTGGTGGAAGGGGAATTCCAGCTGATGGCACCGTAATGTGAACTGGAAATATTTCTCTGTAATCACCTTGCGGGTGATTAGCAGGACGGGGGAGGCTGGAGAAGGATAACCCGGCGAACATCCCTTTTTAATTTAAATGGCATTTTACAGGCTATTAATTTTGACATGATTTCCTGTGGGGCGTAATAGTCTAGAAACACTTTGAGTTTCGGAGGAACGCTGCTTGTTGGCGTGGGAGGTGACACCCTCCAGCTACGATACGGTGTCTGTCGGGGCGGGGAAAAGGCAGCGACGTTCCCATGCCGACCTGGGACTTGTGGTTTGTGCTTGCAGCGAGGAATCAACGTGAGTCACACACAGAATCACACACAGAATCGATGAGGTTGGAAGAGCCCTCTGGGCTCATCGAGTCCAACCGTTGCCCTGACACCACCATGGCAACTAGACCAGGGCACTAAGTGCCATGGCCAGGCTTGTCTTAAACCCCTCCAGAGATGGTGACTCCACCACCTCCCTGGGCAGCCCCTTCCAATGGCTAATGACCCTTGCTGAGAAGAAATGCTTCCTGATGTCCAACCTGACCCTCCCCTGGCCAAGCTTGAGGCTGTGTCCTCTTGTCCTAGCGCTGGTTGCCTGGAAGAAGAGGCCGACTCCCACCCGCTACAACCTCCCTTCAGGTAGTTGTAGACTGCACTAAGGTCACCTCTGAGCCTCCTCTTCTCCAGGCTAAACACCCCCAGCTCCCTCAGCCGTTCCTCATAGGTCAGACCCTCCAGACAAAGCGCGCTCCTCTGTTTTGTGTGACCCCGCGGCTGCGGAGGGCCCGTGGGCAGGGTCTCCTCCGGTGCCGTGGTGCGGGGGGCTCCATTCTGCGGCGGTGCCGGAGGTGGGGCTGCCTTTCTGCGCTGCTCTGGGTTCAGCCTGCCCGGCCACCCGCTTGGGCAGCCCAGCCCCTTGCTCTCGACCTACTTCTGCCAGTCCTGTCCTCTTCCAGCTCCTGTGCCAAGCACCCGCCTCGTCCTTCCCCGCGCTGGGACCCAGGACCCAGCAGACCTGCTCCCCTGTACCTCTTCTCCATGGCTCCGTTCCCTGAGCAGTTAATGAGGGCTTGGTTTTGATCCCTCCACGCAGATCCTGGGAGGGCAGTGCCCTGCGTTGGCATGTGTGGTGGTGAGCAGCCAGCTTGGGCTGCCGTCCTCGGTGGAGGTACCGGAGTGGTGCCACCGTGATGCCATGCCACGTCCTTCCCTCCCTGCTGGCACACGGGCAGCGTTGGCAGAGGAGGACCTTCCTGCTGAGGAAAGCCCCTGCAGCCCCTTCAGTGCTGAGAGACGATTAGTGAGGGGGTTGAGTCATGGATTTTTATTTTTTCTTTCTTTTTTTTCCCTTTTCTAGGAGCGGGGCAGGCGAAACTGCTTGATAATGCTGTGCTGCTGCAGGTGATCAAAGAACAGCAGGTCCAGCACAAGCAGCTACTCGACCAGCAGGCAAAACTGCTGGCTGTGATTGAGGAGCAGCACAAGGAGATCCACCAGCAAAGGCAGGAGGAGGGAGGAGAGGAGAAGCCAAAGCCAGGTAAGGACATGGCCAAAGAGCGTGACCCCTCCACGGGCTGATGGCTGCTCAGAGCAGCTTTGAAATCAGACTGGGAGAGATCCGAGTCCCTCCAGCATGTGGCAGAGTCTGCTCTGCAAAAGCCATTCCCGTGTCTGACCCTGGCCTGCGAGGTGGGGGATCCCTGGCCCCTCTGCGCAGGGATAACGCTCTCCCCCACGGCTCCCCTTGCTTTCCCACGTGGCTGTTGATGGTGCGATCTCTTCTCCTGTCCCCTGTTGTGCAGGACGTGGTGGCAGGAGAAGGGAATCTCGTAAGAAAAAAGCTTTTACATGTTGGTTTTTGTTCTGCAGCGGAAACGCAGCAGGAGCCCGCTGTGCCCCTCTCCAGGAGCAAGGAGGACGAGGGCCTCGGGGCGAAGCAAGAAGCTGCTGCGAAGCCGCTCAGCAAGGAGGTGTTGGAGCAGGCGGCGCAGGGCGCGGGCAGGCAGCCTGCGGAGCCCGCGGAGCAGCGCAGGGGGACCGCAGGGAAGCTGGAAGAGGCTGGGCACAGGCGTGAGATTGCGGGGGTTCCTCCCAAGGAGCGGAAGGTGCTGCCCCAGGAGGATGACAGAGCTGTTAAAAATCCTGCGGAGAACTGGGATGCCCTTCACGGGGATGCCCAACACAATCCAGCGGCCAGAAACCACCTAGAAAAGAAGCCCTTGGCGGAGGATTTAGGAGGAGATCGTGAAGCCAAAGCTGGAAGAGACGTCCACGAGAAGAATTCCCTGAAAGGCGTGGAAGTAGCTACAGCTCCCATCCAAAGAGAACAGCTGGGGGCTGCCAAAGTTCAGGGAGTAGCAGGAAAGAGTCTGGAAAGAGACTCAGGAACAGACCTTAAAGCCAAAGCACTGGGTCAGGTGGAGCCCAAGGACCTGGCAGTGGCGCTGGACCCCCCCAGTAAAAGGGACGTGGCAGGGAGTGAGCAGCACCCCCGGGAGCGGCAGAGGGGTGCGGACGCCGATGGAGCGGGGGGTGCTGGCAGGAGGCAGCAGGCCTCGCACAGCGACCTGGCTGGCAAAGGGGAAGAAGCTCCTCGGGAGAGCGTGGGGGACGTGGCCCAGGACCCGCAGGGAGGTCTCCGGAGCAAGCAGAGGCACGGGGATGGAGGGCTCGCAAACGATGCCGAGAAGAAACCAGGCCCTGAGAACGCTCCTGCCCCAAAGCCTGCGAAAGGAGGGGCTGCCCAGGGGGACCAGAACCTGGAGCACGACGTCAAACCGAACCGGGACCTGAAACTGCAGGCGGACCTGGACCTCCGCCGACGGAGACGGGACCTGCTGCCTCCCGAGGAGGAGGAGGAGGAGGCTGCACGGGGGGCGGGGGTCTTCATTGGCCTGAACCCCGTTCCAGATGTGAAAGTCAACGACCTGCGGAGCGCTCTGGAGACCCGGTTACACCAGGCTGGGGAGGGGGCTCAGCAGGTGGTCCACAGCCGGCAGATCAAGCAGGTGACGCAGGCGGACGGGAGCGTGTGAGCGGGGGGGTCGTGCTCGGTGGGTGGCTGTTGGCAGGCACGAGGCCGAGGGGCTCCGCGGGGAAGGGTCACGTTCACCAGCTGGTTTTTGGCTGCGGTTGGTCCGAGCCAGCAGCGCTTGGACCCACGGGATCCCCTTGGACCTGTGAGGGGACCGTGGGTGCTCGAGCTCTGCGACGGCAGCACCTCCCTGCGTGTGCCTGAGGAGATGGCAACCGTGAGAGAAAAGCTCCTTGCCATCCTCTGGCTGTCAGAGGTTGCCCTCTGCCTGGCTCCCCGGCCACGCCAGCTTTCAAGGACCTTTTTCACCATCTCGTTCATATCGAATTGCCTTCTCCATCCAGCTCCCGACTCCCCGAGGTGGTCCTCCCCGAGGTTCCCCTCCCTGCCTGCTTGGAAAGGCTTCCCGGGTGCCTACCCCGGGCCCCTTTGCCCAGGCGGCGCAGGGCAGAGGGGAACTGGGAACCCCACGTCGTGGGAAAGGCTTGATTCTGGAGAAGCATCAAGTAATGGGCTTGAGGAGCAGCTTAGCCAACGGCTTTGGTGTTTCTCCTGAAATGGGAGCCGTTAGTGTTGCATGTTTAGGAGATAGTTGTGGTTTAGGAACCTAGTTTAGTAGAAACGCTGCCTTAAACGGGCACAACTGCCGCTGTTGTGCTGCCTCTTCTCCCAGGGATCTCACTGGTTGGCCACACACTAGCAATAACACGGGGCTTTGCTCTCGCCTCCCTCCCCGGATGCTCAGCTCTCATCTGTGCTTTCAAGCTTGACTTCTCCTGGCCAAAGTGCATTAGGAAGCTCGGCGTGGGGGCTGCAGACCGCCCCCCGCTTCCCACACCAGCTGGATTTTTCTGCAAGAGGTGACTAATTTGGGAACAAAAGACTGTGGCTTCAAAGGGCGGCCCCGGGGGCTTGGCTGGAGTGTACCTACCTCTTCGTAACAGGGCAGAGCGTGTTTGTTCTGTGCGTTCCTCCCAGCCCCCTCCACGCTGTGTTTTACATCCACCCCTGGAGATGGGTTTTATGAGCGAGGAAGGGAAGAGCTGCTGCGAGAGCCCTGGTTCGTTTCAGGCTCCCAGTGATTCATCCCTTTGGGTTTTTTTTTTGTTGTTTTATTTTTTACATCCTGACTCGCGAATGTAAGAAATCAAATCCCAAAGCTCTTCACTAGGAACGGCTGCAATTTCCCAGCCTGGAGTCTACAGACCTCATCACTGTGGTGGTTTTTTATATCTCAAAAGTGTCTTGGGTAAATCAGCCTCATCGAGTTCGTGTCCGATGGGACCTCGTGGGCCTGTCACAGCGGCTCTGGTCACTCGGGACCGTGAGCCTGTTGCTTGAAGGATGTTGTTTTAATTTCTCCTTAAAATAACACAGAGCCACAGGGCAACAGCCACGAGCTCGGCAGGACCCACCCCGTGACTCTCACGGCCTTAACCCTCAGGATTTCCCCCCCATAGTCCAAGTGAGCTTCTCCATTAACGCTGTCTTAAAGCACAACCAACGTGACCGGGAGTCCTGGAGCCGCTCCGCAGCCGTGTACGTGTGTGTGTGTGTCGGGGCAGGGACGGCAGCGGGACCCGCAGCACGTCTCGACGTGGGCTCTTGAAGGCAGGGTGACCCCCGTGGAGTCAGACCTGCTCGCAGTGTGTTTGTTGGTGGTGTCTGCGTGAAGACAAAGGACCAAAGATGCTCCTGACATTCCTCAGCGGCTGGGAATGGTGTGGGCAGCTCCTGCCGGCTTCCAGCTCAGCTTGGGGGTGGCTGCATCACCTCTACCTGCCAAGGACTGTTTGTACTGGGGTGGGAGAGACCAGAGGGGAGGCTGAGCTGATCAATAAAATAAGCTGAAGCATTTTGATCTGAATTCTTTTTTATTTTAAAGAAATAAAGGTCTTCAAGCCTCCCCCAAGCCCCCTTACTGTGGCTCCCCGGGGCGGGCAGCAGCGTCTGCCTTTGCTCTGTACCCACGGGGAGTTTTATTGCCAAAGGAAAAAAAAAGGAGTTTTTCTGCTTTCTGTGAGATTTGCTCCTCCCTGCTGCTGGGGAAGAGGAGGGGAGGCTGCGATCCTCCCGCTGAACCGCAGAGCCTGGTTTGGGGAGGAAAAACCTCTTACTTTGACGTTCAGGGGATCAAGGAGCTGCTGCCGGAGCCTTCAGGAGGTGGTGGCAGGGATGGGGGCTGCCTTCCTGGAGCCTCCCCGTGCCCGGCTGTTCTCTGAGGTCCTGCTGGTGTCTTGTCTGTGCGGAGCTCGGCACCTCGGGCTGCGGTTCCTGCTGCTGTTGCAGGGAATTTTGCTGTTGAGTGAAGCTGGAGCTGGGAACCGGGTCTGAGCATGGGAGGAAGGGGCTCCGTGAGGTGCGGAGGGATGCCCGGTGTCAGGGGCTGCTCTCCCCGGGCCGAGGAGCGGGTGGGATTGCAGTCTCTGCTCTGCCACCCCGGGACGCTCATCCCATGGCTGCTCCGGCCTCTCCGGGGTCTCCGGCAGCCCCGGGGCCGGCGACTGCCCCAGCCTGGCAGCGACCACGGGCCCGAGGTGCCGCAGCGAGGGCCGGGCAGCTGCTCCCCCCCGCTCCCCTCCCTTTATTCTGTAATTTCAGGACAAACCGGGTCGGGTTTGACTGTTTTTATTCTCCCGAAGCGTCTCCGGGGCGCGGGGCGTCCCCGCGGTCACTTCGGCGTCGCCTTCGCCTGCAAAGAGTCGCGGTTCAGGCCGGGCCGAGGCCGCCGCAGCGGCGCCCGGGGCCGCTTCCCCGCCCCCCCCCCCCATCACCCCCCACCGGTACCGGGACGTACCGCGCGGGCGAAGCAGTCCCGCAGCGCCCGGAACTCCTCCAGGCAGGCGTCCCGCCGCACCTCCGCCGTCCCGGCCGCCGCCGCCGCCACGCACCGGCCGTAGGCAGCCGCCTGCGGGGAACGACACGGAGCGAGGCGCCGGGCTCGCCGGGCCTCCCCCCGCCCCTTCCCCGCCGGGCGCGGCCCCACCTGCTGCCCGCAGCCCCCCAGCGCCGCGGGGAACCGCCGCAGCCGCGACCGCGCCCGCAGCCACACGCCCCGGCCCGACATCGCCACCGCCGCCGCTCCTCACCGCCTGGGCGCCGCCATGGCGGAGCGGCTGCGATTGGCCACCTGTCCTGCTCATCAAAGCGCCGCGCCTTTGCATTGGGTGTCGGCGGACGCCCGCCTCCCCCTGGCTTGTCGATAGGGGAAACGGCACGTCTATCAAAGAATGATTGGGTGTGATTGGGTGGTGGCTGAAGGTCGTCCCCTCAGCCTTCTCGGATTGGCGGGATCGGCCTGCCGGAAGCGTGGATTGGTCATCCGCTGCACCCACCTCCGCCGCGAGTTCTGATTGGTGGAGATGCCGGTTGTTTACTTCCCGTCACCCGCCCTTTTGCCGCCGGCGTCAGCCTTGCGAGCCATTTCCGCCAGGAGCTCCGCCCTCCTTCGCCGATGATTGGCCGAGCGGCAGAGCCTCGCGCTCTCATTGGTGAGCAGCGCCTCGCGGGGGGCGGAGCCGCGAGGCCACTTTCGGGCCGGGCAGGGCCGGCGCCGGGAGTGTCATGGCGGCGCCGTTAAGAGACCGGTTGAGTTTCCTGAGTCGGGTACGCGCCGGGAAGGGAGGAGGTGGAGGGGGGGCGGGCTGTGGTGTCAGCGCAATGGTGCGGTCCCACGGGGGCGGGGGGAGCTGCTATAGCGGCCTCACACAGCGCCGGCGGGGCCGCACCGGGGCTGGGGCTGGGCCTGTACCGGGGCTCAGCCCCCCCCGGGCCCGGCCCCCCTCACGCTGTCCCTCCTCCTCCAGCTGCCGGTGCTGCTGCGGGGCACGGCGGACGACGACGTCCCCTGCCCCGGGTACCTGTTCGAGGAGATCGCCAGTATCCTTCTGGGGAGCATAGGGAGGCCCGGGGGGGTCTCCGGGGGGGCCGGGCTGGGTGTGGGAGGCCCCGGGGGCGGCTGGGCGGAGGGGGAGAGGTGCCGGTAACCGGAGGCGGGGGGGTTAGGGCTGCGGTGCCGGCTGGGGGGAGCAGGATCCCTAACCCCCGCCCCAGAGATCTCCCACGAGTCGCCCGGCAGCAGCCGGTGCCTGCTGGAGTACCTGCTCGGCCGGCTGCAGAGCAGCTCCTGCCACGTCAAGCTGAAGGTGGGTCGGTGGTGGTGAGCGGGGGCGGCGGCTGTGGGGCTCCCCCGGCCGCAGAGGAGCCCCGGGGCCGGGGTGATGGGCCATTGCAGCAGGGCTGGGGGCTGCCGGCGCAGCCCCTTGGCCGTCTCACACAGAGCCCCGTGCCCGCAGGTGCTGAAGATCCTGCTGCACACGTGTGCCCAGGGCTCCCCCCAGTTCGTCCTGCAGCTGAAGAGGAACGCCTGCTTCATCCGGGAGGCGGCAGGTAACGGGGTGGGGAGTGGGAAGCCGCCCCAGCCAGGCCGTGGGGGAGAGCCCAGGGTGGCTCCAGGGGCCAAGCGCTGGCCAGAACCGGGGTCCTGCCCCGTCCTTGGGAGCTGAGCGTCCCCCAGCCCTCCTGCCTCGTGCCTTGCAGTGTTCTCTGGGCCCCCAGACCCCCTCCATGGGAACAGCTTGAACCAGAAGGTCCGGGCGGCTGCGCAGGTGAGTGCTGGCCCCGATCCCGCTGTGCCCGGCGAAGGGCAGCTCTGCCCCCCAGACCCCTGCCCTGGGGTCCGGCCGGGGTGCGTGACGCTCCCCAGCTCTCTGCCCTCACCCCGTCTCTCCCGGCAGGACTTGGCCAGCGTTCTCTTTTCGGACGCGCCGCTGCCCCAGCCTGCCGCGCTGCCGGCCCGTCCCCTGCCTCCCGCGGGTAAGCACAGGCCCCTCGTGGGCCCGTCACCTCCCACGGGCCATCGGGCCACTGCCCTCGGCTGGAGCTGGGGGTGTGCAGAGGGTCCGGGGGGCTGCAGGGTGCTGCGGGCCCCGGTGACGGGTGTCTGGCTGCTGCCCCACTGTGGGCCCTGGCATTGCTCCCCCTGAATGTGCCCTGTGCCTCCCCCAGGTATGGGCTCCAGCCCCAGCCCTGGCGGCTCCTTGCAAGGATTTGGCTTCAGCAGTGAGAAAAGTGGCTCCGGTAAGTGCTGGCTCTGCCCTTGCCTGCCGCTGCCCCCTGCCCTTCTGCCCCCTCCCCAGGAGTCCTGCCTGGGGTGCCACCAAGGTCCCAGCTTTCAGAGACACCCAGCCTGGTTGCCAGCTCTCTCAGCGGGTGTTTCTCTCTCTCAGCGGGTGTTTCTGGGTGCCTCGGGGCAGAGCCGTGCTGCACCCCTTGCTTTGTGCGGCTCTCCCCTTTCCTGAGCCATCTCACGGGTGCTGGGGCTGGTGGCACGGCCACGGGGCTGGCAGTGGGGGGCTCTGCTGGGTCCTTCCCTGCTGGGAGGTGTGACGGGGACATGGGAGGCTGGCTTGTGCCCCGTGGCCTGTCCCAGCAGCCCCCCTTGTCCAGCCAGAAGCCCCTCACAGCCCAGCTGTGCCCAGAGCCCTGCTGCCAGGGCCGCTCCTCTCTGCTGGCAGGTCCCTGCTGTCCCCTCCTGACGCCCTGTGGTGCGGTGGGTGCCAGGGGCTGGGCTGGGCTCCCCGGGAAGCCCCTGACACTCTGCCCTCTGCCCAGCTTCCACGGGGGAAGCCCTGCTCAGCACCATCCAGCGAGCGGCCGAGGCGGTGGCCCACGCTGGGCTCCCCTCGCCGGTGGGACCTCGGCCTCACCACGGGGAGCTCCACGAGGACGCCTACGAGCCCGTGAGAGCCCCCTCGCCTGCCAGGAGCCCGGCCAGGGCTGTGGAGCCACCAACGGCCACCGCAGCGCACCACACCCGAGGTAGGTCCCCCCGCCGCTGGGCTGGGGTGGCTGCTGGGGGCCTGGCGGGGGTCCTCACGAGGTCCTGGGGCTGGTTTGGGGGTCAACAGCTCCCGGCTGCTGTCCCTGCAGTGAGGCACCAGCCGGGGCTGGCCGGGGGCGGCTGGGAGGAGGCGGACAGCGGGCACAGCTCCCAGGACTCCTCGCAGGGCAACGGCGAGTTGAGCCGCACCTCGGACTCCTGCAGCAAGTCGGGCAGCGACAGCCACTCCGGGGCCAGCCGGGAGCTGACCCACGTGGCCGAGAGGTGAGGAGGGGGCCGTGGGGGGCTCCCCGTCCCCTGGGACCTGCCGAGGTGCTTCCCTCCCCTCCAGGAACGGTGCCCCAGGGATGTTTGGCCTCCCAGCCCAGGCAGCCTGGGGTGGGCAAAGCCTTGGGCTGAGGAGCTGCTCGAGGGGGGACTCCCTGCCCACAGGAGGGTGGTGGGGTCTGCGCTGGGACCCCGGGAGGGAGCGGGGCTGGCCCCCATCCCCACCGAGGCGTCTCCCTGAGCAGGGTGGACGCTGACGGCCTGGGTGACTGCCTGCGGGAGGTGAGCCTGGTGTCGGCCCTGACCCGTGGTGCCAGGGTCTTCCTCACCAGGGAGGAAGCACAGCACTTCGTCAAGGAGTAAGTGCCCGAGGGGGACGCTCCCCGGGACCGTGGGGGGCTCCAGGCTGGGGCTGGGGGTGCTGCGTGGGGCCGGCGTGGCCGTGACCCCCTTCCCCTTGGCCAGGTGTGGGCTGCTGAACTGCGAGGTGGTGCTGGAGCTGCTGGGCCGGGCGCTGGAGGACCCCAGCGACGGCGTCCGCATGGTGAGTGTGGCGCAGTCCCGGTGTGCCACCGGCGTGTGCCCGCGGTGCCGCCCGCGCAGGGTGGGGGACCGGGGCGCTGCGGTGTGTGCCGGTGCTGCCCGCCGGGCTCAGCCACGCTCTCCTCCCCGCAGAGATCCATGTGCGCCATCTCCTCCCTCATGTGCTCTGACCTCCTCACCCCGGAGCAGATCTTTGCCGTGACACGGCGGCACCTGCAGCAGCTCAGCCAAGGCAGCCCCGGCCCCGTTGCCAACCGAGCCACCAAGGTGACTCCTGAGGCTTCCCCGTACCCTCTCCCTGGGGCAGGGGGCTGCTGGGGACCGCCCCCCCCGTCCTCGGGGACACCCAGCTTTTGGGAGTGGTTCTGTGTGTGTCCCAGAGGGGTGGGAGCTGTCCCGCTCTCCCAGGAGCGACAAGGCTGAGCCCTGGGAGGGGACACCGGGGCTGGGAAGAGGGTCCAGGGCCAGGACCCTCCCCGGTGCTGCTCTCATGCACTCCCGTCCCGCTCCTCTCCCCCCAGATCCTGCGGCAGTTCGAGGCTCTCTGCGGCGCCCAGCCCGCCCCGACGAGCGCACGCCCGGACCCGGACCCCTGCGCCCTCGCCGTGGGCTCAGCCCCGTGCACCGGGGACCTGCTGACGGACATCCCGCCCCTGGCAGGCCAGAGCATCCTCACCCCGCTGAGCGCCGCCCCGCTCGCCGTGGCCGCGCCGCCCGCCGGTGAGGAGCCGGGGGTGGAAGCAGAGACCCACGGGCAGCCCGGTGCCGCGGTGCCAGCCCGTCCCTGCGAGCGGGAGGCGGCGAGCAGGCTGGCAGGGGACACGGTGGGCACCCCTGCGCCCTCCCACAGCCTGTCCCTCTTCGCTGGCATGGAGCTGGTGGCCCATCCTGGTGCCATGCCCTGCCTGGACTCTCCGCTGGCAGAGCCGCGGGTGCTGTCCCAGCCCCAGGACGCTCAGATGGACGCAGGGGGCAGCCGGCCCCCCTCGGCCTTCGCCTTCCTCAATGTGTAGCTGCCATCGGGCTCCCGGGGGGGCTCGGGGGGCTTTGTCCTCCCTCCCTGTGGGGCCCATCGTGCCATGGCCATCAGCTGTGGGGACAGGGCCCCGCTGCCACCAGCTTCCCCCGTGGCACCCCGGGAAAAGCAAAGGGGCAGCCCCACATGCCCCATCCTGCAGGGGCGAGGGAAGGGGGGCTGCCGTGGGGCTGGAGGGGGGACCTGGGTGTGAAATGGCCGCAGGGCCGGGGGGGGTGAGGCTGGAGCGGCCCCTCGCTGCCTTTTTTTTGCCAAAAGTCCCCGGTTTGCCGGTGCGGCGGGAGGGCCCGGCTGCGGGGGCGCGGGGTGGAGAGCTGCCAGGGCCAGGCTGGGGGTGGTTGGGGGACTCATGGGGCGATCCTGGGTGGCCTCGGGCCTCGCTGGCTGTGGGGCTGGGGCAGGAGGCGGCGGCGCCGTCCCCATGGGGCCGGGACCCACCAATAAACCCCCCAGCTTGGGCCTGGGAGCTTGTGACTTCTTCCTGCGCCATTGCTGGAGCCTGCCCCATAGATCCCCCTCCTCTTGCCCCATAGATCCCCCTCCTCTTGCCCCATAGATCCCCCTCCTCTTGCCCCATAGATCCCCCCCCTCTTTGCCCCATAGATCCCCCCTCTTTGCCCCATAGATCCCCCCCCTTGCTCCACAGTTCTCCCCCCTCTTTGCCCCACAGTTCTCCCTCCCCTCCCTTGCCCCATAGATCCCCCCCTCCCTTGCCCCATAGATCCCCCCCTCCCTTGCCCCATAGATCCCCCCCTTTGCCCCATACATCCCCCCCCCCTTTGCCCCATAGATCCCCCCCCCCTTTGCCCCATAGATCCCCCCCTCTTTGCCCCATAGATCCCCCCCTCTTTGCCCCATCGATCCCCCCCTTCTTGCCCCATCGATCCCCCCCTTCTTGCCCCATCGATCCCCCCCTTCTTGCCCCATCGATCCCCCCCTCTTTGCCCTATAGATCCCCCCTCTTTGCCCTATAGATCCCCCCCTCCTTGCCCCATAGATCCCCCCCTTGCCCCACAGATCCCTCTTTGCCCCATCGATCCCCCCCTCTTTGCCCCATAGATCCCCCTCTGCCCCACAGCTCCCCCTGCCCCTATGGAGCAAGCCCCGCCCACCTCCCCTCTTGGCCCCGCCCCTCTATCCCAAGGCCCCGCCCCTCACACACCCCCTTCCACTCCTCAACCTATCCCCTCTCTCCTCTTCGCCCCGCCCCTCCCTTCCCATTGGCAGACACCTCCTCTCCCCCTCCACGCTCCGCCCAATGACAAGGGGCGGGGCCGTGCGCGCGGCGACGGTAAGCGGGACCGACATGGCGGGGGGGGAGCGCGGCGAGGAGGGGGCCAGGGCCTCGGGGGAGGCCGGGGGGCCGGGGACGGGGCTAACGCCCCGGCCCCGGCCCCCGGCCTCCCCCTCGGCGCTTCCCCCTCCTTCAGCAGGGCTCGGGGGGGGGGGGCGGGTTCTTCTCACCCTTCTCGCTGCTTGGAGCCCCCCCACTCGTGTCCTTCCCCTGCTCCTGTGTGAGGCCTGGGGGTCCTGGGCCTGGGTCTAGGGGGGGGATTGGGCCTGGGGGGTCCTGAGCCTTGGGGGCTTGAGTCTAGGTGGTCCTGAGGCTTGGAAGCCTGGGCCTGGGGGGTCTTGAGCCTTTGGGCTGGTAGCCTGGGGGTCCTGAGCCTTGGGGGCTTGGGGACCTGGGTCTGGGGGTCCTGAGCCTTGGGGGCTTGGGGGACTCGGAGGCTTGGGCCTGGGGGGGTCCTGAGCCTTTGGGGGCTTGGGCATCTGGGCCTGAGGGGTCCTGAGCCTTGGGGTTTTGGGCCTGGGGGTCCTCAGCCTTGGGGGTTTGGGGACCTGGGCCTGGGGGTCCTGAGCCTTAGGGGCCTGGGCCTGAGGGGTCCTGAGCCTTGGGGTTTTGGGCCTGGGGGTCCTGAGCCTTGGGAGCTTGGGTCTGGGGGGGTCCTGAGCTTTGGGGGCTTGGACATCTGGGCCTGGGGGGGTCCTGGGCCTTGGGGGCTTGGGTCTAGGTGGTCCTGAGCCTTTGGGGCTTGGGGACCTGGGTCTAGGGGGTCCTGAGCCTTGGGGGCATGAGGGGCTTGGAGGCTTGGGCCTGGGGGGGTCCTGAGCCTTTGGGGCTTGGGGGCCTGGGGGTCCTGAGCTTTGAGGGCTTAGGGGCCTCGGCCTGTGGGGTCCTGAGCCTTTGGGCCTTGGGGGCTTGGGTCTAGGGGGTCTTGAGGCTTGGGGACCTGGGCCTCGGGGGTCCTGAGCCTTGGAGGCTTGGGGACCTGGGCCTGGGGGTCCTGAGCCTTAGGGACTTGGGTCTAGAGGGTCCTGAGCCGGGGGGGTCCTGGGTGTTCTGGGCCTGTTTCCCTGGTGCGAGCCCGGCAGTTTCCATCGAGAGCCCTTTTGTTTACCCCGGCTGCGGCAGCCTGAGGCATTGCCAAGGTCCGCGGTGGAGCCCCAAGGGCGGGGAGGGGGGGGTGAAACCAGAGCCGGGGGGAAGGAGGGTTCGGGGGTGGTTTGGGTTAGTGGAGTGTAAAGGAATAAAGTGACGTCGCGGTGGCGTTTGGGGACGGTGCCGGCTCCCGGCTCGGTGCTGTGGCGGGAGGGGGCGCGCAGGGGTGCAGCGGGGAGCGGGCCGCCTCCCGAGGGGCTCCGCTCTCCCTGTGGCCGCTTCCCAACAGCTCTGGGCAGAGACTGGGAGCGCTGGGTGGGGGAAGGATCCCTCGGGAGGTGCCGGGTTGCTTCTCCAGCGTCGCCGCCCCAAGGCAGGGCAGTGTGTGAGCCGAACCTCTGGGCTCGTGTGAGCCTCTCCCAGCCACGGTCTGTGCGGGGTGAAGGAGCCTGGTGTGGGGAGCGGGGCTTTTCTCTGCTGTGTTAGTCGTCTGCTGGCCTTGAGGCGAGTGTCCCAGCCCGTCCGTGGGGCAGCGGGACGTTGGGTCAGAGTGGTGAGGAGGTGGCTGCTGGTGTCGGGCACTGAGGAGCTTACTTGGAGCCTCTCCAGGCTTGTGTTCAGGGTGTGGAAACGCAGAGGAAGGTGTTTTGTCCCGTTTGAAAATGGTTACGGCTCCGTGTGCCAGCGTTGGTCGGAGCCAGCTGGGAGCAGGGCGCGTGGTTTGCTCGCTGCGTGAAGATGGACGTGCTCCCCGTCCCTCACTCCTCTGTCCGCGCTGTCCTTCCAGGGCCCCTTCTCTCTGCTCGAGCATGAAGAGCACCCGCAGCACCTCCTCCTTCCCCGGTTCTGGCAGTGTGGACTTGAGCCTGACCGGCCTCCCCGCCCCGCTCTCCCGGCGCCCCGGCAGCTCCTCTCCTGCCCGGCACATGGCCCGCTCCCTCTCGGTCACCGCCGACGGCAAACCGAAGCGGAACGCTCTGGTGAGTCCGGGGTGGGAGAGGTCCTGTGGCGCTCCCGCTGCTCGGGGCAGGGCTGTGGGGTGACTCGGTGCTCTCCCAGCTGTCCCACAGCTTTGAAGCGCAGCCTGGGGCGGGGGGTGGCACCGGGGAGGGCCCTGGCTCCCCCGGGGGTGTGTGGCACGGCTCCGTGCTTACCGGGAGCAGCCGCACGGCCTTGGGGAGGAGAGAGTGGGGCCGGTGCAGGCGCTGGGTAGAGCTGCGGTGCCGTGCTCGCTCTCCAGATCCACCTGCAGCGCTGTGTTCAGCTCTGGGCCCCCAACACAGGGACATGGAGCTGTTGGGGTGAGTCCAGAGGAGGCCACGGAGATGCTCAGAGGGCTGGAGCCCCTCTGCTATGGGGACAGGCTGAGAGAGCTGGGGCTGTTCAGCCTGGAGAAGAGAAGGCTCTGGGGAGACCTTCTAGCACCTTCCAGTACCTGAAGGGGCTACAGGAAAGCTGGAGAGGGGCTTTTTACAAGGGCATGGAGTGACAGGGCGAGGGGGAATGGTTTTAAACTGAAAGAGGGGAGATTGAGATGAGATCTGAGGAAGAAATTCTTTGCTGTGAGGGTGGTGAGACCCTGGCCCAGGTTGCCCAGAGAAGCTGTGGCTGCCCCCTCCCTGGCAGTGCTCAAGGCCAGGTTGGATGGGGCTTGGAGCAACCTGGTCTGGCGGAAGGTGTCCCTGCCTGTGGGGACCTCGCACAAACCAACACATTCCTGCTGACTCGGCGGCAGCCTGAGAGGCAGCGAGGTGTGGTGGCACTCCGGCAGCCGTGGAGACACGGGAAACACCGTGCTGGGGCTGTGTGGGAGGGGGTGGCAGGGTGGCACCACCAGCGGGGCTGTTTTAGGATGCCTGACTCGCAGGGGGAGCTGCCTGGGCCGGGCATCCCAGCTCCTCCGTAGCGTTGCTGCTGAATTTAGCTCTGTCCCCCGCAGGAGGATGCGGGATCCCGGGCGATGAACAACCTGCGGAGGTCCAGCAGCACCACCCAGGTTAACCAGCGGGGCAACGGCGGGCGCAGGTACGGCTCCAGCCACCCACCCGTGTCCGTCCCACGGGTCCGTCTGCCCTCGCTGGTCCCGTGGGGGAACCAGAGCCTTTCAACAACGTCTGTCGTACACCTGGGGGGTGACGACCTGCCCTCGGAATGCCGAGGTCTGGGGTTTTGTTTGGGTTTTCTTTTGGAGGGGAGGTCACTTGGTCAGGGTTTGGGGAAGCAGAGTGTATTTCTGTGCCTGGGAAGCGACTGTCACAACCGACACTCCAATTAATTCCAAGGGACGGGACCATTCACTGACAACAGCCCCTCATGGACCCTCCGGACCGTACCTGGGCTGTGTTAGGAGAGGAAAGTCCTCGTTCTGTCTCCAGGGACTCCTTGGGCTGTCCCTGAACTGTGATTTTCTGTTCTCTGGTTGCCCTGTGCCCATCCCTTTCATCTCCACACATCACACTGAAATCTAAAGCTCTGTCTAAAGCCAAATCATTCATGGCCCTCGTGGCTGCACGGTGATCCTCCACCAATGTTGCCTGCCTGCAATATTGACTCCAGAACCCGTGTTCTCTCCTCTCTGCCTTCCCTGGGCTCGGGCTGCAGCTCGGAGCAGACAGGAGATTTTCTGACCTTCTTTGAGAGCGGTTCTGGGGGAAGGAAGAAACCGGCGAGTCTGAGCAAAACCTCCCCGGAGAAGAAAACCACGTGGAACATCTTGGTGAGGACGGGGACGTCCTGGGGCGGGTGGGCTGGCGGCTCTGCTTGCCTGAGGAGCCCTTTGGGTTTGGTGGAGGAGCAGGAGGGTTTCCCTCGGCCCGAGGATGGGGTGGTGCAGCTCGTCTGTGAGGGCCAGGCGGGTCCTTCCTCACCCTGCAGTCAAAGCTGGCACGGTTTGGGTGGCCAACGTGCTCGGTCCTCTGGCCCGGGACTCGTGGGCCATCACCTCTGTGCTCCTGGCTGCTGGCAGAGCCTGAGGGCTGCCGGGCTGTGGGACAGAGGTTTCTTGTGTGGAGGGTGGTGGCTGAGGCTGTGAGTTTGGCACTTGCCCACGCTCACAGCCGTGACTCGGTGGCAGGACGATCAGCCACGAGCGTTCCCGGGCCCCTCCGGCTCCCGCGGCGCCGAGCCACCGGCGGCCATGAGGAGGAAAGAAGCCACCGTGCTGCTGGCAGCCAACTTCACCGCCAACAACAGGTAGGAGGGACGGTGCTGAACTGGGCATGGTCTAGTTGCCATGGTGGTGTCAGGGCAATGGTTGGACTCGATGAGCCCAGAGGGCTCTTCCAACCTCATTGATTCTGTGGGAGACACTTCAGCCAAGGCTGTGTGTAGCCTGAACCGCCGGCTGTCAGGTCTGCTGGGGCTGTGTCTGTCTGCCTGTCAGGTCACAGCTACTGGGGAGCGACTTCTGGGGTTCTCCTCGCCTTGGGGGCTACCCCAGATGGTCATGGTTGGGTTGAGGGTTGCCACACAGGGAGCGTCCGTGCCGTCCCCTTCGGATCCAGCACGTCCTAACGCCTCGTCTTCTCTCCACAAAAGGAGCAACAAGGGCGCGATGGGCAACTGTGTCACCACCATGGTGCACAACAACTACTCCACCACCGAGAAGGGCCCTGCGCCCAAAAGCTCCAACCAGGCACCCAGCTCGCTCAAGTAAGTGTGGGGAGGTCCCGGCTGTGCCGACCCCGTGCTCGTGCGCAGGGACGGGGCAGGACGGTGCCAAGTACCTTCGTCTTCTTCCTTAGCAACGTTGTCAAAGCGACTTCAAACGAGGATGGCGAAAGCAGCAGCTTCGTGAAGTCTCAGAAGAATTTCTCCAGCAACAACATCATGACCCGCAACAACAACAGCAGCCTGCCCCGGAGGAAGGAGGTGACCGAGGAGGAGGCAGAGAGGTGAGGCAGAGCCGGTGGCGGGTGGGCAGAGGCAGGAGGACGGTGCTGGACGGAGGGGTGAGCTCCAGGGGAGCTGCGACTGCTCTAGGTTTGGGAAGGGCCCCTCTCCGTGCGCCCGCAGTGGCTGATTTACCCTCCCCGTGGCTTGGCTCTGCGCTTTGGGTTGTCCTCATCAGAGGCACGAGTTCCTCCCGCCTCAAAAGTCAGTCTGGGAAAACGCCTCCTCGAGCCGGGGTGTGAGGGGACAGAGGCAGCGTGGTGCCGCGGGCTCTGCCGTGGCAGGACGGGCTGGTGGCCCCCCCAGGGCTGTGCTGACCCCCCCCTCTCCCCACAGGTTCATCCAGGAGGTGAACCAGGCCGCCGTGACCATCCAGCGCTGGTACCGGCGCCACTCGCAGCGGCGCAGGGCGGCGGCGGCGGCTCTGGGGCGCTTGCTGGCTTCCAAAGGGGAGGTCAGTCCTGTCGCTGCCGCGTGGCACAGACCCTTCTGACACCCGTGTCCCCCTCGGGGGCATTTGGGTCCCTTTGGTCACTAGACCAACCGAGAGCTGAGCTGTCGGGGACGAGGGGGCTTTGGCTTTGCATCGCGCCAGCCCTGCGCGGTCCAGGGAGCTGGGGGGGGTCCTGTCCCCGCAGAGGTGTGGTGGCCGTGCGGGGGGGAGCCGGGGTTTGGTTCCAGGGGCAGCTCAGGCCGGGAGCCCCCGGGCTCAGCACCACACGGCCCCGCTCTGCCAGCTCCCTCCAGCTGCGAGCGGGCGGACGCTTGGCAGGAGCAGCGCGAATCCTGCTGAATTCTGCCCGTCTGGGACCCGCTCGTGGCCAGAGGAGGGATGCCCTGTCTGGGCTCATCGGAGCGAACCAGTAACGAGTTGGCTCGTTAGAGAGCAATGAGTCATCTGCAGCTATTTGTGTTTCTTTGTGTTTAATTATTTATCCCAATAGCAAAAAGCACCGTAGCTCTCGCCTGTGAGAGTCTATTTTTAAGCCTCGTCTCCTCGGTGGTTTCAGACCCAGATGACTAATAATTGCATTTGGTGTCTAAAGAAAATACGCTGCTTGAAAGTGGAGCTTTTCTGACAGCTCTTCACCTGCACGGGGGGGAGGGTTGGGGGGAAGGAGAGCCTGGATATGGGGTGCCCTCCGGTGCGCTGTGCCCTTTCCCCCTTCTGCGGGCGGTGGGTGCTGGAGGGCTCTCGGTGACATTTTTGACCCTCCTCTCTGTCAGGAAAGGCAAGAGCACGTGGAGGAAGGGAACATCCTGGATTTGCACGAGAGGAAGGATGAGGAACGCCGGAAGATCCGAGAGGAGAAGGCGCGCCTGGCCCGACGCGCCGCCATCCAGGTAGGGGCGAGGCAGGGCCTGCGTGAGACCCGTTCGTTGGCATCTCCTTGCGAGGCAGCGCGAGGGCCCCCGCGCTGCGTCCCCAGGGGCTTTGCAGGAGGCAGGATTGGAGCCAGCCCTGGAGAGGGAGCGCTCCCCGCGGAGACGGAGGTGCCACGGAGCCGCTCCCCGCTGTGCTCCTGCCAAGTCTTGGCAGCTCGTTCGGAGCTTGCGAAGACAGCGCTGGTTTCCAGCTCATTTTTGGGAAAAGGGTGAACACGTTGAAATGGGGAAACTGCAGCTGCAGCTCCTTGGAGTGGCCGAGGAGGAGCGTGGGACCCTCCTGGGGAGCGGGGTCCCTCCGGGGTGGGCTGAGCCCCGCTCTGTGCCTACTGGCAGGAGGCACCTCGCCGCCTTCGCCCTGTTCTTGCAGCAGGAAAGGGCTCGTGCTCCTGGGACACAGATGGGGGCTGGCACAGACCGTGGGGAGCTGGCTTGCAGTAGAGCTGAAGGGTTTTTTTTTTTTAAAAACCTCAGTTTCTCTTTGCCCTGAATGGAATCATGTTTCATCGGGGGGTTCGAGGGAGACACAGCAGTGAGCAGCTGGAGGATGGCAAAGTGCTGCAACAGCCTTGCAAGCACGTGCTTGTGCCTGAAGTGGCTTCCCAAGGGTGGGCTCAGGCAGCCCCCTGGGCGCTGAGGTGTCCTGTGCTGTGCAGTGCTCGGCCCTCAGCATTCAGGGGCCCTTTATGGAGCAGCAAAGGACACCGAGACCATGGCCACCCCCTCCCCACTGCTGCCCTGGCCACCCCCTTCCCTCTGCTCGGAGCAGAAGTGTAGAGTAGAGCTGTTGTTCCTCCGCTTTCCCTTTCCCAGAGTTGTCCTTGTAAACCCTCCAGCCCCACAGCGTGGGTTGTTACCTCCCAGGCCCTCGCTGGCACATAAAGCAGCGCAGGTACGTGCCAAAGCCCACCCCGTGCTGGGCGGGAGGCTGACGCCTTGTCTGTCCCCCCCACAGGAGCTGCACCAGAAAAGGGCCCAGAAGGCTTTGGACGCAAAGCGCTTGGCAGAAGAAGAGCTCGCACTGGGGAAGGGGAGCAGAAGGATGGCGAAGAAGAAGCCTGCCAAAGCTGCTGCTGCCAGGAACGGCAGCCCAGCCGACGGCGTCACCAAAGCCAACAACGCTGGTGAGTCCCTTCCGTGGGTCTCTGACGCCTTCGGAGCAGCGTGTGGCACGAGGCGGGAGGAGGGGCGGTTCTCCGGGGAGCTGCTTCGAAGGGGCTGGTTGTGGCAAGCACCTGAGAACAGTCTGGTTCCTGCAGAGGCCAATTGCCCCTCGGTAGCCACAGAGCCAGGAGGAAGCGGCCCCGCAGACCTCGGCTCCGTGCCCCCGCGGGACCCCGGCGCAGAGGACAAGCTGCAGGTGGGTCTGGCTGTGCCTCCTGGGGCTCCTGTTCTGCCAGGGCAGCTTTGGAGCCTTCGCTGACTTCTGGGGGCATCCAGCAAACTCTTTTACTGCAAGGCGCGTCGTCTTCTCCCCTAGGATGTGAGCTCCAGAGAGATGGGCGGTGAGGACGTGGAGACCGTGGTAGCTGCTGCCAGCAGGGCTCAGTCCAAGGTCACGCTCAGTGAGCTGCTGGACACGCTCAAGCTGTTGGAGGAAGAGCCAGAGCTGCTGCCACCGCCGAAGCTCTTCAAGAAGGACAGATATGCCTGGCTGGATGGGGTGAGCAGAGGGCTGGGGCTGATCGTGTCCATCCCCAGACGGCGATGGGGTTGGTGAGAGCAGGGTCCTCCGTGGGCTGCCTTCTCCCAGCGCTTGCTGGGTGGTGGAGGGTGAGAAAGGCAGCGGGTTCGCTGCCAGAGAAGGCAGAGGAGGAGTTTGGTGCAGCCAGGGCTTGGGCACAGAGGCTGGTTACTGGGATGCAGTGGGAGGACTGGGCTGCAGTGATGGAGAAGAGCCAGCAGCACTTCTCCGAGCCTTCCCCTGAGTGCTCCTTCCCCCTGTGTCTGCCCAGCAGGAGCCCGGCTCCAATTCCCTGACTGCTGATAACCTGGAGAAGTTTGGGAAGCTGAACCACTCCCCGGGGGTGCCTGAGGACGGGGCGCTGCTCTCGGAGGCCAAGCTCCAAAGCATCATCAGTTTCCTGGATGAGATGGAGAAGTCGGAGCAGGAGAGGCCCAGGTCGGTGGCCTCGGCCACGCAGCGGGAGGTGAGGGCAGGAGCCAGAGTCCATCTGTACGGAGGAGGTGGGGTGAGACCCTGGTGGGAAGGGTCCCTCTTGTCCTGCTTCCAGGTGGTCCCCACCACCTTTTGATCGTTTTTCATTCGCCGTGGCAGGGTCTCCTCTCGGAAGAGGAGCTGGCTCACTTGGAGCAGGCGTCGGCTGTTGCCATGGAGGTCACGAGCTCCATCATGAGGCTCAAGCTGGAAGTGGAGGAGAAGAAGCGAGCCATCAGCCTGCTGCAGACCGCCCTGGTGGGTGAGCCAGATGGGCTCGCTGGGGAGCCCTCAGCAGATGTTTCTTAGGGCGGTGGCTTCAAAGCACCCGATCAGGGCTCTGTGGACAGGGCTTCCCATCTGTGTCCCCAGCAAAGCACCGCAGGGTTCCCGGGGCTCGTGCCGGAGGGCTGGTGGCTACCAGGTGGGAAAGATCTGCAAGGCCCTTCCCAGTCTGGTGTGGGCTTCTCCCCAATTTCTCCTTGTTGCCTCCCCTCATTTGGAAACCTTCCTCCAACTCCCCTCCCTGGTCCTGAAGCCCTTGGTTAGGACCTGGGCTCTCTCTTCCCGTGTCCCATGGGGGTCTGGGCGTTCTTGCTGGCCATGGGGCAGGAGGGGCGAGTCCCAGGGATGGTGGTTCAGCGCTGTTCCTCTGTGCTCTGCCCTGGCAGTGTTATCCCCTGGTAGTTATCCCCTGTACACACGCTGGGGCTGGGGTAACTTCTCCCTCTAAAGCCTCGTGGCTATTTCTTCCCTGCATCCACAAGGCTCAGCAGAGGGAACTGACTGTCCGGCACGTCAAACAGACCGAGCAGGAGCTCGGCCACCAGCTCACGCTGCAGAGGGAGCAGTATGAGGCAGCTATCCAGAGGCATCTGGCCTTCATCGACCAGGTAATCTCCCGTCCCAGCTCAGGCTGGTGCTTCTGGAGGCAGAGGCAGAGGTGGCTGTACCCTGCCTGCCTGACACCTCCTCTTCACCCTGCCCAGCTCGTTGAGGATAAGAAGGTGCTGAGTGAGAAGTGTGAGGCTGTGGTGGCTGAGCTGAAACAAGTGGACCAGAAGTACGGCAAGAAGATCACGCAGATGCAGGAGCAGCACGAGCTGGTGAGGGGATAGGGAAGGCGGAGGGGCAGGGAGAGGAGAGGTGCCACGGCCAGAGCTGGTTGGTTTTGCTCAAATGGGGCCTCTGCCCAGAGCAGGAGGTCTCCGTCACCTCGGGGGGGGCCCTGTCACTCCAGGCAGCCCTCTGTGCACAGAAAACCCCCATCACCTGCAGAGCTTTGCCCCGGCTGCCCAAGAGGCTGCTGGCCTCTGCTGCCCAGAGCCAGGGGCTGAGCAAGAGACAGCGCCCGCGCCCAGGGGCTCTGCTGGGACAGACCCCACGCGTCCTGCTGTGCTCGGAGCTCTGCCCGGCCGGGGGGTGACCAGGGGACCTCGCTCCAGCAGAGGTGCGAGCAGGCGCTGGCACAAACCCGAGGGATTTGTACCTGTGGGTGTATCCTCCTGTGCTGGGTGACATCCAGCCGCCTTTGCAGGAGCGGGGATGCTCTCAGAGCTAAACAGGGACAAGATTATAAAGGAACATGGGGTGTGTGATGGGAGCAGGCCTGTGTGGGTGTCGCTGGGCTGCACCCCAGCACGCAGAGGGCTGTTTCCCCGGGCATTGGGGCCATCCTCGGGGCCCCTCTCTGGGCTGTGCCGCCTGCTCGTGGGGGCTGGCTGGCAGCTCCCCTCGGCGTTGCTGTGCTGGGTGCCTGGAGGGGCCCCTTCCCGTGGAGGGACCGGGATGGTTTTGCTGCCACAGCCTGCACGGGGCAGAGGAGCTGCCTCTGTCACCTCTCCCTCCCCGCTGGCAGCAGCGGTGGGGACAGCCCGGGAGCCCGTCTCTGCTCTCTGGCCACTTCGTTGTCCCTGCTCCCGGGGAGCCGGGCTCTGCCCTGTGGTATGTGCCCGGCAGGGCTGGCTCTGCCCCGGCCTGGAGCTGCGCTCGCCAGCGTTGCTGCCGGGCCCTCGCTGCACCCGTGTAACTGCCCGTCTGGCTGCGCCCCCCCTCGCTCCCGTGGGACCCCTGCGCCCTGCCCCTGCTCTCGCCTGTGCGTGGCTGTTTGGTTTAGCCCCTCTCCCCTCCCGTCTCCCCTCTCCCCTGTGACTCTGCCATTCCCCTTCTCTCTCCATCCCCTCCTTTCTTTCTCCCCAGGTCTGGCACACTTTGGGTCCCTTTTGCGAGGTAAATGTGCTCTTTGCTCTTTCTTTGTGCCTTGCCCTGAGCTCTCGTGCCCTGACCCGCTCCGGCTCCGGGCAGAGGGGCTGGGCTGGGAGCTCCCCGCTCCGCAGCGGGGTCAGCCCGTGAAGGAGGAGCCCCTTCGCCCCGGCTGCGTGCTCAGCTGCTGCCTTCGGGCTGTCCCTCTCTTCCCATCCCCATTTTCCTGCCCGTTTTCCCACCCAAAGAGTGAGTCCCCCGCTATTCCCTGCTCCTCTCTGCGCATCGGGTGTCCTGCCACACGCTCGCCCTCCGGAGCTGTGACGTGTCCCACGTCCCACACACGGACATCATATGCCCGTGCCAAAACGGAGCCGTTTCTGGCTGGGCTGGGCTCTGCGTCAGCCGGTGCCTTTCTCACCAGGAACCCCAGCATGGAAGCACTTTGGCCGGTGGGAGAGCTGGGGCAGAGCTCCGTGGGCAGCAGGGCCTGGGCATTTGCTGGCGAGGGGCAGAGGAGGGAGTGAAAGCAGTGGCTGTGCCTGGGCTGGGCAGCCTCTGAGTTTGTTTTGGGGTGCTGCGGTGGTACCGTGGCGCTGGGAGGTGTGTCTGCCTGTCTGTACGTCTGTCCTCGGGCCGGAGGGTCTTCGGCACCGGGGAGAGGGAAGCATCTTCACACACGACCCCACGTCTGCTGCCAGACGGGCTGCCCTGCACGTGAGGGCCGTGGGCGGCCCGGCTTCTCCTCTTGGTGGTCTCACGTCTCGGCCAGCGAGCGCTTTCCCAGGGGTTTTGCTCTTTCCCCCGTGCTCGAGGTCCACGGGGCAGCAGCAGCCCCGTCCCCTGAGAGAGAGGAGGAGGCACTGGGGGAGTGTACGGCCGCTTCTCTGGGCTGGGAGAACAGCGGCTGTGCGAGTCGTGTGTGTGGCTCGGGCTGTCTGAGCGCTTGCCTGCGTCCTCCTCCTCAGCCACCATGCTCCCAACCGAACAGGGATCTTCTCCCCTCACTCGTCTCTGAAGTTTTCCCGTTTGCTTCCAAACAGGAGATCAAGAAACTGAAGGAACTGACGAGCGCAACCGAGAAAATCCGGCGGGAGAAGTGGATCGATGAGAAAACCAAAAAGATCAAAGAACTCACGGTGAAAGGTGCCCGGCGCGTTCCCTCGGCGGTGGCTGGGGTCGGGGCAGGGCTCGCATCCGCGCTGGCCCCGGAGAGGGGCCGTGTCTGCAGAAGGTGCTGGTGCCTCGGGGCAGAGCTCCTCGGCGCGGGTGGGCTTGGTAGAGGCGGGTAGAGCCCGTGCACGCTCGCTACCCCTCTCCTCACCAGCCCCTCTTTGCTAATTGATGTGTGTGCAGCCTCCTCGCCGGCTGGCCAAGGCCAAGGGCACCGGGTTGGGGTCCGGCCAGCCCCGAGGCCGAGCGGTAACTGTCCTTCTCGCTGCCCCAGGGCTGGAGCCGGAGATCCAGAAGCTCATGGCCAAGCACAGGCAGGACATCAGGAAGCTGAAGATGCTGCACGAGGCCGAGCTGGTGCAGTCGGACGAGCGGGCTGCCCAGCGCTACGGGCGGCGGGCGGAGGAGCTGCGGGGGCTGCTGGAGCGGGAGAAGGAGGAGCAGGGCCAGCGGGAGAGGGAGCTGGCCCGGCAGCGGTACGTGCGGGGGCTCGACGGTGGTCTGGGGCTCGCAGCGTGGGGGTGGTGGCCAGCACCCACGTGCCGGCGGGTTCCTGATGTTCACAGCGTTTAATGTCCACGGGGAGCAGCCCCTTTCTCTCCACCAGCGTGAAGTGGGAGATGCTGGTTAAGCTGAGGCAACCTCCAGAGTCACAGGGTCACACAGAATCACTCGGGTTGGAAGAGCCCTCTGGGCTCATCGAGTCCAACCATTGCCCTGACACCACCATGGCAACTAGACCAGGGCACTAAGTGCCATGTCCAGGCTTTTCTTAAACCCCTCCAGAGATGGGGACTCCCCCACCTCCTTGGGCAGCCCCTTCCAATGGCTAATGACCCTTGCTGAGAAGAAATGCTTCCTAATGGCCAACCTGACCCTCCCCTGGCCAAGCTTGAGGCTGTGTCCTCTTGTCCTAGCGCTGGTTGCCTGGGAGAAGAGGCCAACTCCCACTTCACTACAACCTCCCTTCAGGTAGTTGTAGACTGCACTAAGGTCACCTCTGAGCCTCCTCTTCTCCAGGCTAAACACCCCCAGCTCCCTCAGCCGTTCCTCGGAGGTCAGACCCTCCAGACCCTTCCCCAGCTTGGTCACCCTCCTCTGCACTCGCTCCAACATCTCTCTTGAAGTGCGGGGCCCACAACTGGGCAGCCCCAAGGGGTGGGCTGGGGCAGGGTGGAGAGGTGGATGGATGCCCGGAGCCAGACGCATCCCCGAGGCCGCTCTGCCCCGCAGGTGTGAGCAGCAGCTGGAGCAGGAGGAGCAGGCGCTGCAGCAGCAGAGGCGCCGGCTCTACGCCGAGGTGGCCGAGGAGAAGGAGCGGCTCAGCCAGCAAGCGGCCAGGTGAGAGGGCTGGAGGCAGCTGGGGAGCGGAGGGGGCTGGGGGCCGAGGGGGAGCCCCCCGAGGAGGGGTGGGAGCTGCGGTGTGTGTGTGGGCAGGCAGAGAGCGGAGGCGGAGGAGCTGCGGCGGCAGCTGGAGGCGAGCAGCTCGGCCGTCACCAGGGCGCTGCAGGAGGAGTACGCGAGGGAGAAGGAGGAGCAGGAGAGGCGGCATCAGGTCTGGTTTTCCCCTCGCCTCTGGGCCCTGGATGGCCGTTACTGGGTGCGAGCAGTCCGGTCCCCAGCGTGTGGCTGCGGTGACACGTGCTGGCACCGCTGAGCCCCGTACCCCGGCTGGGGCGGTGGCGGGGGGCTGCTCTGAGCAGTTTTCTTCCTCGTCTCTCCGCAGGCAGAAGTGAAGGTGCTGAAGGACCGGCTGGAGATGGAGAAGCAAGCCTGGGAGGCGAGCTACGTGAAGAAGGAGGTAAGGGCAAGGGCTGCCCTTCTCCGCAGGTGCCACCCTCGGGCTCCATGAGGGATCAAGGCAGCGTTTGCCACCTCTGTCCCCAGGAAGCCTGGCTGCTCTCCCGGGAGCGGGAGCTGCGGGAGGAGGTGAGGAAGGAGAGAGACAAAGAGCTTGAGTCGGTGATCCAGCGCCTGGAGGCCGACATGTCCTCGGCCAAGGAGGAGTGCGAGAGGGCAGCAGAGAACAGGTGAGGAGGGAGCCTGTGGGTCCCAGCTCCTCCCAGGCTGGTCCCCTGTCCCCTGAGCCCTGCACATCCCACCAACGAGCTCTGGGTGCTGCAGCTTGGGGGTGTGAGCAGCGTTAGTGCAGGAAGGAGCGGCTGGTGGGGGCAGAGTTTGAGGAAACAGCCCTGGATCTCCCGTGGGGCAGACCCCCTCCTTGCTGCTGTGTTGTGGTCACAGAGGTGGCTGGGGACAGTCCCTGCAGCACGGGTCTGAGGCAGGCTGCCTGTCCTTGCCTCCCGTTAGGATTAAGAGGATCCGAGACAAGTACGAGGTGGAGCTCCGGGAGCTGGAGAGGTCTGAGCGGAGGCTGCAGGAGCGCTGCAACGAGCTGAAGGGGCGGCTGGCGGAGCTGGAGGGGGAGAGCGTCCGTCTGCAGGGCCTGCTGAGGCACAAGGAGCAGGAGGTGGAAGAGATGGGGAAGGTGGGTGGGGAGCAGAGCCTGGGGCTGTGGCTCCTCTCCCTGCTCCATGCCCTGCCTGCCTCTGACCCTCTGTGTCACCCTGTGCCTGCCAACGCCTTGATGCCACCTCTGTGCCCGGCTGCAGGTGAGGGACCAGCTGGCCCAAGAGCGGAGCAGCCTGCCAGAAGTGATCCGGCAGGAGTTTGCTGACAGGCTGGCAGGGACAGAGGAGGAGAACAAGCGGCTCAAGGCAGAGATGGCGGAGATGAGAGCCCAGCAGCGCCTGGAGCTGGACAGGGTGGCACGGGAGAAGGACAGAGAGCTGGAGGAGGTGCACAGGAGGTGAGGCTGCCTGGGCTGGGCTCATGGCTGGGGCTGCGGGCACAGGGCTGCCCCAGGGTGGGTTGCAGCGGCGTGTCCGCAGTGCTGCATCCTCAGGCAGAGCTGCCAGTCCCCATCAGGGCAAAATGGGCAGCAGCATCACCCGAGCTGGCTGGCTGCCTGCTCAGCCACCGTGAATCCTCTGGCCTTTGTGACTTCCAGCCTGCTCTGTGTCATCCTGTCCCCAGGGCTGCTCCCTTGCATGCCTGGAGGATGCTGAGTGTCGGGGTGGGCAGCTGGAGCAGCGCGAGGGCTCCTGCCAGGAGAGGCCGGTGATGTGCAGCTCCGTCTGCCGTGCCTCCCTGGCAGGAGCCCCGCGAGCCGGCCGGGCTCCTGGGGGGCTGCGCCGTGGGGCTGTGCCGTGGGGCTCGGCTCCGTCCTGTGCTCAGTGGGGAGACGGTGCGGGGAGCTGGGCTCAGCATGAGGCAGGGACAGCGTGAGGCCTCCCCTTCCCTCGAGTCTGGCCCCAGGGGAGGGATTTCGCGAGTGGAAAGGGAAGGGGAAGCGCATTGTCTCCTGCGGGAGCTCGTTCTGCGTGGGGCAGAGCACGGTGCTGAGGGCCCCGGCGTGGTGCGGGGCCGTCCCTCCGGTCGATCCTTGTGCAGAGCTGCTCCCCACCGGGCCACGAGAGGCTTTTGTGCGGGCACACGGGGCTCGCTGGCTTCCCCAGGCCCTGCCGAGGGATTCCTGCTCACTCAGAGCCAGGCTCGTACCTTGAGCACGAGATAACGAGGATCCCCTGTCCCCTCCAGTGGGAGCACAAAGTCTGGAGCTCCGCGAGCTGCGGGGAAGGGTCCAGCCATGGGCAGCAGCCGTGGGCTTGAGACACGGGGAGAAACACAAACCCCCTCCCTGTGGTCCTGTTCATTAGGTGTCTGGTGAAGCTCATGTCCCCTCTTCCTTAGATGACTCGATCCACACTAGATAACCCTGACCAAGGGAAGAAAGCCTGTAACAGCACCCCGAGCCGCTGCTCTGTGGTGGGGAGGGGGCTGCGCTCCCCCCGCGCTGCCATCGCCCTCCTGGGGCACAGGGCCAGCGCGGGGCGTGGGGCTGGGCTCAGCCTCTCTGTGTCTGCTCAGGGTGAAGACAGCGGTGGCGAGGAAGGAGGAGAGCGTGAGCAGCCTTCGCAAGCAGTACGAAGTGAGTGATGAGGGGGCTGCGGCCCCCGCCCCCCCCAGCCCCTGGCCCTCCCCGGGGCACAGCGAGCTCTCCCCCCCCTGTGCTCTGTTGCAGGCGGCCGTGCAGCGAGCCGACAGCCTGGAAGCCCTCCTGCAGCAGCAGCGACAGCAGCTGCTGGCCCCCAGATGAGCGCCCGGCACTGGACCCCCACTCGGGGGGAGCGGGCACCCCTGGGCACGAGGCTGGGGTCGGGCTCTCCTTCCCCTCCGCCCTCGTTTGTCACAGCCTGGTCCCCGTGCCGTGGCCGTGAGCCCTGGGGCTGCTGTTTTACCAATAAACCTGCGCTGGTTTCTGCAGCCATTCCTGCTCCTCCTGCGTCCCCCGGGGCAGGGGGGCTCTGCCCCACTGCCACCCACCGCTTCTGCTGCTTCGCTGGTGTGTTTGTCCCTCCCCTGTGCCCCCAGTGCCACGAGCCGCTCTCGCTCGTGTTTCTGAGTCCCATGGGACCCTTCTCCCAAGGGAGATGGGGGGCAGAAGCCCCCTCTTGGGAGCAGCTGGAGATCCTGAGGTCGGGGCTGGCCTGACCCCCCTGTTCCCCCTGGGCGGTGGGTGGAGGTGGGAGCTGTCGCCCAGCAGCCCGAGCACGCGGGTGCTGGCTCTGAGGGTGCCCAGCTCCGCGCTCTGCTTCCCCCCCTAAACTCCAACACCCCGTATGGCGCAGGGAGGCGCAGCCAGGGCAGGACATGGTCCCGCAGCCTCCGCTACCCACAAATCCCTCAGCACCCCGTGACGGCCGCGGGAAACGGCTGGGCCGAGCCGGCGGCGTCTGTTTCCTCTCGGCAGGGAGCGAGGGGCTGCTCCTCCGCAGCCTTTTCCCTCCAGGGAGGCCGGGGCTCGGCGCGGGGGGCGAGCAGATGTTGGCTCATTGGGGTCCCAGGGTGTTCCCCACCCGTCCTGCCAGCCCCTGCGCTCGGCAGCGGGGTGGGAGGTGGCATTCCCTGGCAGCATGGCCAGAGCCCCCTTCCTCCTGGGGCGACCCCCCCGCGATGGGGAGCCACAGAGGGACCCCTCGTCACCCCGGGCAGCCGCAGGGGGACCCCTCGTCACCCTGAGCAGCCGCAGAGGAGCTCAGCCACATCCCAGCACTGGCATTTGTCCTGGCGTGGGCTCCTGGCTGCGGGTTCCTGGGGGGGGACGCGGTCCCAAGGCACCCATGGATGCTGTCGGCCCACGCTTGCCCCTGCCCATGCTTTGGCACTTGGCACCGGTGTCCTGGGGCATGAGCGGCTCCTCCAGCCCTGGGTGCAGCCCCGTTCTGCCGGGAAGGGCCGGGCACGGAGCTTGTTTTCCCTGTCGCTGCTTTCCGAAGGGCCGTTTCCTGAGCGCCGCTTCCCTCCGCCGCCCCTTCGCAGCCTCCGCTCCGGCCACCCAGAGCCTTCTGCCGGCGTCTCCCGCTCCGGCCCAGCGCGGCACCGCCGGGGCGCTGGGCGCTGCTGTGGTTAAATCGATTAATCCCACGGAACGTGGCGTGGGAGGAGAAGAGGGGACCAGCCCCCTCCGTGCCTGTCCCGGGGGGCTTCTGCCTGCGCTCAGCCTTGTTGACCATGTGTAGGATGGCAGCACCCTGCGCCCCGTCCGGCGTCACCGGCTGTGAGGTGAGCACCCACGCATGGTCCCCGGGGTGCCCGGTGTGCCCAGCCTGGCTCCCGCAGCCTCCCCTGGGGCTCAGCCCTCCCCTGGGGCTCCCTGCCCCTCCCCGGCATCGCCGAGGCTCATTTCTAGGCCAGTGCCCGGTTCAGGCATGAATAAATCAGCGGCGTTGCATAACCGGGGCTGCAGATCTTTGCCGGATGGCTGCCTGCGCCCTGCTGCTGCGCCAGCCCCGGACCCCCCCTCCCCACACCCCGGGGCTCCCCCGGGACCGCGGCTCTCGCCGTGGGGCACAAGCCCTGTCCCCGTCCCTGCAAGGCTGGCGGTGGTGGCGTGGCTGTCACAGGCTGTGCCAAAGATCCCCACTTACGGATCCCGTCTCCCCCCACCCTGGGATTAGGCGGGATGAGCAGAGCCCGCTGGCTGCCAGCGAGCCCCAGCGCCGGGCAGGAGGGCAGGAGCGCGGGGCGCTTTTGGCAGCCGCCGCGCAGAGATCGCGGCTCAATCTGGTGTCTGCCCCGGCGGGGATTAGCCGCGGCCCCAGACAAATCAGCCGGGAAGCCAGAGCGAGTTGGCAGGATCCGTGCGGGGTAATCTCCCCGGCTAATTGGGGCGAGCGTGCCGCTCGCCTGCCCGAGGCGCGGCAGCAGCGTGGCCCGGCCGAGGAGGGGAGGCCGGTGCCACGTTGTGCCACTTTCTGGGCGCAGGGCTCTGCCCGAGGTGGGACCGTCCCTGAGCTCAGGGCTGCACCCCGGTGGGGTGCCTGTGGGGAGCCTTGCTGGGGCTTTTGGCCTCAATTCTTTGGGAGCTTCATCAGAAAACAGCGGGGAAGCGGGGGGAGAGGAGGGCAGTGGGCAGCTGGGGGCACAGAGCGGGGTCAGGGGGCAGCGCTGGCGGGGACAGTGGGTTTGGGGACCCCCAGCATGGCTCAGCGCTGCTCCAGGCCATGTCCAGGAGCGTGGGGGCTGTCCCCTGGGCAGGGAGGATGTGCTGTGCACAGGGTCCCGGCTGAGCTGGGGGTCCCACATCTCCCCCGGAGCCCCCCTCCATCCCGCCCACTGGGAGGGCAGGGACGCTGGGCACCGGGGCTGCCTCCACGGGGAGCTGCCCCGCCACCCCCGAACACGACAGCCGGGTGATTTCATCTCCTCCCACTCTCCGAAGCCACCGTTGCCCTGGCCCAGCGGCAGGGAGCCCTCGGGCTTGCCCTGCCCTGCCATTGGGACTGGCTGCGTGTGCTCGAGGTGCGGAGGGCGGTTGGGCTGGGTGGGTGCCCGGCGTGGGTTGTGGGATGGGTGGTGGGTGCCGGCGAGGGCTCTGCGCAGCCGCCCACCCCCGCCTGCATCCACACTCGCCGTGACTCAGCCGGCACCGGCTCAGCCGCACAAGGAGCGGGGCTCCCCGTGCCAACCGCCCCGGTGGTACCTGGCTGCCCGCTCCCATGGGACCACGGCTGCTCGGGTGGGTGCCGATGCCACCACAGCTTTGAGAGAGCCCGAATCCCCCCGCCCCAGGGTGCCATGCTGGGGCAGTGCCAGGTTTGCTCAGCTGCTTTGAGGCCTGGGCAGGCGTATGGGGCAGCTCGGGGGGCTGCGCTGAGCTGGCATGGGGGGACGCGGCCCTTTGCACAGCCAGGAGGGACCGGGGGTGAGGGCAGCAAAACGTGGGGGCTCGGGGGGGCCATGAGCTGGCTCCGGCTGACGGCAGCTTGTTTATTCTCCCAGCAGTCTGTAATTTTTCCAGCCCTGTGTCTATTTGCGGCGCCGCGCCATGTGCAGCGTGGTGCGCTGCGCGGGCTCCGAGCCTGGTGAAAAATTAATCGTGTACGCAAAATTTTGGCTTTAAATATTAAACCCGACCGTGGGGAAGCGCTGAGCCCCGTGCTTAGAGCTGAGCCCCGCACAGGGTGAGCCCGTGTCCTGCAGGAGGGGCTCAGGGGGATGGGACTGTCCCACGGTGACCCCGAAGGAACGTCCCACCTGGGTCCCGGCTGCTCTCTGGGCTCGGTGACCCGCAGCTTTGCCGGGGTGCTGGGGGGAGCTGCCCCAGGGTGAAGCCGCGGGCTGTTCCCTGCCGCGGGGTCGGGACTGTTTGGTTTTTAGAGGATCCCACGGTTGGAGGGTGCAGTGCCATGTGCCGGGGCTGCGGCGTCAAGCGCACGAGGCCGAGCTGTGTGGCCCCGCAGCGGGGCAGCCCCCCAGCCCCACGGGGACCCCACGCCGCGGGCTGGCCCCACTGACTTCACGAGGTGCTGCCGGAGGGGCTGTGCCCCCCATCCCGGGCTGGGGGCTGCGGGGCTGCGGGTGCAGAGGTTTGGGGTGAAGGTGGTGCCCAGGCGGGGTGTGAGGTGGGAGCGTGGGGTGTGCGGGGCTGCGCTGGGGGGCCGGGGGGCAGAGCCGCCCGTCCTGTGCCTGGTCCCATCCCCGGTCCCGGGGATGCTGGTGATGCCCGGGGGTGGGTCAGCACCGAAGAGTGTTGCGGGGCCGGGGGGCGGCTGCCCCTCGGGGGTCCTGGCCCCGCTCCCGGGGGGTCCCAGCGGGCTCGGGCTGCCCCGGCCGGGCCGCGCGGGGGCGGCGCATCCCGGGGGAGCGGCGGGTCCCGGTGCGGGTCCGGGGCTGCGGCTCCGCCACCTGCCGCCCCCCGCCCACCCGAGCCCCCTCCTCGGCGGCGGCGGCGGCGCGGCCCCTCCCCGGTGCTCGGGGCCGCGGCGGCCGCCATGGAGGAGGAGCCGCCGCCGCCACCGCCGCCGCCGCCGTGCCCAGCGCGGGGCCAGCGGCAGCGGGGCCGGGAGGCTCCCGCCGCCGCCGCGCCATGGGCCGCCTCGCCGCCGCCGCCGCTGCCATGTCGGCCGCTTTCCTCAGCCCCAGCCTCGCCTTCAGCTCCCACTTCGACCCCGGTGAGTGCCGCAGCCCCGGGGCCGCCGGGCCCCGCATCCCCCGCCCGGTCTCCGCATCCCCTCGCCGGGTTCCCGCATCCCCTCGCCGGGTTCTCGCATCCCCCTCCCGGTCCCCGCATCCCCCTCCCGGTCCCCGCATCCCCCTCCCGCTCCCCGCATCCCCCGCCGGCCCCCGCTCCTCACCCGCCCCGAGCCCTCCCCGCTGCCCCCGGGGGTCCCTCCCGGGCACCCCCCGCCGTCCCCGGGGCTCAGCCCCGCACCGCGACCCGAGCAGCCCCTCGCCCCCGTCGCCGGGCGATGCCCCTCGCTGCGCTCCCGGCTCGGCCGGCCCCGACCCGCCGGGGCTGCCCGCGGTGGGACCCCTCGGTGCGGCAGGGGGAACCGGTGCCGCAGCCCGGCGGCATTTTGTTCCCCGGGGTTGGGGCGTGCGGAGGAATCCCGGGGGCTCCGGTGGCACCGGTGGCATCTCTCGCCTCGGAATAGAATAATAACAGCGGGGAGGACGGGGATGGGCAGAGGGGGGAACACGGTGCCGGGGGCTGAGCCCCCGCTGCCCGGACCCCTGCCTGGGGGTGCCAGCGGCCCCTGGGGCTGGGGGGGCTCGGCGAGGGGCCGGGGCGCGGCGTTTTGGGGCGCAGGCGGTTATGTAAGGTGCCGTGTTACGGCCTCGGCCGCGCCGCCGCTGCAGGAAGATGCTGCAGACGCGGGAGCGGAGCAGGGGCTGGCTTTGTGTGTGCGTGTTTTGGGGCTGCTGCGGCAGCAGCCTCCCCCTCTCCTCTCTGCCTTTCGCTCCTCGCCTGCCAAACGCCGGCAGCCGCCTCTCGCCTCGCGTCCCTCCCGGTGCGGGGATCCGGGGATCGCACCGGCGCGAGGCGTCGGGACCCCCTCGTGTACGGGACCCACGGCCCGCGGAGCAGCCGCCGAGGTGGGCAGCCCCGGGGGTGTCCGGCGGGGCCCGCGGTGTGCTGGGCACCAGCCCGTTGTTTACCAAACCGGGCAAAACGCTCGCCAGGGTCCGGCAGCCAAGCGATGGTGCCGCGGTGCCCACACCTCTGCCATCGCCTCCTCCATCGCCGCGATGGAGGCAAAGCGATGCCCGTGCCGGACGCGGTGGCGGTTGTGGCTGTTGGTGCCGGGCTCCTGGTCCCTCCATCCTTCGCAGCTCCCGCTGCCCTGGGTCTGGCACCTGGGTCTGAGTCCATGGAGGGATTTAAAAATGAACCACGCTGGGACTCACCAAACCGTGTTCCCGTTGCCGGAGACTTTGTCCCCAGCCCGCTCGGCGTTGGTTTCTGTTTGGGAGGAAACCTCTTTATTCACCCCCGAGCTGCGGCAGCGCCGGGAGCGGAGCCGTGTTTACCGTCCTCGGCCCCCAGCGCGGTTTCTCTCTGGGTTTTTGTGAGGCGCCCCGTTTGCTGCGCTAATCCCATCACCCTGGGGATTTGCAGGGCATGTTTGATTTAAAAATCCTTCTGCAAGCAGGTTTCCATCGCTGCCCGCGCTGCCGCGTGCCCAGGCCCGGGGCTCGGCCGTCACCCTACGGCTGCCACCCACGGTTCCCGGCAGGGCGAGGAATTAAGGGGGGAACAAACCGTGTTCTCTGTTTCACGGCGTTGTTGATTTTGTCCGTTCGGCAGCACCTCCTGCCTGCGCGGCATCACCAGCTGCCTGCGCCAGCCCGGTGTCCCTGGGGTTTGCTTGTGCCAGTGTGGAAGAGGAGGAAGCACTTTGTGGGGCACGGTGGCACCGTGGCCAGGGGATGGGACAGGCCTGGGGGCTCCAGCTCCACCGAGGGGAGCAGAGGCACCCCCGGCCCCGCGTCCCTGGGGAGGGACGGTGGAAAGCCACAGCCACCGGGGCCGGGCCATGGGCTGAGCCAGCAGCGGGGAACGGTGGCAGCGGTGCCACCCGGGGTGGAGGTGCAGGAGGGATGTGCTGACCGCAGCAGCCGGTGTTTTTGGTGAGGCTCCTTGGCTCGGCGGCGGATGTGCCCGCGCCGGGCTGTGCCGGCTGCCCGGGCCGGTGTGCCCCGCTCGGGGGATATGTTCCATCCCAGTGTCGGGGGCTCCAGGGAGGGTCCCAGCCCAGTGGCCTCGTGGTTCCTGTCTCACTGTGCCCAACCACAGGCCAGACCCGCAGACGCTCCCGCGCTGGAGCCCCCGCCGCAGCCCCCACCGCCCTGCTGGGGAGAGGCAGCCCTGGGCTTCCCGTGGGAACTGGGTGCCCGCTCCCTGCCCTGGCAGCGCCGTGGCCTGTGACCTCCTCAGCTGCCCCAACCCTTGTGGTCCCGTGGCAGCCGGTGAGGTGTCGCTGGCTGCCGGTGGCTGTGGCATCACCGCTCCCCGCTCCGGCTGCAGGACTCTGCTCCTGGCCCCCGTGTCCTGGGGGGAGGTTGTGTGCCGGGGCAGCGAGCACACGCCGGGGTCGGCTGGGGCACGAGGCGCTGGGGAAGGACGGGGGGGTCAAGGCCAAGGGGGGGCAGGGGTCCCCCCAGCCCTGTGTTATCGGTCTCTGTTGGCACGTGCTGCGTCCTCTGCCCCCAGGCCACGTGGCGGCAACAGCTTGGCGAGTGCTGGTGTCCGGCATCACCGCCCGCTCCTGGCACGGGGGTGGGAAGGGTCCTGGGGGACCGTGGTGGCAAAGAGCCGTAGCACCCAGAAGGACCCCAGCAGCCAAAACCTGGGGCTGGGCACCCACCACCCTCCCACCCTGGTGCCAGCCGTGCTGCTGGGGGAGGACGGGGAGAAGGTGCTGCCGGGGCTGGACACAAAGGGGAGATTTGGGGCAGGGAGAGGTGACGGTGACAGCAAGGGCGAGAAGCGTGGTGCCCAGCGTGGCCAGGGCAGCACCGTGGCCCGTGTCCTCCTTGCCACACGTTTCCCATGAGGGGACCATGTGCAGAAGGTGCCAGCGGCGCAGGACCCATCCGTCTGTCCGGGCTGGCGGGCAGCAGGAGCCGGGCACACAGGCAGGGGGTGGGTCCCGGTGCCCGCGGGGGTGCCGGGGGTGGGCAGCAGCGGGGAGGCGTGCGATGAGCCCCCGGCCCCGGCACAGCCTGGCACGTGCCGTGGGAAATGGTGTGGGCACAGCTCTTTGTGGGGGGGGGTGCCGCTGTGCTCCCCCTTCCCCTCCCTCGGCATGCCGCTCCCTCCCCGGGCACACGGGCGATGGCGTTGGGGCGGGCAATACGGATCCCTGTCACAGCCAATTAGGAGAAATTAATACGCCGGGGTTGAAAGGGCTCGGCGCTGGCGGGGGGGAGCGGAGCGGGCTGTGACTCACGGGCTCCCTGCCTGGCACTCCCGGCCCTCCCTGGCACACACCATGTGCCAGAGCAGCCCACAGGCACCGTGTGCCCCCCCGCCAGGGCAGGGCTCTGGTGCCCACCCGGGGGATGTGGGGCAGAGCCGGCACCGCCAACGTGGTGCCCGGCAAGGGGCTGCGCTGGGCACCTGCACCCATGGCCGCATCCTTCCCTGGCTGCATCCAGCCGGGGGGGTTTGCATCCAGCCGGGGGCCTGCCCGGTGCCCGCAGCCGGGGCGGGCAGAGTGGGCCACTCGTCCTTCCCAGGTTTCCCTCGTTCCTGTGACGCTGCCTCGCGTCCTGCTCGTCCCCTGGGCTGGAAGATCCCCGCCGGGTCCGGCAGCTCCTGCGCGGGGGTCACCGGGGCTGCGGGGCCCGTGGCTGAGCCTGGTTCTGCCCCGTGCTCGGCGGGCACAGAGGTGAGCGATGGTGGTCCCGGCCGTGCCCCGCAGCCCCTCCGGGGCTCTGCGCATCTCCAGCTGCTCCTGCCCCGGTGAACGCCCCGGCACATCCCCGGTGGGGCTTTGCCCACTGAGCAGGAGGGACCCTGGGGGGACACGGCGTGGGACAGCGGGGCAGCCGTGGGGAGGGTGACGGGGCTGGCGCGGAGAGGAGCCGAGCCGTGCTGAGTCAGCATCCCCGGTGGCAGGAAAATAAATCTCCTCTGGGCATTAATCCCCCTGACAGCCCGGGGAAGCGTCGGCGGAGCGCGGCAATCCCTGCCGCCACGTCGCTTGCCATCGGCAGAGCTCTGAGAGCCTCACGGCCGGGGCTGTGGCGGGGTGTCCCCAGCGCCCACCTGGGTGGGCAACCCTGGCAGCGTGGGCTGGGCGCCGTGCCCTGGCAGGGCTGTGCCATGCCCCCGGCTGCTGCCTGGTGCTCGGTGATCCTCGTGGCAACGGCACCGCGTGGCTCTGAGGTGCGGGGCAGGCGAGAGGGGAGCCCCCGGCTTCGCTGCCGGAGCAGCTCGAGGCTCGGCGGCGCGGAGAGGTGGGTGCCCGGCGGCGGGGGCCAGACCCCTGCCCGGGTTTCTGCGTGCCCCGCGGAGCAGCCCCTGTCCCCTCGCCCCGTTCTGGAGCCGAAGCTTCTCGTTTCATAACACCAACGAGCATTTCTGATTAAAAATAGGCTGCCCCGCGCCGCGCCGCCGCTCCCGCGCTTACATAAACGCTGGCGAGAGCCTCGGCCCAGCCGGTGCCACACGCTGCCGGCGGTGAGACCACGGTGCCGTGCTCCCCTGGCTGCTGGCACCGATCCTGGCACGGGTCTGGGTTGGGGTGACCCCCCCTGCTTGGGACCGAAGGGCTGAGGGCGGACGGTGGGTTTGCCGCGGTGCAGCCGTAGCACCGGTGCCGGCGTGGGAGGCTCCACAGCGCCTGAATCAGACCCGATTTCAAACACAAATTCAAGAGAATTTGGTATAAATGAGCCACCGACTCTTGCTTTGCGTGGTTTTTTTTTACACGTTATTATTTTCTCAGCGAAGGGGGATGGTTGGTGGCAGCTGGAAGCGCGGCCCCGCCGCGGGCAGGCTTTGGTGGGGGAACTTGGCTTTTTGTTTCTGATCGGGCTGACACGCTTGGTGTGTGCACAACAATGATGCGGCTTGGCCCCGCGCTCGTTACAGCCCTAATTTTTATTTCATCATGTTAGAAAATGATGGATGATCTTTTTTTTTTCTTTTTTTTTATTTTCCATCTAATTATTTTTTTACTGCTAATTCATCCCGAGATGATAAAACCAGAATTAAGAGGCAAGAATCGATGCTTTTAAAATACTTGTGCGTTGGTTAAATAAGCCCACATTAAAAGACGCAGGAGGAGAGCAGATTAACGAGGCGTGCCGTGCATTTCAAATCCACTCAGCTATTAATCACGCGAGAGGTTGCCCGAGTGGCTCCGGCTGCTGCTGGTGGGAGAAGCTCTTCTGGGCTTAGGGGGGGTACAGGGTGCTGCTTCCTCGCCCCGGGGGTTTGGCTGACCCCTGCGAGGGGCTGCGGGGCTCCCGCGGCGGCTCGGCGGAGGATGCTGCGGGTACCGGCTCTGTGATGGGCTCCCGGGTGGCTCTGGTGGGTAGTGCCAGCCCCGACCCTGCTCCCTGCTTGTGGCTGCGCCTGGGGCAGGAGGGATCTGGGCTCGGGGTGCAGGAGGGACCTGGGCTCGGGGGTGCAGGAGGGACCCGGGCTCGGGGTGCAGGAGGGATCTGGGCTCAGGGGTGCAGCAGCCGGGGCTGTCCCCCTTCCTCCCCGCTGCCCAGCTTCCCGGTGCCTCAGTTTCCCTCCGGCGTTTCCGTGCTGAATGGCAGCGGGTGGTTTCGTGACGCCCGGATGCGTGTGGGTGAGCAGCGCGCTCGGCCTGCGGGGTGTGAGATCGCTGTGCTGGGAGCTGGGGGTGAACAACCACTGCACGCAGCCACTGGGACATCCTGGCCACCCTGCCGGGCAGGTCACTGGCCCAGGCTGGCCCTGGGTGCTGGGGGCTGCTGGCCAGGCTGGAGGATGCACTGAGCTGGCCATTCTCAGCCTGACCCCCGTGGCGAGGCCGGCTCTGGACGGGAGGTTTGCGGGGGGAGCACTGCAGATCCGTGGCTGGAGAAGTCCCCCTTGTGCCCCGGTGCTCTGGCAGCCGCGGCTGCAGGTGCATTCGACCTGGTTTTGGGATTATTTGGCATCTGAATCGGTGCCACGTTTCCCACCTCCGTACCGAACGCCTGCGCTGCGGGCACGGGGAAGGGCAGCGCTTGCTTGCCCGGGCAGCTGGATGGTGGCAGCGGGTCACGGTGGTGGTGGTGCCCCTGGTCGTGGCTCCCAGGTCACCGGTTGCTCAGGTAGGGAAACTGAGGCAGGACCAGCTGGGCCTCACAGGCTCGTTGGTTTGGAGAGCGGTTCCTTTACACAGCTCTGGTTCCCGAGCCGCCGGCTCAGCCGACGCTCCCCGTTGCAAAGGCTCCCGTGGCCGCGCTCCGCTCCCCGCCGGCGTTCAAAAGGCTCCTTTCAGTGAGTCATTTTCTCTCTTGCTGTCCCACTACCCGGGGAAAATGGTGACACTCGCGGTACAAAGTGTGTTCACCATGGAAACCAGCTGGAAGGAGGGGGAACGCCGCCGCCCGCTCCTCCCCGGTTCCGCATCCACGAGCTGAGAAGATGGCTCTGGAGCTCTGTGAGCGCCGGCAGAGTTTGGCACAGCCTGGGGCACATGGGGCTGGTGTGTCTGCCCGCCGCCGTGCCACGAGCCGGGGTGCTCCGTGCCCACGCCGTGTGGTGCTGGGCAGTGCCCGGGAGCCACCGGCTCCCCCCCGTCCTCCCCAGACCCTCTGTGCCCTTCAGGTGCTGTTCTCAAGGGCACATGCTGGGGTTGGGGCACGGCCCCGGTGATGGGGTGATGCCCTGTGGTCAGTGCACGGTGGCCACGTGTGCACTGTGAGCATCCCCGGGGGGTTGGCACCGCGCTCGGTGGCCCGGCTTGGAGCAGGGCAGCTGTCCCAGCCCTGACGTCCCAAGGGGAGGGCACCGTGCTGGGCACCGCCTCACGGCCGCAGGGCTGCAGGTGTGGTTTGCCCATGGGGTTTGGCACGGGGCAGGGGCAGAGCTGTGGGTGCCAGTGGAGCAGGGTCTGCCCCGTGCTGGGCTGGGGGCTCCGGCAGCGCTGGCAGGGCTCCGGCAGACCCTTCCCCTGGGGGATCTTGTCTCTGAGCTCCACAGACGGGGCAGGAGCCAGCTCTGCCAGGGTGCTGGGCACTGGTGTCCTGTCCCCCCCAGCTCCCACAGGCACAGCACCCCCCGGGGTGCCGCCTGTCCCCATACCCACCGGGGGGCAAAGCCCGGGGCCGGGGCTCGGCTGGGCGGGGGTGCCTGGGACCCCCGAGCCGGCGCAGCCCCTCTGCATGGGGTGTCATCACCACCCTGCACCCACAGAGACGTGCCCTCGTCACCCTCCATGCGGGCTGCCCCCAGGGTCCTGCCTTGTCCCTGGGGTCCCCCCGGGGCTCCCCACCCGCCCTGGCCGCAGGCTGAGCCAGCGAAGGGGCACAGCGGTGCTGCAACCCCCCGCTCCCCCCAGCCACCCCCTGACAAAGCCCCCACGAGCCCCGATGTGCCCCCACATCCCGTGACCCCCGCCCGGGAAGACCCCCCGGTGCAGCCTCCCCCCTCCCTGGTCCCCTGGCCCTGAGCCCGCGCCCCCCCTGTCCCCTCCCTGTCCCCACAGACGGCACCCCCCTGAGCGAGCTCTCCTGGTCCTCCTCGCTGGCCGTCGTCGCCGTGTCCTTCTCGGGGCTCTTCACCTTCATCTTCCTCATGCTGGCCTGCCTGTGCTGCAAGCGGGGGGACATCGGCTTCAAGGTGAGCTGGGGACCCCGGGGGGGGGGGGCCGGGGTGTCCCAGCTGCTGCCAGGGCCAGCCCCAGCATCGCTGTGGGTCGTATCCTGACCTCGCTGGGCTCCCCGCTCCGCAGAGCCTGGGCGATGTGGGGCTCAGCATCACCGTGGGCCACATCCTGACCCATCCAGGCTCCTGGCCACGGCATGGTTAAGGGCCACGGCGTCCCACCCGCGCGCCCCCGGGGGTGGGAGGCACCCTGACCTCACAGGCACAGAATGTGCCGAGAAAAGGGTTTTTTTCTCCCTAATTGCTGGGATTTTTGTGGAGGCTTGTGGCGCCCGCGGCGGGAGGGGGGTCAGGCAGGGAGGGGACACGCTGGACCGTTGTGTAACCGTCCCACACCGGCTGGAGCACCTCGGAGGGGAACAATGAGCCCCCTCGTGCCCCCGCAGCCGTTATATAGGGGCGTGCGGCCGGGGCTGGCCACTGCCCGTGCCCGGTGGGTCGCGGCGCATGGCACACCGCGGGGCAGCGTCGCCGGCGGGGTTGGCAGCACCATGAGGCTGGGCTGGGCAGGGCGAGATGCTCACCATCACCTACGTGCTGGCCCAGGCGGCCTTCGGGAGCCGGGGGGTGGCCAGGCGGCGCAGCCAGGTAATAGGATGGGACGGTGGGGAGTGGGTGCTTGCCCCAGGGCTGTCCTCATTGGGGGGGGTCTGCCATGGGGGTGCCCGGGGGTGTGCGGTATGTGGGGTGAGCCCGGCGGGCAGCAGGGAACCCGCGGGGTCAGTTGTCTCTGCTCGGTGTGTGCCCCCCCTCCACGTGCCCCCCGGCCCAGGAGTTTGAGAACGCCGAGGGGGACGACTACGTGACGGAGCTCTCGGCCCAGGGCTCGCCCGCCCCCCAGCATGGCCCCGAGGTCTACGTCCTGCCCCTCACCAAGGTCTCCCTGCCCATGGCCAAGCAGCCGGGGCGCTCAGGTAAGCCGGGGCGGGCACCGGTCCTTGTGGGACCCCCCGTGCGCCGCGGTTCGGGGTCCTGCATCACTGGGGAGGGGGCAGAATGGTGGGCCCCCCTGCTGAGGAGGGATGGCCCCAGTGGCACCCCAGCTCCTGGGCAGGGGACAGGCAGCTGAGGTCCCTGGGGGGGCTGCCACTGTCCCTCTGTGCAAGGGTCCCAGTGGCCTGTCCCCAGCCCGGGGGAGCAGCGTGCACCCCGCTGGGGTGGGATGGGACAGGGGCACCCCAAACTGTGACACCCGTGAGCCCCGGTCCTGCATAAACAAGCCCATGAGTGGGAGAGGAATGTGGGGGGTGCCCGGTGCCGCTCCCCAGCCCGGAGAATGGCAGCAGTGTGACGGGGCCGGCGCGGCGCGGCGCAGCCCAACAATGGCCCCATTGCCACCAGCCCTTGGCACGGGTGCCCGAGGGGCAGGACCTGCTCTGGGGGGGGGAGCTGGGAAGGGGCTAAATGCCAGAGCTCCCGCTGGGCTTCGCCCTCCCTGGTCCCTGGGGAGCATAAGGGGCAGGGAGCCACTCGCAGCCACCACCCGGCTTGGGGACAGCGGTACCCCGCGTCCCCCGGCTGCGGGAGGATGCCTGGGCAGGAGGGTGCCCTGGCTGCGGGGTCTCTGGGGGTGGCTGCTGCGGAGCCCCCCGGGGCGGGTGGCACGGCGGGGACATGGGGGCTCGGCTGGGAGCGGCGGGTAAGGCGGGCAGGCTGGGGGGCGGCGGGTGGGCAGGAGGGCGCGCGGGCAGCTGGATGTGCCCCCTTACAGTGCAGCTGCTCAAGTCGGCGGACCTGGGGCGGCAGAGCCTGCTCTACCTGAAGGAGATCGGGCACGGCTGGTTCGGCAAGGTGAGCGCGGGGGCACGGCGTGGGGACGGTGTTTGGGGTGACGATGGGGTGAGGACGGAGAGGGGACGAGCCTGTCCCTCGCCCCAGGTGTTCCTGGGGGAGGTGAACTCGGGCATCAGCAGCACGCAGGTGGTGGTGAAGGAGCTGAAGGCCAGCGCCAGCGTGCAGGACCAGATGCAGTTCCTGGAGGAAGCGCAGCCCTACAGGTACGGCCCGAGGTGGCTCCACGGTGCTGCCGGGAGCGGGGATGCTGTCGGGTGGTGCCTGGTCCCCTCTGTGCCACCGCTGCTGCCCAGCAGAGCTGTGGCTGCCCCGTGGAGGTGCCCAGCCGAGCGCTCCGGGCAGCACGGCTCTGTCCCAGCCCCATCACCCCTTTGCCTGTGGCTCATCGCAGCACACGAGGGACGTGGGGGCTGCGGTGAGGTCATGGGCACCGAGGGGGGGACGCGGAGCTGTTCCCTGCCCCGGCAGAGCTGAACAAATGCCCCTTTGTGGCACATGCCGGGGCGCTGGGACGTGCTGGTACCCGCTCCCGGCAGCCCCCGCGCAGCAGCAGGGAGGGCAGGGAGACGGTGCCCCAGGGGGTGTCGCCGTCCCCCTGCCCGTGCCGACGTGCCCCCGCTGCTCTGCCCCGCACAGGGCCCTCCAGCACACCAACCTGCTGCAGTGCCTGGCCCAGTGCGCCGAGGTCACCCCGTACCTGCTGGTGATGGAGTTCTGCCCGCTGGTGAGTCCTGTGCGTCCCCCGCCACGTCCCGTCGGCTCCTGGAGGTGCTGCCATGGGGCAAACTGTGGCCATGAGGTACCACGGAGGGGGCTGCAGGGCAGGGCTGAGCCCCCGGTGGAGGGTGACAGTGGCACTGCCCCACAGGGTGACCTGAAGGGCTACCTGCGGAGCTGCCGGGGGGCCGAGGCCATGACGCCGGACCCGCTGACCCTGCAGAGGATGGCGTGCGAGGTGGCCTGCGGTGTCCTGCACCTGCACAGGAACAACTACATCCACAGGTAGGCTGGGCTGGAGGGCGGTGGGGCTGGGGGGGGGGTCCAGCCGTGAGTCCGCAGGATGCCGGCGTGCCTGCCCCACCGCTGCGCCTCCTGCCCAACAATATCCTGGTGCTGAGTGAGTTGCAGACGGAGACTCCAGCATCAGTGATTTTGTTGAGGAGGGGGCGCGCTGCCATCGGGGCCACCGGACCTTCCAGGGGTGGGTCCCCACGAGGGTGCCCAGCGCTGCGGTTGGGGGGGGTGGGACGTGGGGGTCCCTGGCTGTGCTGGAGAGGGACTTTGCTACGGGGTGTCCTGGCTTCAGTGGGCTCTGCCACACCGGGGATCTCGTGTGCACCCTGTCTGCGTGATCCAGCTGGGAGCCCGGCCCCGTGCCGGGGCTCACGTTGCCCGGGGACACCCGCTTTCTGCTCGGCTCAGCGCGTGATGGACAGACGGACGGACAGAGGCGCAGCTGGGGCCGCGCAGGCATTCCTGCTGTGCATCTGGTGGCTGGTTATCGGCACACCCCGTGCTCGGCAACGAGGCCGCTGGCTCTGCCGCAGCGCAGCCGTCCCGCTCCCACTGCCCACGGGGGGGTCCCTGAGCACAGACCCTCAGCCCGTGGGTGCCCCTGGCCACCCCCCCTGCCCCGCGGCGGCGGTGACAGCACCAGGGTTTGCTTGGCAGCGACCTGGCCCTGCGGAACTGCCTGCTCACCGCAGACCTCACCGTCAAGATCGGGGACTACGGGCTCTCGCACTGCAAGTACAAAGTAAGGCTGGTTTGGGGGGAGGAGGGGGCTGGGGGCTGGAGGAAGGGGGCTCAGGATGGGGGGAGATAGAGGGGAGCAGGCAGAGGGGGCTGAGGTCTGGGGGCTTGGGTGGAGGGAGCAGAGCACAAGCCAGGGGGGAATCAGGGACATGGGGAGGGCAGGGGGCAGCGGGGCCGGGGACAGCTCTTGCCGCGGCGTGGCCGGTCCCTGACGCGTAGGTTTGACGTTCTCTTCTCGTCCTGACCCTGCATACTTGGCAGGACGACTACTTCGTGACAGCCGACCAGCTGTGGGTGCCGCTGCGCTGGATTGCGCCCGAGCTCATCGACGAGGTGCACGGCAACCTGCTCATCGTGGACCAGACCAAGGCCAGCAATGTCTGGTGAGCGGGGTCTGGGGGGGCTGCGGCTGGGCACGGTGCAGCAGGGGAGGGTCAGGTTGGACATCAGGAAGCATTTCTTCTCAGCAAGGGTCATTAGCCATTGGAAGGGGCTGCCCAGGGAGGTGGTGGAGTCACCATCTCTGGAGGGGTTTAAGACAAGGCTGGACATGGCACTTAGTGCCCTGGTCTAGTTGCCATGGTGGTGTCAGGGCAATGGTTGGACTCGATGGTCCCAGAGGGCTCTTCCAACCTCATTGATTCTGTGATTCTGGGAGGCGTCTGGCACCAAGGCAGCCCCAGTGGGATGCGTCGGGGTGGGTTGGCTGGTAGCAGGGTGGGGGTCTCCCCGTACCCCCAGCATCCCGCCCTGCCTGCAGGTCGCTGGGTGTCACCATCTGGGAGCTGTTCGAGCTGGGCAGCCAGCCCTACGACCACTACTCCGACCGGCAAGTGCTGGCCTACGCCATCAAGGAGCAGCAGCTCAAGCTGCCCAAGCCCCAGCTGAAGCTGTCGCTGTCGGAGCGCTGGTGAGGACCCAGGCCCCATCCTGCCCCCTCCCTCTCCCCGTCCCCAGGCGGGCAGGGGGCCGGGGCTGACCCCCCCACCCCTCGCCGTGGCAGGTACGAGGTGATGCAGTTCTGCTGGCTGCAGCCGGAGCAGCGGCCGACGGCGGAGGAGGTGCACCTCCTGCTCTCCTACCTCTGCGCCAAGGGGGCCACGGAGGCAGAGGAGGAGTTCGAGAAGCGCTGGAACTCCATGAAACCCAACGGCGGCGCCGGTGCCGGCCACCACGGCGCCGAGCTCTCCTCCTTCCCGCTGCTGGAGCAGTTCTCTGCCGACGGCTTCCCCTCGGACGGGGACGACATCCTCACCGTCATGGAGACCAGCCACGGCCTCAACTTCGAGTACAAGTGGGAGCACACCAAGACCGAGCACTTCCAGGCGCCCCTGGGCTCCCTGAGCCCCAGCAGCGCCGCTCGCTACCACGACCTCTACTACCCGGCCACGACCGCGGGGCGCCTGAACCTGGGGGTCTCACCCTCCTGCTACGAGTGCCAGCCCCCCGGCTGCCCCGGCCTGCCGGCCCCCGGCGTGGTGCCCATCCTGGGCGCCCACAGCCCCTCGCTGGGCAGCGAGTACTACATCCGCATCGAGGGCCCCGGGGAGGGCGGCGCCGAGCTGGACTACGCCATGTGCACCTACAGCCCCGCGGGCGAGCGGGGGTCCCCGCGCCCCCCGGCCTGCTGGAGAGCCCAGGGTGCCCGCGGCAGCGGCGCCTACGACTCCGACAGCAGCCCCACCGTCTCGCTCAGCATGGAGCCACTGCTGGGCCACGCGCCCGCCGGCGACGGCTCCTGGGAGTGCGCCGAGTACTACCCCTACCCCTGCCCGGGGCAGGAGCCACGGGGCTACGAGCCGTCCCCCAGCCCGGGGGCTGAGGGGGACCTGCTAGAGGAGGAGCCCACCCAGCCGGGCAGCCAGGACTGGCCCGTCCCCGCCTTCCAGCCCAGCATCTTCGCCGACCCGCTGGGCATCTCGCCGTCGGTGAACTGTGCCTACAGCCCCCGGGGGCACGGGGAGCCGCGGGTAGCCCCCCCGGGCGGGCGGCCACCAGGGCAGAGCGGGGCTCATCTGGACTGCGTGGCACTGGAGCTGGGTGAGGACAGCCCCCCCGGCACCCCTCGCCCACAGGGCACAAGCCCCCCAGCTCAGCGGCATCCCTGGGCCTCCAACAGCTCCTCCAACAACAACATCAGCAGCGGGAGCCCGGAGTCCCGCGAGCCCCCCGCGTCCCGCGAGCCCCCGGCCGGCGACAGCTGGTGCTACCGCCGCATGATCACCTTCCGCGGGCTGATGGCCAAGCCGCTGGGCACTGTGCCACGCGGCCAGCCCCAGCTCGGGGGGTCCCCGCTGGCCCCCGACTTCCACCGCCCGTGGCAGGATCAGCCCCCCGGCACGGCCGCCGGCTCCTCCTCCCCGTGCCGCTCGCCCTCCCCGCGGCGTCAGGCCTGGCACGGCCATGACTCATCAGCCTCCGGCTGCTCGCCGGCAGCAGCGCTGGCTGGCAGCCCCGGCGCGCCGTGGGGCCCCGGCACAGCCCCGCCGGCCGGAGCAGGGGCCCAGCACGATGCCCACCCAGACGGGATCACGGAGGGGAGCAGCCCTGCCCGCAGCCCGCTGCCCCACGCCGCGGCTGCACCAGGGCCGGGGGAGGCCACCCCCATGGCCGGCACGGCCACCCCAAAGCCCAGCCCCGCCACAGACCCTGGCGTAGACGGCGCCCAGCCCGTGCCAGAGGCCTCTGAGGCACCCACGGAGGCTGACGCCGAGAGCGGCGCGTGTGCTGCCGGCGATGGGGACCGGACACCGGACAAGACCTTCTCCAGCGCCAGCTTCCCCAGCGCCGACGAGGGCAGCGACGAGGACACGGCGGAGCTGACCTCCGGCGTCTTCGGCGACTTCTCTGGGGACTACGCGGAGCGGGCGGAGGTGACCCCGGCGTTCAGGTCCCTGCAGAAGCAGGTGGGGACGCCGGACTCCCTGGAGTCGCTGGACATCCCCTCCACGGCCAGCTCCTGCGAAGGCTTCAGCCCCACCGCCTTCGTGCCCGCCGGCCAGCCCAAGGCCCTCGACAGCGGCTACGACACCGAGAACAACGAGTCCCCCGAGTTCGTCCTCAAAGAACCCCACGAGCCCCGCGAGCCGGAGGCCTTCAGCCAGCTGGGGAAGCCACCCCCGGGGCTGCCGGGGGGTGAGGGCGAGGGTCCGGCCCCTGAAACGCGGCTCTCCACCTCCCTCGGGGCCGAGCTGCACAGCCTGGCCGAGAAGAACCCCCACCGCGACTCTGCCTACTTCTCCGACTACGACGCCGAGGCCGAGGGTGGCCCCAAGGCCGAGGAGGACAGCGACGGCTCCCGGACCCCAGAGGCAGAGGAGGGTCCCCAGTCCCCCATGCAGGACCTGGGGCGAGTCCCCGTGCTGGGGGAGGACACGCTGCACCCCCCGGGGGCGCCCGGCAGCCCCCCGGCAGCACCCGGCAGCCCCGTGGCAGTGCCTGGGAGCCCCGTGGCAGCACCTGGGAGCCCCGTGGCAGCACCCGGCAGCCCCCCGGCAGCGCCCGGCATTGCAGTGCCAGCGGACATTCCCGCAGTGGGGGTTTTGGAGGGGGACTGGCGGGGGGCAGAGGCTGGGAGTGCCCCGGCCAGCCCCACGGGGCAGGAGACTGGCACCAATCGGCGACCCGCCGGCACGGGGCCAGTGCCGGGCAGTTCGCTGCGCCCTGACGGGGTTACCTGTCCCCCGGGCTCTGCGCCACACAAGACTTTCTTCTTGACCCCGGTGCCGGTGAGCCCCGGTGAGCCGGTGTCCATCGGAGGGATCCGTGTGCCCGAGGGCGTCCCTGGGCTCGGGGGAGCCGCAGCCGGGGGCAAACAGACTGTGCCCCCCACGCCGGGGCTGGGGGAACTGGGGCTGCCCTGGGAGGGCACCGGGGTGGGCGATGCCCCGGGGGGTCCCAGCACGCTGCTACCAGGGGGCGAGTCGCCTCCGGGCCTCTCCCTGCTGCCATCTGCCCGGGAGCTGTGGCAAGCCACGCCGGAGCGCCGAGAGGAGCCAGAGGAGGAGGAGGAGGACACGGAGGACAGCGACGAGTCGGATGAGGAGCTGCGCTGCTACAACATCCAGGAGCAGAGCGAGGAGAGCGAGGAGGAGCCGGCGGCCGTGCCCATCGTGGTGGCCGAGAGCCAGAGCAGCAGGAACCTGCGCAGCCTCCTCAAGATGCCCAGCCTGCTCTCAGAGGCCTTCTGCGAGGACCTGGAGCGCAAGAAGAAGGCCGTCTCCTTCTACGACGACGTTACCATCTACCTCTTCGACCAGGTGGGTGGCCGTGGGGCGGGCAGAGCCGGGCGCTGGGCATGGCCCCATGGCATTTTCGGGTGCTGGGGAGCGGTGGCATGGGCCGTGCCCCCAGCGAGGGTCCCATCCCGCCTGTGTCCCCTCGTGCAGGACAGCCCCACGCGGGAGCTGGCCGAGCAGAGCTTCCCTGAGCCCCCCCAGCCCCCGGGGCAGCCCCCCGCCGGCGGCAGCCCCCCCAGCCCGGTGGACAGGCTCGGCGCCTCGGACAACTCCTCGGACGGCAACGCCTCGGAAGAGAGTAAGGGGCTGGGGGGCAGTGGGAGGGGGGCAGGCTGGGGGGACCCCACGCTGGGCTCAGCCCCCTCGCTCCCTGCCACAGGCGGCGGCTTCGAGTGGGACGACGACTTTCCGCTCATGCCGGCGAAGCCGTCCCTGATGTCCCCGCTGACGGCGACGCCGGCGGAGCCCGACCCGGCCGTGCCCGCGCTGGTGCCGGTGCAGAAGCAGGTGCTGCCCATCCAGTTCTCCCGGTTCACGGTCTCGCCCGCCCCGGTGTCCCGGTTCTCCATCACCCACGTCTCCGACTCGGACATGGACTCCATAGGAGGTGAGTCCCCACCCTGCGTGCCGCGCCGTGGGTGGCCAGGACCCCCTGCCACCGGTGCCAGACGGGGGTGTGCGTGACACCCTTGTGTCCCACGGGGACGGTGACCCCCTTGGTGTCCCACGGGAGCCCCGGGACCTGCTCACGCCGCCTCTCTACTCATTGCAGGCAGCAGCGAAGACGGTGACCGGGAGTGAGCCAGCGGGGACGCCGGCACCGGCACGGGGTGGCGGAGGACGGCGGGGCCGGGAGCGGGGGTCCGGCCGTGGGCTCCCAGACCGCGCTCTGGATCTTTTTTTTAGGCAGATTTTTATCGGGAGGAGCTCGTTTGGCTGCTGCGAGTGGGAGCGGGGCCGGCGCGGCCGGGGGCCAGGCGGTGGGTGACGGCCGGGCGTGCGCACGCGTGTGCGGGTGGCTGTGTGTGTGCGTGTATAAATACACAGATATATATATATATATATAGACATATATATATATAAATTATAGCATTTAAAGGGTAGTGCCCTGACCTTGCTAACATTTGCGGAGTGTCCCCCCCCCCCAGTGACGTCCCCCCCTTGGCTTCTTGCCCACGCGTGCTCCCCGAGGTGGTGTTTGTCCTCTCACCCCCCGTGCCATACGCTTGGCCTTGCACCTCGTGGTGGCTTGGCAGCCCCACAGTTGCCCCACGGCCACCCAACGGCTGCCCCACGGCGTTCCCAAGCGAGGGGCCACCAGCTGCTGCTTGATGTTGCCCCCACCGAGGGGTCACCGGCTCTTGGACCCCCCCCACCCACCCAGGGTGGGCAGCACGGCTTGGGGGACTCAGGGGGGCTGGGGGGGGAGCCCCCCCTCTCTTGCTTTTTGGGGACCAGTCCCCCCCTGCCCCGCTGCCATGGGGGGTGGCACAGGGAGGGCTGGCGGGGGGGTCCCCCAGGACCTGCCAACCGGACTATTTTTGTATTTAAAGAAAAGGATATAAAAAAACAAACCAAACACAAACCCACCCTAAAAACTTGCTGTCGACTGAACCCACATCGATGCGATTTTAAGTTATTGCTGCCAAAGAGATGTAACGAGTTGGGGGGGGCAGGGGGGGCTTGTGGGTCTTTGTTCTGTTTTTTTGGGTTTGGTTTTTTTTTTCTTTTGTTAATTTTTTTAATTCATTTGAGGCTTAGGATAATTGTGCAATTCCAGCTTCCGGCAGGAAATGGAGCTGAGCGAAACCTTGCAATCAGGGCTGGTTCCTTTGGGGTCTATAGACCAAACCCTGAGGTGAGAAATGTGTCCCCAAGCCCCCTCCTCGTCCCCCGACCCCTGTCTGGCTCCTGCCACCCGTGCACGTGGGGCGAGGGCACACGTGCTTGTGCACAGACACACACCCATGTGCGATGGGGCTGGTGCCAGGGGGGGTTCTGCCCCATGCTGGGGGCACGGTGCCATGGCCTGAGCCTGGTGCCAGCTTGGCACAGCCCTGGCACAGCCTGGTGCCAGGCGCAGGCGTTAATTTAATCCCCCCTCCCCTGCCTTCTCCCACCCTCATGCCCAGCCCCGTCCCCAGCTGAGCCCCCGTTGGTGCTCAGGAGGCTGTTGTAGGGGGTGAGGGGGCTGTGCCCCCCCTCCCAGGGGACACCAGGGTCCCAAGGTAGCGAGTCCCCAGCTTCAACCCCAAAACCGGGGGCGGCTGTGCCTGCCCCGTACCCCCCCTGCTGCTGGTCGCTTCTCCAGTGGCAGCCAGTCACTGACGGCAGCTCCTGCTTTATTTAAGTGGTTTATTTAAGCCCCAACCTGCCCCGTACCCCCCCACAACCCCCCCCAGCCCCAGCGCTGCTCTGGGAAGCCCTTTGCTGAATGCTTCACAGCTGGGGGGGTGCCCATCACACTGTGCCAGCCGGTGGCACAGGGGGCATGGGGTGTCTGTGGTGGTGGGGTGCAGGAGTGGGATGCACTGGCAGGGGGGTGTGTGTGCCTGGGGTGCCCTTCCCGCAGCACCCACCCCCCCACCCCTGCATTGTGGGGGGCTTTGCTCACCATTGGGGGGGGATTGCTGGGTGCCCTCCCCAGGCACCACCCCCAGCTCCTGTCGCACCCAGGGCGGTGGGTACACCCAGGGCGGTGGGCTGCTGCTCCAGACCCCCCCCACCCTCGCCCCCCACCCCAGCAGCCCAGGTTTGGTCTATGGCACCGCAGGCCCTGCCTCGGGAGGGCAGCAGGGGGGAGCTGGGGCTGGGGCAGGGTTTTTACCAGCAAGGCTGTTAGTACATTGTCTATTTTATCGATACGGGTCATAACTGCTGTATTTTTTATCAGTGCTGATTTCCATACAGCTCCCAGCATGTGTGTGTCAAATATCATCAGGCCAATAATAAAGTTTTTAAAATATCTGACGCCGTTTGCTGCCCAGGTCATTGCCCGGCCCGGGGCTGGAGGGCAGCGATGCTGCGGGGCGTCCGGCCAAGGAAAACACCAGGGGTGGGAGAGGTGGGGGCGGATTTTATTGCTCATAAATTACTTTTTTTTCTCATAAAAAATTATTTCAGGTTACATCTTGCAGGTGCCACCAAGCCAGGAGGTGTGGCAGAGCCCCAGGGGCTGGCTGGAGCTCGGGGTGGCTGCCCGGGGGTCCCGGGGAGGGGGCAGCAGCCCCCGGCATGGGGCTGGAAGAGCACAATGCCAGTCCAGTGGCCAAGGGGATGCCAGGCCTGCCCTCACCCCGGGCTGCGAGTCCCCAGCCCTCTCCCACCCCCCTAGAGGAGCCCTTCCCCTCGCCCCCTTGCCCTGTCTGACCCCCCCACCCATCTGCTCCGGCCCCAGGAGAGGAAGAAGCCGCATGTCGCCCAGAGACCCCAGCCCTCGGGCGCAGCCATGGCAGGGGGCACGGTAGCCACGAGCCACCCGCCTGGGATGAGCCCGTCCTGCGTGGAGAGCAAACAGCCAAGCAAGAGTTTGGATGGGAGACCATGTCTGAGGGGAGCAACCCCCAACCACCGGGCACCCCGCAGCCCCGCGCGCCCCAAGGCACGCTTAAACCCTCCCCTCCAAAGTAGTTGTGTTTTTTTTCTAGGTTATATTTTACAGCAGTACCGTAACACCCTACTATACACAGCGACCTGGCGCTGCGGGAGCTTTGGGACAGGACCCGTCCCTGTCCCCGTGGTGGCTGCAGTGCTGGTCCCTGCCGCTGGCATCCCACCAGGGTGGGCAGACGGGGTCCCACAGGAGCCTGGGGGCTGCCTACGGCTCCCACCACCCCCTTGGCTTGCACGGGGGGTCCCAGCTAGCCTCCTGTCGCAGCGGTCCCTCCCGGCCAGGCAGGGGGGAGCAGAGGGGACCATCCATCCGAGGCCGTTCTCCCAACCACAGCGAGCTGCTGCGAAGCCTAAAGCAAACCCAGCTCCGGGACACGCTGCCGTCGCGCAGGCAAAGGACAGGCTGCGTGGCAGCGGTTTAACCCTCTGCCACCGAGAGGAACAAGCTGGGTCTAGAGAAGAGAGAACTAGGGCACTAGCTTTAGCCTTTGGCTTTGAAAGCAGCAGGATTAAATAAACTCTGCCTAAAAATGAAGTCCTGGAAAGCCGGACATGCAGCGGCGAGGAGGAGGCAGCGAGGCACGGTGGGCACCCGGGTCAGCTGAGGAACGGAGCCGAGCGGTCGTTGGTCACTGTTGGCTTCAGCTGGATGTTGGCAAAGGGGTTTCTGCAGAGAAAGAGGGAGGCAGAGTTCAGCAGGAGGGACGGCGGCGGCGGGGACTTGGCGAGACCCCCAAAAAGCTTTTGCTGCAGAACTGGGACGGCTCCGCTCGCTGCAGAGGCTGTGCCAAGCAGGGCTGTCGGCGAGCCCAGAGCCACCAGCCCTGTCCCCTCCACCCACCCAGGATCAGCAGCGTTTGGGATGGGTTTAAGCTGGAGCTGCAGAGCACTGGGCAGAGCTCCCCCGGCTCCTCCATCCTCTCTCCGTGCTGTCGAGGGCTGCTGGAAGCAGGGTGGGCTCCTGCCTCGCTTCCCAGCAGGCCTAAAGCTGGGGCTGCCAAGGAGGGGAAGAAGCTGCTCCAGCCCCCCAGGCTGGGCTCGAGCACCCCAAGACCACCCAGCTCTGCACCGCGCCGCTACAGAGGAGCTGGGGGTTACAGCTCCCTGCGCCCCAGCTGCCGAGGGACGCGTGGGGACACCCGGGCAAGACCAGAGCTCACAGCTCCATGCTGGGAAGCCTTTGGAGAAGCCAAATGTTGGAGGAGCAGAGCATGGGGAGAGGAAGGGTCCCCCAGCCAGAGCCATGGGCAGCCGGGCTCTTACCTACCTGGGGCGTCCCCAGCGCTGTGCCGCTGGCACGTGCCGGCTGTGGCTACTGCCGTGCGCGGCGCCTGCACTGGGATCAGTGGCCAAGGGAGCCGCAGAGCAGCCCCCTGCCCCTCCGCACAGCCCCTGCCCTCCCCAGGAGCTGCCCAAACCCTGCCCAAACCCTCTCCTTCCTGCAGCGCAGGCAACAGCCACGGAGCCACCGGCAGGTCCCCGGGGGGCACAGCCCTGCCACCCCGTGACAGGGGTGTGGGTACAGTGCCAGCAAGAACATGACCGTGGGGATAAGCCATGTTAGGAGCAGCTGTGGTTACCTGCTGCCTCTGCCTGGACCTGAGCAGCTTTGGGACATCCCCGGCCACCTCCCGTGGGGCAGGAGGAAGGGGCTCCGTCCCCCCAGGAAGGGCACGCACTGCCTCCCCCAGCCCCTCTCCCCTGCCATCCCTCACCTCTCTCTTGCTTTCCTCAAAAGATAAATGGCTTTTGCTTAAAAATAGGGTAATTAATTTCCCACCTAATTAACGCAGGTTCTTAGATCACTTTTCTCCCCAAGATGCCGAACTAGATTCTCAGGACTGGAGGGAGAGGCACGGCGGCTTTGATGAGGCACCGGGGGTTATTAGGTAACTGGTTTTATTCGGGCAGAGAAGAGCCATGGGGACAGAGCCCGCAGCTCCGGCAGCCGCAGGAAAAGCGGCTCAGGGATCAAAGAGAAGCGGGGAAGGGGCTCTGCTGGGTCCCAGCTCCTGGGGGAGCCATGGCTGGGGTCGGGACGAGGAGGCTCCCGAGCCACATCCCCAGGGTGGTTGGTCCACAAGCAAAAGAAGCTGCTCAAAAGATTTGTCATTAGTGCGGCTCAGCTCCCCACGGGAGAGGGCTGGGGACCAGGCGCCGGTGGGACAGCGGAGACCGGAGACCTACAACCAAACGAGGAGGTTACGGGGAGCGGGGGGAGCAGGAGGAGCAGCGTGGCAGCGGTGCGAGGAGCCGTGCAGCTGCAGCGAGCCCGGGACCTCCCGCCACCGGGACGGGGCCAAGCGGTGACCGAGGGAGCGGGGTTGGGGGGGGGGGGAAGCAGAGCAGTGGCACCATCCCCGCGCAGCCCCGCGGCCGTCACCCCGAGACCGTCAACTTACTAACTACGGGCAGGGGCACCTCAAAACCTGGCCACTTCAACATCGGGGCTGCAAGGGAAAGAGAAGGCAGGTTGGAGGACGCCGGGACGCGCGCCGACTCCTTGACGGGAACAGAAGGTGTTGGTTAAGGAGAGGAACGGGGCTGCGAGCCTCCGGGCGGGGGAAGCAGGAGGGAAAAAAAGAAGAAAAAAGGAGGAAAAGTCACGTTTATGGAGTCACTGGTGCCCGCCGGCTCGCTGCGAGGAGGGGAAGGAAGGGCACGGGCAGCGGGATGCTGGTGGCCACCTGTGGCGAGGACAGGCCCGGCGTGGCGGGGGCCAGGATGGAAGGGAGCAGGGGGGGCTTCCTTCCCCTGCCCGGCCATCGCCGCGTTCCTGGCATGCAGCGAGCGGCAGCATCGCCCCGACACGCAGGGATGGGGGACCCTTAAACAGTTTTAGCTGCTCCCGCTCAGCAAAGCTGTTTAAAGCTGTTGGGGGCCGAGCGCAGGCAGAACCCCCCGGGATGGAAAAAAATAATGCATGGCAACGTGCGATGGGCAGCACGCAGGCACGGCAGCCGAAAGAGACACCGAGGCCCAGCTCAATGCAATAAATAAAACTTTTATTCAAACAATAACTCAGTACAGGGCACATTTCTCTCTGGCTTTTTTTAAAAAAAAAGGGTTTTTCCAGCACTTTACAGTCTCTGCACGGCTCTGTGTGTGTGTGTGTTTTTTCCCCCTCTACATTCAGGCATTCAGCACGAAATATCCTGGGTTAAAAATCTTTAGCAAAATCAGGACATCGCTGCAGGAGGGTCTTGTTACAAGATGCCCGTAGGCGAGAATATAAAACAAAAACTGGTCCGTGTGTGTGTATTGCCAGCAGTGTCCTGGTAAACGGGCAATGTCAGAGGATTTAAAAATCACATCAGAAAAAAACAAGCGTGTACAGCTCTGCGGTGAGACGGCCCCGGGCGCTGGGAGGGCCCCCAGAGCAGGGACCCCCAGCGTGACCCAGCGTCAGGGGGGGAGACCCCCAGGCGCTGCGGGGGGGCTGCCTCGCTCAACCCCTGTTTAGTGTCCTCAGATGGCCCCGCGCCAGCCCCCAGCTCTAACGTGAGGTAACAATACCTTGCTACAAAAAAATATATATATGTATTTATAAAACAAGCAGGAGTAACCCTTCCAGGGGGGCTGGCGGGACCCCAGTGAGAAGCAGCCCTTTCCCCGGCGCGGCAGCCCCGTGCCATCCGCTTCTCCCCAAGCCACCGCGGTGGATGGAAGCGGATGAGGCCGAGGGGGGCGCGGGGCTTTGCCCCCCACGGGAACGGCATCCCGGGCAGCGCGGATGCTCGGGGGCAGCGCGGGCAGCAGCGGCCATGCGGAGCTGGTCTGCCCTGGGGGGGGGTTGTGTCCAGGCTGGTGGGAGGCAGCCCCTGCGCAGCCCCCTGGGAGGGGAAGCGCATCGCTCACGTTCACACGGGAGTACAAAAAAAGTGGGTCCCACTAGAGTGTAAACTTGCCCCCAGGCTGCTTCAGAGCCAGCACAGCCCCACTGGCAGTTTCTGCTCTGAAAAGGCTTCAGAAACAAGGGCACTGTGAACACCGGGGAGGGGTGGAGAAGCACCATGGTTTCCTTGAAGATCACAAAGAGTTTAAAATCCGAAAGAAGTCGAGAAAGAGAAACGAGGGGGGAGAAAAAAAAAAAAAGAGGGGAAAGAAGCAGAAAGCTCTTCCAAGCAGCAAGGGCTGGCCGCTAGCCAAGGTGTCCTCACACCGTTGATACCAAACTGCCGCTGCCGCTGCGGAACAAAGCACAGGACACTGCCAGCGGGGCCGGGGTGGTGTGTGCCGCGGGCAGCATCCCGGGAGCCCCCCTCCCCAGCACGGCACCGCGGGCACCCGCAGCACCCCTGCAAGCTCAACCCCAGCCCCTCACCGCTCTGCTCGCAGCCCGTGCTGGGGGGTTCGGGGCTTGTCCCCAAAGAGCAAGACAAGGTGGCCCCAAGGCAGAGGGAACAGGGGAGCTGGCGGGTGGGAGAAGACCCCGAGAGCGCACGCTCTCCACCGCCTCGCTACCGGGTACCAGCCCCAGGGAGGAGGCTGGGGAGAGGGGACCCTCTCCGGAGCAGCACAAGGGGTGTGAGGTCGGGGATGGCCCCGGGACCTGCCCTCCCCGGGAGACGCTGGGTCTCTCCACGCTCACAGACGAGACCCACACCGCATCCTCCACCGCCCGACCCCAGGGACCCCCGCGGGGACACGGCCCCACGGCTTCACCCAGAGCCAACACCAACAGCTCACTCTCAGGTAACACGACAGGAAGGTTCAGTCTTACCTGCTGACGGACCTCGTCCCGTAGTCATCGAGACCCTGCGGAGAGGAGGGGAGGGAGCACGGTGAGGGGTGGGGGACGGGGGCTGTGGCTGTTCGGGGGCCACCAGAGGGTCACACGGACAGACCAAAGTGCATCGGGACCCAGGGCTGCCGGGGCCGAGAGCTGATGCATTTGGAGAGGAAAGCGAGATATGGAGATGGTTTAAACGGGATTTAGACAGCAGAGAGTAAAGTTGCACCGCTCTCTTCAGAGCAGGACTTTATTCTGGCAAGACAAGGGAAAGCCACAGTCTGCTCTGCCCAGCCCCGCTGCGGTGCAGAGCTCCAGTCGCTCCCGAGACGCGAGACACTCGCAAAGGGGTTGGACGGGTCTGAGAGACACCAGTGAAATGGTCCGTGGAAAGAGGTGTTGGTCTGTGCTAACTCCCACCAGAAACCCACAGGGTTTTGGACCATTTTCTCCTTCAGCCGGTACTAAAAAGCCTTTGCAGCAGGGAAGGACTGCGCTGGTCCAAGGAGCAGATGGGGACCAGGCTTGGGGACATCCCCTGGGCAAGGACCTGCCCTGGGATAGGGCCACGGAGCAGCTCTGCTCTCCGTGACAAACACGGGGCTGCTCCAGGAGGCGGTGGGAGTTGCTGGTCTCTGAGCTGGCCACGCTCCAGGGATCAAAGACCCACATTCCCACCATCCCAGGACCACTCCCAACCACGAAACACCAAACCCAGCACCAAACCCTGCTGGGAAATCCCAGCAGACAACCAGAAGCAGGGCTGTGCCACTGTCCTGTCCCCTGCACAGAGGGCCAGGGCCCGGCTGGAGCTGCTGCCTCCCTAGAGCATCCTGCCAAAGGGTCGGGTGCTGCATGGCCTCCTCTCCCCCTCCTCATCCTCTCCCCTCCAGGCAGGCCAACGTGGCTCATCCCACCACGCTCGTTCTGGAGGGGCAGCCCCACCATGCCAGTGCCTCCTGGGTTAAGCTGATCCCATCCTCATGTGCGTCCTCCCTAACGCACTGCTCAAGCAGCCCTGAGCTCGCCTTGGGCAAGCCAGAGCCCTGGCCAGGGTCTGCCCCAGCCCCGCACGCTCACGCCAGCATCCCCACGGGACTGTCACCGGCTTGACTCAGCACGTGTCAGAGAAAACGCTTCCAGCTGCCTGCGCACAGCTCGTTTCTGGTGGGAGGCTCCCATGGAGTCGGCAAGTGTTGTCCTTTGGGGGTTTACGGTGCTGTTTTGTGCCATTTGCCCCCCGTGCCTTGCCCGCTCCGCCCAGGCGAGCCAAACCGGCCGGTCCTCCCCTCCCTGCATCCCCATCCCTTCTCCCCAGGGAGAGATGCTCAGCAGGGGACGTGGCCCCGGGCAAGGCACACGGGTCACCAGGCAAAACCAGCCCGTAAATCCCAAGGGAAACATTGCGTGCGTTCGGACTTACAGCTGTCGACCTAGCGTAAGGCTTGTAGTGAGCGGAGGGCGGCTGGCAGAGGCCACTGGCATAGTCTTTAATTGCACACCCATAGGGCATTAGGTAGTCCTACAAACAACGAACACAGGTTGGAGAGCGGCCCTCCCGCACGCCGGGGCTGAGAACACGTTTCGACACGTCTCATCCTTCTGCTTTAGAGCCACAGGAGGGGACGGAGACGCCACAGAGACCCGGGCCACTGCACGCAGGGCTCCGGCAGGGGCTGACACCCCGGGGCTTTGCTCAAGCATCTCCCGTTTATAAAGTGTCCCACCCCAGAGCAGGAGAAGCCCCCGGAGCGCCGCGGGCTCACCTGGGAGAAGGCGGGCACGGCCACGCTGTACGGCCTCTGCTTGAAGGCGTTGCCGCCCGGTGCCGGGAAGGCTTGGGAGGCCATGCCGTAGTCGGGCGGCGGGATGGCGATGTCGTCTTTGTCCAGCAAGTTACCGGTGCTGCTGCTCTTCCCTTGCTGCAGGCTGGGGGGGACGGACCCAAAGCGGAGGCATCAGCACCAGCTCATGCCAGGCTGAGACCCCCCGGGCTGCCCATCCACGGCCAGAGCCCCCCCAAGCCAGCTACCACCCACCTTGTGCTGGGAGTTATTCCTAATGATGGGACGAGGGGGAACAGTTTTAAACTGAAAGAGGGGAGATTGAGATGAGATATAAGGAAGAAATTCTTTGCTGTGAGGGTGGTGAGACCCTGGCCCAGGTTGCCCAGAGAAGCTGTGGCTGCCCCCTCCCTGGCAGTGTTCAAGGCCAGGTTGGATGGGGCTTGGAGCAACCTGGTCTGGTGGAAGGTGTCCCTGCCCGTGGCAGGGGGTTGGAACTGGATGGGCTTTAAGGTCCCTTCCAACCCAACCCAGTCTGTGATTCTATAACTCTGACACACATCGTGTCCGGGGGGATGGAGTATTCCCACGCCAAGCCCATAAGCCTGCCCTGGGAGGGCACAGGGACGCACCCATCATGGCACCCGCGCCATGCTCCTACCTCGCATGGACCCGCTCGCTGCCATCGCTGTCTAGGACCCGTGTGTAGGAGAAAGGAAACCAGCCCCTCCTGCAAGGTAACGGCAGGGGATGAAGCCAAACCTGGATTTATCCATGGGGGATCCAGGAGAGGCTGCACCCGGGGCGCAGCGGGTCACAGGGACGGCCGCGGCACTCACATTTTTGTCTTCTCGCTCTCCCCGTAATGCCAGCCGTCCCTGGCCTCCGGCACCAGCAGCGTGATGAGGTCACCCTCCTTGAAGCTCAGGAGGGTGCTGTTATCTCCGGCAGCGTGAGAGAAAATAGCCTGCACCCTCGTCCTGCCGTTCCTCTCGAGCCCTGCGGCCATGGAGCTGGAGCGCGGCAGCGTCTTGTTTTCAGCTGGTGGGAGACAGAGACCAACGAGTGCCCCAAGTCCTCGAGCCCGTGGCCATACCCAGGCGTAGCCTGGCACGACAGCCCCGCCAGGACAGGTCCCTAACCTTGCTTATTTTACCCCAAGTGCCAATAAAACCTTCAGCATGACTCACACCTCCCCTAACGAGCAGGACCCCAGGCAGGATGGGATGCTCTTGGCATCGCCCACCAGCCGCGGCAAAGGGAGCAGCCTCCCTGTGTGAGGCTCCTCAAGATCTTCCTCCTGGAAATGCTGTCCGTGGGCTGAATGCCCACCCAGCTGAAGCCCACCCAGCCGAAGCCCACCCAGCTCCGCTTATTTCCTAACCCTGGGTCTGGAGGCACGAGCGGCACTTGACGTCGGAGGGATGCTGCCAGTTGCTGCCCCACACCACCAGCATCCCTGATGACCCCGCTCACCGTGGCTGTGACCACTCCCCCCAGACACCGCCGGTGCCACGGCACCCCGGGAGCCCCTGGCGCGAGGGACGGGGAGGACGGAGCCTCACCTGAGGCGTAGCTGTTTTTCGGTGGCACGTTTTTGCGAACTGGGAGTGTATTGGAGTAAGAGTCACTCAGCTGCTTCTGAGGCTGGGGAGGAGATAAAGATTTGGGCTGTGCTGGCTTCATCTCAGACCAGTGGTTGTACCCGTCGCTGTCTGCACCCGAGGAGACTCCGTTCACCACCGGCATGGCCTCCTGCGCCGACATGCGCTACGGAGAGAGGAGAGGAGGGGGGGAAGATGGGGAACGTCTGCATTAGGGCATCCCACTGCAGCTCCAGGGAAGGCGGCTCACGGCAGATCGAGCTTCAGCCTCTTGGGTTTAGTTCCCCACCCGAGACAGGCTGCTCGGGGGGAGCAGTGGGGTCATCCCTATGGTGTTTCACCCCTCTGGGCTGCCTCGCATCCACAGAATCACAGAATCAATGAGGTTGGAAGAGCCCTCTGGGCTCACCGAGTCCAACCATTGCCCTGACACCACCATGGCAACTAGACCATGGCACTAAGTGCCATGTCCAGCCTTTTCTTAAACCCCTCCAGAGATGGTGACTCCACCACCTCCCTGGGCAGCCCCTTCCAATGGCTAATGACCCTTGCTGAGAAGAAATGCTTCCCAATGTCCAACCTGACCCTCCCCTGGTGAAGCTTGAGGCTGTGTCCTCTTGTCCTCAGTCAATCCCTCCTGAGCTCTACAGCTCAGCTCATGCCCCAGCACTGGGGGGAGACCCTTTTTTCTGAGGGGTCTTTCATCCCATGGGTCACTCCAAGCACTTTCTTCTGGGATTACTCAGGTACCTCAGTTCAGCCCCAAAGCTCTGGGACCAGCCTGACTGGGACCAGCTTGGCCAGGCGAGTCCAGCGCCCAGGTTCCCCAAAGCCCCCCCGGGAGCCCCTGCAGCCCCTGCCCCTCCAGAGCTCAGCACCCCGGACGGGATGGGATGGGATGGGACAGGCTGCCCAACCCCATGCCAGGCTCCTTCCCGCACCCCAGGGCGGTGTGTGCATGGAGCTGCCCACCCCTGCACATCAAGGATGGTCCACCAAAAGGCAACTTGCTGAGGACAACGGTGACAACGGCCCGGGCTCGTCCCTCCAGCTCTGCTCAGAAGGGCAGGACACCTTCCACCACGGAGATACTTACTCCTACAAAAGGTGCCAGCTCCGGGGGGACAGGGAGAGGTTTGGCACCAGGGATGGGGTCAGAGATGATGAGGTTGGATTTGGATGTAGACAGAGGGCTGGGCAGGATTGTGCCGTTGCTGCTGGCAGCCATCTGCTGCATGAGCTGTATGGCGCGCTCCGGGATCTTGTTGGGATCCGAGCAGGACTGCTGCCACAGCGGCAGCTTCTGCGTCAGCATCTCCTTCCCCTGCGACAGAGAAAAACGAGGCGTGAAGGCACGGGGGTGCGGGAAAACCCACCCAGCTCTGCACCCCTCCCCGGGCAGCGCTGCGCTGAGCCGGAGCTGGCCTGACCATGGCCACGAGATCCATCAGCTCCTCTGTGAGTGGCATGGATGAGATAGATAAACCATGGGGACTTACTGCTTCCAGGCTCTGGTGGCAGCTGAGCCAGGAAGATATCATGAAAAATGGAAAGGAGGGAAGGAAAAGGCAATTCTTGTCCCCAGCTCATTCTGTGGCCGAAGGCTCGGCCACGGGCCACGCAGCGCACAGGCGTGCTCGGGGCTGCTGCCCACGTCCCGAGGGATGAGCTTCATCTTAGGGCTGCTCAGCCCTGACAGCCTCCAGCCCCAGCACCCCGCAGCTGCACCCCGCTGCTCCTGGCCGTGGGCAGGACCTGCCGCCACCCACGGCCGTGCTCCGAGCCAAGGGGGGGGAAAAAAAAACACTGATGGAGCTAAACCTGCCCTAATTCAGCTAAAACTCATGCGTGTGAGCGAGCATCCCGCTGTGGGACTGAGGGAGATGTCCCAAACGCCCCTGAGGTCCTTCCCCAGCCCCACACCACGCAGACCCCCAGCCATCGGGGGTTTCTAGCCAGCAAAGCCAACACCAGCGGCCAGGCTGGTGCGGGGCCGGGTGCCCACATCACACATGCACCCACCACGCTCTGGATGAGCCACCTGCAAAGTCCCTCTTGCAAAATCACCCTCCACGTGCTGCTGCTGCAAGAGGGTTTTGGTTTCACCATGCTGCGGGTGCTGGCACCCTCGTGCCTGCTGACCCCCCCCATCCCTGGGGGGATTTTTTCCCCTCCTGCACCACAGGAGGGGTTGGCATATGCCACGCATCGATCCAGCCCGCAGAGCAAGGACAGCGCTGACTAATCCAACCTCCTCCTGCTCCCCCGTGCCAAGTGTGGCGGTGACAGATGGGTGCTGTGAGCGATGGGGGGTGGCGGTGGGGAACAACCAGAACCGGAGGCTGTGGGAGCAGCGTGGGCACGGCCAGCCCTCGTCCGGATGGGCTCTGCCCCGGGGCAGCGCAGGGGTCACCCCTCCAGGGCTGGCAGCAGCATTGCCGGCCCCAGGGGGCTGCCTGGGAACAGGCAAGAGGGGGTTGGAGCAGCAGTTTAGGCTTGGTTTAATCCCCATCTCTGCTCTGGCCAGGGGCTAAGGCGAGGGTCGGCGTGAGCCTTGCCAGGTGGGCAGTGCCACTCCGACTCCGAGCAGGAACATCGCTGCTTCGCATTTCTTCTGCTTTTGCAAATCACGAGCTGATGCACAAGGAACCTGAGACCTCGGTGACCACGACACGCAGGAGAGGTGACCTCGGCCCCATCCACCTCCCATGAGCATTCCTGCGCAGGTGAAGTCGCGCCACGCTGGAGCTGGCACCGCCCGGGCGAGCCAGATGGCAAGACCTGCTGCCAGGCTGGCACTCGAGCCAGCCACGGCCAGTTCTGTCTATCTCATGCAGCCAGAAGCTGCTTTGAAACAGAGCAGCACCCACGGGAGATGTGTCCCCCTCTTCAGAGGGAGGGCAGCACAACCCTGCCTCTGCCCACCCATGGACGAGGTGCCCTGGGAGGTGGGTCACCCGCTGGTACATCCCCTCCTCTCCCCCTGCGCCGCAGGGGCTGCACCAGCCGTGGCTCCCAGGGCACCAGCCTGCTCCACAGCTCGTGCCAGGAGCACCCACATGGTGACGGGGCAGCCGGGGCTGGCAGCTGTGGGAGCAAGGCCGCAGAGCAGTGGGGCCAACTCACCTTGGCATGGTAGGTGATGGCACTCTTCGCTACCGCGCACTGTTTCTCTACCAGGAAGCAGAACCGTCTCCTCTCTTCCGTGAGAGCCGTCTTGTAGCCATCAGAGACGTAGTTCTCCAGCTCCCCTTGCTTGTTGCTGATGGCTTCGATGTACTAGAAGAGGAAGAGGAGCAGAGAGGTGGCTGCCTTCACCGCGGTGCCCACCGAGCGCAGGGCAGGGGATGCCGCGGCATCCTCTGGAGAGGGGTCGGCGGTGCAGGGGGGTGCCCGCAGGGACACACACGTGCCTGTGCGACGCCCCCACCCCGCCCTCACTCATGGGACCCCCCCACGCAGAGGTGCTGACTCAGCGCGTGGGCGGTGGGACGAGCTGTGCCGTGTGCCGCCGCCCTCGCACCGAACGGCGCCCGCGCCAACGGCACCGGCGGCCGGGGGGGCTGCCCCCGTCACCCAGGGCACCCCGCAGCCCCTGCCACGCAACCCAGTGCAGGCTGAACACCGCCAGGGCACCTCCTCTGCTGCCGAATCACCGGGATGGCACGTGACCCCCCCTGCACCACACACACCCACCAGCCACGCCGAAACCACCAGCAGCGCTTCCAGTGTGCGTTTGCCGGTCAGTGGCACTGTACACGGGGACGGTGCCAGGGCAGTGCTGCACGCTGGCACAGCAAAGGGGCTGCCAGGGTGGCCGTTCCTTGATGCCGCACCCCGGGGCTGCGCAGATGCCAGAGCCCCGGCCAGAGATGCCACGGATGTGGCAGTGGGAGGCTCCGCTGCTGGCACGGGCTCCTGCGCTACCTACGGGGCTTCTGCCAGCACGGCTGTGCCAGCATGGCTTTGCCTGTGCTGTACAGGGCATGGAAGTGGCACACGGGGCCGGGGTAACCCAGCTGCTCAGGCTGACCCGTGCCATGCAGACACTGCACATGGCCGGGGACCACAGGGCTGCTGCTCGGCCACGCCATCAGCATCCCCGAGCACGGAGGGTGTGAGATGGCCCCAGTGCCCCGAACCAGCCTCTTTCTTCCCTCAGTGCCCTCGGGATGTCCCCAGCTCCTCTGCAAGGAGCTTCCACCCTTGCTGTGCACTAGGAGAGCAGCCACCAAGGCTCTGAGAGGAGCATCCCTCCCGCCCGGCGCTGTCCTGCCCTGGCTCCTCTCTGGGACGGCAGCACCACACCCGAGAGCCTCGTGGAGCCCCGGCACCGCGGAACCGGCTGCAGAAAGTCTGAGCTTCCCAAGAAGGGACCTGAACTGGAAATTCAGGGCCCAGAGCAGCTTTCCTCCTTTCTTCATGTTTAACGGTTATTTTTAGCGTGCTACAATATTTATTAGCAGACACATAAAATGGAGCAAACCTCAACAAAGCAGCGAGATTAAGCGACATCGCAGACTTCAAAGGGGAATTATCGCAGAGCCGGAGCTCGGCTGCTCCCACCCCACTCGGAGCATCCTCCCTCGAGAGCCAGCCCTGCGGCGAGCTCGTGCTGGACCCAGCAGGGTTGGGGTCTGCCCACAGGCACCAGCACGGGTAGGGGGAAAGGGGGTCAGGGAGAAATGGGTAAAAACCCAGTTTGCAGCCAACAACCCTGTTTCAAGGAGATTTTTTTTTTTTCCCCAAATGAGAAAATCCAGCGCAAACACCCACGTTTAGGAACAGAAATAAATGAAGGTAACCGAGCTGGCGCCGTCGGGGGTAGAAGCAGAAATAATGGAGGTATCTGCATCAGCCCCAAGCGAAGCTGCAGGGAGAGTTGAGCCGGCCCGGGGCTGGAGGGGACAGCATAGGGGAGGGCACTGGGGAAGCTGGCGGGCAAGAGGTGGCAGCAGCCCCAGGCACGTGCCAGTGCGCTGGAGTGGGCAGCAGTGGGAGGACGCGGTCGGCGTGAGCAGGGAGAGCATCGCTCCGCGGAGTGGGCTGGGGACCGAGGCGCTGCCGGCAGCGCGCCGCCTCCTCCCTGGTATTATTAGCCCCGGGAACAGCGCAGGGACAGAGCCCAGAGGCATCAGTGTGGCACCAGCGATGGGGAGCCGGGAGGGAAGGGTGTCCCAGCGCCAGGCTGGAGAACCCCCAGCTCCCCGGTGAGGGACCGAGCCCCGCTGTCCCCACACCCCTGCACCACAGGCAGCTCCCAGGACACCTCCCTTCCCTTCTGCCCCAAGGGGAGCGTTGGGACGATGCTCCCCCCCTGCAGAGCCCCATGTCTGGAAGGAAAACACAACCCTGACAGCACCCGAAACAGCAGGAGCATGGGAGCACGCGCGGACCCCAACACCCTCAGCTCACCCTGCTTAATTTACTAACGGGGCCAGCGAGAGCGAGAAGGTGAGGAGTGAGATGAGTCCACCCCCTGCTAATTCAGTTCAGTAACACCAGGACCATCCCACCCGGCTCCCCCGTCCCATAACCGTCCCCAGGTCAACCCAAGCCGGGCAGCGGGTGGGCAAGAGCCAGCTCCGCTTCCCAACACCACGACACGGGGGAAACGCTTCCTAAAAACCTTCACAACGTTAGATTTTTGGTTTTGACCATGACTTAAGCACTCAAGTTAAAGCCTTATTTACAGCCCCGATCTCAATCTCGTTTTGCAAGCGTACTCTTAATTATTTCGCTACAGCAAAGCTTGTCTTAATGGCTGCAGCCGGTTAGAACATGTCGATCTGCAAGCGGCGAGCCTGTGCTCTAAATTTAGTATTCTCAGCACTTTATATACTTTATGTAAATGCTCCTGATGTGCCACTGATTTATTCAGAGCCTTGATTTTTACACGTTATTACATTACAAAATGGCGAGCGGCACTTCTTGTTCACTAGACAGCTTTCACCTCGGATTTGCTCAAAATGACAACGGGCTTTCAAATAATGCAGAGAAAGGCAATTTAAACAAAAACCTTGTTAAATAGGCCAGAAGCACAGGGGGGGAAAAAAATAACAAGCAAAGCAAGATGTAAGACCTCACTACTAGATGCCAAGGAGAAGCACCATCTTTAATCGGTGAGCGGGGCTTTACCTGCAGCCAAGTGCCCGTCGGGCTCACGGCTCCTTTCCCCAGGGACTGGGGGATCCTGAAGCCATCCCACATTTTGACCCTCAGCCAACACGTTTCTCAGCTTGGCACAACCTCACAGCTGGCACAGGGCCTGGGGAAGGTGCCTCCCCAGCGTGCTCGGGCTCGGCAGCGTCCTCCCCAAGACCTCACCGACAAGCACGTACCGCTCGAGCGCTGCATTTTAAATCCAGACCTTGATTTAGGTTGTCAGCTTCAAATTCAGATTTGAAGCTAAATAAAATCATCGTCTAAATAAAATTCCCAGTTTAAAGGAGGAAAAACACTCCCACTTGTGAGCCGAGGGGGCAGGGAGCCAGCCAGGGCAGCTCTCGCCGTGGTCACGGCCGTGCCGAAAGCCAGAGCACGCGCCGGAGCCACCCAACAGCTCCAGAAACCTTTTCTGGGTTTCTAGGCTGGAGAGACCTCAAATAACTCCCCCGTGCCCCCCCCCCCACCTCAACACATCGACTGCCAATTCACCAGGAGCTGCTGACCTAATTAGCAATGTCAGCACGCGGCGCTGGGCGCAGACGGGGAAGGGTTCGGTTTAAGATGCTGCCGTGGCTCCGGCCGGGAGCCAGCAGAGCCAGGGCTCCCGCCTGGCCCAGGCAAGCAGCAGTCCCGGGGAGGGGGAGCCTGGTCCCGGCAGCCCGGGGGGGGCTCAGCCAGGGACCCCCCAGCTCCCTCCTGGCTGCCTGAGGATGCTGGAGCAAAGCCCGGCCACGCTTGGTCCAGCCCCAGCTGGGCAACCTCCACGCAGAAGCCAGACCAAGGTACCCCAGTGGGTCAGACAGTGAATTAGGAACAAGAAAACATGAAAGAGGGAACACAGTGCTGCAAAGCCCCCCCATTCTGGCACAGAAAAGCCAGGGCACGCAAAGGCTCACGCTAACATCTTCCCAACACCTGGCAGCTAGGTGTGTGAAGATGAAAAAGCATCCGACAAGTGTCAAAACTCGAGTCCTTTTCAACGTGCCACCATCCGTGTGGTTAGTGCAGGTGAAACAGCACCATCATCACTGAACTTCGGTCAAGCATTTAATAACAACCCGGCCTTACTGGAAAAAAATTAGTTCAAAAATTAGTTCGGCATCGGGAGCGATGATGGGGAGAGGACCGTGGCTCCGCACTGGCTCTCGTCCCAGGGAGGGACAGTGGCACAGAGCAGCAGGGAGAAGAGACAAAGGGAAGAGGGGAACAGAGGACTGTGAGCTGTGCTGGAGCCATGGGGCAGGCTGAAATACCCAGAAGGAGCAAACTCCAGGAGAAGGGAGGATTTATTTAGGGAACCACAAGGGAGAACAGTTAGAAAGTAATGGGATAAAATAAGGAAGAAGTTAGGCTGATTAGCAGAGGAAGAGCATCTAAGCTGTCGAATAGTCTCATGGAGAAACAGCTGAAAACCTGCCATGGTATACAGCCAAACTGAGGAAAACAACCAGCACCGTCCCCGGGGCAAAGACAAACTCCCCCTGCCCTGCACGAGCACTGGCATCGCCAGCCAGGGAAGGTCTCCCAGCGCCCGCCAGCTCCATCACCCCCCTCCGCGATGCTGCGGCCACTGCGGTGCTGATGGTTATCAGAGGTGAAATAACCCACAGAGCAGACCCCGGGGAGCACAACCCCGACAGCTGTGCTGCTCCAGGGACACCAGCCCGAGAAGGGCTGTCTCCCCTCGTTACGTGGCCTGTCTCACACATCTGTTTATCAGGGCATCAGCCTCATCCTGTTGCTGCTCCTATAAAGCACCAACCACACACACACATGTGATATTACATAAAATTTACAGAGAGCAAACCCACAGCAAGCGCCTTCTCCAGCCTCCTGCGCGGGGGTTTTGTGGGCAGCTGCTTAAAACAGTCCCTCAATACCAGGATGCCCCGGATCAATGGCTCAATGCACAAGGCTGGGTACCAAAACGCTCACCAGCCACGGGGACTGCGCAGGCACGGGGACTGAGGGACCAGCTTCCCACAAGAGCTATTCGAGGCACCTCAGCCCAGAGGAAAAGAAGTTTTAACTCTGGTTTTGTGTATGCATAGCAGCTGCTTATAGATTTGCAGAGCTGGTTTCGGGAAGCCACGCTTTGGGCTGGAGCCTGTAGCTCTCCCGGGGTGGAAGGGACGCTGCCAGCCCCGGCGGCTGAGCAAGCCCACCCCAGCTACAGCAAGGACATGGAGACCACCCTCCTCCCGGTGCTGCCTCTTTCACAAGCACTCACAGGCCACCAAGGCTGAAAAAGCTGCTTCAGTGTAGGGCTCTCGCAGCACCGTGCCTGGGGAGAGGAGGGTCCCGTGCCCGGCCAGAGCGAGGGGTGCTGAAACCCCACCGACCCCCAAAGCGTCCCCAGACGCTCAGGGCTACAGCCCCACGCTAAGAGGGGACAACATCGCCAGCATGCGAGTTCACAGCTGATTACAGAGTAAAAATAGAGGTAAAAAATACCCCAAGGGATGAGCTCCCTGGTAAGATCCTGAGACATGAGCAGGTAACACCTCGGAGCTGTGTGAATGCTCAGGTTGGTGCTGCCCGAGTCAGGATGGCAAGAAGGACCCTGGTGCAGAGTTATCTAGTTACCTGCAGCCACTGGGCTTTTACATAATTCTTCCCTATTTGACTTTTACATAAGCCCTTGTAACCTGGTTTGTGCAAACTCCTCATCAGATGGAGCTTCTCGACCTACACCTAAAAATTATTCCTCCTGATGGGAATATCAAAATGAGGTTTCAATTACAACAGTTTATCACCCCCCCCAGGTTATTTGGCACAGGGGCATACAACATCCCCAGAGGAGCAGGTGGAGGTGTGGGCAAGCAGAGGACACCCGGGCAGGAGCTGAGCTCAGCCCACCGCCCCCAGCCCAGCAAAGCCTGGCTCTGCAGGGCTGGAGGAGAGTTTGCTTCAGCACAAACAGCCAGCTCCAGCTCCGCTCTTCAGCCTGAATTACCGTCAGTGTCGTCTCAGCCCGATGGAGAAACCCAGTTGCTTGCAGCACTAATATGATTTGATAAATAGTTTGAACCAACCTAACTTCATTGTTGAGCTGCTGATTCAATCAAGGTCCCAAACCCATCGTGACCTTGATTTCACGGCTTGATCATAACCAGCATTTAATGAAGTTACAACAGTTTAGCTTCCTTGGTCATTGTTTAATCTTAATATTGTTTTCGTTCTTCTTCATAAAAGACATGGAGTGAATGGAATTGGTTTATCCTCCGGGTTTTCAACACAGGTCAAAAAACCCTCAGTACCTACATAACTAAGATGAGACATTTGAGGCAGCTCAGTGTCTCAGCTTTCATTGCTCATGAATAACAAAAGCTCTGGACTGATTCACGGGGAACAAAAAGCCTGGCGTTACTGCGACATTCAGCAGCAACAACCCACAACCGCAGCTTCTCTTGACCATGACAGACAAAGCTCTGGAGATGGAAAATCACTCCTGCAGCATAATTGTGCTTTGAGCTGCTTTTAAGCTACCTGAGTCGTCCTTACTGCAAACCACAAGGTGTTTTAAATCCTCAGCCCTTTCAATCCCGTGGTGCCCATCCTCATCTATTAAATTTCACAAAACAAGCACAAAAGACAGCAGCCAGATGACATGGGACTTGCAGACAGCCCTGGGTCAGCTCTCTCCATGCAAAAAGTGGCTGATGAAGCTCAGGAGAAGCCTCCTGCAAGCGTCCCTGAGCATCACGCCGCATCCCAAGCAGACCTCCTCAACCTCCATCTTCCCGCAGCTACTGCTCACCAGCCACAAGATGATTAGTTGTGTGCAGTGCCTGCTGAATGTCAGCATTTATTTCTGCTTTATAAAGGGAGAAAATCTGAACTGGAGACTCACAGGTGAGTTGTTTGGGTTGTTTCACTGGGCTTTCTGGTCAATCTAGCAGAGCACGGAGCCCAAGCCATGCTGCTACCCTGGCCCAGGTGAGGGCTGTCCTCTGCCACCCGTCAAACCAGAGCCTGAACAGCCCCAAACCTCCTCTCACCTCAGCACAGCCAGATGATGCTACAGGAACCACGTCCCGGAGCTCCTCGAAGGAGCACGTCTCTGCCTCTCCCACAGTGGTCATCTCACCCACCCACCTCACTCACAGGCGATGACAAGATGTGGCCACTCAACAAGCGGTGACAAGGCAGAAAGGAGCAATTCTGCTTCCCGTAGTATTAAACACAAAGAGAAATCACGACAGAGCACCAGGCTCCTGGCTGCTGACTGCTGCAGCGGCTTAACTGGATGAGTCTTCAAAAGAGGAGTAAGATGTTCTTGCTTTATCGAAGGAGATGATGGATGTAGCTACCAGGACACCTCCATCCCCAGCAGCTCCTCCCAGTCCGAGATAAGTCATCTGCAACAGCCCATCAGAGGAGCTCCATCCAGTTGTTGTCTGATGGGTGTGTGGTCCCCCGGCACCAGCCTGATGAAGTCTTCAGCTTCCTGCAAGGTGCCTTCAGCAGACTCCGAGGAGGCCATCAGGGATTTTACAACCCCATGGTGTGACACCAGCAGCTCTGCAGATGCTCCTGGATCACTAAACCTGGTTTCACTAAGCCCAGCCCAAGGCTCCCTCCTCGGGCTGGTACCAACACCCACGCAGCTCCATGCTGGACCCCCCCTTGCAGCAATCCCCCCCGCTCTCCAATGCCCAGGCAAAGGTAAGGACAGCATCAGGGGCTGCCCAAAACACCCTCTTTTTCTGTTGAAAGGCAACACCAGCACCACAGCCAGCAGAGAACAGAGGGAAAACTCAGCAGAGAACAGGGGGAAACCCGCCCTCTTGGCTGAACTCAGCCATTTAACTTTGTATTTTGATCTAGGGGGGGAAAAAAAGCAGCGAGCAGTTGAGCAGCCTCGCAGCTCTTTAAGCTCAAAAGCCACCGTAAGGCTTTTTCAGAGATAAGCACTTCCTAAATACTCACTGCCGAAAGATTAAGAGCATGAAAGCCTGATCCTGTTTCCCTGCCCGAAGTGGCCGTGCTAACAGGGCTACCCCATCCCCACCACGGCACCAAACCGTCGCTCATCTCCCAGGTGGATAAAGCCAAGCACTGGGACAGATTTTTCTCCTCCTCCGACTCTGGTGTGGGACAAACACCACCCGAAGTGCCACCGACGTTTAGATCCCCTTCAGCACACACGGATCATTCCCACATCACCGGCCAGTGGCAGCCGAAGAACAGATCCTGGTCCCAGCACAACGCACTCATGCCTCAGAGACAAGACTAGGTCATTTCTGGCTTCAGGGTTCATCTTCCCCTTTTCAAGGTACTACTCGTGCTGCAACTGGTCAACAGCCTTAACTTGAGTGGCACCACGAGGACCTCCAGCCAACGAGGACCTCCAGCCAACCAGGAGCCCCCCAGCTGGAGAGGGTTTGCAGATGGGTGCATCAACCTCTCGTTAAGGTTTCCCATGTTCAGCCCTGCTCCAGGTGAAGCTCAAACCAAAGGTTGCAGACTTCAGAAGACCCAAACTCCTGCCACGAAGGCATCAGTGACCCGGGTGCCGCAGCCCCACGGCACATCCCACTCCCCCAGCACTGTCGGCACCAGCCCTGGATGCTCCTCACCGAGACGCCAACCCCGACTCCCTCCCCACAGGGAATCCCAACACCTTGACCTCCAAAACGTGCCCATCCCACAGCACAACCCACCCGGGCAGGTGCTGAGGGACCCCAGCCCCGCGCAGCCGGGACCCGATTAGCAACGGGCGCGTGGTCGGTGAGCGAGCCCACGCCGCGATCACACCGCGGTGATTCACCGCCGCCGCCCCCGGCCCGCCCCGGCAGCCTGGGGGAGGGGGCGCCCCGCCAGCAGGCACAGAAAATATTTAAGCAAAACACCATCCAGAGGAAGATGGATCTGGCACAACAGAAATTAATGATCTTTTTGGGTTCATTCATTAAGCAAAGGAGCAGAGGATGGCGCAGGGTTAGTCACCACCGCGCCGCCCAGCACAACGCCTGCCGTCGGCGGAGCTCGCAGCCCCCCCTCTGCACCGTCCTCCCCCGGGGTGGCCACGAGACAAACTGCTGCCCCCTCCCTATCCACACCTCCCACAGCCCACCCTGAGTGCTGCTGCGCCCTGAAGAAAGCAGCAAGGCTTACCCAAACGCTTGCAAGAGCCAGGCCACCCCTGGCACGTGGTACCCGGCACCCGCTGCCCGGCACGAGGACGAGATGCTCGTTCCCCCCCACGCCGGCACGAGGACGAGATGCTCGTCCCCCCCTGCCCGGGCTCCTACCTGCAGCTCCTTGTCCGAGTACTTCTGGGGGTTTTTGCTGCCTTGACTCTTCTTCCGAAGTTTCTTCAGCTCCGCCTGGCACTTGTCCAGCGAGTCCCCCTTGCTCCTTTGCTCTGTCTGGTACTTTTTCAGCGCAGCCTGGGTGTGACAGGAGAAAGCTCTGAGCAGCTGAAGCCAAAGCCCTGCCCTGGCCGCGGCTCCTGCTGCCGAGGGTTGGCAGAAGCAAGCAGACCCCCCCGGAGAAGAAGGATCCCCATGGCCCGGAGAGCAAACAGGGGCAGGAATAGTCTGACACCGGGGGAAACGCTGTTCTGTGCACAGTGATGGGACCCGTCTGTAACCAGGGGCATGAGCAGTGCCAGGCACAACTGGCCCCCGAGCAGGGAGTGGGGTGAGGGGGCAGCAGGAACAGGACACGGAGACACCCGACTGCGCCCGTCCGTAACTCACGCTCAGGTACCGGGAGTCCAGCTCCACCTTCTGCTCCAGCTGCGTCAGGAGCTCGTTGTGGAAGGACTTGAGCTGTGGGCAGAAAGAAAACACGGTTCCTTGCGAATGCTGCCCGGGGAGCGGGGCTGTGCAGCCCAAGCAGAGTGAGGGACAGACAGACGCTCAGAGAGGGACCCAGCAGGGCAGAAGCAGGTGCCCAAGCTGACCAGACCCTTTGCAGCTCAGCAAATCCCCTTCAGAGGGGCTGGTGTCACCCGGTCAAAACATGGAAAACCATTTTGCTCGGCTCCAACACCGGCAGAGAGCCCGGCATGCCCGGGCTGGGGCACTCACCATCTCCTCCAGCTGGTTCTGGATCTGCCTGTGGACTTCTGCCATCTGGAAGAGCACATCTCCTGCAAGGACAAGACGCAGGGAGGGGGCTTGAGGTGCTGAGTCTGGGGGGACACCCCGGGCTGGGGCAGGCAGCCCCACTAGCAGGGAGGGGTCCACAGTCAGACCCAAGGGTGCTCCTGGAGTACCCCTGGTGCCCATCTTCGGGGAGCTGTAGGTGAGCAGATGTTCATCCGAGACAGTTGGACAAAGACACGTTCTTGTGTAGCATGAAGGGAAACAAGGACAGGCAGCAGCGGGACCCCAGCACCCAGGGGCAGCCCTGCCCGTGACCCACGGTGCCATCAGCCACCCCAGCTACGGCACGGCTCTACCCGTGCCAGCCCTTAGCCTGGCCGCAGGGATGTGACAAAGGAGCCAGAGATGATGGGATGAAGAAAGGTCCCTCATCCTGACCCGATTCACAGCCCAGATACTGAAGGAGCAGATGGAGACGAGATGCTGCGCTAATAACTGGGGTGGGAAGCTCAGTCCCACGAACGGCTGCCCACGGCCGAGGGATCCCAGCTCTGCTTTGTCTCTTCCTTTAATTTTTCTTTTCAAACGCAGAATTCCTCACGCCACACACACCCAGCGCGCCTTTCCTGGGAGGAAGGGCAGTGTCCTGCCTCAGCCCAGGCTCCAGACACACAGGAGCTGCGGGAGCCCACGCTGAGTCTCAGGACTCAGCCCCAGCAGGTCCCGCAGCCGGCGGTGGCTGGGAGCCCCCCGACACCCGCAGGGGCTCTGCAAAGGGCAGCAGCACCCCGTGTCCCATCCCAGAAAAAGCAGCGCAGCGCCCGGGATAACTCAAAGCCCCAAACGTGCAGCCCATAAAAACGTACGTGGAGTTTTAAATGAGAGAACGGCAACCTCAGGGGTGGGAAATGCGATGCGAAGGGGACCCCAGCCCCAGGACAACGTGTTGGGGGAGGTGGTGCGACGCTCCCGAGGCTACTCAAGGTGGAGGTGGTGGCTCCTGGCAGGGACGAGCCTGGAAACCCGCTGGGGATGGGGATGGCACAGCCCCAATCCCACCCGATGGTGGGTCCCCCCTCCCCGGCACGCACCGGAGACACACAGAGCCCAGGTTTGTGTCCACACGGGGCTGCTCACTCCTGTCCTGCTCCAGCAGCAAACGCTGTGGGTTTGGTGTGTTGAGAGGGTGGAGGAAAACACGAGTCCTCAGCGGAGGACACAGAGTCAAACCTCAGCGAGATCGGCATGAGCCAAACCAGCATCTCACCAGTGCATGGGAACCCCCGGGACCCTCGTTCAGCACAGCAGCGGATGGCAGAGGCTGGCCCAGCCCCAGCCCACCTCGGTCAGCCCGTCCCCGGCCCACGGGCCACATGCCAACACCGCCGGCCGGTCGGACACAGCCTGGCCCAACAGGTCTTTGCTCTCGTGGCTGAAACAATTCGTACTTTGCACCATACACCGTGTCCCAAAACCTTCTGCAAACATTAAAATCTGATCCCTTTTCGCCCTTGGTGGCACCAGCCCCCTTGGCCACGGGTTGATGCAGTAACAGAACGGCACCGGGGCCACTGTCCCCCCCTCTGTGCCCCCCGCTTGGCTCCTCGACGTGATACAAAGCGAGGAGGTGACCGGGAGGGACCCGTGTGCCCAGATTTCTGCTTCGTGAGGTGCCGAACAAAGCGGGGCAGCCCCCGGTGCCCACGCCAAGTGAGCAGCGGCCATGGCAGTCACACACGTCTGCGGCGAAGGGCTTGGTGTGGGCACGGGGTCGGCGCCGCGGGTCCGCCAGGAAATCGCTCCCGGTCGGGCTGCGGCAGCTCAATCGTGGGAAGTGCTCAACCCCCCCTGCGAGGAGGCAGCGACGTGACGCCGTCGCTCGGCTGAGATCGCTTTCTCAGAGCACATCAATGCAAGGGTGGCTCGCTTATTATTTCCAAAGCTCGCACCACCCCCTCTCCATTTCACTTCCCGCTGGGCCGGCGTGGAAACCCCGGCTGAGAAAGCTGGTGCGGGGCTGGCCAAGGGCTTTCTGGTGCTGAGCTCCCAGCCCATAGAATCACAGGATGATTTGGGTTGGAAGGGACCTTAAAGCCCATCCAGTTCCCACCCCGCTGCCATGGGCAGGGACACCTTCCACCAGACCAGGTTGCTCCAAGCCCCATCCAACCTGGCCTTGAACACTGCCAGGGAGGGGGCAGCCACAGCTTCTCTGGGCAACCTGGGCCAGGGTCTCACCACCCTCACAGTAAAGAATTTCTTCCTCAGATCTCATCTCAATCTCCCCTCTTTCAGTTTAAAACCATTCCCCTCGTCCTGTCACTCCAAGCCCTTGTCAAAAGCCCCTCTCCAGCTTTCCTGTAGCCCCTTCAGGCACTGGAAGGTGCTAGAAGGTCTCCCCGGAGCCTTCTCTTCTCCAGGCTGAACAGCCCCAACTCTCTCAGCCTGTCTTCATAGGAGAAGTGCTCCAGCCCTCTGAGCACCCGTGGCCTCCTCTGGACTCACTCCAACAGCCCCCACCCCGAGAGCAGGGCCCAGGGCACCCAGTAATAACACACACAGCCCCAAACCCCGCACCGGGTACACCCAGCTCCCTGCGCCGGGACACAGGGCTCTGCCCCCATTCCTCACCCAGGGAAGGAACCGGTTCCCACGGCCGGGGAGGTGCAACTCCCACGACAGAGATACGCATCTTGTTGTTCAGACTTTCTCCTCCACCACCACCCCCTTGGCTCGGCGAGAGCACGGGGCGTTTCAGCCCCACATCAAAGCGGGCAGCGGAGCGGAGCCTTTCCCACTGCAGGCTGCTCTGCATGCCCCCGTGCCCACCACGGTTGGTTTGCTTTGCCCTTTGCCCAGCCCAGCACCGAGAGCAGCCCAGGGCGAGCACCACGCGGCACAGGAAGGCGGCTGGACGCCAGGAAGGAGGCACGAGAGCTTCCCCCGGAGCCGAAGGAACCAGCTCCAGGCTCCCCGTGGCCTCTGCCATCACCGGGAGCCCGCGCGGGGCAGCAGCAGGATTTGACCGAAATCCCCTAAAATAGCTGCAGCGCGGGGTGAATTCACACACACCGCAACCCCCGCACCACGAGCTGCTTTGCCACCACAAAACAGCCACAGACCTTGTCAGACACCAACAGACACTTCACCCTGAAACCACCCAGCCTCACCCCGCGCGGCAGCGGGGAGGACGTGAAGCCGTGACTCAGAGGCACCGCGGCAGCTGGGAAGCCAAAATATTTCACGCCCTGGCTGGGGAGAGGATCCGTGGCATCGCGCTGACGGCAGATACCGCGGCACACCCCGGCCCACGCCACGGGCGCTCCGCATCGCTGCCCAGGGGTGTTTGTGAGTTAAACACGGTGGAGGGCAGAGAGCAGGGCAGGCACGCGGGTCACGGTGTAAATTGTACACAGCGTGCGAGCGCACCGGCCTCGCTGCCAAAACGCACATCCTACAGGTCAAGACACCCAAGGTGAAGCCTCTCGCCTAAGCCCAGAGGCAAAAAATAAAGCTGGGGAAGGGCAAAAGCACAGCCAAGGGTTCCACCTGCCCGCGCCGGGCTCGCACACCTTCCTGCCGCGCTGCAAAGCCCAACCAGGCGAGGAGGAGCTGCTATTTGCGTCCGTCTGACTCACAGTATCGCTCGGGGAGAACTATAGGGGCTATTGTGGGCCCTTCCCTACACCACACCCCGCCAGGAACCAGCAAACAGGTTGTTCCACATCCCTCCCCTCGCTCTCGGCCCCGCGCAGAGCCCAGCTGCCCCTCCAGAAGGCAGAGCCACAGGAACCCCCAACATTCGGGTATCTCACACCGTTTGGCTTTTGAGTTTTCAGAGCCTAAGGATTTTTTATTTTTTTTCTCCCCCTCTCGAGCTAGGTACGAGCCATTTTTAGTAAAAAAATGCATCGGTGAGGGAGCCAAACTGCTCCAAGCCAGAACATGTTGATGCTTGTGCAGGGCTGAAGCAACCAAGCTTGTCCTGCAAGGGCAGCGGGAGCTGGTGGCTTTGCCAGGGAGCCAGTCCCATGGCCACTGGCCACCGTCTCCCGCTGCCACCAGCATCAGGGATGCTTTGACAAGCAAACACCATTGCATCCTCATCAGCATCACTCCTCGCTCCTGTAAGACAGAGGATGCAGCACTGTCGACATCGCTCACCATCCAGATCACTTGGCTCTGGAGATTCAGATCCCAAATAAAGAGCGTGAAACGATGAACTGAGGAGTCCAGGGGCTCAGCTCCTCCACCCCGACACTGTGCTGGGCTTCTCCCTGTGCCTTTGTGTTAAGGGAGACCTGGAAAGGTGACGGTGCCATCAAGGGGAGTAACCAAGTTGGCAGAGAAGGAATATTAGCTCATTAATGAGAAAAAGCAACAGACAGTAACAGGGCAAACTGCCTGAGCTCCTGAAGCATGAGAGGAAGAAAGTAATCTGCTTTTCAATGGCTGGTTAAACGCTGTTAGCTGAATCCTTTGATGCCAAGCGAGCAGTTGAACGCAGGGAGGGGACGTGCCTGTGCCAGCAGGTTCCCTGGGCAGGCGGAGGTGCGACCGCAGCGGGTGCCTGGAGGAGAAGGGGCCAGGAGGTCCCTGCACCAGGCACCGCTCCCACACAGGCACCATCCCACTCCTCGCAGACTGTGCTGGGCAAAGGCGCCTGCTGGACAGGAGAGCTCCAGCGGTTTGGGTTCTTTTGGAGGAGTGGGGTGGAGAGCATCAGCCTTGTGCACATTACACCCAGGGATTGCTCCAGGGTGAGCCCCTGCCCCGCACGCGGCAGAGCAGGGCTCAGCCCAGTGGTCACCAGTTCCCCTCCCAGCACTGTGGGCTGCCCAGTTTCACACCTCTTGCTTTCCACCAGCTGCAGCACTGACCACCGTAACGGGCACCAAGCGTGGCGGCCGCCCCCCAGCTCCCACGGACACAGCTCGGGGACATCCCCGCGGCCGCCTCCCCCGTCCTGCAAACGGGGAGTAACTCTGCTCGCACGTCACGTCACAGAATCCCAGAATCAATGAGGTTGGAAGAGCCCTCTGGGATCATCAAGTCCAACCATTGCCCTGACACCACCATGGCAACTAGACCATGGCACTAAGTGCCATGGCCAGTCTTGTCTTAAACCCCTCCAGAGATGGTGCCTCCACCACCTCCCTGGGCAGCCCCTTCCCATGTCTAATGACCCTTGCTGAGAAGAGAAAGTCACGTCACGTGCTGGAGATCTCATCAAGCCAGATTCAAGGCAGAAGCTCGCTACTGAAAACTTTGGCAGTCTTTTTCCTCTTCCCTCATATTAAAGTCTCTTGATCCAAGTTCAGACACAGCACACGCCACAGACAAGCCCTCCAGCCACGGCAAGAAGCACTTCGCAGCCCAACGCCACATCCAGACACGGCGGCTCTGACTTGATCAGCTCTGACTTGATCAGCTCTGACATTCAATCGCGAGGCAACTCAAGGGAAGATCCGTGCGTGCGCAGCGGGAAGGATACGAGTGTGGGGAAACAATCAGCTCCTCTGCGCTGATTCATCTATTTCCTCTTCAGAAAGGTTTCACTTATCACAGCCCCAAACTACGGTACCTGATTTGTTGATGTTACATTAGCGACTCATCAGCATCATAATGATCAGCTCTCGTCTGCAGCCTCTGCTTCAACCCGGCTCGGCCAAGCTTAAGACATTTTTAATTTATTTATTGACAAGGTAAAGAAAAAAGCAAAAGCTTCCCCGGGCACCCTGACTCAGGCAAGTTCAGCGACACATTTCCAGGGATCGGCTCCCTCAGGCTGAGCAGGTGCCATTGGCACTTTTACCGTGGACAGATTAGAGATCCGGGTGACCTGCGACGCCCTGCGCTTCCCAACAGCCACCCCCGGGTGCGTACAGACCGTGTCATGTCGTACAGACCAGCACCCAACTGCTCTGGCAGCAGCTCTATGGGTGGCACAGGAGGACACGACTGCACAGACCTCCCTGCACCAGCCTGGAGCCGCCCGGCTCAGACCCACATGAACCGATCCATCCCGCACGCCAGCAGTGCCAGGACGGGCAGCGAATGCCTCCAGGAGCTGGGGGTGGCCACACAAGCAGCTCTGCCCCCTCCTAAGGTCTGCCAAGCTCCCAGCACAGCCGATGGATGGCAGAAACCAGCCCACGGACACACACGTGGCCCCTCCGTCCCTCCCGAAAGGATGGGGCATCCCTGCGGGAGCTCGTCCCGGGCGCGGTGCCCGGGCACGCAGCAGGTAGGCAGCCTGGAAGATGAAGGTGAAATCCAAGCATTACACACAGCTGCTACGTGTTAGAAACTCCAGCCAGGCAACACGCTCTTCGCAGATGCTCATTTAACAACCTCCACTTCACTTACCCAGACGCAGGTCGGAGAGAACAAGCCTGCTGCCACGGCAGGCTGAGCTAACCAGAAGATGTGAAGGCACCGAAGAGGCAGCTGAGCCCCTCCGGAGGTGGGCAGCAGTCTTTAAGAGGTATTTCTTGTGTCTGTGCACCTTTGGCAAGCCCATTCCTACAGGTCCCTTCCCTGAGGGAACTGCACAGCTTGGAGGCTCAGCCCTGAATTTCTGGAACAATTTCTCTGGCAAATGAGGCCTCTCAGCCGGTGGAAACGCAGGCCCAGAGCATCCCTTCTCCACCCGTGCAAAGCTGTTACCCACAAGCCACTACGTGCATCATTAAGTCCAATTTTAAGCAAGATCAAGCAAGATGACCGCTGCTCTCCCACCCTGGAGCTGGTCTCCACGGGCAGAGGGACCTCACTGCAGGGACAGCAAGTCACTCCCCACAGGGAAATATTTCCCTGATTCAGGTTTGGTTTTCTAGGCGCTGCTCCAGCAGGTCCCCAGGGGACACGGGGCACCACGACCACCACCAGCTCGGTGGTCCCCAATCACACATCGAACACTACAACGACCTTTGACATTGGTGGGATCTATATCTGCATCTCCGCTGCTGCGGGAAGCGTCCACCCAAAACAACTGCTAATCCAATTAACAGGTTAATCCCTCTCCCCTGAGCAGCACAAGGCTCTGAACCACGCTGCCGCCAAGGGCCAGGCCAGACTGAGGACCAGCAGTGAGGACCAGGCTCTGTGCCCAGCCCCAATCTCCAGTGGAGATGGTTCTACCCCACATCCCTCCGTGATGCTCATCAGCGTTTTAAAAGCCATAAGGAGGTTGTTTAACACCCCTGAAACCCAGCATCCTCCACTGACACCAAACAGCTCCGCAGCACATGACAAAGGTGCCACCGGTCCTGATTTTATTGTGCAAATTGCGTATCACAAGAAAGTCACCGTCTACCAGAGGCTCATTTCAGCTCAACGATGGAAGACTAATCACTTTCATAGCACCGTGCTTCAGTCAGAGCAGCCTTCACTAATTCACGAGGACCTTTGAGAAAACCAGCCACTCCACAACATCCACCTCCAGCCCTGGAGGAGTTTTCCCACAGGTGCTGTTCAGCCCCAAGCAGCCCGGCCCCAGCATCCCAGCACCCCCCCAGCCTGGCTGAACCTGCCTCCGGCCCCGCTCCCTGGAGAAGAAAACCCCTTCCCATGACTTTGCCATGGCCTAGTTTTCGAGGGGGGCCAAAGAAACATCCTTTTGAGTAGCATCCAAGGGAGCTGAGCAGCCATTTGCTGCTGCCTCCAGTAAGGGATGACACAACCCAGACCCCAGGGTTATCAGTGGCATTTTTCACCCCGCGGGGAGGGGGGGTGTGTCCCCGGCTGTTATCAGCTCCAGCAAACCACAGCCAGAAATTTTATCTTTAACTTTCTTCCAGGCAGAGCAGCTGCCACAATAAATATCAGCGAGATCAACAGAGCGAGAGGTCTGAGGGGCAGCGGCTCGTCAGGGCTCGGGGCTGAGCAGGAGCTGCTGGGATCCTCCTTCAGACGTGCTCACGCCACCAATGGAAGGCGAAGTAACTGGGAGGTGTTTTAAACCAACCCCAAAATCCTCCAGCCACACGCCGAGCGCCTGCGGGAGGGCACAGAGGCCCCGCTGCCAAACCGCCGTCCTTCGGCGAGGAGCGAGTACCCCCAGGACACGCCAAAGCCGGGTTTTAAGTGCGAGCAAAGCCCGGAGCTGCTCTGAAGGGGAGGCAGGTTTGCAGTCCCCAGCTCCTGCCCTCGCACAGCTCAGCAGCCTCTGATAAGGCTTTCCCAAGCTTTTACTACCAGGAGGACGGAGCTGCTGCATCTTCCACCCACACAGAGGCAAAGAGGAAGCCCTTAGTAAGGTCTGCGCAGCCTTCACAACCTCAGGCACTGCGTGCATTGCACACAAGGCTCTTTTGTTTTATTAAGCAGGAGCAGATCGCTACAGGCAGCCCAAACCCAAGCGATGGAGTCGGTTTCCATAGACACTTTCTGCTTCCCCATCAAAATTCAGCTGCAGCCAGGAGCTGTGCGTGGCTGGGGGTAAGCGGTGCCTGACACCGAACGCACCACGGCGAACCCAAAGCCTGGCCCCTCCGAGGGGCTGTTTACTCGGTGCTTCGTCAGCCTTTAGAGTCATTTCAGCTCAACCTCTTCTCTGCTAATTGACCTCCCCAGAGAGATGGCGTTAACGAGGACGGTTTGCCACATCCCAGCACTGCGATGCAGTGAGGGATCCCACAGGAGGGACTGGGAGGAGGAGGAGGAGTTCACCTGGGGCTGCACAGGCAGAGACCAAAGCCCATCTCAGCCCCAGAACAGCCTTAACGAGAGGCTGCAGCATCCCTGGGGGGAGCTGGGAGAGGGGCCACATCGAACCCCGTCCGTGCCCCAAAATCCTGACACTAAGAATAGGGTTTTTGGAGCTCCGTTAACAGTTAATACAGAGACACTTTTACCATCCGCATGAGACAGGATCAGCTCCACGTTGAGCTTGTTACCCCCATCAACAGCAAAAAATCTGGTTTCATTCCTGTGCTCAGAGCCTGCTCTGGCCTGCAACCCCATTTAGCAATAAATCGGTGACTTACCCAGTTCTTTAGATCCTTGGCTTTCACTGGCCAACTCTCCCATCTTAACCAGAGCATCAAAGTATCCTTTTGCTGCGTATGTCATACCTAAAAGCATCCAAAAAAATGCAGGTTATATTCTCTTTAATGGCTATTATAAAACTTCTATGGCACTGAAGAGATGCTTGACACTAAAAAAGACATTACTTCAAAGGGCTTAACCCCACGGGGAGGGACTAGAGAACAAACAGAAGGAAAATGAGTGAAGATGGAAGAAAGCTGGAGCAGCGAGATTACAGGGCTATCAAGGAGAAGAAAGGTATGTGCAGGACCTCAGTGGTTTCCATTCCAGTGTAACCACCAGCCTGGCTAACGCTGCTCAGAAAAATCACTGCGGAATAATTGAATATCACAGACTTTCATTACAGTTCAGCCTTGTTTGTTGACATTTCAGCTACGCGCTCCGCTTTAATCAGATAAGCGGGGGGTTTCCTCTAGTCACGGGAACACGTTGTACAGCCTCAGCTCAACGCCATCGATGACGTGTTGGAGCCTCTTCCAGCGTGACTTGCTCGTGGAGACACTTCCTTCAGATGCCCCCACGAGCTCAGAGATCCAAAGTAAAGGATGACCAAAGACAACTCTAAAAATTACAGGAAGACCTTGGGCTGCAAAGCGTCTTCACAGCAGGGACGTGAGAAAGAGAGAAAACCAGCGATCATACTGGTTATCCACAAAGTGCTGTGGTTACGGCGTGCCCAGCTTCAGCTGTGTTAAACCAGCGTGTGATCAACAGGCTCCACCACCCAGGTAAGGAGAAGCTTCGTTATTGGTGTAACATCTTAGAAGAATAAATAAAAACCACAGTTCCAAGTGCAACCTCTCCCCCTGCCCTCCTGCAGGGATGCAGCAGGCAGAAGCACACCCAAACATGAACCCCTGCTCCGTTCACTAGGAACAGCTGGGAAATTGTGCTGCTTGTAAGGGTGTAGTAAGTGCCCCATCCCTGGGGGATCAGAGTCCACGGCCCCTGCGCAGCGGAGCGGGATGGACGGGCGCTTCCCACGTTACGGCCAGTTGGTCCATTAAAACCTAATTAAAACCAGCGCTGAGAACTGGCCAGCAAGCAGCGTGGAGGAGAATGGCAGGAGGGCTGCGTCTTAAACGATCCTTCACCGAAACATCCAGGAACCTCACTTGACTTGTGGGAAATAAAACCAGCCCCAGGCACAAAGCAAGAAGGCACAGATCCCTCCCAAAGTCAGATTTCAAACGTCAGCGTTCAACAACATGAGACACCAAAGTATTTTTTTCCACTGGCTTAAGATTACGACAGCCTCTTCCCTCACAGGCACTTTCACTGAACCAATTAAAAAAATAAAATCCAAGAGACATGTGCAGAGCCCTCCCCGAGGGAACGCAGCTGCCTCTGGGGTCGAAGAAACCCAGCCTTAAACCTCCTCAAAACCAAGCTGAGCAGGGCCCAGGCAGTACACAAAGCTGTTTTAAGTCAAAATAGTCCACTTCTGGTTTTCATCATATTTTACTTGTGACCATTTAAACCTACACCTCCCTAACGGCTCCCAATAGGACCCTGTATTCCCAGCCAGGAGCTGCCACTGCTATTTTTAGGGGTTTTTTTCCTCCTCTTCTGGGCAATCTGAACATTTCAATAACACACCTCTAAACAGACCTTAAAAATCTTAATTCTAAGTATTTTAAAGTAACATTTAAAGATAAACTGGTTGGAGATGTATTTGTTATCCAGCTGCCACCCAGCATCTTATCACTTGAATCCTTTCCACATCTGCATGCCTTGCACGCCCCAATGACGTGAGCTTTGCATTGAGGTCCAAGAACCATCTCCCCAGTTCCCTTCCCTCACCCTCCTGGGAACAAAGAGCATCCCACGCTGGTTTTCCAGCTTTCCTCCTCCCTCCCGAGGCCACGCTGTCCGGCCGACCCCACCGGACCCTCGCCAGCCCCCAGCGTCCCACCAATGCAGCTCCACTTACTTGCTAAGGCTTTTTCATAGGTCTTCCCCATAGAAATGAAATTCCTGAGGCTGGGATTGAACTGCTCCATGATCGTCTGGAGGAAAGAGAAGAACATCATCTGGGTTAGCAGAGACAGACAGGAGGGGGACAGAGCAGCTCCACGCTGAACCCCGTGTTCATCAATGCAACAACAGAACAACAAAAATCCTCCCACACCCCTCAGAATCCCAGAATCACTGAGGTTGGAAGAGCCCTCTGGGATCATCGAGTCCAACCATTGCCCTGACACCACCATGGCAACTAGACCAGGGCACTAAGTGCCATGGCCAGTCTTTTCTTAAACCCCTCCAGAGATGGTGACTCCACCACCTCCCTGGGCAGCCCCTTCCAATGGCTAATGACCCTTGCTGAGAAGAAATGCTTCCTAATGTCCAACCTGAACCTCCCCTGGAGAAGTTTGAGGCTGTGTCCTCTTGTCCAGAGACTGTGCAAAAAGAAGCATAAGATGCCTTGAGCAGGTGCCTCACCAGAAGAGATAAGTGAATGCCCTGAACTAGGAAATTATCAGATATGGCAATTATAACCATAATAATAACCGTAAGTGACCATCAGACAGCAGGCAATGGCCCTCACACCCACCACGAAGTTGACCTGAGTTCTGGGAGTTGATGGCTGGTGATGTCCCACTCCTGGGACGGCCTTGGAGAGCACCATCAGCTTGGTCCATCACGGACAAGCAGAAAGGGCTGAAGAGCTGAATTTGAAACAGCCACCAAGGAGCTGAAGACAGAACAGAGCCACCACCATCCCCACTGCACTGGGGCCAGCCACGGCTGAAGCCACGTGTGAGGAATTACACCTCGGGTTCAAAGCACTTGGTGCCACTTTCCACCTGCCTATAAAGGCATAACAAGGGTGTCGGTGAGCACTGGCAGCCCTTCCTCCCTCGCTTTGAGGTCCTTATTCAAACCTGGGGGGAAGGAACAATGGGATCCCGAAGAAGGGCTCTTTGTTGGGCACAGCAGCTCCCGGCCCTGCCCTGCCAGGGCTATTCATTCCCGGCGCCGGCAGCATCTCGAGAACCAGACACCGACTCCCAGCCGAGCCGCGGGAGAGACAACACAATCTCCATTCTCTCCCTGCGAACCCAACCTCCGACCAAGCCCAGGAGCAGCCCCGGAGCTGGTCCCAAGCCCCCGCCCCACCTCGGGGACAGCCCCTCACCCTGCCCCGACAGCTCCCACCGAGGGTACTGCCAGAAAACGAGGTTTAACGCCTAGCTGTCCCCGAGCAGGGAGGCACCGGCGTTCCCCCGGGGCACGAGGGCTCTGCACCCCCCGACGCCGCGCTGCTGGCACCGTCCCATCCCGGGAAGGGAAGACGACAGACAGACACGGCGAATAAGCTGATTAAGCATCTGTCACCTCATCTGAAGCTGCCCAAACACTATAAAGCTCATTTTCTGCCTGAGGCGGTTTTATCCCCAGTTCCTGCTGCCTGGCCTTCGGAGAGCGTGACAGTTTAATTTTCTCCTGCGGGCGCACGTGGGCCAGGCTCAGCCAGCGCCTTCCCCCAGCTCCCAACAGCCATTTCCTCGTTTCAGCGAGCAGGACACCAGCTCGGAGGCCCGTGTCAAACACGCACCCAGGATGGGCATCGCCTGGGTGCTGGTATTTGTTGGCAGGAGAAACCCTTGTAATCCCCCCCCAACCCAGCCCGAGCAGCAACGCCCCAAAAGCCACCACCCCGCTGCTCTTGGGTCCATCCCACAGCCCCACACGCAGCCCTGCAAAGGGCAGAAGATGATTCCCAGAGATCTGACAGGCAAACACGAGGCTAACGAGGAAGTTCACCGCTAATTAAGGCTGCAGGTCAAGCTACGCAGCAACACAGCGTACGGGGAAGCTGCTCTGGGGCAGCGCAGAGCGGTTTGGTGAACAACAATCAGCCTGAAAGGAGAAAACGAACCTGTAGCAACAAGCCACGTAGCGAGTTGTTTTCCCTAATCGCAGGAGACAATTGCACAGGAGTTAATTAACACTGACGAGGATTGCTCCATCCTTCTCACATTGCGTTTAACTTCGGTCAAAAAAAAAATCCACCTGCGTTATCCCACGAAGCAGCTGGAGGCGTGAGAACAGTGCCCACGGCAGGGACACGGACACCGCCACGTCCCCGCTGCCCACGGCAGAGCCATGGCTCCAGCCTCCAGCACGCCGAAGCTCAGCCCGAGCAGTCAGAGCCTGAGTAACATTTACGCAGAAGAAACATTGGCAGAATTTCTGTGGGGAAGCGATTTTCCGGCACTTTGCTGGGCGAAGCGCAGCGAGTGTTTATGTACGTGGATGTATACGTGTATATACAAATAAAATGATTTTTGCAGCAGAGCTTATGTAAATACATCTCCCTGAAGCACGAAGCTTAGCAAATACCTGACGGGATGGGTTCTGCAGCCAAAGCATTGTCTGCAGGGCAGGAGCGCCGGCGGCCATCGGCCATCCCCATGGCACAGCACGGCACAGATGGCAGCAGCCCCGGGAGGGCAGCGCCATGCCCGGAGGGTTAAAGCAGCCGAGCTGCTCTGGATCTGCAGGTCTTGTGGGGACGGACGCACAGATTCACAGAAATCCCCTTCTAAAATTCACCACATCTTCCCCAAACTGGGGGGAACCACAGCACGGCTCAGCCCTGGCAGCTGCCAGCACCGGTCAGGGCAGGGTCCTGCTCCCCCCCGGCTGACATCAGCTGGGTTAAAGGGATAAATAATGAGGAAGGAGCCCCCAGAAAGGGTCCCGCTGACGGGCTGAAGGCAGGGAGGCAACTCTTTGCTGGCCAAATGAAATTCACAAAGCCTTAGGAGGAAGTTTGCTGAAATTGAGTGTTTTTAAAACATTGGAGACTCCAACAAAAACAGCCCAGCAGGACCAGGGCACTGGAAAAGGCTCTTCACAACAGAGGTGAAAATAGAGATTTTTTTTTTCAAGCTGCCTCCTCACCCCCAGGATGGGAAGGGCAGGTGACTCCCGAACTAACACACCTTCACCTCCCCCTGCAAGCAAGAAGCTGAGAAGCCACCAGCTGCTGAGGAGAAATGCTGAGAGCCAAACACATCGAGGGCACAGAAGATGCCCAAGGAGCAATCGCTTCGCACACCCGGGTCAGCCAGCGAGGGGCTGCGACTGCTCCCGTGATGCTGGCAGTGGCTGCACCCCCAGAGGTGCCCCCGTGGCTTGGGCAGGGTGTTCCTTGGCGCAGCCGGGTCTGCAGGATGCTACAGCAGAGCCCCTATTCAGCAAAATTTGGGTAGCGAAAGCAAATCTCGTTCTCCCTCAAATTTTGCTCCATCAGCACCACCCACAAGTTGTTTGCCTTCCGCACGCTGCCTGGGCAGAGTTTAGGAAAAACACAGACAAAAAAAACCTGGCAGCTAAAGGTTGAAAGGGCTTTGCTTTGTTCCACTGCTCTAAATTCCCTGGGTAATACCACTCAGCTCTCTGGGATTGGCACGGCTTTATTCAGCTGCCAAAAACGAAACTAATGCAAAGCACGAGGTCTCCAGGACAGAGTCCTGCCCAGTCAGGGGGAGAAGGGGCAACAGGAATTAAGGTCCCCATCTCTCCCCTCTGAGTGATCTCCACGCTGCAGCGAGGATCTGCCTGCTGCTCCAATGCCATAATAATCAGCCATAAGTAAAAGTTTAAGTCGTTCCCAAGAACAAGCTGGAAATGGAGCTGGTTCAGGTTGTATCAGGTTTCTCCTGCAGAGGAAAGACCTGCACGACACCTCCTTAAGGGCTTTTAAAAATAATTCAAAGCCAGGCTGCTCAGTTCTCCCCAGGTCCATCCCTGCAGCCTCCCAGGCAGCTCCTCCAACATTTTCCTAGCACCGTTCTTTGATGCCCCTACGCAGCAGCTCGGGCGATGGCTCCTTGCAAGACTGATGCTGCAGAGTGGCCTGGGCTCAGCCTGGCTCCCATGGCTTTCCTGGGTGGCTCGTGGGCGACAGCAGGACGTTAGGTGACCGTGACAAGTGCCATCAGAGGGGGCAGCACCGCGGGGCTCTCCCCTACCCCACAGTGACGCCGCAAAAGCGGCTCAGCTGGAAGGAAGTTTTGTTTCTAAATGGGTCAGCCCTGCTCCAGGAACACCTTCGTTATTTCTGTATTAATCTTTAATGCCCAAGCCAACCCCACCTCAGCACAGCCTGCCCTGCGCCAGCAGACCACGGCCCCGTACTCTGGGTCCTGCCCCAGAGCCAGATGGCTCAGCACAATCTTTACTGGAGAAAGAGCTCAGGAGCAAGGGAATCTGAAAAAAAAAACAGGGTCCACACCTAAAGTCATTTAATTTTTACCAGCTCTCGTGTCAGAGGGTGAAGGGACCCAAGTTTCAGGGTTAGAGTTCTGAACATCTTTGTCATCTGGGTCTGGGCCAGCATGGGGACCTGCACAGACCCCTCCGCACGCTGGCTCACAGCAATGCTGGGGATCACCTCATCAGGACCCACCAGCAGTCACCTCTGCAAGGCAGACCCGTCCCGCAGCCCCCGGGGCTGGGATCCCCGCTGCCGAGCCAGGACGGTCACCCAGCCCCAGCCCCTTCCCCGCAGACATCGCCCCAAGGGGCTCGACTCGGCCAAGGGCTTCAGCTCCCAGAGCTCGGCTCAGATGCGGGAGCCAGAGCAGAGCCCACTGCGCTGCGGCTGGACCAGCACAAAACGGCCTCGGCCGCAGAGCCAAGACACCTACAAAGATGCAACTCTGCAAAATCGCATTGCCCTGTAAAACCCCTCCACTGCCCAACACGCCGAGCCACCCACCGCTCCCCTTCTGATTCACCTGAGCGAGAATCGCTCCCCTTCCCTCTGGACCTGGAGATAACGAGGCTGTTACACTGGTAGTTACATTTATTACGGCTGATGTGTAGCAAATGACTATCAGGAATGATGCCTGCATTCGTGCAAGACAACTAGGCTTTGAGTTTGGGGTGTTTTTAAGCAAACACCTCTTCAAACACAGAGCTATCCATGCACCATTGCAAAACGATCTTCCACACGAAGACACAGCTTTGAAATGAAATGGAGGTTGGTCTGTAAACGGCAATAATCTGATCTGTCACAAATGAGACAGATTTGTCTCCGGGAGAAGGAAGAGTTGCCAGTCCCTCCTTGCTGCAAATCCACAACCCTGCGCGAGGGACGAGCAGCCTGAGAGCTGCCGCCCCTGCGCCCCCAGCCCCAGAGCTCCCACCCCCCCGTGCCCGCGGCAGCTGCGCCGCCACGCCGGGGTCCGCGCCACTGAATCAGCCCCGGGGAAGGTGGGATTACGTTGGTGGAAGGTGCCAGCAGCCTCCGTCTCCCTCTGTAATTACTCCACGCGTGTGTGGGCAGCTGCCTGCAGTGGCAGCGGGGCGAGGGGGCGGCTGGCAGCTCCTCCACCGTCTCATTAGCACAGTCACTCCGAGGGCGAGCGGCTGCTTCTGGGAAAGGATCACAATGGGCTTCCCGAGCAGAACGCCCTGGGAAAGCCTGCGCGGGAGAGGGTGCCTGGCACGGGGAGCCACCGCCAAGCTGCCTGCTCCTGCTCCAGACCTCGCGGGGAACCGGCTCGATCCCCTCGTCCGGCTGCTGCCGAAGCCCTGGTGAGATGCCAGCAGCGGCTGAAAGTGAGGAGGTCAGGGCCAAACCTCCCCCAGCATCGTCCCCCTTCCTTGGGGTTGTCCCCTCCTGCCCACAGCGGTGTTCAGGCCACTGCACACGCCAGAAAAGCATGGAATAAAAACCCACTTGGGCAGTGGGGATGTAAAGCACTGGGGGTGGTTTTAGACTGGGAAACTCCAAAGCTTATGGAGCTCCAGAGAGTCCTCACAGTCCCTGAGCCTCCAGCCCTCGTGTTGGGCTCCAGGAGGTTGCACAAGCCCTCAAAGAAACAGGCAAACACCAGGTTCCTGCACACACCCCGTGCCACACATCTCCAGACGCCAAGAAAAGCATCGTTGCCTTCAGAGGAGAAAAGGCTCCTCGCTCACTGCAGGAACACAAATGGAGTCAGGACAGTCCTCCTCCAGCGCAGAGACGCTGATGTTGGGTAAAACCAGGAGATCTGCTGCCAGCTCCATGTCCTCAATCCCTACACCCCGGTCACTAAAATATCAAGAAATTAAAGCGTTCGCTAACTGGCAGTCAGACCTTTGGACTCCTCTCGAGTCCATCGTTGGCTCTCAGGGCCAAGAGGCCCCCGTGCACCCTCTGCACTTCAGCCAGGCTTCGATGGAGACGGCGCTGCCGCCTGCTCCGGGCCAAGGGTGCTCTGCTCGGGTCGGCCCACGGCTCCTGCAGTGCAGGAACGCTGACACTGACGGTCAGAGGCGAGGGAAGAGCCCAGCCTGCGTTCACCCCTCGTCCCTCGAGGGAACGAGCATCTCTGAAGCGCAGCGGCCGCGATGGCCCACGAGCCGCCCCGCACGCTCCTTGCACGGCTGCGCGCGGGCGCCCGGGGAAACGGTGACCTGCTCCACAAACCTGCTGTTAGCACAGTTCTTCGAGGACAACACACCTCAAACAACCAAGTCACCAGCTGAAACTGTTCCCAGCAACAGTCCCCAGACCAACCACGCCGTCGCTCGGTCTTGGCTCCGGCAGCGCTCGCCCTGTTTGCCCAGGCAGCTCCCGGGGCCGAGCCGTGCTGGTACACAAACACACGGGGACGTGGCCACGTTAACACCCCGCGGTGCCAGGCTCTGCCCTCCAGCACTGCCCACGTCCAAGAGCATGGCAGAGAGCCTGGGGGCACCAGCTGCCCTGAGAGGGCGGCGGGCAGTCCCAGGGACCCCAGCCCCAGCTAAAAGCCATAGCCACAAAGCTCCACTCACAGCCCTGCTGCACACTCAGAGTAGCCAAGGTGCTGGGTGCCATCAGCTCCACCCGACCAGCTGTTACACCCCAAGATCCCAAACCCAAGAACTTCACCACCTTGGTATTTTTTTGTACTAAATTTCCCTATCAGAGGTTTGTTTTTTTTTTTTTTCCTGCTTAATGCTCCCAGGTAACTCAATCCAACCACTTAAAACGCAGGAAATCAGGCAAGCTTTCCAGTTTAACAAATGACATCCTGCACTACACGTTAGGCTAGAAAGGTTTTATTACATTCGGTCACAGGACCCAGCCGAGCAGAAACCACCCCCTGCACGAGGAAAATTAAAGCACATAAATTATTCCCTTTTTTTTTCTCATGACACCGGGAGCAAAGCAGAAAGAAAAAAAAAAAATCGAGACATTCACAAACTCCAACTATACCCGAGCCGGGGAAAAGGCTCCGATCGCTTTGAATTGCGGCAGGGAAGCGAGCGACGGCCCCGGAGCTGCCGGGGTGAGGCGGGGACAGCGCAGCCCACCCGTGGGACGGGGCAGGTTCCCACCCGTGGGACGGGGCTGGGGGGCTCGGGGGGCCCGGGGCTGCTCCCGGCTCCGCGGCCCCGCAGCCGCTCCCGGAGCTCCGGCAGCCCGAGCGCATCCCCCGGGAGGGAGCGGGGGCGGGCGGAGGGTGGGGAAGGGGGGATTTGGGGGGAAAAAAACATGGAAATAGAAGAAATATCACCTTGTAGACATTCTCGGTGAGGCGGTGCACCTCCTCGGAGCGGGACATGCCGGGCGGGCCGGGCAGCACCATGGGCGGCGGCGCGGGGGCGCGGAGCGGTGCGGGGCCGGCGGCGGGTGCGGGAGCAGCGCGGAGCTGCGGCCGCGCCGCCTTTTATGGGCTCCCGGCGGCGCCCCCGCCCCGGCCCGCCCCGAGGGGAGGAGCCGAGCCGAGCCGGGCCGGGCCGGGCCGGGCTGGGCTGGGCTGGGCTGCGCCGGGCTCCGCGCCCCGGCCGGGGACGGCGGGGCAGGGCGGGGGGAGCAGCACCGGAGCGCGGCGGGGGCCGGGGGGGCAGGAGGGACCCACCGTGCTGTGCCCCCGCCTGTAACCCGCCTCCTGTACCCCGCGGTGCCCCATCCCGTACCCCAGCCCCATCCCATCCCCATCCCATATCCCATCCCATCCCCATCCCATATCCCATTCCATTCCCCATCCCATCCCATACCCCATTCCCCATCCAATACCCTTTCCCCATCCCATTCCCCTTCCCATCCCCATCCCATTCCCCATTCTATACTGCTCCCATACCCCATTCCCCATCCCATACCCCTTCCCCATCCCATACCCCATCCCATAGCCCATTCCCCATCCCATACCCCATCCTATACCTCATTCCTCATCCCATACCCCCTTCCCTCTCCCGTACCCCATCCCATTCCCCATCCCATACCCCATTCCCCATCCCATACCCCCACTATGCCCCATAACCTCTCCTACACCCCCTGCTACACCCCACACTATAGCCCATGATACTCCATACTATACCCCTACTTCACCCCATCCTATATCTCTGGCTGTGCCCCACATCCCTGCGACACCTCACACCATGTCCCACACCCCCTGCTGCACCCCCCAGCCTCACTGTACCCCCCATGTCTCACGGTGTGTGTCCTCAGCCTGGAGCAGGGCTCGGCCCAGGGGACACCAGCCCACCCCTGCCTGCCCCTCGCTGTCCCCACGCTGTCCCACCGCCGGGACAGCCAGGCTCACACCTCATCACCCCACAAACACCAGGGTTCCCCTGCGAGGCCCTTGCCAGCCCTCCTGGCCATGAGGACCCCGCAGGACAGCGAAGCTATGGATCCCCGTCCTGCCCATCCCTCGGGCCAGCAGCAGCAACTTTGCCCAGGTCCTGAGGGACATGAGGAGGCCCTGGAGCCAGCACCCAGGTTTCACCAGCCTCCCCACCATGGCTGCTGCTCGGCCCAAGCCTTCCTCTCCTTCTCCCTCCTCTCTGCCGCAAGAAGCAGTGAAACAGTTAAGCAGCCGAGTGTGTTTTTCTCCTTTGTCTCCTCCATCAATTCCAAGAACAAGGAGCCCAAGTGCTCCAGACAGTCGATACCTTGGCCCCGACCCCCCGTCTCTGTGCCCCTCGCTGCCTCCCGCTCTCCGTACCAGCCCCGGCGAGGAGCAGGGAAGGCACCGAAGGCGACCGCTCACTCTGGCCACATTTGGGTCCCATTTCAGCTTCTACCCCCTCAGAGTTTCACACTCCAAAGGACAGGGAAGAATTCACAGCCCCTGAGAAGGGTTTTTCTCATTTTTCTGGAGCAGCATTTTAGCCCTTTCCCACAAGGGCTGAGAAAGAGCAGCAGTGGGATGTAACCTCAGGGGGGACGTGGGACCAAGGCTGCCACAGGAGATGTGCCCAGGAGGGATGCCCGGCTGTGCCGACGCAGGGACCCCGTGGTGCCCCTGCCCCACTCGAGCCCACGCGGGGCTGTGGGTGGCCCTGGCAGGATGCCACTCCCCTGGCCGGGCACTGGCCCCTCGCTGGCCTTCCAGTGCAGCGAAGGATTTTGGACAGAGTGTCCGGGCAGAGAGTGCCTCTACCCGCATCTCCATCACCTTATTTTTAGTTATGTTATGTAAGTTCTTCGCTACGTCAGGGATGTGGGGGGTTCTTGCATCTAATTCCAGTGTGACAGCGCAGCGATTCAAACAAGCTGTTCTTCTGGCGAAGAAGATAAAAGGATTTGTAATTTCTCATAAGAAAAAGAGGCCTTTTGGGACGACCCTCAGAGAATCTCTCGCATCTAGGCCTGCTGGCAGACAGCCGCTCCACTTTCTTCCCATCCTCTGCTTCTCCTTATAGCCCCAGGAAATCTGAGGACTGAAAACCTTTCTCCCTCGTACCCAAAAGTACTCACTCACTTTCTTATCCTCACATTAAGAGGCAGATTTAGCAAATTAGTGTTGCCCCGGCACCTCCCGTGTCACAAATTCTTCATTGGCAACAGCTGCCCAGGGCTTGTCCGTGCTGCCTGTGCTGCTAATGCTGCCTGTACTGCCCACGCTGCCCACGCTGCCCATGCTGCCCGTGCCCCATGGGGCTGTGCCAGAGCCCAGGGCAGAGCTGCCACCCCGCAGCTGCCCGGAGCACCCTGGGAATTCGTAGCAAGAAAAACCAGCCCTTGCCTCGTGCCGTAACACTTGCTTTGATTGCTTTTGGGGTTTTTTTTGTTGTTGTTGTTGTTGCTAGCTGTCTTTTTGTCAGGGTGATTCACTCCCCGGGGCTCGGCGGCAGCTGGAGCGTGCCCAGGGTAACCATGGTGCCAGGGGCCCTCGCAGGTTACCGAAATCCCTGGTAGAGGCAGAGCCCTTCCACCGCGGGGCTGCGCCAGAGGAGCAAAACCCAGTGGGTGCAGTGTGGGAAACTGGCCACTCCAGACCAGTGGGGCAAACACCTGACGCCCAGCCAGCCCTGGGGCTGGCACCTGTCCCTGTCCCCAGCACAATCCCCCTCCGTTGGCAAACCCAGGGTCTCTCCCCGGGTGCCGGCACATCGGCTCACAGGCGGCACCGGCCACCTCCAGCCCCGGGTGGAGCGAAGTTGCTGTGGCAACACCAGTTTATGTAATCCACCCCGCTCGGCTGCAGGTGTGGGGAGGAAATTGTGCTATTTTTTTCACAGTTTCATTAGGTTCCTTTTTAATTACGAGCGTGGTGTCACAGCAGCTCTCCTGGTTGGGTCACATGCCCCATGCAGGGACCGAGCGCAGTGCCGGGGCAGCGATGGGTGAGAGCAGCGATGGGTGAGGGCAGCGGCTGCACGGGATGGGCCGCAGTGAGGTGGGAGCACCCTCACACCTCCCCGTGCAACCCACGGGTGCGGTGGCTGCCCTGGGAGGGAGGGAGGTGGCTGCAGGGCGGCATAGCTGCCTTGGGAGGGGAAAACAACGCTGCACGGGGTCACCGGGAGCTGCCGCATCCTCAGCGCCTTACAAAAGCCTCGTGTGACACGGGAGAGAGGGGGAAAAACCAACCTGTGGGTTAGAATCCATCCTAACTTTAAGGATGACGTGACACTGGCTGATACAGAGAGGAGGAAACAGGGGTGTGACCTCCCGCTGTCCTCCCGCATCTCTGCCGAGAGCCACAGCTCGGGCGCAGGGTCGGGAACGGCTCCGGGCGGTCTCTGCTCGCTCCTCGGCACCTCAAGGGGGCTGGATGGTGTCAGCGTAGGAGAGACACGGAGCAGGGAACGGGGCACCTTTGCAGAAGCTGCCTCCACCTGTAACTGACCTGCTGGTCCCCGTGGCAGGGGCAGAGGCTGCCCCGCTCCCCGCACACCCAACTCAGGCTGGCGGCACCCGCTGCCCTTCGGTCCCTCTTCCTCCTCCTTGATACGCACTGAAAGAAGAGGCTAAACCCCCCCTCCCCTCCAGAGACCCCTACGACCAGCCCAGCTCAGGGCACGCTCGTACCTGCCAGTGTCAGCTTGGTAATGAGATTTCCAGGAAATTTCCGCGCTTTCTGCCCCAGGGCTTCCCCACCAGAGCCCCATCACGCTGCCGCACCAGCCGCTCTGAGCCCTCCCCGTGCTGCGCTGGAGTTATTTATTTCTAGAGTAATTTAAATGTGTTTTTTCTGACATCTGGGGGTCTCTGGGGAATCAGCCCAAGAGGTTTCAGTAAAACCAACCCAGCCACAAGCACAGGACGGGCTTTTCCCCATCCACCTCGCTGGGCTCGGACTCCGGCCTCCCTGGCTCGCTGCCGGGCGGGTGGGGGGTCCCTCCTCAACGCTGGGCTGTCCCCCGCTTGCTTTTGAGCACCTCCCCTGCTCCCACATCCCCCGAGGGATGCACAAGGCAGCGTTTTGTTGGTTGGTGTCTGGGATGCTCCTGCTGCCCCGGTCGAAGCCGGAGCCTGTCTGGGTCCAATAAAGCCCCTGGCACCTCCCCAGCTCCCACCTCCTCCTGCCTGGGGGGGACACGGGGACCTGCTGGTGTGTCCCCTGCAGACCCCCTGCGGTGCAGGGCACGGGCAGAGCCAGGGCGCTTGGCCGGGCTGATGTGGGCCAAGAGGGCGGCATGGAGGAGCCTGGGCTCCCCGGGAGGCTCCCGGGGCGAGCGGGCGCAGGGAGGAGCTGAGTGATGGAGGAAACAGGGAGTGGGTGGGAGAACAAAGCACTGCGGCTGCAGGGAGCTGTGGTGGGGCCTGGGAAGATGGAGGCACTGAGTGGGATGGGGGAGGCAGCCACTGCTGGAGGAGGGGAAGGGCAGCAGGCAGGGGAGCGGGGCTGGGTGTGCTGGAGCAGCCCCAAAACACGCCGGGGTCGGCGGTTCCCCCCAGCTCCCAGGCTGCTGGGCAGCCCAGAGCCCCTCGTGCTGCTCCTCTGCCCCAGCTCCTGCCTTCGGGAGCGTGTAACGCTGAACCACAGAGAGCTGAGGAGCTCTCGGGACACTTCTGAGCAACAGGAATAGTTTATGTGATTTGTATAACTGGCGTGATGGGATTTTGTGTCACGTTGCTGAACCCAGGGAAGCGTACGGGGCAGTCCTGCCCAGTGTCACCTCTTCCTTCCCGTTGAGCCAACACGGCTCTGGGCTGGTGCGAGACCCCGGCCCCACAGCACCCATGGTCACCTTTGCTTGTCACAGCCCAACCAGCTCCCAGGCTGCAGCACAAACGCTGCTTCTCAGGGTTGAAGCACACAACACCGAGTCCCCGGTCCCACGGGCACCCAGCTCCCCGCACGGCACCGCCAGCCTGTCTGCACGGTGGGCTCACGCAGGAGCATCATCTCCTCACTCAGAGGCACAGGCACAGCCCTGGCACTGCGCTCCACTCGTTTCCTCCTCTTGCTAATTAATCGTGCACTGTGGGGCTGTGGCTCGTTCCAGCCCCGGTTCAGCCCTCCCGCACAGCCCGGCTGGGAGCCCGTGCCAAGAGCAGCCGGTGCCGCAGCCGGGTGACCACCAAGGGCTGGGGAACCACCTGCTGCGGGGACACCCAGCGCGTGTCCACGGCTTCTCCTACGACTTGAGGAGCCACATTCCACCGCAGGGCAGGGAAACCAGCCCAGTTTGGGGGAAACAGCCAAGGAGGGTGACCCGGAGGCAAGCGCCCTTTCCCAGAGCTCCTTCCACCTCAGACACCACCCTGGCAGTGGGTCTGGCTTCCCCAGAAGGTGACATTATGGCTCTCCTACGTCAGAGCAGCCACCACTGAAGCGTTCCAACCGCTGCCAAGCACCACCGTTCACCGAGAGCTCCCAGCCAGCGCTGGGCGCCACCAAAGGTCGCGATCCCCAGCCCGGCAGCACGGCTCTAACAAACCTGCTTTGTTCCCATCACTGCCCTAATTAGGAAATTATGCTGATTTTTTTTTTTTCCCCTCACAGATGAACTATCAAAACTCAGGCTTGCTCCCTGCCAAAGCCTCTGCCATCGCTCTGCCGGTGACTCAGCGTGACACCAGGCCACTCACAAGAGGTGAACTGGGAAAAGGAAGGAGCCAGCAGCCGATGCCCCGCGGTGCCAAGCGCGCAGCCGGGGCGGGGGGGTGGCATTGAGAGGCTTTGGGTGCAAACCACAACCCCCCTGAGCGCGGGCAGCACCCTGCCCTCGGGCTCGTCCCCCTGCGAGGGCAGGGCGAGCTTGGGGAGGCAGAGTGATGAAGAGGGGGAGAAGCAAAATGGAAGACCCCCCCACACACTCCGAAGCAGTGCCTGGGCATGGCTCCGCGTTTGCCAAGGAGGGTGGAGGAGAAAGGACCCACGAGGTTGTTCCCAGCAGGGTGGGAGCTGAGCGGAGCTGCTGCGGGCACCGGGAGGGGCTGTGGGGTGGCTCTGCCCCGGGGCTGCAGACCCCAGGGGACTGTGCCACCTCGTGCCCCCTGTGTGCAGCACCCCAGCCACAGCTCCAAGCTCCCTGGTGCCAAAAAACAACTGGACCAGCACCAAACACGCCGTTCGGGGTGTGCAGCCACATCGGGGTGCAGCTGTGTCAGGGTGGTGCAGCCGTGTCGGGGTGCAGCCGTGTCACCCGGCGCAGGAAGCCCCCTCGCTCCCCCCCAGCCCGCGCCGCCATCCAGCCGCGTTGGCATAGAAACTGCCACGGCGCTGCCACCGCGTTACACAATTAATTCAATTATCACCGAGCGAAAGGGGCCGCTGACATTTAACCAAGAGGGGGGAGAAGCTCCCAGGCTGCCGGGGCGGCAACAAGGCCTCTGCCCCAAAGCACCTTCGAGACGAGTCCCGGGGTGGGCTGCGGAGCGAGGGACAAAGCCCCGGCGAGCGCCAGCGCGGCGGCTCCGCTGCCTCCCGGACACACGGAACAAGAGTCTATTTAAAGGCGCTGCCGCTTGCATAACGCTGGCAGCGATCCCCGCTCCCCCCAGCCCCACATCTCCTCCCCAGGGGACAGGGACCTTCCCCCAGCCGCTGCCTCCCTCACTGGGTGATGCTCCTGCATCCCCACCCAAGTCACGTCCAACGCCGCCGCGGCTGGATCCAGCACCGAGCCGGCAAACGCCACGGGGATGCTGGCAGCCACCTCGGGAGAAGCGACAAATCGCCTGCTCCTGTGAACGTGGAGGGATTGAAATCCACTGTCACCTTCGCACACGCCGTGTCTGCGAGGGGCAGGTTTGCTGTGGCATCTGTCCGGTGGCCCGAACCTCCCCGGTGCCTCCGGCACGGAGCCAGGGCTGTGCCAGGGCCAGGGGCACTGGGGAGGGCTCCGAGCGCTGCGTGGGGGCGGCAGGGGCAGCAGCGTGAGGCTGCTCGTGTTCCCCAGGGTTTAATTAGCGATGAGCAATGCTGCCTCAGTGACTTTCTTCGAGGGAGGACACTCCTCTATTCAACTAAACATCTGGCCAACTAAAACACAGCTGGAAGAGCTCCATGCTCAGCTCACACTGCAGGGTGCCGGCGCCCACCCCGCTGCCACGGCCGAGTGGGTACAGGGAGTGTTAATTAAACAGCGTTAAACATGGCCCAGCTGCTTTCCCAGGGCCTCGGGCACCCCCAGCACCTCCTCAGGGAGGGACAGGACCTGGGGGCTGCACCACTGCCAAGGGTCTGGCCGGCCCAGGCAGGAGAGACCCGGTGGCATCCCGCTGCTTTCATCAGCAGATGAGACGTAAATCCAAACTAACGAGTAACTACCTGGTGTAACGGTGCCCTCAGCCCTGTGCCCGCGTGAAACACGCAGGGGTCACACATGGCCGGTCCTGCGCTGGCTGCTTGGGGGGCTGGACAGACCCCAGCCCAGGCCAGGCCAGTGTGGTCGCTGCTGTGACCCGGCCAGAGCCACCCGCTCCCGGCGAGGCCAGCGTCCAGGCGCAGGCTGCTCAGCGCTCGGTTTGCCAACAGCTCCAGGGTAATCGCGGCAAAAATCCCCACACAGTTCAGCTTCACTGCAAGGCCCAGGGCAGGAAGGCTGCCTGCCCAAACAGCCCGCCCTGCTCCTCGGCTCCAGCCCCTTCCTCCTGCCTGCCAGGAGAGCCCTTTTCCCCTGGAAGCTGTTTCTCTGGGGAGCCCTGAGGGTTCCTGCCCTGCTCCTGGTGACAAGGGACAGGCAGGGGCTGCTCCTCCTTTGCAGCATCAATATCACGTCCAGGCTCTCTCTTCACCACCCCTCCAGCTCCTCTGTACTCGGCTGCCAGGCCAGGACTGCCCGGGCACGGCTGCTGCGGGTTACAGACGAGCCTCCCCGGGCCATCCGGGCAAACAGGATTGTTTTTCTATTACACACGGAGCCTGTTCTGAAATTTCCTGCCCACATTTCTCCCAGGAGCAGGGAGTGAGAAGGGGAGAGGGAGGAGGAAGGCAACTCTCGCTCATCCAAAACATTTACTGTGAAAACACGAGGCTGGAAGAGGAATGGGTGAAACCATCAGAACTCGTTTATTGTTACAGCAGAGCACAGGGGTCACGCACCACTCCTGGCTCTTCCTCCCAAGGAGACTCGGTACAATCTGTTTGGCGCAGGGATCAGAAGAGGAAGCTGTTGGCAATCTGCTCCCAACCTTCCTGTTAGTTCAGTAAATGGCCTCTTACTGTATGAACAAAGGCAAGGAGCTGCATTAACCCCTTCAGCACTGACCCCCTCCCTCTGCAGACCAGCACCGGGCGCTCAGCTCCCCGGCCAGCGGTCACCGGGACGCCGCAGCCTCCCCCGGGGCTGGCTGGCTCGTGTCTCTCCTGCTGCCAGGACGTTCATGAGAACGAAAACTGGAGCACAGGGACTGTGGTGCTCAGTCCCTCGGCGGCGACGTGTGCCAACCGTGTGCCAGGGCTTCGGCACAGCCCAGCAGCAAAAGCTGCGCTCCCAGGAAAGGTCCCTCCAGGACCTTATTGGGAGGGTCCAGCATCCGCGGCCATGAATTACAAATCAAACACCACCAAACAGGCCGACACCAGGCTAGCAACAGGCTGCAGGGGCCTGGAAGGAAAAACCTTGCACAGAAACACTCCAGCCCCCGCGGCGCTGACGAAGCCAAGGCTCTCTCTGGTGGAACACGGGCGCATCGCAAGGCAGCCAGGAGGGCAGCTCGGAGCAGAGCTACAGCCTTGGCTCAGAAAAATAATCACCGGAGTGCAGACCAGGACACAGCCCTGTCCCCTGGCTGAACTGGGTGAGGCTTTGGCTGCTCCAACACCGGCCAGGGTAACCAACGCGTTCAGCGCGGGCACACGGAGCGGTTCAAACCCCCTCGGCCCATCACGGAGAGGGCTGGTGGGTCGCTAAAGCTGCTTCACAAACGCGGGTCCGAGGCTTGCGGGACCCCAGCTTCGTTATGAAACACTAATTAAGAGAGAGAGTGCAGTGGAATTGAAAATAGGGCAACTCCAAAGTGCCTTGAGGGTCCGGCCGCCCCTCGCGGGAGGATGAGGATGTCCTGGCCAGTCTTTGGAACGTGACAAACCGAGGTGACACGAAAAGCACGGCTTAAAACAGAGCTGCTGCTGGCCCAGCACCACGGGCTGGGGAGCAGCGCATCTCTGGGATTACTTATTGTCTAGCACCAGACCACATAACCCCAAAGGCAGCCACTAGAAGTCTCCAAGGACCCTCTGGGTCCTTCTTTGGCTGTCACAGAAACAGGGCTTAAGGGTTGTGGCTTCAAGAGCATAATAAAGAAAGATCTGCAGTGTCCTGAGGAGCATCTGCAAGCTGGCAAGTGAGCTTGCTTCCAAGAACAGCTAAACCTGCCGCCACCTGCCCGGCCAGGCAGCTCTCCAAACACTCCTCACCCGTGCTGACCCGAGCGCCCCGCTCCACCACGCCGAGCACCAGACTCCTCAGAAGGAGCTGCTCTCCCCTCTAACTACTCACTGAGTCTTTGGAGTGTTGGTAGAAGAAGCTTCACGCCTCACGTCTGGTACAGAACGAGCCTCACGTTTACCCCAGCCTGACCTTCCCTGTCTCCAACCCTACGGGGAAATATCAACCACGAGCTGGCAACTGGGAGCAGAATCGACCTCAGCCCATCTGTACGTTGCAAAGGTGAACTCTGACCATGGTGCAGAGCCAACAAGGGATGACTCCTGGCTCGTAACGTAGGCAGAAGACTCCCTGCTGTCATTTTAAGAGGCTCACCAGATTTCTGTCCCCCAGGTCTCACTCGGCACCGTGGGTTACCAGAGGCAGGCAGGGATCTGAGTGGGAATCGTTCCTGACCGCCCAGCGAGGGGCCAGCTCTTCCCCTCGCACAGGAGATCAGGCTTGTCCACCATCAGAGCGGCCACCAGCCAACACAAAGCCAAGCAACCACCCTGCTCAATCGAAACACCCTCACACGAGGCCGACAGAACCATTTCCAACCAGTAGTACAAAGCGTCGCTGCCTGCGGACGCTCAGGCTGCCTGCGCTCTGCCCGTGCCCCTGCAGAGCCTCACACGCGCCAGCCAGACTTACACGAGGACAAGGGACACCAGCAGCCCTTCCACAAACAGAATCAGAAGAGGAAAAGCAAAGGGAGCGAGAGGAGTGCAAACATCAGCGTGGGCTGGAGGGCTCCCGAGGGCAGCGGCTCGCTCTCGCCCAGCCCGATGCCCAGGAGTCGCTGCAAACACACGATGGCTCCAAGGGTGGGATTTCCTGGGGCTCAGTCTGAGCACAGGCAGATTCACCACTGAAATCAAACCTAAGGAAAGCATCTGGCTTCGGAAGTTCGAGAGTTGTCGTTTAATCCCGAGGCAGCGCAGCTGAGTGAGTTTAGAATTTAAGTTACGAAAAAAAGAAAGCACTAGAAAATAATCTTGATACAAGAGCAATAATCAGCTGAGGTTCCCCACCCTGCACAGGGAATCCTGCTCCACGATCTGCCCAGCACAGCTGGGATGCTGCCGAGGCATTGCTTGTTCCCAGCACACGCTGGGATGGCAAACTGTCCTGGGTGAAAGTTATGTGGGGGAAGCCCCCAAAGTGGGAGTTAAGATGCTGCCACCAGCTCTGGTTTTGGCCTGTTCTTGACGGGTGACGCTTCTGTGGAAGAAAAAGAAACTTGTTACAGAAACAGAGAACACAAATAATCTCCAGTCATCTTCTGCGGAAGGACTAGGGCTCGTAATCCACTCCTCTGTAGAGCTACAAATGCTTGCACAGGGCCTGAACTGATAAAAGTTTGTTATAAATAATCCCCCATACCCAGTATGCTCCTCCTTTTCACAGCACCTGAACTGGAACGGTTTCAGAACGTACCCAACCCAACTTCAGCAGCCACCAGCCCAGCGACACAGATGTAGGGCAGCGAGTGACCCCTCGGAGGGCAGCGGGCAGACAAGCTTCTCCCCTCACCCCTTCGATCTGACAACGTGAGTCTAAATGAGGCGCAACCAGCTGCACGCAGCAAGGGCAGCTTGTGTTTTGTTTGGCCATCCTGCTGCCCATGCACAGCGGTGACATCTGATCCATGTTCACTAGTAAACAGGCACTAAAAAGAAACCAGCCCCATTCCCCACATCCCAGATCTCTCCTGGGCAGACTCCACGCAGAGGAGATGTCTTCTTACAGCTCCTGGTTTCCACAAGCAGGGAAGTCCAGCTTCTGCGACCCATGGTTCGGTGTTCTGCTGTCCCAGGACACACTCTCCACCAGTTTGCCTTCTGGAAGCCAGCTGAGTCCAGTTCTACCCCAGTGTTTGTCTCCAAGGGCAGGCTCCACCTTCAGTTCCTCAGCATGGACAGAGATCTGGTGATGCTCTGTGACGGCTCCTTCCTCACCCGGCACGGGCCAGCGGTGCCCATTTGGTCACTCTGCTTCACGAGCTCTCTCCCACTTCCCTCTTCGCACCCAGCTGCACAAACCTCCCACTGAGGTTTTGGATCACTCGGGAGCAAACACACATCAGTTGTGCAGAGCTTGTGCTCCAACAGCCCTGGAATTGAGGGACTCCAGCAACCCTCATCCAGCTGGTTCAACATTACTGCTGTTACCTGAAGCAAGGTCACAGGAGCTACGAGCAGGCACGAACCTCAGCAAAACCCCGTTGCGATGACAGGCAGGGGACCACTGTGAGTGTCATGAGAGAAAGTCTCGTCTGGGTCTAGCAGAGAGACAAGGAAGGAGTTCCTCGTGGAGCTGCACGTAACGCTGGGTGTCTCGAGGCAGCTGGCGGTCCCAGGGCAGGCACAAAGCACGGCTGAAGGACAGCAGATGTAACAGGAAGCAGCTCTTCAAGAGGAGCGACTAGATGCTGACTGAACAAGCAGACCAGAGCCCTGGGTCCTCTTATGGGAAAGGGTCAGCTGGATGTCAGAGCCTAGGGGGGAAGCCTGCACTGCCCACATCAACAGGGCTTCAAACCAGCAGGTTTATACGCCTTCACATCTGCTAGGCCAACACTTACAGGGGGAGAGGGGCTCAGACTACTGCATGGAACTGAGAAGAAGGATGAGAAGCCAAAGCTGCAGAGCACACATAGAAAGCGTACCTGGGATCTTCTCTGGGAGTGGCTCAGAAGGAACTTCTGGAAGCTCCACCTGTTCCTGCAAGAACATTAAAGATGACCCATGACACACACCCCATGTACCAGGCGGTGGTCACAGGCTCTTGCACCATGGTTTTGTGCAAAGACTGTCTGGGAACAGAGTAATAACACAAGAGATTTCACACACAAACTTACACTACCTGAGTAATAGCGTTTAGTTCTTCCAGAATGGCATCTTCATCTTCCTCAGTCAGGCTGCCAGCCAGTATCTCATCTATTTGCTATGAAAGAGAGGAAAAGACACGCTCCAGCCACCAGCAGCGCAGCAGAAGCAGCTCTGTGGCCTGCAGCATGGTACGTGCGCAGGGGAGAGCAACGTAAACATGGGGTGAAGGGGTACACAGAAAACTAACAAGCTAATTTGTCTGCAGGCAACTGAGATTTAATTCCCACTCTGCCTGTAAAATAAGGCTGGGAACACAGAGCACACCAGAGATCGCTGTACAGCAGCCAGCCTCTGCTCCCAACGACTCACGCACGCAGTACGTACCCTCTGGTACTCCACAGCATCTTGGGTTTCACCTATTATTCTTTCTACTTCTTCTATTGACATAACCTGAAGAAAAGAGCCAAAAACCCCCGTGTGAGTGGGGCCTGCGGGGAGACAGCTACAGACCCCCGGGACTCCACCTCGTGCAAGGCAGGAGCGCGCTCAGCTGACCTGGCCACACGTACCTGGTGCATTTTGTTCAGACATTCATTGCCTATTTTCAGACCCTCAATGACCTTCATTTCAATCTGGGTGAATTCAATATCCTGGACCTGAAACAGGATGGAGAAGGGGAAACATCACAGGCTGTCACCTTCCCATCGTTAGCCAGATACAGGCTGCCAAGACACCCAGAGAGACTGCAAGGAGAAATCAGTCAAGAGCCCTTTCTCTAGTGGAGAGGATCAAACTTTACCAGTAGTAAGAGACAAGCACACGCAAAGCATTAGCACAGGCAGCTGCCAGCACATCCAACAGCCCTTTCGCTGATTTTCTAGTTGACAGTCTAAGCTGAGGCCATAGTTTCCACGGCCAGCCCAGAACACACACGTCCATTTCTGAAATCAAGGCACCAAGGCAAGCCCCAGGAGTTTCTACTGCAGTTGTCCACACCATGACTAAAGTTTTACTAATTTACAAAACACGCATTTAATACATAACCTGCACTACACACCCAAAACATCCTCACCCACGGGCTCTCGAGGGAAGAGCCACGGCACACGGACGATTTCAGAGAGCCCTGCCCTTCGCACAGCGGGCTAAACCCCCGTCGGGGCTTGACAGGTAAAATTCCTGTGGCAATTCCACGCCACCCAAAGGAACACCCGCCCCAGAGGAACGACCCGCACCAAGGGCGCCCAGCGGGCCGCTCACAGCATGGAGCAGATGATTCTCCCTTACCATCCGCTCCAAGTTGCTGATTTGGTTTTCTGTTTTATCTAGAAGTTGCTCTTGGTAACGCTTCTTCTTTAGCAAAAGCATGGCTTTTCTGCAGGAAAACAGAAGGAGGAAAACTCAGCACAAATGAAGGTAAAATAAGCCTAAAAGAATCACAGCAAAGCCACGTCCTTTTTCCAAAAGAGGAAAAAAAACACGTGCAAATTAAATGACAACTCTAAACTGCTCCTGTGAAGAATTAAGGATGAGCAAATTAATCAGAAATTTGCTGTCTGGTACCTGAAAATTCAGTTATCTTTGTTGTGGATTAGGACTTTACGGGGCCAGCTGCGTTGTAGCAACACAAAACGAAGCCCTTGCACAAAAGGCTTGTGACACCCACCCCAAACAAGCCGTAAGACACGGCCACCGCCGCAGCGCCCGCACGTGCCACCGACACTCTGTGGCACAGACAGGGAACCTCTGTTTGAAGATCTGTTTTAACACCAGCCCGGGGACACGGGCAGCCTCTCCGGGCTGTACGTACAACACGTGAAACCTCCTTTGTGACAGAACAGCCTGGAGCTGCCTCCGCGGCTCATCAGTGCGGACGATCCGGTACCGTTCCCCTTCCAGGGCAGTGACCCTCCGTGTCACAGAATCACTGAGGTTGGAAGAGCCCTCTGGGATCATCGAGTCCAACCATTGCCCTGACACCACCATGGCAACTAGACCAGGGCACTAAGTGTCCCAGCGATGCTCCCCGCTCCGCCAGGCCCCGGCCCGGCCCAGGCCCCCTCACACCGCCCCACTCACTCCTTCTTGCCCTCCTTCAGCAGCTGCCTGGCCAGCGCTCGCTCCCGCTCCAGGTTCAGGTTCAGCCGCTTCTGGTACTGCCGCAGCTTGTCCCGCTGCTGCTTCAGTTGCTGCACAAGGGACAGACAGACCGACCCCGTCACCAGCGGCGCCGTGACTGGGTCCAGCAGCCCCTACACAGGCCCGGCCTCTTTCCCCCACCGTGTCACCGGCCGCACAAACACCAGGGCCGCGCCACCAGCCGCCGGAGAGCGCGGCCCGGGGCCGGCAGCCCCGCGGGGACCGGGTCTGGGGTGGGCAGGGGGGCGGCCCGCCCGGGGACACCGGCTCTGCCTGCGCCGGCGCTGCCCGAGCTGGGCCCAGCCCCGGCTCCGACCCCGGCTCCGGCCCGGCCCGCGGCGGAGGCACCCCACGCCTCCCCCCCAGACCGGCCCGCCCCGCCGCCGCCCGCTCACCAGCACCGCCTTGTCCTGCTCCGTGACGCGGCTCCGCCGCTTCCGCCCGAAGAGGTTCCCCATGGCCCCGCCGCCGCCGCCGCCGCTCCGGCCCGGCCCGGCCCCGCCCCGCTCCGGGCCCGCCCCCGACGGCGGCCGCGCAGGGACCGGGGCGGCGGAACGCGAAGGGGAGCGCGGTGCAGGGGCGGGCGGGCGCCGCTGGGGGGCGCTATAGGGGCGCGGTGGGAACGGGCGGGGGGTGTAAGGGGGGGTGTAGGGGATGGGGCTATAGGGGATGGGGGGCTATAGGGGATGGGGGCTATAGGGGGTAGGGGGGCTATAGGGGATGGGGGCTATAGGGGATGGGGGCTATAGGGGGTAGGGGGGCTATAGGGGATGGGGGGCTATAGGGGATGGGGGGCTATAGGAGATGGGGGCTATAGGGGATGGGGGCTATAGGGGGTAGGGGGGCTATAGGGCGTAGGGGGGCTATAAGGGATGGGGGCTATAGGGGATGGGGGTATAGAGGATGGGGGGCTATAGGGGATGGGGGCTATAGGGGGTAGGGGGGCTATAGGGGATGGGGGGCTATAAGGGATGGGGGCTATAGGGGGTAGGGGGGCTATAGGGGGTAGGAGGGCTATAGGGGATGGGGGCTATAGGGGATGGGGGTATAGGGGATGGGGGGCTATAGGGGATGGGGGCTATAGGGGGTAGGGGGGCTATAGGGGGTAGGGGGCCATAGGGGATGGGGGCTATAGGGGATGAGGGTGTACGGGATGGGGGACTATAGGGATGGGGGGCTATAGGGGATGGGGGGCTATAGTGGGTAGGGGCACTATAGGGGATGGAGAGAGCTAGAGGATGGGGCACTGTAGGGCCGGGGGTGCTATAGGGCAGAGGGGGCACTGGGGGCACTGCAGGAGATGTGATGGGGCAGGGGCAGCTGTAGGGCCGTGGGGTGGTGATGGAGACCCCCGTCCCCACCCACCCCTGCAGGGACCTGTCCCCGTGTCCCCACGTCCCCCTGTCCCCACGTCCCCACACAGGAGAGGCTCTGGCGCTGCCCGCGGGTTTGGGGTCCCTGGGGGCGGTTGGGCAGGAGAAGTGAACGTGGCCCCACCACAAACAGCCTGATGGCAGGGAGAAGGGACGCAGCTGGTGGCCAGGACAGGCGTGGAGGTGGCCATCACTGTCACCTCAGTGTTACTGGGCCCCCCAGTTCCCTCTTGGGCCAGAGCTGCCCCCCCTCCCCACTCCTGCCCCAGAAAATGATCCTCAGACAGGGAAGTGTTTCTGCATTTATTTTTTATTAACCATTTATTTGTTTGTAATTGTCTTACTCTCACATTACAATTGTGTGGGGTTTTTTAATATTTTTTTTTAATTTTATTTTTGTAAAATAAATAGAGATAAGTGAACTTTTAAGTAGGATGCTCTCCAGATCCTCGGGTTAAACTTCATGATTGAATCTCTGCACCAGACCTGTGAAAACACAGCCCACACGCACACACGCTTCCATGAAAGCTCAACAGGCCGAGTTAGTTAAAAACTCACCTCCTGGCCGGCACCGGGCAGCGCCGTCCCACCACCCACCTTCGCCTTTTGCCAGGGATTTCCTGTTCCTTTAATGAATACACTGATACAAGTTAAAAACCTATTGTTTGGGGTTTTTTTTAAGCTGTGTATGTTAATCGGTTACGTGTAGATCCCACGCTTGGCTCCACGCTTGCCGGCCCCCGGCGCGGGCAGGGCGGTGGACACGTGTCCCCGGGACCGACGCCGGAGCAGCCCGGGAGGAGGCACAGCTCTGTTAGACCATAATTAAACTTTCCGTAACTCAAAAGTGGACTTTTAGGTAGTTTTTTTGTAAGTTTAAAGCCTTTGATTCGTCATCCTGCGAAGTGGCCCGAGGCCTCCCTGCGACGGGGGGACGGGGACGGTGCTCAGGGTGAGGACGCAGCGCCCAGCCCTCGGCGTCTGCTCCAGCTCCGCGGCTCCGGGACCCCCATCGAGGCAGCCTGGGACAGCCAGCGGGCCACCTCCACGGCCCCTGCGTGGCCCAGCTGCCCCAACACACACAGGAAACACGATTATCTGGTGTACAAGGAGCAGTCACAGGCCGGACGCTCTCCGCTGCACCACAGCAGGGGTGAAGCCACCATCCACACAGGGAGAGGCCGTTGCTCACCCCTTCCCTCATCAGTATTTTCATCGCTGGCAGTTTGCTGGGAGCGTGCAGACCCCGTGATACCGGCTGGAAGAAAAACTGGAGACTTCTGGACTCAGGAGGTCACCCGTTGTCGCCGCGGTGGTTTTTGCACAGTGCAAGTTCTGCCCTTGGCCAGCTAAATCACACCTCGGCAGCACTTGGAAGAAACCTGCCCTTTGGCTGTGCCTGCCCCTTCCCCACACCCATCACGGATTTCAAGGGACAGAAACATTCATTATTCAGACGTGGAAGGTGCAGAAGGTGGAGCAGGCTTTCCCCGAGACAGCCGGGACACAGCTGTGCTGCTCAAAGCAGGAGGACCTGCCGTCTTCCCCCTCTTCAGTGGTTCTCTTGTGCTCAGACCACGTGTGGTCACACGCCCGGGTCTGCAGGGACAGACAGGCCACAGCCACGTCCGAGTGTGCAAACCCTCCTGACCGTCACCTTGGTGAACGTTAGCACATCAGAGCGAGATGAGAGCCCGTGGCTTGACCCCGGAGCCCCCCTCAGTGGCCGGGCCGAGCTCCCAGGCTACCAAACGTGTGTGTGGAGTTCACTGTGAGCAAAAGGACAGTGACCGCAGAAGTGACAGTGACCGCGGCACCTCGGACGTCCCCACCAGCACCGTGTGCTTGGGTGGAAAGTGGTTACGTGAGTGACTTGCTCCAGGCTTGTTGGACGTTAGAGATGTCCGTTCTTTCTCCCATCTTCTTCCTCTATGTGCAACCTCACGGCACGGTGGCATCCTGCCCCGCTCCTGCCACCTCCTCAGGATCCCTGTGCCACCACGCCGCCTTCTGCCTCTGCTTCTGCTGGAGAGGACGCTGCGGAGGGGACAAGGTTCATGCAGGGGAGACGCTTTCCTGCCTCCCTCGCCCACGCTCGGGCAGTGCAGGAGCACGGGCGTTGTTCTGCAGATGGACAGCTCGGGTCTCGCTGCCCCGTCGGGGGAATTTCTGCTTGGCACAGGGGGGGCGGCAGCTGGAGGGGTCCCGCGCTCTGGCCGGACGCACGGAGCTGTAGGTGAGTCCTGACTTCAGGCCTGAACGCAACCCCCGCTCCGGCAAAACGAAGAAACACAGTTCAAAACAGAAAGCCCTTTTTAAGGGTGTTGCCTCATCCAGTCCTTCCCAGCTCAGGAGCCGTGTTTCTAACAGAGAAGCCAACCACGGGAAACAAAAATAAAACGATCCTTTTCTGTAGCTTTTAGAGGATATAGCTGGGAAAAAAAAAACAAAAAAACAAAAAAAAAACAAACCAAAAAGAAAAACCAACAAAAAAAAAGGAGATTGTCTCTCTTCCCCTCGTCAAAATCATCAGTAGCTAAGTCAGAAAAAAAAATGTTCAAGTTACGGGTCGCAGCAGCAGCCAACACTAAACATTCAAGTCGATAATTTCACTATGTACATGATGGGTGAGACACGGCCCTGCCCGCTGGGACCCCTCCGCCAGTGCCGCTGCCGCCAGCCGCTATCTGATCCGCTTCTCCACCGAGTACACCGAGATGTAGTAGTCGTTGCTGCCGACGGCCAGGTGAGGCTGCGGAGAGAGCAGAGCGGGGATGAACGCCCGGGCGCCGCGGGGTAACGAGGGGCACAGCGTGGGCAACGCGGAGACGGGCGACATTCGCAGCAGGAACGCCCAGATGCTCAAAAGCTCTTCGGGGCATCTGCCGACACCTTTTCTGCCAGCACCTACATCGTCTCAGCGAGTTATGTGCCCATTTGAGCCAGAGGGAAAAATTACGGTGACTATTAGTTGCCAACCGCTGACATAATTTTTCTAAATGACTCCAAGTCCAGTCAGGGGAACAGTTGCCTGGCCTGAAAATGAGCATTGCCTCCAGAGAGAGGCCCAGGAACAGCCCCAGCCGCAGAGCCCCGGGCTGGACGGGGCTTTGTTTGCTTATTTAAAGAGCAAAACATCGCAAATGATCAGCCCCTTCTTCCTCCATCCCCCCAGCTGCAGAACAGCAAAATCATTCTTCTCAAAACCGAGGAGACGAGCTTTCCTTTCACCTCGCTGTCCTCAGGATGGGAAACGCACGTCCCCTCGGCAGCAGAACCGCCTCCCCCCTCCTCTGCACCAGCCCCTGCATCGCTCCCACTGCTCCTGCCCATCACACAGCAAATATTTGTGTTCTGAGCTGCAGGTTTCTCAAATGACTCTGTCTAAACGCCGCCTTTAACCTCCTCCTGTTTTTCCTACCCATTCACATTGTTTCCTTACACGTTCCACCTCCTTCCTTTATTCTCGTCTCTGGCTGAGCAGAAGTCCATAATGCAGATGGGCACCTGCCTCCTGATTAAGTACCAACCAGATTCACCCTCTAACAACTACTGCAGAGCCACCTCAGCTGTGACACACTCTGAAATTTCCTTTTTACTCTGATTCATCCCAGACTTTATCAGCTTACGCCTTTAATTTCTGCAGTTCTCATTTTTCTGATGTGCAGTTTTCCTGCTGCACAGCATTAGGTCTCCCCAAAGCCTTACAGAAGGCGGCGTAAAAGCAGCCCCAGAGGCGAGGGTGAGCCCTACCGTCTGCGAGAGGCAGGGAATAAATAAAATTTTGTGGACTGGAAGCGAGAGACTGCACCTCTCCAGTCAGCTCCTGGCAAATTCACCTCGGACGACTCCTGTGGCACGAACTACAGAGCTAAGCCAGGCGGCAGACCCAGAGTGACGGGAAGGAATGGGAACAGGACGTCAAGTTGAGCTGCAAGTAAAAAGGGCTCAGCCCTTGGGAGCCCCGTTCCAGTTGTAGGTGCACACCATAAACCAGCAGCACCGGGTGGCACCGCCAGCCTGGAGGACAAGCCCTGAGGACTTGGGCTGAGAGTCAGGCTCAAAGCATCCACAGAAGACCAGGCTGGGGCAGCATCCCCCTGTGCTAGAGGGGTCCCTGCGTCTTTCCCTCTTCCAACACAGACATAAACTAAGAAAAGCAAATTCCAAAACCCAGAAAAAAAGAGAATACAGACCCAGTGAGGATGGAAAGCCAGGCAGCTGATGGCTCCAACTCTTTGTCCCATAAAACCATCGTAGTATTTGATATTGTTGATCAGCTCCCCGTTCCCATTGTAGATCGCAGTGAACTGATTCATTGAGCCACTGGAAAGGAATCAAGAGAACGTGGTGTCACCGTGATGCTGTTGCCTACAGCCCCCTCTTCAGCTGTGTCGACCTGAGCCATTTATCAGATGAGTGTGCAATGGGTCCTGTAAGTGGGGAGACTGACTTTAACTGTACCCTGGCAACCTCTGCAGGGAGATTTACAGAAATCTGGAACCACAGTTACCTGCTACGCTGCAGGACTGAGACAGGAAACAAAGCCAACAAAAGCCCACGAATGATTCTGCAGAGACAAACTGTCCACTCCAGGGAAGCAGGAGATGAAACGAGAACTTACCATGCAAAGAGGTTGGCTTGTGGGTGAATGTCAAGGGCCGTCAGCCCTTTGACTATCTGAAGGACCTTCATGGACTCTGGCATCCGAGGGTCGAAGAACCGCACGTCTCCGTTTACGCTGCCAACACATGAGTTTCACAACGTCAGGCTGTACCCAGACCAGACCCTAAAGCCCAGGCAACCGAGCCACGTGCCTCTGCGAGCTGGCCACCTCCATCAGGAAGCTGGGGTAGAGAAGACACACGCCCTCGCCTTCTCCGTCAGTAGGGATGAATTCCCACTGATGTCACTTCTACATGGTACCATCCACAAGGCACTAAGTGCTGTGCAAACAGCTCTGCCCCTGCCCTCAGGAGCGAGCCATTATTACTTTTATCGCTGAGTGTAAGTGCCTTTACTGTTATGTCACACTCAATACCCCAAGCTGCACGTCAGACCCAAATTCCTTCTCCTTCTCGCAGCAGGAAATTGTATTAGAAAACCCTGACCAGATGGGATCTGCTGGTCCCATCCCTTACACCAAATGTCTGGGCACAGCTGCACAAGTCCTCGCTGTCCAAAGCACTCCGTGGACCAGGCGTAACAAACCCTGCGAACGCTCGGGTGATGTGTCAATCCTATTAATTAATCATCGGGGGAGAGCAATATAGATCAAGCACCTTTCAAACACAAATGATTTCTCGTTGTTAAGGGATCTCTCTGAAACCCATCAGTAAATCACGTCTGTTGGATGTGAAGAGGGCACATCTTTTCCTACAGCCCCAGTACAGAGGACAGGATTTTGCTATGGAACATCTGCTCTTCTGAGCTCCTTGTAAGAGATGGGTTGACTGGTGTACAGAAAGACTAACAGAAAAGTCTCTTATGGAAAATAAATTCAAAGTCAGCTCGTCTGATCTTACTCTGCTGGCAGCACACGTAGGGCTTTTGGCACCACAACTTTTAAAGTGTTATTTTTTCCAAGTCACTGATGGCCACACAAGTGTGAATCACCCTCCAGAGGTAAGAGCACCAGAGCATTAAGCAGCATATTGCCTTTAGTTTCTTTACCTCTGGAATATCTAATAAGGATCAAAAGGCTGTTATACAGGATTACTTGCATCATTATAAGAAGCTGCAGCTCCAACTGTCACATAATTAAATTCAAGACAAATTAAGCTTGAGGTTGATTTTAAAGACTAGATGGAAATACTGTTTGAGAGAGATCAAATATACAGTAAATTCATTTATAGCTTTGAACCTTAATAAGACTTGAAAATGGTTCTGAATGGATTGGACGACCACACAAGAGCTTTAAAATGGAAGTGAAGTTCTGTGATGAGGAGCTACATCGGAAAACACACCCCAGCTGAACCATAACAGCCAACGAGAAGTCAACGAAAGCTGAGCTACCAAACCAGCATATTCAGAAGGTGTTTAAGGACCTTTTCTAGCAACGCTGCCAGCCTGACACAAGCACACCTGATGGTTCATCGGCAGCACTAGCACGTAGATCAAAGCGGCTCAACACTGTATCACGTGGTGAACCAGTGCCGGGCAACGGCGAGCTGCAGGATCAGAGTCACCAGCCCTGTGTTACCAACTCCTGCCTCTGGTCCAGAGAAAAGGTTCCTCTGAGGTTCAGAGAACTGCTCCACCAGCAGTACAGCGCCTTCGAGGTCTGCAGGAAGCAGTTAGGCCAAGACCTCGTGACATCCTAACATTTGTTTTTCTTGGATCTTGCTGTCAGCTGAAGAAGAAAGTGAACTGGGAGAAACCCAGAGCAATTGGCTTGTGTCAACAAACTGAGCTCCTCTGGGACGAGCCCAGACATGCCTTGTGAAGTACAACATTTCCTCATACCTCTTTGATCCCGAGAGAAAGCACCACGTGCTGAGAAGGGCACTGAGGAGAGGGGAAAAAACGAGCCTCCAGACCCAGGCTGGCCAAGCACACAGGCCTGACCCCTGGGACTGTTGAAGGAGATTACAGAAAGGAAGATTAAAAACTCTAATATGTGAGCCCCACAAATCTGGCAGCTGCATCACATAATCCCCTTTCTGAAAATCTTAATACATTTTTGCTGGCCCATCCCCCCACCTCAGGAATGTTCTGAATCCCAGAAAATTATGTTTTGTTTTCATTTTGTAATCAAGAAAAAGAGCCTCTTTGTGTGCAAACAGTGGCTTTGTGATGATAAATTATATTCTGCTGTTCTTTAATGGCCAAATAAGTATATGCTGCTCTCTCCACAGTATTTACCAGGCAGCAGAAACGGATTTATGTGTAGAAAATTGCCAGACAGCAAAGTAATCCTGCACAGCAATATGCCCAACAGATGCAACATCAACCTTCCTCCTCGTGTTCTCTCTCAAATGACCCCATGAGATGCTGGCAATAGAGAACAGCCACAAGATATACTATATCTAGCTCAGGTTTCTGGTTCACTCGATTCCTCCCTCACACGCCTCGTGATAGTGACTTCAGCAGACGCCTTCTTGTTTACTCTCAAACCTCACTAACAGGCTTCCAAGGAAAGCTTCACATTTCTTTCTGCCTTCTCTCCCTCTCAGTTTGGAGCAGGAGTTAATTACTGAAGCAAATGCCAAACTAAAGAGCTTCACCCTCTTAACTCTTGAAATACCAGAGGCAGATTTTAAACAGAAAAGCAAACTGTGTTTAAAACAGCTCAAACAGTTGAGCTGCCCCCTCCCTGGCAGTGTTTAAGGCCAAATTGGATGAGGCTTTGATCAACCTGGTCTGGTGGAAGGTATCTCTGCCCGTGGCAGGGGGGTTGGAACGAGATAATCTTTAAGGTCCCTCCCAACCCAACCCAGTCTGTGATTCTTTGGATTGGATGAACAGTAAAACCTCTTTTACCTGACGCTCATGATGTTGCCTTCAGGATGTTTCTGCAAGTACGCCTTCACCACCCAGGCCGTGTGCTCTCGGTAGGTCATGACGCGGCTGAGGAACAAGGAGAGAAACATTTAGAAGGGGAGGAGAGGGAAGGACGCGGATCCCCCCGAGCCTGGGAAGGATGTGCCGTTACCATTCGCTCAGAGCCATCCTCCTGTCAAACACGCGGATGGAGCCGTCGCCCAGCCCGGCCACGATCAGCGAGCGGTGGGAGTCGCAGGAGAGGCTGGTCACGCAGCTGTCGGCGCCGGTGGGGATGTCCTGGGGAGAAAGCACACGAAGGCCAAGCTGAGACCACGATGGGTCTCTGCAAGCCTAGAGCCCCAACGAGAAGGCACTAGAGTCAAGGTGCTAAAGCCACCGGACCCCGTGTCCTGTCCCTTCCCCGTTCTGTACGTCAGTCCCAAACTGAACCGGAGTTTCCACCTCTCACGGGCACTGGGACACGGCCTCGGGGTGCAGCTTTCCTTCAGGCCCTCTGGACACGACCACAAACGAGGGGGTGGTGGCCCTGGGGACGCCAGACACTGCTGCTGCCACGTGTCTGAGCCACAAGTGCCACAGATGGACCCAGGGGAAGAATTCCAGCAAAACCAGCTTTTGCAAATCATTCGGCTTTACAAACCAAACCGAAGGCAAGGTCTGTTGTAGGAAGGAGGAGTTAATATAATCCTCTGCTAAGAATATCTAATTAGTTAAAACAAGTGGCCAGAGGAGTTATTTCTCCATAAACCACCTCTGTTGTGCACAAGTTGTAAATGCCACTGGAACGGCAGGAGGGACGGGATATATTTGGAGGAGAAGAGTCCTCTAAGACAAATATACCTGTAGAAAGCAAAACCTCATAATGGCATATATAAAACCACATAGGAACCCAAACGTACAGGTAATACTGCCCAGGCAAAAGAAGGTACAAAGCTGCACGGTATCAGCCCTTTTTGTGCATCGAATCAACACCCAAGTGAGTTCCAGCAAGTTATTCAAATGCCTCTTGTAAAATAAACTTATTTTTTTGTCTGTGCCAGACTAAAACCATATTGGGTGCCTGGAAAGGACAAAAGGACGTTACCAGAAGCAGCTCCCTTCACCCAGAATGGCTCCAGTGATGACGTCCATTTCTTTCAGTTTATTTTTGTTTTTTATTTTACTTTTTAAACACTTTGCTCCCTTCCTCACTAGGATCATCACCACACCTCTGCAGAGCCCCGGGGGCTGCTGCCAACGGGCCAAGCTAAGCAGACCCTGGCTGGGCTGTCCGAGCATGACCTTCCCCTTGCCCGTGCCCGTAGCCACGGGCAGCGGGCGGTGGCGAAGCGGCTCTGGGGCTCTTGAACAACGTCAGAGCGGGCACGTAAGCCCTGGCCAACACAACGAGCTGCCTGACTCCAGCACAGCACCCGAGAACCACTTACGCAGGATAAAGCGAGCCAGTGCCGTGCCACCTATCAGTCCCCGCGCCAGGACACGTGACAAGCAGATCCAGGTTATCTCATTAGAAGCCAGACACTGGGTGTATTAAAAAAAAATGACAGGGAAAAAGAAAGCTGGAGCTTGCAAGGACAGCTGGGAACACAGTGTGTGCTTGCACTCTAACGCTGCTAATTCCCTGCTTTTTACTCGCTATGAGCAAAAGAATTGCTTGGAAAATGGCTGCACCTGCTATAAGGACAAACATTTTCAATTAAAACAGGTAAAAAAAAAAAAGCTAAGCAGCACTGGAAAGGTAGGACAGCAATCAGGAGGCACGTTAGAAAGGCACTAGCTAATTTCCCACTTCAATCCTGTTTTTGCTCTGTGCACATCGAGCTCTCCCAGCTCTAGAGGCACCAGCCTCCGGGGCTGTTCTCAGCAGCTCTTCTAACGGCCTCAGCCCAGCGCCTGCCTTTGAAGCAGGAACAATCAGCAGAGGTGAAAATGAAGCACTTGCTCCTTCAGCCGCATCCCAAGCGCTCGCGGAGGCACCCGTCCACAGATACTTTCAGCGTAATCATTAATCATCATAATTTAAAAGATTTTCACCTCCTGAATTTTACTGTTCCCTAATTTACATAGAAAAAAATAATACGTGAAAGTAATTAAGATTAACATAGGCTTAATTATCCTGCAATGCAGGGTCAAAGTGCCGCAATTAATGTTCATCCAAGGGTAATTAATTTCTAGAAGCTTTGAAAACTAGCCTTCCTTTTTTCTCCAGCATGGTGACGCCGTTCTCAGAGACCAGCTGCTTCTTTTTATAATTCCTGAGAAACTTTTATGTGATGACAATTAACACCAACGCTTGCGGCACCTTTTCCCCGTTACACCACGCAGAAAGTTACGTACGACCGAAACGCTGCTTTTGTGCTGCCTCATTTCCGAGGTGAGACGGGAACACCCCGGGGTGCCCAGGGCGCGGGTCTGCGTGCGGCCCAGAGAAGCAGAGACGGCAGCAGTGAGTCCCAACGCTCTGCCACCGACCCACCCCACCACTAAATCTCCTCAAGAACTTTGACGCTATTTCAATCACGTGCTAATAGGAAACCCCACCTGCACCCGGGTGCCTCTGGGCTTCACAGCCTCACTCATCTCAACCACTGCTGCCACCGCCCACAGCAGCAGCAGCTTCCAGGAAGGACCTGGCACGCTCAGTACGTGTGTATTTTCATTTATCTTGTAACACAGCTCTGAGGCAGGCAGACAGAAGCCCCAGAACCTGCCATCTCTTCACAGACGAGTCTCAGATGCTTTAGCTGTGCACGGGGTAACTCGCTGCACGGGACATCTGGGAGGGAAAAGGTGAACGGGACAAACGTGCAGACGTTACCTGGACTTTCATTTCCCGATCCGTGTCCCAGATCCGGATTATCCTCACGTCTCCCGATGTCATCAAGAGCCCGGTTTCTTGTTCCCAGTCGACCACCATTCCTGCTCCTAAGACAAAACACAGGCAGGGCGTGCAAATAAATCCCTGCATCAGCACCGGCAGAGCTGCACTAATTAGAACACCAGCTTTTATGACCTCATGCGACAGAAACTGTCATTATTAGAGGAAATTTAAAATTACACACACACATCCATACGTCCTCCAAATGGGATCACATCAGCTGGTCCTGGATTTGAGTCCCAAGCGTGTCTTTGAGCCCTTGCCTAGCTGAAGTGCTTAGGAAAGGCGAGGTGGAGATGGTCCCTGCAGGCAGGTCAATACAAGCTGCTGGGGACTTCCAAGGGAGTCCTAATAAATTATCCACCACTTCATGAGAACACCGGATTAAACGATTATTGAAGTGGACTAAAGTGGTGACATCTCACACATCTCACCTGAGAGCCCCTGGGTTACCATGACTCCTCATTCTAATCGAAACACGTGGTTAAGGGGAGATTGTTTCTAAACAAGGAGTAGCAAAGCCATTGCTGTAAGCTACTCAATTAAACAGCTTGGTAGGAGTAAAAATCAATTTGCTACAAGATAAGGAGGGGAACATTCTGCAATTACACTAGCTACTATACATTTATGCGAGCTTTTGCTCCTCGTCTTGGAGGGCAGCAGCTGATTGCCAGGTGAAGTTTAGAAACACATCCCATCCACAGTGTAAGAGAATTCCAAGGGATTTTCTATCCCCCACACACCTGCCATGGGCACCTGCTCACAGACAGGCTGGCAGACTGCGTGAACCCATGAACTGTGCCGGTACAGCGATTTCCAGGGAAGAGTAAGTGTGTGTCACCTCCTTTCCCAGCTGGGGGAAGAAGATGTCCAAAAGCCATCGAGCGAGCTGGCTCTCCTAAGCACAGAGCACACAAGTATCAGAAAAAAAAACAGATAGTGGGACTTGGGAAAGAGCTGGCAATGAAAGCCCTGATTCGGCGGGGGAAATCTCCGAGGAACAACTCGTGTGCGTTTAATTAGAAGGATTCTTTGTACCTGTGTGCCGCCTCCACAGCACGGAAACGTTTTGCTTAATGCAGAGAGCTGTACACCAATTATCTTCTGCTTTTTATGCTGCAAAGGCTGACCAACCCCAAATCTACAGGTTTTCCAGGGAGACTCTTATTCATATATTGACACCACAAACAAAAAACCCCCAGGAGCGCGACACGAGGGAACCAGAGCAGGACTCCACTTCTTGTGTTTGTTTTCACCTCCTGGGCAGAGCTCTCCCCTCAGCGGAGGCAGGAGCAGCACCCTGGCCTTGCAGAGCAGTGCTCACCCTCTCCGCCGTGCCAAACTGAGCCTCTGGTGCTGAGAAGTATTTTACAACCACGTGCAAGCCCGAGGCAGAAAGCACTCCGCAATGCATGAGACTGCGGGCTCCTGCTCAGAGCCGTTCACCGCTGCCTGCCGCAGGATTCCTGTGTTTCCACTCCACAACCTGCTCGTCCATGTGAATTTCTCTCCATTTACTGTTAGGAATTAGCCCCAGCAGGGTAATTAAACCTACCCCAACATGTTCTTTGTCACCTAATGGCTGTAAGTACTTTCTACCAGAGCAAACACCTTTACAGGGCACAAAGGAAACAACAGAGGCTGCCTATAAACACCGAGTTTTCTTCAAAGGTGATGAAACACCCTCGTTTCGCACAGATCCAGATAAAACACTTCGCCCATCTCCCCTCCCTGATCTTGCTGCGCAGATTACTGACGTTTACTGACAGTCCGTCATCTCCCCGCGGAAATTGGGGACTCTCAGCTAAGCTCAGAGCTTGTACCTTTATCTTGCGAGTCAAATTGATCGCTACTTCAGCTCGCCTGGCAGCTCGGAGGGCTGCGAGAGACCCGAGGCAAACAAGCAGGCGGTGATTTAGATGATAAACATCGCTGAAGTGTTTCCATTTGTCATCTTGTTTATGGCCCATGTGACAGGATAAACGTGGCAGGCTGAGGCAGCCATCGCCATTACCCCCGCTGATGGAGCTAAGCAGGCGATGGGCTCTTCGGCAGTTTTAAAGCTCCCAATTTTCCAGTTACGTTCCCAGTTTGAAGACAATGTTTTCCTTCAGTCTGATCAGTAGCAAGAGACCCAGCCTGCTGCGGTCCCGGGTGTCCTTTCTTGGGGGGGACAGAGATGGTGAATCCAGAGTGATGACCAGCGGTTTTGGTGCTTGTCTTGGTGTATCTGTCGGGGATTTAAGCGCTGAGGATACCCAGCGATGCCACCCCGGTGCCTAGGGAAAGGCTCACCGAGGGAAGATGCTCCAGAGGGGTTCCACTTTATGGTAAATGGTACCGAGATCTCCCACGAGAGACAACCAGATAGAGAGGAGAAGGGTTCACCCCGGACCAGGGGTTGACAGAGAGCCCATGGGTGGAGAGAGAGGAGGGGGATGATGTTGGTGCATGGTGCGGCTTGTGGTCTTCCTCCTGCCTTCCTTATACAGCTTAGATGGTCCATGTCAGTGAGAACCTCTGCTCCCTGCCAGAGGCAAGTGCAGCACTTCCATCACTCCAGAACAAGGGATCTCCCCTTTCTTTGTCAGCCTTCTTACTCTCTGAAGACAACACGAAACATTGTTTTTGCTGCTCCTGATGCCCAGAAGCGCTCGCGGGCGGGCTGGGCAGCCCCCGAGCGCACCACCAGCACCCTGTACCACCCAACGCAGGCACCAGAAGGAGCAGAAGAGCTGCATAAAAGCCGCAGCCGAGGAGAACTCCTGGCACCCTCCTGCTAGGAGATGGGGCGGCTCCATCTGCAGCGCGGGGTCCTGGTTGCAGACATCGCGCCCGTGCCGAGCACCAGCCCCAGGCCGGGGGGTCTGCGCCCGCTGCAGCCCCGGCGATGCCCTGACACGGAGGTGGGTGAAGAAAAGGGGGAAAGGGGACCCCAGGAAATGCTAAACCAGAATTCAAATGTGTCTGGAAAGAGGAAAAGCCTTTGTATGGAAATTTAAGTCGTTCACAAGCGTGTACCGGGGAAGGAAGGCTCCCTCGGACTGGGAAATGTTAAATTCAAAGATGACACAGTACGGAGTGAGACATAAATAGCTGAACTATTTCTATCTACGAGCAAACATTTTCATGGTGCAAATGATACAGTACTGGCTCATGTTTATATGTTAAACTCCTAGTATTTTGGGATGAGAAGCAAACACGGGACTTAATACTAATTATAATTTCCTTTTTAATTAACAGAGGTCCTTCTCCAGGATGTTACAACCCAGGCTGCAGTTCACCTGCTGTGTTCTGGCTCGCAGTTTTGGCACGTAAGGTGCTTCTCAGGCTCGTTCTGGCAAAAACATAAGGTACTCTGCAAGCCCAGGCAGCCTCAGCTCCTCGCCCGAGCCACATTTTGTGTTACCTGCCACCCTACTTCCAAGTCCCCAATGGGGGCAATGCTGTGACACCGGTGCAACCCTCTGACAAAGGCCAGCGGTGACACCCTGGTACTCTGAGAAGCTGCTGAACTGCAGAAACAGGCATCCCAACACCACACTCCCTTTAAGGCATCATTAGTTAAGGTTGCAATTTTCCCATAAGGAATGTTACGTTCTCAGATAACGAGCAACAAGTCTTCACAGCTCAGGAAAAGACATTTTTAAAGGTTTTCCTTTTTTTTTTTGTTTTTTGTTTGTTTGTTTTTGTTGAGCCTTTTAACACCAGTACTTGCAGTTCTGTATGATGCGAGTTTCTCTACAACACAACACATACCAAGAGCCGTTCTTGAAGCTGTAACTTTCTCAGGATTCTGTAAATCCCTCAGGATTCCCCCTGAGCAACAGATACTTGTCTGGATGGGATAGTTCCTCGTATAAATTTCAATAAATAACACCGGTGTTGAAAGCAGCTGCATTCCAAGTGTCTGCACTTATTTTTAACGTCACTGGAACGTGGCCAACCTGTACCTGGCGTTCCAATGAAAGCAGGAATACCTGCACAAAACACAATATAAAAGCACCTCGGATTCTGACTGATGATTTTTTAATCACAGGCCCTCCTGGCTCAGCAGTGAGGCGCACGACCGTTTCCATTCCCAGGAAGCAGTGGGAGGGTTGTATGACCTCACTCATCCCTAATTTCTACAACACCCTTTCAAAAAGTGTCACTCTTATACCAAGGACTATCCACAGCAAGGGAGAAGAGTAGCTGTGATGCTGGGAATCCAATTAAAAGAACACAAACCCCTGGAGCTGCAATTTCTCCAATTATTTCATTGCCATTAAAAAATCTGACCAGAAATAAGGTGCTTCTCCCAAACTTTTTATTCATAAAGGACAAGATACCTACCCCTGGGAGACGTGGGAAGACTCTCTCTACTTTTCTCTCTCCCTCTTGTTCTCCAGTATAAGCTGTTTGAGTCTGATCGTTTGCCCAGCTCCCTGTGAGGCGAGAGCCTTCCCTCTGCCCGGGCTGCCCCGCGCAGCCCGAGAGCCCCCCAGCTCCCCACGAAACTTCCCTTCCCGTCAGCTGCTGACCTGTATTTCTGAGAACGCCCCGGGCTGCCTCTCCGCCCGCTCCCCACCGGATCGGGGGCTGCCTGCCCCCACAGCCAGCAGTCCTCGGAGCAGAGCCTCCAGAGGGGAAGGGCCTGGTTTTCTGCAGAGCAGATATTTGATGTCTTTCCCTCTGTTTCAGAAGCCCCACGAGAGCACGAAGGGAGCAGCAAGCTGGCAAGTACGTGCCTATTTTTTCTTCCTTGGCATCAGCACAACTTTTCTCAAGGTAAGACATTATGGCTGTTTACATCTCAGCACCAACAGCCCCCCGAGGCAGCGATGGGTTGAGGTGGGCACGGGTCAGATGAATGTTCTCTCGTTAACGCTGTCTCCTTCTCCGTACCGCACGGCCCGTTACGCCGACGGGAGGTGACGCAGCGGCGTGCTGAGATACCCCGGGGAGCCCCGACGGAGCAGCCTGGGCAGGGGGTCACACTAACGCACCTCCAGACTCCTGCCAGCTCCGCTGCCTTCACGACGGCTGAGGACTTTGTGCTCACACCAACCTCAGGGATTCCCAGGCTGACTTGCACAGAGGCCTGACACGACCTGGACCATTAAGCCATTGCTCTTTCTCTAATTTACCACTGACCTGCAACCCAGCAGCACCCAGTGACTCCTGCCTCCACCCAGCACCCAGCGATGCGAGATGCAGAGGCAGTCCCCTGTCTTCCCTACGGTAAAAATTCCTCACAGAAGCCCAGGCAATGAGAACAGATCTACTGTGCTTCAGTGACAAAACTAGGATATTTTACCTAAATATTGCTGATGTATTTTTCTGTCAACCAAAGAGCTGATGTCACACATTTTTAGGACTCCTTCAGCGGGACAGAATGAATCCTTCTGCTGCATTTTTCACTAAGGAACACCTGGCCATAAGATGCTGGTGAATGCTTTTTATTGATCTGCAGTTATTTGTGTGCTTGGGACGGAGCGCGATCGCTGGGCAGCAGCAGCATCGATCCAGCAAGGGAGCGGCCGGCGTTTCCTTGAACTGTTGGGAACTGAGCAGGGAACTCCCTGCAGCAAGTCCTGCTCATTTGAGCCTTTCCATTTGCCAGGGGATTTTCGAGTGAAGCGCCGAGCCAGGCAGCTGACAGCAGCACAGCAGCTCTGCTGATCCCAGGGCTCTGGCTCTGAACAGTCAGAGAGGGCTTCGCGACGTCCTCGAGCTAAAGAGCTCTGAATCACACACCGCCGCAATCATCGTCGGCCTATTAATCATTACAGACACATTCAGCACTTATCAGTCAGCCGATATTAATAATTGATGAATAACCCAAGATGACTACGTCAACGTTAACATCCACGGACGTGCAGCACACGGAGCTGCCCTGACACATCAGCCATCTGCTGCCCCCGCAGCCCTCGGCGGCAGAGGAGGGGGCCAGGCTCCAGAGCACGCACACACTGCACAGCCCTGGCTTCGACAGCTGGAAGCTGGGGAGTTCATTTACCTTCCTTCCACGCGAAAGAACAGAATTTGTAACATTTATTAGGCATATCCTTGCCAGAAGTCCGCTATCCTGAGCCTCCTGGGAAAGATTCATCAGCTTCCCCTTTCCACATGATGTTTACAGCAAAAGTGTATTACAAATAAACCCCAGTAAAATCCACGTTAGCTTGTTCACGTTGGAACCTCTCATTCATACCCCTTCGTCCAGGGATGCTTTGATGTCTTCCTGGAAAGAGAGGCTTGTGCATCCCACCCAAACCTCTGCTCACCACCGAAAGCTCGAGGAACACGAGGTGACAATGCCCTTCTCCCAGACACCCTCACAGACACCCTCCCTGCGTTCCTCACGGCTGCCACGGACACAGACACGAGGCAGGAACGGGAGAGGAAGAAGCAGCAAAGCTTTCCAGGAACCACGAGGACACAGCAGCCATTCACACAATGCCAAAACCACCAACCAACCAACCCGAAGGCAGACGAGGAGGTCCTTCCCACCCCAGCTCATCGTAGGTAACAGGAAAGAAAGCACTCACCTCCCTGCTTACTTCTGTCAAGATAGATTGAAACCCTTCGGGCCAGACCTGTGAGAAGACAGGGATTAAGGGGTTGATGCTAAGGGTAAGGCGGTCAGCCAGAGCAAAAATAAATCTTAAAAAAAAAGGATTAGAAAAAGCAACTCAGATTAAAGGCAAGAACATAGAAGACAAGCAGAAGCACGGAGAGCAGCACTAGCTCAATCACAGCGTTCCCTGGGAAGCCATCAACGGTGGCACGTCGGGTGTGCAGTGAGCATTCTGGCTGGCTGACAACTGCACAGATTTGACATTTCTTCCTGAACGAGGAGACCATCCTTTGCACGATCTGGTCCCTGTTCTGAAGGAAAATGCACCAGGAAGCGACAGACGGAAATCCAAACAACTCAAGCACAGAACACGAGGCTTCTGCCGTGGAGGGTGTGGGCTCCCCGCAGCGAGTGCCACCGTCCCGGGGGCTCCTCTGCCCCGTCACTCGGGACGGCTGACCAGCACGGAGAGAGCGCAAACCACTGATGGGGGCTCCATTTACACAACCCTTACGTCAGCCACAGCCACAGCCCAGTTTCTAGGCGTTAGGCAACATGAGAGCACAGCAGCCAACAGGGAGATGAGAGGCACCTTGGGACAACCCCGGAAAATCTTGCACAGGGAGCTCCAGGTGTTCAGGAAGAGACTGGGCTGAGCCCTTCGGTCCTCCCCTGGCACCTCTTTAGAAGTGATGTACTGGTTCTCTTGGCTGAACTGGAGAAGGGCAAACAAGGGAGGCGTCTGCGAGAGCACACGAGGAGCTGGGGAGGGAACAGCTGAGCAGACGGCGTCCGGTCACGATGAGGGAGCTGGTTCCACTTCTGTATTCTTCCAAATCCCAGCACGGCGCTGCTTTAAAGGGCAAAGCCATTCCGACCGGGGGATCGGGGCTCGTTTCCCTTGGTCACAAAGAAGCGACACAGAAGATGGCAGTTTTGTTCAGAAGCACGAGCACGGCGACTTGTCCTACGAGCCAGCCCGACCCGGCCGGCCCCACAGTGCCAGCTCAGAGCGGCTCCCAGCCGAGCTCCCGCGCAGACACCGGGCGGTGGGGGTCTGTGCTGCCCTGCAGGCTCACGCCGCTCACGCAACCCGCAGCCTTCAAACACCCTTTCTACAGAAATTGCCAGAAGTCCCAAGGCAAATCTTGTACAGAAAGAAGAGGGTGCCCACACAGTAGTTTGCCAGTGTTTAAATGAAGACTCACTTACCCCAAGTCTCAAGTCAACTATTAAGTGCAATGAACTGGGGCCAAGTTTAACACACTAACTGGGCTGTACCAGCTCACTTCTCCTCCCCTGGGCTGAGCACCACAAACAAGTCCTTCACAGAGTGTCAAAGTTTACCTTCTGTCCTCACCCTGGTCTGCTCCCCCCTCTCGGGCAGCCCCTGAGCACATTATTGCTGACCTCCCATCGCCTGGACAACCCAGGGATGCTTTTCAAGCTTCCGAATAATGTATTTAGGTATTACATATTCCTCTCTCCTTTTATAAGTGGGAAAACAGCCTAGAAAAGTCAATATTCTGGGTGCTATCAAGAAAACTATTAAATTCAGAGATGAGTATGACACAGGGGAAGAGGGTGGGAGAGAAGGAAATCAATAGTAGGAGCAAACAAACTCCAGTAAAACTCCTGAGCTCTGCAGCTTCAAAGATGCATCTTCAGTTTTATGAGCCAGTGCTGGACCACAACTATCATCTTGGCAGCAAAATATAACCCTTCAAGAGAGTCTCATTTTCCAAGGGGACTCGATCCATACAGCTCTTTTGAAGTGACTACATTTATTTCTCTCTCCACAAAAAAATCTGTCCTTTTCTTCCAAGCCCAATTCTATTGCTCCAAAGGTGAAAGGCAAAGGAATCAGGATCCAGATTTCCTACGAGTATGCAGGAAAGAAAAGGGGGGGAAAAACCATCTTAAAGAGAACAGACTTTAAAGTTCCAACGCTCCTGTTTTGGCCAGTGTAATGGTTGAACTTTTATAGGTACATCAGCTCTTGCCTCAGCTCTTCACCTACTTTGCAACGTCAAACAAAGGCAGGAAAATGGAATTTAGCCCGACGTTCAGTCGATGGTTGTGAGCATCCTCCCTGAGCACGGGATGATCAGAGCAGGCTGGGCGAGCTCCCAGTTGTTTGGGTGAGTCCATTACCAGCACCAGGGAAGCGAGATCCCGAATCCAGGGATGGTGAACATTAACCAGCATCCCTCAGGAAAGCTGGTGTTGACAAGAAAGAAATACAGACCAACTGCCTGACACTCCAAAGGGCAACTGGAGATGACTGCTGGACACTGTCCTCTCCGCCTGCGGAGACCCAGGCCTCCACCACTCAGTGCACTACCAGTGTTTTCCTCCTGACATCTCTGCAAAGAGCAGGTTTTGACCACGGCAATTTTCACAGCATGCTGCAAGCTTCCAGCAGCTGATAATCACTTTTGTGCACATAGCAAAGCAAGGCACAGAGTCTAAAGTTACCTCAAACGCAGTTCCTCTGTCCTAAAACACCGGCGATGACCCAGGAGGTGTTAAGGAAAACAACAGGTACGAGCTCAACAAGGCAGCACTAGTGAAATCCAATGAATAGCTAAAAGAGCCGTGTCAGACTCCCGGGATGAACCACATCAGCTCAGAAATGAGAACTGTCAGATTTTAAGGTCAGGATGAATGATGATGGTCATCTCATCTGACCTCCTGCCTAGCACAAGCCAGGGAGCCTCACCCAGCAATCCCTGCATCAATCCCACGAGTGCTGATTGAACTACCGCACAGCCAGAAAAACTTGTAGCCTTGATTAAAAATACTCAAGCGACAGAGAATCACCATTAGAGCATTAGTTCATTACCAGGTCTCGGAAGGACGGAACGTCCACCTCCTTTAATGCCGTAAAACAGACTTCAGGGTTACCCAAACTGGTCTTCTGGTTTCTCCCTGTGTATGGCTGGATGCCAGTGCTCCTTTTCACAGCTTTTTCTATCCAACTTTTCTAACATTCAAGGCAGGTCAGTGTCTAACTGTGCTGTCCTTCTGCACGGGTTGGATTTAGATTGCATATTCTCTTGCCACCTCCTGACCCACAATAAACACCAAAGAATAATTGCCAAAATTTGAGCTCAGGCTAAAGGAGGTCACAGGTGCAGCATGCAAAGCTGTGCCAAGGCTGAGCAGCCCCCCAGAAGGAAAGAGGCGATACGTGAGCTGCTACCCCACCCAAAGGGAAGAGTAACCTGTCGTGACAAGCACGGAGCAGGGCAGTGCCCAGTTCCACCGTTGTTCTACAGTTCTCTCCTTAAGAACACAGTTCAGAGGAACACTTGGGCAAGACAGCCTCTGTGAGGCTTGTAAAGGACAAGGACTTTGTACCCTTCTGCTCCCCAGCAAGAGGCTGCTCTGGTTGTTCTTCAGCGTGGGTGTGAGGTTGGTGTGTTGGGCTTTCGGTTTTTTTTGGCTTGTTTTGTGAAAACTGGAGAAGTACCTCTTCCCTGAGGCCTGGCAAAAGGCCATTCCAGAAGGCAGAGACTGTTGAACAAGGATGTTACCGATGGTTGAAGTTGAGAAACCCGTTTTACTCTCCCCGTCAAAGATTAGCTTTACCCCCTCCCTGCAAGAAAACTTAGCGGGGACCCACCTCGTGTAGTTGGCAGCATGTCTGACAGCCCCTGCCAAGCAGTTACCATCTCTGGGTTCTTCTCCAGGTCTGCAAAGTTCTTCCATACTCTGATGGCACCATCATCTTGGGGAGCACAGGAAAAGAGAACACAATGCAACGTCACTGCTGATGCAACACCCGTCATTACTTGTGCACAACAAAGGAAGAAGAGAAGCAGAACTGTAGTCATACAAACCCCAAAACTGAGAGCGTCGCTTGAACTTAATCCTTTTTATTAGAATTGTTTTTCCTCTCTAATCTTACATCCATGAAACCTAAAGCATTGTTCTGCTGGGAACTGTTCTGGAAGAGTTTTTCTCCTTCCCTCGAATAACACCTGACATTAGATGTCGCTCCATTTCTTCGACCCATTCATTTTCTCTAGGATTCATCTCTGTCCTCCTTGCTATTGGTGCTGAGAGCCACAAAAGTACCCTACTAAATACAAAATACAACCCCACAGAAGAAGATGAATCAAAGCCCAGCCCATCAGCAGCAAATCTTTCAAGAACATAGTGTATTTTTTCAATTTGTTCCCCATCTATGAAACTTTTGTGCTAAGAATCAATAAATTGAAAGGAAACGTCCTAAAGGCCCTCTCAGCCCCTCTCCCACCTCTCTTAATTACACCCAACCTGTACATGTCAGCATGAAGTTTGAAAAGCTGTTGAAAACACTCAGACTGACAGGTTTAGAATGGCTCCTTGGGAGAGAAGCAGATCTTACTCACAGCTCCACAGACCAATGAATGGGAGAGAGCTCTTCATGCTACCTTACGTGAGGCAACAGGGCGTTGTGGAGAACTGTTGCCCCTGGGTGAGATGCATGGACTAGAGAGAAGCTCAGAACTATGTGAGAAGTTTAGTGCTTCCTGCTCTAGACTTCAAACAGCACAAGTAAGAGAATTTGATTTCTTCCACTTTGTTTGCAGCACTGTTTCCTTCTCAGCTCTGAAGAGAGAGCTAAAATCACACCGCTGAGGTATGGTACAGGAGGAGGTTACCATGAACTCGCAATGATAGGCAAAGACTCAGAACGATGTAACAAAGCTGTGACTGGAAATAGTTTCAGCAAGTGTTTGATTCGTTAGTCATTTGAAAACCTTTGCAGCACGCACTGAAGCAGCTAAGATATTTCAGTACTGCCAGGAACAACTTTTGGGTTTGATCCTGGAAACGCCACCTCAGCTGAGGCCAGGTGGGCAAGCCCCAGGGGAGGGGGAGCTCAGGCTGGGCCACATGCACAGAGGGGAGGGCAAGAGGACCAGAACAGCTCACACGGGCTTGAATTCTGTAAAAGCCCCCCCAGTCCTGCCCTCATCTGTGGGAAATGATGTTATTTACCTGTAGCAGTCAGCAGCAAGGAGCAGTCCTGTCCGTTCAGGTACTCCATTGCTGTGATCCTGGTGTAGCGAGGGTTCCCGTTGTGGAAATAGTCCAACTTTTCCCCTTTCTCCCAGTCCCAAAAACTGGGGGAGGAAAAAAACAAACCCAGGTCAGTTCTTGGTTCTCTGTGCAAGCTATAACAGCGATCTACTCCTTACAGCGAAACTAGAAATTATGCACATTCAACACCAATTCAATTTGGTTTTCTCCTTTGGTATTCAGCATCATTTTATTAATACTGTACGTCAACCTTCTGCAAAAGAAATAGGATAAAAGCCACCCCCCCGCGCTCTCCGACGTGCCGCTCCGGACCCGCGCGCGGCGGCAGGGCAGCGAGCGCGTCAGAGCCCCGCAGAAGCTCCTACCAGATGCTGTCTTTGTCGGCCACGGCGATGCAGGGCGTGAACGGGTGGAACTTCACCACGGAGGGGACGCCCGGGTTCCTGTTGAGGAAGATCTGATCATCCAGCCGGGAAATACCTGCGGGGGGAAGGAGGCAGCCGCGGCTCAGTGCCTGCGAACCCCCCGCCCGAGGGACCCCCCAGCTCCCCAGCGCCATTGTCACCCCTCTGCTCCTCCTGCCCCCAACACTTCCCTCCTTCAAGAACCTCCTCAGGTCCCAGTTATGTGACAGCCCCGACTCCTCCACGCTCATTGTCTCACATTTAAAGTACAAACTAAAAATCGCGGTGACAAATCAGAGGGTTTGACAAATCCCTTACTTTGGTAACCAAAGAGAACACGGCAAGGAAGCAAAACCAAGCCCAGAGAAAGACCAGTTTGTGTTGACAGAAAAATCAACATTATTTTTTTCAAAATAAAAAACAACAAAACCTTTTTTTCCAACTTAAAATACACTATTTCATTTTAGCTTGTGGATTATTTATGGGAGCTTCCATTTCAGGTCTTTCAAATTTTAGGTTAATTTGCAAATGAAAAATATATTTTCCATGGAGACATGAAAGTGACAGCTAAAGACCTTTCCCACCTTTTCTTTAGAAGAGTTTGCTGTTCACAAACAGTTTTGGCACCCCTGACACTGCAATTTTTTGGCACGGTATGAATTCATCACACAGAACTGTAAGCCCAGGAGACATTTACTCAGTTCTAGTTTGTTTTAGAATGCATCCATTTAATCTAATTTTCATTAAAAGATTGCAAGTCTATTTTAATTCTTTTTAATATTTCACATTTTCTTTTTTTTTTTTTTAATGAATCCTGGCATTTTAGTCGCTCAGGTCAAGCAACCAAATACGAACACTGTCTAGGAAAAGATTTAACTTCCTCGGGCAAGTATGAAAAATCTTATTTGTATTCAACAAGATCTCCCAAGCCATCTCCCGGGCTCCAGCTCCATTTCTTTATTACTCTGGTTTATGATATCCTGCAGTTTCACGACATTAAGCTACCCATTGTACTGACTCGAGCCCAGCAAACCTCCAGACAACGCGGGACACGCAGGAGGCTGAGCCTTGGGCAGTTCTTCATTCAGCAAATTATTATTGCCAGCTCCTGGGCGAGCATCCTGGGAGGGGACGAGCCCTCCGCGCCCGGGGACACCGCGAGAAGAGCTCCCCCAAACGCCGCTCCCCAGGCTCTGCCGGTCAAGGCACACGAGCAGGGATAATTTAAGCACGCAAATTCCTGAGGAAACTTCATTGGGTTCCACTATATTTGAATAAATTCCTGTGCTAAAAGAGTTCCTGCTCAACTGCTGCCTTGTAGAGGCATAAAGGGTCGTAAATAAAAGCAATATCAGCTCTCAGAGTACACGCTAATGGAACGTGAACCTGAGGCACGTTAGAGGGGAGCGTGTGAGCAGCACACATAAAGCCATACACACAAATATTAAACATATAATGGGCTGGAAGGAGCGAGCGATCACTTAGAGCTCAGCAGAGCGGGGAAGGCGAAAGGCATCGCTGCCACGGGCACCGCCAGCAGCTCGGCAGGGCTCCGCTCCTCGCCCAACGCGGCGCTGCAGTGAGGTGGTCCAAGGGGAAGGCAGACTTGTGGCATTTTAAATGGTCCTTCCCCTGATCTGCCAAACAAAACCAGCAGCTGAGAACGGAGAGGGAGCGACTATCAGCGAAACACCCTCCGGCAGCACACGGGAGAGACAACAGGCACCTCTCCAGGCTGGGGGTCACCATCAACGGGGGTTTTACAGTGCCGGGTCCCCACTAAGTGCTCGGAGCTCGAGGGAGCTGCCGGCAGCGTGGGCAAGAGGGAGAGCACTCACCCTTCTGGATGATCTTCTGGGCTTGCTTCCTGACGCGAGCGTTGCGCAGGAACCGCCACTCTCTCTCCTTGCGGATCTGGCTCTCCAAGTCGTGCTCTTCCGGGATCTTTCAGGATATCAACATATTCACAACACAGAACAACAGTAACCATCAAAACTCCACAAATTGCCATTGCAACACACACTCACACGCACGCACGTCAGACCGAGCCATCAATTCTTTAGGGTCTCCAGCTTCAGGCAGTAAATGGAGGCGCTCATGGGACCTTATGCTATTAAATACTTGAGCATCTTTCTGATCACAATCTTCCCCATCACCTGTAATCTCTTCCCCTTTCCTTTTGCTATCCTATATTTTGTCTTTAAATCACAGGCATTTCTCCAGAGCGAATGACACGGGTTTTCTGGAGAGCCACACGCGATGGGCTGGTCAGGCACCTCTTCCCACCGCACACCCGGTCACCTCCCTTCTCCTAAACAACCCAAGTCCAATTTCAGTGCAATACAAATTATGCTGCTTAACACTTTTCAGCTGAAAAGCATCACGTAGCAATCCTGAGATTAAAGCGAGAACCCAGCTTTGATACAGACAGAAAGCTCAGAACACATTAAAATCCTTCTTTCATGGCTAACAGATGACTGCAGGCCAAAAAAGGCATTACTTTATCTTCAAATCCCTGAGGTGCTCAAATTACCAACATCACATTTACTAGCAACAGCAACTGTTCCACGTTCCCATACCAGGATTGGCTACAAGAAAATGATGCCCCTGTGTCGTCTTGGTTTGATTACACACAAGCTTCCACCTGAAATTGGAGAGAGGCCCTGGAGCAGTACGCAGCCGCCCTGAGCTATTTTGTTCTATTTATTCCCACCCCAGAGCTCCAGGCTTCAGCACAGCACCATGGCTGTCCTGCAACGTCTGTCCTCTAGCCAGACCTTCTGTACCAGCGCTTCCTGCCACGGACCTGAGGAGTCAAGGTGCTGCTCCTGGCAGGGACCACGGGTATTCACAGACCAGGATCAAAAGGAAAGAACTCACATGATCCCATCCCCAAAACCACCACAGGAGTCACATATGATGTGTCTTTTATTTAATGCTCAACAGATCATCCAAGGCTAGTGCCACCCCTCCTCCAGGAACACCCTTGGATCGATGAAGGAGCTGAGCTACAGGGCTCCAACCCGGCTGCTTCTGATGAAGGAAGCAATGGCTGTTCCAGAAGGAGTAACTCTTGGGGAAGGGAGACACAAAACACACAGTCCTTTTGCTCCTTCCCCATTCCCCACCAACACACCCCTTTTTTCCTGAATAAGAAAGCACTTAAATCGTCTGTCACTATTACATATAGTCTTCGAAATGCGCTGTACCTTGGAAAACAACTGTTACTGAGCTGAATTTCTGCTTCTTTAAAATAAATAAAAAATAAGAAACCCACCCTCCACCTTTCCTCCTGGCAAAAAAAAAAAAAAAGCACTACTATTTCAATTTTTCAAGAATACAACATGTATTAGAAAGGCCATGACAAATGACCAATAACGTAAAGCAATAAACAAACCCAAGATAAAATACATCAAAGGAGATTTGAGAGCGGGGAGATTACACCTGCACCGTAATGAAAATCCAGCTTCTCTGGGAATAAATTAAAGCCAGACCTGAAAGGCCAGGGGAAGGGAAGGAGCAGCACAGTAAATCCTCCTACAGGCACCCAGCGGCTTTCACAGTTTAGGACTAAGAACTATGCAGTTAAGCTGCTGAGCAAAGCGCTCTTCATTCTAGCAGATAAAGAATATCAGGTTAAAGGAGTTGCCAGGCTTTTCAGGTGGGAACAAACTTAACTCTTCCAAGGAGGCTGACCAGGCAGCTGTTTCTATCATCTGATATCAACAATAAAGATTCCTCCTATCACGAGATCTCCCAGGGTATGGTCCCTAGATTTGGTGGCAGAAGTGGCCTTTCCAATCAAACCCCCGCTTGCCTGGTGTGTCCTGCACACCACCTGCAAGAGCAGGAGCAGATGGCAAAAGGGACCGAGCAACAAACCAAGGCACAGGTATGGCCAGCGCTGCCGATAGCTTGTCACCGATGGGATGACAGATCTCTGGGGAAGTTCTGGCAGGCTGGCATGTGAGAAACCTCCGATACTGCTTGTTCTGTTGAAACCGTGTATATTGATTGCTTTAGAGACAATAAACCACCACATCCACCCATCAAAGGTCCAACCCCTAACAACCCAAAGCCCCCACACACCCAAGATCCTTTCAGAAATGCAAGTGAGGACTCGCACGATGAACGCAGCAAGAGCGCAAAGATTTCACTGTAAAAAGAGCACAACTCCTCTTCCCCAACAATGCCAAGGCATTTATTTTTGAAAACGCACGTACAGAAGCTCTTAAAACTGTGTGCAACAACGTGTGGCACCGCTGACCCATCAGGACACCCCGGAGATGCAGTGTGCAGGCCAAGCTCTCGATGGGAGCGTGTTCGTGGAGCGCGGGCTGCTGCCGTGCGCTTCCCCGAGGTGCAGAGGCTGCAGGTGCTTGTCTCCATCCACCTGGGCTGGATCCTGCACCTCCTCCCTTGCAGGCTGCCTGCAGGCAGGGCCCAGCACCATCCCACGAGCGGTCACACACATATTGCAGGTCCTTTCTCCTCACTGAAACCTCAGCTTCTTTTTGCACAGTCTCTGGACAAGAGGACACAGCCTCAAGCTTCGCCAGGGGAGGTTCAGGTTGGACATTAGGAGGCATTTCTTCTCAGCAAGGGTCATTAGCCATTGGAAGGGGCTGCCCAGGGAGGTGGTGGAGTCACCATCTCTGGAGGGGTTTAAGAAAAGACTGGCCATGGCACTCAGTGCCCTGGTCTAGTTGCCATGGTGGTGTCAGGGCAATGGTTGGACTCGATGAGCCCAGAGGGCTCTTCCAACCTCATTGATTCTGTGATTCTGTGGAGCACATTTACTGTCCTTTCAACTGTAGCATCCTGCTGCATCCTTGAGTCCTGCATTCATCCGCAGATCCTTAAAAAAGTAATTAAAATGGTTATTACAATTTCTCCTTAGGTAGAGAGTAAAGGCATCTTTACTGCCCACTACTTAAGGCTCTCCTCTCTGCTGTCTGGGCAGAACTGACAATGACAAAATCCTTCTGTCTTGATAGATGTGATCTCTGATTGCTTTGACCATTCTGGAGACACCACTCGTGCTGGGTGACACCACAGTGATCTGGGCTACGCCAGGTCAGCAAAAGCGTTTCTTCGCAGAAAGCAAACCCGCCCTGTCTCTGCTGCTGCACAGAGCTCCCTCCTGCAGCCAGCCCGAGCCCCGGGCAGGGCTGCAGGCAAAGCTGACTCCGTAGGCACAGCAGGAAAACAGGAGGGAGAGATTATTTCACTGCCTTGGATCCCCAGCACGTTACGGAGATCCAATGTCCGAGTGAGGCACCCACTGATGAGGGGGAGAGAAGGGCCCTGACTAGACTTTCCTGCACTGAATCCTATTTAATCAGTCTCTTTTTGTTTCAGTTCCCGTGTCTGCACCTGCACGGCTGCTGTGCTGCTCGACCGGGACAAACCTGAAAGCTGGGCACCATCCCCAGCAAAAGCCCTTCCTCCCCCAGAACACCAAGCACGGGTGGATACCTTTACCTGGCCTCTGCCACCTTCGGTGCCCAGGCATCTTCCCACAGCACCTGCAGTCCACGTACGCTCTAGGGCAGCCTCTGCTTCCACAATCGCCCGTTCATCATCGTTGTTGTCTCCTTCATCCTCTGAAGATGGGAACATCAGGCAGTCCCAGGTGCTCGCCCAGAGGATCGCTACGTTCTGAATGGGTTATACCCACGCATCGCTTTACACTGCAACCCGGCTCCTTCCAGCAGGAGAACACGAAGGGCATGTGTTAAAGTCTTGGCTTTGGTACAGTTGACTCAACCAACCACGTTCTCTGTGCCAAAGGCTCTGCAGACGGGGGATGTCATCACCTTGGAACTCGTACGGGAGGTTCCTGCAAAGATGCTTCCGCCAGGCTCTGCGTGTGTCCAATAGCTTCCCCCAGGCCCAGCTGGGATCACAGCTGAAAATGCCCAAAATACCCTCGCTGAGCCCTCCATACCTGCCCTAGGCGGCTCCACATCTCATCCAGGCTCTGGGCCTCATTCCCAGCGTTACCATTAAGCTGATTGATGCTGGTTGGAATTTGGTGAACAGCAAGTTAAAAAGGGAAAGTAACGGGGCCTGAGCCTGCACAGAAAGAAACCTGTCACAATTCTGCGGTACTGTGGAGGGTCACGGAGCTTTGGGAGAAGAAAAGCAGCAAGAAAAATGCAGAAAAATCCCTGTGGGTCCTTCCAAAGTGTTATCAGAGAGTAAATGTACGATACTCTTAATGAACTAAACTCTGTTGATCTCAAATTACCCTTAAAAAGCATTGCAAATGACTGTAACCTAGCAGAGATGCTCTATACTAGTTCAGTTAAGCGTGACATGGGCAATTAAGTGTACTTTTGCTAAACAGGCAACGTGTTGACCGGCCGAGCAGAAAGAGTCAGAGCATGCAGGAAAAATGCATCCCTTCCCCCCCATGCCCATCCGCCTGCACGACAGAGCTGCAGGGACGATCCTGTCAGAAGGGAGAAAGAATCTCTGAAAATTCGAACCCCACAGAACGCGCCACGAGGGAGCTTCTGGTGACAAACGTCTGGGCGTGTGTGCAGCAGAGCCGTGACCTCCAGCCCAGCTGCTGCTGGCTGGAAAACCAGAAATTATTATTCAAAAGAACAAACTACTGAGGTTCCTCATTCGGGTCTTTGTCTCCCTCCCAGCCAGCTCCCATTTCAGCATCACAAAGTCATTTTAGCAGACAGCAGCCCAGTTTTGGCTGTTGCCCCCCTCTCCTCCGAGCAGAGCGCCCAGAGCCACGAGGGAGTCACACCCAGCGCTACGCCATGAGCATCACGACACGCCGCCGGTTCCCAACATCTCTGAGCTTCCACTCACACAGAAACCAATTAGGACTCCGAAACCTCCCACCACGCAGTGTCATTTGAAAGCCAGCAAGGTTTTTCTTCTGTAACACTTCGTCTCTCCCCCTCACCACAGAAGGCGGCGTTTGGAGGGGAGCAGGGAGGTTCAGCGGGCGGCTCCAGCCCTAAGTACAGTTTTCCCTGGTTAACGTTACTGCAGCAATCACAGTCTCACTTCTCTACCAGGACTTTGCACAGCAGCTAAGACACAGGCAGGGATGGATCAGGAAGGATTTCTTATGTAATTCTCACCTTCCAGGATGCTTCCCAGCTCCTGCCTGCGTGTTCTGCCAGGCCTGGCAATAGCAGACGCTGGCGCCCGCTCCCCTTGACTCAGGGCTTCCTGGCAGCTGGCAACAAGGCTTTCCTGTGCCGCTCGCTCCAAGCCCGCCTGTGGTTACAGAACAGCCTTTTGCTACAAGGGTATTTATGAAGAGGAAAGACTTTTGCAGAGATCAGAGCTGGGGTAGGTATCTGTTTTTCCCGGCACACAGAGAATTCACAGTGCAGTATTTTCTTTCTCCATTTATTTGATTAGATAATCAATAAATCAAATTCGCTATGATGCCTTGAAACTGAGCCAGTGATTTGCACTGGAAATTAATCCCTTAATCTTTCCAGTGAAAGCATTCTCAGAGCAAGGTCTGTGAAGCAAAACTAAATTCATAAATTAAATATGACTAAGATGCACTCACAGTCATTTTATGTTTATTCATTACAGGAATAGTTGTCTTGTCTTTCCCTGTTTATGATGGTAGGCAGCACCTCCAAATGAAGTTCTGGAATTAAACATCAGTGTCATCTTTTTCCATGAGTACTTGGTAGACTTTACTCTCTGCCTTTTTCATGAGGCTGAAGGTCCCAAAGGACAGCAGCCACCAGCCAGGGCTGTTTGTCCCCTGTTGCTGCAGAACAGTGGCTCCAGGAAAGGAGCACTCATGGAAACCCAGCCCCGGGATGGCCAGTCCTGCCTGGGTACACACGCAGCAATCCAGAGACGCCAAAGAACGTTCTCGTAGAGGGGCTTCTCCCTTCCACACACCCCACCCGCTCTGATTACAAAGACACACACAATTCCCTGATACTACAGCGTGACGTGCAAGTTTTTCTGCAGAAACCCTCTACTCGGCCTTTTAAAGCTGCTTAACAAAGTAATGGGGAAATCAATTCTCTTCCTTGTTTTATTAGAAAACACAGTTTTGTTTTGCTCAAACCTTACCTAAAACACCTCTGCTGAGGACAGTCCGTGCTCAGAAAACTCAACCCCAGTCAGTATTTCCAGACAAAACCACTCAGGAAACGATGGAAAGGACCATTGCTGCCACCCGTGCTGCTGCTCCTGCCGTGCCAGCACAAGCTGCCGGGACAGACCCCTGAGACGTGGCACGCACAGGGGTGCAGCCTGCAGCACCTCCGCTCTCCTGGCGAGGCACTGAAGGCTGGGGAGCCCTCCATTTCCATGACTCCCCCTCCCTGGCTTCCCTGAATTAGTACAGGAATGCTCCACGTTTTTTCTTTCCTCCCCTAAAGGAGTTTTCTCTATTTTATGCACATGAAGTACTAAACCCACACACACACACAGTGCTCCCCATCTACCCCTGAACCTGCCTTTGCTTGGCTGTCTACCATGATTTATTTTATTAATAAAGACACCCCTCTTCACTGGGAAAAGCTTTCCTTAGAAAGCAGACGAATGTTTTTAATAAGAACTAAGAGATAGAACAACCTCCTCCTCCTCCTGTACTCTCTTCTGGCCTTGAATCAACACATCAAAACTCAGCGTGATGAGAGAAAACCCTGGTTTAAAGCTTGACCAAGCAAGGGAGCCCCACAGGCCAGACGTATGTCCTAATGAATTATTCTGCTAACGATATCAGAAGAAAGTTAATTTCACCAGCAGCTGAGGAAGTGCCAGGCAATCACTTCACCATCTAGTCTTTCCTCCCGGTGATTCTTTAAAGGAATCAAAGCTCCACAGAAACTGGCTGCCATGTACCTGGTTTTCTGATATCCTTAAACTTGGGGGCAATTACCTCACCTCATCATCAAACAATTTAACATGCCTAAAGACTGGAAGCAGAGGTGATGGATGGCTCAGCGGCAATTCTTGGATGAGACAGCACGTAAAAAGGACAATTTCTTCATTATTAAGATTTAAATATCAGTGGTTGGATATAAACATCCATTGCCAAGTTGCTCAGGTAATGGCATTAATACACACTGTGCATTATTATTCACAGAAATTGCAGCAACTCCAAGAAATTAAGCTGAAAGTTCTGTTACAGTTTGTGCTGCTTGACTCCCAAGGCACCTGGAGCCTTATCGTGTTTGCTTCTAATAAGGTGAGATTTACTGCTTGTTTTTATTTATACTTAAAATTGAAAGTTTTTATTTATACTTAAATGTTTTTATTTATACTTAAAATTGAAACCTGATCTTTGGCTAAAAGATTCTGGGAATTTAACAGTTTGTGTTTCCAGTCACTGACAATCTTTGCCCGTCTCTTAAGAGCCCTGTTTTGGTTTTTCCTAGAACAAGGCTTCAGTGCGTCTCTCACTTCACATGAAGCCAACTCAGCTACCAGAACTCACTCCCTTCTAAAGAGATCTCAACGGAGACTTGTCATCACCACCCTCATTCTTTGCCATAACAGAACTCTCTTTTTTAAACTTTAAAAAACAACAACGCTGCTTTCAAAGGCTCCCCAGGCAGCCACGCACGTGTCCAGTCACTACCACATTCTCCTTTTAAGTTAAAGGCGTCTACACAGGGTGCCCACAAGCACAGCACAGCTCTGAAGTCACGCTAGACTACAGAGCCAAGCCTAACTTCGGGTGAAGGGTAAGTTCTGCTGCCACTGGGGTTACGTGCTCTTCACCCAGGGCAGCAGTCCCACCATTTCTCTGCTTGTTTTAGCATCATCACAGCCAGAAAATTCAGCTAGAATGTCAAAGAAAACAGTACCTCCCCTTCCCCAGCCTCTCACAGCCCTCTCTGGGATAAAGGGCTTTCCTTATTCCATTTATTTATATTAAAAAAAAATCAATTTTTACTATAATGCAATTTTCAGTTTACAGACACACACACCATTTACAATGAACAACTCTGCAACGTGACCTGCAACCGTGCAAAGCCGGCGGATCCAGACCAGCTACAGCACCTCCTCACTTCCATTCTTTCCTGAACGTGCTCCAGGGGGTGCAGGGTTTTTGCTCTGGGCTCTTGCCCTACTACCACACCACTCTCCCCGTCTGTCACTCACTCTTCTGCTCCCTCTGATGATTTCTTCCCTCTTACTTTACAAGCACAGTGGTCACGCAGCTCCCTAGAGCAGCATGATGCAAGTAAGCCCATTCCCTTCCCTTCCCAGATTGAAGGAAGGGGAAAAGGAGCAGGGAAAGCCCCGAGCCTGCGCTCAGAACACCAGCGCTCTGGGAGAGCTCAGTGCCGTGGTTCAGAAAGCATGCACAGAGATAAACCGTTACCTTCATGACTGGCTGAGCAAAATACTTCGCGCTCCAGTCACAAAACCCCGTCTGCACGGTGGCCGAAATGAAACTTTTGTGTCCCACGGTATCATCGGCATCGTCAGTGGTCTGCCCAGAAAGAGAAGAGGATGTTAACCCACGTCCCTCCCACGCCCGTGGGCAAGAGGCACACGCAGCAGTACCCAGATTGCCTTCAACACATCGCTGGGCAGAAAAGAGCTCAGACATATTGCCAAGGCTATGAAACGTTCACATCGAGCTTTAAGCTCACTGGCATTACATTAACTCTTTCGAGATGCACAAATTCCCTCCTCTGCACAGCACAAGACATCACCAAGTCACCACACGAATCAGGGCTGAGGCATCGCTGTATCATCAAAATGAAGTCCCAGGATGAGCTTTCTCATGGTCTCCCAAGCATCTGGCGTGAGAAACAGTGGAGCAACGAAGAGATTCAGGATAAAGCACAGCCAGACACAGCTCCACATCAAGGGCATGTATGGATTGAACATCTGTTACGAAGCACCAGACAGCCAAAAAGAAAATGGAAAGACCACTCCATCCAACCAGGTTTCATTCATTTTTTCAGAACTCTGATCCAGGCTAGTGCTGCCATCCCCGTGAGAAGCGAAGGTGTTCCTGCTAAGGCTTCAACACGTTATTTTGTAATCACACAGAAGAATTGACTCTCCACCTCTGGAAGCTTCTGTGAGATCACAGAGCCAGCACCACAAAAATCCTGGAAATGCTCTGAAGTAGAGGGAGAGGCAGCCACAAAACTGCTGCCAGATGGTTGAACCCTGAAGAGTACTGACCATTGATAAGTACAGTCTCTATCTTCACGTGATGGCCACAAGCACATCTGAGTGTGCTTGGACTCAACCGTATTCATGACACGATTCATCTGAAGTCATCTGAAGGTGATGTTCAGAATCCTTTGTGCACACTAAAATCTGACCGATTGCTCTACTTGGCATCACATCAGTCCTTCATGCTTCTGTAAATGGAAAAATGCCCAGTACCTGGTGACTGTCTTTAGAATGCTAAAACGTATGCAAACCCCTCGTTGGCTTGGTTGCACACCGAAAAGAGAAGTCCCTGCCGCTCCTCCCAGAGGTCCTCCCAGCTCTCGACCGATCAGCTCAGCTCTCTTTCATCAGGGCGACCTGTAACGAGCTTTGGTCTTCCCAGGAATAGCCTGGGCTCACACCCTTGGGCAGAGCAAAGAGGGGCTGCCAAGTGTGGAGTGGGTGCTGCTGGAAAGTGGTGGCTGCAGGAAAGAAGGTGACTATTCCAGTGCAGAAGCACCCATCAGTCTCTCAAGAGGAATGCCAGTTTGTATGTTAAAGGAAGAGGAATCTCCCCTTTTTCCTCCTCGGTCCCTGCTTTACTGAGGTTGGAGGAAAAGCACCTGAGGGTCACAGATCTGACTTTGCTTTATCACTCAGGCAGACAAATGTTTATGAAAGAATAAACGATCAGCTTTGATTAAACACTTCTTAGTAGCAGCAGAAGTGAGTAACGCCCTATCAAAAGCTATAAAACAAAATTTATTCTGAAGAAAAAAATTAATCAATTTTTATGTTATTGGTTAGAGGAAAACAACCTGGAGTTAACAGCAGCTAGAAGCAAACAAGAGATATGGAGAAATAAAATACAAAGAACAGACTGTGTAACAAACCCCAGCGGAGCGGGGAAGCAGTCGGATCTGGAAGGAAAGTCTCTGTACCTGTTCTGGCCCTTTGTCAAACATTTTCCTTGTCCTGGGGAACTGGTGGGAGTGGGGAGTATACTGAACCCCCATGTTGCCGACGTTGGCGGGTCTTACAGATGTGATGTCCCGACTGACTGGTTGTTTTGTCACATCATTTGTCAGGCTGGAGCTGCTCGTACTAGTGGTTGGAGGTGACCCTCTGAAGATCAAAAAAGAGGGAGAGGAGTCAGAGAGCACTGGCCGGGAGCCCCGCGTTGTCTGAACCACTGATACACGTTCCCTGAAACCTGGCACGTCTCAGTGACATTCACCTTTAGATAACTAGTGCAGCTTGCTACTCTTTGTCCTAAAAAGAAAACCAGGAAGAAACTCCCCACCTTTTCCCAGAGCTTTTCTTTCTGAACACCTTACCAGTGCTAGAACAAGAAGCTACCGAGACCTTGGCCTGTTTGCTCTGGTGCAGTGACTGGGCTGGCTGCTCGAGCGGTGGCTGGTGGGGAGCACCTCAACCCACCACGGCAAAAGCACCAGAGAGCAGCGCTGGAGCTTACCCGACTTGGTGGATGTGCATGCCCTTGTTGGTGGGGCTGGCAGGGGCTGACTGCGTCAGCGAGGAGGTGTCGAGGATGCGCTGGGGCCGAGCATTTACTGTTGCCTAGAGGAAAAAAAACACAGCAGAGTCCTGAACAGCCAAGACTGCAAAACACCAGCCGCAGTAGTTTATTGTCTAATACAACTGCACACCTGGGGCTAAATGAAGTTAAGCTCTCTATTGGTGAGCGTGTGTTTAAAAATGTATATGAAAAAAAAGCCCCTGTGCAGTTCCCAACACATAAGATGATTTTATTACTTTTTTAGTCAGAAAACACTTACCAGAAAGTCCCCTGCTGTTACTCACAGGGAAACGGCTTTGACTAACACATAAGCCTTTTCCCTACATCAGCTGCAGCCCGTGACCTGTGCCAGCCCTTGCAAACGAGCTGCCACCGGGCAGGCACACAGCCCCGGGCTTCCCCTTCAGCAGCCAGGCTTTCCCTCCCACCTCCCGACACAGGGCTGCGTTTCCCACCACCACCACAACTTGAACGCCCGTTCTGACCCTGATTTCATGTTCGAGTCAGAACTCTCCTCGTAAATCCGGCAGCTGCCTGAAGCTGCCTCCTGTCCTCTCCCCTAACAGGGCCAAGCTCTTCCCGAGCCCGCTGGAGAATGCACCACATTGCTCCTATGTGGAAGGCAGATTTACACGGTTGGGTTGCTCCGAGCTCTACAAAACACAGCCAGTCCTCCTGCAAAACGGTTCCCCAGCACTCAGCCACCAGCTAGAGGAGATCTATTTCCAAAAGAGCCTGAGAAATTATTGCCCTTTGTCCTGGGGGAGGCCTGAAACGCAAGCCAGGGGAAAGGCAGCAAGAAGAGAACAGCTACGTCCCCATCTCACACTCCTCCAGGCTGGATGCGCTGCTCACACCGTACAAACCAACCTCCCCTTTCGAAAGGGAGAAGTTCTCCACTGCTTACAGACTCCTTCCCTCCTCTTCCACATTACTCTGCCTCCTGTGACACGTTTGAAATTTTTCACATATCGAAATAACTTTTAAAGGGAGCCTCAGACTGGCACAAAAAAGCCGGAGGGACAAACACGGCTGCCCCGCAGGCAAGCTGCCTTTCATCATCTCTTCAAACGCTGAGAAAATCCACAACTCGCAGCGCGAGAGCTGAGCGAGGTTCTGGGGTGACGACACGAGGGCTTGCACCCAGCTGACACCAAGGCCAGCAGCTACTGCCACACGGAGCACGCAGAAGGCAAGAGCTGTGCACGTGGTCTGCTGGAGCCCCGACAGCTAACGAGCCTTTTGTAAGCCTTTACAAGGCAGAACCAACAACCATCGTGACCAAGAGCATCTGTCTTTGCGCTTAAAGCCCACTCGTGTCTGCTGCAGAGGGAAACTTGAGGCGCTCATGCTTGGGAGACACCCTGCCCTCTCCTTGCAGGAGCCAAAAGGTCTCCTGAGATGGCTCCACTCCTCCCTTCCTCAAACGACCCAGCGAGGTTTTCACCTCCCTCGCTTCGGCAGGGGTCAAGCCCTCCTGCCCATCGTTTGTCCGGCTCCCAGGGGTAGGAGCAGTGATGACTGTCACTACAGCACACCCACTCCGCAGCAAGCACCACATTGCCATGGCTGGGAGGGCAAGTGTTAGCCCGGCTGCCCCTGAGCTCACCTCCTCCCACGAGACAGGCTCGTTTGAGGTGTTATTTTCCTCCTTTTCACACGGGGTCCTAAAGGCCACTCATCTCCCCATCACCAGAGGCTGAGCAGTGCTACTGTACGGGGCTGGGGCAGACGATCACACCGTGAGAATGGAAAGAATGCAGAAAGAATTTAGTAACTAGTGACATATTATTATTCATAACTAATTAGTCACAGAAGGCTCAGTTTTAAGATTCTTGCAGTCAGGTCTCTGTCACTTGGAATGGGTCAGGTCACCTCGTTTCACAGCCGAGGGACAGGGTCAGCTAACGGTAATTTGCTGAAGGGGTACACAGAGATGAGCGTGGCAGACAGCCTGCCTTTGCCTGGGAAAAATAAAAAAGCAATTTCTTTCCTGAAGGCAGCGAGCGACGCGAGGGCTGCAGTTCAGTGATACGGCAGCGTGTTTTGCTGGAGGCAGCAGCTCCCCATTTCCTGGGGATTTGCTCTTCTGCCAGTCAAACAATCTCTTTTCAGGAGGGGAGATGGTAATTCATAATTTTGCAAATTGCCTCCAGGTTAAAAAAAAAAGAGCACACTGTCAGAATTACTTGCTTATGCACAGAAAGGCCTGAACCAAGGGGTGATGTGGTGGAGGAATAACTCCTGGGATAACTCAGCCTTGAGCCTTCCACTAAAAACAGCTGGATGAAGCAACCTGGGAGGAAGCAAACCTTCCTTAATTAATTGTGAGCTCAAAAAGTCTTAAAAGGCCAACACTGCTTACTGGGTGCTGTTTTGGTGCAGGCAAAAAGCGTGCTTTGGATTTTTGAAGAGATCAGGCTGGGAATGAGGGTTGTAGCGTTCCAGTCTGCATCATAAATATAAATCACAACACAGCCACGATCTGGGTGAGGAGCAGCAGTGCCCAACCAGCCCAGGGAACCACACGGCGCATCTCACACCCAGGACACAGGCACGTCTGTGCAACCTACTCACTGGCTGCTCACAGAGACATCCCCCTATTTAAAGACCGCTGGAGTTCGTTGGTAGACAAAGATCTACATTCATGGCTCCATTAAAAACCTGAACAGGACTGGTCTCATCTGAACACAAATATCCTGCTTTTAATTCACACAGTGCCTTGCAAAGAGCTATTTTACAAATGCAGACTCTTAAACTGGACTTTTGCACAATATTTAGTCCACCAAAAATGAAGAAGCAGTTAACCAGCGCCATCCAGAAATACAAACTAATTTGTTCAGGTCCTTCAGCTAAAAAGCCCAACAGCAGCAGGCAGTGTCGCACAGCCCGCAGGGCTTGGCTCAGCTCTGTGAATACAAGAAAACTTCAGCTGTCCAAGCTCCAAACTGAAGCCTCTTGTTCCCTGAATTTTGTATTAATTAGAACAAAAGGATTAAATATTCAACTGCTTTACTTCACCCGAAGCAGTATTTTCGTTTCAGCAAGAAAATAAACTTTTGGTTTTATTCAATGATAAAATTCAAACAACCCAATGGAAGATGTGTTGTTTGCACACACCCGGGGGGACCCAAGGGCCCGTGGGCAGAGTCCGGGCTGCTCCCTTTTATGTCCAACAAAGCTCGATTAGCACCAAGGGAAAATCTCAGGATACAGTTAGCAAAAATTTAATTGTTACTAATTTGCATTTCACATCAGACAACTCCTATAATCTGTGTGAGCTCACAGGAGCAGAGACACGGAGCTCAGGCTGTAAATCCCGGCAGCACTGCTCACAGGGGAGCTCTGTCCAGCATGAAATGAACAAAGGCCAGATCGTAACCCAGCATCTGAAGCCTCAACTTTCATTTTGGTGGGCTGTTAATAGGTTTCTTTTTTTTTTTTAAATTAAAAAAAAGCCTTTCTAGAAGCTACCTAAGCCAGGTGGTGCTGGCAAAAGCAAAGCCCAGCGCACAGCAGTTAGCCCACAGCTGCCCAAACTGCTGGACAAATTGCATATTTAAATACTTTCCTTATGGATCTTGTGGCCAAGGCAAAGAAGAACAAATAAGTTTTGTTCACTGAAGCATCCCCAGATAAAAATCTCTGTAAATGGGAATGCTGCTTCTATTGTTTTGCAAACCCCCTTGAAAAGCCGTTGCCTGAGAAAGTGGGGACAGAGCAGCTGCCCGAGAGCAGAGCACGAGGTGCCCGATACCCACCCACTCAAGCTCTTGGACTCCACTCAGTACAGAGACATTTAGGTCCAAACTTGTCAGAATCGACACAGAATTCACCAAACCAGCCATAACATTCACTACAGGTGTCACAACCACAATTCCTGCCGGCTGAGCACACCCAAAGGTGGCTGCAGGGCCCAGCAGCACCTTTCCCAACAGCAACTCATCTCTTCCCACTAGCGAGGGAGTAAGTCCTGAAAAAATATCTAAGACAGGAAAAGCAGATCTGGTTCCTCTTCAAATCCCTTTTTATCCCACAGCAGGAGTAACATTTCATCTTGCGAAGAGCCTTCCCAAACACAAACCTGGAACAGTTTCATGCATCTAGAGCGGAGAGAGGGAAATCTTTTACCTTTTCCTTCTCATTCACCTCCGTGAACTCCAGCCTGACAGTAATTTGTTGTACACCTGAATCGCCAGGGAAGGGCTGACCCTGTTGTCCCCACTGCCAAAATAATTCTCTACCCCACAGCCCAGACCCCACCACTCACTGACATGTACACTTAAAACAAATAAAAGAGTTCAAATAAATAACTATTGTCTCAACAGAAAATCAGATTTAAAAGCAAGAAATCTCTAAGGCATTAGAATGGTAGTGCACAATGCTGGCATCTCTTACTGCAACTTCAGCTTAGAAGCCCAAGTCTGAAGATTTGGCATTATTCGCTGGAAATCGTCAGTAAGAGACGTCATCTGGCATTGCAATGGCTCATGGTCTTGATGCTAGAGCAACTAGGAAGCACGGGGGAAGGACTGCGCTCAGAGCCCTCCGACACCACCGACCGGGGCGGGGAAGGGGGCAGGCAGTTGGTGAGAAGATGTTCTGGGGTGGCCTGGTGCTTCGTTTCAGGTGGAAGGTGAGGGTGCTTCTGCAGCTCCCCAGGCTGGCAATCCTGGACGAGCAGTGATGGCAGCCTCCAGGGACATCTTGTCACCCGTGGAGGATGAGATGTGATGAGGATGGTGGTTTAGGCGGATCAGGCCTGGGCTGAGAGGTGAGCAGTGGCAGGGGTGTCTGCATGCTGACTCACATGTACTAGTTCACCTGGATTGGAGAGCCGTTGTGGCTTCAGTCTGCAGGCCAGTCCCACTTGCATAATCTAAATCAGTTTGCAAACGGATAATTTAATGAAGTATATTTAAGCTTTCTCCCAGGGACTGATCTAGGTAGACTTCTAAACAAGACCTACCGTATACGGTCTGTACCTAATTTATATCCTAAAACAATCCCAGGCCCTCCCCCATTTATTTATTTCACCTGATCACGAGTTCATACAAGTGTTTATCATTTTGAAACATTAAAAGCTCCTTCTGCAATAGAACCAGACTGAACTAGGACCACTTACCAGAGCCCTCCAATGGACCTATTCAGTTCAGTCTACCTAAGCATGAAAAAAAATAACAGAGAAAAGCCTCAGAGACACACAGAACGGCATACCTTGTAGGCAATGCTATTGAGAACCTTCATAGCCAAGTCGGAGACATCAGGGTAGGGGTCAGCAGCTAGGTGAAGGAGTACTCTCCAAATTTGGGTATAAACACTGTTGAAGCTCACACCTAAAATCATAAAAAACAAAAAACACAAAGCCCCACAGCACATGACAATCCATCAACTCAAACTCTTTCATCTTATGTGCGAAAATTCATTAGAACTCCAAACATCACAATGACATTTAAGAAAACATCAAGAGAAGAGCTCAAAAACACCCTGTGTGGGCATTTTGTCTCCATTTTGTCTGTCTTTGTGAACTCCGCAAGGGCTTGTTAAAATGAACGTGGGGAAAGAAAAATAAATTAAAGACTACCTAACTAGGCTTCAGTCAAACTGCTAGTTCTCTAGGCTCCTGAAGCAAACAATCAGAAAAGGCCAAATGGAAGGGCAGATCATGCCTTTGGAGTTCCTGAGCTAAAATACTAAATGGTATAAACCCACAGTTACTGGCTTATATTTTTATAGTTATTTTTATTGCATTAATACTCAGCTTGAATGTTCAGGGCTTTATATATTCTACAAGTTTACTGAACATCTAAATGTTAAAGATGAAGCTTTAGGACCTGTACCTTTGCGAAGCAGCAGGTCTAACTCAGTCCTTCCTATTGACATTTGTACCAATTCCTCAACTGCCAACTTGTTATTTAATGAGAATATCCGCCGTGTGGTATTTCAGCAGAAGGGACTGACAGATTCAAAGTACAAATCAAATTAATAAGCATTCGCAACAAGTGACAAAATTCTGTGAACATTTTATTTTGCTGCTTTTAGGCGAATCTTTAATTTGTTATTCCTTCTCCTAACGCTCACAACGTCTAATGGTTGTAACACAGTCGCTTGGGAGCTGAGCCATTTGGGCAATATTAAAGTGGTTGCACTAACAACAAAAGGAACTAAAATAGGGATTTCTGATGAGTCACAATCAATGGTAAATGACAGATCAAGCTGTTCCTGCAGTTCCTTTTGTGTTTCTGGAGGCATCTAAATAAGAAGCGTTAGGGAGAAAGGGTTCCTTGGTGGACAAGCAGCTTCTCACCTTGCACAGCTACTACCCCCGATACTCAGAGCAACAGCAGACAGACTCAGACAGCCCAGTTTGGAACTGTGGCTGAAGAAGGCAAGCAGCACACGGTAATGAGCTTCAGGAGTCCACATGCCACACTTCGCGTGCTCGTCTGTGTTGGCCAAGGGAATCTTTCTTCTGCCAGGAAAATTCCCCAGCACGTGACAAAGCCTTCTGCAAAATGCGAAGGCAACAACCTAACTCCATCCTCCCGTCTGACCAGCAAAGAAAAGGGTCTCCTGCTCAGCTGACATCCAAAGAATTTTCCAAGTGGCGCCTGCTTACAGAGTTTCACATGGAAATCTCACAAATATTTATGACAGCACCACCTGGACAGTGCTGCCCATTTGCTGGGGGCCACGTGCACAACCGAATCCTACAGCTAGTCCTAACCCTTCCCAGACAGGTAACACACAGGGTCTGACAAAGATACAACAACGTTAAGTCCACCCAGGAAAAATTAAGGAATTGATAATCCAAGAAAGACGTAACAACTGTCCAGATACAGTAGAGTGAAAGGGCGCTGATCTGTCCTCTTTGGTTTATGCCACCTGAGGATGGAGCCCAAAGTGTACGACATTGAGGAACGCGTGAGTAGGGTGTGCACGAGTTGAGCAGAACTGAACGGTGCAAATCCAAGTTGAGGGTTTGGCTTTGGTCATAATAGGCAAAAGTCACTGTCTTTTTCAGCAGCTCTCGTACCCGTGTTTAAATAAAGGAAATGTCAATACACAACGAAGCAAGTCTCTGCTTGGAAGAGGGTCAGGCCTCCCAACCGCAAAGGATGGTGATACAACGCTTGTCTGTCTTCTCCAGGCTTCTGACCATTGAGGTTTGGGGTTTTTTTGCAGTTGCCACATCCATCCTGGAAGCTGCTATTACCAGGGAAAGAAAAGGAAGAGGGGGCAGGAGAAAGAGCAAGAGAGGGAGAGAGACAAAGTGCTACAAGCTGTGGGAGGAGAAAAAGCCCCAGCCACTGAAGCGGCTAGGCAGGTCGTGTCGTCTGAGCTCTGCTCAGAGCTCTACCTCCTACATTGGGTCCTGTGCAGAAGTTACATAAGGACCGATGGGAAATGCAAACGGCTTGATTTCCCTTAAAGCCCTTGAAAGACAGGAAAAAGGAAAGGAAGAGAAGGGGAGAGCAAGAGGGTACCCATCAGATTGGCCAGTGTCTCCATAACCACCTCATTCCTGACGCAGTCACAAAGAAAAAACCCAATGACATTTTTTTTATACATCTAAGCATCACCAAAAAAAACAGATTTAAGACAGAACTGTGCCAGTGCAATTCCTCATTCACTCGACAGCCTTTGAAAAGAACAGAGGGAATTTCTACAAAGGCATCTTGGGCTCGGAGCTAGTGCTCTAGGACTGGTCCTTTCTTCTGCCATCCCCCCTCCACCCGTGCTGGTGGTGTTCATTGCACTGATTCAATCCAGTGACACATCTAACATAGCTCCTTGTAAAAACCGGAGCACCGAGGCACTGGGATAATGGAAGGCAGCAGAGGTGGCAGGAGGAACAGCAGCTTGATTTCATGTAATGGACTAAAATGCAAAAAATATCCACAAGATGCAAACAAAGAGCTGAGCGAGGGGGACGGGGTGTTAATCTAAGCAGACAGCTCTGTAATTAGTCAGACTGATTCAAAGCCAGTTAAATGGACCTTGCAGTATAGATTTACATTTACAAAATGATTCCTCTCCACTAAGAATGTCAAAAATAAATTGCCTGCCTTTACCGACGACTTTGATTTCCTTTGCACATGCAGAACTCTTAGTGCAATTGAACAGCCAGCACCACGCAGCGGCCCTGAGGAAGGGACTGATACACTGAGGGTAGAGTACATGAAGGGTAGAACCACCCTGGATGCAAAAATGAATGCTCGTGGTTTTATTCATTCTTATTGATTTGCCAGGCTTTGCCAGGGCTTCTTTCTAATCCCCTGTAAAAATCACTGCAGTGATTTTAAGCCTTGATCTCCAGAAGAAGGTGCAGCCCACCAGTACCTGAGGACTCGGATACCCGCTTCCCACCAACGCTAATCCCACCTGCTTTGTCAATGTGTCTCCCACAGTTTCTCCTCTTCCCATGAGTGACACAGAAGGTCCCGTGAGAGCTGCTTGGATGAAGAGAACATCTGAAATCCCCATCGCTCTCTGAACTCTACTTTGAGGAGTGCGGACGCAGCCTGTTCCCTAGAGGAACAGCGCATCAGCGCTTCTTGCACAGACCTGACAGGCTGCAAGCTGCTCTCTTTGCACGGCGCCATGCAAAGGGGTTCCTGCACGCTCCAACCCCCGACAGCGATTCAAATGGCAAAGCACGAGTTTTTTCATGTTTTAACAGAAACCAGAAGCAGCTCATCAGGAAAAAAGATGTTCCCTCAGAGCAGGGAATGTTCCCCTCAACCAGGGCTGTCACAGCCAACATGACAGCAGCCCACCATGGCCAGCCTCTGCATCGAGCTTCCATTTCCCAAAACCACCCAGATTCCTGTATTTCGTTACTATTTATAAATACTGAGTCCCAACACTCACTCTCTTATCTGCTGCAGCTCACTGTCCACCTACATTTCTTGCTCTCCTCATCCTCGCTGCAGTAACCTCCTGCTGTGTTACTTCGAGGCAGCTCTTCAGGATGGATCCTGTGACATGGCAAATAGTTTTCTGCCCCCAGCCTCTCCTGCTGGAAAAGAGAACTATTCCCCAGCATTTCATCTCTCCAACATTTATTTTCCTCCTTCTTTGATCATTCCTTAACATAATCTTTCCAGCAACGCTCTCTGTAGGACAAGGACTTCAATCATGCAGTTTGGATATGAACAATCAGCCTCAAAGTATGCAAAATCCCCATCTTAATTCCTTCCCTTTTCCTATCTTAACACTAAACTCGACTAAAAATTTCCAGAACACCAAGATTAATGACGAGTTGTACACAAAAAGCAGTGAGGCTCGACTTCCCATCCAAACTGATGGCTTTGTTGACTAACCAAAAACTGCCTCTTGCCAGCTTGAAAATGTTGCCCAGAAACAAACGTCTCTTCTGGGAGACAGGACTGTCTGGCCAAGGAACAGTCTGCCAGAAAACAGCTGTACATGGTGCATTTGGGGGGGCACTGCCTGGGGGATTTGGGCTATAGGTAGCTAAGAAGTGGCTTGTAAAATGGCACAAGAAGGAACGGAGAGGTTTTCCCCAAGTTTATGGGAAGAAGCACATCGTATGACGCCTCAGCGTCAGTAAAGCGGATAGACTGGTCCAGAATAATCCCTCTAGCACCATGTTCCTAAAATCACAAGAGAGGAAGAAAGCCCTGAACACCACTGCATCAACCTGGGGAATGCAGAGTATGGAACACAGAATTAAACTGTGGTTGAAAATTTCTACTTTTATTATCACAGACTAGACTTCTGCTTTGGTTTGAGTCTGCCCCTGCGCCCAAAGCATCCTTTCTGCTGCTCTGCCTGTCTCAAATATTTGCCAGAGTCATCACTGCAGAGCCAAATTACCACGACCTCTTCCAAAAGAGAGAGAGTAGAGCAAAACATTTCTTCAGTGAAGACAAGCCTATCACCTGGGTGGACTCCTCTCTAAGTTACCCACTCTGGCCAGCTGTACAGCAGTACTTTATTGCCCACTAAAACTTTAAAGAAAGGGGTTAATCTGAGCCCGGGCTGGCTGTGCCGCACTACTGAGGGTGGCTGGAGCAAACTCTTTCCTGGGGGAGCAGGAGAGAGCAGGCTGGGAGATGGTGGTTCTTCAGGAGCAATGAAAAAAGCCCGGCTTTCAGCAGGCAAACGCTGAAGGTAATGGGATTCTGTGTGAGTTATGAATTTTAAACACTTCTATAAGTTCTGTCGTTTCCAGCTGGATACGAGCTCTTCCGACTGAATAGGAATGAGGGAGGCTTCAGAGAACTGCTCTTTTTGTTTTCCTAGGTCTCCCTCACTCAGCTCCAGCTCATCGCTAGATTCTTTTCCAACTGTGCTGTCAAGCTCTTGTGAGACACGCACAAGCCATCAGCAGACACCGGTTTGCACCCGTAGAAGTGACGAAAACTCAAGTTCTAGCTTAAGACAGAGAGAAATTTCCTAACATTCCTGTCACGCTTTAGAAGATCCAATTTCATTACCTACAATCAAAAGCAAATTAATTGCTCAAGCTCCTAATGAACATATGGTTTTAAACTGCCACAGGGGCTCAGGAATTACAACCCCAGAACGTTTCAACTCAGGAGAGCCGAGTCACCATTACTTCTTCCAGAAAATACAGAGTAGAGCAAAATGTTCCTTCAGTCAAGGTAAGCCTGTCACCCAGGTGGACTCCTCTCTGGGTCACACCACTCTTTTTCCACGGATTTTTGAAGGCTGGAAAAATGTGGGCACATTTACTGATTACAAAAAAAATACAGAGCCTTCCCCCAGCATTTCTCTGCTGCGTGCTGCCTCCCCTGCTCCCTGGAAGGAGGCTCTTCCAACAGCTAGGTCCTTCTGCACATTGTCTGTGTTATCATCCCCAAATGGGTTTGGATTGTTTGAAAAACTACAGCTTTTAAAGCAATGCTATGGTAGCAATCAGACATGACTGAGGAAGTTACTTGAAAAACAACTGAGCTGAACTAGCTCAATACAAACATTCCAGTTTTGTTCTATAAAAGAAATGCAAATAATCCATTACACACAAATCAGCCACGTGCTGCATAAATACAAGTAAAATTTCCCTTCCTTCTGTGCTCCAGCACTTTGCTCTGCAGAGTTCTGTACGTGACCCAGAGTCAGATGCTGGGAGGGAAAAAGGCTGTTGAATGGTGTTAAAAAGTTCAGTGCTGTAACTGCCTCCTGGATAAACAGCTGTAACATCAATAACGGAGAGGGGACTGGAGGGATCACCCATGAACTTGCTGCACAACAGCAGATTTCTATGAAATACTCAGTCTTTTTGCTTTTAAGACACAGCCTGGGGTTTCTTCTTTTTTATGTCCTGTTTTAACAACGTACACCCAAACCTGCACAGGCAATCAGCCAGGTAAGGCCATCTTGGATGAGTAACACAATACAGTGGCTGTGCTGTATAGAAACACAAACCACATGAAAAACAACCAGGGGAAGCAGTTAGTGCCAGTGTGCCCAGCTGCTGTCCACGGGGTGGGGAGTCCTCGCTTCCATCCTCCAGCCAAGGAAACCACAGTGGACGTGAAATTCCTGTATGAGCTACATTTTTGTGCTCCAATTCCTAACAGAACTGCTGTCCACCACAGCTGGAGCCAGCAGCTCTCATTTCCAGGCCCTCCATCAGAGCAGGAGGGACTCAGCTCTGCACGTAGCCTCACCAAACACGAGAGAAGCATTTCTAGTGTCATGGAAGTTCTGTTGGAGTAAGATCTGGCGGAGCTAAGATCCAAACGTCCCACAAAAGCTGGCACAAGCATGTGAAGAAAGGGGACACCAAAGGAACGGCAAGAGAGTCTTTACTCACCTATTAGTGAGTTCAGAGAAGAGTAAGAGCTGACTCGTCTCATCTTGTCAATGGTCTCAAACGACAGGATATACTCTTCGTTCTCGGGGCTGCCCAAGGTGCTGCTGGCGCTGCTGCTGGTGCTGAGATTCCCAGGAGAAAACGCAACAGAGCTGCCAGCTGCTGGAAGAAAAGGGGGCAGATGCCGGAACAAGAACTGGTGAGAGAAGAGTTTTCACCCAGGCGTAACAGTCCTTTTCTAAACCTTACAACACTCAGTGAAGGTGTAGGTAAATCCACACCGTTCCCTTTTAAACACAATGTTTAAATAAAGAGTAAGCATCAAGGGGTCAGAAACGATTCAGTTAAAAATCCTGTATGTTGGGAAATTGGAAGGCACCTTTTTACTCCCCAAACACTCAGAAAAATCAATACTAATGACCAGAAAATTGAAACTAATTATGAGGAGGCTTCTCATCCAAGCCCTTGGAGCTGGCAGCTGGATAATCTGGGCTCAAATGTTAGTTTCAGCTCGTGTTGTTTTGCACTTGGTGTTTCCCAGCTTGCAGGAGAAGTGAGGGAAAGAAAAGGTAAAGAAAAACAACAGAAATTGGAAATGTCTCTTACATTCTTCGTTCAGGCTGAGGTTCTGCAAGGACTTGTTCAGGTTCCTCGCTGTGGTAACTGCCCGGATGTTCCCGTAGGAGCTGACGGACCGCAGCCTCGGCGTACACGGGCCATCTCGCACCGGTGTCAAACTCCCACCCTCTGTGGATGCCAAATGTAACCACAGCAATCACAGCCTTCTGGTTATTTCCCAGCAAATATATAAGCAAAATACTACCAACGTGAACAGAATTTAGTCATTGCCCCTTAGGCTAAAACAGAACGAGGTATGACACAGGATCCTCTGTGCACATGATCAGCAAGGACCATATGTCTCTGCTGTTTGGGCTGTGATCTTGTTACATCCCATAAAACCAGGTGAGCTGAGCCTTGCCAGCGCCTGCAGACTGCCCAGAGAGCCACGAAGACTCTTCTCTCCAGGCCGATGCTGGGCCGCTGCCCAGACTCTGTGCTAGGACACGCTGCTGCAGCAGACGCCATTTAGCAGGCAGCATTTGCAGGCTTCTGTCTGCTGCTGCTCATTACAAATCCAGTCAATTTTCTCATTATAGAGAGTTACGAAAATTCTGGTTTCCTGACCAAATTTCAGGCCTGGTTTCAACCCATATTTCACCCATGACCTGGATACTTATAATTTCCCAAACCTTCTAGTTTTCATTCCTGAATACACACACAGTAGCACGGCTTCAGAACAGCTATTTTATTTTATTTTATTTCACTGCAGAGGTGGCTGCATTATGGTGGTGGGGCCAACGCTTCCAGTGCATCCTACTTATAAACACTTCAGGATTCTTTTGATAAGGAAAAGCACTATATAAAATGCACGTAATGTTTATTTCCTGAAGCAAAAAGGACAAATGGGAGAAGCTTATTTTCCAGTCTGATTTAGTTATTCAGACAACAGGGAGATTAAACTACCCACTGCAGCAACAGCACATGCTCTTGTCTCCAAGTTTCCATTGCAACAGTCCCATTATCCTTCAAGATTTCCAAAGCACTTAACATCTAAAGAAAATACAAGGTTAGCAACAATTTCACTCGGGCTTTTCACTCCTCACATAAAGCACCAGACACAACAAAAGGGATGGGACCACAGGCACAGAGCATAAAGTTCTTCAGTGCTTCTTGTCTGGTGCTTTACAGTAGCCAAGAGTCTGGTTGGTTCGTTGTTGTGTGGTGAGGCTTCTCATCAGGTCAACACGACACTGACGTTTCAGGTATAATTTGAGCAGGGGAAAAAAAAAAAAAAAGCCTCGTAAGCCTGTGTACTGCCTTGACAAATATGCTTCAGTCTTGATCTGAAGGGAAACCCTTTGAATTGGACAGGGTGTTCAGTCTCTACTGGTGAGCTATAGCTGTGTTTTGGATGGAGACTCAGCAGAGGATGCATTTCTATATGTTGCAATGTATTATAGAGCTAAACAGACATTAGAGCTACCCACCATGTCACTCAACAGTGCTGTTTGATGTATCACCGCCAGCAAGAACTTCATTGTGTTGGGCAAACTCCTTAAATAAAAGCTCCCAAGCGCTTTCAAGGCTATACGTCTCCTGCCCACACAAACACAAAGCACCTACCTGGGGCAGCTGGAGAAGGGAGAGGGTAATTCTTCTCTTCTTCCATGAACTGCAAGGCGACGGTGCAGAAGTTGCTCTCGTACTGAACCACCAGGTGACTTAAAGCCACCACCAGCTCCTGCGGAAAGAGCAGAAGAAACAGGTATTTCATGGTTATGTGGGTCAGAAACAACGGACCACAGGGAAACACAGAACAACATGGTCATTGCTGATATTATTGGGTGCCCATCCAACTAATAATTTTCCCCCCACCTCACAGGGATGAGCTGAAGAAAGCCAGAGCACTCTGTTTCAAATCTAGTTCTTCACAAGTTTTTTATACCCGAACAGGCTCCCACCACTCTGATTCTGCCCAATATTGTCAAACCGAAGCAGCATCACAGAAAGCACCAAACTGGCAGCTCGCTTCCTGCAGAGCAGCCACGAGCTGTGCCCAGGAGCCGTGCCCGCAGCCCTCCGTGGCACAGCCCGAGCCCTCCCCGTGCCGCACACGTACGCACGGAGCAGAGCTCTCGTCCCACAGCCTGTCCTACATTTGCTCTGAGCTGAAGGAAACAGAATGTGACAAGAGGCCCCTGGGGACATGGCTCAGCTCTTCCAGGCAGAGCCGTGGTGTCTGAATCCTACGCTGAGCCGTGCAGTCCTGTACTGCCTGGCACTGCCAGCAGCTGTGAGAACAGTGCTGCCTACCTGCAAGGGACCATCAGTCCCCTTATTCTCATAGCTGCCACCTGAGAACCTGAATTACTGTGCAGGGTGGGTAGAGAAGGGGCAGCTCAGACCCTCAATTAGGCACCGCTTGCCAGGCACTTGGAAACAGCAAACAGGAGAGGTGGAGAGCTGGCTCTGGCTGCTGTTCTCTGTTCAGGGGACTAATCTCCAAAAGAGAGATTTATGAATCTCAAAGAGCACATAGTGTGACACGCAGTTCTCTCTTGAATTAAACTGATTAAATGCTGGAACGAGACAACAAAAATTAATCCTCACAATGCTGGTGACAACTGTCAGGGTGCTGATGTTCCAGTCAAGTAAACACAAGCATTAGGACATCTAAGTACACCCATCAAGAACAATCCAGGATGTCAAAAACTATTTAATGTACTATTGATGTACAATGGTGCAGCAGAAACTGTAGTTCTCCAAAACCTGTAGAATTACTCTGAAACACTCTGTCATCCATCCTTGTGGTTTCCAAAAGCAGCAAGATCTTTCTACTGAACGGAGCTCTCCTGTTCTCCCCACAGCACTCTTACTCCCTCTCCTCTTCCTCCTCTAGGACTGCCACATACTCCAGGTTTTAGCAACACATTACTATTTCATTTAAAAGCTGAGGTCCTGCAATGTAAAATACTGCAATCAAACCAGTAATCAACAGAAGAGCATCAGTAGAAGAGCAGCCCAGCAAGAATTCAGTGTTTTGAGCACCTGAAAAAGACGTCAGTGTAATTGCTCTCCTTCCTTACCCCTGTCTTCACATTCTCTTTAAACTAAAAAAAACAGAATACAAAAATTCCCACAAAATCCTGAGGTTGTTACTCCTATTTCAGACATTTGCTTAGCGGAATACAGGAGCTAAAGCAGAGGGCCACTGCTGAACAGCAGCAACATTTTGATGTGAACAACAATCTTGTCAACACCCGGACACGATGACAAACCCCACTTGCATTATTCCTGTCAGTAGGCTCCTACATTGCAGAGTAAAAGAAATGTTGTAATATGTGCATCGGAAAAGGGTGAGTGGATAAAAGAGCATCCCAGAATGCGACCACCCTGCACCGAGGCTCCAGCAGGAGGCTGCTGCTGCAGCTTTCCCTGGTGGTGTCATTTGTGTGTACTGCTGCTCAGCAGGATCTGAAGCTAAAAGACTTCACGATGAAACAGGTACTTCCAAATGAGTCAAAGTCATTGAAAAGTCTATTAAATAAGCATGCTCTGATTAGGCACAGAATCAATGAGGTTGGAAGAGCCCTCTGGGCTCATCGAGTCCAACCATTGCCCTGACACCACCACGGCAACTAGACCAGGGCACTAAGGGCCATGTCCAGGCTTTTCTTAAACCTCTTCAGAGATAGTGACTCCACCGCCTCCCTGGGCAGCACAGTGCAGAGCTCATCAGCCCGGATCCAGCCCTCCCATACCTTTCTAACCATGGGGCTCCCGTCGTTGATGAGCTGGGCCAACATCATGGCTACGTTGTGATCGATGGTGGTGGAGTGATCGGTCCGTTCAGCCGAGTTGCCCACAAACGTTCCCAGTGCAAAGACCGCAGCACAGCGAACCTGGGAGACACAAACATTCATTATTATTTTCCTCTTGTTTCCAGCCCAAAGTTTGCCAGTGGGATTTTTTTTTTTATCCCCACAAATGGCATCTCTGGAAATCTGCACTACCGTGTCAGGTAAATAGTGAGGGCTAAACAGAAGCCCATGGAGAGTAAAAACCAAAACAGGCTCAGCAAAGCACTGAGTCTTAAGTATTCACAGGTGCAGGAATATATTTAATTTCCCAGAATACTCAGTGACCTTCCCATGGGTGATTTTTCCAGTTGACGTTGCCTAGAATATTAATTAACAGGAATAAGGTACACAGGGAGTTACTGTTGGGATGTGACTCTCTTTAATGAGTGCTGAACCACAGTCTTCAGATAAGGGCTTACAGAAACATAGAAGGTGATGGAAAAATGAAAAGGAGAAGAGAGAGCAGCTCAAATCAGGGAAAACTTTGCCAGATCCCCCAAAGAACAGAGGGATCAGACGGCCCGGTAACCCTACAGCTTGTCTTGGCAGAGACTGCACATGGGGGGGATATGTGCTGCCCAAAGAGGTGGGGGGGTGCCCCAAGGACAGCCACCCCCTCCGCACAAACACTGCTTCAGAAACAGGGGAAAGTGGGGCCAGAGGAAGGAGGTGGAGGGTGCAGGACAGAAAGCCTGAATGTGAAGGGGAATCTAATCTTTAATCACTGCACGTTAGCGATGGTGTTTATCTCCAGGCTTACTTCTCCCACACGCGCTGTAATTTCACCGGGGTCTGACAGGCTCTGTCAATCACAGCCAGGTTCTGCACAAGAATCGCTTCTCTCTCGGAGAGTTTGTCACAAAGGTAAAACACATCCAAAGATGTACTTTCACACATAGCAGGAGGAGAGCAGTTTTCATACTTGGACAAAAAGACTAGAGGGGGTTTTTGCAACAAACAGCTAGTTTTGGGACCACATTTTTAACAAGCTTCTGATAAGAAAGTAAGCAAAACCGTGGTGTTTCCTAACCCCAGTGCCAACATTCCCAGGCTCTGGGGCTGTATGAACTCCCCCTGTGGTTTTTTGGTTACTTCTCCTGCAGGGTTTGTATGACTTGCACCACCTTGAAGAACCAGCAATAAGATCTTTCTTTGAACCAGACACAGTCACAAAGCTCTCGAAGGCCCTGGTTTTGCAAGTATTTCTGTAGCCCTCTGCCAGAATTCTGCCAGTTCCACTGGCATTTACTTAAAAAGCTGGACTTTTACCTCTGGGATTGGATCTGAGAGGAGACTGTAGAGCTTTTCGTGAGCGCTGTCTCTCACACCACACCACCTGGCTGAGTCAAAGTTCTGCCAAATACGTCCCAAACAAATGGCCACCCACTGACGCAGAAGAGGATGGGGATCATTTAACTGCTCCAGGCAAATAGCAATCAGGTTTCCTTGAAGGCAAGCTTCCTAAAACACAAATCAATGCAATTTATTTTGGATGACAGCTTCCCACCTCATCATCAAAAAAGAAAATTATTTCTGAAATAGACAGGAAATCAAGAGAAAATAATTATTCAGTGGTTATATACTGATCTTGTTACAAAACACCACTTGGAAGCAGCACGAAGGGAAGGTCAACTACCCGCTGCTATCGCTAGGTAAATAGCTGAGCATTAGAAACGCTTCCCATAACACATAAAGCCTGTTTTTTCCTCATTGGAAATACTCCTTGCACCTGTCAGAGCCCCAAGGTTTATGGCTCATTCCACATACCCTCTTCCCAAGAACTTTATCACAGCCATCAAGTTTCCACTCGACAGGAACCAGGCACTATTTCTTTCATAGTGCAGTGGAGGGGCAGTCGGGGAGTGACTTGTGTCCTTAACCTCCGCTGCCAGCTGCCACATACAGAATGTCTGTCACACCTCCAGGTCAATTTTTCTTTCAATCCACACAAAAATCATGTAAAGCAATCTTCTATTGCAGTTTTCCAGTTCAGGGCTGTGCTTTAAGGCAGGCCAGGACCCTTTTATCAAAGTAAAGGCACAATGCAGAGAAGAGGCAGGAGAGAATGAAAGGGAAAAGGATGTTGGGACTCACCTGCCCAGTGTTGTAGTTGTTAACGATTACAGCCAGGATAAAAGCCGTCATCGTCCTGTGTTCAGCCTTAAAACAATACACAACTAATTGTTATCTAGAAAACAAGTCAGAGAACAACCACATCCCACGCTTTCTGAAACATGAGATTATTCTACGTGCAGTTTGTACCCCATTAAAGGAACAAGAGAGGGGAAAGCAAGCTAGGATTTTCTTGTCATCCAGCCCTGTCACTAGTTACACCTGAGACACTTCACCAGACTGCCAACACGATCCCCCCAACCAACCTCTGTACATTGCTCTGGAGGAGGCACACAAACCCCTGTTACAGAAAACCAAAAAAACCTTCTGCAGAGGGAATATGAAAGTCACAGTGCAACTAGACTGCCTCTGCACCCAGCCCCCAGGAGCCCCAGCATCACCACCGAGTGATCTGCACTTATGCACCTTTAAATAAGTTTGCAAATTCTCGACTGGTTTGGCTGTCTCTGTCACCCATTGTAACTCCCCTGGGCACTGACTCCACAGCTCAGCAGTGACTCTGCAGCAGAGCAGTGGGTGTCACTGATGGAGGTGGGAGGCAGCCCTGCCTTAGCACCAGCTGCAGCAGAACAGCAGCAGATAAGCTAAGACAAGGTAAGCAAACGCTAGAAGGGTCTGAATAAAGATGACTTGTCCTTACTGGCATATAGGGATCTGCCAGGACTGAAAGGAAATACTTGTGACCGTTGTCCTTCACAAGGTCAGCTTGGCATGACTGAAAAAGGAGACAAAGAAAAACACAATGAGTATTCATAAAAATATTTTTTCCTCCAATGACATATGAATATTTCATGTCAATCATTTTTCTCAAACCTTGTTTTCACTTGAGAAGCAAAATAAAGTGCAAGCTCTGCATTGGGGCCGCAACCAAACATCCTGCAGGAGAAGGGCCGACAGGGAAGAGCAGTGAAAGCAGGGAACCCTCCGCCACCCTCCAACACAACAGAAACGGCAGCTGAAAATGGGACCTCCTGCTTAGGAGAAGAGTTAAACTTGACATCTCTGTCCCACATTAAACCTTCATCGGTACTTGAGAGCCACCAAAAGCAAAACCAAGGAGAAATCAGATTTTGTTTTTGTTTTTATACATTTAACTGAATAAAAATTATTTAAGATTACATCTTCTAAAAGCCCCTAGTCTAATTCTCCACTTGATTTCCAATCCCATGTCAAGGCAATCAGCTCACCATAGATCAGGGCTGCTGATAATTGCTGCTCACTATCTCCTCGCACAGTCAGATATCTGCCCAACTACTGCAAGACCCTGTGACATTCCCCAGGCAGGGGGTAAGCGCCCCGACCTTTCCTCTGAGAGGCCACTATGGTCACACGCTGGCTACCAAGAGCCAAGCAAGCAGCTCGTGCTGCATGTGCGGACGTCCGTGGGCACTGCTGGCTGCGAGCGCCCGGCCCAGGCTGCTGCAGATGGCTCGAGTCCCTCCTCGATAACCCAGCACACGTTTCTCTTCCAGGGGCCCCCATCACTGAGCGATTACCAGGAAATCTGTACGGGTGCGGTGCAGAATTATTCATGCTTTATATATTCATTATGTTCTGTCCAATCCCCTGCCTCGGTGGGACTAGATTTTGACAAGAAGATTTCAACTCCCCTACCCAAACGAGACTAATTGCTGCATTATCTGGTCAAGTGCTAACACGTATTAAATCGCCTACTACACACAACCAACAACTGCAGAGCAACTCCCCCATCGTTAAAAGCCTGGAAGGAGAATAACGCAGGTTTTCCTGGGGCAGTATCAGCAGTGAAGCACACCATGGTTTTGCTAACGTACCAACTTGGGCTTCAGGTTGACATACGAGGGTCAAACCGAAAGAATACAGACTATGGCAGGGAAACGTCAGGGAGGAAATACTGCCTTGGCCGGCCGCTCCCCGTGGTTCTAGTGTATGCTTCATGCCAGAGACAGGATCATGCATTTTTTATCAGACATAGAAGGTGAAGGAGGAAGCTAATTGTTCAAAGGAGAGGGGATGGCAAGACAGAGATGCAAGAGAATATTTTATTGCTGAAGGGAGTAAAGATGCTGGTTTTGGCAGCCCAAAGAGCAGAGGGAAGGGATTGATGCCAGGCTGCAGCGACGAGAGGCTTTCCTGACTTCTGTGTTAACGCTGCACAAAAACCAGGCTTCCTTCCTTCCCCCTTCTCATTCTCGGTGCAAATACCTTCTGCTCCTTACAAAAAACAACCTCTTTGCTATAACACAGGCAAGCAGACACCACCACAGAGGAGGCTGCCCCTCTGCACACTGCAGTTATTGTGCTGCCACTGTTCCCCAGACACCTGAGGCTCGCGGGAGGGAGGGAGGCAGCTCCTATAAAAGCAGCACATTTGGTCAAACCCTCCCTGCCTCGATCCTGCGAACAATATGGAAAGCAGCACCAGTGACACCTCCTCCTCAGGGAATAGGCAGCCCCATTTGTGAATAATGACAACATGACCAAAACAAGCTGCAGGCTGGGTGTGAAAGTGCAGAACTTACATAAAATACAAAGTTCCCAGTGCTGGGGAGAGAGTAGAGCACAGATCTCCTCTTTCTCCTTAACACAACGTATGTGCTGTGTAACTTACCCCTAAAAACCTCCCCGGTTCCTGGAATGCAGCACGGCCCCAGCTCAGGGGTGTCCTGGGCGACCGCACTGCCCAGGGAACCCTCACCCCCCGGCGGGTACCATCACCAACTCATCTTCAGGGAACACTTAACTTGAATATTTGTATTAATCATGAGAAAGGGCAGGCACAACCCTGCCAAAACAGGACACATCTGGAAAGTAAGCTTACTATTTACATCCCTCCATTGCTTTAAAAAATATGAGAAATTGCTCATAAAATTGCTTTCTGTTGTCTTCAGCCCGCTCTCTGCAGGGGTAAGGTCTCTTTTCTGCTGTCCCACTTTAGCAGTATTCACATTTTCAGTACTGGTTAATGCACAGGCTTTTTTGGTCTTGCTTAAATTCCCAATTATAATCCTTATTGCAGGTAGGGGGATTTTTTTTTCCCTTTAAATTCAAGTATTTAAGGTTTAGAAGGTGCTGTTTACCAAACATCAGCAATGTAGCATGTAGTGAATTCTCGATCTAAACCCTATTTGCAAGTGTTACAGCCATCTCCATGTGGCAGCACACAACACTACTCCCACACCAACCCACGCCCGCCAGATCCCTCCAGCAGGCGACTCTGAACCACCCCTCGCTGTGCAGCTCGGTCTAGAAATACTCCAGCAGGCTCCAGGCAGAGGTGACCAGAGTCCTCCATGAACAGCCTACGAAAAATCATCTGATTATACATGGAATTAAAGCAGATTAATCTAAATATTCCAATGTTTATTAGGGACACACACACATCACACACGATTCTGTCTGAGGTGCAATGTTTCTGTAACACTGTTGATTTATCCTGTCATTTTTATGACACAACACAACTCTTCACAGCACACCGTGCTCACCGAAGGTATCGTCTGAACGGACACGTGGAGGCTTCCTCCTGCCTCCCACCCAAAGAGAGGGAGGGACCACACAGACAGACTCTCTCAGCAGGATATTCTGCTCTCCAGGGCACTGGCAAGTCCTCTCTAGCTCATCCTCAGGCACACCTGCTGTGCAGCGCAGTGTGCTCCCCACGGCTCACACGGGTCAAACTGCTGCATCACCAGATCACCCAAAACACTAATGACCGTCCCTGCCCTGGAGCGTGCAGACCCTGGCCTTGTGGTTTGCTTAGATAACTTCACCCCCTGGAAATGCTGGGGGTCAGGGACACGGAGCAGGCTGCAGCGTCAGAGAACTTGGAAACCACACAACACACACGCTGCGATACTGGGTTTGTTCAACTTTCTTTGAAACGCAATTTGTTTCAAATGTACATGGCCAGACCTTGTGTCAGCAGAGGAGGGAGAAGGCACGTCTGTACTGGTAGTCAGCATGTGACCAGAAAGTATTCTTTTAGCTTCTGATATGACGATCCCTCGGCAGCATCACCGCACTTCCCTGCCGGAGTTGCCCTCTCCTCCCTTCTCACTTGCACCACTTGTTTGTGGAGCTAATGAGTGAAACAGCACAAAGAAATCCAAATATGAAATTTAAGGAGCGGGGCAATAAACCCGAGTGTGGGAGGGAGCAACACCGGCAGTGGCAGGAGGGGGCAAGGGGGAAAGAGCCCCCTCAGAGTGGCTTCCCCACCAGGACAGTGACGGATGGACGACACGCCGTGTAAATTATACATGAGCCCACTCCGAAACACACCCGGGGCTGGAGCGTCAGCCGTGGAGAGGCATGCATCAAACCCAGGCTTTTCAAAAGGAGCTTTAAGATGAATAGTTTTCATTTTCTTTGCTTTCCAAAATCCTCTTAGGATGTTAATGAAAATATATTTATAAAACTAAACCTGACAACGCTACATCAACAGTGGGGAAGAATCCCAACAAATTCGGTATTATTCGCCGTACTGAAATGAAGGGATGTAACAAAAATAAACCCCCAAATAGCCAAGATGCAACTTCTACAAGCAGTTCAGACAATTTCATATCAGCTTATAATCGCGCCTGCAATTAACTGTGCGCACCACTCCTAATAATTTTATATTGCTCAACTAATTGCACCCACAAACCACAGAGTCATATATGCGAGTATACAAATTTATCTGCAATTACTTACGTGCTCAAGTATTTATTTCAAACCCCAAACACTAGAGCTCTGGCTAAGGCCACCTTTAAAAATCAGGGTTCAGTTTTTAAACCTCATCCCGAGAGGTGCCAAAATATTGTGGAGAAGACCAGAAGCATGGACCCACAATGGGAATAACCTGTCTTCTGGGGTTCTTCTATGCCAACCACCTTCAACGCACCAGCACGTGCATTAGAGTTGGAGCAGAATTTAAAAGCTGAAGTCACCAAACATCACTTTTGATTTATTTCTAGAAAAATTCTGTGTCTGAAGACCACCCACAGCCTGTTTTGACAACTGACAGGAATGGTCCTGAACAAAACAAGTCTGATAACAACCCAAAGTGAACAAATTGAGGGAGAGGATGAGTGTTTCCACACGCGCCCTCACCTGGGAACACGCGACAGGAGACACAAGCGCATTTTAAGCCCCTTCAGCAATATCTCCCCCAATGAAGATGCAACCAGCGAGATCTGATGGCTTTTACCTAAAGCACCTGCACCCTAGAGCCAAAGGCGACTGAGGAACTCCGAGATGTTAATGTGACGTTGCAGCATTAACAGACAGAGCAGACGTGCTCTCGTCCCGTGAGGTATGAAGAGGTGGGCACCAACCCCCCCAGTGTCGGCACCTTCATGGGGGTTTCCCACTCACAAAGTTCCAGAAGCTACCTTTCATGTGAGTGGAATAGATTAATGATCTCCTGTGCTCGTCTCCAGCTGAAAGCCTCAAGTCTAAAGCAACTGGATAAAGAAAAAAAAAAAAAGGAAAAAAAAAGCACATTGCTGAAACGCAAAAGAAACAGCCACGGTCGGTACTTACGCTGTCCACTGCCAGGATTTTGGCCCAGATGAAGACAAGAAGCGGCCTCAGCTCACGAGCTGAACTTTGAAGTAGCTTCAGCACATACGGGAAAATGCCAACAGACAGGGCCTGGGGAGGAGAGAGAAGAGCAAACCCTCGGGAGCGGCTCAGCACGGTTAACGACACAGATGAGAAATCTGGTAGAAAACAATTTCGTACGTTTCTAGTAAAGAGGGGATCCCTGAGCATTTGTCTATTGCTCGTTTTAATCTTGGATGTCACCAGGTATTTTCAGACTCATTTGGCTCACGGAGACTCAGAGTTAATCTACCACCAGCTTCTACCCGCTACAGCCAGCGCTATTTTATGCTTCGTGATCCGTTGTGCTCTCCTCAGATGGGGCCCTTTGCTCTCACAAGTAAATGTGTTGCAAAAGCTCAATCGTTACGGGTTTCCCACTGGAAATTAAAGAGGCCTCTCGCCTTACCCAGGCTTTTTACCAAGCCTTGTCCGTGGGATCAGAGACTACGCTCCAGGAGGACACACATCCCGTGAGATCTTTGGGAATCCCCCCGTGCTTGATACCCTTCCCAAAGCGTGTGGTGGGGGATTGCACCCGCAGCGCTGGGCTCCCGGGGTTACCCCCCCCCAACCCCCAGCAGCGGAGCAGCCCCCAGTGTCACAGCCAACGAGGTTTATAACACGTGTAACAGCCAGAGCAAAGGCCACCGTGGCTGACCTGCAGCTACGCTTTGATCCTCGCAGACGTTTATAATCCAGGGGGCTTAAAATCAGCTTTAATGCATAATTTCTTCCTACCACTGAGGGCTGAGCTGTCTGCAGAGGCATGCAGGAGGGAGTCTTGGCTGAGATGGAGGAGGAAGGTAAAGAAAACCACTAAAAGTCCCACCACAGAGCTATTCCATGACCAGCTGGTGGTTTGTCTTCATCACTTTTATCAACAAATAGATCCACTTACAAGAGTGTTTTAAACTACTCCTCTGTTTAATTCTTATTTATTATCCACACTGTGCTAGCCACTTTCCAAAATGCAGAAGGCAGCCGCCGCCTCAGAAGAGCTTATAAAATCCAGAGACTAAATACATAAAGGAAGAAAATGCTGCAGCCAGTAAGCTGGGAGAGCAGATGACAATAGATGTGCTATTTTTTTGTTATTTATTTTACATAACAAATCTTATTTGTCCCGGATATCTCCTCCTGTTTTGTCCCTTACAATATTTTACACTAAACTATTCCCAGTGAACTCCTCTTTGTTGTAAGGCAAACAAACAGCTACTCAGCCTTTATGATTAATACGAACCACTTTTCTTTGCGGGACGCTTGCTCCATTTCACACACACGGACACGTAACACACCGGTCATTTGTCAAATCTGTGGAATATCTTCCACATCTTCCTTCCATAAATCATCATTTGTGTTTATCGTTTATACTGAGAGAACTTAGACTTTTACAAGACAATATGCAACACCCACGCACCAAGCTAACAGCCCAGGGACCCAGGTCCAAAAATCTTCCCAGCAAATCAAGAGCTCGCAGCCGGTGGACCTGGCTCAGCAGCACCTGCAGAGGAGAGCGACAACGGTTATTACTGAAAGGAACAACCACCCTCGGTTCTGCAGAGCAAATGTGAGGGTCCTCGGGGTCGTTACGTGGCTTTGATGGTCTGAACGAGAAGCTGGAAGACAAACCCTGACTGCTGAGAGCTTCACCAGTGGGTTAGTGCCCCTCCTGGCACTGCTCCCCTTCGGGAGGACCCTGCAGACACACACAAACGTTCTCCTAGGGATGCAGCTATCCTCCGTCTCCACGTCACTGCTCCAGTTGTTCTCTCTGCTCATTCTCCTCTCAAGTGCAGTGGCTCCCATGCAGCACAGCTCTGCGAGAGGGAAGCAGCCCCTATGGATTTCAAGTGTTCTCATCCTGCCTTTCCCCAGTAAAGCAGGAACACGACTGTGTCTGCAGGAAGGATCCAAAGGCGAGGAAAAGGCCCGGCCTCCCATGACTCAAAACAGCTCAGAAGCAGAAAAGAGGCTTTGCTTTCCTTGGCAAATCGATGTAAGAGACTTAAGAGGGAAGTAAAAGGTCACATTAGTCGTTAATAAAAATCTCATTAAAACGGAGTCTGACAACGATAATGAGGTGGTAGTTTACTGGCTTATACCTACCCTGGTGTGAAATATTAAGAGACAGACTTGCAGTTCTTAATCTCCTTAATAGATGTAAGATATTGGAATGCAACGTTTAATCCTCAGTTTAAATTGAGTAACATCCCTCAGCATGGGTCTCGGGGAAAGAGACTCCTTGATTTAGCTTCCCAATTCCATCCCCTTCTCAGTGTTTTTCCACAGTGCATACCCAAATTAAATTATTTTTCATATTTAATATTGAAGAATAACTAAATTACTTCGCTCATGTCTCATACTACAGATGACTGATACAAGATACTAATGTTGTGCAGAGAAAGTCCAGAAGAAAAAGACAGGAGGATGTGTTAACTACTCTCATCATTTCACCTCTGAATATCGGAGCTCAGATCTCAGGACAGGTCATAAGAGAAAGGATTTTGGTCATCCTGCCCTAGTTGGCACCAGCCTATTCCATAAACTTACTACAGAACTTGGCACGATTAACAACGTGCTTTAAAGATGCCCAGCACAGGAACAACGGGGGCAGCTGTCTGAGATTAAAGCAGTAACAGAAACCAGGGCAGGGCTGAAACACCAGACAGGAGCACGTCGGGTGCAGGGTGCTCACGCTGACACGGGAGGCACACGGGTTTGACAACGCTGTTATCATCTGACCTTTGGAAAAAAACAAGTAAATCCACAAATTCTGTCTTAGCTGGGAAAAAAAATGGATGTAATTGAAAAGGATTTCCAGGTGAAGATACAAACCCCCATCTCCACACTGCTAGCATCCCACAAGAACCTTTAAACAAATCAAATTGTGTCTTATTTTAAAAGCTCCGTTTCATTATTTTCAAAACCAAAAAAAAGCCATCAGTCTCTCTCAGGTTTTTATATTCCCCCTTCCCAAATGGATGCCTTCTCCCACCGCAGTGACAGAGATAAACCATACCTCTGCTTATCCAACTGATCTCCCACGGCGTGGGAGGCTCGGGGAAATTAAGATTTGGTCTTACAAAGATTGATGGTGCTGTCAGTCACAAAACAAGCTGGTAGCTAACAAAGGGAGGGCGAGTCTTCTCACATTTAGTGAAAGAAATCACATATCCTTGTACAAGTGGCTGGAACCATGTTCCTTTAAACAGAGAGACTTTTGCTGCCTCGTAGAGAAGAGACCACAGCTACCTTGGCGAGGGTTTATATTTCTGTCAATACAAACTCCTGGGGAGGAGAGGGCAAGAGCAGATGACAGCTGTAATATGTGCCTTGCCATAAAATATTATTTGAAGCGAGGTGTTATGTTTCTCCTAGATTTACTTCTCCTTTACACATATGAAGTTTGTCTAGGCTGAGCAAATGTCTACCAGAACTCTACATCCCTTCCAGGCATGGTCTTCAGAGACTTGTTTCGATGTTCTTGCAGCACAATTTCAGCATCCCATTAAAGGGAACACTTTCCAGGCTGTACCAGACAGATAAAGAAGCCATTTCCAAACTATTTACGCTGCAGTAAGTTCCACTTTCTGAAAGCAGAGAGAAGATAAAATCTCTGCCTCACAGAGCTGGCACGTAAGAGGAGATACTACAGGAGCCAACAACAAAGATGGGCTACTCTGTGCTTTCTACTTCAGAGCAAAAGAGGCAGCAGAGCCTGATCCTGCTGAAGCTGCAAACGGACTATAGCGGCGAGTGAAGGTATGGGGGAAGCAAAGCACTTTGTCTTCATCTGCACAGGTCTAGTAAACACGCCATCAGCTCTAATTAATCCTGAAGGAGCCCACGTAATTCATGTACCCAAACGCCATCTGGTTGCTCGCACGGCGCTGGCGGGCAGGGAGAGGCACACGCAACCCCAGCGCGGCCGAGCTGCCGCCAGCCCCCCCCCGGCCGCTCACCTGCAGGACGATGGGCAGCTGCTCCGGGGGGTTGCGGTTCTCCACGCCCATGGTCAGCCACACCTGGAACGCCGTCAGCTGCTCCGCAAAGAAGGGGCTGTGCTGGGGGAGCGAGAACGGGAACGCGAGTTTGGGTGAAAAAATAAAAAAAAAAGTGAAGCAAATAGTTCTGGCACCGACGGACTCGCAGTTTATTGTTTCCAAAAACTATTCTTTTTAATTGGCAAACATTTGTTTGAGGTTTCAATGTATAAAAATTTTCCAAAGACTGGCCTGATACAATTCCCTCTAAATATGCTGGCATTCTCTACTGTAAGTGTTTGGAAAAAAAGGAGCAGGAAAGAGTAGAGAAAGAGGAAAAGATATCACAAAAGGTCTTAGGGAAATCCGGTTAATCTTTTCCACACGAGAAGCAGACAGAACAGCAGCAGATTTATCTGCTCTGCAGAGGTAGTTCCACTCCTGCAGCAGCACACAGTGCTACCAGAAAACCTTTTGGAAGTTTGGTAACATAAATAAAAAGCAGGAATGTTACTGTAAAATTAGAGAGACCATCATGGTAGAATAGGTATCTGAGGTTGTAGAGTAATTATTATTTAAAGGTTTCCACTCGTGAAATGCCAAAGGAATATGAGTGCCCTGAAATTTTAACAGTCAGGTCTCAGGCATCATTTCTCCTGGTAGGAGTTTCCTCCTCACCAATAGGTGTGGGCTCAATCAGACACCTCATACAACAGCAAAGAACTGAAAGTTGATTTTCAATCTCTTCCTCTAAGTGAGGTGAGAAGACATTCACAATTCTCCAAAAACATAAACCCTTAAACTGCAACAATTCAAGACTCCAGAAGCAAAAGTGAGGCAGTGAACTGAGGTTTCAAATACTGGGTTAAACTGGGCACACAACATTTCAAGATATCACCCAACTTACCCTAAAGGCAGTTCCTTCCTCTATAATTGTAGGTAACTGGGAAAGGCAAATATCAACTGCAAGGTCCCATGCTTGCCTAGAGAAAGGTGAGAGAAGAAGAAGTCAGGACATGTTACCCATAAGAAACACCGAGGTAAATTTAAATTCTGGTCATACAAGTACGTGGACAAAGCAGTGTTGTCTGATTGGCTTAGAAACGCCCGATATTCCCTTTTTTAAAAGACAAGTATAACGTATGAAAACTACTCAGAAAAACAGTGCGAAGGTCTAGTCCAGCATCGTATCAGGCTGACCCACAAAATGTGAGCGAGGTGAAAAGATCCTGAGCTGAAGTTCACAGAAACTGCTCCTCTGTAACGCAGAGTGAACTGAAGTCTTATTATACACCTGTCCTCGTGCAAAAATGGATAACATTTTTTTTAAACTAGAAAAATGACCTCAATCCTGGATGAGCTCCAAGCCACAGTCCTTCAGCACACACCTCCACATGCATCCCAAACCTCGCTCGCTCTGTATTCCAGTCACACGAGCTCAGGAGGACGCAGCCCTGCTGACAAGCCCTCCAACTCCCAACTCATGGCTACACCCACACCACCACTGATTCTCCTCTTCCACATCCTCGACGCAGATGCTGCGTCACTGCACGCAGCGCTGAGGAAAGGAGCTGGGTCTCCTTTAATCTAACTCCGAGGTGGGTTTTGTGTGGCAACCTCGCTTACAGAGATCGGCTCGACATGACTCACCCTGCGGGTGGAGGGATGTACACTGAACTAGAAGAGAAAAATATTTAAAGATTTCAGTTTTTACACTTGTCTACTATACTACTGAATGGCTGAAGTATTGTGACCTACAGTATTTTAGTGTTACAGTTACAACAGCACATAAATTACACACGGTGGCCAAGGAACCTGTTGTGGCTGATTCAGTGCAGAGGAAACGTGCTAACAGTCTGCTCCAAAATGCTCACCAACTAAAAGAGGACCAAGCTAAAACAAATGCATTTGGTGTCCAAAGTTCCCAAGACACCTCTGAAAAAGTGAAAGTTACTTTTTACCCCAGAAACGATTATCCCTACTCTATCCATAGACGTCCCATGCACTTTTCATTTTAACATATGAATTTATGCACTCTGAAAGGCTGCTGAGCTAAACCTCCACCCGCTGGGTTTCTCACACAAAAGAAACTCATTTACTCTCCAGACTCATTTGCTCTTCCATGGCTTGTGGCCGTCAGGTGTTAACAGCAACAGGCTGAGCAATTTTTCTTCTCCTAGGAAGATTTGCAGACATAAGGCCATAGGTGATAATCAATACAGCGTATTTGAGTTACCTGCTCTAATAAGTTCTTAAATCACTCTGTGTTGAGTCAAACAAAGCCTTCCATTAGAACAACTGCCGAGCGAAATCTATCCCATCAGCCTAACTGGCAGCTGTTCTCAACCAAAACCAGTCTCCAATTAGACAGAAAAATAAACTACAAGGCTGTTGTATTTTTTCTATGGATTCAAGAGATGCAGCTTGTTTCAGTTGCCCCAGACCTTGTTTCTCTGCTTCACAGCAGTCACCTTCCACTGGACAATATGCTGCCAATATAATTAAGAGGTAATCAAGAGATAATCAAAGCACAGGCAACAAATGCTTCCCATATGCTCAATAAAGACCCATGCTGGAGACAAAATGTTTACACAGAGCTGATGAGAGAGATATTTATTCCTGGTTGAGGCAGAGGCAAAGTCAATTAGCACAAATATAAAGATAATTTTACTTCAAGCAAAGAATGAATATTTCTGACTTTCAGTTTTCTTGGAGGAATGGGCAATACTTCCTAAAGAAATTCTCTCAAACATTAGAAGATGTCAATACATAGTGCCTTTGAGAGAAGTGTTACTACATGGGAGCAAAACGGGTTAGAGATCAGAGACAACCAGTCTTATTTGGGCTGCCTACGAAAGGCTTCTGCACAGGTCATTGCACTGCAGCGGCACAGAGCTGAGATGCTGAGCTCCTCAAAGGCATTTTAGGTAAGGAGCACTAATGCTGCTATAAAAACGTCCAAAGCAGCCCTGCAAGGTCACATCTCAAAGGTTTTACGTGTTATCAGAAAGAAGAAAAATGTAAAAAGACATTTTAGTGGATTAAAACAAAATCTCTTTTTACGCTTCTAAAAACAGGCCATTAAGAACCAACGCAGCCAACGTTACACAGTCTTTGAAAGAGTAACCACCACCGTAAAACCTTAACGCTGCTGCTCATCAGTCTAGAGAGAGCTGGTTAACATCAGCTGTGTAAGACTACGATCAATCCAAATACTGAAAACGATTCTCCAGCCTTTCCAAACCAGCCCAGCACACTGCTGCTGCTCTGGCTCCACAGGAAGCCGAGAACCTCCCCACCCCACGAGCCCGTGAGCAAACAGCAGCTGTGCCCCAAGCAAAACTTCACTATTTTTAACAACTAAAACAACTCCGCTTGCAAGACTTTAGGTTGACTCCCGCATGAGCTGCCACGCAGCTACCTCACTGCACTGGTAAAATAGACGATGGCATTGAACAGGCATTACAATAATTAAAAGATTCAAAACAAGCCACAAATGAATGGTGAAGGACTAACGCCACAGAGCACGTGAAGAGAAACAGAAGGGGAAAACTACTTGTTACAGTCATGGTGAAAATAATGGCTGCTGGTGGTGGGGAGGAGGAGCAGTGATTGACTGCTTTAATATGCCAAAGGGAGCGGGAACGGTGGGCCCGTTGGAGATACGCTCGCTGAACTGATATTACGCTTTAGCACACAAACAAGAGATAAATTAGGGAGCAGCAGGGAACAAGGATGGGTGGCGGGGCGTCCTAGAAATGATTTATGAAAGCCAGCCCACGAGATCACTACCTCCCTTCCTCCTTTGCAGAGATTGCTCTTTGCAAAGCGCTTTGGAAGATTTGTTTTCACCCCATTAGGTACAAAAAGAGCTGGGTAATACCTCAGCATTGCTCCTTCCTCCTTCCTTGTTGCGCTCTTCCAACAGCCCCAGAGCCCTCGCTGCGACAAGACGACACTGGTGCATCCACTGGGCAGTAACGTACTGAAATATTGCAGCGTTTCACCTCCAGTATGTTATGCTACTAAAGAATGTGTTAATGAGGTTTTTATACCATGTTGTCCTAATCGCTCTGTATGTACAACAACTTGATAGAGCACTTGCACAAGAAGACATCTCCCCTTTGTACACCCCGGTTAAGTCTGAAGGTACCATACACTTAACGGAAGGTTTTACACACATTCCTGTTACGTCTCCCCCAAGGGCAATAAAACCAAGCAATCCCACACAGCGACTGCCTTTGACCACATCTGGAGCCTTTCCATCACACACCACCCACGAGGAGGAGGCCAGTTCTACGTGGCCCAAACCCAGCGTGTCGGAGGCAGTAACTGGAGAGAAGCTGGAAGGAGGCACCACAGGAGGTGAAGCTGGAGTTATCCCTCAGCCGGACCACCAACCCTCAAACCACAAGTTCAAAAGGCTTTTTTTATGCGATCAGCCACACAGCATGGCTACACCTACCCTTCTGCTTGGCCGACACCTGGCAACTTTAATAGTATCACATCTCAAAAAAGGCAGAAGCCTTTTACAGTGCTCCACGCTACGTCGTGACACAATCTCACCAAAGCAAGCGGTCAGACTCACAGACCTTCAGCTGTGTTAGGATGGGGGACTCCTTAGGTTCAACTGCTGGGAAAACATAGTCTCGTGCATCTCCTATATATATTTTGGAATAAATGCATATTAAACCCTCTCCTTAGTTGGAAGATTGACTCAGTTAAAAAACAGACAAGAGAGTGCTTTTGTTTACCCAAAACAAGCAAAGCAATGCAGCACGCCAACAGAAACAGGCTGCAAAGAAAACAAGCCAACACCACCCTGCATCTCTGATCAATCAGTTCAACGAGGTACAAACCATCAGCCTGGGCAAGGACACAGCATTTCAGAACGTATGGAAAAGGCACTGCTCCTCTATGAGCCTACAATAAAAGCTGAACAGGGAAAGAGCTCTCCTCAGTTCCATCATTAGCTCTCTTCTCTGTGAAACAAACACTCATAGATTTGTCTTTATATTTTAGTTTCAATTTTTCTCAGCCCTTCAGCACCAGGTCCCTACTCACACGCCCCCAGACCCCATCCATCTTCCCCCCTCAGTCCAATACCAGTTTCATTACAGTAGGACTGTTTAAACTTTTCATAATTCAAAATGAACTCATCCAGCTGCTTTTACTTTGTTTCCCGGAGGTGCTGCAGAGTTTGGACTTTCAAGCAAAGAATAGAAAACCAAGTTCCAGCTTTGCTCAACAACTGTTTTATCGTGCAAATCCATGAAATGTTCAGGACTGGAAGCCCACAGCAATGCTTCACCAGCACAAAGGGAACACGCTCAGAGATGGGTGTCAGTCTTCCTTCACCCACACGTACCATATTAGCTGGCAGATCACGAAGGCAGATTTTCTTACACTCAAATTTTCCAGGCTGAGTCAATGTCTAATGCTTTTAATTCTCACATCACATTTTTTATAACAGTATTGATGTCTTTTAACATTCTCCCTTCTTCTGGGAATAGTCTGTATTATATTGCACCACGCACAGTATTAGTGAAAATGAGTGTTTCTTACTGGGACAGTCACGCTGAGGAGCTACTGGAGAGAAGTTGAAGCCACCTGTAGTCCTGGGGCTCAGGCTCCACGGTATCTGCTTGGTTTGAACTGTACTTGTGGAACTGTTAAATATTTCAGACTTTATCAAGTATATTGGACAGAATTTTTCATGTTTGTTTTTTTCTGCAAGTACAATTCACCAGCATACCCTGTTTGGCTGAATTTTCAGATTTCAGCCTGAATTCCCCTGCTGAACTCCCTAAGCCTGCTTTAGGGGACACAGCTGGGAGCTGCTCAGACACAGCTGTTGTAACAAATATTCATAGCAACAAATATTTTTAAAAAACTATTAAATCCTTCTTTCTTCTACCAATGCATTCCCCTGCTCTAGCCACCACTTAAAGCACATGCTTTGCTATTTCTGTCCTACATTTCTCTCCATTAAACCATGTGTAGTCTGTTAACAGGTCTTGGAGCTGTTACGATTAACACATAGACATAAAAAAAATCTGGTTAAATCAACAGTGTAATCTGAATTTATCTAATCCTTTCAGTGTCAGACAGTCCCAAATACCCTTTCAAACAATCACTTTCTTCTTGCTGAGACACTAAGACTTTTCTGTGTAGCTAAATGAGACTCATTCCTTTGAGAAACCGGTGAGCAGACCTGCATCCATTCTGCAACACTCCCCCAGTGCTCACACTCCAGCTCCTCTCTTACCTGTAATTGGGTTGCTATATTATGGTTTTCTTTTCAGCTAGAATTTCAAGCTTATTTTATTTGCAGTATATTATGACTTTCTTTCAACAGGAATTTCACGGTCGGTGTACACACTATTGCAATATTTCTATTCTGGACAAATCATAGCTCTTCCAAAGCATAATTAAGGTATTTCGTTTTTAATATATGACCTATGTTAGGAAATATTTCCAAACACATTATTAGGTCTTTTCAAAGGCCATGAATATAACTTGCTGCCAAGAGCCGTAATGTATAAACCATAATCCATCACAGCAGAGATCAAGATGCTGATAGAGCATCAGGCCTCCTATTCTTACTGCACAATAGACGAAACGACTCTGGAAGTCGAATAGCACAGCCAGTCAATCAATATATATTAATATTAATATTGTATTACAGGAGTGCCTACAGCAGCCAAGAGCCTACAGTGCGAGGCACCATACGCACACAAACAGCCTGTGCCTGGAAGGGTTTGTGCCCAAGCAGGTAAAAAAAGCCAATAAAAGTAAGACAGACGTGAAGGAATGGAATGTGCCAGAGCCTACCAAACAGGGCAGGGTCACAGAGAGCAGCTCTCCCGGTGCCTGAACACGGTGCCCTTCTGGGTGAAATGAACAGACTGACAGCTTGTGGGTCAAAAAATGAGCTTTTCCCTCAAAAATAACTTTTCACTTTTCCTCAGCTGTTGAGGTAAAAAGGATAATTAACAGAACAGGTAACAGTGGTCCTCCAAACAAACTGACTAGAACAACAATTTAATAGGTCAAAATTTTTAAAAGTTGTTTTCAAAAGGAGTAAACCAAAAGGAACAGAATCTCATACCTCCAGCAACCTCAGTGCTTCTGTCACAACCCTGCCAGACCCTCGAATCACGAGACATCTGAGAGTGACTTAGGGGAAATTACCAAACAAGAACAGACAAAGGTAAGCAAAAAAGATAAAGAGCAAATGGTTCAGATTTAATGGGGCTGTCGTAATTATTCATGAGGCAAACTGATGCTTAAGTCAAGCATAAGGAACATGAGTCAAACCCAGGAAGCCTGATCAGCACCCCGAGGACAATGCAAGAGAGGAGAATATACACGTATGTGTACTGGAGAAGGTAACACATCACAGCACCAGTCAGGCCGCAAGCAATAAACCAAGACCCGAGTCAGGAACACACATCTGGTGCACACAGGGTCAGGGTGACACGGGAACAGCTAAAGGTGCAAGGCCCTAAGACAACCAACCCAAATAAACAGCTCAAAAAGCACAGGAGAGAGGAGGAGGAGGAGGGGTGGGGAAGTCCCCTAAAGTCTGCAGTCAGATCCTCGAGGAGCCCTGGCTGATACATCCCAGAGCTGCTATTTGCATTCATTACACATTTATAACACCGTAGGAGAGAAGCCCGGAGGCTCTTGCCCACCACCTGCAGATCAAACCATTGCTGATGGCACAGCAGCCAGGACACACTCCCCAAGACATCGTCTGACACGCTGGGTATGAAAAATCTGTGAAAAGTCTCACTAAACCAGCAATCACCAAAACCATATAACAACGCAGATGTAGATTCACCACGATCATCAAACCACGTTGTTTGAAGTTTCTGTTCTTTCCAACACTCCTTTGGCCAACTCTCCTGCCCTCCAGTCACATTACCTAGTTTATCTGAGCAGTAAAATGGGTTTGGAGGTTTCAGATCAGGGATCCATTGGAAAATTGTTGAATGGAAGGTGATAGGTAAGTGCAGATGATTATTTTTAGAAAATATTTAAGCGAGCCCTAAATTAGTTTCTAAATCTGTCCTTACTAAAAGTTCATAACAATATCTGAGCCACCTCTGACAAAAGTGGAATTTTCCCCTTTGCCAGATTTGCTTCAAAGCGCTCGTTTTTGGAGGACGCTGCATAAAGTGTGTCAACAGATTCTCTGCTCACTCGCTGTCTACTTGGCTCATGTTTGGGATTCACAAGGATAAAAAGCCCTGCTTGTGACTTTTCTTAAGGAATTTCTTCTGGTAAATCCTAAAAAGCAGCAGCAATGTCATTACCCTGTGGTATGGTCTGAAGGGCTTTACAAAGCTATTTACAGCAGCAGAGCTACAATGCAGGCAAAGAAAAGAATGTGTTTCTAGAATCCATCATCCTACCACCCAGAATCATGGAATGGTTTGGGTTGGAAGGGACTTGAAAGATAATCTAGTTCCCACAGATCTGAGAGATACAGAATGGGATCCAGGTTTTCTGAGTTTCATTCCTGTGGTTCAGCGTGTGGATAGCAACACCAACTCCAAGTCAAGTCACACTCCCATAGGAAAGAGGCCTTCAATAGCTGGCAATAAGAATGAATTACATTCCCATAAGGAACAAGAAATTCAGGTTTTTAATATGCTAGCAATGAGCAAGCTATAAATAACTCAAGAAATTTACTGGTTTAATTCCAAAATTTCTGCAAAAACCTGTTCCACCCTACTGCAACTGGAAACACACAGTTCTGTGTCTCAAGCTCTGCCACAAGTAGCTGCAACATCATCTGAAAGCCACCATGGGAACTCTGCTGGTTTTTTCTACTCTTCACTTACAAATGTCCCAGTCCCTCACACGACACACTGATAAAACAACTCACCACGTTTACGAACGACCAAAACAATCTTCCTCAAAAGTTGCTAATCCAAAGCACTTAAGACCATTGTTTGCCATGTACAAACACACACTGGGTGAGGCTGCCCAGCTGCTGATAATTCCACCCAGTCCCTATTGCCTCCGTGCTTTTCAATAATTACATCAACTTTGTGTTACCAGCAAACGCCTCCTCCACGACTGCCTGACCTGCAGCCGCCCTCGGGGCTCTCTGCTCTTGCCTCCGTTTCTCAAACCATGCCATGTAAGCCAACCTCAGTGATGCTGCCATCAGTTTTACACTGATCATCATCACTTCATACCTCCTCTATGTTTGTTTTTCCTCTACAATTTTATGGAGGAAACTTGCCTGCATTTTCAAAATCCCTTTGATAAATTAAGCCCACTCAGCCAGGTTTACCTGCCAGTTTATTAGCCTTTTAGCACGTTACCCAGCTATCATTCCCTCCTACAGGACCTACGTTAGCTTGACTGTATCAGTTTGTACTTAGCCAAATTTTGTACTGTTCTATTCTTAATCATACTGAATAAAAAAAAGGAAAGCAAGTATTTTTGTTATTACTGTTATTATTTTTTATTATTATTATTCATGGACATTTGATAGTCAAAACCCCATTTAAGAGCTTCTCGATAACTGTGTCACCTCCATTTCCATCATCATCCTAAAAGCAACAGTAAAAGTAGATGAACTCTGCAGCAAAAAGTTTCTTCTACTTGTCTTCATTCAGCCTGCACCCAGAGCTAAACAATAACAGTTTTTCTCTCACCCAGTGTCCCTTCCCCAACCGAGGAAGGGAAGTGGGAAAAGGAGGGAGACTTGTGGGTTAAAATTCAACAGATTTAATAAAATAAAGAAACCAATATAAATGATAATAAAGAACACACAAAATTATACTTAGCTACAGGGTTGGAGCAGGTTGTCCACGAATACCAATCGTTGGCAATGAGAAAAGGGGGGGCTAGAAGAGAGGAGAGCAAAACCAGCCCCCCTCTCCCCACAAGCCCTCCCTTTTATAGTGAACTTGATTGTTAATGCCACAGAACACACCCGTGGGCCAGCCTGAGCAGCTGCCCTGGGTGTAGCTGCTCATGGCCCTGGTCACCACGGCTGGCCACAATCTAAACCCAAATCCCAGTGAAAGCAGGACACTACTTCAACAATGCAAGTTGAGAATCTGTCCCTCAGGCCCTCAGCTCTCCCCACCCTTCACAATCCCCACCCTTTCACCCTTTACTTGGTGAGAATACAGGTAGCAGATGCCCAATTTCTTTTCTATTTGAAGAGATTACATGGCTGAACTGAAGCTTCTGTACTACAGAATTACATTGCAATTACGTATGCACGGAGAAGAAATACATTTGGCGTTGGGTATTACGCTGCCACATGCTGTTTCATTTTTGATCCACTGACTTTATCACTAAAGCACCGTGTAGATTTAACTCGTAACAATCTTTCATGGCTACAGCGCCTGAAATCTCCTCAAGGCATCAGCACACAGCCTTCGCAGCGAGGGTAACCTGTGACTTACCACATCGCGTGCATGTACGTCGGAGGTAGGCGAGGGCTGCTGACAGGGGTGCAGTTGTAAGACCTCATAATTCTTTCTGCCAAGAGAAAGTTACGAAATAAACTGGCCACAAGCAGGTCTTGCCTGAAGAGCTTCTGGAAAAGATCTGCCAAGAGATTGCGTGAATTACTAGATGTATATCTCTGTAACTCAGGTTCCTCAGGTAATACGTAAAAAGCATTTAAAACATAAAAATACGTTAAGATTTTATTCCACTAATAAGGAATCTACGACAGTTTTGCAGTGACATGATATGACAACTATTAAATGGAAATCTGCCCTCCGAGTTCCCTGAAAGCATCGCAGTTACTCTCCATTAACTTTCTACCTCAGGTTGGTTTTTGCCTTTTCGTTAACTGGCAGTTTGACGTGCTTATGAGAAGCCAAAATGAATCCTAAAGACAGCAAATGCACCATCTTCTATAGAGGCAAAGAAGAATTTATGTTGTACGGAGCATTAGAGAGAGCACAGTTGGAAAAAGGTTTACAGGTTGGGCCACCCATGCTCCAGAACTAACTCAGAGCAGAACAGTGGTAAAGAAATGGGTGAAGTTACTCATGGGAAAGACAGACTGTCTTACCAGCAAAGAGGAAAAACCCTTTATTTATGATACTAACAAAGGCTGGAAGGAAACAGATTGCTCTTTACAAATACAGTAAGAGAGAAAATTATTCAACCTAAAGCAATCAGGTTAGCACAAGGAAAAAACCTTTCTGGTTTCTAATGATCAGGTTGCTGAAATGCTTCTGGTGAAGAGAGCGAATTTAAAAAATTTAAGTAGCCTTCAGATCCAGTCTGATCTGTTTTTTCAATATCAGGCTTTAATTTTCTCCTTTTTATCTTACCCTTCATCCTTCTACTCTGAATAAGCAATGCTCCCTTCTGATGAAAACTTGATTCACCCGCCCAGGTCTTACCTCTAGGCAAGACATTCCATGCAATGGTGTCTGTGATAGCGGTGAAGATCCAATTCAGCTCTCCCAGGGGAGTTCTCCTGTCGTTCAGTCTTCCAGGAATCCTACAAGTTGTGGGGAAAAAAAAAAAAAGTAGGTTTCCTATTAAAAAACCATGTTTTTTTTGAGATACACACACATGCACAGCTCGAAGCCTCAACCAAGGCTCACAAGAGACAGTATTTCCAGACCCTTAATTCTTAATCAAGAATTACTGTTGCTAGACGTACTTTCCTTACCCAAAACCTATTACACTTGAATTTGCTTGTGAGATGAATTGCCAGATGAAGGACGATAAACAAGGAATTGTTTACAGATAACTGAGCTAAAGGCAAACATCTGGGAATATATCACAGAGATGATGTTGATTTCTGAGACGCAAAGGAAAACCCTTTTTCTTCAAAAGTGCCACCCTGCTTCGTTTTATCCATTATTCACTTCTTGCTGAAATATTTAATAATAAATACAATTTATATTACAAACAGTATGCTCAGGATCCGTAACGTCCCCGTGTAAGAACTTTTGAGTGATCATATTCCAGAAACAACTATTATTTTTCAAACAGAAAGCTCAGAACTGTTAGAAAACACGGTCCTTGTGTTAAAAATTGTCCGACAGTAATGCCCGTACGTCAGAGCAAAGTACTGCCTGTCCTCGGAGAAACGCAACCCAGTAAGAGTCACCTCCTCCAGCTGGACCACCTTTTGAGTCAAGCTCAGAGCACACCCATGCCTGCTGCAGACAGCAGCACAGCAGCTCGTCTTGCACAAGATGGCAAGCAGTGGGCAGGGGTGATTTTGCCTTACACCACCAAGACTGATACTAGAATGTTTTGCCCAGTATTCACATTTTGGCATTCACCTAAACTGCTTAAAACCAGGGTACACAAGATATAGAAAGTGCAGAAAAAGCCTAAAAGAAAAAAAGATAGTGAATGGACGTCAAGTGAGAAATTTAAGGAGGTCGTTCTATCTACCCTACCAAGGAACAACATTGTGGACAAACACCTACAAGAAAGATAAATCTTGGTGCCGACAAATACTTTACCCAAGTGGAGAAAGAAAGAAGAGCACTCGACCACTAAAAGAAAGGGAAGCAATTCAATCTCCATCTTTCAAAGGTTCCAGGCACCCACACGTCAGAGGAGCACGAGTTATTTGGCTCTGCTGAGGAGTAACCTGGTGAAATTCTTTAGCCTGACATACGCAGAAGGTCAGAGCAGACAAACCAACGGTCTCCTCTGCGCTTAACATTTATTGTTCTAAGCACCAACACACCAGAGACAACAGCCTGACCAAAGCACATGCGGTGACAGTGGAACAGCAATGCTCCACAAGGAATCTTCTTGTCCAGGGTCCCAGATCTTGCTTTTGTAGACTGAAAAAAGTCACTCAGATTTATTTCATCCAGGAGCTGAACCAAGATCTCGTACTGTCTTTGTTCATTTGTAATACGACGTGAGGTCCAAAGAAACTACAGGACCAACATTTCCTAAAGACGCTTTCTAATGCTTATTCGCTTCTCACAAAAACAAGAAAAAAAGGAGAAAAAAAAAACCAAAAAACAACAAAATCCACCCGATGAACCAAGACCAACAGACTCAGTCCTGGACTGTCTTCTTGGTCCTGGGCTCTTATTAACACCCAGACACTCCAATACACCAACACAGCCTGGCACTCCCAAGCACAGCTTTTTTCCCCTTGAGAAAGTATCAGTGACAGGATGGGGAAGTTTCAGAAACATGCACCCAACCCGGTGAGACATCCTACAGATTTAAGCCTAACACACACCCCAGCTTCCCGTCTGTAACATGTTTTCAAATATTAAAAGTATCAAGACAAACTACACGAAGCCAGCGCTTTCTCTACGGCAACTTCTTCTGATATGTGCAGCAGCATTATTTCCATGCAGGTTCAGATGAAGCATATTCCCTCGTATAAACACAGTTTCTAAACCAGCTAGAAATTAACATCTTATAAAGAATTCTGGTCTGTCTTGATATCAGAGGAAAAAATATAAGTCTCTGAAACAGCGTTTGTTAACTGATCCCCCCGAGCAAGCAGAGGGAACACAAGGCCACACAACTGCTCTTGCGAGGATTTCACATCAATATTTGCATTGCAGAACACCCTCTGCAGCAAGATAGCAGCGATTCATTAAGTCAGAATGTTATTAATTAGAAACCAAAGTGATCCTTGCCGAGATTGCCCAGCAAGCCAACTGCTGACCCATTTGATGGCCACTTTCAAGCAAGTTTTCAGTGAAAACAGAAACAAGGTGTTTCACGGTAGTCTTCCAATCTTTACATGGGATGGACGGTTCCGCACACCGTTCATCCTAAATTCTCTTTATTAAATGCAGATTGTGAGCTGATACACACCTTGCTGATGGCATTAAGCAGGAGTGACAGGCTGAACTGCAAAGCTGCTGCTAGCAGCCCAGTCTTGGAAACTCCTTGGGACTTGAATAATCTCCGCTCTTGGGGAACAAGGTATGCTGCTTATTTTTTGTATTTAAAGACTTAAAATAACTACTCATCAGTATAGTATAGGTTTTGTTGTGGACTTTAAAATACATTTGGTATTTTTCCACAATATGATTGTCCTTTCTAAGACTGACTGCAAGATTCATAGAAAATACAGTTACCTACGAGGGACCACAGTCAAGAAGCAGAAATTAATAGGAGGCCGTTCTTATATCTTACATGGCATCAGGCGAGTTCATTTTCTTTCTGCCCTCATATATAGTCAGGAAGATACTGATTTTGTACCAGCTCCAGCATTGTGAAGATTAATGCTGCTCAGCACTTTGAAAACGTGTGCATTAGGTGTTAATGGGGAGGGCAGAGAGCACGGGGAAGAGCCCAAGAATGACGGGCAACACATTTCCATAACTGCACTAAACCCTGGCAGAGCTTTCAGAGCTTCAACTGGAGCTAGAGAGCGGCTATCAGAAGGGAACTGGCAGCGGGGCTGTTCTCTGTGCTGCACAGAGGAATCAATTAAAGTTGGAGCTGCCAGCACTATAAATGGGCAGATGAAAATAAACACAATGTATTGGCTGATCCTAGATGGGACTAAAACTCTCATCCCAGAAACTGGAGGACAGTTTGTAATGCTCCCATGACAAGCTGAGTGATCCAACAAGGGATTTTTAACACAGTATTACTCAGTGACAGTTGATCTTAATCATCTTTGAGACTCAAAGTTTAAGCTTCCAAAGGCAACAGAAGAGTGACCCTTAACTCTCAGACAGCATTTGAATATCCTCTGATCACAGGGACAGGGAATCAGCCGACCATCAGTTAAAGACATGAGACTAATCCCATGTCCGTGCCCTAAAACCCAGAGGTCCCAACCTCCCACCCCGGTTAGGAGAGCTGCACCACAGCACTCCATTAAAATAATTAACAGCATGTACTAGAAAGTCACAAGAGGGACATACAGCAATCTCCTCTTTGCTTCTTCACATGGTTATAAAGATTTATTTGAAATAATCAGTTATACTTTTTTTTTAAAAGAAAAACAAATCACCTGTTCCTCTCAAAGAAGTAGAGGTCACTTTACTTTTGTTATTTGTGTAGAGTTCCACCACACAAATTTCCTTAATGTAATTTTTCAGATCAAATATTTTGGAGTGAGTACATTTCCCTCACACAATGTGCACTCTCAAATCCATCCTGTGGCTATAAACCAAAGCTTCTTTTAATTCCTGTTTGGGCACGCATCTACATAACCAGAATGTTGCAAAGCTCCAGAAAGTATTTTTCCCCGTGAGGAATATTGCTGTGTCTTGGGATCACTTCTCCCGAGGTCTTTCCCATTATGCTTTGACAACCAGCAAGAGCCCTTGTCAGGAAGGACAAAGCAGCCCTCATTTGTAAAAACTCTTTTTGAGGGAGGGGAAGACAAGGCAGAAAGGGCAGGCTGTCTCAGCTGCTCGCTGCAATTTAACATCTCTGGACTCTCAATTGCTTCTTCCATCAACTCCCCGACAGACGCCTTTACACAGACCTAAATCACGGCAGTCTATTGTGAAACGGGAGGACTGCAAAATGTCAGGGTCGCTGAAGAGCTCGTGCTAGGTGTAACCATCAACGTCCTTGTCAGAAATTTTGCAAAATCCCATGAATCACTCTTATTACAGGGGAAGGTTTACTTCAAAGCATGCCAGGTTTTCCCTCTGGATGGGTTCCATCATTATCTCTCCTTTGGAATATAAGTTATATGACATTGGGATACGCAATATCAGACTTCAGAAAACAAGATGCTTTGGCATCCACGTATACCTGTGAACATTCACATCATTTTAGGTTGGGGGGAAAAAAAATAAGTATATTTCACTTTTCACACTTTCAGGAAGAAAAGGGAGAGAGAGAGAATGGTAAACATCAAGGCAGGCAGGATACGTGCTGTCGAAATCTCTTGCACTGGCAAGAGCTGCTGAGACAGGACCCCCACAGTTAACGTGCTCAAAGACAATATGTCCTCATCACAAAACGACAGAAATGACACAGGCGTGTCGTGATTGGGCTCCTGAAACCTTGGCAAACTACTTGAGAACGACAAAATGTTTGAGTTTCTTAAATGATTTGTTCAAGAGCGCTGTAAGACTTTGTACAGTAGCGTTCAACTCAGTCATCTCTCCGGATGAAGAGATGGAAGAAGTGTTGCCATGAAAACCATCCTTTTGAGTACCATCCTCACTCTGTATTTACAATAGGCTTTGCCTACACTTGAGGCTGATACCTTGTAACAATGGCAATAAAATTAAATACTCCAATAAACCCAGATTTATTACAGAACACAAACTTTTCAGAATAACATCTTCAAAAGCAAAGTTTTTCCTCAAGTACCAAGAGCAACATATTACCAACAGGGAGTGTGGCAGAGCACCCTTGTTACCCTGTGGCTCATACCACTTACTAAAACACATTCTGAAATATGCTCCAAAGCCTTCTACTGAATTTTCTGAAAGAAAATAAAGGGGCTGAAAGCTGCCTAACCTGGGTCCAAAGGCAAACTAAGAATTATCGTTTTTGCACTATGAATAAAAAAATAAATATAAAAACGCAGCCTGCAGCATGTCAGCATTTGGACTAGCACACGGTTGATTAAATACCTGCAAAGACATCTCATCTCGTGGCAGCTGGGGTGACACAGACCTGCTGCAGACCCACCACGGGCCTGTCAACATCGGAACCGTCCTGCTGCCTTCACCTGCCTGGGGCCGCCTGCCCGAGAGGCAACAGCCTTCGGCCCTGTCAAGCCCTGCTGAAAAAGAACCTTTTTTCTTTTAACCAAACACCTCTCTCCATCCAGGCATGAATCCTGCTGATTTCTGCCAAGCCTGAACACCAGCAGCTCTGGCAACATTCCCCCGCACCGGGCAGGCCGTGGATTTCAGAAGGCAACAGTCTGTCCTGATGGAAATACAATCCCAGTTTAGCACTGGGCCTCCTCTGCTGACGCAGCAAGGACAATTTCGTTTATTTAGACAGGTGAAGAGTGTCACATTGTTACCATATCTAGCGACATTGTTGTCATACTTGGTAACAGTGTTGCAACACTTAGTAACATTGTTGCAATATAGCATCATTATTATGATACTTTGCAACATTGATTCAATACAGCAACATTGTTGCAGCACCTGGTAACTTTGTTACAAGCAGCTACATTGTCACAGGACTTGGCGACATTGTTGCCACCCTCAGGTTTTGTCCCCTGACTCTTTCAAACCAACCATCACCTCCCATGACTTCCCACACACCAAACTCTTCCCAACTGACACTCTCACTTCCCAAAGTTAGCGAAAAGCTGCTGTTTGTGTTAAACGTCGAGGGGAGGGGGCTAAAGCAACGCTCGTTTAAGACCAGGTCCCCAGCCAGGACCAGGGCACGCTCGGCATCGCCCCGTTCACCCAGCGCAGCCTGACCTGCTGCTCCTGGGCGGCGCGAGCCCAGAGCCCTCCGGCCACCACACGCCAGCCTGGCAGAGGAAAATTCACTAAAAGAGACTGGGGTCCCTGATATTTGCTACTGGGATCACCTAGGGGAAAAAAATGATGATACTAACCAGCTGCTGTCCTTCTCCTGCCCTCCAATCACCCATCCTGAAGGCAACTGATGAGCTCAGCTCTGAGGGCGTGCACCAAAGCTATTCGTTATATTACAGTACAATTTCTACATTTTCCCTAATTACATTACTTTTGCTGTGTGATATCTTGGGATTTTATTTTGCCTGCTTTGTCTTTTAAATTGGTTCCTACTGAAGCATTACTCATCAATAATCAATAGACATTAAAACATTAATAATTTCCAGTCTGTGACATTCGACAACACTGGAAAGTGGAAACTAATTTTAGTCTCAAATTTGTTACTTCTAGTGATTTTTATAAATGGATTTGGGGCTGGTGAATGACAGCCTGGAGACGGGCTCTCCGCTCGCAGAACAGCAACAGCACACGCTGCAGCAAGACAAATTTCTCCCACACTGCTCCTGCCTACGTGACTCAGAGCTGACATTCAGAAAAGGTCCTTTGTCACAAAACCCTGACAGCAAGGGAGCAGGCTCCTCGCCAGCTGTGAAAGGGAACTGTGGTACCATATTTGCATGGTCGTTTGAAAAGACTCTTGTCTAAGTGGTCCCACCAGAAGCGTGAAGAGCTCTCAGGTCACCGGGATTTTTGTTTAGAGAATTCCTTCCCTCTGCACAATGGAGCCAGGGAAAAAATCCCAGGGAAGCAGCAGACCATTCTTGCCCTCCTGAGAACGTGATTTCAGGAGCGGGAGCCCAACGCAGCAATGTAAAGCATTCCTGTACACCCCTGATTCTCAGCACCCACCTTTGTATTCCCACCCTACACTAAGTTAAACCATTCCTTGGGATTTTTTCCAAAATGTTTAAAAAGCAGAACAAAGCCCCAGTTCACTTCACTCAGCAGCCACACAGCACGTTGTGCCAGCACCGATGACAGGATGACTTGTGATCAAGCAGAACAGACCAGCCAAGGCAGCAGGAATGCCCGACACTGATGCTGCCGCTGAAGCCTCTCACGAAGTGTCAGCCAGAGGTTCCCAAATTCCTCGCACTCCACCAACATCTTTTTCCTTCCTTTTTTCTTCACATTTTACTGTCTGGCTCCAGCAAAGATCCTTATTTCTAAACTAGGGATTATTTTGGCTTCATCTCAGAAGATCCGTAATACAAATGCACATCAGGATACACCACACGTTTATTCACCAGGATGCTGGCTCAGCCCAGACAATTAGAAATCTGAGCCCTTCAAAGAAGGTGCAGCCTAATTTAGTCTCAAAGTCTGAGGCTTAATTGCAATATAAACTCTTTCCCCAGTTTTAAAGACAACCAAATTATAAATTACAACATACACACAGGCAATCCAAGAAGTATTTCAGGCCTATCTCGAGACTGTAATAAAAAACATGTGTTTTCTATAATTGATATATGTAGCAGATTAAGGTGATGAGGTTTAAATATTTGATATCCACAGGAACTGCTTCTGGCACACCCTCCATGAAGACAGCCTTTAAAGAATGCATGTGTGCTGTGGTATTAGCCAACACGAATCAAGAATACTGAAGAAAACTCTTTTTTTGCCAGTAAATCACTATTTAAAGAGTATTTAACCCTCAGCAGCACGTCCGACTGCTCCATGAAGCCAATTCTTGAGCTACCTGCCTCAGACCTTCATTGACCCTCACCATATGTTCTTTGATTAGATCCACTCTTGTAGCAATATGTTAATTGCAATTAACATAATATAGTCATTGTACTGGAACACTACATCCAGTGGCCCGAGGTGATCCCAGTCCACGCTGACGACGAGCCCATCAGTTCAGGAAGAACTTCTGCTTCCCTTTGCTGTCCAACAGCCAGAACAACATCCCCTTCACTCTGCTCATTTAAACAAGTCAGGGAGCTACACACCTTTCTACCACTAAATAGCTTTTAACTGATGAGCCTATTTCAAAATACATATTGTGGAAGAGCTAGCAGCATTGAGAAGCATTTTTAACCTCATCTGAATGTAAAACGTGTAAGTTAACAGGGAATGATTTACTAAAGCAAAAACTGAACCAGAAATTTTAGCTGATGCAACCTTACCCTCATTGCTGCTGCTCTAACAGATAATTTGCTACCGGCAGCACGCACAATGAATGATTGCTGCACTTTGCTACACCATGGAGAAGCTTATTAAAAACAAGGAAGTATGATAATATATTTCTATTAAGAATTCATGGTTATTACCCAGATTCCTGTTCTCCTAACCCTTTTCAGGATGCCCTTCCATTCCACAGTTTTCATCTTAGACAAAAGACACCCCTGTGGTAGAAGAGTTCTAACCAATCTCAACAACAATATTTCTGGAGTCAAAATTTATCAGAAATTGAATGATCTTTAATTAATCACTCCCAGACAGTTTGTGTGTGTGTGTATCAATGTTCCAGAAACAGGGCATTCAGGAACAATGCAGGGAGCACAGAACTCCTGCATCTAGTCCCTGCAAGCATCTGCTGCCCTGTCTTTAAGAAAATGCTTCCCTTTAAAAAAAACAAACTAACTCACACTTTAAAACCAGCAAAGACTACAGTGGGCAATTATTATTATTTCAAAGTCTACCTTGTTGGTATAAACTGAAGTAGAATTTGAAGAGCAGTTGTCTTGGTTAATCAGTTTGCCTCAGCTGCCTGACAACCAGTAATTATGCTCAACTATTGCTTGGATTAAAGGATTATAACATGTTTCAGAGGTGTTAAGTCTGAAACATAACAACGCTATCAGACAAAGGACAGTAGGACAGTGCAGTGACGAAGTGAAAAACAGTATTTTTGGTTAAGTGTTTTTCTGTTCATTAGTTGTTTTGGCGACGTGGGGTGTACGAGCACGTCCCTCTCAACGCTCCCACGGTCAAAACCCACGTCAAAGCCAGCCACGCACGTGGCTTTTCAGTGCTGGACTTCCAGGAACGTGGCCACCATCTGTGTGCACAGTTGCCATTTCTCAGCTAGCCCAGGATGACAGCACAAGCGGCGAGAGCTCTGGGACTGAACTCGCCGAGCCAAGCCCCAGCGCAGCCGTAACTCCCGGCTGCGACGCTGCTCCCTGAGCAACTGCTCACTTTTATGGTCATTGCTTATTTCAGCAACACGCAGCAAGGCAAGGAATGACAAACACTGTAGGTGCAGACTCTGTGAGAAGCTTTCCAAAGAAATTTCCTTGCAGACAAACAAGAGAAATGCTAGAAATAATGAGGAAATTAAGAGCAAGAGGGAAAAAAAAATTACAAAATTTGGCTTACTTCTCTATTAAATCCAGCGTGACTCCTGGCACCAGTCTGACGCTCTTCTGCATACAGAACCTGTGGAGAAGGGAATAAAAATAAAACATACTAATTGAATACTTAATGACAAGGTTCTTCGGAAGGAGGTTTCTTTATTACAGCGCTCCTGCTTTTAAAATGGTGTTTGGGTAGAAAACTTTGCCACAGCATAATAAGACTCAAACAAGGCCCTCAATATTTGTCACGCTCGTGATTATGCGGCGATTTCCATCGTCAGGTGTCAAAACCGGGGTATTGTAACTGTCACAGTGACAAGATTTCCAACACATAGCGAGGGGGAAAGGGCTCACAGTCATCCGGCACGGTCTCTCGGGAGAAGCAAGACAACACGAGAGCCGAGGAGGTTTATGCTTCTGGAATAATGATTAGCGTTGGCTGGGTTTCCCTGAAGAGATTTGGCACCGCAGGCAGGAAAGTGAGAAAGGGAGGGAATGAGAGGGATGTGTCAAGTTCAAACACCTCGGTTATTCAATTAAAAAAGTGCTGATTCCATTTCCTCAGCATTACAAACACCACGACTTCAGGAACGCCGGCCCTGGGAAACGCAGCGTCCTGGTAGCACTATCACTCGCTGTGCCTAGAAAATCCCCAGTCGCTAAAGCCCAGGAGTGTGGGGAGGCAGCACGAGTGCCAGCCCAGCTTCCCAGCTCTTGCCTCCCTCCCCCAGCACTCCCAGGACACGCTGCGTGGCCCAGAGGGCAGAAGGAAGAAACAACAGATCTGGGAAGAAAAACCAGCAAATTCAACTTGAGAAATGACTTCCTCAGTGATACCACTACCTTCCCAGCCCATCTTCCCAGTATTTCACAAATCCACTCGCTGGTGGTTAATGAAGACTTTACCCATCAATGTAACACATAAATTGATACGGAAGCCCCACACTCCCCCGTGCCAGAGCACAAAGCTCCGCGGGCAGCGCGGTATGGGAGGGCTCGGCTGCCCAGGAAACCCACCTCCCGCACCCAGCAGCGGCTGGAGCTGCTGCAGCAGGAGCCCCTCCTTCCACCAGAGCCACGACATCCACAGCCAAAAGGCTCTTCCCCAGGAAAAGGGGAGAACAGGCACTTCTTTAAAGACAAGATGTGCAGAGCCCATTTCTGAAACCTTGAGGACCCTCCAGATTTCTCGTGGCATCCCCTGCCTGCAGGACATCCATTCCTGCCAAGAACAGGGATGGGCTCTGAAAAGCTAAGTGGTCTCCAGGCTGCTTTTCTGATGTGTGCGCCATCCATCATAAAAAATAAAAGTCATACAGCTATCTTTGAACACTACAGTGGGATCCCTATACAATCTGCCAAAATATAAAAATTTTACAACGCCGCATTACAGAACCACGCAGGGAAATACCCCTCCTAAACAAAAACTGCAGGCAGAATTCAGCACGGCAGAATTAGGTCATTGGAACCCGGCTGGAACCTCCCTGCAGACTACGGATGCCAGAAGCCTCCTCTCCTCAGTGCCTGTGCATTACAACGTATCTGAAAGAGGACGGTAACAGAGCCAGCACAACTGTGTACTGTCACACATTTGCTTTCTATAAAGAAAAGCGAGTCCCACCTATCACCCCGTCACACAGGATTTTGTATTCACTTCAGAAGCCCCTCGGCCGAGCTATGATTTACCCAACCTCCCTCACTCAGCAATATCTTACAGGCTCACAGATAAACAGGGCAGTGCTGCACACAGCAGAGAGAAGAGAAGGACGAGCATCCTGACTCCGCTGGGCACAGCCAGCCTCCTCCGGGCCAGGGAGCAGAGCGCATTTGCCACAGGGCAAATAAACACATCAGCCTCCTTTTTGCAAGGATTTCTCCTAAGCACGAGGCGTTTGATTACAGCTTGTTGGATTAGAGGCAGAAAGCTCGCCCCACGCAGTCAAGACGCACAAGAGGAGAAATGCCAGCGTGCCAAGCGCTCCCTACACGGGCAGGGCAGGGCAGGCACACCTTTGAGGGCCAACCACAAACGGGTGTTGTCACCCCTAAACGCACCCTGCAGCTGGCATTCAGCACTTCCCTGGGGAGCTGCCTGTATGGCACTGTGGGCAACGTGGAAATAAGCTTAGATTTCAGTTATTTCATTTGAATTTGAACCAGATTGCACTTGACTAGTGAGAGACCACCGTTCCTGCCCTGGCCACAACCTGTCTGACGCTCACCAGGAGGGCAGTGAAGCAGCAAGCACTCACTGCTTTTGTATTCACTGGGCCTGTTAGAGTGAAACCCCCCACCAATGCCCTGAATACTCTGAACAAGACTAGTTAATTAAAACCCCAATTAACCAGTAGCAGACTCTCTGCATTTCCTCTCTACCAACCTATTGCCAAGAAAACGTGCTCATAAACAAACTATTCCTCATCCTGTATCTGCAATGCCCTTCCATCGCTCCAAGGCTCTAAATGTGACGTCTCAAGTGATGGCTGGTTTCATCATCACAAACATCAGGCAAGCTACGTTAGAGCTGCATGGAAACACACCAATAAATGTCAGGCAATAAAGAAGAAAACCAGAAATACAGATAACAATGCTCACCAGAAATACCTATAACAATGCTCAACTGGCTTCTGCTCAGATACCACAGGAATATTTTGAAACTCGATTTAATTTCCCTAATTAAATTTGGGACAGAGGATTGGGTCAGTTAACCTCCCCCCAAAATCTCAAGCAGAAATGCAAAACACTTTAAATGTTTGTTTTAATTGACCCAACTGAAAATCAGCTGTCACAGATCGAGTTCTTTTTTCTGTGTGCTCACAAGCTTGCGGCATTAGCGTTCTGGTGTGCAAACTGCAGCTCTGAATTTCCCGAGTCTGAGCAGTTCCCAAACTTTTTTGTTTCTTTTTGGGCTGGGGGTTTTCCAGCACTTTTCAGGAGCCCTGCTACTCTGTTATGAGTGGGGCCTCATCGTTCAAAGCCACAGGGTCCTGAAGACAACAGACGAGCACAGCCTTCTCCCTGATGTGTAAAATTCTCAACATACAATTGCAGCTTGTTTACGTCTTCAGGGAGCGATGACAACACAAGCACATGACGCACTCACTGCTGATCCCAACTTCCAATATAGTTGCTTTTTGCTTCAGACAGCGTGAGAGACCCAGGTCTGCGTAAAACAATGCACCAAACACATCCTAATTTCTTCCTGTTCCTGCAATAGCTGCGTCTACTTCCTGATTAGTGCCTATCCGTCAGGATTAACAATCCACACAGCTTAGCTCTAAACTTGCCTCACATACAGCTATATATAGTTACCCCATATATTTGGAACACATCAGCTCACAACATCACTACACACGAAGATAACCAGTACCAAGCTGGCCAGAATTCGTACACTGGATTCCTGGAACTGTCAGACCGTCGTTAGGAGTTTCAGGCAGCACATCCAGAAGGGCACGACTGACCTGTGTTTCTCTTACCAGCATCAATTTTTCTTCCCCTGAAATTAGACTGAAGCGGATGCAGCTGCAATCCCATTTGATAAGTGATTTTGTCCATCAGTTGTTTACTTAAATTACAGAGCACAAACTGGGATGTACAGAAATTTATTCATCAAACTTTTATTTGCCCATAAATTCAGTATATGAAACCTCATTAGCCTGTCAGTCCAGAATTGCAGAAATGTTGTATTTCAAGAGCAATTCTGCCGGGTTCTGGATCAGCTTTAGCAAAAGGGCTAGACTGAACTAAGGAAAAGTTTTAACGACAAAGGTTTACACCTTTATTTTTGATCAACTGTCTGCTTTAGGACACCAACACAGGGTTTGCACCAAGGAGCTGGAATGCAGGAGGAGGGTCTGGCTTTGCGTGTGTTATGTTTAACAGCAGTGAATAACAACGCTCCGCAAGCAAGCGCTTTATCCATGCAAGTCCTGTAAGCAATAAAACACAACCATAATAATGGCAATCAATGCGGAATATAAAAGGAGCATAATCTTCATCAGAGAACAGAGGAGAAAATTTTGTGTGTGCAGTAAACACCACACATAATCATTGGATTAGATGGAGTAGGAAATGCTTTACTATCCCGGAGCTCGCAGGGCATCTACCAGCACCAACCCCGCAAACAGCGGAGGTCAAGAGTTTTAAATCCTTCCCCTGAGCTGCAGGTTTACAAACGCGATTCCTGTCAAACACCAACGAGACACAACTCTCAGAATATCTCACGCTTATGCCAGGTGTAGCTCTGCTTGAGAACCTGCCCTGCTCACCCCCTCAGCCGTGTTCCCATGGAGATGAAGTAACAGAAAATTCCTGAACAGATCACAACATGCAAAAAAACAAACCCCTTTCTCAGTATATATAAACTGTGCACTAACCAGTGTTGTATAAAGCAGTATAAATGTTTGGAAGGGACTCCCTTCAAAAAAAACACCAAACCAAACAACACAACGCCACCAAACCCCAAACCCCTCTTACAGAGCCTCAGCATTTTCACTTTCAATGTGGCACAAACTCTGAAGCGTGGCTCTGGTAACCGCAAGGGAAGGAGAACCCTGAGGTCCCAATGCCAGCAGCTTTCACTCCACTTATGAAGCTTCAGTTTGCTATAAACCAGTTAATCTTCAATAGGCAAAGCCCACGCTGGGGATTCTCACAAAGATTTAATGAATTAGTGAAAACAACACAAATTAAGTGGTTGTCACCGTGTCCACACAGTATTGATTTCACACACACCCACAATAATGAGTTTTTCAGAATAACTGCAAGCCTTGGTGTATCCACCCCAAAAAGCACTTGCTTCACTCTTCTCTCCACAGTAACATGGTGTTTTGGTGAAAGCATTCTCTCTAGAACTTGAACTTAAATCTCCACTTGCTGAATCCTGGGTCGCTTTTGGTTTTATTTATTGGTTGTGGACTCCACTCAACAAGTATCAGCAGAGCTACGTACTACCTGGGTGCACACGCTGGCTTCCTCGCACCATGTCCTCAGCTGGCACCACAATTGCTCATGGTCCTCTGTGTTGTTGGGTAAAAATATTGCTCTTCGAAAGCCCCTGCTATCTGTAGCACTCTTTTATAACTTTCTGCCTAATTAACCTGGTGTGTCATTCCGTAACAGCTTTCTTTTTTTATTGCTCAATTTCTTTCACTACAGCATTATTTAATGCTATTGTATTATTTACAGAGACTGCAATATTTGGAATACGATTTGTACAAAGGAGAATTTACAAAAAGTTGTATCGCACTATGTAGTACTTCTGCTCTCTGAAGAAGCAGATACTTAATTCCCAGAACAGTAAATCCCTTAATCTAAGCAAACCTAGATATTGAGCTGGAATCTAAAATGTAATAAGTAGAAGATAACAATATTTTCACCTTTCTAGTTCTGATTAATAAAATGCTGTCCCAATCGCATAGTTCAAATCTTGTAATTCAATATTGCAGAGAAACCTGAGGTTAGATGAAGCATTTGGATTAAGAAATCTATCATTCCAACAGACAAGCTACACATTATACACTTGCCTTCAGGAATGGGGAAGATACTCACCATCTCAGAGCAATTTTGATCGGTGTAGTAAGGCAGGATGTGAAGAGGTCAGCTGGCAGATCCGGGATCATGGGTAGCAGTTCATTGGCTTCACAGGCTGCCAGCTGGATGCAGTTCTTCATGGAGGGCGGCAAAGGCATCTGAGCAAGGGGATGGTTTGGGTTAATTGCAGCCACCTGGAGACATCGAGGAAATTAGTGAATTCAGTAAAGTTAATTTCTACACCATTCTGAAAATAACCAATGAAGAGCTGTCAAAGTTTGATGGACCTCTGGATTCAGAGAAATGTACGACTGTGGTAGCACCAGCCACAGTTTTAACTCATAAATAATTAACTATATTTAAGTGTGTTTACCATAACAACACCACACACCAAAACCAGCAACTTGCAACAGACTGAACGGTGATCACCACTTCAGAGTCTCCAGTTCACGTCTGCCAGCTTGGAATCAGGCACTGTAGAAGCAAGTTGGGCTAATTTCTTTTACATTTAAGTGAAAACCGTCCTTCCTGCAGCTCATAACCATTCACCACAGCTGGCAGAATAGCTTCAAATGGCAAAATGCAATTCATTTGGCTGGACTAGACAGCATCTCCTGCCACGGAGTATAAAGATGACCCTTGTTGGTAAGCCAGAAGAATACTGAACTCCCTGTGTTTCTCCCCATACATCTTCCTACTTCACTAGAGCAAAAAGGTCAAACTGGAAAAAGGAAGAGAGAAAATGACCGTCTGTAAGTAGAGAGGCTATCTTCCAACAAGAGAAAAAGAATGTGCACTGCCTCTGCAATGCAAATATTACCACGTCGGCAGATACAATCTTTCCAGTGCCTTTCTGAAACAGGTAAACTGAAACACTTCAGCCACCTAGAATTTTGATTTATGGTACTCAAAGGTTCTTAAAGGAACAGGGGAAAGAAATGTAACGCACGCGGTGTCTTCATTGCTCTTTCATGTCGGAGTTAGAAAGCAAAGCCCCATTAAAGTGATCTATTCACTGTGTTATCAAGTACATTCTTTCCAAGACCAACGCTTCAGCCAGCTTCATTTTTTTTGCCAACTGAGTAAGGTGATACAGTTGACGGATAAACACACTGTTTACCACCTTAATACGTGAAAAATTCTGTCTATCTGAAGAGGAAATCCATTTGGGGTCTCAGAAGGGTCGATGGGGAACAGAACACTTGTGTTCCAAACCCAGAGCCTGGCACCATCACACACCTCCTGTCTAGCACAGCAACCTGCTAAGCTACGGAGAAGTTCCAGATGCTATTTCACAAATTCTGCAACCTAATAAGTTTTTTGATTCTTTAAATAATTTTTTTTCCATTCTAATCCCAGAGGCAGCAGTGACACACTTTGGCTTTCTCAAGTTGTCCAAATTAGCAAAGACCTGTCCTCGCTCTCAGCTGAGTTGTGCTGCTTTCAGCAAAGATTCATGCCATACCCTGGGCAGAAATGGAGCTACCCCCAAGTCATCCCTTGTCCTCTAGTGACACTTACTCTCAATAAAACTTAAGCTGTATGCTAATAACAAAAAAAAATAGGTAATTAAAATACTAAAGATAAATAATAAATAAAAAGATATTTTATTTGAGGAGAAAGGCATGAGAGAGTGTGGAAAGCATCAGCTCTTCACAGATTCATGCATATAAAGCAGTCCAACTCCTTAGCTACGGCTGTTCATTTCCTAAAGACAGACTTGCCCTCTGGGCATCCTCACAAACGGGCTCCGTAGGTGGGAAGCACATTTAGGTGGATTTTCTGCTTTCTGAGTAGTGTGCAGCACTGACGACCTGACGTTTGTCATGGGCTGGTAGTGCCCCTCGGTTCAACAGCTCTTACTCCAAGACCTGCTCAACTCTTGGCTTCTAGACAGCAAGGGGAACTAAAGCAGCTGTGACACACGCGGTGTCAACATTTGTCCATTAGGGGATGAACTGTTAACAACCAGAAAATGAACATACAACACCAGCTAGTCATTACAGACTTTGTCAGACTTCTAGGGACAATGATGTAGCAAAACATTATTTTACAACTAAAAGAAAGGAGGGGCGGGGTGGGGGGAAGAGGGTTGGGTAAAGCCCACTTGGAACATTTATTTTTGCATCCTTAGAACACCCACTGACGTCAGGCGTTCTAACTGCTTGGGTTCCCTCACAAATGTAACTGTTTATTAGGGCAAGATACAGAATAAGAAGGCAGCTAAATAAAGATTAAAAACCATAAACTGGCAAAAACGTACTGATTCACAGCTGTAAGAACAGTAAATGAACTATGTAAAGTTACCGCATACGAAGCGTTATCAAAATTATTAATATGCATTTATCTACCATCTTTGAGGCTTTTTATAGTCAACAGCTTCTGTAAGCAAGCAGTTGGCTGCAGACCTTGCAGCAGGCCACAACTAACACAGCTTCTTTCAGCAGAAACACAGTCTCAAGGCAAAGTGATGCTTATTCTCCTGCGCAGGCTTTGTAAGTAAAAATTCCTTACTATCACCAGAGTACTCCTTGTGTTACTTATTGTTATTTCAGGGCAACCTTTCAGACAAAATCCACAGCCTTTCAGACAAAATAATAGTGGTAATATTAATTTATCAATTATAATGAAATATGCTAGCATTCCTATAAGATGGTGGTAATTTATTTGTTCTGAAAGCAAATTATAGCTGCCCAAGCTAAGGAGGACTCAGGTTTCCCACTTGCAAGTGCTCTGTCTGTCCAGAGGAAGAGCTAAGGGCTTTGCAAGTATCACTGCTTGCAATTAACAGAGAGGCAAACAATATATGTATTTTAAACCACTGTTACTGAAAACATTTCTGTACCTACATAATTAGACGGAGAAACAAGCACTTAACAGAAAACCAAGCCTTTTTTGAATTAACAGACGTGGTGAAGGTAAACTTGGGAGGAACTCTGCCCCAAGACAGAAACTAGGAGTTGTTATTTCAAGCGTTGACCAGACCTGCCAGCTTCACACAACTCCCGCTGTGAGAATCCTCTTCCCCTGTGGAAGACATTAATGCAGCTACAGAAGAGGAGACGTTCCCATCCCAGATGGTGGATTAGAAAAACTCTCCCCCCAGACATGATGCTAATGCCAGATAACATTCTGCTGTGCTGTCGTTAAGCTAATTTTTTAAGAATTAATGTTGAAGATGGAAAAATAAAAACTGTGAGTTCCTCAGGTCCAATTAGGAGTAGTTAGTCACATATCCTGCTGGAGGGGAAACAAAGAGGCACTCCCACCGCAGCACCCCGTTCCTACAGACACGGAACAGAACAAGCTCGCGTGCAGCTGTAAGGGACGCTGGGGAAAACTTCACACAAGAAAGTTGAAAATCAAAAAGTTGTATCTTGTGCAGCAAAGCACACATCTAGAAGACATATTTCAGCCTTCATTTCTGTACACCTCAAATGTGGCCTTAAGACCTTTGCTGTATGAAGCTAGTGTGAGTCAGAGGAAACACAAAGTCACAACTACACAGAAAATTAATCAGAAATAACCAGCCTAGTGTTTTATCATTGTTAGCACAGCACACTGACAGTGCCTGCTTCATTCTCCAGAATGACGGTGTATTTATATACACTCAGAAGCATCAGAGCTGGCTAATGAGATGATTAAGAGCATCCAGTGCCATCGCCACGACACGTTCCAAGCAGCACTCGGAGCTCCACGGCAGGCACGGCAAGGTGTTTGCTAACCAGGTTGGCCTTGCTGCTATCAGGCTTCGTGATGCCAAACAGGACAATAATCAGGGAAGCAACCGCAGGAATCCCAGTTTCTAAAAGCTGGGGTCAGTTTCCAGGTCTGAAAAATGCCTTTTGGCAAGAAAAACAGTAGCCTTCTATTATAAGTATTAGAACAAACCCAAAACAAACAAAGGCAGGATCAACTGGAAAAATGAACTTTTAAACTAATTTATCACACTTAATACTATGCCACTTCATATCCACATCATGCTGCTAAATGGATGTTCCTTATCTGCAAAATACCTGCAAAATCTGGATATTAAACCAAATCCTTCCCTGCCCATCCAGTTGATAATTAAAACAATTCACAGATATTTCTCTGAAACAGTCAAGTCTACCACAGTCCAGGGACACCACCAGTCTTTATATCAACAGCATTTAACTTAACAGCTTGGAAACCCTGTGACACATTCAGAATGGTGGGGATTGGTAGACTTTATTTTGCTTATCTACGTAAGCAAAAGCTAGCAGGAGTTTCTGGCAGTGGGTGTCTTGCCACCCTGAGCTGCTGCACAAAGAATCCTGACTTCTTACCTTCCACTTTGCATTTCAGATTTACTTCAATACATTTATTAGTAATTACATTTGTAACAAAAGTCAGCTTTTCATTAGAAACACATTCAACTTAAGCACTCTGTGAAACTGAAACCCACCAGTGACAACCCCTCTGTCAGGTTTACTTTACTTTGTTTCACATTTTCACATTCAGTTCAACAGCACAAAACTCCCATCACATCCAGATACGAGACTTTTGCAACTAAAATAAATATGTCTAGTTCACCTCAGCATTTATCTGAGCAGAACAGACTATTAGGGCATAAACTGGTCCTATTAACATTACCATTTAATTAACGCTCGTATTAAAAATTGTTCCAAGTTTAATAGGATAGCAAACTGAACCAGAAAGATTGGAGTGGCAAAATTATTTGCAAATTAATTTGCCTTTCAACATAGTTTTAAACACATTTTCCAGCAAAGGAAGCTTGAACTTAACCCTGCGACACAAAGGAAACCTCTGCAGCAGAGCGGGATCTCACCTCCAACTCTTGCTCCCTCTGTAGTGCAAATTGTTTGAAGGACTTGACGATAAGGCCGGCGTTAGAGCAGTCGTAGACGAAAATGGAAGGACTGCCCATCCAGGTCTGCAGGTCATAGATGGACAGAGGAATATACTGAGTGTAGTTCTGTGAGAAGGAAAAAACACTCGAGTTACAAAGAGCCAGAGAAGCAACAGGACTTTCACTGGTGGGAGAATAAAATACACACTGGAAAATTCCAATCCTGAAATCACAAAATAAAACCTAGATTGAACATTGGGCCTATTAATCAACATAAATACCAGTCAACATCTACTAATAATGAGGACTATGAACCCAACTCCAACACAAACGACAAGTAGATTTTATTGAGGTATTGTTTGAAATGCTAAACTCTAAACTAAAATTCTAAAACTCAGCAAAGAGCGCTTTGATACGTGCTAACAACTCCAAGCAGCATTTAATAGTCCAATTTTATCTCAAATTTCTGCAACACTGATTAAGGATGTCAACCAGCTGTCTTTAATTTAACATCAAACGTCTCAAACTGAAAACTCCATCAATAAATCAAGATTGATAATTAAGACTACGCAGCCCATCAGCAGCTGCCCCATCTTAGTTTAATGAGATGCTTCATAATTTTATTACAGCCTTTAACTTCTGTGCAACTTTCAGAATTATCCAATAACACTAAAACCAACAAAGCCTGCCTTCAGCAAAGTACCAACAACTCCGTTTCTGTAAACACGACGTATTTTGCTCCTTGCCTTCCACCTTAACGCCCCCAAATAACTGGAGCCAAGAGCTTCGTAAAACACAAGGAGGATCAAAAATCAAATCAAAAATCAAAATTTAAAATCAGCTATGAAGGGCCACGCCCTAAACGAAGTGGCAGAACTGAAAATATAAACCTAAGCAGCTTTGTGCCTTCTGAGCCCCCCGAGCCCCCCCAGACACACCGAGCCCCACCGCAGAGCCCTTCCCCTCCCCAGCCAGGGGGGAACCTGCTCCCGGCCCCCCAGCACTGCAGTCAGAGCTGGGATGCTCCTATTAACACCAGGAGCCTGATGGATGGGATCGTAACCCCCATTTCAATCCAAGAGACTTAAAGCAGCTGCAATAAAACCAGGAAACTTTTACAAAATCAAATTTTCCAGGACACATCAGCATATATAAAGACAGAAGTGATCATAAACCATATGTTAGATAAGCCAGGAAATGGTAAGTCATTTCAAAATCCAGTTTTGCCCGTATACACCAGTTTCAGTTGTTTCATTAAAATTAATAGGAAAAATTGTTTATAAAAGCCAAAGCTTTAGGGAGTTGGGAGCTTTGCAAATTGTTGCAGGATGGAATGATACATGAACAACTCACCCTTGGCCCAGACCTTTTTCAAGGGTATCACTCAGTTTACGCACATTTCAATCATAGTAAGTTACATATTAAAAAAAAAAAAACAACACTCTGACACATATAATCAATGAGATTTTATGGGCACGCATTGTTTTAACTTTATATTTATAATGCACATTGCTACAGTTAAGACTGGATTATAGCTCTGATTAATACTGTGATATTTCCAACCAGAAGAGTTTTATGTTCCAAATTTACTGTGGGGGTCACATATAACTTACCAAATTTGCTAATGATATGCAAATGAGAGAGTTTGAAGAAAAAAGAAGTGTTAAATAATAGTTTTCTAGCACGGTTGCTCAGGGTGATCTCTTGATGCTTGCTCATCTTGCCTCTGCCACGAAAGAACCTGTCCGTATGTTTTGTTCTCAGTATTGACTTTGGTTTTGAGCAAGAAAGTGTCTGCTCTGTTAACACAGCTCCCACCATCCCTCTGTGACTGTTTAAAGGAATGACACAACAAACAACTAAACTAGAAACGGATTTTGAACAGATTTCATAACCAATTGCCTAAGAAGCGACTCAAAAATATTTAAAAAAAAAAACCATTCTTCAGATTTTTGCAGAGAAGTTCCCCAGAACTTCATAATAAACATGTTTGAAATCGAGGGGAGGTTGATTATTACCTTTTTGAAACAATGTTGAGATTTTCTCAGAAAATAGTAGCAAGCAAAACTAGAAAGAGAACATTGTTCCTCATTAATACACAGCACTCACGATAAATATACGAAAAGCATGTTATTGCATCTTCAAAACCTGGCAAAATGCCAGATAATGCCAAATTAACCAGTTTACAGGGCTGGTCTCAGCCCTTCCTTGGTATGCCCAGACTGTGCAGTGAGCCAGAGCAGGGAGCCTACAGTGAAATAAGGTACAATTCCATAATTAAGTACTGGCTTGTCAGGCGTGACAACAAGAGCAGCCAGTTAGAACAACGCGCCACGGCGATCTTCTACAGCACGAAGGAGAACTGCAGCTGCTGGCCCGTATTTGGTCAAATAGAGGATGCTTCAGCAGAGCTGCGGACAGGATGAGGGATATGTAAATAGTTTCCAAAGGATTTAATAGGAACACAATGACGATGCACATTTTGTGTTTCATATTCTCACAGTAGCAGCAGAATTTGCTTCTGACCATCCACACATTTCATGTCTTTGTCAGGAGTAAGGCATAACAGACCCAGGAAAAGGTCACTTTCAAAACAATCATTCCTTCCAAAGCGTGGTACAATTTCTCTTTCCATTTCCTATCAAAGTTGAAACAGTGCTTGAAGAGCAGTCTCTGAAGAGATCTCTCTAAAGCTAAAAAGCTTCCTCAGAAGGTTCAGCTTCTGTCCTGGGATTTCTGAACTTCGTAGAATCCCTCAGAAATCTCAGCAAATGAACCTTGTGGCAATGAACCTACGGGAACCCATCCCCATTCCTTCTATACATCTGATTTTCTCTCTAACCGAAAGAGTTCAGGAACATTTTGTGAGGCTGCAAAGCAAAAATTTACCAACTCAAGCACTACAAACGCCTTCACGTGCTGCCTCGGGGTAGCACTGCATTCACTGAGCAGCTGTGATTAAAAGCTAGGGAAAAAAAAACATTACAACTGAAAATACTTCCTGCTTCCCTTAATGCTGCCTCTGACCCCACAAAGTTCCTGAGCTGAAGCAATTTCTGCAGCGTGTGTTGAGGGGAGGAGGAAGGGTGCAGGAAGAGGAGCGGGCACCTCCCCGCACCCCCCTGTGCTGCAAGGCATTGCAGAGACACTCCTCACTATTGTCTTCTTTTCTCCAAAGCATATATAGGTCAGGTTTAAATCCTAATAAAATGAATGTAGATGAGTATCAGATTATTTATTTACTACTGTCCTCTTCATCTGTCAGGCTAGATTAAATATCAAAAGGAAGGCTTGCTTCACAGGTGAAGCCTCAAAGGTGAAGGTAACCAGAGGTGTTTATACTACAGCAAGCACAACCTGTCAGAATCCATAAAAAATTAAACTCAAGGAAAACCTGTCTGTAGGAGAGAAGGCAGGTTCGGCTTTTAAAGACCAAGTTAATTTAGCTACTAGCTTTTCAAATGCCTTATGCAAATTGCACCATACTCCTCCCTCCTTCACACCCCTCTCCGGTAGCATTTGAACGCTGTTAACTGAACAAAGGGACTGAGACATGCAGCTGAAGTGAATCAGGCTCCATGATACTTCCTGAGGGTTTTATCTTTTTTAATCTACATATCAGAATATACCATGCTTGATCTCTCCTGAATACACTACTGCCATGCAAGGAAGGCTTCTTACAGCACACAGAGGTCAGCTGCAAGGTCAGGGGTCTCCTCCTGCGGGGCAGGGGGACAATCTGCTGATGCTCCACCAGCAGAGAACAGCAGAGCAGAGCAGGGCTACCCAGGGGCTGTTCCTGGGACACCTTCGAGAACGTGCCAGCCCATCTGCCAGGCCCTTTGTCAACCAAGGCAATCAGCTACATAAGCAGACAGTTCTTCAGAGGAGTAGATAACAAAGCATATGAGAGAAGCATTCCCCTTATATTACCATTTTAAAACATGAGTTCAGACACAGCACCAACTGTGCAAGGGCAGAGGTCTACAGTAATTTTAGAATACCAACTCTTGAGAAATTAAGGGGAAGGTATTACAGAAGATCTAACACTTTGTGAGCTTTCTCCAGCGTCATTACAAAGTGCTCCCACACCACTACATGACTGCTGTCCCTGATAGCTCGCTGGCGCTTGTTGGGAGATCTAAATAATCTGTGGCGCTACAGGAGAGATGCTTAGGAGCAGCCACATCCTTTTCCCCCAGCCGCAGCACACCTCCTCCAACCCCAAACACAGAATCGCTTGGGGTAATCTGACAACACCACGACATTCCTGCAAGCTCTGGCAGCCCTAAGGCACAAGGTCGCTAACCCGTGCAGCTCTGCCAGCCTGTGCCGCACGCAGTGGGAGAAGTCCTCTCCGTCACCGCCTACGCCATCAGCCCCACAAGGGCTGCACACCAGTTCTATGGGAGGAAAAAAAAGGGAAAGGAAAAATGAGCATTACAGACTGAGAACAAAAGCGTATTGAAGTGTTTGGACAGACCCCTGGAATTTCCTTGTCGTCTCCTATCCTTGAGCTAAAACAGATGTCACACCCCTCTCTGCCCCACGGCCCTCCGCTCTCCCGCAGCACCTGCACCAGGACCTGACGACTCTCACCAGGACCACACGCTCCAGGGAACAGGAGAAAGATGCCCAACCTCACCCCGTGGGGAGTCAGGACAAATCCAAAACATTTTCTTTGCTTTGACAACCACAGGTCAGCCCGTAACACGCCACATCCACCAGCAAGGCCTGTTTCACTCCTTTTGGCCCCTCACCTGGATGATCTCAAGGCCTCTTTCAGCTCTGCCTTTATGCTCTTATAGCTGAGACTTCAAGTGCCTACACGAGCATTTTAAATCTAATTTTAAAATGTCAGCAAAGTCAAATTTCAGTACCTCCACTATTTCAATTCCAGAGGGCTATAACACTGAGCCTCATTAGGCCCTCTGCTTAGATCCCAGACTGAATTCCTTTGGACTGATTTTTAAACACTGCTGATTCCCCCCCTCCCGCCCCCAAGTACTTCCTTAAATTTAATCCTTTGCATAAAAGTTCCACTCCTGATTCTTCCTTTCAAAAAAAGCCAATTTGTGGTAACATGCTGCAAAAATTACTAACTTTTAACTTTCCCCATCAACCTCCACGACAACCACATTTTTTTTTTTTCACCGTCTGTAAGATAAATCAGAGAGACCTCAGGCCCTAACCACCACTGGCGTCCACACCACGTCACCCCAGCTGATACTGCAGGCAAACTGCAAATACCGAGGAAGCTCTTAATAAAGCACTTGGCACAACACACAACTGCATTGAGTGGTAATTTCCCCTTCTTCCACGTGTAACACATTCTGCCCAGCATTCTTTCTGGCTTATTTATTGCCCACTGGCTGTTAAGTAAGAAGAAGGTCACTCCTATTTGTTCTTAAACACCAAATTCAGCTTCAAAATGAATTAGTATTCAGACCAACTGGTCTAATTCATTTTGAAGCTGAATTCATTTTGAAGCTGAATCAAGTCTCCAATATAGATGCACCAGAATAAAGTGATGCCCTCTTGCACTTTCTCCCCTTCCCTTCTACCCTGCTCTTTCAAATTACCAGCGAATGGTCATTCAATTATAAACATAATACATGTGAAGCATGAGAAAAGAAGCTCAATAAGCCCCCAAAATAAACCAGGAGCATATCGATAACAATGAATGCAAGTCCCACGCCAGCTGAAAGTACTTTTCAGCTACAAGCAGTACCTCCCAATTTCCTAAGACTCCATACTAAATCATCGACCCTCTATAGACACTATATAGGGTGTTGCATGTCTCTACACAGCTGTACAAACCACGGCTACAAACCACTGCTAAGCAGGAACAACTAAAGTCTTCAAAAAAATAAAAGACTCTACGATGTTGTCCTTGGAGGCTCTTCAGTACCCTGCGCTCTAGAAGCAGAGCTAGCCTTACGGTTTGTTGTCCTCATGCAGTATCTCTAGGTAGTTTGAACAACGGCTGTTCAGAGTTCGTAGACATTTTAAGCATAAACTTCACAGTAAGAACTTAATAATCAGTCAGTGACATAAGGCAGCGAAGCCAAGTCCATCGGGGAGCTTCGCTGCTCAGACACAACAGAGCTGGGGTGCTACCTCTGAGAAGCCAATGAGGCAAGTGGAAGTAGCTGGCTTCTCAGGGCTTTGCAAATGTGCTTTAATGCATCTGAGAGAAGCCCCTCCTGCCCCGCCGGGAGGTGAGGGACAACCTGTTTGGTCTCACAGAACCTCAAGAACACGAAGAAAGCAAAGAGCTGCCAGCAGGGAACCAACCAAATACCTGCGAACGCATTTTAATGGAAATCCAGTTGTTCTCTAACAGAACACTTCAATGATTTACAAAGCGGTGAAAAAGGTGCAGCCGTTCAGCACCGCTGCGCAGGCACGCACCTTGTTGAAGACCCAGATCTCCCCATTTACTGTTGGCCTGGGGACGCCGTGTCCGTTGTAGTGGAAAAGTACCCGCTCTTCCTTGGCGTTCCGACGCAGGGACGTGCACAGCTTCTTAACTTCATCCACTGTAGGATCAAGGCTCTGCTTGTACCTGGCCTAGTAACATAAAACAGAAGACAAAAGTGTAAAAACAAATCTATTTAAGATGCAGGCACCTAGTTAAGATAGAAGCACGTATATAAATTGGTTACATTGGAAAAAGAAAACACAAAACATTCACTGTAGAGCTGAATAAACAAAATACATCTGACACTGGTGTGTGGGACTGCGCACACACATGGAGTAACAGCACAGGTTGGAGCAAGTTTTTCACACCTCTGCCCTCCGATCTGTTTCACTCGGGGATTTATTAACATTCAAAAAGCTTTAGGAGGGTCAAATATGTTTTCAACGTTAGCCAGCCTCAAAAATAACCCTGCACAGTTCTCTTAATCCTCAAATTCATACCTTGTACGTCTCCAACTGAACAATATTCCCTCTTAAAGACAGAAAATACTATAAATCAGATACTCCGCAAACCTCCAATCTCATTCTGAAACGTTCCTTCCCTCCTGTCAGGAAAAGGGACTCAGCTCTTGCTTCAAGCATTAAAAGGAACGAAAATACGAGAGAGAAGCGTAGAGGAGAAGGTCAGATAGCTATCCTTCATGGAGTAAGAGTAAGAATAGCAGCAGCCTCATCCTTTTCCTAAGCCCCAGCTAGGTAGTTCCCCTTTTATTAATAAGATAGATATAAAAGAAACCTTATTAATAAGATAGATATAAAAGAAACCTGGCCAACACCTCTGCAAACACATTAAACCTAGATGGAGTCTTGCCTTCTCTAGATGGACCCACAGCAGACACAGTGAAAAATTTTATGGCAAAAAGTTTGTCTTCAGAAAGAAACATGGCCAGCCTCTCGCAGCTCTGCCACTATGGGCATACTCATCTTCAGCAGCGAGTTTACTTTGAACTTGCAGATCTCTCCATCCCAGCAGCTCATCACCACTGCTGGTTCCATCAGGCCATAAATGTGACTCTTGTCTGCTCTTTGTACATAAGGGGCACAGAGAAGTGCTGACTAGATGTACATTAGTTTTAAAAGCCGACTAGTTACCTGCAGATGCTAGAAGAGACTACAGAAACCTACAGAATGACAGAAAAATGAATAAATGTGCCATCAGCAAGTACATGATGATTTTATTCAACATTCAGTGATAGATAAAAACAGGAAAAAGAAATCAAAGCAATCTAGCAAACACTAACATACTTTTAAATTAACTTATTAACTATTAGCACTTAAGATCAGGCACCACATTACACCAGCCTGTACTGCACCCCCTCCCTAAAGAAGGGCTACGAACATAACGATATTTCATAACCTCACCCCAAACTGCTTATCCTTTGAGACAACACCATTCTCAAGATAAAAGTGCACAAAAGTCCCACTAATTTGGTATTCACACAGCTGGGCAAAAAGAGGGAAAACCGATCAAGAGCCCCTGGCAACCGACCCTTGCTTTTGGAAAAAAATTATATTCACTCTCATCCCAACTTTGGCCGTGGGCACTACATTATCGCTCCTAGCACGTAAATCAGAGCACGTTTCTGTGTTTGAGAAGAAAATCCCCAACACTTCAAAAACATTTTGACTTGGCTCGGTTCAAGACGCCTGTGTAGCAGCTAGTTTGTCACACTCCAAAGCGCATTTTTTTGAAGCAAGGCCAAATAATAACAAAAAGTCTTTCAACTGCCCTTTGAAATACAAAAGCATGTTTCTCCCTCTCTTCTCCAGTACTGCAGAGAGAGATTGAGAATCTAGAATCACAACGGCTTAAAAAATTAAAGCTGATGTGTTGTAATAAAGAACCAAGTTTAAAATCAGGGCAACCATATACATACCTCTACAAAAAGCTGCTACTGAAAGCAGCTTTGGTTTATAAACCAAACCAAAGTCTCAGAAGTTCGGGCTTTTTAGGTTTTCTTCTATGACAGGCAAAGATAAGAAAGTCTTAAAATATCATAGTAAAAGAGGTTGAAGCACTTGAATGTAAAAATGGTTTGCTTATCTACGAAGCTTGAAAACCAGATATCATCCTGCTCAATTAATATTCAGCACCGCAAGCCAACAGGCAAGGTGGGTACAATGAATGGCACCATTTACGTGATTACAGCAACGCAGAAAAGCAAGTGAAAGGAGAAAAAAATATGAAGAAAGAAGCAGTGATCTGACACACTCATCCTTTTTGGGAACTTCCACACTAAGTAAAGATAAGAGGCTATATTAATCTTAACACAGATCCCCCCATACCTCTTCTTGCTCCTTTCAGTGGTGTTATGAAGGCGCTGATTTGCAAAAATGTGCACCTTAAATCACGTCCTGCCCGCTGGCATCTTTACAAGACACTATAACCAGAGTGGCTGGTAATTTTTCAGCTCCTTTTTTTCAAAGAACACGCTCATTGGAATGCTCCTCACGTCCTTTTAGTATAAATATTAAATACAGCTCGCAATTAATGGAGGTGAATTCATACTCTAAAACTCAAGGCTGTAGATCTAAAGACCCAAACTGTAAACATCATTTGTGCATCGAGAAACACAAGGCTGAGAGGAGTGAAAAGGAGAGGAGGGAGCCTGTAAATAAGCAGTCTTAGTCCCCCCTGTCAGCTCAGGACTTTCAGGCGTGAGTTTATTACACACCATTCACGCACGTACGACAAGAAACAAGTATCTGAGAAACAAACTAGACCAGGTGGTGCCTTTTTTTCTTTCCTTTTTTTTTTTTTTTCTCCTAAAAAATATCTTCAAGAATTTTTTTGTTGGTATGGAAAAAATACCAGCAGCATAAGTACAGTAATTACAAGACACATTCAGGGCTTGTTCATCTGACCGGGGTACGGGGCGTTAGTTGTGGGGGGAGAGGAGGAGCTTATTGCTTTATGTGATGCTCCGTGGGACACGGTGCTATTTTTAATAGCGCTTAAAAACAAATAAGGTCTCCTTCCAGACCAGAAGTCCAGAAACTGAAGGTCTTTGAGAAGGACATAGAGAAACAGCATTAAAGCCTTGTTAACCCCTGGGCTCCCGCCCAGTACCAGAAAGCACATTACCAACGACCAGCTCTACCGTGTCCCATCACGTTTCACACGGCTGACACCCAGACGAGCTGCGATCCAGGAGGATTCACCGATTCAACAATTTTACCTTCCCTTTCACAGTACGAATAAGCATTTTCTAAACACAGTTTTAGTTCTCATATAAACATTTTGCATTTTAGCATCACTACCCTTTTGATGAACAGCACTTACGCTGATTGCTTATTGACACACTCTCTCAGAATTACTTTCCAAATTATTTCCAAATTTCCTATCACGATAAAAACCAAAGCAATCATCTTTAAGAGAGAAAACAGGGATTTTTCTAAAGATGTGATCTATCAAAAACAGATCATTTCCTTATTCCAGGTGAGAGCAACATTCTGTCTGTATTTGGTTTGAAAGCTGTTACTAGGATCTACACCAGCTCCGTGCCGTTTTCATCTGGGCAAGTGAGCAAGGTCCAAAGGAGCCAGCAGCGCAGGGCTGACACCACCAGTACAATCAGCAGGTCTGGGAAAACACCGGGAGAAAATCATCAGTGGGCAAATAAAGCAAAATCACAGCTGAACAGCCAGCCAGGTCCCAACCCAGCCTCGCCACAGGGGCCGCACTGGGGCACCAGGGCTCAAACACAAAAAGCAGCAGCAATAAAGCACAAGCGTTGTCCCGTTTGTTTCGTGAGGGATTTCATTCTTTCACAGGATAAATAAAACACCCACGTGTTTACTGATTAGCAGGTGATAGCAGTAACCTCTCCAAGATGAGTTTGTCTGGAGGGGAAAAACCAATTCACTGTGTTCATCAACTTCTGTCTCCCTGGGAAGTGTCAGTATGTATTGGCTGCATAAAGTAATCCCCGCCGTTCCATGGATTTTGAGCTTAAATTAACAGCTCTGCTTCAGAAACTTCATCTACAGTTTTTTTCTTTTATTTTGAATGGGCCAAAACATAAATCAAAGAAGGAGGAAAAGCCCAAGTTAGAGGCCCCTTTCCCAGGCCACCACCAAGGGGCTGCAGAAGCTCAGCGGCTCATGACAAAGTGCTTTTGCTGCCATCTGAGAAACCACAACCCGACTCATTATCCACCTTGCAAACTCTGGTGTGCTCAACCCTGCCAGGTGCTGAGCTCAGGAAACTCACCTCAGGAGTAGGTCCTATAAAAAGGCAGAAACGCGGAGTGCTAAAGATGACAATTTGAGAATAAGTGATTTAAGTTGCTGATGTTGCTTAACCATTAATGGGCAATGGGGAGAAAAAGCATTCTGGAAGCCAGGCCAGGTTTCCATCGTCGTTGGCCCTGCTCAGCCCGGCAGGGTGACAGATGCATGCTGCAGCACCACGGCATTTACATCAGGGAGATGAATTTTTTCCCCCTCAAAAAAATACAAGCATAAACCCATTTTCCCGTTAAAGTTATAAAATTCAAGTCTTGATCTTTCCTTTTCCTGCAGCCTACGACCTCAGTCTCAGTTCCAGAAAGGCTCCACAAGATTTAGACCACAGCGTACATGTGATTAATGCCAAAATAGCAGCATCCAGCACAGTGGATATCAACTATATGAAAAATGCATCTGTTGGCATTCGTAACCTTTGCTATTTACAAGTTATAATGTTGCCCTCTTTTCATTCAGCACAACAAAAGCCTGAAGTCACTCACCTTTTATCCCTAAGATACCTTACTAAACGTGATGGGCATAACTTTGCAAGGCAGCGAGTGCTGCATTTCCCTTATTGTTACATTTTCTCCTAGTATAGCCTAATTCTTCCTTATAATGATTTATAATCTTTTCTGCTTTATTCTTCAAAGCAATGCTGCTGTTCAAGGTGAACCTCCATGTAAATAGGACATCACAGGACGTCACGCAGCTGCTACACTGTGACTTGGATCAGATTTGAATCCCCGTTTCCAAATGCAGAAAATACATTAAACCTGAGACTTTGCCGTGCACGCAGCCTACTTAACATGATTTAATTAAAAGGAATCAAAGCAATCTAATTATTCCAAGAGAATGTTTTTTGGAACAATGCCCAAATTTGAAAACCAGGAATATAAAGCGCCTTACAAAGAAACAAGTCACTAAAAACAAAAAAAAAGAGTAATGAAACTAGCAGTTTCAAGGGCCAAAGACTGGCAGGTTTCATACCACCTCTCTTGGCTGTGTGCGTACCCACCTGCAGCTGGCCAGGGCACCAGCCAGCGTCCTGGATGAGAACCAGCACAGTTCCACTGCTCCCATTCTCCAGTACAGCCCAGTCGGTCCAGTTCAGTTACATACCCAGAGGGCTTTTAATCGCCACTTCATTATTCATCTTTGCTCACTCACTGGAGTCTTGGCAGGGACAGCGCTAGAACTAATCTAAGGGATAAACCTCTCCTTGGAGACCGAGCTTCTGCAAAGATCTGAGGGTCTACACCTCAAGCAGTTCTAAGCCACTTCTTCCAGAAATTCTTCCAAAACACACTAACAGTTTATGTTCCTAATAACTTTCACTACTAGTTGCTTTATACCCACTAATTTCTTTTCAGTTAACTTCATTACCATGGACTTTCCATGACGCTGCTATTCCCACACTTTTTCCACACATGACACGAAGATGGCCCACTTCCAAGGCTTCTGATGTTGAAGCTGTTTTAGAGAAAAATTACACACTTCATTCATTACAAAAATACTTTGTTCTTGGGTTCATTCAAAACAGTTATTAATATCTCAGTCCTGTGATTTACCGTGATTTAATTTTAATACTTACTAAAACATCTTTTTTCTTGCATCAAAGAAAGATTTAGGATCCTGAATCTACACTGGCTTTGGAAACACATCAAAGAATAGGCAAATTTAGAACTGTACAAGAACACTTTTATTTTCGCACAATTTCACAATAAATGAACAATCTACACGGAAAAAAATTCTTTCACGAGCAGTAGAATCAAGCCAAATTTTCCCCAACTTTGCTGTTCATTTTTGGATTTTCATTCACCTGATCAGATGCAATCTCTGTCCAAAGGCGTGAGCATTGATGGTGGTTTCTGCTCCCTCCCCACACACAGCTGTTAATGTCTGGTATGAGCTGGGCTCAGACTGCAGCCTGCTCCTTAGCTGACCAGGAGAGTAACAACACACAGTTGGTCCCCCACCTCCACCCAGCTGTGTTCACAAAATGTTCAGGACAAATTTGTTTAAAAAAAAAAAAAACAACAAACTTTTACGTGTTTTAATGTTAGGTTGTGGGCACGTGAAATTAGCCTGAGGTAAATTCATGAGGATTAATCAAAGATAATGAGAAACGGCATATTTAAGTACAAGGGAGTACGTTGGCAATTCCAAACTGATGTTACAAGCAACAGCTTAACCTGGTTAATGCAGGCCATGAAAAAATGCTTCTGATAAAATTATTAGCTATTGCTAACTTGAAAAATATTAATTACAGTGAAGATGTACTATAAGATACAGATATTTAAGTTTAAATGCTAAACTAAGCCACAGGGAAGACTCCTGCAAGTCCCAGGCAAACCCTCTGTAGATATTTGGTTGCATTTTAAAAATCCATCTCCATCTCCTACACGCTAATATATTCACAAGCAGCCCAAGACTTAAACAGTTTAATTTGCGAGATGTCTGGGACAAAATGCATTACCAGAGCTAAGCTATAAGGGTGGAACATTCATTCGCTTGGCTGTAGTGAGCGGTGTAGCGGCTTTTCCTTTCCTCTGCAGAGTCTTTGACCTTGCTTTTAAGTCCAATGTGAAATGAATTCTAAAGTACCTAATCCTCATTGTGTGGATTCAGTATTCAATAATACTTCCAAAAAAAAAATACCTTTGAGCAGTCTGTTCACGAGAACTGATGTTGACAGGGAAGTCAAAAATCAAGACTGCTAACCTTGAGTATCTGCTACAACAGATTCAGGAGACAGGTGTGTTCTCAGCAATTACAAGCTGCTCCACACTACAAGTTTGCTCCAAGATTTATAGAAATTCTACCCACCAGCCTACCCTGTGTGTTCAGCATCCCTCCCTATCTGCTCAAATAACGTGAACGTTCCGAGATGGCTGCATAAATAACTGTTTATTTTTAAACAAAGGGAATTGTAAAAGAACTTAAATCTGCTTCTCGTATGTCAGATCCCTGTCCTCAGACTGGTGACAGTTTGATGGCTTTGATGGGTCACATCACAAAATGCTCTAACAGGATTTTAAGTACACACCAGGACACATCTTTAAAACCTACTTAGTCAAACAACTAACTCCTAAGCAACAGTGTCGTTTTAGTACTCTTCCTTCTTTACAACCTCTATTTTAAGAGCTCTTTAAAGTTTCAGGCTCTGCACCTTTTTGCTTCTTAAATATAAACTTAGATGTTACTCTGAGCCCACTTTAGGCTGCAGGACCACAACCTAGTGCGCAAGTGAATCCTCAAACCAGTTGTCTTTATATTCTGGTCAGGGTGCAGCGTACTCAACAGGAAGAACTACTACACTGTACTCATGCTAGGACAAGTAGTTGTTCTTCTCCATACTAAATAACTATTTCGTAATTTCAGGTTTTCCTCTGATTGCAAAGTAATTGTTTAATGAAGCGATATTCAGATTAACAAACAGCTTAATGAGTCAGGAGAAGGAAACCCAGTCATTCAGAGGTTTATGTTCTGTTAAGAACCATACGAAAGGAGTTACAACTTAAGTATTTCAGGTTTTTCTCATTCTGCCTTAGAGATGAGCAGGAATATAAATAAAAATGTAAATATTTTCTTTGTTAATGCTCTAAGTTTTGCACAAAACTCTGATGTCACTTCAGGAAGAAGCTTCAGTTGTCTAACACAGTATCATTTGCATGTCCAAGTCTGCAATGACAGAACCCTTGTCCAGGGATACCTACTAGATAAAGAGCACCAGGGTCGATGCAAGTGGATCTGCAGAAGGCTCCTCCCTGTCCCTCATCGCCAGTGACTCACTACTCTCCACGGAACACAAAGACAAGGTATTTTTAAATAGGTCACACAGAGGCTGGGTGGTAATTACAGAAAAACGTTAATCAGATTTGAGCAGGCAGAGCTGCTTATCTCTTTCAAGAAGCCTTTCTAACATCGGGTCTTTCTTCACATCTTAGTACAAACTGACATTAACAGTACAATGGTCATATGAAGATACCCTGGAATACACAAGTCTTGCTTGTCTGCCAATTCTGGCCTCATTTTGATAAGATACAACACAAACCAGAGAGGAAGTACACAGCGTGAATGGATCTTATTGTCAGAAGACTATGGAAAGCAAAGCAAGAGGAAGCACGGTCATGGAACGACAGCATTCAAACAGAGGATTTCAAAATTAATAGGAGTTCAGACGCTGGGTGATAAAGCAAAGGAAAAGCATTTCAGAGGCAGTCTCAAGAAGTTTTTCTTTGGCAAGGAGGGCCCATTGCTTCTGCAAATGAAGAAACATGTAAGGGAGGGGAAGGTGGTCGGTAAAATAAGAATCTGGTTCTTGATGGCCTTACGCCCTGAGCAGCTTCCTTGCCAAGCAGACCTTACTGAACGTGCATCTGGGAGATTTTACCAGGTCACTATTCGTATTTTCAAGAGGAGCTGTTTAAAATGTGCAGAAATTGTGGTGGGGTGTTCTGGAGCCTCTGTTCTGCAGCGATGCAGGTCTGCTTCCCAGGGAGAGCACAAGTGAGGCAGGCATCATCGTCCAGCAGCCACTTTTCAGAGACACGCTAACCTAAACAGCCACATTACTGCATCACTTTTCTAATAAAATGGGAAGAAATTTTGTTTGCTTACAAGTTAAATGTCGTTTTCATTGTGGTTCAAACTCACCTTTCTAGACTTCAGCAACAGCTGCCCCTTTGCCCCATCTCCTTCATTCAAGGTCACTCCTGCCTGCAGTGTTCAAGGCTTTCAGCAAGAGGGCAAGACCCAGAGGATTTTCCCACTAAACTGATTTTGCAGGTTTGTTGACTTAGTTCCAGAACACCAGATCACTGCTGATCTGCAATGCATGAACAGTTCAGTTCACAAAACAGCTTAATGCCACTTCCTTGTCTTTACAGCTTCTGAACGCGCTTCTTCACATCAGTTCATGCCTGTAACTATTTCTTCCTTTTTGTGCCTCATTTTCCCATGAGAATCTCAGAGAAATCACTATTAAATACGTTACTGCTGCAATTTCGCAGTTGCCACTTTATTTTTAGTAGTGTGTTAAAGATTTATCAGATTTTTTTTTTCCTCACTATCAAAAGAATTAAAACATGCATTCTGCCTAGACTGAGCCCCAGCACTGGAGCTTTCCACTTGTACAGCTCAGTCCCAAATCCTTTCGTTATCACTGCTATAGGAGATTTTTTACGTACAGGTGGTACAGCTCCTCCCACCTGAAGGCAGTCACACCAGCAGCGCCTACAGCTACACTGCTACAATTCAGGCTACAAAACCCCAGGGAACCTATGCAGTGGTTTGAGCAGCTCAAATTTCCACAGCCATTCATCACGCCTGGCTCCCGACGCTTAGTGCCCCGACTGCAGAAGAAAATAGGTGGCCCAGTTCAGATTTTTCAGCACAAAGGAGAGGAGCTCCAACGCAACGCACCTTTGTGGATGGTTTGAACCGAGCGCCTGGGCTCGTGCTCTCCCCTGCCGAGCTACGCTGCGGGTGAGGGGATGGTTGGGCTGCAGACCACTCTGAGAACTACCAAAAGGAAAACTACAAGTCAGATACTGCTTTAATTTGCCCTAATCTTCTCCCTATTCACAAGACATTAAAAAGTGGCTTTCATTATTTACCACACTTAGGATTTGTGCTTTTCTGGCTAAACTACCCGTTCTTCCAGAGGGATACTTTGCAAAAACAGCACATGGCTAGCAGTCAAATTCAGAATGATGCCATGACAATTTTTCAGACAGAATGAGAACATGAACAACTGGTTTTGGCAATTACACTTGTTGACCCCTCCTCTATGACAGACTTTTTTTTTTTTCCTTGAAAAAAAATGCTGACTTACGCTGAAGACAGTTGATCTTTAACAAGACAGCAAAGGATTGATACAGCAAAATTTTGCAGCGCTTGAAATAGCTGCCAAATTCAAGAGGCTGTTGGGAAGTAAAAAACAACAAACATAGTCCTCTTAGGAAAACCTGGTTTTGTGAAACAAGGTCACAATGTCTTTTTTGTTCCTCTTCTTCTTCATTTTTTGTTACATGTTCCTACATCTGCGGAGTAGGGAGACCAAGTACAAGTTTTTCCATTTTACATTTTCCCCTTTGGAATTCTACAGTATTTCTTTTGCAGAAGCAATTAGAATTTGCTGTTGTTTTAAAAGAAAAACCCTACAGAAATAAAGGAGAAGTATGACTCACAGGGAGATCAATAATTAGGTCATGTGTTCAATTAGTTTTTATGCTTAACTAGTTACTCTTTAGGAAATGCTCAATCTTTGATGTGCAGCAGGCAACTTACCAATTAATTAGGCAGAAGGAAGCAATGAGAGGAATGAAACCTCAGAAATCGTATCAAAGCCCAGAGATATCTAATGAGGGAAACAACAGCATCAACAACAGAAAACACGCACAAAAAGGTAGAGGCTTTAAATTCTCTGTTTCAAGAATCTTGGCTGTACTTCCTTTGAAATTAAGAGAAAACTGTTGGGAAGCAGACTAGACGAGAGAAAGCAGCAGCCTCCTTTGATCAGAAAAAGCATCATTGTTTCCTTGAAGGCTTGCCACAAAAAGTATAATCTACCCCATTGTGTGAGATGTCTCCTCAGAGCCCATCACGCACTGGTGGATGCAAGCTGCAAGAGGCATCACACGCCACGTGATATTGGATAAGAAAAAAAAATAGGAAACCCCTTTATTTAAAAACCTGCATAGTTAAGCACAATGGGACATACCTACTGCTGAGGCTCAACCTGGCATCAAGAACTTGTGGGAAAAGGCAACTTATAGCCACAGTTTAACTAACATTTCTATTAATGCCCTGCATAAAAGGCACAGGCATGTCTATTTGGGATCAGTACCAACTCTCTCAGCTCCCTTGGGCCCACTCCAGTAAAAGATTGCTGCAGTTGCTCCTCCTTGATTATGCCACCTCTTTGAACTGAGTGAAAAAATGGGTACAACCACATAAATTAAATGGGCTGGAAAGACCTAAACCATCCTAGATCTGCCAGGCTAATGAGTTCAGCTAAGTTACTGCCTGTCTCTTAACAAGCAACACTAATGTAAGTAATGGAGCATCAAGAAGAGAACTGCATACGGAACAGAAGCAAAACTGCTGCGTGACAGTGTCCACGCTGCATTAACACACCACCCTCAGTGACTAGGGATGCTACAGATGCTGGCATTCTCAAACATCAGGACTGGCTTTCAAGCCACCCTTCTCAAAAGCTTTCTAAGTTTATTTAATCGTGCTTTCTAGATGTCTCCAGTCCTCCCCTATCTGGAATTTTCATCCCCTTTCATAGTTCATAGTTCCCCTGCACTCCAGTGATGTCCATTCAGGTGGAGCTATAATGAAATCTGCACAACTAACTCCAGGAGACAATCAAAATAACGAAGATGACTGCCTTAGCAAAACAGGAGGAAGGGGAGAGAAGAAAAAGAGAGACAACAACGTAGCACTTGAATTAGAAAAACCAATACTGGAATTGACTTTGGTTTATTTAGGCAAGTGGGTGTAAGGGACTTTGTAACTGGGACTTCCAATCCCTAACGTTCTGTGATTCTGTGACTTAAGTAACAGTAACTTCTGCTCATAAAAATCCCCTCTAGCTACCGCATCTCCATAAACCATCTCACTGCAGCAGCACTCAGAATTCGCAATCTATTATTCCTATTTCCAAAGTCTGTTGACTTTTAAACTAAGGGAAGTTCCTGACTTTTGAATGGCAAGAAGACAAAATTTGCATCCAAACAACAGTGAAAACATTTGCTACTTACTGCCAGCACAAGCAAAAAAACTGCTTTCACAGGTCACTTACTACAACATTGCACCTAACACAGGGAGTATTCTGCAAAGGGTGATAAATGCAGATCAGAAGCAGAGAAATACCATTTCAATGTGACCAATTTCTTATCTAAACATTTTAAATACAGACCATGTGAAGCATCTCCAACAGAAACTTGAAGTATTTTATTTGGGGCAATTAAAGTCATACAATGTGCTGTCTCAGCTAAAGGCTCTCCTTTTTCATGGTGGTCTCCTGACACTGCTGCCAAACTCTTTAATCCAGGTCCTGTAACCGGCCAGCCCTGGTTTTGCTCAGCTCCACCAGCCGTTCCCTGACCCCCCAGCCCGCAGACTCCCCCAAGGGCCAGAAGAGCAGTCCCAGGGAAGGTTTTTCCCCTCCAGTCAGGCTGGGCATTAGGGGGTCTCTGCTCTTAACTTTCTCTACCTTTTTCTCCTTTCATGCTCAGCTGCTTAAGCAACCCCTTCATGCCCTGTACGTGAGCCTGCTTTCCAGATTACCCTCAGCTTTGGCCCCTTCCATGTCCAGTGAAACTCAAAACCCATGACCCATGGTAATATTAAAGAGCTTTTTTTTCTTCCCACTTTTTCACTAGCACCTAAACTATCTTTGCACTGAATTGCACAAACTCTTACTTGTTCAGAAAATTCTTTAGAAAGACAGATAAAGCCTCCAGCTTTGTCATCTCCTCCTCTCTTCCCTCAGTAAAATTTTCATTTGAGAATTGCAATGAAATGACTGAGTATTGTTTAACTGCAGTATTTTGCAGATGAAATGACGGCTGAAGGGTTTCTCACTCCCGCAGCACACAAATTTATGTAGCTACACAACAATAAAGCAAAGTCTTAAATTTAATCAGACGAAATACTTCAAGCAACGGCAAGCTGATAAATTATTTAGAAAGGGGCTCAATAAGACCTGGAAGGAAATACGCATCAGCTGTGCAGCCTGGGAGCTTCCAGAAGCAAAGGATTTTCATGCTCACCCCTTTCAAGGCTTTTCACCCAAGCTGTTTGTATTGAACAAAAACAAGCATGTATTTGAACAACATCCTAGAAATTATAAGCAGAGAAGGACTGCGCTGGTGGTGATGTCGCAGGACTTTTCACACAGCGTTTATTACTGCCGTGATCCATTTACCAGCAGTGAGCACCGCGTGCACTCAGGGTAACACACTGACGACAGGCATTCCCCAGCACAAGGGCCCGCCCCGACAGCCCGGCAATATTGGCCATCTCAGAAGATTTTAACGATTCGGTCCTTTTTTCAGCATGCCTAGTTCTCCCCAAATTGCCTTCCTTCCATCCATTCTTCAACCATTCCAAAACACTGAGAAACAGACAAAACTAGACGTATTAGTATTTATATGAAAGCTCTAGGAAATTCAATAATGTTCCTATTGTTTTATTGCAGATGGCACATCAACTTCTCTTTATTACTGCAGAAAACTCAAGAGCCCTGCAGAGTGCAATAAAACGGTACGTGTTCAGCTTCGCAATGTTTCCAAGGGCTGTGATTTACCGGTGAGAACGAGGCACCTTGCACACAAACATCTGAGCTCAGTAATTGCCTCATGTTTTGTGCAAACTCTACCAGGCAGCATGAGGTCGGCCCACACAGGGTACCTGCTGCTTCCAGGCGCCTGTCCCTCATTCCTCAGTAATATGGACTCTGTTATTAAAGAGCGGAGAAAAAGGGTTGTTTTCACCTTTGCATCATGGTGTTTTACTCTGCTGTTTGATTTCAGACACTATTTGAATTTTCTGCCAAATTCTTGGGCTGCTAGAGAGAGATTTTTAAAAATTGTCAATGTACCAAGAGGAAAAGTGCAAAAGTAAATTCTCTTATCTTAAGTATACACCACACATGCTTCAAGACAAGTCCTTCTTATATAAATATACTTACAAAACACTTCAGAAAAAAAAATACCCACAGATTTAGTGACGTAAACATTTCAGCACTGAAAACAGCAAGCCTCCTTCAGGTAGTACCTTCAGCTTTTACCGAGTGATAACCTCGGTTCCAGTCATCCCTGAATAGGGGGGCAGGGAAGTATCGAACAAAGGCAAGAGGTAAAGAACTGGTCCAAGCTGTATTTGCATTCATATTGCTCTGAATATATTATTATTTCCATCAAGTCTGAGTTAGAAAGAGGAGGGACTCTGAATGCATACAACAAACTGCTTCACCAGCCGCCTTTAACAACACACACGCCAACAACCCTTTTTTCGGTGAAAAATATTCTCAGCAGTGTCTGGCAAAATAAAAGTTTATATTTATTACCACAAAGACAATCTCAAAGCCACTTGTCCTTTACCTAAAGGTATTAGTCCTTCACGCAGGAATGGGAGACCTGGGGGAACAAAAGCCCAAAAGCTCCAAGTTCTCTGTTCAGAGCTTCTAGGTTCCAGACCCGAAAAAAACATTGGCAGTGGCAATCTATCTTTATTGATTTTATAAAGAAACACGTAAATGAATGTAACCCATCACAGTTTCAATAGAAAGACTGATTAAAAATACCTGCACTGCTAACACAAACGCTGCAAGACCACCACGCCACACAGCAGGCACGTATCTCAGTTTTCAGTCTACGTTGAACGTTCCCACAAAGGAGTATCACATCTAGAGCTGCAGAGGGGAAGCCCAAGGAATACTCACCCTCGGCTGCCAGTTTTCATACTGCTTCTGTAAATTTGCACCAATGGTTTCCAGAGCTTTTTGAGGACCCATTGACAGAGGATCTAGGAAATATAATACAAATGAGTATTTTTGACCACAACTGAATCACTCAGCTTGAAAAGAGGTAGAAATTATGTCCATTTTTATGTGCATTTAAACCTTCAGCTACTCCAAATTATGTTCCTGTAAAATCCAGATCTACAACCTGGGAGACCAAAGTCTACATCAAAGCACAACCACCACCCTGCTCTGCAGAAGAAAGAAGCCAAAAGCTTTCTGCACTTTCTCTCTCCAGTGTTCTGCTTGCAGGAAAGATTGTTTAGTTTATTTTAATGCAAGATTATTTTCATGCAGGTTCCTTTCATGCATTCAGTTTCAAAGTCATAAACGTTAGATTCTTCATGGAATTTACTTGGGTGCGACAGCCAAAAATTATCCCCAAATTCTTCCCTCAAGTACAAATTACGTACCATTAAAGACTCCAATTTGGAAGATTCCTCTAAGATAACAACTACAATTTTGTTTTGAAAGACAGGAGAGGCATAACATTTGTTTATTTTAATATTGAAAAAACGTTTCTACAGTAAATAATGACAAAAATTTAAATCGGTTAAATATTTGATGATAAACATTTTTTCTTGATGAATGTAAAATCCTGCTTCATTTACTTCCATTGCTTACTGCTTGAGAGATTATATGTCATTTGTAATTTTTAATAAGTTAATTTTATGACTAGATAATTAGAACCATCCATACATACCGATACAATTTCAGCTTATGTGCTTTATCCAAAAAACATGGCCATATAATTGACACTATTAACAAGTTTCAAAAAAACTAGAAGCTAACGTTTTGCAATTTAATATAAATTATTTTTAAAGCATTTAACCAAATCAATGAAGTTATTTTTTTAACTCTTTACAAATATTCTACCTTGTACTGTTAGAAATAAAATTACTAAAAGTAGGATGAAAGCAGGATTTTATGAGTTATTTTTCCTAACTGAATAAAAGCTAGGACCTTATTTAAATTTCAGTATACTTTTGTAGAAAGATTTAAGGTGAGGATACCATCTGCATTTTTCCAAAACAAACAGGAACAGTAGTAAATTGTCTGCTCAGACTTCAGAAGCCCGTCTGCTGTCCTCAGCTGAGCTGCAGCTGCTCTTGCAGAAGCCTCACCAGAGCCGTCTCCAGGACCCGCTCCCTGCCACGGACCCTGCAGCCCCAGCCCTCACTGACACACCTTCTAGAAACCTCTCTACATACTGCAGCAGTCCCTGTTGCTCTGAACCACAACAGTCCCCGTGCTATTTAAACTGAGTTTTGAGCTGATACCCTCGAGATGTTGAACAGGAATCCCCCAAAACTATTCACACTGCCTCATAACACCTTTTGTTAATTAATATGCCATTAGCTACTGCTCAAATTAAAAAAAAAGGAAATAAAAAATAGCATAAACACATCAGATTTTTTTTTTTGAGTCCCTCAAAAGAATCAAACTGAACTTCAGAAAAAGAAATTAAAAATACTTCACATGCACTTCGAAAGCAGAGGAATGTAGTTTGCAGACTCTAGAGGGCCTTCAGAGTAATTAGCGTTATTAAAAATATCTTTTATACAAGAATAAAGTGCACGGGTGCCATTCCAAGAGCCAAACAATGGAAAGAAATTATTTTCCTAAATATAGCTCATGCCATCACAGTTATTACGTGAGCTTTCAGCCTCCTTGTTGAGCGTATACACAAGGCCAGCGGAGGCCTGGAGACACACAGACCAGACACCTTCGGTATGGTCACGGCATGAAGCTCCCCGTGCCTTACATGGGGCCAGGCTGACACTGGAGCACAGATGTCGGCTTAATTCTGGAGAAAAACAAACCACTTTGGATCTTCTAAGGGTGCACGTGGAGGTACAGTGGGAACCGCAAGCGGCTTTCGCCTGCGATGGCCGTCTGTTACCCGAGTTCACGCGCTGGTGATCTCAGCTCACTTGTAAATGGCAGCAGTTACACCAAAATGATTCCCACACTTCCTTGCATATCTGGCAAAGACATTATGTTTCCACAATATACACCACTAGCTTCTCCTGAGACTGTTGTATAGAAGAAGAAAAAACGGGATATTTTTGCAATTCCCTTTTCCAGAAATTTAGAGTTGGCTATAATGGAAGTGAGTACTTGCATATAAATACACGCTAAAAATTTAATTAAAAAACTGCATTCAAAATTCTCTTTGTTGATGATAATCACTAATAACTTTATTTTAATGACTCTGCAATGCTCCTCGTTCTCTTTGCTCTCTACTCATGTCCCAATGAGAAATGAGAGCTGTTCTCTCCGCTGAATAGATGTATTTGTTAGTGCCTGCTCATGGCTTTTTAACTGCTTCAAAGTCATTTTCAGGTCAAAAAAAATGAGATGCTATGATTCATAAAGCAGGTAAGGCAAGGTTAGAAATGAGATGTTCTGCTAGTTTTTAAAGAAATTCAGCTTGTGCAATGATTAATTTGCTGCTGCAGCCTATCACAGACCCCAGAGTTTAGGATTACAGTGCTCTGCATGTTACTTGCTGAAGACTGAACATTTTCAATTCCTAGATAAAAACCCAATCTCTCTTAGAAAGCTTTCTTACACAAGGTATTTCCTTCTAATATTACTTGTCTCTTACAGATTTGTCTCATCTTGATAATCAGACTTGATCTCCAAAACCAAGGGAACATTTCATTTCTTAACAAAAAACTCGGAATTTAGTCTAACTGCATCAAAGCAGCAAGCCCAGGTGTTGGAACTGCTGGCAAGCACTAGGAATAATTCCAGGTCTCCCGAATTCATGATCCCAATTAAAACAGTCCCAGAGCAGTCACCTCAACACGCAGCAAAGTCCATGCATTTCACAGAAACTTATTTCTCTGCTGTATGATGCAGGGTAATTTTAAACCTTTGCAGATCACAATACCCTGAAGATGTTGCTGCCCAGAGTTTCCTTAGATATTTATAAATCTACAACAATTAAAAGAAAGTTAAATAACTAATTAGCAGATTTTTTTTCCCCTCCGTGCTATCTCATTTTAGAATAAAGCAGGAGAGACTACCTACGGCAGCAGTTATTGCTGGACACTTAATAAAGTATAGACAGAGTGCAATCAGATCCCAGATTTCCTTTCGTTCACCCTAGTCTGAAGTCCAGGAAACACGCAACTTTGAGATCACTACACGTGCTAGAACTCAGTATTTATAAGACTAATACCATTAACTGGAGCTTGGCAGCTCTCAGGACTTACCGATCCAACACTCCAGACGGGCACAGGGTGTTGTTTTCACCACATCGGGAGGGTCCACACCGACATTTAGGCACAAAACTAAGGCAACACTAACAGTCTTCATCTGCAAAGACAATAAAACGCTTGCTTAGTATAGAAACAAAATCAATTTTCACTTGTGTTGGAATTTTACCACTGCCGTAACTTTTGAAGGGTTTCATCAAAGCTTTGTTATCTGCTCTTTAACACAGACTATTTCAAGCAAGGCATGACTGATTAAATTTTTCATTTCTTTAAAAAAAATAGAACAGTACTTAGATTTTATGTTACTATTTTTATTATTGTTTCCAGAGCCCATTCTTCTTTTACAGAGCATGGAAATTTATATCACTGAACTTCTGCTACTCATCTTAAATTAGCCATTGTCCAACTGAAATACATTATTAAAATATGAGAATAAGCTATTCAGGGTCCCTGATCAATATTAGAATACAGAATGTCCTCTCTAATATTAAAACTAAAAGCATTACAAGGGAAAAACTCCCAAGTGACCAACTGAACCATAACAAAACATTTAGTCTATTTTGTTTTGGTTTTTCTACACCTTAGTTATCCTGGATATTCTTATTTCAGGAGGAACCCTCACTCGCTCCCCTCCCTGGCCTTGCCTACAGCTGCTGCTCCAGGCTCAGCCCCGCAGAGCTGACACTAGCCATGCTCCTGCAGCCACGAGGGCCACCACCAACACACCAAATCCAAACCCACTGATCCCTCACCTGTTAAAAACATTGCTGGGAAATTATTACTTCACACCTTTCTGCTCTAAACTCCCTCATTCCAATACCTAAACCAGAGAAGGAAAATAAGAGAAGTAACGTGGCCCATGGTACCCATCAAGTAAGTGTTCAGCACTCCCTTGCTTGTCTGACACGAGGCCACCCGCAGCTCCCCTTCCCCAGGGTGCTCATTACAATTCCAAACCCCACACTTACAGAAAAACTAGAGCCACACAAATGTATAATTTATAAAGAAACTAGAAACTGGAGCAGAGAGACACTATTCACACCACGAAGGGGGGACAAGCTCTACATGAGGATAGGAATGCTGCAGCGTCCGCTCACTCCCACGTCTATGATGTGGAACCTGGAGTTAAAAATTAGCAAGAAATCTGGGTAATGGCTTCATCCCAAACTAGGTTCTTGCTAACAAAACCCTGCAATCACGTAGGAGTTACTCATCCCCATGCATTAACAAGGAGGAAGCAGCACTTTCCAGAATGCAGATGAGAACAAGAACGGGGATTCCCTCCCTGGCATCTCACAAGGGTTCCCAAAGGAGCGCACACAGAGCGGGTGAAGAGGCCCACAGCTGACGTCTAGCACTACGCACACATGCACTAAGAGTACTTTATCAAAATTAAGAACAATACATAGTAAAAGTATAGTTACGGCAAAACGAGGATCAGCTGCAAGACGCAGCTTGGTCCTCCAAAGCTGCGAGCAGTCAGGTAGCCCTGGGGCAACACCACCAACACTCAGCCGCCTGCAGCCGAACCCGGGGGCTCCCGATGGAGAGCAGACATCTGTGCTGACAACCAACCTGACTCACTCCTCTCCCCCTGGAAGGCTTTGCCATCCTCCTCTCTCTCTATCTGCTTCTCTTACCTTTTGCTTTCATGTCTCTTTTCCCCTCACTTTCCTTCACTTATTTTATCAACACCAAGCTGCCACTCTCCAAACCAAACCGTGCCACCAACATGGTGTTGACCCTTTCCACGTTGCTCACACACCTTTCACCCTTCCCTCTCATTTTTTTTTTGCTTTGTTTAGAAAATAATTTCATCCGGACACAGGGCAACTGCTGCCCTGGTTTTACAGAAGCCAGCACAAAGATCTGCATTGACTGAGCTCTAACCTGCACACGAGGACACCTCCTCAGCGTGCTACATCCATCGCCAGCCCACACAGCCTCAGAAAGAACAGGGTGTTAAAGAGCGTGAACAACCCTACAAGTAATCACACGCTGGCAAACAGGCACCAAGAACCCAGAAGAAAACAAAGAAAACTACAGGACAAAATAACTTATTAGAAGCGAAAACATACAAATCATTCTTTCGAGAGAGAGTATCCTGCCAAACAATCATTTCTGTCTCGTTTATTTATTGTTTCCCATTTGTGGTCTAATACTGACTTATTTTTCAATATTTTACTAGTAATGTCTGATCTGTGACTTACACTGAACAGGCTGATATTTATTTTCTGTTCCCAAGTTCTGTGTTTTAAATAAGCATTTCTCCTTGAAAACAGACAGCAAACCGGCCATGAAAAGTAACAGTCGAACAGATCCCAAAGACAAATGGGGTTCTTTCCCCCCTGCCTACCTCCCCACGAAGGATGTAACGTATTACACTTCACTATTTGTTCTGCTAATAAAGAGCACATCTTCAGTGAGAATTACAGCTCTCTCATACTCCCCTCTGACTCCTACTCAAAATCCATCTATGACGTTGAATCATTACGGATCAAAAGAAAACCTGAGCCCAAGGAGCCGAATAATGCTTTTCACATTTCTAAACTGGTTTGGAACATACTACCAGAAACTTCGTAGCTTATTTAAAGCTTCTTAATACAAGAAGTACCAGGACATTCTCATCTGTCATTAAGACAGTGGAAATTTTCTTTCCTACATTTCAAGAATATATTCACCAGAATACACTTCAATGGATTTTTGTTAGAATTAAAAAACAAAGCATAAGAATGTTTGGCAAGCTTCTAGGAAAACCAATATCCAAAATGCTTTCTCAGCAAAGGCTCAAGATCAAAACCACAGAAGCTCTTACTGTGGGCTCTTCTCTCTGTAATGTGATTTGTGTGTTAAAAAAACATTGGATACAATTCACAACTTTGTATTACATTCAATTTTAAATGATTTAGTAACTCTGGGTCAGAACCTGCAATACTTAAATTGCAAAATCTACTCGGTCAAAAAGCTCTTCCTGAGAAGTGATGGTACAGCATTTAAACCCAAATCCAGCAGAAACGGGAGTAAGTGAACAGAGGGATTTCTGTGTCTGTTCAGAAGAGAAGATGCTCTTAAAGCATTTGACATTAAAATTTATGTATTATCTTAAAGATCAGAGAACTTGTAAAATATTTTTCATTCACCTCTTTTTTCATTTTGAGACAAAACATTTGCAGATGAGAGACTAACATCACCCATAGGTATCTCAAACCAAAATTAGTCCATTTCTGCAGGTATTTTCAGCTAGAAGAAACATTACATTATCTTCATAGGAATGGTTTTGATTGAAAACCTGAAGTTTTGTCATCGCGGGGAGCCCAACTTATCCATTGGGGCATGCTTGAAAGTAATTCCAGCCCTGACTGTAACTGAGACACCCCATTTCATCAGTTGCTAAAGATTTGTTACAGGCTAAGTAAGGGTTAGCAACTAAGAACCGAGTCATATAACTGCTTTATCTTCTAGTTCAAGTAATACCAAGACCAAGTCAGTCAATCAATTTATGAGAAATTCTGCATTTTGTGGTAAGACCCTCACCTAACATTTCAGAATGGACATTTTAAAACCCATAAATATTTTATTTCTACACTGCAATTTTCAAGCTGAAAAATTTCTGTTTAACCATTACACAGATGAACACTCAACCATTACAAACCTGCCTGGTTTTATGCCAATAAGTTAAAATTGCTTCTGTGAGTTAATACAAACACAAGATCAAGTCAGCGTTAAACATAAAATATATGCTGTAACTTTATTTTACAGAGCTGAGGGTGAACTTATCAGCATTAAATACAAATACTGGGGCAGATTTCCAGCCTGAGAAACCCTCACATCTGTCTCATTTGGGAATCTTCCTTGGGAGCAGGCTCAATTCTGTAAATTCATTCCCTTCCTAAAGGCTTTTTTGGACATTTTTCTTCATATACATTCACATAGATTTAGTACAAGCCTCTTAATCAAAAGGCAAAACCAGGTAGGTGTCCCACAGATAACCCTAAGCTGGTAACTGTTGTGGAGACATGCCATTAAATACTTCAGCGAGGAGTTCCCTAAACACTGAGCAGTACCAGCAATATTCAGCAACACGAAACATTGTTCTCCCTTTGGAGTTTCAGTCACAGATCACTCTGGAACACCCACAAAAGCACGTTTTCTCCTTCCCAAGCCTCATGGAAGTTTTTACACGTCACACCCACCCTCAGCAGGCTTTCTCACAACAAGGCACCTCTTGCAGCAAGCTGGGCTCTTCTCTGGAGCGGGGCTCTGCTGGGGGTGACGGGGTCCACGGCAGCCACGGGCACCCTGAACTCTCTGGCAACTTCCCATTTCAGGCTCCCAGCTAAGAGGTGACAAGTGACAACACTTTGTCCGGGTGCTCTCTAACAGCACAGGCATCATTTCTAGGGCACAAGTGCAAAACACATCACTGAGGAACGACAGTTTGCAAATCAGCTGGTGACAAGGCTGAAAATTGTGAACAGGCAGACAAAACCTTGCCCTTCCTGGTCCACTTGGTCACACAACAGCATAAAACCAAAGAAAGGTTTCTGCAGGGAGTGACTCGGACAGAACATATCGCACAGGTACATGACTTATCTCTACCCAGCGAACGGGCAGAAGGAATAGAGATCCTTGCTGCAGAAGTGGCGTCTGCCTGACGCATTGCCCTGTGAGCAGACACTTACACCACCGAGCTCTAATTTGGTACCCTTCTACACTCATTTCGCACCACACTGGGCGGGATGATTGAGAATCAAGTGTTACTCTCTTTCTTTTTTAATAGATCTTGCCTTTAGCGGCCCAAGTACCAAAAGAAGAGAGATGTGCCAGTCTGACTCAGCTCACCTGTAACGTTTGCAAGGTAAAACACCTACAAAGGAAGAGCTTTCAGTTTTAAGGAATGTTTTTAATATAAAGTTTAAGAGAAATAAACTGTTATGGAAAAAAATCTCAGTATGTTTCACCACAGCGACAAAAATAGTAGAATGCAAAGAAATACTTCAAGTTAACATGAATAATTCAACACCTCTGCAGGGAGTCTTCAGCCATCTGTAGCCCAAAAGGTCAGTTCTTGCTGTGACTGTTGTGACAGCATACACTAGATTCCTCGATCAGCTCCTCCTTAGCATTTGTTTCCCCTTTCTAACCTCTGTATTCTGCACTAATACTATGAATTTTCTTCAGAGGTTTATTATGTCCAACACGTTCGTTTACCCCGTGAATGCAGCTACTACACAAAGTTCAAGAGCAGTCAGTAACGCAAACACAGCTCCCCCTAAAACAGACTTCTAACTGCTGGCTTCACTATTCACTGTGTAAGCACTGCTTACACTTGTAGCAATCAATACCCAAGATCTACAGATACACTTTCTATCTGCGTGCTCTGAGAACAGTGTGCATCTGCTCTGGCTGATAGGGAATAATATCAGCTGATGTGCTACGGCCCAGCGACCTCAGCTTCTGAAGGTGCCCTCAGAGATCAAAGGTAATCCTGCACAACAGAACTGCTCTTTAGATTAAAAACTACAGAGTCAGGTAGGCTGATTCACTCTGCCATAGCAAAGCATCAAAATATTGTCTTTAAACCACTTAGACGTATATAACCAAAATGGTGTTTTCTTAGCCCTGCCAATCATTTCTTAAAAAGAATTAAAAATAATGGGAAGCAAATATTTTCCTCCTATGATCTTTGTCTTCTTTATACAACACGCAAAAAGAATCAACAAGAGATTTTTCTAGATGTTGTTCCTCATTTGATCTGTGACAACAGCTTTCCTTCTCACCTCAGCACAACTCTCTCTGCTTTGCATTCCTTACAGGCTTCTTTTCATCATCCCACCACAGTCCCACTCCTGTCTAGCACTATCTTTAAAAAGGTGTCCATCTTCCCATGCATTGACTTCCTTCCTCATCTTCAGATCCTCCTTACAAACTAGTATTTCAAATTATTCCTGGAAGACATTTTTAGTCTTACTATATTTTATACAACGCACATTTGTTCAGGAATCACACTGTCCCCTTTAAGTGGAGTCCCTGAGCTACAGCCAACTTCAGTAAATTAAAATAACTTTTTGAAATAGGAAGTTTCCTGAGCTTCCAGGAGCAAACAGGAGACAATGCTAAGGACAAGATCAAGTCCGTAATTTCAGCTGAAGTGTCAGGAACACGGAGAGGAAGATGTTTGGTTGTATTTGAGAGCCATACGGACCAGAACACTGTCCCCCGGCCTAATAAGGCTCAACCACCTGATCTCTTCAAGGGCTTTAAATATCTTACTGCTGATGTGCCACGGAGAGAAAGGAGGAATCACTGAGGAAAGACAATCAAGCTTCTCCGAGCAAACCATGCTGCGGTCTGAGCCCCTTCTTGGGCTTTGTCCGACTCCAGGGAAGCCAAGCAGAGGGACAGCCAGGAGTGCAGAGCGGGATGGAGAGGCTCAGATCTCCACTGTCACCACAGCCTATCCTTCACGCCTCCGAGGCCCCGCTCCTTTTCTCTGTCCTGCAGCGTACAGCACTAATCACACTGCTGCTCTCACTCCCCACCCAACAAAAGCTACTCCGGCTGTAGATCACCCTGCCACAACACAGCAAGAATAAATAAATACATACAAAAAAATATAAAAATATTGATGAGGGTGTCACTGGTGGAATCACTGGGACGAAAGACAAGAAGGAACTCTTTGGGCCCTGAGCCCACCTGTCACCTACTGTATCCCACATCGCAGCTTTGTATTAAAGAATGCCACTAACACAAATCTGGGTTTGTTCAGTATTTCATTAGATAAATTATCTAAAGGACATTCTTTATAGAAGAACAGAAGAGCAAGACAAACCTCTTGGGTTTACCAAGTTTACTTGGAAATGCCAGTTAAAGGTATGAGACACAATGAATGACCTCCCTCAGGTACCCACAGCCATACTATGCCAACAGTCACCTTTGGAAACGCTCAAGGATAGATCAGCACAGCAGCAAGCCAGGGAAAACAACATATCAGAGAGAAAAGCACAGTCAAAACCCCAAAACTTCCCAGAAAACCTACACAACACAGAGACAAGCAAAAATGAAACTCCAAGGAAGGCTGGTGCCCTTGGATTTCTCTACCTACACAAAGGCAGAGAGAAGAAATGTAAGAGCCAGCGAAGTATTAACATAACCTTCAGTCTCTCAGCTATCAAAACACACACACTGCCAAAATAAAGAAGTGGAAGTTGTCAGCAGAACAGCTGTTTCACAGCTTTCTCCACAAGAGCTTCATGCGAAGCAGCCCGCTACCATCTGGCGAGCTACCACTGCAGTAGGGTCCTCCCGATGTTTATTAACATCTGCCACACTTGAGAAATTAGAGGAAAAGCCTCATACAATGATAAATATTTTTAAACTAAAGTATGCAATTTGCAATAATACTCCAGCACTTATGTATATATTTCACGGTGTATATTTTTTTCACTGTCCCCTATTCACAGGCTTTTCAAATTTCTACAAACATGCTGGGAGGTGGGGGCAGGGGACAGGACAGTAATTAGCCACTATAACATATATGTTGATTTTAAGTAGCAATAATTGCCTAACTCCTCTGCAAATACCATATGCTCATAGCGCAGCAACACCAGACTCCAAGACTGCCCTAGCCTCCGAGACAAGAAATGAAGCACGGTATTTATGAATACGTATTCTCTCACGGCACTTTTTGAATGGAGAAACGCAGATACAGTTATTTTCTGTCATTCCATTTGCTAATGGTGAACTCTCTCCCCACTCTAAAATTATCTTTGCACGTGATAATGCTGTCAGCTCCTTGCCCACACATTACACTGCGCTTCTATCACTTATTACTCACAGTGCAAATGTAATTACAACGAAGCACTCTCAGAGAGCTATTTAAGGGAATAAGACTCCTGGACATTTCTGTATGTTAAGCCATTAAAATTTTAGATTTACAAAAACTTTTTTCTTTCCCACTTAACTGGTAGAAGTAGAAATTCACAAATGTACAAATATGCATTTACTCCCTATGTTCAACCATCACTGAAAAAATTACTTATTATCTTGAAAAAAGTCCTCACAACAATATTATGAAAAATCAAATCCTGGTTATGTTCAGCACAAGAAATGACATAAACTAATGGAGTTATCCTAATGCTCCACCTAAGCTAATTAAGTATACAACAGAAGTTACAGCCTAATATTCTGCATAGCAAAATCCTAAATTACCACATCATCATCCTACCATTAGTGTGGTCTGATTAAATTTGAGACAATAGCTGTGGTATTGGAAGATAAGCGGAGTGTTCACGGGAAGTACAGACTGCGCTGCCAGTAACTACCATTTTACACCCCCCAGATCTCAGCTGAAGTGAGAAAATTCATAGGATGAGAAAGAGATTGACCGAGATGAAGATTTCAGTGTTTCCTACCGGTGTATAAAAGTAAGATCTTTTTCTTTCAAGACACATGACTAGCTGCACTCTTCAGAGCGGTTATCAGTCCCCTCTCCGCTTAGACATAAAACATTTGTAGATAGCGGGAGATACAGCGCGAGCTTCCCGACTCCATCCAATCAATACCCAGCCATCTTAATTCAAAATGATCTTTGCTCTAGGTAAGAGAAGATATAAATCCATAACTCAGATGACAGGCTCATTACTTACAGCAGGGGGTTCAGTTCGGGGAGAAGTTGGGGGTTTTGCTTTGTTTTTAAAGACATTTGTAAGGCAGCGGGTACCCCGTGCTGCCACCCAACTCGCCCACCTCACTGGTCAGCAATTGCCACTTGCAGTAACTATTGAACTAAGATGGATTTCAACCGCTGAGCTCGAAGACAGACAGATTCACTCCATCACCAGTTCTCAGGGCCACGCTACAGCATCAAAGGGAAGTGCTCCAAGCCAGTCTTCCTAAGAGTTTATCTTCTTACCAGGGGAAGAACAGAAACTACACATCATTTGGGTTAGATCCCAGACTGCTCACTGGGTTATGAGTTTCCTAAACACAAGCACAGTTGATAGTCTGTGATCACGCATAAGCAAACAGAAAACAAACATTTAGGATGGAATAAGTCAAACTAAAGTGAAGGCTGCTGCCAAAACACGAACTCCCACCCTCTCGCCCCACAAGATTCCTGCTGCCTCATTTCAGCTCACAAGAAACACAAAACTAGACTTAGAAGAGAGGGGGGACACGAGCCTCCAGCGCTCTAGGAGCAAGCAGGAGCCAAGCCGTGTCTGTTACAAGAGTGCCTTGAAACAACTATTTCAAGCTGAAACGACGTGCACAAACTTCCAGTGCTACTATCCTTCATTAGCTTCCTTTGGCACATGAAACACTTACCATGCAGGCAGGTAAACTCCTGCTTATCTGAATTAAGCACTTTTGTATGCAGTCCTGCTTTAATCTACATTTCCATAGAAACCTAATTGTGTATTCCTCTGCTCATAAAAACAGGATTTAGTTCTCACTCAGCAAGTTATGAGGCAACAGGAAAAAAATGTTAAAGTGAAACTATGACATTCAGCTTTGTTGCTCTCTGCTTATTTTAGAAATCAATATAATTACAGCACATCTTGATTTAAATATTCTGAATTTAGGAGCAATTTGTCAGTGAAACCGAGTGTATTTGAAATCTTTTTATTTAAATCAAGTTTCATGATTTGGTTGCTGCTGAGGCTGTGAGATTTAATTCAATACACAAAGCATAATTCCAACCCTCCTGTGTTAAAAATATTCTTTAAATAAATAATAGATCAAAGCAGTGTCACTTTGATGGCATATGTAGTCCACGGAAGCAGGAGACGAAGGATTAAATGTTTTCAGAGCAGTCCTTCTGGATGAAAGGGGGGGCAAGTAAACGTTCAGTTATTTTATCTAGATTTACCACTCATTACTTTTTTTATTTGATTCTTCCCTCTTATTGGAGTTCTGCCTTCTAAAGAACCTTCAAGTTTGTACAGACTCTGGGTTTTTTACAGCAATGAAGCAAGATGGAAAAAAAAAGTCATTCCATTCCTAAATCTTAGTGAATCATTTCCTCTATCTATAGTAAAGCTAGGATCACTCCCTAGGACTACTCAGGATGATGAATAAGGGCAAAATCTGCCGCTGCTTGCGTTTTTTCATGATTCACAGTGAAAAAATGCCACAGATTTACCTACAACTCAGGCAGATAGAGACTTGTTTTGGTTAAACTTTGAGAATTTCTTCGTTTAGAGACAGGCTGGTGTGTTTAAATACAGATCATGCTTCCCATCCTAAGCTTTGACAAGTTAATTTATCAAATACAAAATAATGCAATGCTTTCACTCTCAACCAAGAAGTATATCCCCTCCAGCCCTCGGGAAAACCTCTTCCAATAGCAGCTCAAAGATAAAAGCACATTTGAAATCAATCAGACCTGGCTTCTGGAAAAAGGAGGCAAGAGACAAGAAAAGGAAGGTAAAGTAAACTGGGGAATGCAACAGACCTGCAGTCAGATTGAGACTGGAGGGAAGTGACGACGTGTTGTTTCTAATTTGACATAGCAACAGACAGACATGCTGACCAACACAAGCATGGCTGCCACACAGAATCCTGATCACTGGGGAATAATGCTCTAAAGGATGAAAAAAGAAAGAGAACAAACTTTCTGAAGACAGCTAAAACAACAAGATGAGAGGAATAATTAATTTATAATGCCAGAGAGCTTATAACAAAAGAGTAAAGTGAAATCAGGAAAAGGAAAAAAAGAAGAAAAAAAAAAAAAAATCAACAAAAGGTCAGTTTCCTTCCTGGCAGTAAGGGCTGGCAGATCACTGCACACCTTCCCTCACACTACTATTCAAAAATGCTTCATAATAAAAACCCCACAAATCTCAAGCATTTTTATTAAGGTGATTGATTTTCTGGACAAACCCATTACACTCAGACTCCTATTTCAGTTGGTCTACGTGAGAGCAACAGCAGCACAAGCCAGCAAGCTGGTTCATGTAACACAAGGTCAAACCAGATTAAATGATTTTATGAATTATTTCGCAGGATTAACCTAACTTGAGTTTGCTGGGAGAAAATATTTAACAAACATTGTTTCCCATACAGAATCCTAAACATCCCATCTTCAGACCCTTCCTTCACCATCTCAAGTCCTGATAAGTTTGTTGTACCACATCAAAGGCTAAGGAGCCATCCAATGATTGCTAAAAAGTTGAATAAGTACAAGAGATTGTACCTAAATAACTGTTAAGATTCAAAAGTAATGAGATTGAGCATTCTCAGATCAGCTTCTCACCCTCTCTCAGATGTCTTTATGTGCTTTCTATATATTCCTGACCCTGTTCTTAAGCAAAAAGTAAGTCTATGCAATGGCAAGTTTGTCCAAACAATACCTGATAAAGCTGTCCAGATACAAATGACAGATGAGCAGCACCACTGACCCTGATATAAAGTTATTTGATCCAAGCCGACAGTGAAAACAGAAGGACTAAACAGAAAACTGCAGATTTACTCTTATTTTCTTCCTTTACAAAAATAAAACTCAGCCTCTTGGAGAACAATGCAGGGCCTGATTTCACCAAGCTCATTCACAGCGAGGAGCACGCTACTTCGTGAAAAGCACATCGTTCACAGCACAAAGGACTCTCAGAAGAAGCAACTGCAGCTCCACAGGAGTGAGGACGGCAGGAACTGGGCTGTGGTGATCGCTGTAACCACTGCTCCCTTCATTGAACAGATTCTCTCTGGCTGGCACATGCATATGAAACGTTTAACAACAAATACAGAGAAGACAGCTCATTGCTACCACTTGACTCACGCTTCTGCTGTACAACCTATTGATTATCTTGATCAAGTCAATGTCATTCCCAGTTTAGAAACAGACAGCTTTGCAGATCAGGAAATAAGGGAACAGGAAGCTTCACAGGAAGGCAGAGGGATCACTAAAATAGACAAGCAAGCTCATCACACCTCCACAGTCTACTAGAGAAAAATCTCTTCTTTGCCAAAACCCTTTAAAGAAGAGATACCACAAAACTTTGTGTTCTGTGGCTCATTTAAATTACATGCAAAACCCCCTCAATTCAACCCATTAATGATCTGCCAAGTCAAGTTTTCAGTACATGACCCTACGCAGTCGAATCATTCTGGTTCAGCCAGAGCCTTCCCCAGAACTTCCGAGCACTACAACCATTTAGGTGAACACCCCTCTAGGAACATTTAGACGCGGGTATAGCATCCTCATGCCTGGTCATATTGCCTCTGGAAAGGAATTACAGGAGTTTCAACAGCAGTTCCCAAGTTATTCCATAGTATTGCAAGAGGGATCGTAAACATAACAAGAAATTTGGTCACAAAAAAACCCTCATACATACTCATAAACACAAAGTTATGGGCAAAACAACTTCGAGACCTAAGGAATCCCATAACTCAAAGCACATTCCAAGAAAAGAATAAGTGGAGCTGATTATCCATGTTTGTTTGCTTTTAACTTAAAATATTTAAGCTGGGCCATAGACACAACACAGGATTCAAGACCCCCTGGCAGGGATCTTTATTTGACACACTTGGCTCTATCAGTTTAACACGCAACATATACTCAAACACAAGAGAAGCTCCTTGCTTTAATACAGTAAGTGCTTCATCTAACAACTATTTCCTGCCTCCAAAATCACATAATCTCCATTTCCCCACACACAAAGAATGCCTTAATGTTATATTCCACAGAACATGCTGGTGGCAAGCTTCAAAACCACAAAGCTGCCATGCATCCTCACCACTAGACAACGGTAATGACTACATTCCTTGCACCTTGTGCTTGCGCCGTTAACCTGCTGATCCAGAGAGCTCTTTACAACCTCATTAATTTTATTGTCTTTCCTGAAAAACACCAAGTACACAAATTTCATTTAAAGGTTTTAAAGGAGGGAGCTACTCAAAGAATGCACAACCATGAGCTTGGAATTAGTACTTTTGACCCATCTGCACGTTTGTTTCCCCTAACACCATATGACCGGCACGCAAACTAAAGGCAAGTTAGACTATTGGAGCAGATACCCAGCGCTCTAATCTGAAGACAGGCTGCTGCTTGAAGTCCTCCCTTTTCATCACCCATTCCCCCCACTCCTCCTCCAAAACCCATCCTGCCCTTGAGCATTACCCGGTCCTTCATCCTCCAGCTCTGAGCCAAAGACTTGGAGCCTTCGATCTTCTCGCAATGCCTTTTCTTCATGAAGGCCAGAGGCAAGTTCCAGTCAGTCAGGTCAGACTCATCCTCCTCCCCAAGCCCCAGAAGAGGCGACTGCAGCATCTCAGACTCCATCAGAGGGGAAGTGCCAGGCAACAAGTGAGCAGCAATGTCCAGCCCAGCACGCAGCGGGGGCCGAGGGGTCCCTCCGGCCGGTGGAGGGGCGGACGCGGGCTGGCGGGGGGGAGGACGGGGCAAGGGCAGAGGGAGGCTCCTCTCCCAGGTGTGCAGGTAAGGGCGAGCCCGGGGGAAGCAGCGCCTTCCACCTGGCGACTCCGCTCCTCCGCCGCCGCCCGCAGACAGCAGCCCCGTCCGGGCTGGGAGGAAGGCGGCGCTCCCGGCCCCGCGGAGGGCCGAGGTGCCGGCGGGGACCGGGCCCCGGGCCTCCACGCGCGCCTCTAGCCCCGCGGGCCCTGCACTCTCTGCGGCGGGAGCCGCGCCCGGCCCATCGCGGCTCCCAGCTCCCTCGCACACCGGCGGGCCGCGAGCGGATCGGCGAGCTGCGCACCGGGAGCGGGCGGGAGGCGGGAGGAGAAGGGGAGACCCGTCCTGCGGCGCCGGAGAGCGCGACTCCTCTCACCACCGCATCACGGAGGCGGCCATCTTCCCCCGGCCCACAATGCACCGCGCTACGGGCCGCCGCGTGGGACAAGCCGGGCCGCCCCGGTCCAGCCGCGGTTACCATGGTTACAGCGCGGCGCGGGCCGGGCCTGGCGAGCCCGGGAGCCCCCCCGGGAGCCACGGGGCTTAAAACAGGCCGCCCTCCTCCGAGCGGGCGGGGACTGCCTGGGTGAAGGTCCCCGGCTCGCCCGGCCCTTCCCTGCCGAGCGCGGCCTGGGCATGCCGCGGTGCGCAGTGCCAGCCCGGGGGGGCCGCCCGGGGAGGGTTTGGGGCTGCGTGTGAGGAAAAGGCGTTTCTAGGGCACAACAGGCGCCGCGGGCACCGGGGGTTTGTGCCGAGCTGGGGGCTGGAAGCCCCTCACTGCACGCAGGGACATAAAGGTCAAGGTTTCGTCCGTGCCGGCAGCTCCTCGTTCTAAGTGCCCCGCCACGCTCCCTGCGAGCCGCGGGGTGCGATGTCCTGGTCTCCTCCAGGGACTTTCCCTCCCGCAACGCTGAAGGGACAAGTTCATTGATTACCCTCGGGGGGCCGAAAATGAATACGCCAAAAAACCCCACATGGCTCAGGTTTCCGTCACTCAAAGCAGCACAGGACTGACTGCACGGCGTACCCAGCCTTCCAGACCACCCTGCCCTACAGTTACAGTGCTGATGATCTTCATCTTAAACAGAGATAAAAATAAACCCGCAGAGCAGCATGAGTGTTGTGCTGCTGTGTCCTGGCTTCCCCACACGCGCCCTGCTGCGGCACGGGCACGGGTACCAGTCCGGCAGTGCCGGTTCTTGGACTTCACTTCCAGTTGTGTGGTCGTTTATCCCGGGGCAAAAGAGGAGGGGAGCAGTGAAACTGGACAACAGAGTCCAGCAGAATTATGTCTGATTTATGTTCACTCTATATATGAGGAAAAGCGAATGTATTGTTTCAGGAATAGATCAAATAAACTGAAGGTTAATTAATATCAAATATTGTTCCTAATGAAGTTCCTCGGAGTGTTTGCTCTTAGCAGTAATCAAGTCCGACTGCATTCATATTTGTAATACTTTAAACATGTAAAAGTGATTTCAAAGTAGAAGTCAAAGAACACATGTATAATTTGATTTATAGAATCATATTAATTTTCATTACTATTTTCAGTATGTTTACATTCACGGAATATTTTAAATGCAAAGACCATTCTCTACCATAGATTGGAAAAGAATGTTTCTTGGAGGCTCTGGGGTGGCCAACATTTGCTTTTGCTCCTTTGATTTACTGACTGAGCTGATTCATCGCTTTACAGGTGCTTTATGCTGATGGCTGATCATAACTACACGACTGTTACGAAATGAATTGCTGTGGCATAGAAAGCACTTCTGGCTGTGTTTCTGCTAACCTTTAATGAATCCTTCGTACCAACGGCAGCTACACAAAATGGGAGTAACAATCCCAACACACCACCTGAAAAAATTACAGCCACTGGAGCACCCAGGGCAGCTAATCCAGCGCCGCAGCTGCACAGATGGACCCTGGCCCTGGGCCCCGCAGGTCGCTAATCCCGGCTCCCGACAGCTTTAGGGAGCGTGTGCCGGAGCCGCCGCCTGCCCCGCCAGAACATGCTGCTGTGCGGCCTCAGGAGCTGCTGCCCAAAATACCTTTGAAGGACACAGCTGGCAGGGGCAGGGAGCACAAATCTGCCTCGCTCCCCATATGCGCAGCTTTAAACCGGTGATTATTTAAGATAAGGACCGTGTGTTTTCATGGTCGGCCAGGCGAAGTCCACAGCCTGTGCTGGAAGAGCCGTGCGTTCCCCCGTCCCCTGCGCACCCCTTTATTTCAGGGACTTCTCTGACATGCTGCCCTGCTCCCCTGAGGCTCTCAGTGCTTTCACCCCGTCCACACCAGCATCTCTGCTTGGTTCCATCTCACAGGGGCTCTAGGGGGAAGGGGACGGGGAAGGTGGCAGGAGGAGGACGCAGAGCAGAGCCAAAGCGATGGCTTGGCTGTCGGGATGAGAACCAGACGGCGGGAGCAGGCTCTCAGCAGTCTTCCCACACAGCTCTGAATGCATCAGCTCTGACCTGCAAAGCTCCCGTTATCCCACACATGCTCTTCCCAGGAGGAGCTCAGTCTAGACCTGCGGCTCTCCACTTCACTGTTCCCGTCGCAGATCCACCCTGTTCTGCTCAGTTGCATCCTTTCTTGTCACTGCTGGCGACAAATACAAACCAGCTAAAGTACCTCCAAAGGGAGCAGGAGCTGGAGCATCCCCCTGCACTCACAATAAAAGCTTCCTTGGTGTTGAAATGCACAGGAGAATAAATTAACCGTGCATTTGAGTGTGGGACTCCCAGTCGTCTTTTCAGAGCACTAAACCATAATTGCCATTCCAGGCTGAATAGAGTCGTGTTTTCCTTGTCAGGCAGGCAGAGACCTACTCAATACAGCCAACCAAGCTTAGGGGACAGCTCACTTCACCCTGCGTTTTTTCAGATGAATTGCACTGCTCAGCTCTATTGACTAACCTGACTAGATCTTTATCAGCTCTAACAGAAGCCCAGATGTCTTGCTTAGACACAGACACCTACCTGGCTAACACAGAAAATCACACGACACATGCAGTGGTCCAGCAGATGTGGTCTAAGAAAGGTCTGGACAAACTGGAGACATCTTAAAAGATTTAGTGTCACTTCAGTGTGGGGAAAGAAGCTATTCTCTCTGCCCACTGAGGGTAGGAAGGAAGTACCTGCTTTAATTTTAAGATGGAAGCTAGCTGTCAGGGCATATTGCCTGGAGAAGTTATGTAGTCTCCATCATTGGAGAGGAGTGGAAACACCTTGTCAAGTAAGGCACATTAAGTGATGTCGTAAAAACCAAAACGCAGAAGGATTCTCTTCCAGAAACACACCTGGACAGATTCTTCCTCCTGTCACTCTTTTTAATGAAAAATTCTCCTATCTCGGTCTCTGTCGGTGTCCTTTGTTTTGCCTTATTCACCCAGCTAATTCTAATTCCACTCTTGGGCAGGAAGGAATAACGATATGGAAAGAAGAACGTTATTCATAAATGTCAAGAGAGATTTTATCTTTAATATTCACTAGTCAAATTCACAGGTCACCAAAGGAGTCAAAGTCAGAGGCAAAGGTCTGTGCCCTTAGCCAAAGGGCCACCTTTTCTAAGGCTTTAAGAGTAGGTGTTCGTCTGTGTGAGTATGCACATGAACACACACCTTCCCCATGCCCAGCCTCTCAGCCGAGCATTGTTTGTACAGCCATGGCCGGGGTTGTTTTAGGCATTTAGGGGCTAACAACAAGCTTTGTTTTAACACTTCAGTCAGGGGAGCTTTATATGCTAAAGACAGTAGGTAAAATATTTATTAGGAAGAATATCTATTTTTAACGAGATATGATTTCAGTTCTATTATTTATGCACATAGACTTCCACGTCTGTCTCCTTGCAGTAAATGTGAATCGAAAACTTGAGGCTGGAAACGGGAACTGGAGCCTGGCAGGATGAGAAGGGATCCAGGCAAGTGAGAAGGAGGGGGGATGTTATGTGCAAATCCAGTACACATCAAAAAACGATTCATAACATCGACTCTCTATCTCGTCAGAGAATCCTGGTGACCTCCCCCTGCACGGGAGAGAACTGACGACTCTATTCCTGGCACTGCCACCCTCTTCCTAACTCGCTGCCTTGAAATACACGAGCAGCAGCCGTAGCGTTAAACCTGTCAGGTTTGGCTTAGCAGAGCACCTCTCTGCCTGCCAAAGACGCTCTGCGACAAACACTGTCTCGTGAGTAACTGCTGCTGCAACTTCTGCTTTCCAAGCAGTTCACCTACAGCACAGGGACCGGGGCAGTGTCTCGGAGGAACTGAAAATCCCAGGCTTTCCCCTGCCCAGACAAGAACTCGCTTGAGAAGACTGAAGACAGAAGATGACTCAAACCTGAAGCAGAAGAAACCCAGAGTCTTATCCCAATTTTGCTTCCAGAGAGGGGAATACACATCCCTACGGACGCAGCCACACTGCCCTGCTCAACACAGGGCCACGCCGCCCCACAGATCCTGCAGCACAGCCACCACTCTACCCTGGAGGAAGGACACAAGTGTCCCTCTGAAAATCCTTTGCCATCTACATTTGAGTATCCTGTGGCTGACACAGGGGAAACCAGCAGCCACTTTATTCTGGGAGATGCAGATGGGACTTAGAGAGGGCTGAGGATCGTGGCCAGAGCCCTTCACGTGCCGGTCATTCTTAAGTGCCCCCAGCCCCTGATGCTGGTGCAATGTGCTGCTATGAACACACTCAGGCTGCCTTACAATTATGGGAGACATAAAATGGGTGCAAAGCTGTGTCTTAGTCAGGAGTACTCCTTAGGAATGTGACAAGGATTATTCTTCTCTTCTCACGTTGAAAAGGCCAGAATAAATACTAGGTCAAAAGTCTCTCCTTGCCCTTTCAGTGGAAGAAATGCTTTGGCATCAGGGGAAATTTTTTACTAAGGAAAAGGAGAGAGAGAGAGAAGAGGTGATGCAGTAATTTGAAGCAGAAAATTTGGGAGTTCTATCTTTTCTCTTTGCCACCACTGAACTATAAAAGGGCAAGTTTCTTGATGAATCAGTAGCTGTAGAGTTTGGTTAATGAGTGTATTTGACATCCTCGGATACAAGGTAGCAAAGAAGTCAGGAGTAATTTGGACTGTGAAGCAACAGCTGCATTTCACCCCAAAGGTGGCTTTAGCTCACCAACAAGTGCAAAGATTTCTGTGTTCCTGCTTGCACGGGGGAGACTTAAATGACCCCTCTGAAGACTGACAAAAATTGGTTGCTTAATGGGGATGTTTTTCTCATAAAGCCTGAGTGAAGCTGCACTCAATACATTTGGGGATACAATAGATTAGATAGTTTGTAGAAGCCGTTAATAGAGTTCTCAAACCACGGCGCTATCCATCTCAATGAAAGGCATTATATAAATGTAAGCTCATTTGTTATCATTATCTCCCTTTGTCTCTTCACAATCTGGATAATTTGCTAGGTTATCAGGCTATGTGTGTTTAAAAACACATGATAGATGTCACCTCAGCAGATACTCTCTGGTTTTCTCGTTATTATGAGCAGAAACGTTTCCTTAAACACTCTGCAGCTACTTTAGATCAGTATCAGCTCTGACTCCGTGACAAAACCACCCCAATACACAGAAACAGAAGCTGGTGAACTCTGCCGGCTCCTTCTGAGCCTGTCAAAAGCATTTGGGCCGAATGTCCTGTTTTCTGGCACAGCTTTTTGCAGTTACCTCACCAAGCGCCCCTTCCCACGGAGGGACTCGACCTTCCCTTTAACCAGAGCTGAACTGGCTGATAAGTAATTCAGGATTTTACAGGAATTTCTGGTACTGTCTGCTCTGGGGGCTTGGGAATGTGACAGTTATTTCACAGAGCAGCCTTTGGAGATGCAGAGATTGCTTCAGAGTCAGAACCACTATGGTTTGGTTTCATGATGAGCAATAAAAGAGGCAACAACCAAAAGACTTTGATCCAACCAAAAGAAACCCTGAATGGAAAAATACAGCCTGGGCTGGCCCATGTAGCGTTAACCACTAACATTGTTCTAGACGGAGAAACCCAAAAATCTCTTCCTACACCTAGGAAATGTAATTACCCACGGAATCAGCATGTTTCTCTAGTTCTCTTTTTACCATTCCCAGGAAATATATCGGTCGAAACGTTTTGCTTATGCCTAGGGTATTTCAAACTCAAATTCCTGATGCAGACTGACACAGTGATCAACGTCTATTTCCTAAGTCTTGGTGGGTTTCATGGCTGGTATGTTAGCTGCTGAAATTCAGCAGGTTTCTAAGAAATTATGTGACTAGTCTTATTATAATTAATGGAAGTGAGATGAACAGATACACGAACTTCTCTTCCTGTCATTTACACTGGGGAGCATCCATACAGCTGGAAAGTAAAGCCTTAAAATAAGCACTACATAAATACAAAGTGTGACTTTCTAGTACACTAATGACTTCCCATTAAACTGTTGATTGTACAGTTAGGATGTGGCAAGCATGAGAAGCTTAATCCACTTCCAAAGACCATGCCAAGTGGTTCTGTCCTTGGAAGCAGTGCAGCATAGCCAGCATATTCTGGATTCATGATTTAATTTATTTTGCATTTCCCCTGCAGAAAAGCCCTAAGAAGTAACAGCACAAGGCAATCAGCCCCACAGACCACACGCTGACAACATTATTATTATGCACAAGTAAAGCAGGGCAGTGCTGAGGTTGTCAGGTTTGGATGGCGTTGCAGTTCTCGAAGTGCAAAATGCTGTAACAAACAATAAAAGAAGTGTGCACCGCTCCAGGTGTGGAGGAGCCCAGAGTTTTGCAAGTCCATCTTTCACCTCTGAAGGAGACGGTGTTTCAGGGCTCCCACTGCCACCCCAGTCCTGGTTCAGAACGGGCTAGGAAGGCTCTCCGCTGGGCTCCTGCCATTCCTTGCATCTTCAGCTCAGGAAGCACCAGCTCCACACACCAGCCAATATGTCTCCAGCTTCACTTGCTGCCTGGAAGCAGCTTCTATGTCATTCCAGTTACACTTACTATCTCTGCAGCTTCTTAAGCCTCAGATCTCGAAAAGGAATCAATAACATACCCAGCCTTAATGGCATCCTTGCCAGCAAAGAATCTTCAGTGTCGTAAGAGCTCCTTCCCTCTGCTAAAAGCTACCCCTCAGGTAAGGGTCAGCCCTCACAGCAGGCAGATGCAATGAATTCCTGTTGCATTACAGCATTTTTATCTATCCTGCCCTTAAAACCTTGCTGTGTTTTAACTCTGAACCATCACGAGCACGAACGCCAATTGACTTTGGCACAGACAATCAGATCTCTCACCCACCATCCAGGACCAGAGCGTTCCTCCCTCTGGGGAGCTCTGCCTCTCCGAGACCTCACCGACTGCTCCAGCTTCTCCCTGTTTGGGAGCAGGTGCCGACACAGAGCTCCCAGCTCCCTGACCCAGGGATTGCATCTACACCTTCCCTCGCACAGCTCTCTGCCCGACCCAGACCAGCCGTCTGTCTGCCTCGTACGCGCCTGCAACTCCCTCCAGACCTGTCCTGCCGTGCATCCACCCTCCCTTCAACTCCGTCCCAAAGGTGCGCGGGGAGGCATGCCCAGCCTCCACGTACATTAACATAATAGAGCAGGGAGCGTGGGAGAGCGAGAGCAAGAGACTGTGCAAAATAATAAATAATCACAGAAAAAAGTAGGGCACCAGCAGCGTCGCTGGCTTTTGATGTTTCCCTCTCATCCTGCCCTGCCTTTTCTGCTGTGAAAAGGGAACGCTGCAAGGTGGGAAGAAGCGCCAGAGCAACAGGGACACAGGGTTGTTTCTGTCCAGAAGCGCTAGCGGGATTACAGATAAATATTGAAGCTATCAAAGAAGCTTAAGGGATTTAGGAACCCACTCCCCATTATCATCCTCTCCGGGGGGAGGGGAAGCGATCTTTTGGAGAGACCTACAGCAAACAGCAGGACGGTGCTGACTTCTGAAACACCCCGCTCTCCTTACAAATTTCCCTCCTTTGTTGGACAGGGGAAAAAACATGACAAATATATTTTTTGTAATAAAGAGAGTCCCAGTTTGTCACTTGCGGGTGCCTCAGGGAGAGGGCAGGCTCTGCGCAGACCACCCCACCAGCGCTGCACTCCTGGACGGCACCCTCCCTGTGTCAGACCCAGGCTGTGGGCAGGAGCAGCAGGTCCGGTCCCACCACCTGGGCAGGACGGGGAGGTCCGTGTCCTGCAGAGGAACTCGGATCCATCACGCAACCGGCACCCAGCTTTCTCCTACAGCGGGTAAATCCTGAGAAAGCTGAGCAGTGACTTGAGGGATGGTCTGGAAGGAAAAGCTGTTGGTTCTTCTGATGTGTGTGTGCAGACAGGGGTGGAAATTACTGTACAAATCAATTCTGAAACGGAGAGGCGGATGTGGGATGTTTTAAACCTGCCTCCATTCAGATCTGCTGCCGAAGCGTCACAACAAAGCTTCATTAACAAAACATGATCCCCGGCCCTGTTCCTCTTCCCGTCTCCCAGTTCCTGCTGTAACACAACTACACTGACGGTAAAGAGGGTTTTAATTTGCACCAGCGTGAGACGGTGGAGAAGGATGTCTGTGATCTCCGCGAAGGCATTAGCATCCTCTCCTCGGGGACTCCTGGCTCACAGCTGATTCCCCAGGAGCCTGCACAAGATACAGCCCAGCCCCTGTCCTCCAGCCCCGGGCACAGCACAGCTCTCTCCCCTGTTCCACGCTCAGAAGTTACCGTCTTCGCACATAAACTAACCCCAGATGGGTGCATGTGGCGGCGTGGGGTGCGCTGAGAATGGGGTAAGGCCTTTTTTGTGCTCACGTGTGGCTGCTAACCAGAGACACGGGGTAATGCTCAATTCTGTGCTCACACAAAGCCTCTCGCAGGAACCCCACAGGACACCGCACAGGCAGACACCAAGCCTGAGCTCCCTCCCTCTCCTGGTTGGATTCCTCTGCAGGGAGGATCGCCCCGCTCCCGAGTTCCTTCTGCAGCTCTCCCTGCAATTTTGGCTAATGCAAGCCCAGTCCACAAGCAGCCAAAATGGTTTCTCTGCTGCACTTTTAAGGGAATGCTGCAGTTTTAAACCACAAATTAAATTTTTAATGAAACTTCATAACTGTTGTACCCAAATGTAATGTAATATTGATAGGAACTGTGCATCCAGCTAGCATGAGATTGCCCTAGAAAGCTTTTTAGGATGTTATGCAATATATAGCTAAATTAATTATTTGTAATGAAAGGATCTGTGTCCCTATAGCATCGCTGAGACCTATTAGTGCAAAGAATACACTTCTCATTCTCGCTGGATGTAAATGTCAGGCAATTTAGAAGCAAACTGACTTTTGAGATGGGAACAATGAAAGAAAGGGAAGGAAAAAAGAGGAGAGACTGAACGTGTGTGTGTGAAAGAGAGAGGGAGAGAAACAGAGAGGGAGAGATCTGCAAAGAAAGACTGCAGCAAAATGCAGCAAATTTCCGAACTCCAGTCCAAAGTGATTGTCTGTTCCAGAAGGGAATACTCCACCTTCCACACACTGTGTTTGTACCAGCCACACACCATGCTCAAGCTGTTCTAATGACAGCCGTAGATTTTAGAAGGCGTAAAAAAAAAAAAGATTTTGCATATACACTATTCTGCAAACTTAACCATTGCGAAGCTCAGAGGTGTGTGCTGGTTTCGTGCGCCCTGGCTGGCTGCACAAGGCGAGGGGCGTTGGAAAGGACCCTGCTCCCTCCACGTGTGGGCTCCGCACAGACGGCAGTGCTGTAGTGTGACCAGAGATCCTGCCCTTGCTGTCATCTCCCTGAGAACAAGCCCTTACATCAAAAAAACCACCAACAAAGCAGCCTCAGAGCCATGCCACGTCCTGCTTTAAGCATGTTGGGGATGGGGGTGCAGAGCCAGGGGCTGGAGGGGATGATCCCTCCGGGATCCCTCCGACAACACGGGCACAACCAGCAGCACCAGCAGCTGCACAAACAAAAGGAGCTGGGTTCTCTCTCGGTGGAGTCTACCCATTGCTATTTCCCATCACAAAGCTCCCTCCACTCCATAACGGATCATATTGTTCCCCCTCTGCAGAGGAGACTTAAATGTGGCATCAGCATTGCCCCACAGATGTTTTATGGACAGCAGGCTGCACGAACAGGAGGGAAAGCTTCCGCTCCCTGCTCCCTAGGGCTGCGGCTCCTGGGATTAGAGAGATTTGTCCACTTAAAAAAAAATGTCCTTTATGCATTTGTAACCCTGCGGTTCTCACACAAAGGTTAGCTTTGAACAGATCGAATACTCACATACCTTGCCTCTGCACTGGGCTACTGCCTGTGGCAGAGGGCACCGGGAGCCAGGGCTTCGGGGCCCTGGAGGGAGCACCCTGGACTGTCCGAAACGATACTCGTCCATCACAAACACAAATGTGCCTGCTGGCTCCTGTCCAGAATAAATCATCTCCAAGGGTCCTTGATAGCTGTGCTCAGCTCTTTTCAGCTACAGAGCGATAAATCAGCCGGCTACAGCGCGCTTTGGAAGAGGCAAGAGAAGAGTTAAAAATAATAGGGGCTCCATTATTCCATTATACCCATTCAGCTCCTAAATCTACAAAAGCAATAACGGATCCTACTGCATGATTCAGTGATTCTGGGAAAGCTGAAATCTTGATCATATTTTCTAGTTCTTTCTTTGCATTAGGAGACACAGAGGTTATTTTGCTTATCTATCGTAGCGCAGCTTTGCTGTTTTTTCCTCTCCAGGTATTTATACCGTTGCCATCACCATAGTATCAGAGTGTTTATTTTATTGCGCCTGTCACCTTGGTCTCATCTCAGCATAATGTACTGGGGATGACAAAAGATTCCTGGTTAAATTGGTTCAGTGACATGAAGAGCTCTGTCAATACCATGCAGATGTTAACGGAAGTGGGGACCGATTCAGCTGCCTCAGCCCAGTTCTGCACTGGTGTAACTGCATTGCCTGCAGTAACATTATTTTTGGTTTGCGTTCCTGCCTGTGGCAGAAGAATTAGACCTGCAGTCTTTTCAGCCTTTTCCATAGCATCCCTTTTCTCAAAACAAAACAAAACCACCAAACCAAAACCCACCAGCCAGAAGGGAGACTGGTCTGCCCAGTAAAACACATCCTGCCTCTCCCCCTCCTTAACTCCCCTCTGCTCCATTCCTCTTGCATTGAAATGCTGCACAGCACAGAGAGAAAACAGGAGGGAAAGTAACGAGGGCAATAAAGCCAGAAGCGAAGAACCGAGTGGAAATGCAGATTTTTCCCCAGCGGTCCCTGAAGCAAAGGCCACAGCACCAGAGGTGAGCTCCTCCGGGCTTCAGGGGCTCTGAGCTGATGCGCGGGGGCAGGATCAGCAGTACGAGCCAGGAGCCTCAGGAAGGCTACGAATAACAAGTCTCTGCAGCCCCCATAAGCACTGGGACAGGTTTGATGGCAGACAGCACCAAAAGCACGACAGGATCCCAGTGAAGGCGCTACAGAAGCGCTGAGCACTCTGGCACATCTCCACACTTCTTGGCCACTGTTGTCCCAGCGCTGCCCTGTCTTCCCTGGGGTGGGCATCAACAGCCTCACCCAGCCACGGCAGGGGACCGGGGGGTTTGCCAGCCCTGCCATCCTCTTTGTGCTGTGCCTGACGACAACCCCAAGCCTCTGGGTTTGGCCATGAAATGTTGTTTTAACTGTACCCCACAGAGCACTGAGGAAAGGGGCCTCCCAAAGGCAGCTGAGACACCTTTGAGAAGGAAACACTTCATGCCAAGACAGCATGTCATAAACCTCTTGGGGCTGGATAAACACCTGCAACAGGAAAGGCACCAAAGTGAGTCACACCGTCACAGGTCTTGCTGTGAGCAGCTTGGTGTGCTCCAGCTCCCGGAGAGGGCTCGTCAGGCTCACGTCAGAGGGGAGAGAACAGGGGGAAAGGACCACAGAGTGGCAGTACTTCGTCTTTTGTGGATCCATGGACTGAAAGCCTTTGTATTTTACTGACCCTCTTCACTAATGAAAATTAATTGCTTCATATTTCACAGGATAACTTGGCATTATGTAAATACTCCAGCCATGAGGACTGCTGCAGTGCAGGTTGGGTAGAGCAGGCAGTGAACTGAGCTGGGGACCAAATTCACCTACGGTATGATCAGAAGCACATTCACCCAGGCAGGCTGCAAGCTAAAACTCTCAGCAGTCTGGGGTATAGAACCGTGGGGAGAGGACAAGGCTAAACCCAACAGGCAGGAGAGCCTCGAGGAGCTGCGGCGGCTGCGACGGTCCTGCTAGCGCTCGGGTGTCACGGCCAAGGGAAGGCTGCGAGGAACAAACGCAGGGAGAAGCCACGCGCTCGCTTCTCCGGGACTGGAGAGGAATCGGCCTTGGTTGAATTGCTGGAGATGAGAAAAGCAGCGATTCTGACGGCCAAGAGCTGTTCCACCAAGGACAGCTCCGACAACTGCCGGCGGATTTTTTTTCCCTGATTAAAATGGAAGAAGCAAAGCAGCGCTCGCTCTCCCGTGCCCATCGCAGAGCTGTGCCCCGGCACCGCTTTGCTGCTCCTTATTCCTGGGGACACGCAGCGATCGCTGGCCCCGTCCGCGCTGCAGCAGCCCCCACCCAGGGCCGGCAGCCCCCACGCTCCTGCCCTCCGCGCTGCCAGCATCGCCCTGCCCGCAGCCCACCCGTGTGCGCCCCACGGAGCGCCCCGGAGCCCGGGGGTGCCTGCGCGGTGCCCTGCTCGGGGCGCCGGGGAGGGGGGGTGCAGGATGCCCGGGGGGGTGGAGCGAGGAGACGCTTTGCCGAGGTGCCGGGAAGAGCCCTGGGCGGTGCGAGGAAACGGCACCGAGCGCAGCCCCGCGCCGGGGGCACGGCGAGCCCGAGGGGGCGGCTGCTCCCGGCAGCCCCCGCCGCAGCGGGGCGGCCCCGGCGCTGCTGGCGAGGGGCGGACCGCACACGGGCCCCCACGGGGAGCACGGGGCGGCCCCATCCCGCACGGCACCGCCCCCTCCACGGCACCGCGCACACCCCGCACCGACACCGCGCACCCACCGCCGCCGCTCGCTGTAGCGCCCTCCACGCCCCCCACCCCCGCGCTGCGCGATCTCTTCCACACACAGACCCCCGCCCCCGCGCACACCCCGACACACGCACACCCCCCCCCGCACACTCACACGCACACTCACGCCCGGGATTCCACGCGCCGTGACGTCAGGGCGCGCGGCCCCGCCCGGGCGCTATAAGAGGGGCCGCGTGCCGCAGTGGGCCCGGCGGAGAGCGGCGGAGCCGGCCCCAGCGCAGCCATGGCCGCGGGGCCCCCCGGCAGCCTCCTGCTGCTCCTGCTCTCGCTGCTGTGCCTGCGCGGCCGCGGACAAGGCTTCGGGCAGACGCGCTTCGTGTGCACCTCGGTGCCGCTGGACGGGGACGTGTGCGCCGCCTCCGCGCCGGGCAGCGGCTCCGCCGAGGAGCTGAAGAGCACGGTGCTGCAGCTGCGGGAGACGGTGCTGCAGCAGAAGGAGACCATCATGAACCAGAAGGAAACCATCCGGGAGCTGACGGCTAAACTGGGCCGGTGCGAGAGCCAGAGCGTGCTGGAGGCGCCGGGCGGCGAGGCCAAGGGCGGCGGGGCCGGTAGGAAGGGCGGCTTCGCCAAGAACACCATGGGGGACCTGTCCCGGGCGCCCGCCGCCGAGACCCTCAGCCAGCTCGGGCAGACGCTGCAGTCCCTCAAGACCAGGCTGGAGAACCTCGAGGTACGCGTCCCGTCCTGCCGGCGGGGCACGGCGCTCCCCGGGCACCGGGAGCCGCTTCGGGCACCGGGAGCCACTTCGGGCACCGGGAGCCGCGGAGGAGCCGCCGCCCGGAGCGGGGAGCAGCGGCAGGTCGGGCGGTAAGAGCCCGCTCCTGTGCTCGCCCCTTGCAGCAGTTCAGCAGGATGAACTCCTCCAGCCAGACCACGAACCTGAAGGACATCCTGCAGAACAAAATCGACGACCTGGAGAAGCAGGTGCTGTCCCGGGTGAACAGCCTGGAGGAGGCCAAGTTCAACCCCAACAACGAGTCCGAGGAGCGCGGCAAGATCGAGAGCACCCTCACGTCGCTGCACCAGCGCATCAGCGACCTGGAGAAAGGTACCGGGCGCTCCCCAGCCCCGCTGCCCGCGGGACCCCCGCTCCCGGAGCCCCCCCCACCGCCGGCCGTGCCCGCTGCCCTCCACCCCGCGCTCACCGGGCATCGGGCGGGACGCTGAGCCGCTCCGTGCGGGCGGCTCCACCGCTCCCGTCCCGTTCTCCGCCCCTGGAGCGGTCCCTTTCCCCCAGCTGCAGCCCGACGGTGCCCGGGGCTCCGCGGCAGGAGCGGGGGACGCTCCGGTCGCTGCCCGGTGCCGGGGGTTGGGGAGCCATGCGGTGCCGGAGGGATTTGCTCCTCGCTGCCATCTCAAGGCCCGTTACATAACGGGTGGGGAGGGGGGGAACCCCCAAAGCGGGCAGAGAGGGGGTCTGGCCGGAGCCCACCGCGCCTCCACCCTGCAGGCCAGAAGGACAACCGGCCCCCGGACAGGTTCCAGCTCACCTTCCCGCTGCGCACCAACTACATGTACGCCAAGGTGAAGAAGAGCCTGCCCGAGATGTACGCCTTCAGCGTCTGCATGTGGATAAAGTCCAACGCCTCCCCCGGCATGGGCACCCCCTTTTCCTACGCTGTGCCCGGGCAGGCTAACGAGCTGGTGCTCATTGAGTGGGGTAACAACCCCATGGAGATCCTCATCAACGACAAGGTACAGCCCTGGGGAGCAGGGAGGGTGCTGGGCAGGGGGGGACCAGCTGGGGGGGCAGCATGGGGGACCCCAGTGCCCACCACCCTGACCCACCACCCGCAGGTGGCCAAACTGCCCTTTGGCATCAACGACGGCAAGTGGCACCACATCTGCGTCACCTGGACCACACGGGACGGCGTGTGGGAAGCCTACCAGGACGGCACGCAGACCGGCAACGGCGAGAACCTGGCACCCTACCACCCCATCAAGCCCCAGGGGGTCCTGGTCCTGGGCCAGGAGCAGGTAAGGGCTGGGGGGGGCAGGTGTGGGGGTCCCTGCTTGGGTGGGCACACCCAAGGGGATGGGCAGGGCTGGGTGCTGCCGGGGTGAGACGGGGCAGCCCGGCCGTGTGCCCCCGGTGATGGTGGCTCCTCCGCAGGACACGCTGGGCGGCGGGTTCGACGCCACGCAGGCCTTCGTGGGGGAGCTGGCCCACTTCAACGTGTGGGACAGGAAGCTGAGCCCCGGCGAGGTGTACAGCCTGGCCACCTGCAGCACCAAGGCGCTCTCGGGCAACGTCATCGCGTGGGCCGAGGCCAACATCGACATCTACGGCGGGGCCACCAAGTGGACTTTTGAGGCCTGTCGCCAGCTCAACTAGGGCCACGGACAAGCACGAGAAACCTCCTCGTGGGGGTTTTTTTGTTTTTTTCTTCTCTTTTTTTTTTGTGCAAAACCAACAGAGAACGAAGCCACCCATCTTGTCCCGAGGAGCGGGGCCGCCCGACCCCAGAGCCCCACACTCTCCGGTTTCTGTCTTGCCAACGTCTTTCAACGCCTGCGTGCCTTGGCCTGGCGCGGCTGCGCCCCGTCCCGCTGCCCCCCTGGCCCCCGCTTCACCGCCACCGCCTCCCCCCACCGGGGCAGCCCCACTTTTCCCGGGCACCGGCGCCTTAAAAGGCTGCGGGGCCAGGACCGGAGCCCCCCTCGGGGCTCCTCTCCCTCCAGCCTGAAGCCCCCAGGGAGGGTGGTGCCCCGCAGAGCCAGGGGAGGGTTGCACCATCCCCCCCGAGTTGTGCTCCCACCCAGGAACCAGGGCTCCGAGGAGGGGGCGACCCCCCGGGTAAGGGACCCCCCGCCTTTCCCCAGCGCTCCCCGGCCGGCGCCGCTCCCCAGCACCACAGCCATAGCCCCGGGCTGCGGCGGGCACCGGGGCGGGACCCCCCGGGCGGGCCCCCCCCGCCGGCCCCGCTCCCCGACCTGCCGCACTCAGGTACGCCCCCCCGGCCCCTCCGCCTGCAGCCCCCCAAGGCCTCCTCCGCGCCGTAGCTGGCGAAAAAAGAGCCTTTTCCGTCCCCTGGAAGTTTAGCTACCACTGACGAGTCTGAAGCCTTTCTGCTTTTGATAATACACTCTGTTGTTTCTCTTACTGTAAAGGGAAGTTTATTACCAATTTAAAAAAAAAAAAAAGGTATTTTTATGAAGATAAAATATAGAATTAAGCAGCGCTCCCTGAGAAAAGAGTACTTTGAGATTCTGCAGGAAAAAGAGATAAAGAAGCGTATTTTGAGATAACAGATGCATTTTGTATGGTTTCCTTTTCTAAACTCCTGGTTTGTACTACAGATTGCAGAAATCACCCCCAGCCCCCCCACTGCCCCCCCGAGGGCCGCCCCGGGTGGCAGGGGAGGATGAGGCAGAGAATTCACACAGGGCTCAGAGCCTCCCCGACCGACTCCGACGATGTGGCAAAGAGCCGTGCAGAGCGGAGGGGCCCGGACGGAGCCGGGCAAGGCCAAGGTGGCCCCTGGCCAGGAGCACAGAGCTGGCCCAGCCACCGCCGCCTCGGGGAAGCAGCGCCCAGCCGAAGAGCAGCACGGGCAGCGACACACCGACCCCCCCGAGCGAGACACCTTCATACAAACTGCGGCTCAGGGCAGCGTATTTTAAACTGTGCTCTTTTTAAAAAGCAAAACCCTCGTGAGTTAATTTAAGTTCCTCCAAAGAACCTCTTCCCATCAGCGAAGGGACAAGCACAACCTGCTGAGAAGAACAAGACCCCCAAAAAGGTTTAACCTCCAGTCCCAGGTGTGTCGGATTTGCCAAAAAATACACCAAGGGTGTGATGTCAACACAATGTACATAGTGTACAGTAGGGGAGAGAATAAATGTATCTTAATTTGTCATTATTTTGCTAACCAAAGCTGTACTTTTTTTCCTATTACTTGCTCTCTGTCTCCTTTGGGTTTTGAATGGGTTACGGTCTCCTACGCATCCCGTCCGCAGCAGCAGTTCTGAAAATGCACTTTCTACCGACCCTCCTGCTTCTTCCATTTTATTGCTGAGACTACATGAAGTGTTGACTTTATTTTTACACAATAAAGAGTGAAGAAAGACACGGGGTCCTCTTAAATGTGTCAGTTCCCTGAGCCACCAGTGCTCGGGAGCCAATTTTCTTTGGTTTTTGCCTGCAGAAAGCACGAATTTCTGCCCGGTTCCCCTCGGAGCCTGCTCAGGCAACCCCTGAGCCTTGGACACATCTGCCAGGCTTGCTCCTTCTCCCGGGCCATCAGCCCCCGTCTCCCCCTGCTTTATGCAACCCCATCATACAAATTAATTATTTTTTCCCCTCATGATGCAGGCTGGCAGCTCAGCTCCCTCGGGCTGGCTCTGCCCGTGCCCCCGCGGTGCCCGATGCAGGCAGGACCGGGCGGCTCCTGCTCCCTCCCCGCAGGCAGGAGCTGCAACCAGGGCATTTCCCTCCTCCCTGGGGGAGCCTGGCTGGGCTCCTCACACCATTCCTGGAAGGATCACTCCAGAGGGCAGATCCAGGCGCAGGGGTGACACCAGGGCACTCGGCTCGGAAGGTGGCACAGCTGGTGGCCACCCCTGCGTCAGGGGCGCAGGGACGTGGTGGCAGAGGGCGGCTGTGCCTCCCGGGGCAGCTTATGCTGTTCCTAATTGCCACAAATTCCCACTTGTTACACACCTGCCGCAGAACAGACTCGCCAGATAAATTGCTTTTAGCATCAAATATACAAGTAGGAAAAGGATTATTTACTCCTTATAACCAGCCAGAAACGATTGTCCCCCTCCACAGACCCGTAACTCCCCCCATCCCATTGCAGTTGGGAAGGGGTCCAGTTCAGCGCCGCTGCCTCGGCACCACGCAGCCCTTGGGGACACCGGCACTCCCCTCCTTCCTCCGCCAGAGCACAGACACGGTGGCACAGCCCGGAGGGACGCAGCAGAGCCCTTGCTGCTGCCACGCTTGCGGGCAGCGGGTCTCGGCCCCCCGGGGCTGGCGAGGGCCAGGGGAGGCTCCCACGGCCGCTTGTGCTGCATCTTCCCCAGCAACATCCACAGCCAACTGCTAACGGCACCCCTGACCGGTCACCCGCCTCCTCCCGCATCCCAGGGACCAGCCACCCCAGGGCCTCCCTCTGTCACCCAGCGCCTCCCGCCCTAATAAAGCCTTTTTCCCTTGGGAGGGTTTGGTCCTGGGACTGCTCCGGGTCCTTTTCAGATGCCTCAAGTCACAACCATCCTCATACAGCCACAAGCACAGGATGCAGGAGGGGGGAGGATGCCTCGAGCCAAACCGCAGGTCCGAGTCCTGGGGACCCGGCGTGTTTTCCTGTGCCTCCAGCCACGGGCAGCAGCAGGTGCAGAATTACAAGCACCGGGTACCCTCAGCATCGGGAATCCTCCCAGGGCAAGAGGTAAAACGATACATCAAACCTGTTTGAGGGCAATTTAGTGAGCCCCGCAGGGGCCAGGCTGAGGGTGCACCATGCCCCTCATCAGTCACCCCTGCAGGTGACCAGTGGGCAGGGTGGGCAGCGGCGCAGGCACTAAAGCAGGGGCGCGATGCCAGAGGACACAGAAGGGTGCTGAAGAGAACGGTGCAACCCAGAGCTTCCGCCTCCCCGATCCCCCAGCTCCCCCCAGGTGCAGAAGCGACGTAGATCAGCATCTCGCCAGCCTCACGAAAGCACCAATGCTGCAGAGCTCCAGCCAGAAATCCCCACCCCACACCCCCCTCCCCGGCCGCTCTCCCCCAGCCCTCGGAGCAGGCTCAGCCCTCCCCAGCGATGCCGACCCCATCCCCGTCCCCCCCGCCCCCAAAACCAGCTGCTCCCAGGACAGGCTCTCGGTTTGTGGCGCTGGGAACAGCCTACATCTCTGCAAGGGGAATGCTATTTTTACCCAGGGAACGGGTGGCAGCTCCCGCATTGTTCTCAGCCCCCACCAGCCCACCCCAGCTCCGAGCAGGGGCAGCCATCTCCTCATCCCTTCAGCCAGCCCAGGTGCCAGGATAAACCCACAGTGCCCACCCGCTGCCCCAGGGGAGGGCAACAGTACCCTCGGCTGGAGGCTGGTGCCGCACTACGATTTAAACTGCAATAAAAACATTACACCAGGCATTTTTTTTTTTCTCTGCTGGTAGCTGGAAAACATTGCTGTGACTGAAGCGGGGCCGCCTCGCTGCCCAGGGCGGGCAGCAGCGGCATGGCGCGGGGGTGACGGTTGAGGGGGCTGGAGCTGGAGGAGCAGAGACTTCTGCATCAAGAGATGGGCAACAAACCTCCTGGCTCATCACCTCCTGGCTCATCACCTCCTGGCTCATCACCTCCCGGGCTCCTCAGGGCTTCAAGGGGACCCTTGATCTGCTGCTGAGCCCCATAAAACCCTGTGGGTATTGACCCCCCGTGCTGGCACTCCTGCGTACAGCCGTTTCGGGCAGCGAGCAGAGGGGCAGAGCAGCCCCAGCACCATCCCTGCCTGTCCCTGCCCCAGCAGCTCAGCACACAGCAGCAGCTCCAGGCGTGACCCACGCATCCCAGCGCTGCTGCAGCAACGCCAGCTCCCGCAGCGGGCAGGATCCTGCGAGCGGGGACGAGCAGCGCAGCCCCATCAACAAACACACCGATCCCGACACCTCGTCCTGCAGCCAGGACCTGCTGCTGCGGGCTGAGCGCTGCTGAGTGGCCCCAGCTCCGTCCCGGGGTGCTGGTGCCAGCCCCCTCGCAGCCCCTGCACTACCGCACCAGGCGCTAAATCCCGGCGGCTTTTAGAGCTGCGGAGCAGATGGAGATCTCGGGCTGCATGAGGACGGGCCCCACGGCTCGGGAGATGGCTCAGAAATATTGACGGGGCCGAGGGAGAGTTCTTAAGGGTAGGATACAGCTGGGATTTACAGCTCTGATCCAGCTCCTCGCTGGCAGCTCACACAGAAGAGAAACCGCTCTCATTTTGCACCCTGTTGCCCACCCTTTTCTCCCCGCTCCTCGGGCACAGGTCAGCTCCACCCAGGGCTGTCAAGAGGGCAGAGGAGGTGATGGGCTAGACACAGAATTAAATCAGCTGCATTTTATAGCAAAACACCCACGAAAAGCCAGAGAGACAGCACGTCCCGAGACGCCTCTCCCACAGCCCTGCCCTGCGCAGGAGGGTCTGGGGGCTCACACCCCCCCGGGGGGGAACGGCTCCTGCCAGCACAGCCGGCGGCAGCACGGGCTCCAGAAACGTTGGCACAAGCCTACAGAAACTGCTCGTTGTCTTCATTTCACAAAAATTGTGGGTGATGGAGGGAGAAAAGGGGCGTACAGGCTGCAGCATCCTCCCCAGCATGGCTCCAGGGGGGCTGGGTGGGTTTTCTGACTTGAGAGGGAAAGTATCAGCCCCCCTGCCCCAGGGTCCCTGCAGCAACAGGGCAGGAGGAGGAACAGGGGCCGCAGGGCTGTGGGTGCCACGGCTGAGCCATGCCGCTGCTGCGGGAGCCCGGGGACCAGCTGGGTCACCGCAGGCAGCTGGACAGAACCCCGGGCACAAAGTCAAGGCCAACAGACTGTTCCGGTCACAGGCGTGAGTCATGGCTGGTGACAGTGTCCCTCAAACGCTGCCCAGGAGCCTTCGCTGGCAGAGCATCGTCCCCCCACACCTCCGCAGCACGGCTGCTGCACCGCCTGGGCATCCTTTCCAGGCGCAGCCGAGGAAGGGGCTTCCTCAGGCCCTTCCTCCCCCCTGGGAATCCCAACCAGACCTGGCCACGACCCGACTGCAGCGGAGCCAGAGATGCCCTGGCCGGTGCCCGTGGGCAGGCACAGAGCACAGCCCCAGCCCGTCCTCCTGCGCCGTGGGGCTGGAACAACGCAGAATCTGCTCAGCACAGTGAGACAAGCCTCTGGCTAGAGATCATCCCCTTCCAGAGCCTCGCAGAGACTGCTCCTGCAGCAGAAGTAGAGTCTGTAACATGAAGTGGCTCCCCTAAGACAACAACTCCGAGATCCCCGAGCGAGCCAGCCACGGCTCCCGGCACAGCCACAGCAGCCTGGACCTCGGCAGGGCTGCAAACCCTCCCTGGGGTCTCCCAGCGCTCCAGCTGCGAGCTCGGGGAGGAGTACACCCGCCCCAGGGAGCTCCACGTTCACCCCCCAGCCCTCCGCCTGCTTCTGTGCCGCCCCTAAATCAGTTAAATGGCCATTTACCCGTCAGTCCCGTTGGCTGAACACAAGGACGGTTCCTTGCCCCGTAACCCCCGACACTGGCACACTCGGGTCACCAGGAGGGAAGGGGCTCTGCGGAGGGACGGGCTGCCCGCAGCCCCCAGGAAGGATCAGTCCCTCGCAGCAGCAGCTCCCTGCCAGCCCTGCTGCCTCCTACCCCAAGGGTTCGTTCAAAAGCAATTTTGGAAAAATCCTGATAATTCTGGATCTTTCCGAGCCGCTGCCTCCCCTGCTGCCAGCTCCAGGAGCGCTCTGCTGTTTGGGGGGGTCTCGCCAACATCCCCCCCTCTCACACATCGCTTTTGGCCACGCGTGTCATGACCTGCAGGACCGGGACCCCCCGCAGCACACACACGTGTCCATTCACATGGCACTTTGTGTCTCTCTGCTGAACGTTTCCGAGCACAGTTCGCCTTCTGCACCCCGCAGCTCGCTCTGAAGCGACCCTTCCCCAGCCAGGGCTGACCTGGGGCATCCCCCAGCGCACCCACATCCATCCCACCCACCCCGGGGCAGGGAGCTGCTGGGGCAGCGGCGCTGGCCCCCCTCCCCGTCTCTCCTTCTCAGAATATTTTTGCCACCTTTTCCCGGGCTCCTCCTCCTCTGATTTTCCCAGCCGCTGCTGAACGCCACCTTGTCAGAGCCGAGCTGGTTTCCTCCATCCCTGATGGATCACAGAGGGGCTGGGATCTCAGTGGGAGCCTCAGACTCCACTGAGGAGTTTTTGGGGGGGATGCTCCTCTGGCTGGGGATCCCAGGAGGGATCCCAGCCCCATCCCAGGGGTGCAAAGGGGAAAAGCAACCGATTTCCCACCGGAGGGTCCCCGACTAAGCACCCCTCCACCGTGAGAGAGGCTACCGGTGAGCACGGAGCAGAAGGAAGAATTTATCTGACTAAAAATAGATGCAGCTTCTCGCCAATTATGCTGTGTAATTAGCATTTGTTTTCTGCTTAGCAGAAATCTGCAGGGAGTGAAGCTGAACTGGACCCCGAGTATCTTGTTTGCCCCAGCCTGGGCACGGGAGGCTCATCCCAGGGAGGGATGGGCTGCAGCGGGGTCACCACCCACCCTGTGCTGCCCCGGGCGGTGCAGATCCCCACAGCACCCAGGGCTGGGGGTGCCGGGGCAGCACAGCCCGGGTGTCCCCACGCACCCTCTGCCACCCTTCGCTCCCTGTGAGCCCATCTGCACCCAGGCCGTGAGCAACAGATGACAAGATCCACGGCGATGCTGGAAATCAGGTCAGCGATAGCCTGCAGCAGATTTTAACATTTATCATCTCGGCGAGGCTCTTCTGCAAGTCAGAGGTGCCCCAGGGCAGCCCCGCGCCAGCGGCCGCCCCCGGCCTGGCTGGCAGAGGGCTGCAAAGGTCTGGATCACCCCGCAAGTCCCCTCCTGCCAGGCAGGAGGAGGAGGGATGCAGGGCTCCATCACGCCACTGACTCAGTGCTTGTGAAAGCCGGGGACCAGCAGCTTCCCCCCCACCCCAGACACCCACACACCCTCCTGCCCACCCGGGCTCTCACCCCCCCGATGGGGTGGGCAAACCCCCCGAGGGGACACGGCTGTGCTGATTTATTCCCTCCCAAGAGGGGAGCGGGACCCCACTCCCAAGCAGAGCCCAGAGCGACGGTGCCCAGTGCCCAGCCCCAGCTCACACCAGCCCCCCCCAACGCCATCCTACGCCCACAGACCGGGTTGGTTGTCAGATCTGGGGTGGGTTGTGCTTCATAACTGGTGACACTCTGCTCCTTCCCAGATCACGCATATGTCGGTGCCTCTGTGGGGGCATCCAGGGCTGGAGAGGAGCCCCCGGCCCCAGCCCCCCCAGAGCAGCTTTGGCATCCTCAGCCGCTCCCCTCGCTGCGGCCGCACGGCCCGAGCACGGCTCGGCAGGTCCCGGGGAAGGAGGCAGGAGAAGCGGCACGGCACAGCGGGGGGAGGCTATTTTCATCAAAATTAAATTTATCCACCTTCGGTTGGTGCCACGGCGGGGGTCTCCGCTCAGCCCCGGGGCTGGAGCGGCTGCTGCGGTGTCAGTCACGAGCAATAACCACATCAAATTAATTGGATACCAGTTTCCTGCAAACACAGAGAAGCCAGGTGACATTTACCGAGCAAACTAACTGATAACAAGGTTTCTCCGACAAATCGCTTGGTTAGAGGCCAGCTGGATCTCCCAAACCCTCCCAATCCTGCTCATTACAAACAAGGTTTGTGTGTTAATCAGGGAGCTGTAATCACACCGCTACCCACCATAATTCTGAGCAAATCACAAAGCTACCAGATCTATCACAGGCTTTCACATCCTAAACACTCTCTTAAGAATTTGTTTGATATTTTATTAGCGGGCAATAACGCTCTTCGTGAAGAAGACTGATATTTCTCTTTCAAGTGACGACACGGGAGCGGAGCTGGCTCCCAGCACCATGGCTCCTCCCGTGCCCATCACCGTGGGCAAGCAGCCCTCCCGCTGCTCCAGCACACCCTCCTCCTCCTCAGCACACACGGGAGCTGCTTCCCCGCGAGAGAAACGGCTCCAGTCAAAACATCAGCCGGGCGATGCTCGTCCCCTGGCAGAGCCGCCCACGCCAGGCAGGGCGCGAGGCAGGAGCCCCCGCGCTCACCTGGGGCTTCCCATGCTCCCCGCTCTCAGGAGCGCCCAATAAATATAACATTAAGCCCCAAAATCAACGCAGCAGCTCCCGAGCGCCGGCAGCGGGGTGTGCACGGCTGGGGGCTGCGGCGGAGGTACAACAAGCCAAGCAGCGAGTCCAAGAACAGCGAGAAAAAGCACGTTCCTAAGGAAACATCCTGCATCACGCCCCTGAGTTGGGAACTAAACCAAGAATTAATTACAGGCTGGTTTTTATTTTGTGTTTTTAAAGCTGATCAGGCCTCCAGAACGGGGACCGAGGTGCTCCGAGCGTGCCCTCGGGGAAGGATGCCAGCACACGCAGGGACCCGCAGAGCACCAGGGGGCTGCACCCCCAGCAGAGCAGCCAACCCACTGCACCCTCTGTTCTGCCACCCCATCCTCCTCCTTGAGCCCAGGCTCCGTGGGAGGAGGCTCACGGCTGTGTCTGCCCAGCAGCGATGGCTCTTTGGCCCCCAATAAATCCAGCCAGTAGCCCAAGAGATGGAGTGGGCACTTCCCTGCAACCCCCTGCCCCTTCCCATCTCCCGTGCGGGGCACGGTGGTCCCAGCCCGGTACAGCTGCCCGGTGCTTGGGCCGACGTGCCCGGGCAAGGCTTCACCTCTGCCCGCCGAGGCCCCCAGCCCCTGCAGCCAGCTCCCCTCCCCGTGGGCAGAGACTGGCCCTGGGTCTGGAGGAGCGGGTGCCACAAAGAAATCGGGTCTGTGCTCTGATCTGCCCGAGAGCTCCCGCATCCCACCCCTCCTGCCTCCCACCCCCTCCCCAGCGGCCTCTCGGGGGGCCATGGCCACGGCTCTGCTCGGCCACAGCCCCCAGACAGGAGAGACCCGTGTGCGCGCTGCAGATCTGCCACCTTCCTTTTGGGCCAAGCCCTGTACGAGCTGCTCCATCACCCGAATGACACAGCTCACGATTATCTCGTTTGCTATTAATTTGGATGTCAAGAGAAACTCTGCTCATTTGCTTTTAATTAACATGGCCTCAAAATAACGGCGGGGGGCTGGCAGGGCTGTGGTGAGAGGTGTCTGCGTGAGGATTAGAGAGGCTCAACGGACAGCAACAGAGGGAAGAGGGGTTGGGGTGGAGAATTACTTATAGGACAAGAGGAGACAACTGCGAGGGAACCGCGATGCTGCCCAACGTCACCAGTGTCCCCTGCCAGCACCCACCGCCCACCCAAGGCACAGGAGGCTCCCGGATGCCCCGAGGAGGCTCAGCTGTCCCAGAAAGGACCAACACTAAAATCACCTGTTTGCAGCCAGAGATCAGGGCTGGGGACCAGCCTCCCTGCCCCGAGCAGAGCAGAGGGCAGAGCTGACGGCACGCAGCCGCCCTGACCAGCCCCACACTAGCCAAACACCCTGGGAACACGGGAGGGGAAGCCCAGGGGCTTGTGAAGTGTTCAACGTTGGACCAGCAGACACTGGACACTGAAGGCTGTCTCCAGCAAGGGCTTTCAGCCCCACTGACCATCCACAGTTCCACCTCATGTCCCCACGGGGGCCAGGACCTCCCCTGAGCCAGCAGTTGGCCAACGGCCACCCAGCCTCACTGGGGTGGTGGGCACCCAGCTGCCTCGTTTGTTATTAACATGCACATCTAACCTGCTTCCAGGGAGCCTTGCTCGTTATATGACACACAATTAAAGCCAAGGAAGGGGACGGAGCCGCCTGTTCCAGGTGGAAGGCTGTCGGGGCAGGCAGGAGGTGTTCGGGGAGCTGGCTGGCAAGGAAAGTGGCTGGCAAAGAGTGACCTGCAGCAGCAGGAGCCCTGCGGCCCATGGGTGCACGCTGTGCTGGATGGCTTCATGCCACCAGGCTACAGCTGCACCTGGTTTGGGGGAAGCAGGAGGGAAATGGCCCCTCCTGAACCTACATGATTGGGACAAGCCAAAGGGAAGATGAATGAGAATTGGGGGGTGGGGAGAAATCCCAACAAACCCCCTTTCCCTGTCCTCAGCAAGAGTGTCCCGAAATAGAAACCTCGAGTCACCACAGCTCAGTCCTTGCAACACAAACTGCACCAGCAGCATCCAGCCTACCACAAGCTCCAGACACGGAGGTGGGAATTCATCTCACCCAGCTTTATGCCTCTGTGACTGAGTTACTCATCTAGACTCCCTCAGGAATCAGAGAAGAAACAGACTTGCATCCTAAAGCATCGTCCCTCCCTTATCAAGGGACAAGGAGATCTTCCTTCCTGCTCTCCAGGTGCCCACAACAAACAGAGGAAGCAGATCCAGAGAACCTGTAGCACAACAAATACTCAGCATTTGACTGGCACAAACCTTCCATCTCCCTTCACGTCCTCAGAGGGCAAACAAAGCCGTAAAACAAGTGGCCCCAAGAGCTCTCAGGAGGTGGGTGAGAAGCTCCTACCTGGACGGGCAGCACCAATACCGGGTTCAGAAGGGGAATGGGTTTGTTTCCTTAGGCCAGCTCAGGTTTGCATGGGGAAGCTCTCAGGCAGCCTTTGATCTGCCCCTGGCTGTGCGCAGGGCTGAGCCTGACCCGCGGAAGCCAAGCTTGCAGCGAGGAGGCTCCGCGTGGGGCGGCTCAGGGTTAATTAAGCCAGCGCGGGCTGTGCCTGTTGATGAGCCAAGGGCACGAGCCCTCCAGCACGTGCATCGCAGCAGGGCGAGCAGCTCCCTCCAGCCTCCCCACCAGCGAAGCCAAGAAACGGTTCCTGCTTTAATTACCAGCTTCCTGGAGGAAAGAGCTGGCTGCAGGGGGGACACACAGCCCTCTCCTCGCTGTCGTGGCTCCGAAAGCCACCTGGCCACGTGCCCCACACACAGCTGCCACGCACGGGAGGCTGCACGGGCCAGGCAGATCCAGGCAGACCCAAGGACAGGCAGCTCTTTAAGGCTTCCCTACTCACACATCCCCCCCCAGCCGCACATTCTCCCGCAGGGGAGGGATTCGGCGCGCTCCACACCCCCACCGCCCCTCCAGCAGGAATCGTTTTGCAGAGCTGTCTTGGTGCCACGTGTCTTACAGAGAGCCAGGAAACCCAAACCCGCAGGGTGTATCCCCCCAGTAGGGGTTATAGGGCAGCCAGCGGAGCAGGAGGGTGCTCATGCCACAGCCCAGCCCCACCTGAATGATAAGGCAGCAGAGGTGGCAGAGCAGTTTAATCAAAGGTAGTCAGCCTTAATCCACCCTCCAGGCACACAGCAGAGGGGCAAGGGTTGGGTTACGGTACCTGTTCCACTGAGAAGCTAAAGAACTACCCCAACAACCTTCTCCCTTTCACAGAGCCCCCACTGCAGCCACAAGAGAGGATTCAGTCTCCTTCCCTCACCTCTCCATCTTCTTCCCCTTTGGTTTCACTCCATTTGACTCCTGTTTCCCATCCACATCCCAGATTTTTGCCAGCCCTTCGTTACTTCTATTTAGCAATTAGTGCCAGTGACCAACCCTGCCCCAGCCTGCAGCCCTGGGCACTGAGGAATGACCCAGCAACGAGACCCGTTCAGAGACCCCTGACCAGTCCCAGCTAGAAATGTTAAAGAGAAAAGCACCCTTGGTGATGACAAAAGGCAAGGCTTTGTAAGGAGTCAGCAATAAATTGTTGGGAACTGGAGAACAAACACTTAACACCCAATGCAGCTGATTTCCAGTGAACGGAGAGTTAAGAAGGAAGAGATGTGTGTGTTTACTGAGGAAGGACACTCAGGCTCCAGTCGCTGAGTTTCTATTAAGAGGAGGTTTCATGCATTACAAAGCGATTTTCCCTTCCCTCGTTTATAAGCCAATTAGATAAAGACCAAGTTAATCCCTTACTGTGTTCAGGGAGCCACAGGTAGACACCAAACACAGAGATTAGTCCGTTTGTTTAACGGCCTCCCCCCGTTTTGGCAGCTGTGGGAGCACCAGGGAAATGCCAAAGCCGGGCAGAGCAGAGCCCTGGGCTCCACGGGCTCCGCAGAGGGGCTGCACCGTCCCACCGCCGAGGTGATGCCCATCCTCCAGCTAAACCCTATCGAGGTGGCTTTAATCCAGAGTCATCTGATCTCAGGAGTTTACCTGCACTGGGAGCGAGAGGAGCGCAGAGACGCGTCAGTGCACGCGGGGGGAAGCGGCGCAGAGGGGTGTTGGGGGGGTTATTTTAAGGTGTCAGCTTTTCCCACCTCACCCCTCGGTGCCAGGCAGGCTGCTGGGCCCCGCTGACCACATTGGCATCACCAGCCCCAGCTCTCTCGCAGGGAAACCACCCAGGCCTTGCACCCACCAAAGAGCCCAGAGCCCACCGGGCAGAGGCAGCCCCCAGGTGCAGCCCCAGAGCAGCCAGAGCCTCACGTTCCTCTTGAGAAACCAGGCTGAACACAGCACAGAACCTCTACTGACCAGCTCACCCCAACCCTCTCATCATCAAACACCAACCAGAAGCACGGAGTCACCAACGTACCAGGAGAGCTTAAAACCGCAGACACTCACCTGCTCCAGCAGCGTGGCCGGGGCAGGAGGAGCCACAGTCCCTTCTGCTGAGGAAACCCCTGTTCTGCCAAGGCAACAATCCCCCGAGCACGAGCTGCTCTGCTCCCAGCAGCCCCCTCCTCTGCACAGCTGAGCCAAGTGAGGTGCTCCCAAATGAGATAAATTAGCAGCAGGAGGGGTGTGACCCAGACCTTGGGATGCACCTGGGCTGCTCCCTGGCCGGCAAAGCCAGGCCAAGGCAATCAGCAAACAAAGATGGATTTCTCTGGTGTCCTGCCCATGAGACCTAAGCGCAGCTGTCCCCTGCCCCCAGCCTGTCAGATGTGCTTACATTTGTGACAGGCTCGAGCAGAGCCTGTCCCCACGGTTTGGTGAAGCTGCTGCTTCACGCGGTTGCAATGAGAAATGGATGAAGCGTTCGGTGCCGACAGGGTCTCGCGGCACCTGGGGCGAGCTGGGCAAGGCCCCAGAGCGATTCCTCCCAGTGAGAGCTCCCCAGTTAACAGCCCTGCCCCTGCCAGCGCGGGGGGTCCTGCAGGGCTCACCCCAACTTCAACAGTTCTGGCAGAAAGGGACCAGAGGGTGTTTGTGCTCAGAGCTGAAGGCACCCACCCGTGCGCCGAGGCGGGGGGCGCAGGAGGTGGTTTTAGGGGTGGGGGGTCCCACCCCAGCACATCTGTGTGCACACCCCAGCTGTGCACAGCCAGCCCGTCCTCGTTAAGCCAGATTGAGTTTCCCGCTGCCGGGAGAGCAGGCCACCGCTGCTAATTACACGATTAATACTCCTCCCTCACAAGAGGCCACTGCCAGGGTCCCCTCCCCGTCACACCTGGGAGCTGGGAGGCGGCGTTTCAGCTGGGCCAGCGGAGCAGCTGGGCTGGCCAGCTGCGAGCCCCGAGCCCCCGCTGCCTCCCCGACAGCTCTGGGTGTCTTCACGACGACGAGGGAGGCGACAGCACCAGGGGAGGCTGCTCCCACTCGGCTGCTGCACTGGTTTCTCAAGCTGGCACCAGTGCAGTCACGGGGCTGCTTTTTAGGAGGCTCCATCTCCGCGCTGTTCCCTCGAGACGGGGGACGCAGCAGTGGCAGAAGAGGTGCTGCGTCGATGGCACCGGGAGCGAGGCAGCCTCCCGCAGCCCTGTCCCCTGCCAAAGCCACTGTCGGACACAAGCCCTAATGCTTCCTCTCCCCCTGGCCTGCCAGGCAGCCCCTCTCATCCCACACACAGCGCCAGGATCAAAGGAACACGCTTCCACCGCGACGTTTTTCCCTTCCCCGTCCCTGTCCACCCACGTAATAAACTCCCGTGTGAAAATGGCTTTGAGGCTCCCCAGGAGTCGGCACGCTCCCTCTCGGGGTTTGAAAACTGCAGCTGCTTCTGGCTTTATCTTTTAAAACATATCCAGCAGCAAGGGGTTTTTTGGGAAGCACCCTATCAGCACCAGTCCCCCTCTTCAACCCCCCCGAGGACCGGCCCGACAAAGCTCCCCAAAGGGGCCCCAGGGGAGCCACGCTCGGTGCTTCCTCCCTTCTCCCCAGCGGGGTTCAGGGCGCAGCGCTGCGGGAGGAACCAGCCCCGACTCCTGCACAGACGCTGCACGGGCACACAGGAGGGGCTGAGAGTCCTCTGTACCCAAAGCAGCACCGAGACTGAGGTGGCGGTGAGAAAAAGAGCAACAAAATCTGAAAGATAAATTTATGCAAAAGTGCTTGGCAGCATTTAAACAGACCACAGGAGTCCTGACCCCGAGCAGCCCTCTCCAATCCCAGGAAAACATCCTTTTTCCTCCCCAGGCTGGAATCTTACCCAGCCCTGGTTTTTTAAATCAACATGCCAGGAAGAACCTGCCAAATACGACCAGGAACCCAGGCCTTGGGAGGACAGGCTTTAGCCCTGCTAATTAGACAAGACTCGCTGATTGATTCGGGGATAGAAACTGTTCTGTGCTCTGCTGCTAAAGCAAAGCTTCCCACATGGCTTAACTGATGGGTGTTGGTCCCAGTGTCTGGGCACAGAGAGCTCCCCCCTGACCTGACAGGAGTGCTCCTGGTCCACTCAGGACTGCAAAAACCCCTGCCTGGGATCTGGCCACCCTGACTGATCAGTGTATGAGGACGGCCCTCCCTCCCCACTCTCCTTGATGGGAATGTCTCCTTTCCCCTGAGATGATCTTTCCTTCAGGAAGAGCTGGTCTGTACCAGGAGCCCCCTGCCCCAGTCCCTGCGGAGAGGGTCGCAGTAACACCAAGCAAATCTGGGTACCATAATGCCCCTCCATCCGAATCGTGCTCCAGCAGCAATGCAGAGCAGGTCCCACCAAGACCAGACACACCGGAGCGCCGTGTGCCCAGCACAGACGATGACCCGCACGCAGCCCCTGAGGCCGGGTCGCTGCTGCATGGCACGAAGGCAGCAGGCACACAGGAGCCACCGACACCAAAGAGGCAGAAAGCTTCTCAGGTCCTGGATGGAGCTCAGACCTCCAAGCCTCTTCCAAGCTCCGCAGCAGACTGTTGGCTCCGTCCCCTCCCTCGTGAGTCACACGCCCACCTGAAACGCGGCGTCCTCTGCCCGTCTGTCGGGCCCAGCCGGGGCTGCGTCCGGGGCTTCTGCTCCCCGGAGACGTGCAAAGTGACTGTGAGAGTACAGGCTGCAGGGACCGGGGGGAAGCTGCTCCAAAGACGATGAGGAGGGCAGTCTCTGTGCCACAGAGGTGTGGTGGGAGCCAAAGGCCAGCTCTGGAGTTTGTAACTCAGTGAAGTGCCTCAGCATCTTCTCGTAAATCACCTCCTGCAACCGCCCAAGCGCTCGAGTTAAGCTGCAGCAGACTTACAAGTGTCCCTTTGCTTACACAAATATTTTTACAATGCTTAAAAATCAACCCTGAGAAATATGCTCTAAGCATTCTCCTTGCACAGAAGCTGGTGTGCCGGCCCCCCAGAACCAGGCACAGCGGCCGGCGCTGGCCTGACCCACACAGCCTTGCTGCCCTCCCCGGGGGGCACTCGGCTGTTGTGCTCGGCAGAACCGCAGTCTTGGGCGAGGAGAGGATCCAGCGAAGAGGGGCCCTCCAGTTCCTTCTGGCGTCAGACTAATCATCCAGTTCAGCCTCCTTTTCTCTGCTAGGAACAAAACCAGGGAAGGGTCACAGACTTAAAAAAAAAAAGTAGAAACCAAGAAGACCAAATAACTACGTCACTTGGTGAATACTGGGCTCGGACACTCAGCTTTTGAGATATATGGTCATAAATGGAATAAATTTGGTTTTTCTGGTGCACAGACCTCCAAACCAGCCTTTGTGTGAGCTTCAGCATCTGCCATGGCTGGCAGGTGTTAGAGATGAAGCTCCAGCACAAACTGGGGACTCCCAGCCTGGCACTGCACAGGGCCACCCCCATGGCCTGGCCATGCCGTGCAACTGGCACTACAAGAGCAGAGAAACCCCTTTCACCTCCATCTGCATCCAGGTGTCCTAAGGAATCCATAGGAGCTGCCTCAGCATACGTAATCCCTCGCTCCTGCCAGGGGCAGCCTGCACTCCTGCTCCATCGGGACCCGCAGAGCGGGGTGGGCTTTGAGGCCTGACACACTTCACTCACCCCCGAGATACTATCTGGTATCTGTCCAGCCTGGTGCTGGTGTGGGTCTGGGGGAACCCACCACCACACTCCTGTCAGCTGTGCTGCAGAGGCAGCGTGGCCACAACACAAGCAACTCCTGCGCCCCAGGGGCCTGGCTGTGGGTTTATACCGTTTAACAGAGCAGCCACCGGCCTCTGTTATGTAAGAGCGGGGGGGCCTGACCCTCCCCTCGCTTTCTGGGGGCAGAAACCAGCTCCCTGCGGGGTATTTCTGTGCACCCTCATGTTACACCTGTAGGCGTTAGTGCTTTGCTTATCGCAGGCACCGGAAAAAGACCAAATCCCCAGTGACCTTCCCCAGCCCAGGACATGGTGCTCTGCGGAAGAAACGTGTGAAGTAACATGGCTACAGTCACCAGAAATCACCCTTTATGGAGGCAGCATCTGCCCCGATGTCACTTGAGCTCACCTTGTCACCCCGTCTGTTCCTTTAATGCCATTACCAAGATCATTACATGAGCAGATCTCTCTGGATAGGCAGCTGCTTGGGCTGCCCACACACCCACCTCTCTGGCCCAGAAGATATAACCTCCAGCGGTGAACACAGCTGCTTCCGAATATACTCCCTCGATCTAATATCAGCCTGGAATTAAGGAGGAAAACAAGTGAAAATGGACTGATCAGTCTGCTCGGTGCCTCCCCCTCGTTATCTCAGAAAGCCCCTGCACCCCCTGACGTCGGTACATCACAAACAGCTCTTGTACGGCTGCGCTGCAAAGAGGAACCTGCCTGTTTCTTTCGTTGTTTGGTTCCTGTGCCTCACTGCAAGCTGCTTGGGAGAATGAAAACTTAAAATGAAGAAACAGAGGGTCCTGGACCAAACAGCCATACCGGAGTGCAGTCCCTTTCAGAAGCAGAAATGACGTTCACTGAACCATTGCTGTCTGCCCCTTTACATCTCACAGGAGTAAGGAGGTGAGACGCTGGGCACAGACAGTTCCTGCCAGCCTGTGCCCAAGGCCTGCTCAGCCTGACCTACCCCAGGCACGGCAGGATGGACAGCCAAACCAGGACCCAGACTGGGCTTCCTCGGCACATCCGAGCGCAACCAGCCTTCACCAAGGGTCCCTCTGGGACCCAGAGGATGAACGAGCGCAGGCTTCCAGCACACACTGCAGTGCAGTGAGCCTTCCTGCAGCAAGCACCGACCCCGCTGGAATGCCTCACCTCACACCCACACTGGACGGCTCCTAAGATGCCCTCCCCATCGTCCAGGGATGTGACAGGCCAGCAAGGATTCCCAGAGGCTTAGCAGGAGGAGGTGTTCACTGGCAAGGGGAGGGCTGCTGAGGAGATGGGCTGCTTTTCCATTTTGCCCTGTCTCTACGCCAGAACTGCAACCCTGCTTTGATGAACCCTGGCAGCAGAGCCAGGAGAGACCTGAAAGTGGCCTAGTGCTTTCATCCTTTGAACAGACCCAAATGCCTTCTCCCCCAGGTAGGCACCTTCAAATGCAACGCAGGAAAATGTAACAAGCAGCCAAGCTCCTTCACAGGCCTTCCCCTGCAACAGCTCATCACTGTCTGATGAGAGATGGACTGGACTTGTTAGAAACCTGAGGGCAGGGTAAGTCTGCCTTCCCTCGAGAGGAGATATTCCAATAAATACACGAGCTCTCCCACTGAACCAACAGAAGCTGCTCCATCACCTGCACCCTGTAAACAGATCACATGCCGTGATCACGTGTAGGTCTCCGCTGAGGAGTTCCTGTGCATCAGCAAAATGCTCACAGATAAAGATGCCCAAAACAAATGACTCCTCCTCAGCCCAGGACTCTGCCCGCCTTTCTACTTCTTGGGATCTTCTTCACCCCCTTTGCTCAAAGCTGGCAAAACCCTTCAGCCTACACTGACGTACAAAAGCACTATGTCCCCTGGCCCCAGAGAGGTGCTGGGAGTGCCAAAACCAGATGGATGTGAAGGCAGATCTCTGCAGCGTCGCAAGGCAATTTAGCTTGAGGCAGGGGCTCGTAGATCCCTCCTCAAACGGTGGGGAACTACTGGAGCGTTTTATCGACTTGTCCCAGAGCAGCAGAATGCCCCACGGACTCTGCTGCAACAACCTTCACTGTACACTTGGTGAAACAGAAGCTGTGTCCCAGGCCTGTGCTGACAGGGACTCCCCCCGGCACTGCAGGCAGGTGCAGGCTGCAGCCTCGGGGCTCACAGCACTCCAGGATCATCCATGGTCTTTACAGCTGTGACACTGTGATGTTCCCAAAGCATCAGCTTTTCTGGTCACTAATCAGCTGAGAAATGGGACTCTGCCCGCCACGGGAAACTGTAAATTGAGGGAGGGGAACAAAGCGACAGAGAGGGCTGCGAAGAGCTTGGGAACACGGCAAGCTCAACAGGATACGGGATGAAAAGGGAGAAGCTGGCATTGCCCATCCTTGTACCCATCCCTTCCTTCCTCCGCTCCAGCAGTTGTGTGATGCAGCAACAGATGGAGCAGCGCACCACTCGTCTGCTGCGTATCCTTTCCCTAGGCAAGAGCTTGGCTCATCCTGCCTGTGCGCCTGATGGGCTGGCTGTGCCGTGGTAATTATGCAGCTAAAGCAGGTAAAAACATCCCCTAAAAGCAAACAGAGACAAGACACAAGCACATCCTTGGCTCTATCGCTTCTTGGCAGCAGCTGCAAGGCAAGTGACTGACGCACCTTTCCCACTGCCCTACCTCACGAGACCAAAGGCAAAGCTGCCAAGGAGGACAACGGGAGTGGTTTACACCCCAGGCCGTATCTGTGCTCTGGGCACTGCTTTCCAATACCAAAATCAAAAGGAGTGATGTTGAGACTCTACCAAATCCATGGTTTACAGCCCTCCTCGTCTGAAACTGAGCTTGGAGCTGTCACCAAACCTCATCAAACCCATCCTCATGCAAGTGCCCAGTTCCTCCCTTCCTCTTCTGATACACTCTCCTGTGACATGAGCCCTCCTGAGCTCACCAGCAAAACTAGACTGGTGTGTCTTATCAGCAAGGCAGGACAGCATGTGGTCAGAGTGGGGCAAGGAGAGCACCAACGGAAATCCCAAGAGCTACAGAAAGTGTTGCTGGGTGTTTACTGGATGTTTTTGTCCCCCTGAAGTGTTATCGTTCAGCTCTCCAGTACTGCGCCACACTAGCAGAAGAGTCTTAGGTGCTATCCCAAGCAAGCAGATCCCAGGTTCTTGGACAACTTTGAGAAGCAGCATTCGACTTCTACATTCCCTCAAAGTTTTCTTCTTTTTTAGAAACTTCCTTTCTCAAAAACACTGCTACGCCGTGACATTTGAGACCAGCTGCTGTGCCCCACCTCAAAGGCAGAGTGTCTCTCTCCACTTAAAAAGCAGTATGTGACCTTCCCAGCTGGAAAAGCTTCACAGCATACGATGATCACGCTAATAAAGTGGGTTAATGCATCCCCAGTGGCTGCCCTTGAAGCATTTGCTACTCCCATTGCTGTTCTACTTCTGGAGAGTCTCGCCCGTAGCTCGAGCAGCTCCCCAGCACCCCTCCGTCCTGCCGCTCCCACCAGACCCCTCGGGTGGAGGCTCTGCCTGCTACTGCTGGGATCGCAGCTCCACAACTGCTTGGCAATTCTGCAGGCTCGAGAATGAGAAATAGTTACATAAGGGGTGGTTTGTTTGGGAGATTTTTTTCCCTTCTCTCTATAATTGGACAGTTTCATAACCGAACTGACAAATAACTTTGATCACTCTTCAGGATAAGAGATTACGTGATGTATTTTATAACCAGGGAAGGAGGTTGTTCAATAGAGTCCCTACTGGGAGACCAAGGTAGCAAGAGTCACATCTACAAACTGTTTTTCTAGGGAAGAAAAACCCTAACCACATTCTGCTGGTAACAGAAGCTAATGCTTGATTAGGTGGCAAGTTACTGGCCAGTCCTCACTCCTAACGCAGTGCTGAGAGACAGCTTAACCCAGCGCATTAACCGAGGCTAATCAATAAGATGGATAACTGTCCCGTAATAATCCTCACAGATTGTTTCTATTTTCAGAGGGGACTAGTGCTGGCATTAGGGCCTGGAATTGTTGCTTTCCCTGTTTTATGAGGGGCAGTGGTGATCCCTGTGCACAGAGGAAGCTTGCAGTGGGGGGTACATCTGAAGGGAGTCCGAGTTTCAGGGTATCGGGGACTGATTTCCCTGCTGGGCAGCAGGAGCGGTGCACACAGAGGGGAGAGGTGATGGCTTATTTCTCAGTTCTCCTAAGGAGAAGTGTTTAATATTTCACATGAAGTGAGCTGCAGAAATTCACAGCTCTGGGCAGGCCTACTTCTGTCCTTCTTGGTGGGCTGGAGCAACATCAGGCTGTCCCATCAGCCGCATCCTGAGCCAGCAGGAACCAGCTGGGCAAGGTGCCAGCGGGAGCTAAAAGGATCAAGTGAGCTGGAGGCTGGTGTGCAGCCAACCAGGAACCTGAACCAGCGAGAGCAGAAGAATCAGCCCCAGTGCCACCCTTGTCAGCTGGAGAGTGTTAAAAGCTTCCGTTTCCCCGCTGTGCCTGGGGATCCTGGGTGGGAGCAGGCTTGGAGCGTGGGCAAACGCTGGAGAGGGGGTCTGACCTCTGCCAGGAGGAGGCAAGGGCAGTCGCTCTCAGGAGGGCTTGGTGTTGTTCCAGTGCCACTCACTCCGAATGCTTTGCTTCTCATTCCGGGCTGACAGCTCCTGCCTACCTCAGTCCCTGTCTGGGCAGCTCCAAAGGACCAACTCTCTGCAGAACCTCAGAATCTCACAATCTGGCTGGGCAGAGAGATCACCCCCAGGCAAGCAAAAGTCTCCCAGATCGACCTTGCACTTACACGTGGAATAAGGACTAAGTGAGATATAAATACTCGTAGGTGGTAATGAACTTCCTTCTGCTTTCTCTGAAAGATCACTTCTCTCCCCTGCACCACAGCCACAGTCCCTTTGGCAGCGTGGCCACATTACGGGCTGAACGTCAATCAAACCCTTTCTGACAACTGCCTAGACACTGCTGCGTGCCCGAGAAGCACGCAGACCCCACACAGACTGGCCAGCCATACCTCCAGGAAAGCAGGAGGTTTAAGTTCCCACAACAGTTGCACAGCACTACACATGGTGCAGCACAGAGCTGCCTTTGTAGAAGCCACAAATACAGCCTCAAATGTACGGGCAGCTGAGCTCTCCTAGGAGCATTATGCTTCCAGGGCTACCAGAACTTACAAACGAAGAGCTAATGGTCCAGAAGTCTTTACAACACTGGGGAAGCCATAAGCACATCACCCCGCAGGTCTGCAAGCCTGTTCTGGGGACACACCGTAGCAAAAAGGCCAGATCAGCCATCCGTGGCAGGATTCCACACAGCCTTCTACTTCCTAACTCCAGCTTTACGTGCTCAAGAGCTGAAGCTTCCAGCGCTGCCCTGTGCCAAGATCTGTGACAGTTACCAGAGGAACTGCGACAGGGAGAAGTCCCATGGAAAGGTTTAAGTGGCCTTATCTCCTGCCATCCCTCTGCCTCTACAGGAAGCACACTCCCTTTTGGATTTTTCATCTCTCTGTAAGAAAAGTGACAACAATTCATTCCATCATTTTAAATAAAGGTCCTAGTTAGAGAACTGGAAGAGTCTCAGAACACAGACAAATACTGGTGATAGTTGGAAATGAAATGAGGGTGATGAAAAGCTCCAAGACACCCTTCTGTTTCCAACGAGAATGCTCTTCCCCTTTCCTGTGAACATGCCGAGCTGCAGAGCTAGCTCAGAGCTCTGCGGAGGCATCTGTCCCTTGCTGGAAGAGGAAGAGATTACATAAGATCTATCAGCCTACTCCCGTCTGGCAGGTAGTGGGGTATGAGATCAGAAACTCCCGTTCTGCTACGGACACTTCAAGGTTTGCTTTGCTCTAAGGCGGTAGATTTTTGTCTGCTTTATAACTATAATAAACACTACAGTACCAACGAGAAGCTCCTGCGTGCAGAGACTGCGTAACAGCCCTCAGCAGGATCACCTCAGTGCTGCTCTGAGAGCTGCAGAGCCAAGGTGGCCAGCCGCCCGGCCAGCACGGCGGTGCAGCGCGGGGACCAGCGCGTTCCAGGGCAGTGTCACACCCACGGACATCCGAACGGGCCCTGCTCCCTGTCGCTGGGTCGGGCCTGCCTGAGCCACTAACAGCAGGGTGACCCCGGGAGAAGGGAAGCACTTGCCAGGCTAGAAGTCCCAGAGGCTTTACCCTTCGCCAGACCCTTCCCTCAAGCCCTGCTGCGATTTAACGAGGCTGAAGCTGAGCCTTGGTGGCAGCTGCGGCTCACGGACGGTGATCCAGTGCTGTCACCTACCGGCTGGCTGCCGCCCCAGAGCCTGCAGTAGCAGGGAAAGGCCCAGAGGAGCAGCACTGCAGTCTGTGCTAGGCTCAAAGCGCCCAGGAAAGCTGCACTTCCAGCTCCTGTGTATTAACATCAGCATCACAGAAGTTGCCTGCAGAGAGCAACCAAGAAATCAGTCAGGCCGGCTCTGCAGTGAGGGCTGCATCAGAAGAACAAGTGAGGAGGAAGGAAGGATCAGGTAACTACCACGTAACCAACAACACAACAGGCTGAGGAGAACAGGCCAGCAACAAGGGTGCCCACTGCAGAACCGCCAGGCAGACTGCGGCTCTGAAACATGGCCATAGGCTTGGCACGCACAGCCCCTGCACTGCCTGCTCCCCTGCCTCAGCTCCCCTGCTCCCGTACCTGACGGATGGGCTCCGGGATCCGGTACCTGCAGCAGGACTTGACCAGACGCACGGCTGTCTCCAGGCACACTCTGTGACCCACGGAGATGTAAAGCGGCTTAGAGCTGTTGTTGTAGCTGCGCAGGACCTGGGCATTCAGAAACAAGAAAGATCAAATATTTAAGAGGCTTATTTTAACAAACACAGAGTGGCAGATGAACTATAAGCTAGCCAGTTGCCCTCAGAAGGTGGGATGGTGGCTCTGTATTTAGTAACTCCCAGCCTTCCCGATCCTCTACTCCTGAGTATCTCCTTACAGGGACTGTCAGCCCTTTTGGAGCCCTGTGGCCCTTCCCCTAATGCCTCACACCGCTCTGGGAAGCGGTGAGACTTGCTACTGCAGACCACGTTGAAGGAACACGAAGTTTCCAGGAAGCTTCCCCCCATCTGCCTGTTTCCTGTGCAGCACTCTCCTGTGTCACATGCTCCCATATTTCATCCTGGTGAGCTGCTACAGAATTGGCACCTCTCCTTGACTGGGGTTAGTGAACGGGGGTGCTGGATGGCACCGTCAGATGCCATAGCCATGGATGCGAATATACCCAGCACCTGAACTGTCAACTCTTTCTATAAATATCTGAGCTCACAGGAAAGGCAAAGCAGCGTTCCTGGTCGCCTGTTCACACTGCATCTTCCTGAACTAATATCACTCAGTCCCACTACAGAGACAACATCCTCCAGTGCTCCCAGCTACACAAAGCTGGAAGACCTGATGGCCAAGCAAAAAGGGAACTCCTCGCAGCTTACCATGCCCAGGACTCGCCCCGAAGTGCCTGTCAGTGGGAACGCATCTCCTTCGCTCTGCAGGGAACGGATCTAGAGATAAACACACACAAGGTCAGTGGGTTAGAAAGTACTTGTATGCAGCTGTCCCAGTTCTCTTGGGATACTAAAGAGTGGAAATAAATTCCCAGCCTGGCCTAACCTGCTGTCTGTGCAGCTCATCCCTGACCAAGCCATCCACCTGCAGGAGGTTCTTGGCCACTCCAATGCATGGTAGATCTGTCAGGACCCCGAGGTGACAGGCCACACCAAATCCTGCCAACAACGAGTCACTGTAACTGCAGGACACCAGAGAACAGGAATCTCAAGCGGCAGCACGGGGACCCTGGAGAGCAGGGCTCACCAGGCAAGTCCTACCTCTGGGATGGAGCAGGCCATTCCCATCTACAAGAAGCACCTGAAAAAGCCAAAAAAGAATTGTTATTTGCTGTGCACTGAGAGCCACTCCTATAAGCAAACAGTGATGCTGGCCCTGCGAGGAAGGAGAAGCCACTCTCAGTTCTTTTACTTCTCTCTACAAGGGTTTTCCTGCAGTGCTATCTACCCCTGGCTCTAAATGATCAGCAGCACGAGCTGCGAGTGGCTGGCAGCGCTCTGCACCGGTGCTGCACGCAGAACAGCACTCCCGTTGCCAAGGGAGGCCTGGCTGTTCTTGGCTCAGCAGCCCTGGGCCCGGAGGAAACGCCAACAGATGCTTCAACACAACTTTGACACTGCACTTTCTGCCTCGCCAGGGGAAAAGAGCCAGACAGTGCGGTCTCAGGAGAGGGAGGAACACTTTTCAGCAGTACTCTGCGCCCTCATGGCATCTCAAGTCAGGACAAAGAAACACGCCACACCTGAGGTTTGAGCCTGGGCTCCTCCTGCTGAAGTCTCTGAACAGCTTCCACCAGGAAAGGGACCTCTCGGAAGGCCAAGAACCCCGCCACGTACGGGGCGCTCACAGCCACCATCCGGCAATCCTCGTACAGCACCTGGGAGCAGGGGACAGTGCACAGACCGTGACCTCCAGGACTTGGCTGGTTGATTCCTGACTGCTTCAGAGGCAGCTCCTCTGGTTTACGTCCCTTACTCTCATCTTTTTTAAAGTACTCTTCTGGACCTCTCCCACAAAGCCAAGGCCATTGGGTTGTGTCATTCTGTCACTCAGTTAGAGAAAGGGGTGGATAATGGACAGAAGAGGGCTGGACACCGCCTCCTGTACCCTGCTCGAGAGTGAAGTCCTGGAAACAAAATTAGGGCAGCTATTCAGATACACAGCGGGGACCTCGAAGTTCACCCGGGCAGAGCAGTATCAAAGGGTGTCTGCCTGCGAGCTGGGATAGGCCAAAAGAAACCCCGTAAGACAGGACAAAAAAACGATCGTGCAAGAATCAAGGCAGGATTTGAAATCCAGTTCATAAAAATCCCAGTGGCTAATATCAAACTTTATTTCTCTGCTTGTTATAGGTTTTATAGTTAAAGATAATTTTTATATCATTTTGAAAGCTGGGAAAAAGACCAAAAATCTTTATTAATTGAAGTAAAATGACTGTGGGATGTGGGATGCACGGCGGTTTTGAGAAGGCTTTTATGATGTTACATCCCATATCATTAGCTGATTCCCAGCAAGAATTCAAAGAAGACAGCTGCTGTTTGAGCGCTACAAATGCTTTAATTTCCTCTCTTGATCTGAATAACAACAGTCCTTTTTGTCTCCTTCTGGGTGGCGGCTGAGACTGATTATTTTCAATATACACCTAAACCAGTTACGGATTTCTGTGCCTGACCACGGACTCTACCTCATGATGGTATTTTTTGATTTACCAACTATCCCTTCACGCCTTGTAAGCTCCCAGTAATCCTACGAGCCACTCACGCGTAGGAGCAGTTTGCATCGCCTCTTCCTAAACTTATATCTAAATCCTCACACGCGTTTTCTTTCCTCTGTTTATCTTTCTTGTGGACGTACGGTTGGCGGCTTCGTTGACCACACACGTGATAACTTACTGACGTCCTGCGAGGCAGAGGGGCAGCAGATAATGGCCTTTGGGTAAGTTTTCTATAAGAACCCTCGTGTTATTGAACACCTGGACACAACCCTGAGGAGAGAAGTTGTCCGCTTGCCGTTACCTCAAGAGCCGGGTAGCTGAGCACGACCAGGGACGCGCAGGCGCTGGCGTCATCGCCTTTGATGTAAGATAAGTCCACACCTCCCACTCTCTCCAGTCCTGTAAAACTTGAATCTTTCTGCCACTCCTCGGTGTCCTCCTCGACCAGGCCGGCTTTTAACTGTGCCTGCTCTCTGCCGAAACACCCGTGGTGACAACGGTGCCCCTTCCTCCGAGGCCCCAGGCCTCGCCCAGCACCGAGGCCCTGCTTCAGCACCACTCACCGGGGTCGGGCTGTGCCCCGAGGCCGGCAGCCACAGGAGGAGCCCCGGGGGGCTCTCCTCGAGGGGCCCCAGAGCGTGTGGGGACAGGGGAAGCCCCCCGCTTGCTCTGCAATAGGAGCCGGGGCTGAGCGGGGCGGGGGGCGAAGGGGAGGGAAGGAGGCCCCGCCGCGGCCGGCCCGGCGCAGAGGGGGCAGAACGGGGGAGCCCCGCCGGGCCGGGCCCACCCGCCACACCAGGCCCAGCCGCGCACGGCTGCCATGGCCACCGCCCCCCCCCGCGCATGCGCAGGCCGCGCCGTTACCGTTCCCAGTGGCGGAGCGTGGCTGCCGGCGGCCCCGCGGCCCGCCCGGCCATGGCGCCGCGCCGGAAGCCCGTGCGGGCCCGACGGCGCCGCCGGGAACGCGGGCGGAGCGCGGCCGTTCCGGGCGCGGCGGGGAACGAGGCGGGAGCGGCAGTGGGAGGAGAACGAACTTTATTGGGGAACACGGGCGGGGCGGGGGGAGCCGGCGGCCCGCGAGAGGGGCCCGGCCTCGGGGGTAACGCGGCAGCGGAGGGCCCTGCCGCCGCGGGAGGGGAAGGCAGCGAGGGAGCAGCGTCCCTCGGTGTTTTCCCAACTTGGTCCCGGTGCTGCAGCGATGCGGAAAACAGTCCTCGGTACCGGAGCAGCAAGAAAGGAGCAGCGGGAGAAGGAGCCGTGACAGCTGAGGGTCCAGAGAAATGCAGAGGGCAAAAAAAACCCAAACCCTTCCCATCTTCTTTAAAAAAATCCTTCATCTTCATCAGGGGGCTTTGGGGTTTTGGTCTTTGTATGATGACTACAAGAGTCTCTGTACATGCAGCCTTCTGCTTCTCCACCATCCTTCTGATGCATGAAAGCATCTCATCTTCACATCATACTTTTGGTACTGAAGTTAGTAAAAAAAACACAAAAAACCCCACAAAAAAACAACAAACACCCAAACCAAACAACAAACTCCCCAATGTTCCAGAATCTCACCAACACCAGGTGGTTGTGGCACTAAAATTCCCTGTAGAGGAGGAAGGTCAGGCAGAGCAGGTGGTCCTAGCTTTCCCTACGCTCTCTTTTGAAGAGAGCGGCTGCTTTCCACGTAGCAGTAGCGTGAGAGAGAAGAATCTCATCTGGGAACATCTCTTGCAGCTCCGTAGCTAACTCAGAGTCTTTTGCATCAAGGAAAGGAATGAGAGATTCCTTCAGGCTGGAAAACAAAGAGCAAAAGTAGCATTAATAGATGGTGTACAGCAAACTACAAATGCCACAGTGTTTTGTGTGGTAGGAATGGACCAACGTTAAGTATACAGAGTTTTAATAATAAGAAGGATTAAACAGCCAGTCAGATTTATAGAGAGGCTAAAGAACCCAGAAATGGGATGCAGCAGGTCAGAATTAAGCTGTCTGGGCCAAGCTGTGCGTGTGGAAAGCTGAGTGCGCTCATCTGAGTGACTGCAGAAGTGCTTGGTATATTCCAGCAGCTCCTGGTATATTCCAGCAGTGTTCCCAAAACAGCTTGTGTAAGATGGAGAAGAGTCACACACGCCAGGAAGAGGCAGCGTGTCTTAGAACTCGCTGCATGTTCTTAATGCTGACGGTTGTGCTTTGTGTCCCGCAGGGCAGGCGCTTCCCAAGTGAACCGTCCCCATCACATGCATTGGCAGAGGCAGAGAAGCTTAAGTTAATAACAACTCTGTTACCTCCATGTGGGTCTGAATTCATCCACAGCATGGACACGTCTCAGCTTCAAGATGATCATTTCGTGGAGCTCCTGCAGGAAGGTTTCCAGCCGTGAGTGGACAAGGAAGGTGTTGAGGAGCTTGGCAATCTCTGGACTGAGCTCAGCTTTGTAGACTGTGCTGACATCTACAAAAGGATCCTAAAAATGCAGTGAGGGGGAAAAAAACAACCAACCATATACATCTGAGCAACTTCATTTGGAGAAGAGGAAACAGATGATGAGACACTGAAGTTACCAGTGTACCGTACCCTTTTGAGGCGGAGAAGCTGCTCAGATTTGTGGGTAGAGAGAAATTGCCACAGGGATATGTTGTGCTTTAGGTGGCATCGTCTGAGGGCCTGAAAGAAAAACACATATATGGAGTGAACTGGGGTGTAAGGGATGTGTTTAGGAACCTGTGCACACCCTGCCCTGCCCATACTGGTCACAACTGGAGAGGAACACAAGCGCAGAGAGTTCAGCAGGGAGTTCACTGAGTCCTTTTCACCTGGGCATAGAAGCCCATCTCTCTCTCCCTCTTCCCCGTTTTGCCTATCAGTAAAGGGCCTCTTTTCACACAGCATTAGGAGATAAAACCTTCCCCTGTCACCAGTTTTGAGATGTAAAGGGATGTTTTCAATCCTGCTCAGCACCAGGCAAGCCCCTGTCACTGAAAGCTGACTCACAACTGAAAGTTCTCCCTTTTCTCAGTTTTAGCGTTGTAACTAATTATGCTGACACTCAACTGAGAGTTCTCCTTCCTGGTGCTAACAGAAGAGCTTGGATCTGCAGAGAAGAGTTTGACCTTCTGCACATCCTGCACCTGACCTTTCTGTGGGGTTTTGCAAGAACCTGCTGAGCATCACAAGCCAGTAGATGCTCCCACCTTGCAAACAGTGGTTGCAGGGGAAGGGAAAATTGTTTCCCCTCTGCTGTTGAATATGGTGGGGAGGGAATTCTACCACATACCTTTTCAAGCTGAACTTTTGCTGGGCTTGGAAATCAGACTGGCTGGATTTAGTATAAACTAGTGCAGATTTTATGCTGTAAGAATAAGAGCTTTGCTCTCAGGACCCACCTGCAGTACATGAGGGTTTGTCTGATCACTCATCTGCAGAACATTTTCAATGTAGTCAGTCAGAAGCATTTCAGCATTCTCTCCAGCCATGGCCAGGAACCCCAAGGTAATTTCAGTGATGGACAGAGCATCACAGACATCACTGTAAGACTGTAGTTCCCCACTGATCATGTTCATCACGGAACTGGGGAGAGTGGTCTGAAAACCATGAAGTCAAAGCAGTTGCTAATATTAGTTTAGAGCCATTCCTTATTGCTGCTCAAGTTGCTAAAGTAATGGAAGGTGGCAGAACCCCAGATTTAGGAAACTGAAAATGCTTTAACTACATCCCTTTCCTTTGTAAACCCTGAAAAAAGGAGGCCAGTTTGTACATATCCAAGGCATGCTGAAAGATGAGCAGACAAGCCTTCAGCTGAACAAGGCAAGTGACAGAAGACAAACCTAACATTTCTTGGGATGTCAGGGGTCACATGCCTGCCCTGTTTCCTAACCAATGCAGAAACCCACCTGATCCAGCTTATTCCTGACATCATTAAACAGCTGTTCATAATTCCGATCATGTCTGTACACAAGGGTAGGTATTCCCTGTCAGGAGAGAAACCCAGGGTTGTAAAGCTTTGGTAACATTGCTAACCCTGCTGCAGTGCATGCCTGGCTGCAGCAAACACTGCAGGGCTCCAACATCAGCCAAGCTGTCTGCAGAAAGCATAGCCAGCTGCCTTCTCCTACCGTTAGGGTGATGAGTGGTTTCCCCTGCAGGAACTTGCTGATGACTTGCTGCTGGATCCTCTCCAGATCAAAGTCCTGCAACGTCTCCCCTCCCTTCTCCATGCTGTACTGGCAGTTGGACAAGATCAGAGGAATCAGGTCTCTGTCAACCTCGTAACTGATCAAGTGCAGGTCAGCCACTTCTGACGGACTGATCAAGTACCTGCAGAAGGGAAAACAGTCTCCATTTAGAGCAAGAAGCCTTTATGAAGCAGGGAAAGCTGATTGTGTGGTAGCAGGTAACATAACCAGCCAAAAAAATTGTCTAGCTGGAATAGCAACATACCTATCATCTTCCTTGATGTGTTTGTTCACTGAGTGGATGAAGTCATTGTGCAGACTAATGAGATAACTGGCTAAGGCTGTGGAGCAGAGGCCCAGCCCTTGTCGACGTGGCAGAAGGACCTCAAGCTCGCTGTCCAGGGTCAGGTCAGCATCACAGTAGCCTTTAGGAAGCTTAATTTCCCCTGAAATAAAAGGCAGAGAAGACTGCTTGAGGTGGCCCAGAGCCAGCCCACGATGAGCAAGCCTCCCCTGAGCAGACCCAGGTCAGGACCAAGTACACAACCTGAACAAAGCAGCACTCTCTGCATTACTTATAAGCACTAAAGGGAGCAAGTTCGGGTGAGAATACTACAAGAAGGAAACAAATTCTTCCATTGGCACCTAGATCTTAAACCTTTAATGGCCAGGGTCAGTTCTGAGGATATGTCTCAGCATCACTGATGGGAGGAATCTGAACTGTCCAAGGGCAGGGGCAGAGGAGCATTCGGTGTCTGACAGCTGGCAAGCTCTTGGTTCCATCCCTCCCAAAGCAACGCTGGGGAAGAAGGGTACTTACCATTGGTGTCCAGTGAGCTTCTCAGCTTGTTCCAAACAGACAGAAACACATTCACTCTCCTCTGTAACAGGTCCCTCATCACATCTGAGGAGTGACACAAAGATAAACCCTTGAAACACCTTTTATTGGCACACCATGAAACTCCATCATATATGAATTTTCAAAGCACACCACTGAACTCTTGGCAACTACTCCAACAGATCAAGAGAGACTAAATAGACATTAAACAGCTTTCTAATGTTATCAGATTGAGTCATTTGCTCTGTTTATATTCCTCCATATTATCTGCTACTGGCCCAGGCTTGGTCTGATTCAGCATGACTTAAGTACTTCTCCATAAGTACTTCAAAACATAAGCAGTTGTACTTAAATACAATTGAAGGAGCTGCCACAAAATGTCTGTGTGCTGCTGGAAGGGAAGGACATCTATTCCACCTCTTAGGCAGGCCCTGCTCTAGGTTAGAGCTTAAAAATTCAACATACCCACTGCTGCGTTCAGGGATTTATCTTGCCTGTCTCTGAGCAGAGTCCCCACCCCTTGTGAACAATCTTCCCGTGCTTAATTCTCTTTAAAGCCACCTGATAACTTTTCCAAGCGTAACTCCAGGGTTAAGGTTTCCAATTTGGATGGGAGTTAAAAGGAAAATATAAAGGCTTAAGATTGCAAGCTCAAGAGAAGTTTTCACCTTCATTTTCAACTGGGCTATCCAGTGCTTTTTGTTTCACTAGTTACAGTTTTGGCAGAGGCTTCTCACCTGAGAGGGGTTCCTTGAGGAAGTCTCTGATTGAGCAGTGCTTGACATCAGCGGTGTTCTGAAATCGCCTCACCAAGTCTCTCTGCAGAGCCAGAATCTCTGGTAAGAATTTAACCAGCCTCAGTTCTGTTTCCTGGAAGGGGAAACGGGGCCCATGAGTAAAGTTGCCCTTGGACAAACCAGTTTTGAATACTTTTCTGGAATTAACTTTTTAAATGTTTAAAAGAAAAAATATTTTACATGTGCAGTTCTCAAGATTACAGAAAGTTATGAGAAGAAAGACACCGTATAATCAAACAGTGGTTTGGTCCTGGGCAACTGGCTCCAGGCAGCCCTGCCTGAGCAGGGGGTTGGAGCAGATGATCTCCAGAGCTCCCTGCCCCCCTCAACCAGTCTGGGATTGTGTGTGCTGATCTCTGAACATCGCAGTCTCTCGTCCCTGTGTCACACCCACCTTCTGCAGAAACTTCCAAAGGAGAGGGACAGTGTCCTTGGCATTCTTTTGCTGGACCACATGGCCCAGGTTCTCCACTGAAATCCTCTTTCGGCAGCTCCACATCTTGGAATGATGTATGTGACTGTCCTTGGGCAGCTGGGACAGGAAAGTGGCGGGGTCACCATACACTATTTTCACTATTGGATTGGAAGAAATTCTCTCATCCTCTTGTATTTGTCTATTTAACTTCAGGAGTTTTTTATCCAAATCCTGCATTTAAAAAAAAAAAAAAAAAAAAGAAATTATATCAGAATTGGCAGCATCCTGCCATGTGGAACCTCCACTAGAGTGTATTTCCCCAATAGCTTGATGACCAATTAACACAGAAATACGTCAAAGCAGAAGATGAACTCCTAGGGAAGGCATGTAAAACACATACTGCACTACAGCTGTTTATACTATAAAGTTATTCTTTGTTCTCTAGCTCATCCACTCACAGGCCTTCCACTCTTGAGATTATGTATATGGGCAGAGGGGAAAGGCAGACAGGATTAATTTGGGGCAACCATATGCTCACTTGGACAAATACTTTCAACTGAGCTAAGACATTTCTGCTTTTCCAGCTATACAAAATCATCACAGCACAACTCCAGCCTCAGATACTCATTTCCACAGCTAGAATAAAGTTGACTGACTCTTACAAATTAAAGCTAACCTGCAGTTGTGTCACAGATTGCTTAGCTTTAGGAATAGCTGGGTAAAAAAAGTGTAGCACAGATATTACAGCAGGTCAGACTTCCAAATAAGTGGATTTTGAACTGCTTAACACTGCAATTTTATATAGCAAACTTCTCACCTCCAATTCAGGAACAATAATTGTGTTTGCAACAATTTCTTCCCATTTGTTTCTCTTCTCCTTGGTGGAGAGCACATCATCAAACTGAACCGGCCCTGCAACAAGAAACAAGCCTCAGATTTCTGGATCTTCCTCATCAGTTCAGCTGTTGCCTGTTGGAAATGGTCTATCAGCAAAGCAGCTAAATAACTGCTGCCCTTGAAATGCTGATACAGCTGGCAGATGTCACATGGCAGGTAGTTTTCCTTACACTGGCCTGGGTGCTGATGGGGGTCCTTGAGGAGGCTGCCGAGGACAAGATGAAGGATGTTGACAGTCTCATCCATACTCTTCCCCAAAATTTTTATCAGCTGTGCCAAGTCCTCCCGAATATGCTGCTGCAGGAAACTCACCGGGTTGTGCACCAGTGGCTTGATAATGTTTTGCAGTGACTAAAGAGAAACAAAAGGGAAGAATGAGCATAGCCAATAACATCCAGTTCAAGCACAAGGCAGGTACGTGGGTATACGCGTGCGTGCAAGTGCATGAAGGAACCAAAATTACTCCTGGGCAAGGAGGGAAGTGAATTTGGGTCTTGCATCTTGAAAGACTGCCCTAGTTACTTGGCAATATGATGAAAAGGACCAGCATCATACAAAGGTTTCACTACATTTCATATGGCCACTTGAAACTATTGTTGGAAGATACCTGAGGATCTTTTGTGGCTCCCAGCAACATTGTCAGGTGTGTGAGCAAGCGTATGAGGACGAAGACAACAGGGGGCATGGCCCGATCAGACACTCCCATTGTTTTCCTGTGTTGTGCATCTCCAAGTATGTGGCCAGTTTGAGTTCTGTCTTCATTATTCCTGTTGGAAAGTGTATATATAGTATTTTTTTGCCTTGACAAAAAACACACACGAGATGTCTGATACCCAGTAATGTCTTTTTGACCCATAAGTTCTGTGTATGGCATAAAAGCTGCCAACTAAAAGTGCTACAGGGGAATGAGGACTTCCAGTGAGTTTCGTACACAAATAAGCCAGTTTGTTTGGTTTTGCTGGCTGATTACTATTCCCTGGACATCTCTTCCTAATACATTTTCTGCGAAAGAGGCAACATCCAGGCAAGTACTACATCATTTAGTGCTGAAAAGGGTAATGAATAAAAGCATACTGGAATTCTCGAAAGCCAGGCAGTGGTTTATGCTGTACCCCTCCAACTTGGGCACCACAGTCGAGACAGCGGCTGGTTTCCACGGGGCGGCCACACTAGCGAAAAAGCAAAATGAGAACACTGAGCTCCAGAGTAAGAGCCTCTCCCCCAGAGACAGAGAATGAAACAAAAATCCAAGCTGTAACTGGCTGATTCGAAAACTGCTGTGTACTGGGCAAAGGACCTCTGCCTCTCTTGTCTCCTAGATTTATGGTATAAACTGTTACAGCTATTCTAAATTTTACATTACAATGGCAAAATGATTAGTAATATAGAGAATTTAGAAAATGAACTGCTGTGCAATAGAACATAAAAATCATTAAATAAAATGAATCAGTTTATTGTTGAACAGACCACCTGCTTCAAAACCCCCCCATCTCAAATTCTTACCTCTCCTACAGTGCAGGGGTGGCCGTTTGGACATCCTATCAAGAAAGAGAAACAAACAGGACAGTATTACAAGACAGACATTTATAAAGCCCATTATTTCCTTTCATAGGGACCACATCTTGGAGCAAGAAATATGCTTCACGATCTAATCAAAAGCACTGACAGCCCCAAAGCTCAAAGGAGCTCATAGGAACCCAAGGAACTTTTCAGTGCTTCTCTCCTTGAGGAACAAGGAGTGGAAGCCTGAAAGATTCTGCAACTGAGCACCAAATGGGCTGATAAGCATGACTGCTCCCAGCCCCAGATTCCTGGTCTGCAGTAAGGTCCTGCTGCGGAAAGTAGAGAACTGAAAGCTGCCCAGGAAGGTGGCAAAGTGCTCCTCTCCTGCTGACACCACTTTAACAGTGCCAGAAGTAACAGGACAGGTTTTCTGCACTCTCAAACTCTGTAAACAACTTTAAACTCAAGACTAGACAGAAGCTCGATGCACTTCAGTGCATTACCCACATAAACCGTAGCTACAAATCTTAATTTACAAAGGATAGCTCATGCTGAGGAGTGTGTCTGTCCTCACATTTGGAACAGTTTCATTTAAAAACCAAGGATTATCCTTCAATTTCTTGCACAGCCAGTCAGGAGCACTTACTGTACCAGCGTAGAGCGGCCACTCCTTCCCAGGCCCTCGCCTGAGCCATTATATCTTCTGGCATTGTAGGCAGAAAAGAGTGCTAAGGAGGAAAAAGGAAAAAAGGTGACTAACGAATATATAAATCAGTTTTTTCCTGTAGCAGTTGCTCACTGGTTCCTTATTCACGAGTGGGAACAAGAGACATCTGAAGGCAGAGGTCATGCAGATGATGTACATGCACAATTTCAAATTCTGCCTTTGAAAATCCACTCTTAAGAACTGTTGATATTGTTCAGCCTCACGTGTGCACTCTCCACACATCCTGAACAGGATTCCTCTTGGGGTGGCCTGATGTACCCTGCTCTGTACCAGCACATTTCCTTGCACCTTGGATAGCCAGAAGCAGAGCAGCAGACCCTCCACCCCGACTGAGCCTAGGGCTCCATGAGCCATTATCCTCTAGAGCACGCAGGTCTCCACAGTATGACCTGCCAGCTGCTTTCAGACTTGCTCACTCAAATATCAGCAAAAGTATTTGCCTGATACTGCTCAGGATGCAGAGGTGCCTTGACAAGGTACCAGACCAGAGCTGCTTGTTGGGCTAATTAATCCCAACAACACTGAGACAATCATACATCAGTAACTCACAGCTAAAACAATAAGTTGGTGCTTTTGATGTTAAGAAAGGTTAGGTTACAGAGGATCCAGCAGATACATGAAAGAACTAGCATTATGCTGAATTGCCATCTCAGTTAAACCTCTTTACCTCCATGGTGTGCGGATGGAACGCCAGGTTCCTCAGGGGCTGCAGGACGGGGCTCTGCCCGCACAGCAAGACGGCTGCGGTGTGAACAGCCATTTCAATGAGTGCTCCATCGTGGCTGAAGCTCTGAGGATCCACTCTCAGAGATGGCAGTGCGTTCATCACAAGAGAAACTGCAAAGTGCTGCAGGTCTGGAGAACTCAGGACTTGGGAGTTCTGGATGAACTCAGTCATAGCATCTGTTTGCTGAAAGCACATATTTAAAATAAATAAAAGCAGTGTGATATTGCCCACCAAACTGAAGACTACTATCAGCTGCTTCCCATGCTCTGTTGCCCCTGCTTTGAAAATATTTTCAGTCTGCTCTGATCAGGACACAACTGTATTTGGGGCAAAAGAACAAAAGGCTCTTCCACCAGTGATTTAAATATCATTCATCCTTATCAATGAAGCATGTTTGTTGTGAGCTTTCAAAGTGAAGTATCTTACCTGCTGTTTGGGATGAAGATTTGAGCCACTAACTCCATACAGGGCAGTGACCTCTCTGAAAATAGCCAGGAGCAGATGGACACACTGCACAGCCGGGGAGCTGCTAGAGGCCTAGAAAAGAAGAACTGATGATATGGTGCAGGAGAGGCTATAGCTGTCACAGCTGAAGTTTGACAGGGTTTCAGCTGGTTACTGGATACGAAGGCTTTAGCAGGTCTGTGGTAAAGCTCTCCCCACAAATGAAGGGGGATAGTGCAGAAATGGCTGTTCAAGCCATAAATAAACGAGTAATCTGACAACACTCAAGATGACTGAGGGTTTTACATCAGAAACCTCTCAAGTATTTTATTCTCCTAACACCCAGTCAGAATTGCAGTCTCACTAGGCAGCAACCTGTACGTGCCTGCCTTCAAATCAAACCAACATGCAAGTGAAAAAAAAATAGCTCACAACCAGGGTATAATAGATGGTACTGAGGCATTCAAAGGCACATTGTTTGCAAACTTCACCCTGAAGATTTTTTGTACACAAAATACATATAGGAAAAAGGCTCCAATTACACAGAAATCACTTGTTTGATTTTTGCATGGGAAGACACAAGGCCAGGCAGATGTGGGCAGGCAGGGAGGGAGGGGGCATAAAGCTTCTCTGGTTATCTGCCTGCCCTCCCCTCAGCTGGCTACAAGATGCCTGTATTCCTTACTGTAAAACAAACCGCTGCGATACATTACCCGGGGAGAAAAGCGAGATGAGGCAATCAACAGAAATAACCTCAGTTACATACGCTAGAACACAGGTGAGAAAGCAAAGCAAACACATGCGTGGTCTGCCAGCACAAGCCACAGTAACTTTCAAGCAAAGGCAAGCCAGGCATCTCCGCTGGAAGAGACACTGTCAACAGGAACACAAAGCTTAAACACTGGCCATCCAGAACCCACAACAGCATTATGGTGAGGAGAACGTGCTCTACCTTCTCTGCCTCTAGAAGACCCTCAGTCTTATGCTCAATCATGGCTTTCCCCACAGCATCACGCAGGACTCTGTAATTCTCGCCACATGCCAGGTAACGATCGATGTGATTAGACTGGCTCTTCTGTGTCTACAAAGGGAAAAGCCCTTGGTGAGTACTGTGGACATTCACCAGCCATTGGACAAGACCCAATCTCCTCTTTCTTCCAACAACTGTGGCATTTCAGCCTTGGAAAAGAGACAGCAGGCAGGCACGGCAACCCAAACGGCTCCTCACTGCCACAACAGACTCCATTCAACAGAGAGCGAGGATAAGTCATCTTCACAACCACTCCCACAGGGGTGAGTCCCCCAAGAGCCACCCCAAAGCAGCACAAACTGAAGACTAAGAGGAGGCCAGAGCCACCTCCAAGGAGACACCTCTTTACCTGTTGCAGAATTTCCACTGGGAACACCCAGTTAAACCGTGTCTCTGTGACAAGCTTCTGAGCAAATTCCATCCCGTACTGACTAGCAATTTTCCGGATTAGGTAAACACGATGCCAGTCATTCTTGGCGAGGCTACAGAACACCCTCACATTTGCCAGGTAACGCTGCTTCTCCTCTACCTGGTCTTGCCCTGGAGGGGAAAAAAGAAAAAATAAAAAAGGCAAAAAACACATCCTACTTTGGACAACTTTTCCGTTGGCACTAGCTGTAGCACCAAGCTCCTTTTACTAGTACTGACTAACTACACAGGAAAACTTAAGCACCTGAGAAAGAAAGGGCTCTCATCTAGAGTGTTTCCTCAGTTGGATTTTAGAAAATGATTAATTTCTTTGATGGAGGATGATGTACTCTACTTCCATTTCCTTCTTTCAAGGACAAGTTTTCCCATTTACTGGTAGTTTGTTCTCAGAGCTCTTCCATCTTGACCAATAATGTCTTTATTGATTGAGACATCAATAATGTCTCAACTGCCAAGGTGATGGTGCTCACTAAGAACAACCTCCTGGGATGCATGTCACTAGCCTCACATCCTCGATGCAAGGGCTGGACACTGAAGTCCCTTGGAATTAGTTGTTACTGCACTTTGATGCGTCATGGACTGTGTATGTATCTGAGACTCTCCACACACTGTTCTCCTTTATTGGGTCAGCAAATCAGCTCGAAACTTCTTTTACTTTTTTTTTTTTGGCAGTGTCTCCATCCTTTTTAGCTGTGCAGAGCTTTCATTCATATAAAACACTAAGCCTTACAGCAGTCGGGTATCTGAAGCACCATTTATGCTTCATTCATTTATTCATTAAAGTTCAATTTAGTTGGCTCTAAATAAGATTTCATTGTTAGCACCTGGAGGATAAAATAAATCTCCTTCCAAAGCACAACTGCTATGTAACTACACCCTCGGGGTCACTGGCACAGCCTTGCTGCTAGTTATAGAGCACTTCTAATACGTGGTAAAGAGGACAAATAACGACTGACACTCCTAAGGAAAGAGAAGCGAAACAAGCCGATGCACTCCTCCTTGGCCATGCATCAAAGCAGGTTCCAGCACAGCACAGGTGCACTGACCAGGTCCAGCCCATCTCCTGTGGTGATTTTGCTCTGTATACAGCATTTCCCTTTGATAGCAGAATAATTAGACTTACCTGTGGGCTCATGCAAGTCAAAGAGCAGCTCTGCAGCCTTACTCAGGTACAAGCGAACCTTGGCTACTGCCTGCAGATATTCAACGGATGATTCCTGAGGAGTTTCTCCGTTGTTCTTTGGGAGATAGTTCTCTGGAAAGCCTCTCTCTCCAGGCAGATAGTTTATATGATCGTATCCGAGGCTGCCCTCAGACTTTTCACACATAGAATCCTAAAGACGGGCCAGAATATTGCATGAGTGACAAAACCACTTAAATCAGCTCTCCTGTGCATTGGTACTTTACATCTCCAGTGCATCCACACTGCTGCAAGCACATCAAACTTTCATGTCTCTCACAGCACCCTCCACCCCAATGCCATTAGCTCCTCCCTGTGATCCCTCTGGTGCTTACCCTAGAGCTCTGCCACATTGCCAAACACTTTCTTCAGCAATACGCCCAAGCTCCCCCCAATATTTCCTAGCATGTAGCTGAGCAAGAGTTATGAGCATGCTGACCGGCCACACACATGCCAAAACTCACATCACATGTTCCAAGATGCCAAGCTCTACCTGTCTTTCCCTTAGCAAGAATACAGATTTTAATCTTATCTACAAAGTCACCATGTTAATGAAAACTGTAAGAAATGAAACCTCTACCCTGCTGTCAAGGTTGTTTAAAGTTGTCCAAAGCATTAGAAGTTATGCAAGGGGAGGAAAGGGAACAATCCAACCAGCAGGATAATCTAAAGCTCTGCAAACAAAAAACGTGTCTGTGAAAACAAGGAAGTAGTCCAGCAGTGGACCACTGCAACTAGAAATCTCCCTGCTTGCTGCACTCCTGTGTTGGAGTTTGAGTCTGACTGGGCCTCACTTAACACTCAGACACCTGTCCAAGGTGTCCCAGAGAAAGAAGAATCTATGCCATGCTGCAAACATGCACAAGCCTTACCTCCAAAAGCAAGGCTAGTTACTGGAGAGCAGGCTCTGACCAGGTGATGAGATACAACCTTCCTTTTGGGCTTTCTACTTGGGCAGCTAGTTATGTGCACAAGAAACTTGCCTAAAATTGCAGAAAACTTTCTGTTCTTGAGGTTTTTATTCCTGCAACAGTTGTATTGCCCAGCTCTTACCTACCCAGCACTCTTACCTCTAAGCAGTTGACAAAAAGCAAGTAGAGTTCTTTATCGTTTTGCTCTAGGATCCTGTTGTGCTCTACCCAGGACAGGTAGTGTTGCACGTGATTTTTCACTTCATTGAAGCTACAGGAGAGAGAAACACCCCCTTTACCACAACTGCAATACTGATGGCTACTACTTATGTTCAAAATCATGATCAAACTACTAGTTCTGTCCTTGTGACAGGTGGGGGTCACTCTGGATCCATCTGGAAGATGGAAAAGCAATTGTGCCATCTTTTGCTAGATGTCATCTAGCTTCACGCTCTGAGCTAGGCTTTTATCATCAACAATGCCAAATTAGCATTTCTAGGGCATAAGTCATCTGACCTATTTTAGGCATCTGATTTAGGAGATGATCACACTTGAGAAATGGCTTTCTGTGCTCTGACTGCAAAGGGAGGCTGGAGGAACTGGTGTGAATGGAGAGGTCTGTGTAAGCATACCAGAGGTAATCCTTGATTCAATGACTGTGGATAAAGAGTATTGCTTTGCTGATCTGGAGCATATCAATTAGTCAGCTATCTTTAGGTTACCCAAGCCACCCATGTTCAGCACAGGCTCAGGTTAAGAATGGCGAGGTAAACCTCGGCACAGGCTGGTCAGATACTTCACACAAGCTACATGCAAGCCAGCCAAGTTGCATAACTAATGCAAAGGCACAGGATGAATTTCACTTTTAATGATTCAAATTCCATGAATAGCATGGAAGTGAGGAACACGATCAGATTGGTTTGATGAGGTCATGAAAAACAAAGCTGGACCATCCCCTAGTGTAACATCCATCAGTTGTCTGACTGTGCTCACCTGTACTTCAAGAGGAGCTTCAGCATTACTGAGCGGATGATGGGAGTTTCATCCACTTCATCGTTAAATGGGGACAAAAATTTTGTGTAGATAGCAGGGTGATCTGTGGAGATAAGAAAAAGACAAGCTCAGCAGGTGAGAGAAAGTGGCAAGAGAATCAGCTCCATGAGGCTGAGCATCAGGATGAAGAGAGCTCACCTGAACCTTTCAGGAGGCTTCTGTCAACAAACAGCAGATTAAGGAGCTCTTGGATCACCTCTGCCTCAGGGGGTTCATTGTCCTTGAAGCACATGGTAGTGACCACATCTATGAAGAAATTATTGCATCTCTGCCGGAACTGGGCATTTCTTGCTATGGCATCTCTAGGGGAAGGGTAAAAAGCATTAGGACAATGCTCAGAGACAGAACCACTTCAATAGTGGATGAAGCAAAGCAGACACAGGCAAGAGTCACCAAGGTGAGACACTTGTCCAGCTTTCCAGAAGGCTGCATTTGTGCAACACTTCAGTATTGTCTGCAAAGGCTGCATCACATTGACAGCTGAGATCACAAATGGCAGTATGATGAGATACATTTACTGAGAGTTTTTTGCTAAGCTATCACAAAGCCAGGCAAGGTGACAAGCAGTTCCCTTGTCCGATTCAGCCACTGACAGCACTTTAGCTTGACAGGGTTTTGTAACTACAGTTTTGTTACAGGGCCAAGGCAACTTCCTCCCTTCTTTTGAAACAGCGAGTAAACAAACAGGACCTGTTCCTGTTTCAGAAAGAGCAGAGCAGAGTTCCCTCCACCCATTCTGCTCATGTTGACATCTTCAGAGTTGCAAATCAGAATTTCCTCATACAACCAGCCCCACTGCAACGCTTCCACCTTGGGCAGGGTGGAGTACCTGAGCTCCACAGAGACATCTAAATAAACGTCCTCCTCCATGGCAACTCTGCAGTACGGACAAAGCATCTGTGCTGGTACTAGCCACATCCTGATGCACTTCTGACAGAACACGTGGTAGCAAGGCAGGCAGACTGGATCCTTCGGCTCTCCTAGGCAGATTGGACATGCCTTCAAACCATATCTGTAATTCAGAAACAGCAATGAACACAACTGCTTCAGTGTTGTCTCACCAAAAGCCTTTAATAAGATGTTCATCTGCAACTAGACCAGGAGGAGATAATGTAACACCTCTTGGCTAATGGCTTAGCTTCAGGGTGCAGAATAAAATGGAAGTTATTGCTCTTCATTTGGCTTTCATCACCTCGTATGCAGCACTGCCTTAAACCCAGGAATATGCTGGCAACATAGGCAGCATTCCTACTAGACCCTGCGACTTGTCTCAGTGTCACTACCTGTAGAGCCTGTTGCCGACTTCATCCTTACACCGGCACAGTACTTTCATCACTGCAACAAAAGTTGGATGAGTCTTCATGTCTGAATCGTGCTGGAAACACTGCAGGGAAAAGGCCAAAGCTAAATGACTCAGTGCCAATACCCGAGACAAAAATTCATGTGATCAGCAGAAGCCCACAGGGAAGAGGTGAAGTCCCGTCTTTGCTTACCTTGGCAAGAAACAAAGTATATTTTTTCACTAAATTCTCAAATTCTGGCATCAGAGTGCCGATGCCAAGCAACACGTGTTCTACAAACAGAGACATGGCGAAAACCCGGCTCCAGCAGACCCTGTGGGAAGGAAAGTGTGATTTCAAAGAGTACAGTGATGAGCTGAGAGCACGAACGAAGTGAGGTATCAGGTCAGTCTAACGATCTCACTGCTTTCCATGCTCACCACTACAGCATCTGTGCACTTCTCATGCAACTTCTGCTCTGCCCTTTGGTTATCAGCCCTGGCTTTTTGTCAAGGACAAAACACATAACAGCACCTGTCCCAGTGAGCTTGTGGCACAGGAGCCTGTCCTGTAAACAGCACTGCAGCAGAAGTAAGACCACTGCAAAGACCTTCTCACACCCACATCTAACTTCTACATCAAGGAAGTAATTTAAAAAAAAATAATAACAATTAACTACACTTTGTTCACTTTGATTAAACTAAACAAGGTCTGTGAGAAACTGGGGTAGCTCTCTGGGCTTGTCTTCCAAGAGACAAGACTCCATCTCAGATGCAGTGAAGTTCTCCATCTCTCACAGTCTTTATGCACATGCGATGAAGTGGGGAAGACATTGCTGGTTACCAGGAACCTAATGAGAGTTTTAAATCACCCCTGAACCCAGCTGGAATGCACTGGATGATACTGCCAGATTTAAAGGGAGAATCTACATGAGATGAGGAAAAAAAAAATATCTGGTTCATGATGCTTGGCATGCAATTGAGCCTGGTAGGAACCTGGAGAGGTTTGCAAAGTCTTTGTCTGAGAAAAGCAGCAGCAGAGCAGCTTTCAGCCTATACTAATATTCTTATTAACAGCAAGGCAAAAGATCAGGATTGTGAGATCTGCGGTACATACTCAAGTTCTTTTAGCAGCTGATGGCACCGAGTCCCACTCCTCTGTAAATCCTTCTCTTTACAAAGAAATTCCACAGGCATACGAAGATTCTTCACTTTCTGCAGCCAGGTCTCTGGATGGGCTGTCTGCACTTGATTCTCCAGCTCTTCAGCACACACCATTGCAGCTAACACATCTAAAACCTAGGTACACACACGGGGTGTAAGTGTAACACAACATTTGCATTTCAGAATTATTTATGAACCTTGGGCTCTCAATCTCGTTCGCTATAGCACGTGTTCTACTGAATAATGTTCTACTTGGTTATCTCAAGCTCTGGAATTCTCACACTCATGGCTCGGATCACTAGCACATCCTATTAACTGATGTGAAAGCAAGGCAAGCTATTTTAAATCCTGCTAGTAACAACAATAACATAGCAGATTATTCCTAATCCTGAGGATCCTGACTGAACTTGTGCTTCCCACTTTACTGTTGCTGAAATCAAAAGGAGACTGAACACTAGCTAATTCAGTGAGGACAGAGCTCTCTGCTAGTGTTGAGGATCACAAAATGCCTGGTAGTGACTCTACCATCTCCGTGTGTGGTATTCCATATCCTTCCTGGTTAGTAAGGTAGTCAACCACCCGGGGGTGTACAGCCAGGATCCTGGAGAAGTTCTGCAGGCGGCTCTTGAACTGATTGTATCCCAGGTGGACCCAAGGCAAGGATGGCACCATCTCCTCTCTTCTGGGAGATGTTCCCTTCCATTCCTCTATGCAGGATAAGAATGCAATTCGCAGACACTGGAAGATGAGGAAAAAAGTTAAAGTCAAAATTTAAAAAGAACATTTATAATTCATTTTGTACTGGAAATCCTGGCAAAGTTCTCTGAAAGAAGAGAATCAGTGCTTTACAAAGACAGCCTTAACCGATGTGTCAGTTTTTATAGGTGCTCCTAAAAAAGTGCTTTTCTGAGTAAGGTCTCAGCAATTTCAGTGTCAAATGCACCTGCTTTGTGGCTACCTTGCTATCAGTCTGTCTCAGAGGGGGATTTTGTCTGTGAAGGCAAGATTGACACAGGGCACGTTCATGGGCATCACGCTCTTCTCTCCATCCAAAGGGTTTCCAGACACTGACCTGCAGCTCCTCCAGGGAGGACACACCAATGGTCAAGACAATAAAGTCTGTGACATAGCACTGGAAGAGCATGTGCCTTTCTTCCTCAGTCAGAGCAGAGATAAATCTTCCCAGCGCAGTTGTCTGGAAGATATCCACAAACTTCTCAGCTTGGTCTGGAAAATGTGAAAGGAGAGAAAAGCTGGATGTTAGGAGGAGGCTGGGTTTGACACAGCTTCTATCCTAAAGAGACTGACACCTATTAATCTCTGATGCCTATAGCACTCCCTCATTCAGAGCACTAACAAGGGATTTGAGGCTAGGCCTTCTCAGCCCAGGCACCAGGGTTGTATTTATGGAATCTCATCTTGTCGTTCACTCCTGGCATTTCCACAGCATTTTGAATACAAGGGCACAGAATATGTGAGAAAGACTAATAGTGAGAAGCACAGAGAAAAGCTAGTTGCCCAAGCTCTGCTGGCTCATATGAGCACAGAGGGCTTGAAGGTGACTCCAGGGTCACAGAAAGGTAGAGGCATGGCAGTGACAAACCAGAGGATGGAGACACTCTGTGTCACAAGCTCAAGCCAGGCTCTCACCTTCAGTGTTCTGGATATATTGAGCTTCCAGCCACAACTCATCCAAGTACTCCTTTATCCTCCAGCTGAAGGGCATCTCATTCCCAGTATCAGCAGACACCATCATATTGTTCTGCACCAGAATTATCTCTGGCTGAGAGCTAGGAGATTAAAAGGTCATTAATGCACTGGGCTTTCACCTGGGAAACACATTCAGACAAGAGGCAGGAAGCTGCAGAAAGCAAGAAATTACCCCTAGAAGAGGAGGGGGGAAAGGGAAAGAACAGAAGGACGCATTAATACAGCTGGTCCTGCCAACGGTGTAGCACTAGGACTTACCCAGCAAGCGTTCCCTGGCAAAAGGGCTGTAATGGCAGGACGTGGGGACTTCGAGGGCTGGGTAAGAAGTGTGAGCATGCCAAGAGCTAGAGAGCAAAGCCCAGGAGTACTGGGGAGAAGGTAGAAAGAACAGACTTCTGAAGTCACTGAGAACTGCCCTGCTGCCTTCGGCACAGCACAGGGGAGCAACCAACAGTGTTCATCTCCCATGTGGGTTCAAAGCCAGTGCTGGACTGGTCTCAGTGCTGCCAGCCAAGCCCTCCTGCTGCTCTCTCCAGTGGCTCACCTGTTCTTACCCGCACTGTAAGGGACAGTCAGAAGTTTTGTATCACTGAAGATGAACATCCACAGGTTTGTCACCCACTCAGCTGCCGGCCTGACCAACAGCTCCAGATTGCCATTTCTGTCTATGACAGCAATCAGGAGAGCCAGGAATGGAGTGATCACGTTCTGGACTCGCTTCCACAAGGTGTGCCTTTGGGGGCAGAAAGAGACCAAGAAACCCAGAGGGAAGGTGAGCGATGATACCAGCAAATCAGGAGGTGGCTGTCCTGAAAAATTGCTGACATTTGCATGTGAGAAATTCCTAATCCTGTCTTTAAGGGGAAAACACACCACCAACAAATCACCCTACACTTCTCTCACTGTGGCTGGTTTGTAATCCCACTGTTCCACTCAAAGCACTTCTGCATTCCTGCCCCAGTACAGCCTATTCAGTTGTAAATTACCCTCCCTCAGGAGCCGGGAGAGGACAAAACTGCCTTTGGAGACTTTCCAGCACACACTGGAGGCTGACACAGCAAATTCTCAGATTACACAAAACTGCTGTCTCTGCTGCACTGTTGCCATTCGCAGACTTTTCTTGGAAGCCTGCGGGTTACAAGGTATTGCTGCTGTCCTCACCTGAAGGTGCCTGCCTCCTGGAGAGCACTGAGGTTGGAAGCCTCCCGAAGCACCCAGTTTCTTGGGTGAAGGGAATTTTCTTCTTGCTTCTTCAAAAGGTTAGAGAGACGAGCCTTTGTTATCTTCAGGAAAAAGGCTAGAAAACAACAGGGAACTTGCATTTTCTCTTCTGTTGGCATTGGATCCAAACCCAAATATCACACCAAGCACAGCATTTTACATTTGTTTCAATAATTGGCCAAGGGGGAAAAAAAAACAGCCACCAGAGCTAGTACAGCCAGAGAAAAAGCCACAATCTGAACTCCAGGAAAAGCCCTACAGCCACGAAAGGAGTGACAGACTGGAGCACAGACACACTCTTGGGAGATTGCCTGAGAGATCCACCTTGTCCACACTACAGCAAGGACCACTGACCTTTGGGTGCCCAGGGAATTAACTTGCATGTTTTGGTGGTCCCCTAGATGCTCAGGGACACTGCCTGCTGCAGCCAGGGAGCACATACCTTTCAAGTCATCTTCTTTGGACAGAAGGCCAAGGAGAATCTTAATTCGCTTTCTGCTTCGACTAAGATCTTCATTTTGGTCCCGTAGCATCCCCACAGCACTTTGTACACAGGTCCTCAGGAGTACAGTGGTGTCCAGGATTTCACTCTTCCCAGGAACAGCATGAAAACAAGTTTATTACTCCTCAGTTTTACACCCTTGCCCCCAACACATCCCTCTTAAAACGATTACAGTGCTCTCTAGAAAGGGCCTGTCCTCCTGCCATCCCATCTCCCAGTTTTCCTCTCATCTCAGGCTGCAAATCTAAGTTCTTCTTTTGCTATCAAGTACATGATGCAACTTCTGTGGCCCTTTCAAACTGGCATGCAACACAGCATTTGTGTTAAGACTCCTGTAGGGGGAAAATTCAGCAGTTCAGGAAAAAAAGCAGAAATGATAAGTGTGACTAGGCGACATATGCCCTCCCCACCTCAGTCAGAAAGCACAGAGAGCTGCAGCGGCAGGCTCAGCATCACAGTTCTCAAGTTCAGGGTGCAGAAAGACAACAGATGCTTTTAAAACTGATTTTTAAAAATTAGAGGCATGAAATGACTAAGGAATTAGAGGGTCCTTAAAACGGTTTACTTCTTTAATGATGCTGATTTTGATTGGGCTGCAGGGGGAGGAATTTGTGTCTGATCATTAGCATTCATGATGCAAATAATATTCCTGATGGATTTCAAGCAAATGGAGATGCAAAAGATGTCTTGCACCCAAGGATGACAAAGAGCAGAGAGCAATGTAGACAGCTGAGAAGCAAACAAATGTATTCTGAACTGACCTCAGAGTGCTCTGCTTCTGACACTGGTGTTTCAACCTCTACCTCGTTTTCCTCCTGTCCTTCTCCATTCACAGGCAGGGCTGCAACTAAGGTGTAGAATTTTTATTAGAAAGAAGCAGTACACTTCTGCATCAGTCAGGTAAGAATTTATTTAGCAACTGCATCCCAGAGCATCAGAACATCTGTCAGAGATCCATTATCACCTGTAGGAGTAGCTGAGATCCACCCCTCTAAACACAGCTACCGCTGCGAGGGCGGTCAAGCTTCATGCAGCAAAAGAACTGGAAGAAACGTGACACTCAGAGGTAATGAGCTCTACCAGAACCCTGTAAGGCCGTATGGTGAAAGGAAACAGTGTAAGAAAAAACTGAGGGCAAAGAAATAAATCTTTTGTGTCCTTCCTATAGGTTTAGGTGAACAGATCTATATTCACGCAGGTGAGAGATTCTCTGGAGTGACTCCTTGTCAGTGGTCTCTGCCATGCAGCACCTGCTGCCTCCCAAGCTGAGGCAGAGCACTCAGGGTGCTGAACAGTGCAAAGAGCATGTTTTTGTCAAAAGAAAAAGGGAAAACTACCAAATTAACTTACTTGAGGACCCAAAGTTGCAGTTCCGAACTAAATACAAATACAAGTGGGGAGCCATGTGGTGACCACCACAAAAAAGAGATGCTGAGCAGGGAAAATCATCAGATATCTTGTACCAGGCAAAGTTCCACTAGCACCAAGTCTGAGACTGCATCTCCCCTTTTCCTCACCAGCATATCAACACCACTGGCCGGTACAGCCAGCATGCAGCTCACCTTTGGTTTTACCTGGATCCTCACAGAACATCTGGCTGATGGTGAGGTTCTGCAGGGCGGTCATATCGGAGACCATGTCTTTGGATCTGCGGAGATCATCTATGTGCACTGACTGCCACAGTCCTACAGGCAGAGAAACAAAAATAATCATTTTGTGCCTGCAGCATGCTCTTCTAGAAGAGCTGCCCAAGAATTATCTCCCAGTACCTGTGGGCTGGCAGTTCACATTCAGAGATCGCTTACTCTCACTTCTTGATGTAGAAAGAGAAAGCAGGAATTCACTCTGAACATGCTAATGCACACTACCCCTACTGACGGGCCACGCACACTGCCTGGGCTTTGAGGCTCTTAGAACCCACCCCACACAGCAGGAACCTCGCTGCTGAAAGCAGAATACGTAAGCACGTACTCAGGAGCCTTCTGGAGGACAATATACAAATGCAGTTAGCATCATGTGTGTTTTCTGCTCTCCAGCTGACTAGAAAGAGGACCCATCTGTCAGTGGGCAAGGCAAGGTGCTCTCATGGAGGAGACTAGGACTCCAAGGTACTGAGTCCCTGCAGGGGCAGTCCCTGTGGGCAAGGGGAGCAGCTCTGACAACCCACAGGACACACTAATTCCAGATTTTAAGCATTAAAAAGGTGAACAAGAGAGATGTGGCTCTGGCACGTTTGCCTGAAGCCAGCTGTAGAGCAAGGCGCCACAGATGGCCAGACCCACCTCCATGGAACCCCACATAGGACGTTCCTCCTTCCACCCGGGAAAGCTTCACAATAAAGTAAACAAAGACAGAGACTTCTCCCAGGTCCACCTTGTTGATCTCATTAACAACAGTGTATCTGCAACACAGAGGAAATGCTGGTGACAGGTCAAAGACAGACAAAAGTTCATGGCCACAAGTCTTTCCTCTGTAAGGGAGGGCACACTTCTTCCCCCATACAGACATAAGCGACTCGCTCACCCCTTCCTCCCAGCCAGCAGCTGAGCCCACCGCCTCTAGCTATGCCTCAAGTGATACCCCTGATCCTCAGCTCTTCAGGACTTCTGCACCAATGGCAAGAATCCACACTTCAAAGGGGATTATCTGGTAATTTGACTCAGCTTAGTTTATTTTGACTTGGGTTATGAATTATTATTTGAAATACAATTAGTGCTTCTAGATTTGTTCCACTACAGAATAAACAAAGGATTACACATTCCTGATTCTGAAATCCCCACAACAGCCCTAATAATCGAATGGGGGTGTGGAGTCACAAGCAGAACAGCTAGCTGGGAACCACTTCACACTTGACTTACTTGGCTGAGGCGATGAGCTGGGCATTTTGAGAGCCATCTTCAAAGTCTGTCTGAATAATAAGGACTTTATTTCCTGATGTGGCATCAAGGAAATCTCTGAAGAGTGAAAAGGGATTTAAAAGAAGTCACTAAGTGTAAAAACAAAACATTAAAGACTGTAGTAGTCACTCCACATTAGCTTTGGCTGCTGCAGGCAGAAGGACAGATTAAAACACCCATCCTATAGAGATGGTATAACTTCAAAAACCAGTCTTGGTATGATGGAGCTAATACAGTTTGCAGCGAGCCAGCCCACTGTTCAGCACAGCATGGCCTCTCGCCTCCCTTTTCCACATGGGTTACTCCAAATGTTCTGCCCACACATCTCCCACCCAGACAACAGCCTATTCAGAGCAGGGTAATGCGAACCCAGACTCACCGGATGTCCTTCAGGAACGAGTACTCTGTGTCAAACTGCTGCAGGAACAGGATCTGAGGCCTTTGCACTTTACCCTGCACTTCTCTCTCCAGGGAAGCAGCGTCAGCACTGGTGAGGAGCCTCGAGAAGGTGGTGACCTGGGAGTGCAAGATGTAGGTTTGTTCTTCGCTCAGGAATGCAGTAGCGAGGCAGTAGAGACTTGCTCATCTATGCTCCCAGATGCTGCAAACTTTTGAGAGGACACTGCAAGATACTCACCTCTGTAAAGACCGTTTGGTACCCAGGCCCAGCGTGGACATGAGCTCGGAGGAAGTCTGCAAAAGACGTGTGTTGCTGCTGCTTGAAGTATATATTGGCCAGAGAATCTGCCATAAACAAACGCACCGAGTTGCCGAGGCGGATCACGGAGTCCGGGGTGGCACAGTTCAGCAGTGCCAGCTGGGCTTCTCTCTTCACGCAGGACATGAGCTTACTAGGAGGACACTCTGGTTTCAGCCTTTCCGTTGTCTGCAGGACCACGGAGGCGCAGGTGTTGGAGTGGTAGCCCACAAACACATCAGAAGGGCTGTATTTCTGCTTGTTTATGAAGTGCTCTTCTGTGTTGGCCGCAGTGAAATCGTGCACCCACTTCTTCAGCTCTTTCACAGTTTCCCTTTGCCCCTTGTCCAGGACAGTACTGATATCCAGGTAGTGCTTTTCCAGCCTGTTGATCAATGGGATGGGAAAGTGCTTATACACCACGTCCTTCTCCTCGATGACTATCAAACGGAACTTCGGGTGCACTCGGCACTTCACCCGGTGGGTGCCCAGTCCCAAATCAACGTACTTCTGGCCAGCCAGGTACACGTAGTATTGATTGAGGGCGTCGTAGAGGCTTTCATAAAGGTTTTGCAAGTTGAGGAGCACAACCATTTGGCCAGTTTCCATGCAGACCTTCACACGGTTGATGTTCCTGCATATCTGGGTATACTCTTGGTCCTTAGGGAAACCGGAGCCAAAGATAATTTCCGGCTGTTGTCGGGCAGTAAAAAAAACTTGCTGGAGGATCTGCAGTGCTGCATAATTCTCAGTCAACACAAGCAGGTACCTGCAATCACCATCCTGACCACTGCTGTAAATGTTTTTTCGGACTAGCTCAATTCTACTGATATCACGAGCGTGTATGTCTCCTTTTTCTGGTAACTGTGAGGTGAATATTTCCAAGGCATTGACATCATCTTTGCCACCAAAGTTACGAAGAACAACTTCAGCTATGTCTTGAGGCGTTGGGTCGCTTTTGGAGCTCTTGGCTAAGGCAAAAAACATCTTTATGAGGCTGTAGTAGTCACGCAGACCAAAGAACTCCCTGTCTTGGGCCTTGCAAATATTTTCGTATGCATCTGCAAAGTGACAAAAATACTGTTCGACCTTCTGCAAAGCCCCTCGTGCTGAGCAACAAATCCCCTTCGCACTTTCTATGAGCTCTTCTTTGCTGGGGTCACCACGTGAGACAAAGATGCCTCGATTCATTTTAGCAGGGTCCAAAGCCCAGTTGGAAATCCCAATGAAGCCAACCTTTTTGTGAGGAAGAGGGACATCATCTATGCAGCCATCTTCCAAAAGTGGATGCAAAGTCTTCAAGGGCATTTTGGGAGAATCTTCTGCCAGCCCAATCTCATCCAAAACCACCACTGAGACGTACTCCTCTAAGTTCTTCCCTTCCTGGAATCGAGCACAGTGCTTGAAAGTGCCTATGATACCCTCTGGAGTGGAGAGAGGGCTGCACTGAAAAGACACTAGATGGATCTGCTTCAGGTCCTTGAACAAATCTGAATGAGCTGCTTGGCCCTGCATAGCATCAGCCACAATGGTTTTTGCAAGGGATTTGGAGCTCCCAGGCTTCCCAACAAGAAAAAGAGGGATTTTCAACTCAATGCAGACGACCATCATAAAGACGTTTTCCTTCAAGGCCAAGTTTCTTGCTATGGTATCTCGGAGGTGCACGCCACTCAGGAACAAGTCCTGCATCAGGGAGATTTCTTCCAAAATCTTTTTCTGGGTATCATAAGGTTTTGGAAGGACCCGACTGATAGCACTCCTATACGCCTCCTTCTTTTCCAAGGACGCATGGTAGCAGACCCCGACTGCCAGCACTAAGGACCAGATAACGTTGTTCCTCTCAATGGTGCTCTTCGGTGCTCTCTTCTCAGCGAGGTACTTCTCCAGTTCCCTCAGCAGTAGCTCACTGCGCTTGTGAAACCACTTGAAGACTTCCATGCAGCGTTCCACATCCCGCAGGCTGACGAAGCTGCACTCATCGTCCCTCTGCCTCATGTATTGCTGGGAAGCAAAAAGCACTTCTGTGATTACCTCGGCTTCGCCCTGCCTCATGGGGACGTGCTCAGTAACTCTCTGTACAATCTGTTGTATGTACATTTTTTCAGTTAAGTTGTTCAGCTGCCCAAAATCCCACACCAACGGGATCATGCTGGGGGGGAGTGCGTGGACCCGGTACACAAGCTGTCTCAGTGGAATAGATCCAAGCTTATCCTTTGTCTCGTCTGCTTTGACACGGTAGCCCAGCCCGGCTAATTCCAGGCGTTGGATCATCTTTGGTGTGTGCTTACGATAAGGGTTGCAGGCTGCTATGATCTGTAAGCCAGAGCAAGAGGCCAAAGGCTTCCCCTGTACTGTGCGGTCACACAGAACTTCCTTGATGCTACTCACAGCCTCTGTCGTGTTGGCTTCATCAAAAAAGAGGACTGTGTCCAACCCGTGCTGCTCCTTATTGATTTTAGCAAGGGCTTCTGCTTCTTTGATCCTGGCATAAATCATCTCTGCAGTAGTACCTCCATGAACTTTTACAAGCTTCATGTTCTCTACCTCTACGTAGCTTCTGCGTAACTTGCACAGGAACTTTATAAGTCTGGTTTTCCCACAGCCAGTTTCTCCCATGATGACAACTGGGATGTTGCATCTGAAACGCATCTCAATCGCCAAGATTTTTAGCACATTGTCTGTTGTGAGTTCGTATGTCTCATCAGGTTCTATTACCCAGGGGATTCCCAACACCATGCAAAGCCTCTCTAGCTTCTCATGACGAGGCAACTCATCAAATGGAATATTGAAGGGAACTCTTTGGAGTAACAAGCCATTGTACAACCCTGAAGTCATGACGTTTCTCTTGATAACGTTGCCATTCAAAGGATTAATAGCATCAACCCCACCGCTGCCATTAGGCTGAAAGTGGAAACCAATGAATGTCATGGACACACGATCTTCATTGAAGAACAAATATGGATGAGGCTCAGACTCCCACTTCTTCCGAATGCGGAAAGGAAGAAGATCATCTTCTGCAACGTTGTCCAGGCTGGAGGCCCGCCTTCCTGAACTTTGATCAGAAATGTAGAGGGAGGGTGTTGCAAAATCCCTCGCCATTAAAATCATGAAGGTAACGACAAAATTTTTGAAACCTTGCAAAGTGTCCTGGATAAAGTCAGGGTTGCAAAAGACAGAAGATTCACAGTCTCTCAACTGAACATTGAGAAACCATGTGAAGTTTCGGAGCTCTGACCAGGAGGGATCCGTGATCCCGCAGTGCAGGAGGAAATGCTGCAGGCATTCTGCTGGGCTCCCTTCCACAGAGCACGCTTCGTAACAGAATGTGTCCAGATTGTACCCCTGGTCAAATCTTCTCAGGTACTGGAAAGGTCTCTGGAAAGCCTCGCTGCAAAATTCTTCCTCATCCATTCCTGGGTCTGAAACATCCCCAGACTGGTTCCCAAGTGTCTCCATTTCTAGTACTTCCTTGGGAGACTTGCACGTTACTTTAGGGAACACATCAAAGAAGTTATACTGCTGGCTTGCTGACATCTGGAGTAGAGGGAAAGAAAAGATGCCATTATAAAGCTGTAGTCCTAATCTTCTTCAGTTTGTTTTATCTGTTCTTAGCATTATTCTTGCCTTAAAATCACAGACCTAACTGAATAAGAGCAGCTAGCCTATACAACCATGGCACTTCTTCCCCTGTGTATCCCTTCTGATTAAAGTGCATCACAACAATTCATCCTATTTCCTCCTAGAGTCTCCTTCCTGTAACATTAGTCCTTCGTTAATCTCCAGCCCCTTCTCAGTGCTACCTTAAAGAAAATTAAACCAAAGAAACTGTTATTTATCCCTGTCACTTCTACACTCTGTTCTTATAGCTGCATTTAAGTATTTAGTACTTTCAAACATGCAAAGTAACATGAAGATTAGATTTTGCATTTTTATGTTTCCTATAAATGTTACAGTGGGGCCAGTGAGGCTTGGACTAACAGGCCTTCAGAAATTACCAACTCAAGCAATCCATGACAGATATAATTTACTGGTTTTAATATCACTTTGTAATGGAGATGCACAGCACACCCTGACACAAACAGGAATTCCTATGCTATGGTTGCAGTTATAGACTCTACAACTCACGTGCAGCTATATACAAGCATATGTGCAAAATGACTCAGAAATTCAAAGAAGTCGAGTATTGCTGCGTACGTACATGTCTTGCTGCTTTCTTTGGCACTGGCGATACCTCAAGGATTTCAATGATATACAAATGGCACTTCTGTCTTAGCCACATATTGCCATTATTATCTGTCAGATACTGCAGAACCAACAGCTTGAATAGAAACTCTGGAATTCCACTTTGTACCTATCGCAAGAAGAGACACAAAGGCATTTCCTCTTTATTTACTCATCATAACTTCACAGGATCATAGAACAGTTGAGGGTGGAAAGGATCTCTGGAGACCATCTTGTCCAATCGCCCTGCTCAAAGCAGGCTCAGCTAGAGCAGGTTACCCAAGACCATGTCCAGTCAGGTTTGTAGTATCTCAAAGGCTGGAGACTCTACAGCTTCTCTGGGCAACCTGTTCCAGGGTTCAATCACCTTGGTGGTGAAGAGCTCTTTATGTTACCTGCTTACACAATAATTAGAAAATACAACCTAGTGAAATGGCTTACTAAGAAACAAAAGCTTTAAAGAAACAACTTCTGCAAGGATCCACACAGAACTTCTAGGACCAGGCAGCTGTGGGAGGGATGTACTTACTGAAGAGGTGATATCAAAATGGAATATCATGGGCTTTGTCTGGTGTTTCCCCTTCAGAAAAGGCAGAAGAGATTTTAGCACTTTATCTTCATCCAGTTCTGGTTCAATTAGTCTGATGGTTTTTAGAAGTTCTGTAGAGTCAGGCTGCTCTTCTTGCAGTCTCTCGTGTATCCTCTTCACATACAGAGATTTCCCTGTTACCATAAAAAAACACCAAAAGAATTAAAGCCATCAATATCAAATACATCATATTAAGGTCATAATAGAAAGAAGTCAAATGCTTAAGTACCCTATCCTCTGAAATCTCTGAACCTTCCTAAAAGGCAGAGAGAGACAGCATCTTTGTGTTTAATAGCACTTGATGGATGTTCCTCTCATTACTATATCTAATCACTTTTTAAGCCTGTGCAAAGCTTTGGATTCCACAATTTAACTACGCACTGTTTGAAGAACCACCTCCTTCTGTTTGCTTTTCAGACTGCCAAGGAGTTTTACTTAATGTCCTCTAGCTTTTTAAGAGACAGCCAACAATCATTTCCTATGCAAAAAAAACAGGCAGGCTTTACAACTCTTGTCCCATCTCACATATATTTTCCTGCAGGCATATTTTAATCTCAGGAGGTCAGATTCATCTTATCCAGCATCAGCCATCTAGTTTAGGTTAATGATGTAAGTCAGTGGAAAGAGACATGTATCAGATTAGCAAGATGAACCGTCTATCTCAGGACAAGATGAGCTGTCCTTACAGCTTTCACCTCACTCCACTGACTATAGCCTGAACCTTTCTTTTTCACTAGATGCTCATCACTTGGGCAGAAAACCTGGCAAGGTGAACACCACTCTGTTTTTAACACTCAGCAGACCCCGCTTTGCATGTGACATCTTACCCACGCCAGCTCTTTTGGAGGACACAATCCCCACACACATATTGTCCTTGAACACAGAAGCAGCCGAGCTCGAGGGCTGAGCGACTCTGTAGTGGTGCTGAAGGTACCGCTGGATTTCAGCTAGTGGCCTCTGGGGTATCATGTGCACTTTGTACTGGCTGAAGGCAGAAGGGATGTAGCTGTGCTCCCTCTCACAGTTGCACAGAATGATGAGGCGATAGGTGCTGTTGTAGCGCTGCAGGTGCTGGAACAGCTCCTCTGCTCTGCAGCTGACATCGTAACTCAGCTCATCTGCGTACAGCATGGTGTAAATTTTCTCCCCTCCGCTGCAGGGAATGAGGCACCTCCTGAGGAAAAGCCCCACTTGCTCAGCAGTGGTCTGAGGAGTGCACAGGAGAACTTCGTCAAAAGTGGGAAGGGGCTGGTTGGGGCTGTTCATGTAAATAGCCAGAGCAGATGTGAGCACCTCAGAGCGAGGGCATGTGATGAGGTTGGGCTGACCAACGTACAGAAGATCCTGTGGGAAGTCTCGTGTGACATGCTCTCTCTCCCAGCTGGCCAGATTCTTCAGCCACCCACCAAGCATATCAATATCTAGGCAGCTGGGAAGGAAGGAGCTCATGTCGCTCATGTAGCACTCCCAGATGCACTTCAGCCGTGCAGTCAGGTCCTTCTCCCCATCCAGCATCACTTGGAAGTCAGAAGTAGCCTTCCTTGAGCTGGGAGGCACCTCACTCCTGGAGGCTCTAAGGACATCCTGCTCAGTGCAGTTGTGTTTTAGGAATGAAAGCATCATCAGGGCACCCTGGCTGGGCACCCCCTGCCCCAGTTCTGTGCACAAATAGACCAGCTGCTCAGCAGTGTAGTAGTTCAAGTAGAAATGCTGGAATCGTTTTTCATACATGAAGCTTTTCCAGTTCTCCAGGAAACTCTCCATCGTCTTACAGAGGCCTGGGAGCACAGCTGCCAAATCTCCGTGCCCTTCTAGCACGGGGATCAGTCCCAAAGAGAAGTCTATAAGAACACATGATTCTCTTTTGGGTGAACAATACACCTGAGCGAGCCAGGAGCGGATGAGCATGTTCCCAGCTGAATAAAGGTCTATAAAGGCCTGTGCAAGTCTTTGGACATTGAAAAAGATCTGTGTGAGGATAGAGGAGAGAAAAAAAAACCACTAAGCTGATTTACCGAGACAAGTCCGTCATGAAACCACAGGAAAGACTTTCAATCAAAATAAAGGCTTTGGTCCCAAGCCAGGTGTGTCAGGCATTGTACAGCAACAAAAGACTCCACGTTTTTTTAACAGCAGTATCCCCAGAAGACTGTAAGGAATCCCCAGCTTGCTACAAAGCACAGCAACCCTCCCAGCCAGGAGCATCCCCAGTGGAGCCAGAGAATGAGGGTACCAGCCCGCTGTCCAGTCACCAGCTTAGATCCTTCTTACCAGGGCACTAAAGAGGTAGGAACAACTATCTGTCTGCTACTATTCATCCCCAGCACCTCAGCTGTAAACTACAGTCTTAAAAGCTGATATTCAAGGCAAAATCCAACCCCAGCCTCAACAGCAGTAACCCATTGGGTTTGAAATCTGACCTCAGAGAACTTCTCCACCTCCAAGCCTTGCTCTCCCTTTGCAGACATGAGCATGAGTTTGTTCTGCAGTTCACGGAGCTCTGCCAGAGAGTATTTCCATGATGCTTCATTATCCCCAGAGCGCCCTGGGAGGGTGAAGTGCAGGACATTGTCCAGAGAAACCTGCCAGAGAACAAGTCATTAGTGCTGATGTGCACTGAGGTTCCACTCCTGAGGCAGTGCTATGCCTGGCAAGGGGAGCACTTAGGAGGCAGCAGCCCCCAAAAAGGAACTGTGCAAAGTGGGAGAAAAGCTACAGCACATTCCTGACAGTCACCAACATGACAGCAGTGTTATCTGCAGGAGGGGAGGGAAAGCCAAGCAGTCTCACCTTTTGGCCATCAGCTGGTGCTCTGAGAACATATATTCCTCTGCTGTTGATAGCAGCTGCCAGCGACAGCGACGACAACTCCACAGACCCGTGGCTCTCTTTCACTGTTTTCAGCCACTCCAAGTGCTGAGCTGAAGCACGCTGTGGGAAGAGAAGACATGGCACTGCCCTAACCACTCTGACTTGGCACTTCTTCCCAGGATTACATCTGTGTCCAGTACAAACAGCTTGGACTGGCATAAGAGCTTCAGAATGGGGAAGGACGAAAGGAATGACTACAGGCCACAGCCTGATCCTTCTGCACAGCTGTTCTTTACCAGCACCACGGGAGGCTGAACAAACAGAGCTCACTGTGCTTCAGTGCCTCTTGCTGTAGAAACACACCCTGCTGCAAAGAATAAGACAGAGCTCCCAGGCATCTGCTTCCCTCTTCTGCATCATCATTCAAACTCTTGCAAGAGCGAAGCTACACTATGTCACACCTAAAAGCCTCAGCAGTGCCATGCAGAAGTCTGTGCTATACCAGTTGCAGTTGCTGCAGTGAATTTTTGTGCCACGGAAACATAAGACATTTTTCTTCCAATAACAAGAGCTGCTGTGATGTCCCCGCATAAGTACAATTTGCCCTGTGCAGTCAATCTTCCAGCCCCTCTCAGAAGCCAGAAACACAAGAAGATGCAGAGAGGACCTGCTCCAGCAGAACTCACCAGTTTCTTGGGAAGATTCTCATCACTGTCCAGGGCTCGCCACAGCTTCTTCAAGCAGCGCATGAAGTCCTCAAATCCTGACTCTTGCCTAAGCTCGTAGAGCAGGGAAGAGTAGCCATGCACAGTGTCATGGAAACACGCCACACGGTCTACATCCATGTCATTCTCCCCAGCAGAGATGGAGGCCAAGTCTACAAATACCTTCAGCTCATTTATGTCTTAAATGAGATAAACACACGAATGAACAACAAATGAGGCAGCTTTAATGCAATTCCACATCACCACCTTTTACAGAAATGCAGAAAGCAAGCCTTTGAACAGCATCTCCTGTGCAACTTCCCCCACCCATCCTGCCAGCAACTTTACTAGGTGATTCATCCAATTAATGACATCTTTGGCCCTGGCTTTTCTCCACATTGCCAGAACAGCAGATTCGCAGCCAGGATGGAAGCCACGCAAAGGGGGTGTCTATCTCTGCATGTAAGACAACTGAGCTGGCAGACACACAACTCAGACCGCTGCCATCCTGTTAAAGGGGTGGCCTCTGTTCTCTTAAATAACCAGTCTGAAGAGTGGCAGTTAACACAAGCCTTCAGACCAAGCCCAGCTACCGTACAGGGTGGCTACTGTGTGCTGCACGAGACTACTGTGGCACGGGCATGTTTAAAGGGACTACTTCATAGCATGTTCCACACCGAAACCCATAAGAGATGCTTGTAACTATCAATACCAGAAGCCATGAAGGCATAAAGCAGATGGGTCCAGGACATGGCATTCCTTCTGCCCTGCCCCAAAACTGCCATCCCTCCTAGTACTATCTGCCTAATTCCTGGGTGAGCGGCACACACCTTTCAGTGCTTCTCTGACCCAGCAGACAAACTCCTTCTGCTGGGCCAGCTCCCTCAGACACCCACGACGGTTCACAGTGATCCCCTGCAGCAGTGTCTTGGCATCCATAAGCTCAGGGCTGATGGAGTCCAGCTTTTGTGTCTTGTATGATTCAAGCTTTTCTGTCTAGAAAGGAAGCAGTGCAAACATTTAGGCTGAAAATGGGAAATACAACCTGTTCTCCAGCAGGGAAAGGAAATCCCTCTGCAAATCCACATCCCAAACAGAGGAATACCATCTTCTCTCTTTTAAGAAAGGTTATACAAAAGCACTTTGAACACTTAATTTTTTATCTCAATTAAGCATTTTGGGACAAGGAATGCTCTTGACAGACTGGGATGGACTTGCGGGAAGGTTCAGATTTACCCAGGCTTTCTAGCCAACACCCTGACAGTACAGAGCTGAATAAGTGGGTACTTACTATGTTCAACAAGTTTTCCAGGATACTGAAGTCACCAGAGAGGTTTAAACTCTCTTTGACATTGGCAATGATCTTCGCAGCATCAAAAGTTAAATGCATCTCATGGTATTGCTGGATCTGCTGAAATCGCTGATCAACCCAGTCTCTGGCTTCTCCAGGCCTAAGGTTACATATGGTATTTAGTTCAGTTCTGATATCGTCAGGATGATTTGTGAACTCCTGAAAGATTCTATCAACTGCAAAAAGCGTGATACTTCCAGATCTGAGATCATCATACAAACTTTCATAGCTCTCAAAACAAGGGGAGATCAGACCGCTGAAAACATTCCCAAGGTCCAATGCAGGAACAATGTCATCCTCCTCCTCCTCTTCCTCCTCCTTCTCCTCCTCTACTGAAATCTCATACTTCTCTCCTGCCTTCTGTGCTGCTTCCTCCCAGAACTGCTGGAAGATCAGGCTGTCCTTAAAAGAGTGCATTTTCTCGGCAAATTCTTTGAGCTTTGGGCTCAAGCTGTAGTAGGTCTGTAGGGGACTCCTTCCCACATTCACAACTGTGTTTAGTCTTTTTGAGCGAAGATCTTCAGAGTGTTGACACTCCACTTCACCTACATCCACTTTAAAACAGAGAGAGAGATCAGAGACAGAGCAGATGTCTAGCCTGCGTCCAGTTTACTTCATCTAATCCACCAAGTCACAAAATGCTGTTGGGCGTGTGGACCCCTACAAACACCATTTGATGCATAAGCACTCATTTGATCCCTCAAATGCTCTAGGTTTGCTTCCTCCACCCCTCCTCATCCTTGCTGTGGTTTAGAATAAAAACTGTTTACAAAGCCTAGTCGTTTTCAAAGAAAATTATGTTGCCACTTCCAAATTGCTCCCCCCAAACACTACCTTTCACAGATGCCTGCACCTTCCTGCACATGCTCAGAAAGGTTCCTATTGCTTTTTTCTCTTTTCTGAGAAGTGTTACTTCCTCTTGCCTCCTCTGCAGCAATTCTCTCAGTTCTCTCTGGAGTCTTTCTTTGTCTTCACGGGACAGCTGCTGGTGCTCTGAAAGGAAACTCATCTGTAGTCACAAGGCAGATGCTTCCCACCCCCTGCACCCATAACTCAGGCTTGGATTTGCAGAGTCACAAACACCACAGTGAAATGCAGACAAAACAAGTGAGCTGGGAGCTCCATATAAAGGACAAAGACAAGGCAGCACTGCTAACTGCTGAGGCACCTGATTAGCATCACTAATCACTGAAGCAGGTCAACAGAGTAGGCCATAGATCACTACAATGATGCCATAAGCCAACAATGCCACCTTTGAATGGCATTCTTACTTATCTCCCAGATACAGATGAACTGTTTCTCATGCTGGAAAATCTCTTCCAGATGTTTCACAAGGATACACCCTTTCTGGATGTCGTTGGTGACACTCATAAACACAGAGTCTGCTGTGGCCATTGCATTCTTTGCTTCATCTGTAAGTTTTTCCAGGAGCTTTGTGTTTGTTCCTGTTCCAGAAACAAAGCATGTAAAGCCTAGGTCAGCCCTGCTTCACGAAAACTAGGCAGAATCAATAACTATTCAGCGTCATGATAGAGTCCTTCCATTTCCCATTCGAATCCCTACCCAAAAGCCTGTGAACTCATCATACCACCCTCCAACCCCTCATGTTTTCCTGAACAGAAACAGCCAGGATCTCAGGAGAGCAATTCAGAAACCTTCCTATTGAGAGCCCATAACCAAAACCTGTGGGGGAAACACAAGCCATTTCGATCCATTCACATGACAAACACTTGCATTTTTGTGTAGCAATAACTTATTAGAACTTCTCAGAGAAAGAATTCATGTTCTACAAACCCACTTGATCTACAGGTTCAGCAGTCCAGTACAAACCCTGAACTGGCTGCAGATTAGCACAAGAGGAATACCAGCTCCCTCTTCTTAGCCTTTCCTCTCCAAAAACAGGCTGAGTACCTTCAGCTTTGAGATAGGGAATAAAACAAGAGCAGGGCAATGTTTATATATTTGTTTGCTGCTCTGCAAAGGGGGAGTGGCAAGGCAGACAACAGCTTTTCATAGACTCCTTTAGATAGAACTAACAGCCATACCATTAAAGCTGAAGATATGTTTGATGTCAGGCCACGTAAGCAGGTGGTGCAAGATCTCATCAAAATCAGCCGCAGACTGCCCGCTCTTGATCGGCCATGACTTCACAATAATGGTTGACACAAGCTGGCTGAATCGGCCCATGTTGTAGGAAGATATCTTCCCGAGGAGATTGCTCTGAGTCTGCACAAGGCATACAAGGCAGAGGGGAGGAATGCATCAGCGGTTTGGATTATACCACGTCCACTGGGTCAGGCCCTGATGTCAAAAAGTCACGCTTCTGGAATACGCTGAGGCATGTTCCAAACCAGCCGTATGACATGCCTGACACCAGAAGCCATGGTGGCAAAAGCATTTCAGGTATTTTTCATGGACCCTTTATAAGTGGATCCTCATTTCCTGATCTCTTGTCAATATTTTTTTTGGTGGTTTAACAAACTGAAACAATCCACAGCAACTCAAGCAATGAGAGACTGAATGTGCAGCTCTCCTTCCACCACAATGCACATCCCTATACTATGCAACAGGATTTCTGTGCAACAGGAAATTTGACTTTTCCTTTTCCTACCTTGAGGGAAAATACAATACCTGGCAAGCTGCAGTTACAGCCTCTGTGGCACAATTACGGAAACACCACTCAATGGACGAGTCAAGATGGGTAAATTGGTTGTGCTGGCAGCAGTAGACTAGGATTTGGTTAACTGGAGGCTCCTATAGGGCAAAAGGGAGATTTCTTATCAACTTGAAGTTTCCAAAGCATTTCTTCTGACAGCATGGAGTGCAGCTATTAAGACAATAAAAGGAACTAAATAAAAAAACTTAAGTTTCCTAGTGGAGCCAAGCATCCGCCCATTTATCAGGGCCTGGAAGAGAGATGAAACAAATAAATGCTTGGAGAATCTTTTAGATTGTTTCTGTCTAAAAATGTGTGATAACTTAATATGTATCTCTCCAAGCCAAGCTTCCACCAGGAAATATTTGTTTCCTGATTATACCATGAAAATCAATGGCTTAAAGAATTTTGCAACCGCTGTAGAAAGGAGATGAGGAGATATAAAAGTTCAATTTAGAAGGGACCTAGACAGTGTGTGCATTTGGGAGCCTGGACAACACAATTTCTGCACAATGAATGAAAAGAGACAAGCGTCAACTTTGCTTCCGTAAGTCCCTGGGTGCTTACTTGACACCCACTGTTTCTTAAAACTACAGGGGTGGTAATTGCTCAAAATGTGCAATTTCCTTTAAAGCATCAGAGTATCAGTCACTGCTAGAAGCAGAGCAGCACTGCAGCCAGGCTAGCAGGCCACTGGAGTCTCTGACACCAAGAATACAGCATGGTACAGTTTCATGTCCAATTTTTGAGCCTCCAGAACATGGTTTGTAACAGCAATGGCAACTTTTTATGACCAAAGCCACAGTGTTTTCCCATGCCCATTCAGGCTCTAGAAGCTCATCTCTAAACCCAGCAGAAGACTGTCTATCCGCTCCAAACTTGGCCCACTGGCGTGGCGTGCAGTGACTGCCTGTAGTCCCCCCTACCTCCTGAATTCTTCTCTCCAGTTCTGCAAGTAAAGTCTTCCTCCATTTCTCAGTGAACTGTTCATCTGGAAAGCTGATCTTCAGAAATTCATCCCAGGCCTGCAGGTGAGAAGCAAACAAACCCAAAGCACTAAGTGCTGAGATTTAACATTCAAATAAGGAAATTAAAAGAACTATGCTGAGGAGAGGCCCCACACTCCTCAGACAGTCTGCAGCCCATCCAGCAGAAAGAACACTCCCAGGGCTGCAGAAGGCAGCTTTTAAGCCCAAACAGTGTCAAAATGTCCCAGCTGCTAAAGGAGACATTTGGATGAACCACTTCCACCTTGATGCTAGAAGCTGTCCCAGGGAGGGCTGGGAGCAGAGTGAGTCAGTCTGTAAGGAGCTGTGCTGTGCTTTGCCTGCTGGAAGGACAGCCAGTAGGACAGACAGGGTGAGCAAGACAACAGCTCGAGCTAAAGCCAACAAGGGCCAGCTCCTCACCCCAGCAATGCCTCTTCCAACAGTTGAGAAAAAGGAGAAATAAGGTGAGCTGAGCAGCACCAGTTATAGCCCTTTGCTTTTCAGCCCAATAGTCTTTAAAACAACGCAGCTTCTCAGCTCGTAGTCACACTGCCTGTCCCCATCTCATTCCATACTCAGCTACAGCAGCTACAGTTCCCAGCAAAGAGCCGTTAGACTCAAGACTATATGGTTAAGCTACAGTAAAATGCTTTTCTGTTCATATTATCAGAAGATGACAAACCCAAAGTTCCCAATGAAAAGTGAATGTCACGTGTTCCAGGTGTTCTTTCAATAAGGTCTGGTTTACAGCATTTCTGAACCAGGTTTGAACATCTCTCAGAGCTTCACTGAATACTTCTAGCACTGGAACATCCTGCACAGCATCTCTTGGAACCTGCCACACACATAGAAGGAAAAAAGAACAGTTCAAGCAGGAGAGCAACTTACAACTGATTGAAATAATTATTTGTAAAAGAGAAAGCCTAAATTCATCCAAAGTGCAAACACGCCCAGCTAGAGAGACACACCACTACTTGAATAAAGGATAGAGGGAGGTTGGAAAAATGCAATGCTGACAAATAGTTTGTGCTTAAGAACGCTTATTCCAGGAAGTAAAGACAACATATGTTTAAGGGGAAAAATAAACAGACATAAAACCAAACTCATGACAGCCAACCTAGGCATTTGACCTTACTTTCAATAAGAAGAATCAAAATCATAAAATGACTTCACAACTTTTTGAAAGTACCACAATCTTGGTCAGAGTATTAAGTTCTCCAAATTGAGAACGGATATGATCTAAAACCAGTCTGTTGTACCATTTTTGTAATTCTTCTAGATATCTTGCTCATATCAACCCATGAACGGTTCCTCGGTACTCACTGCTGTGGGCTGAAGTTTGGCAACCTTCGAAACCATCGTGGCAGAAGTGGCAGGAATCACGAACCACCTCCCCCACTTCACGCACTTGCAGACCTTCTTGTGCAGCTTGAGGCAACAGGTCAAGCAGGACTGCCAGGAGCGAGGTTCCAGAGCTCTGAAGGACAGGAATAAAGAGGAAGAATTTATTTTCTGCTCAGAGGTAAAAATAAAGGAAAAGAAAAAACCCACTAAATTCAATACAGTGTGGCAACTAACCATCCCTCCCTCAGATGGATGTAAAAAAGATGGTGCTGACAGAGGAATAGAAAAAATAGATTTCAATGCACACATTCAAGCTACAAGCATAACCCCACCCCACAGGCATGGTGTAAAGAAAAAGGACGATGCTCTCACAAAAGTGCACTTCAGTTACCTGGCCTGTTTCTCATCCAAGGTACCCAGCAGTGTCTTTAGAAGACTCTCTACTACCTACGAATGAAGAGACAGAAATATTAAACCGTGGAAGGAATTTTACAGACTGGTTTCTCATTAGTTGAGGGGATGTGAAAGAGGGAATTCAGTATTATTCCATGTCTGCTCCAACACTTATTTATAATTATACTATAAAATTGCAAAAATTATTTACTGGATGGCAGAGACAACATATAGGTGGCCATTATTTGTACAAAGCTGCACTTCTTACAATGTAGGGGTTTAAAATTTACTGTTATTACTCGCAATGTCTAGTTCCTGCTGTCCTCACACAAATATAAGTGTTTTCACAACAGGCAGGAAAATTTCTCAAAGCAGCAGCCCCTTGCCCAAACCCCCAAGAGCTGTGCAAAAACCAGTTCCAGGCAGCCATCTGAGGATCTCGGGATTAAACTATTTGCCATCAGTGACTAAGACCAAATCCAGATAGTCAGACCCTTCTCTCATTAATGCCAACAATGTTTTTCACTACAGATACACCCTCTCTCCCCTCTTAGGAGTCTCCTACTTCAGAACAACTATTTTTGCTTTTAGCTAAGTTTTAAGCTCTTTGTGCTCTGACCTGCTGCCAACCACGTTCCCTTCAGTGGCAGTTCAGCTAAAAGGCATACTACAGCCCAGTTTCAGCCTTTATCCCTTAGCTGGATAAAGCTGCCAGAAGACAAACCTCAAAACTGCTCCATGAAACATCAATGTTCTCTAATCTGTAGGAAATGCCTTGAAGAGTAACTAACAAATCACTGGAAAAGTCTTCTACAAATTCACGCAGGCTCTCCAGGGGCAGCACACACATCCAGGACTTGACCAGAGTTGTATCAAATTCCATCAAGTATTTCTTTTCTTTCATTAGTTGCAGTAGGGTCCCCCTGGAGGCAAGACAAACCAAAACCTTCAGGTTTTCAAGGTACAAAAGGCTAAGAGCTTGTTCAGCCCAGAGAGCACTCTTATTCCCACACCTGTGTTTTCATTTACAGCTGAGGATCAGTAAAAGACCCCAACCAGGGATCGCAGAAGCAGCGTCAAATCACCGAGCAGAAGCACTCAAGGCAAATAAACTCCAGGTCTCGCTCAGATTCTGCACAACACATATCATGAGCTGCTTTAACTCACGTCAGGCATCACCAACGGCACGAGCTGCTCCACAGCGTGCAGAGTTAAGGATTGTTTGTGGCTGACAGGTAACATACTGCACAGCTTTGCTATACACTATAATCTCAGAGCAACCAATATGTCTGTGTTCACATATCCCAAATATCCACCATCAACATGCTGTGTTTCTTATTTTTTTAGAAACAAGGAAGAAAAAAAAAAAAGAGATAAAGTAAGGTGATCACCACCAACTACAGTGTCAAGACACTGGATATACTAGTAATTCTGGAAAACTCACACATTGGGCTTCCTCCTTGCTTCAGCAAATGAAAGTCCTTCCAGCCCTGCCCAGGTATCTTCTTCCATCGGCCAGTGGTCATGCTGCAAAGGAGCAGCAAAGAAATGCAGAAGAGGAAGAATCCACACCCACTGGTATACTTTGTCATCAATGCACCTCTGGCACAAGTATGTCAGGGAAAGCTTCAAACTAAAAAAAAAATATACCAAAACAAACACACACAGTAAAAGAACAGCTTTTGACAGGACTCAAGATGTCCTTCAGGGTGGGGAAGGCTACACCTCAATCTCGCTATGTACCTTCGTATAACTTCTGGTAATTATTTTAGCTCAATCTTATCTTCATTGAAGAGTACACATGGTAAAAGGTTAAGACTCAAAGCTGTAATCTTACCTGCATCTCTCTGCACAAACGCTACTAATACAGCACTAAGAAGTGCCAATACTTTATCTACAGTTTCCATGTGAGCCCTCCCAGTTGTCAGGGAAGGGGTGACCAGATGCACAGAGCCAGGCATTCTAGGGACAATTCTCAGCCTCCTTGGTTGGGCTGAAGTACTACAAACATCTCCAAAAGGAGATTTGTGCAGCTGCAGCTGCACAAGTGAAGAACTAGAAATTCGAGTGCCAGATAAGGAGTCAGATAACAGTCTAATAAGCAGGCACTGTGAGGAAAAAATCAACAAAAAGCATGTGAAATGATGCAGGTCAGAGGAGACAAGATCCAAATATGGCATTTAAATTTAAAGGAGTAAACACATGATGACGTCGATCATTGGAGTTTGTAAGGATGAATAGCAAACAGGTAAGAAGGTAGAAACTGCTTGACAGAAAATTATAACAAATAAGATTTTTATATGTAAAGAAAAAACAATAGTTTTAACTCAGTCTACTACTCTGGCAACAGCGACAAGTTACAATAAGGGAAATCCTGTTTGGACAAAAGTAAAACATTTTTCACATTGAGAAAAGCATGTGATTGTAAGAGATGTTGGGCAGCCTTCATCCCTGGAGTTTCAGAACCCAACTACAACCTTGCCTCAACGTTAGCCCTGCTTTGAGCAGGAGGCTGGAACAGAGACCTCCAAAGATACCTTCAAATCTGATTTTTTCCTCATTCTCTGACATGAGAGCTGAATCCCTTATTGCTTTACCACAGGGTGCTACGCTTGCAGCAAAACCAGCCCAAATAGTTACCTTGTAAGCCCTCAAGTAACATACATACCTAGCAACCCCTGCAAAAGCCTTTTTGATGTCATGAATTTCATCCAGCATGGCTTGTTGTGACACCTTATCCAAGCACAAGAGGCTACACAGGTGAGGCAGATCTCTTGTAAATACTGGCAGCTTGAGATTTTCAACTACTCTGACAATGGTGAGCCCCAGAGCTATTTTACTTTTTACTACTATGTCCTCTTGCGATGCTTTTGCACCTTCTGGTGCAAGGAAAGGAAGAGCTATTTTCCAGATATATTTTAGCAGCAGATCGTTCACCTAGGATAAAGGGAAGAAACAAACCAACCACAGCATTAGTTCCCCATCAAGTCTTTTTCTTCTGAAGCCATTTTCTTCTGCCGGCTACAGTGAGGACCCTCGATAGCCCCGTAACACCCCACGGCACCATGGTGGTACCAGGCTCCAAGCACGTGTGGTACTGACCACCACCAGAACATCAGGCGTGGCACCCCAGTACCCGTGAGGGTTTGGTGTCCCTCTCTGTGCTACCAGCTCCCACTGCTCAGCTACTGCTGCACCTTCCCACACTCAACAGAGCTGGGGAGCATCAAGGGACCAGGGCAGATCTCGGGAAGGGAACCAGTGAGCTGAGCAGTTGTACACCCCACATTGCCTTAGGTCACCATCAGACGCCACAGCCTTACTCAGCAAGCAGACTCCAGCTTCCCAGTGGACTGAGGCTTGGTTGGGAGTCACCAAAGGGAGAGAGATTTCAGTCCTTACCCACAGCCCCCTAAAGCTACTCTGAAACCACATTCAGGGGGTCCATAGTACTGGTCATACCAAAACCACCCTTCTGAAAACCAGCAGCAATATGAAACACCCGTGGGCTCTGCTGAGTGGGGCAGGTATGCTAACTTGTGGCCTCTCCCGCATCACCAGGAGGAGGAAGGCTGCAGAGAGAGACCAGCATCCCTGACACCAGTCCGAAGCCCCAAAAAAGGCAATGTGACAGGTCTGCCATATCTCATAATTATGCCAGGTAAGAAATGTAGGATTCCAGAAGCCCAGTCTGCATCACTGCTTAGAACTGGACCAGGAGGAGCTCGTCTCAAAAAAAAGGCAGGTTTGGAGTCAAAGACAAGCACATGTAAGTTGGTGACAGAGTGACTGGCAGCAAAACTAAAGGGCCAGGCTTAGGAAATTAATACCCAGACATAAAACCCACTCAAGTAAGAAGTGACCACATCACAGCTCTGCTGCTGACCGATATGGGATATTCAGAACAGCACCTAATTGCAGGGGTGACTGAAGTTCCCAAGGCAGATGGTGGCAGTCACCCCAAAAGGATCCCTGCTGCTTCCGTCACACCTGAACTTTTTGACTGGAAAAACAGAATTAACCCAACAAGGTCAACAGCAAAATTAAAATTCTGTGTTTAGTAACTGAATGTCTGTTTTCAAGTATCTGTTCAAAGAAAACAAATTACCTGCTCTGGGCCAAAGTTTAACTCTGTCCATGGCATTTCCCTGCCGTCATGTACCCACGGGTCTACTGTAACGATATAAAACTGGCTCAGCTGGAAGAGGAAGTTTCTCAGGTTGTCGGGACTCCAGGTTCCAAGAATGCTGAAGATATTTTCTAACATAATATTTGCAGCTATCATCTTCCCTTCCACCACGTCTTTGTTTTTATCACGGGAAAGAAAATTCCAAAGGTTTTTCACTACCGAAGGCCTGGCACACACAATATCATCATACTGATGCCATTCTAGAATAATCAACACAGAGGAGAACACAGGGAAACAATCACTTGAGAAACAAACACACATTTGCACATGCCTTGACTCTTTCAGCCGTCCACAGAAATACCCCCACTGACCCATGAAGTTTCCAGCCTCAGACAGTGCTGTCTAATCATAACACTAGTCCATAGAAGTGAGAGATCATCCCCCCACAAAACCAGGGACCGTCCCAATATGCAGGTCCAGGCAGAAAAGCTCACCTCCATTGTTGAGGAAGTTGCTTCTTATAATTAAGCAGCGATTCACATGATGCTTTGATACTGGATGCTTGTAAATAAACTCATACTCCCCTTCACCACAGGTAACCCAATATTTATAAGGAATGAATTTATTTGTATTTTCTTTTGCAAGAGTTACAGTGCCTTCAATGAGGTATCCATGTTCTCCTAGATGCCTAGGAAACACAAAACACAGCAAAGGCAGGCAAAGGACACGTCAGCTGATCTAGATACTTCCTTTTCCATGCATCACTCCATTTTTAACAGGAATGGTGATCATTCTTTCATGATGAAAGTTTTAGAATAGTTGTCTCCACTATGAAAACCCTTTGTAGCAATACCCACCTATGGACACATAGCTACAGTCATGTCTCAAACGAAGTACCACATTGCATCCTGTTGTCCAGAGCCAAAACATTCCTGTGCCTGTGTGTCACTCGAGAGGGTACTTACTTGGTGCAGTTCAGCTCACAAATGTTGTCACTCCAGTTGGCATAGCCAGAAATGCCTTCAGCCCTGATGAACACTTTATGGGTCTCAGGGTTTAGTTTGAAGTCTTTGGATAATATTGCATGGAAATATACTGTAACACCATCACTTCGGCTCACAGAACTACAAGAAAGAATTAGAAGGAAAATAGAAAAAATTCTAATTTTTACTTTTTAAAAAAAATTGCACAAATCATTATAAAGAACAATTAAGATTTGAGCCCCTAGCTTACTGGATGCAGGACCCATAAGCTCTGTCAGCAGTTCACTCAAACTGATGCTACATAGTGGGCCTAATGTAAAGCCTAGTGCAAAAAGGAAAAATTAGTGCAAAAAGGAAAAATTGGTTCCTAAAGGCAACATGAAATGCTCTGGCCACGTGCATCTGGGTCACTGCATTGGTAAGCCAACAGAAACACCTCACCCAGCAGAGTCACCTGAAATGGCTACACTTTATCCCTCTTCCAGCTCATACACATTAAGCAAAACAAGGTATACTAACCAAAACAGCTCTTCACACCGTTAATCTAAAGATGTGAAGCACATATTGCTGGTAAGAGCAAGAAACAAGAGGGAAATCTCTTTTTTTTATTCATCAGATACTCAAAAAGGTTCAAGCACCAAGTGCACCACATTACCCAGTACATGACCTGTGCTGCAACCCCCGATTAAACATCGGCTCTCTTTTGCACGAGCAGTAGGTTACCTCAGTTTTGAGGCAATTCTGTTTCCACATATCCAAGATACGCACAGACCTAATCTTCGTACTTCAATCCCCTGCTCAGGCTGGAGTCCTCTAGTCCTCCTCACACCAAATCCTGTAAGTGGAGAACGCTGGGGGAGCACCAGTGGTGTTCTCACCTTTCTTTAATCTTATCCATAGGTTTCTGGTTCCTTTGTTGCTTTTTGTCCTTGCAACTGCCTGTTACAGCTGAAGCATCCCCCTTTCTAGCAACCTCAGGTCCTTTGGTCTGACTTGATTTCTCAGTTATTTCATGTACTTTCTCACTCGGGGTCTGCTTTTTCTCCTTTGTGTCTTCATTCTGCAACAGGAAGACAGACAATGCCCAAGTAAACAGGAGACCCTGGAAGTACACCTACAGAAATACCCAACATCTCTTCAGACAGGTGGGAAATACTCATCCCTCACTGAGGGAAGCCACTGGTTAAGTTACAGTTATAAGGGGAAACTTTACCCATCTCAACCAAACACTGACCAGAGTGGTCACTCACACACCTACTTACCCTGGAAGTCGAACAGCTCGCTTTCTGTCTGGGGTCTTCTTTATCCTTCCCAGCCTGAAAGCTTTTGACCACAGCTGGGGTCTTTGGGTCCTGACTTCCACGTTCAGCACAAGCACTTGCAGGTTTACTTTTAGGCGCTCCAGTTCCAGGAGACAACTCGGAGGAAACGCTCGCTCGCTCTCCTGTTGAGGCCGGTTTCTTCCTGCTGCCCGAGGATGGGGAATCTGGTCCGGTTTCGGGAAGCTGGCCAGCGTCAGGGGCACGACTGCCCCCTTCCACGTTACTCCTGACAGTTTCTCCACATTCTGTGGTACTTTCACCCCCCACCTTCTCCTTTGGGGCTGCAGAGCTTGGAGATGGGGCAGCCACGTTATCTGCGCTGCTCTGCTCTGCTGGGGCCATCACATCCACGCTGCTGTGACCACCTTCTGCAACCGCTTCCAGATTTCCAGCTCCCTTGCCCGAGGGACCCAACGCCCTGTCGCTTTCCTGTGTGCCTCCACTGTCACCAGCAAGTACATCAGCACTCGCTTTGGCTGCTTCACTGCCCGGGGTTTGGATTTCTTGTGGAATAACACAGGTATCAGGCAATTCTGTGGTTTCAGCTGGTGCTGTGCTTAGAGGAGGCAGCGAGTCCTGCTCCCCGGAGCCAGAAGGACCCTTCTTTGCTTTATTCCTCTTCCTTTTCTATTAAAAAAAAAAAGAAACCAACACAATGTCTGTTTATCGTTGTCAAAGAGAAATTCTTTGTCATCTCCTCCATTGCAGCTAGTACCAACATCTTCCTGCCACACTGGGTTAATGCAGAACGATCAGGAAGGGAAGGGACAAGACCAGCTACCATCTTCTATAGCAGGTGAAATGCCAGTAACTCTTGAGAACGCTGCTGGTTTAGTATTCAAGGCTTTCTCAGCACGAACACAGAGCAGCGCTGAGCATGATGCTCACTAACAACATCAGACCAATTACTAAGCTGAATTCTGCACTTGTTCCCTCAGTGCAGCAAAGGCCCAGCCTCATTACGTTACAAAAGAGAAATCAGTCAGTTACCAGCCACTCCTGCTCCTCAGCACCGACAAAGAGCCTTACCCTCTTCTGTGACTTCTCAGAAGGATCAGCGGCCATGCACTGAGGTGTGGTCTCTGGGCTACCACTTGGAGCTGTTACACCTTCCAGCAGTGATGATCCCTCTTCTTCCTCCTCCCCTGTTTCAGTAGGGGCAGGAGGCCCACCTGCAGTGCATTCAGGTGTGCTCTCTGAGGTATTGATCAAAGCAGCCTCAGGTCCTTGGGTCTGACTTGCCATCTCAGTTACTTCATGCATTTTCTCATTTGGGGTCTTCTTTTTCTCCTTTGTGTCTTCATTCTGCGACAGGAAGACAGACGATGCCCAATTAAATGGGAGGCCCTGGAAGCACAACATCTGCAGAATATCCCACATCTCTTCAGGGAGGTGGGGATACCCAGAAATCACAGCATACAGCTAGCTTCATACTTCTGGAGATCCTCATCCCTCACTGAGGGAAGCTACTGGTTAAGTTACAGTTATAAGGGGAAACTTTACCCATCTCAACCAAACACTGACCAGAGTGGTCACTCACACACCTACTTACCCTGGAAGTCGAACAGCTCGCTTTCTGTCTGGGGTCTTCTTTATCCTTCCCAGCCTGCGAGCTTTTGACCACAGCTGGGGTCTTTGGGTCCTGACTTCCACGTTCAGCACAAGCACTTGCAGGTTTACTTTTAGGCGCTCCAGTTCCAGGAGACACCTCGGAGGAAACGCTCGCTCGCTCTCCTGTTGAGGCCGGTTTCTTCCTGCTGCCCGAGGACGGGGAAACTGGTCCGGTTTCGGGAAGCTGGCCAGCGTCAGGGGCACGACTGCCCCCTTCTACGTTACTCCTGACAGTTTCTCCACATTCTGTGGTACTTTCACCCCCCACCTTCTCCTTTGGGGCTGCAGAGCTTGGAGATGGGGCAGCCACGTTATCTGTGCTGCTCCGCTCTGCTGGGGCCATCACATCCACGCTGCTGTGACCACCTTCTGCAACCGCTTCCAGACTTCCAGCTTCCTTGCCCGAGGGACCCAACGCCCTGTCGCTTTCCTGTGTGCCTCCACTGTCACCAGCAAGTACATCAGCACTCGCTTTGGCTGCTTCACTGCCCGGGGTTTGGATTTCTTGTGGAATAACACAGGTATCAGGCAATTCTGTGGTTTCAGATGGTGCTGTGCTTAGAGGAGGCAGAGAGTCCTGCTCCCCGGAGCCGGAAGGACCCTTCTTTGCTTTATTCCTCTTCCTTTTCTATTAAAAAAAAAAAAGAAACCAACACAATGTCTGTTTATCGTTGTCAAAGAGAAATTCTTTGTCATCTCCTCCATTGCAGCTAGTACCAACATCTTCCTGCCACACTGGGTTAATGCAGAACGATCAGGAAGGGAAGGGACAAGACCAGCTACCATCTTCTGTAGCAGGTGAAATGCCAGTAACTCTTGAGAACGCTGCTGGTTTAGTATTCAAGGCTTTCTCAGCACAAACACAGAGCAGCGCTGAGCATGATGCTCACTAACAACATCAGACCAATTACTAAGCTGAATTCTGCACTTGTTCCCTCAGTGCAGCAAAGGCCCAGCCTCATTACGTTACAAAAGAGAAATCAGTCAGTTACCAGCCACTCCTGCTCCTCAGCACCGACAAAGAGCCTTACCCTCTTCTTTGACTTCTCAGAAGAATCACCGGCCATGCACTGAGGTGTGGTCTCTGGGCTACCACTTGGAGCTGTTACACCTTCCAGCAGTGATGATCCCTCCTCTTCCTCCTCCCCTGTTTCAGTCGAGGCAGGAGGCCCCCCTGCAGTGCATTCAGGTGTGCTCTCTGAGGTATTGATCACAGTTGTTGTGCTTTCCATCAGCGATCCTCCCTCCTCCTCCTTTGTTTCAGTGGTGGAAGAAGGCCCATCAGCACCTTCTCCCTTCACATCTCCTCCAGGCTCTGTTCCTATATCAGGGACTGGAGCAAGTGTCACCTCTCTTCCTTCTGCAATGGAGGCAAGGTTCGTGGTTAAACCAGAGAGTCAGGAAAGAAAACTGTTCTCAGCTGGTGGTGAGCAAACAGGGTCTGCCTCTGACTAAACGTATCAGTTGAACACACAGGAGCCACCTTGTTCCCTGTTCAACAGCTACCACTAGCAATGACACCATCCTCCCTAGCACAGCTGCCTCCCTTCTCCAAGGCCCCTGCAGTCATTAGCAGAATAATAAAGATAAGAAACCACTGTACTGAGGTACCAATCTGTCCCTATCCTACCTCCAGCTAACATGCTACTGGCCGAAGCAGCAGGTGCCGGGAACCACAACCGCCTGTCAAAATGCCCAAGGACCCCCACGATGTGCGGTGTCAGTGCATTGGCACTGCTCAGCTTTCACAGCCTTCTGGACTGGCTGGGTGACCTCTACCACACAGCTGAGTGTTGTGTCCAGGAAGGCAGGGGAAACTCCCTCTTTATCTTCAAAAGTTTTATCCAGTCCTTAAAGCCTGCGAAAAGGCATCTCAGACCTGAGTCAGGCAAAAGCCTTAAACCTCTTTGAGTGCAGATCAACCAACACCAAAAGACATCGATTTCCTCTGAGTATTTTTGGGAGCAGGAGCACAGAAGTCATGGTGAAGGTAGCTCACAGCCCCTTTGAGTATCACAACCCAAAGGCCTAATGACAGCAGGTTGTTTTGTACCTGAAGCAGGCATCCTTCACAATATTGTTTCGCATCCAATTTACTATCATGCTGTTATCTGAAGACTTTAAACTCTTCCCTGAGCTTTTCCTGCTCCTCAGTGACTCCGAGACGAGAGCAGAATATAATGACTTGTCCAGAGCAGAGCAGCCCAGAGCTAAACGAGCACTGGGACTAACACCAATGGACACCCACAGCCTCTGGCCACCGTGCAGCCCCAGGGCACACCAGCACCGTGCTCCAGCCAGCCCCCGGCACGGTGTCCCCCAGCTCACCCCACATTGCATCCTCATACCTGAATCCTTGTCCCCAGTGCTGGTGACAGGAGCCAGCTGGGCCCCACACTTGCTGCAAGTACCAGGAGAATCATCCCCAGAAACAAACTGACACACGCGGCACTTCATGTTTCCCAGGCACAAACTCTGCAATTGGCTTTTTGGAGCCACAGAGGGAGACAAAAGGATGGGGCAGAAAGAGAAATACAATTATTAACGTGACACAGTGAACCTTTGTCACATAACTGACCTCCTGGCTCCGGTTTTATTTTGTGGGGGCACAGTGTGCTGCTCAGAGCAGGGCCTGGGCCACAGGGCCTCGCCAGCCCGCGGCGACCGAGCCAGCGGCCACCATCCCTCTGCTGCGCCAGCTCAAGGGCTGGGGGGAACCATAAAAGCTTTAAAAAACAAACAAATAACAATAGCCACGGCACTCCGCGCAGACACCTTTTAAAATTATTGCATTTGGGAAACGCACCGGGCCCGGCGGGGCCCAGCGAGGGCGGCACGGCCCAGCGGGCCCGGAGGCGGGCCCAGCCATACCCCGCACCAGGGCGGGCTCCAGCGGCCTCACGGGCAGGCCCCGCTCCATGCCCCCGGCAGCACGGAGGCCTGCAGGGTGCCGGTGCCGCTCCCACCGGGCAGGCCAGGAGCTGCCCCGGGAAAGGGCCGGGTCCGGGGCGGAGCCCACAGGCCGCAGCCCGGCCCCCACCTGCACCGCCCGGGGCGGGGGCGGGGCTAACCCTTGGGCGGAGCCTTATATGCAAATGAATTGCGGCTCGTTCCCCGCGGACAGGCGCCAACTCCCGCCCCTCCCGGGTAGATATGCAAACGAGCCGGGTGGATGGGCCAATGGCGTGGCGAAGGACCGGCGGAATGCAAATGAGCCCCGTTATCTGAGGGCTGGCGGGTAGGGGGCGGGGCTGCCTCCGGCTCCCAGCCGGCGCGGGGGGGCCGGGCTGGCCGGGACTGGGAGGCACTGGGGGGGCGCCGGTATGGCCGGGGTGCCCCGCGGGGAGGACCGGGATCACCGAGGGGTGTCCCGGGTTCACGGGGAGGAGAGAGGAGGGAAGTGTCCAGGGGACAGGCGGACGCGGGGGGGGGGGGGGAGTAGGGGCGCAGCGGGGGTTCAGGGTGCCCCGGAGGATGGGGGCGCACCGGGGAGAACGGGACGCACCGGGAGATCGGGGCGCACCGGGGGGCTCCAGCGGGGCCCGGAGCCCGCAGCGCGCTGTCCCGGCAGGCGAGCCCCCCCGCACCGGAGCGCCCCGCAAGCCCAGGCCCGGTGCCCGGCCCAGCCCGCAGCGCTGTCCCGCCGCCCGTCCCGTCCCCGCGGCCCCGGCAACGCAACTCACCGGCGGGCCGGGGTTCGCGGCGGGGACCGGCACCCGCAGCCCGCTCCGCCGCCTCCCGCCCGGCAAAGTTTCGCTTTTCCGCCGAGCCGCCAAGTTTCGTTTCTGGCCCGTCACCGTCACCGCCCCCCGCCCAGCCCCGGCCCGGCCCATCCCGGGCGGCTCCCGACGGGGTCCCGCCCTGCCGCGGCTGCCGGAGCCGGGCGGGCTCCCCCGCGGCGGGGGCCTGGGCGCTGCCGGGCCGCCGGGCATCCCCCCGGGCCCCGCTGCCGGCGGGAGGGTGCGGGCGCTGCGCTCTCCCCGGGCCGCCCGAACCCCGCCCGGTACCGCTGCACCAAGCGCCTTCGAGCCGCCCAGCCCGCCGGGGAGCGCTCGGGAGAGGCTCCCACGGAGCTGACGGGCAGGTCCAGCCCCGAGCTGGATGCCCGCTGCCCGCTCCAGCCGCCCGGGGCCCGCGGGGCAGTGCCGGTGGGGATGCGACATACCCACCCCCCAGCAAGGCCTGGAGGGAAACATTCCTCGGGCCACGATCAGTCATTTCTTGTTCCCATCTGGTCTCTGAGCTGCTGCAATAACCCAGGCAGGTCCTAAACGGGCTCCTAAAGAGCGGGGCTGTGCCAGCGCTGGGGACAGACGCGGGGGGTTTCACCCCGCTGTGAAGCGCACGTGCCCCCCGCCAGCGCAGGGATGCAGGACGGGGCCTGCCAGCAGCGGTGGGGACAGCAAGCGTGATGGAGGGAAACACACCGTGCTGGAGCCAACAGCCAAAAGTGGGGACAGAGCTGTCACCCCGTCCCCGGATCCAACCGGGACGAAGCTGGCCTGAGCGTCGCTGGCTCTCACACGCTCCCTCGCACACACGGGTTCCAGCACACGCACTGTTTACACACAGCCACCCCCTTTTACCCCACACCCTTCTCTTTTCTCCCCCTCGCTGCTGCCAGCGTCCCCGGGCAGGGGCTTACCTGAGCCCCCTCCTGCCGCTGTCTCGCTGAGCTCCTTTCGGTGTGCAGAGCAGCTTTCACCGCACACCCTCCCGCAGCGCAGGGCTGCCGCCAGCTGCCACACGTCGGGGAGAGAAACGGGTCAAATCCGCTCCGGCTCCGCACTGGTCACTCCTTGTCTGGGGACACAGACGGACAGAGACACTTCCAGTCCTGCTGCTGGTGCAGTGGGAACCCACCGCCCAGCACCGCTCGGCTGCAGGAACGCCCCTCCAGCCCCCGGCAGCAGGACCTGTCGGCCCTCGGAGGTTTGTGGCTCCAGGGCACCTCTGCCCTCCTCAAAACCTGCGAAACCTCTGGCAGGAGGAGCTGTGCGGGGCGTGCCTTCAGGCACCGAGCAGCCTCCGCTTGGTTTCGGTTTCTTTTCCTTTGTCTGCTCAGCAGCACCCAGAAATTAGAGCTTAATTCTTCCTTCCCACATGAAAGGCAAAAGCTTCCCCAACGGCAGGCAGAGATCAGGCTGACTCATTTGCAATTACCGCTTTATTACACCCTCCTCACGGGGCTGTCAGCCGAGGGCAGTCGGGAAAGCGGCTTGCTCCCGACCTCTGCCCCGTCCCGCTGCCTGGCAGCACCGTGGCCCTTTCAGCACCATTTCACAGCCCGGCGAGCACAACCTGCTGTCACCGTGCCTGTCCCCGCGGGGGCCTGGCAGGAGGCAGGCGAGGGGCTGCACCCACGGGGGGACAGCCCAGCCCTGCCCGATGGCAGCGTTTGGCAGAGCACCCCACAAACCAAGAGGGATCAGTAAGGAGTGAAATCCCTGACGTTGTTCATCTCCCAGCAGCCCGAGGCCGGGAGCCGCAGCATGCCCTGGGGCTCGGGGCACAGCGCCAGCTTTGCGTTCAGTATGTCCCTGAATAAGAAAACTCTCCAGAATTAAACCAGCTGATGTAAAAAAGGCACCAGCTTCGAGGGCTGGGAAGCCTGGAGGAGGGGTGGCTTTTTCCTGATAACCATTTTTCGCTGCTGTCTCTGTGCTGCTGCACTGGACACGCTGGAGCTCCGGTGTGGACGTGAGTCAACGGGACTGTGACCTGTGGGTGAGTCCACGTGGGAGCAGGACACCCCAAAGTGTCCACGGCCGTGGTATGTCTGTGCCACAGCAGGTGTACCTCTGAAGGGACTGTGGCTGAGGGTAAGGCCACGCTGGAGAAGGTTCACCTCAAGGCATCCGTGGCTGTGCCTGAGGTCATGCTGGAGCACCTCAAAGCGCGTGGCCATGGATAAGCCCACGACAGAGCAGGTACCACTGAGGGACTGCAGCCACGGGTGAGCCACGTTGGAGCAGGTACGTGTCTGAAGGCACCGTGGCCCACGGAGAAGGCCACGCTGGAGCAGGTGCACCTCAAAGTGACCGTGGCTGTGGATAAGTCTGTGCCGTAGCAGGTATACCCTGGGAGAGCCTGGTGCACAGGTCTGGTCCCAAGGGACCAGGGGTGGAGGTTGTAATGGAAATGCCTTTAAATTGTTGTAACCCAGGATGTGAGTTGCCTGTTACAGGAATTACTGTAGCAGGAGCCACCTGAAGCAGTGGAGGACAAGCCGTGCAAGAAGCAGTGCAAGTGCAGCTGCGACCCGACCTGGGCTGCTTCAGTGCCCAGTAACTCCACGGTACACACCACCTCTGCTGTCCTGAGTGACCACCGTAACAGACAGAGCCCAAAGTCAGGGACTAAATGAACTCACTGGACATTTTGTGGACATTTGTGGACATTTAAAAGACATTTTACAGGGGTGGTCCATAGGCTAAGGGAAGGATATCTGTTTATTATATCACAGAATCACAGAATCAACCAGGTTGGAAGAGACCTCTGGGATCATCGAGTCCAACCGTTGCCCAAAGGATGGGAAGGGTGGTGGGGGTTAATGAGGGTGTGTTGGGACTTGAGCATGACGTAAACGGTACGGAATAAGGGGTGGGGAACGTGCTGGTTTGGCTGGGACCGAGTTAATTCCCTTCACAGTAGCTGGTCTGGGCTGTGTTTTGGATTTGGGCTGAAAGGAGTGTTGATAACGGGGATGTTTATCGCTGAGCAGCGCTTACACAGCGTCAAGGCCTTTTCTGCTTCTCACCCCACCAGCGAAGAGGCTGGGGGTGCACAAGGAGCCGGGAGGGGACACAGCCGGGACAGCTGACCCCAACCGACCCAAGGAATATTGCAGACCATGTGGCGTCACGCTCAGCGTATAAAGCTGGGGGGAGAGAAGGAAGGGGGGGACGTTCGGAGTGATGGCGTTTGTCTTCCCAAGTCACCGCTACCCGTGCTGGAGCCCTGCTGGCCTGGGGATGGCTGAACACCCCCCTGCCCCCGGGAAGTGGTGAATATTCCTCGGTTTGCTTTGCTTGTGCACATGGCTTTTCCTTTACCCATTAAACTGTCTGTATCTCAACCCACAAGTTTTCTCACTTTTACCCCTCTGATTCTCTCCCCCACCCCACCGCAGGGCAGTGAGCCAGCGGCTGCGTGGGGCTGAGCTGCTGGCTGGGGTTAAGCCACGACACGCAGACACGGCTCGGCATGGCACGGGACGTACAGCCCCGGCACAAGCGGAGGAGAGGAGCTGGCAAGGAGACGCTGCCCGTGAGAAGGTCCCAGGCGGCTCCTGGACTCACTGGATGAGCCCTGCGGGCAGCAGTGAGCTCTCGCTGGTGCTGCTGAAGGGGGCTGCCCCGCTGCCCCCCGGCTCTGCTCCTCCGCACCGCTCTGAGGAAGGAACGGGGAGAAGCAGGAGAGAGTTAAGCCAAGGCTCACCACGAATCCCCAGGGCCGGGGTGACCCTGCTCTCCGGAGGGGCTCCTGCTCGCCCTCCCGGGAGCCGTGTCACTGCAGCTCTGGGGCCTGACAAAGGTCAGACTACGGGGCTCATCTCCCAGAGCCCCCCCTCAGCAGCAGCCTGGGGGACCCCAGCCCCGGGAGAGCACCCGGAGCAGCCCAGAGCCTCACCTGCCTCCTCCCGGCTGGGGAAATGCTGGAACCCTTGTAGGTCTGCAGACAGCAGGACTTGGAGCACAGGGTCCTGAGGGCGAGAAAGCTGGGCTGGGGGGGCCTGCTGCTGGCCCCTTCCCAGCTCCCCGGGGCTGTGAGCCCCCCAGGTAGCCCAGGGCAGAGGATGCAGCCCTTCTCCACCACCCCACACCCCACAGCTGGACTCAGATGCTGCAGCCTCCATCTCTTGGGGATGAAGGTGCTTGAGATGACAGAGGTGCTACCAGGAGAGAGGCAGCAGCATCCTCGCAGCCGCGGCCAGCGTGGGGAAGGCAGCTGGGCTGAGCCCACCGGCACAGAGCCTGCCGGGGGCAGAGCTGATGCCGAGGCAGCAGGACCCGGCCCCGGGCCGGCCGAGGCTGCGTCCCACGTACCTGGAGGCTGCAGAAGGCCAGCGAGAGGCCGTGCTTGCGCAGCTCCTGCAGCAGCTCCGCCAGCCCCACCACCACCGTGTAATCAATGCTGCTGATGTGGCAACAGTCCAGGATGACGAAGCGTGGTGGGGATGCTGCTGGAAGAAGAGCACGTGCTCACGTCCCTGATGAGTCCAGAAATGACCGGCCCAGGGGACACAGCCCTTAGAGCCAGGGCCGTGGCTGGGAGGGGTGACAGCCTCGAGAGAGAGAAGCGGCCAGGGGCTGGTCCCCGCCGCAGGGAAGCTGTGCTGGCCCTGCTTGCCCCCGCAGCCTGCAGGTCTGCGCAGCACTTGCCCCCCGCCTCAGAAGGGATCCAGGTGGGCACCAGGTCACAGCCGGGTGCCCAGGACAAGCCGGGGAGCACCGTACCTGCCAGGGCACGGCTGCACACGGCGTCCCGCAGGCACTCGACGGCTGGGAAGTGCAGGCTGCTCCCCGGCTGCAGGAGGAGCACGTCCCCCTCCGACACCTGCGCAAGACCCCGGCGGAGGGGGACAAGTCACGGGGAGCTTGGGGCTGTCACCTCCCCCAGGCAGGGACAAGTACCCCTGTGACAAAGCAAAGCACTGTCCTCCTGGCTGGAGGGGGACACGTGGGAGCCCCCATCCCTCAGGGAAACCTCCCTCCTGCACACCCCACCGTGTCAGTGGGCACAGGGACAGCCATGCCTCCCTCCCCTGCTCTCAGCTCCTGGGATACTCCTTTCCTCGTGCTCCTGGGAAGGGGTCCCGGCAGGCTGGGGACAGGGGATAGGGTGGGAGCAGGACAGAAGCACCCTGCACCCCAATGCCCCGCTGCCCTCGAGGAGCCGTCTCCCAGCTCCCCGCTCTCCGGTGAGCCTGGCTGGCTCTGGCACATCCCCGGGGAGGGGGGAAGCCCACCTTTATTGGGGGTCTGGCAATGGAGTAGAGGAGGAGAATCCCTGAGACCAGCACCCCGGCTACGATGCCGTACTGGACCTCCCAGAAGCAGAGCAGGAACGTCACGCAGAGGGGCACGAGGTCCAGCCCTGCAAGAGACACGACCCAGGCTCGGCTGTGCCTTGTCCTCGTGCCACAGGGCCCGCAGGGACAGCGCCTGCTCTGCCACAGAGCTGGGGGATTGATCGCCCCCGGCTCGTGCCCTCACTCTTAACCCTCCAGAGCGTCCTGAAGATCCCAGTGTCAAACATGGGCACCACGGCCGAGATGATGACGGCGGCCAGCGCCGCTTTGGGGATGTAGTAGAAGAGCGAGGTGAGGTACGCCAGCGCGAGCAGGACCAGGGCGCCTGCGGGGACGGGCAGTGCCTGAGCCGGGGGGGCCCAGGGTGCCCCCGGGGGGCGGGTGCTGGGGGTCGGGGGCTCTACCTGTGACCAGCCCTCCCGCGGGGGTGCAGACGCCCGACTGCGCGTTTACCGCTGTCCTGAAACGCAAAGCCGACGCGCGTCCCGGGCTGCGCTGGGGCCGGGAGCTGCCCCCACCCGCTGCCCAGAGACCCCACCCAGGAAAACCACCCACCCCGTCAGACCCCACTGGGGAGAAACGTGAGGAAGCCCACGGCTCCCGGCCGGCAGCGGGACCGCAGGGCGTGCGGAGGGGAGGTCACCACGGGACCCGTGCACAGCCCGGCAGCCAAGGTGGGCAGCTGGGGACCAGGACACGAGCTCAGGGACCCACTGGGGCCCGCACCCCCTCCTGCTACCCACCGGCCAAAGCTGCCCGTGATGGGATACGATGAGACGAAGGAGCCCAGGATGTTGGCGACGCCTGCAGTGGGGAAGGAGAGGGGCTGGGGATGCAGCAGCTCCGGGAGGCACCGCCCGGGGCTGTGAGACTGGTCTGTGCCCCTGTTGTCACCTCCTCCATCCCCAGGCTGGTACCCGAGGCTGATCGGAGCCCATCCAGCTACATGGGCTGGGCTCGGGCTGCTCTGGAAATGGCTAAGCTGTGAGAGAGGCTGGGGGGCACCACGCAAGGCGAGAAAGGTAAAACTTCAGGAAGAGACAGGACCGGGGAGATGGGGAGCTCTGGTAGCTCAGGGGCTGCGGGACACACGGCGGGGCTCAGGCCGGGTCCCCAGCCCCTGCCCTCCTGCTCCGAGCGGCCTCTTACCCATCGCCAGCAGCTCCTGGTTGGGGTCAATCCTGTAATCGTTCTGCGAGGCTGAAAGGAGACGAGTGGCATCGCCCCGAGCTTCCTGCAGGCACAACCTGCCTGGGACAGCTGTGGGCCCCATCCCAGGACCCCCCCATCCCCACATCCCCCCAGTCCTGGCACCCCCCCTGTCCCTGTACCCCCCCTGTCCTGGCATCCCCTGAGCAGCCCAAGACAATGGCCAGCTCCTGCGCACACTCCAGCCGTGCCCAACGCAGGACCCCCAGCCCGCTGCCTGGCCAGGGAGGGGGTCGGCAGCACCCCGCGGGACCCCTCCTGCCAGCCCACCCTAGGAACGGGGCTCGGCACCAGCAGCCCCGTCCCTCCCACTGCCCCCATGGGAACAGCAACGTCCCCAGCACCCCAAGCCCTCTGCAGAGCCCCCTCCTGAGAGCGCGGGGGCCCGGCGCAGCCGTACCGAAAGCCTTGGCAATCGCAATGGTCTCCAGCAGGCCCATGAGCGGGACCACGGCCAGCCCGACCCCCATGTCCTGGGAGGGAAGGGCACAGTGAGCGTTGCCACCGAGGGACGAGGAGCCAGCAAACACAGGAGCGAGGAGAGAGCCTGCGAGGAGCCCAGCCTCCGCCGGGCAGCCCGGCACCCACCTCCACCATGCTCCTGAAGGGGACGGTGCCGTTGGGCGCAGGCACGGCGAAGCGCGGCGGGCGGAAGGCAGGGAGGCCCCGGGGGATGCTGCCGGTGAGCGTGAGCGGCTGCGAGCCCATCACCTGGAAGGAGTAAGCGACCAGGCCAGCAAACAGGACCACGAGGGCGTTGCGTGCTGCAGGGGAGAGAGCAACCGTGACAAGCTGCCCGGAGCCCTGGGCGGCGGGAGGGACGGTGGGTGGGTGCTGGGGCTGCCAAGGCCTTGTGAGCCTTAGGAAGGGGCACGCACAGCGGCAGGGCCAACCTTGGGACTTTGTCCTGCCCGACCCACCTCCAGGTCTCAGCTCCTGCCGACCTGGGCTTTACCAGTTTTGAGCTGTCTCTTCCCTGCCCCGAAGAGACGAGACCCCAGGAGGGGTGGCCGCGGGAGCCGAGGGCAGGGATGGCCAACGCACCCGTGGCAGAGGTCCAGACGATCAGGTAGCTGACCCTGGCAGCCAGCGGCCCCGCACGGGCAGCTCGGGGCAGGCGGCTCTTCATGGCCCGGAGCCCTGCCAGCGCGGCCAGGCAGGCCAGCCCCAGGACGGCGTCCCCAGCCCTGCAACAGGGCACAAACACGCTGCAGGGCGCAGGGACAGCTACCCCAAAGCCAGCACCTCCGTACCACAGGCAAAAGGCATTGCCTCCCTGGGGGGCAGTGGGCGAGGGAGAGGGGATGTCCCCCAGTCAGCGCTACGATGCTAACGGGTTTGTGGGCTCTTCCTAAAGAGGGAAGCAGGACCCCTCCGACAGGCAGGATCTGTGCAGTGGGATCCACCTCCTCCCGCTGCTGCCCCTCGCAGCTGGGCAGGGAGGGGTTCTGTGACGAAGCTGTCCCTGCGTGTCACCGTGCTGTGTGTGAAACCCAGGCTGCGGCACAGACCTCAGGCCACGGGTGCAGCTAACAGGAGGAGGTGGGGGCACAGGGATGCCTGAGCTCCCTCTTGGGCTGTCAGAAACTGGAGGAGGACTTACGACACAGACAGTCCCAAGGATGAGCCCTTAGGCTGGCTAAATCCCCTAACTGGGAGCGAGAAATAGGACAAGCATCCCCCATCCTTCCCTTTAGCAGCTTGGGAGCCCACAAGCTCCTTCATCTTCAGATTTCCACCTCAAATGGAAATGGTTGAGAACAAGCACTTGTGTCACAGCGCTGGGCAGGGACCGAGAAACCGGTCCGAGGTGTGACCAAAGAGCTGGGGAGCGAAGCAGCAGAGCCCGAGACCCCGCAGCTGCCGGGGGACGGAGCAGGGCAGGCGCGGGGACGGTGCTGACCTGGTCTCCCCGATCCTCCGCAGCGTTTCATACACCTGCAGGAAAAACTGCCGAGGGATCCCCCGCAGCCCCAGGATGTTCTGTGCAGGAAGACAAAGCCTGGTGAAAGCCTGGCACAACCCAAGCTGCCGGGTGCCACGGAGGGACTGCCAGGAGCCCCGGGGCTCAGCCCAGCCCAGCCCTGGCACACGCACGGTGTCGGTGCTGCTGGGGGGGAGCTCCTCAGCGCCCGCACCCACCCCAGGACGGCCCTTTCCCTGCGCGGGGCTCAGAGGTGCTCTGATGTTTTCCTCACTCCCAGGCCCTGAGATGCCTCCACCCCACCCTGCACACACGACCGTGCAGCTCCCGGGAGGGGGCTCGGGGTGGGACCCCAGCCCGCGCAGCCCCGCCGTCCCCCTGCGCCGCGCCGGGAGCAGCAGCCCCCGCTGCGACCGCAGCCATTAGCCAACGCCGCCGCTGGTTCCTCGCGCAGCCCGGCACCGTCGCCGTGTGCCTCTGATTTCGGTTAACCACAGGGGAAGCATTGCAGCCCCAGAAGAGCCGGAGGGCCCCAGGTCCCTGAGCGGCCAGCGAGGGACCAGCGGAGCTGCAAATCCACCGTGCCGAGAGAATCACCCAGCACCTCCCGCAAGCAACCAAATCAAACGTCCTGGTTTTACTGGTGTCCTGAATGGCACCAGCTGGTCACAGGCAGAGGGTACGTTCAGCTCGTTCTGCTCAGAGCAAAGCACTCAGGGACCCACCAGAACGGCTAGCAGGGGGGACCTGTGCCCCCTTTGTGGCTCCTTCCCCACACACCGAGCACATCGCCCAGCCCGTACCGAACATCCCGGCTCCGTGGCACGGCCGGCTCCAGGAGCGAGCAGGCAAGGTGCTCAGAGCACGGCAGACCTTACCTTGACCTGGTTGAAGCTAATGGTGATGGAAGCAGCCGATGTAAACCCTTTAATGACTGGGCAGGAGATGAAGTCCAGAAGGAAACCTGCACGGGACGGGCGGCAGTCAGCATGCTGCTGGCCCTGACGGGGAGCACAGGGTGTTCGCAGGCACCCAGAGCTGTCAGGAGCGTTAGCAGGACAACCCCAGTGTCCTGGAGAGCGCAGGGGAGGGGGGAACAACTACAGGACGTACAGCGATATCCTAAAAACACAACCATGCACGGCAAGAGCATCTCACCGAGGTGCAGGAGCCCCATGGCCAGCTGGATGCAGCCGGAGAGGAAGGCAAGCAGGATGGCATAGACAGGCTCGTGGAAGGCGTAAGAGGAGACGAGCAGCGACATGATGGCCGTGGGTCCCAGCGTCACGTCCTTGGCAGTGCCCAGGAAGCAGTAGACGAAGCAGCCCATGAAGGAAGAATAGAGGCCGTACTGCACGGGGACAAAGGGAGCCCTGGCACGGTGCCCGGAGCCGGGAGAGGCCGGACACCTCCAGGACAAGGAGGGCCGGGCTGCCCTCGGGTCCCTCCCGGAGCGAACACACGGCGCCTGCGGCTCCCTGCCCCGGAAAATGGGCGACACAGCACGGGCCCTGCCCGCCGGGAGCACCCACGGCCGCAGGGCACCGGCACCCACCTGCGGAGGCAGCCCGGCCACCTCGGCGTACGCCAGCGCCTGCGGCACGGCCGTGAGCCCCACGGTGAGGCCGGCGATCAGGTCGAGCTGCAGCCAGGCCCGGGAGTAGTGCGGGAGCCAGCGCAGGACCGGCAGCCGCGTCCGCACCCCCGGGCACGGGCAGCTCGGTCCGCGCTCACGGGCACCGGCCGCCGGCATTGCCGGGGCAGCGTCCGCCGGCCCGGCCGCCTCCAGCCCCCCCCCGCCGCACCCCCGGGGGCCGGGGCGGGCAGAGGGACGCGGGCTCGGACCCCACCCGGGGGGCGGCAGGAGGGGCGAGGCGGGCCGGGAGCCCCCGCGGGGCCGGGGGGCGGCGGGGCGGCTCCGCCGGGGCTGCGCAGGAGCCCCCGGGGCGGCCCCGTTCCCAGCCGCGGCTCCGGCGGCTCCCGGCGCATCCGGCCGCTCCGCCCGGGCCGGATCTGAGCCGCCGGGGCCGCCTCATGTGACCGGGGCAGAGGAGGAGCCGGGGCGACCGGAGGAGCCGCCGAGCCCCGCCGCCGCCCGGTGGTCGTACCGGTGCCGGTACCGGTGCCGCTGCCGGTGCCATGCGGCCGTGGGCGCTGGCGCTGCTGCTGGGCGCGCTCCGGACCGGCGGGGCCCCGGCCCCGGCCCGCAACGTGCTGCTCCTCCTGGGTGAGTGCGGCCACGGGCCCAGCCGAGCCCCGGGACCGGCGCCCGGGGCGCCCCGTGGGCAGGGGAGGGCCGGCCCCGGGGGTCCCGCTGCATCCCCTCTGCCGGGATGGTCACCGCAGCGCCGGCCCCGGCCCGGCTCAGCCTCAGCCCAGGGATGCTCCGGTGTCATTCGTGTCCCCTGGGCTTTGCCCCCCCGCACGGTGAGGGACACGCCGGGGGTCAGGCCCGGTGCCGCGGGGCTCACCCCGCACCCCTCCCGCTGCAGCGGATGACGGCGGCTTCGAGAGCGGCGCCTACAACAACTCTGCCATCCGGACACCCCACCTGGACGCGCTGGCCCGGCGCAGCGTGGTCTTCCAGAACGCCTTCACCTCCGTCAGCAGCTGCTCGCCCAGCCGGGCCAGCATCCTGACCGGCTTACCCCAGGTGGGGCACGGGCACGCGCCACGCGGGGGCTGCCAGTCCGCGGTGGGCACTCGGGGATCACCACAGCGTGGTCACAGGACCTGGCAATGCCCTGACCCACTGACCCACTCTCTCCCCTGCCCCCCGGGACCTGCTTCCCGTGCTGCTGCCCAGCGTTACAGCCACAGCACGTGCCCTTGGTGCCCATCTGGACTCGGTTTGGGGCCAGGCTGGCAGGCGTCGTCCAACCGTGTTGTCTCCCCCACCTGCAGCACCAGAATGGGATGTACGGGCTGCACCAGGACGTGCACCACTTCAACTCCTTCGACGGCGTGCGGAGCCTGCCCCGGCTGCTCAGCCAAGCCCGAATCCGGACAGGTAGGGAGCCCAGGGCCAGTGACACGGGCAGGGAAACCCCCCCGCTCTGTGCACCCATCAGGCGAGACCTTGATGGGCACCCGCCTGCGAGCTGGAGAGCCCCGACTGGGCCCGTGCCCACGCTCTGTGCTCACCTGGGGTTCGCTTTGCTTCCTCCCCGCGCCGCTCCCCTGCCATCCCCGTTACACCTCACTGTCGCTGCTGTTCCCCACCCCGCTCCTGCCTGGTTCCCAGGTTCACACAAGGCTCATGCTTGACCCAAACTTCCCCCTGGGCCTGGCTGCTCTGGCACTTGCCCTCACCGGTGACCTGGGGCAGTGTGGTCCCCGGGTGCGTCCCGTTTTCTGAGCAATGTGGAAGTGCCACTGCAAAAAAGACTGGAGAAGCCAGCAGCACCCTCCGCTCTGAGCAGCATTCGCTGGGCAGAGCCTGTGCTGGGGCAGACGAGCTGCGGCAGCCCCCAGGGAGGAGAGCGCAGCAGCCGCCAGCGTCCTGCCCCCCTGCCCCCCTGCTCCTGCCACACCGCGTGGCTGCGCTCTTGCAGGGATAATTGGGAAGAAGCACGTCGGGCCCGAGGCTGTCTACCCCTTCGAGTTCGCCTACACAGAGGAGAACAGTTCGGTCATGCAGGTTGGGAGAAACATCACCCGCATCAGAGCGCTCGTCCGGCAGTTCCTGCAGAGCCAGGACGAGAGGTGAGACAGCGCCTGCGTCCCTGGGGCAGGGGCATGGGAGGGGAGGGGGAAACTGGCCTCGCTGAAGGTGTGTCTCCATGTCCCAGTTGGTCACAAATAGGAGGGGACACCTTGTCTCTGGGTCACCCCATACCCAGAAGCCCAGATGGGGTGGCAGTCCTCCTCTGACCCCAGCTCCCCCCTGCACAGCCCAGGGAAGGTCTCAGAGAATGTGGGCAACCCTTTGCACCACCTCCACCCTCTCCATCTCTAGGCCTTTCTTCCTCTACGTCGCCTTCCACGACCCCCACCGCTGCGGGCACTCCCAGCCCCAGTATGGGGCCTTTTGTGAGAAATTCGGCAACGGAGAGAGCGGCATGGGCTGGATCCCAGACTGGAAGCCACAGCTCTACCGCCCAGAGCAAGTGCAGGTGGGAGCCTGTGGGGCTGCGTGGGGCCATATGGGGCTGTGTGGGACTGCATGGGGCTATATGGGGGTGTGTGGGGCTATATGGGGGTGTGTGGGGCTGTATGGGGGTGTGTGGGGCTATATGGGGCTGTGTGGGGCTGTATGCAACAGCAGCCTCTGCCAGAACCAGAGGCTGCAGGCTGGCCCCACCTCAGTCGCTGCCATCAGCGTTATGGGCAGGAGCTGGTGAAGCCCACCCCGGCGTACCCACGACCTCCTTCCCCGTGGCTGCCACGTGCCGCTTTCCCTTCCTCCCTTTAGGTCCCCCACTTCGTTCCAGACACGCCGGCTGCCCGGGCGGACCTGGCAGCCCAGTACACAACCATCGGGCGCATGGACCAAGGTAGGAGCCGCGGGGGCCAGGCTGGCACTGGTGGGCACTGCGGTCCCTCCCGCCCCCCCTCAGCTCTGTCCCTCCACCCGCAGGGATCGGGCTGGTCCTGGCGGAGCTGCGGCGTGCCGGCTTCCACAACAGCACGCTCGTCATCTACACCTCCGACAACGGCATCCCCTTCCCCAGCGGCAGGACCAACCTCTACCGCTCCGGCACCGCCGAGCCCCTGCTGATCTCCTCCCCCGAGCACACCGAGCGCTGGGGACAGGTCAGCCAGGCCTTCGCCACCCTCCTGGGTAAGAGCCCGTGCCCCCAGGAGGGAGCAGAGGCGTGCAGAGCTGTGTGGGGGGCCATGAGCTGGTCCCCACCCTCCCCACGCCGAAACCCAGGGTCCTCTCCTGGAGGACGGCCTGCAGCCCCCAGCGTTGGCACGGCCAGCCCTGGGAAGGGAGAGGAGGGACGAGAGAGCAGCAGGGTCCCCTGCAGGGACGTCATCCCAGGGCTCAGCTCTGCAGCTCACCCCAGGACCTCCCGCAGCCCGGGCGGCAGCAGACCCTGGGGCCCTTCCTGCCCCTCTCTCACCCTCCTCTTCCCCTCCAGATCTGACGCCGACCATTCTGGACTGGTTCTCCATCCCGTACCCTTCTTACAGCATCTTTGGCACGAAGCGGGTGCAGCTCACGGGCAAGTCCCTCCTGCCAGCACTGGAGTCGGAGCAGCCCTGGGCCACCGCCTTCAGCAGCCAGAGCCACCACGAGGTGACCATGTACTACCCCATGCGAGCCATCCAGCACCAGCAGTTCCGCCTCATCCACAACCTCAACTACAAGATGCCCTTCCCCATCGACCAGGACTTCTACGTCTCTCCCACTTTCCAAGACCTGCTCGAGCGCACCAGGGCCGGGCAGCCGACCCACTGGAACAAGACCCTGCACCAGTACTACTACCGGGACCGCTGGGAACTCTTCGACTGCAGCCGCGACCCCACCGAGAGCCAGAACCTGGCCCCCGACCCTCGCTACGCCGCCGTCTTCCAGCTGCTCCGCGCGCAGCTCCTGCAGTGGCAGTGGGACACGGGTGACCCCTGGGTGTGCGCCCCCGACGCGGTCCTGGAGCAGAAACTGAGCCCCCAGTGCCAGCCGCTGCACAACGAGCTGTGAGCCTCCGTCCCCAGCACCACGGGACCGCCGCACGCTGCCCCTCGGGTGCTGGGATCCCGGTCCCAAATCCCTGGGTGACACCCCGAGGCTCTGCTCTCTGACCCCAAATCCCAAGACTCTGCTCCCTGCATCGCAAACACCGCCTGGCCCCGGAGCCTTCAGGGATCCTCGTGCCTTTGTCCTCGGCCAGAGGAGCCCCAGGACCAAGCTGCCCCTCAATAAACCCTCTGCAGGAGCGGTCCCCGTTCTCACCTGGGGCTGAGCACGTCCCTGCCAGCGCCCGGCGCCACGGTCTCGGTGCAGCCCTGCTGCAGGGGGGGGGCTGCGCAGTCCTGGGGGAAATGGGCCGGCTGGGGGGGTCCCCTGATGCTCTGGGAAATGGGGTGAAGGCTGCAAGGGGCTCAGGTGGTCCCGCTGGAGGCCCCCAGGCAGGACAGAGCTGGGGGGTCCCAGCCGGGGCGGGGGGGTGACGCAGGGCTCAGCAGGCGGCAGCAGAGAGGGGCACGGACCCAGCCTGGGCTCACTCCCCACAAACAGCGACTTTATTCCCAGCACCGCTCCCTCGCCCCCCTGCGCGGATCCCCCTCCCCACAGACACCCCCAGGAGCCTCCCCACAGTCCCCCCGTGGGTCACCAGGCCGGCACAGTGCCAGGTTTGCTGTCTCACAAGGCACTTGGGTCTCTTTTTCCCCATTTTGGAAGGTTTCCCCGTCCCCGGGCATTGTGCAAGCCCCCCCCACCCCAAAGCGAGTCCAGCGCCCACATCTCCAGCAAACTCCCGTCAGCCAGGGGAAAGCCCCAGCCCGGGAGCCGCGTTGTGTGGGAAGAGCAGCGGCATCGCCCCTGCCAAGGAGGGACGGATCCAGCCCGGAGCCGGAGGGAGCAGCCTTGCCTCTCCCCGCCGAGCGGCGCGGGGCCGGCGCGGGCTCAGGACCAAGCGATCACAAACTGCTCCCACATTGGCAGCGACACGGGGACTCTCAGCACCTGAGGGGGAGACGGAAGGGTCAGAACCAGCTGGGACGGGCCAAGGGGGTCCCTGCCCCGTGGGGTGTGTGCAGAGATGCAGCCCGGCACGGCCCCGGTCCCGCAGCCCCCCCGAAGGGTGCCCGTGGCAGACAGCCCCAGGCACAGCGCCACGCCGCTGCCCCTCGCAGAGCTCCAGCCCCGGCACCACGCACCCTTTCCATCCTCCATCTCCCCATCCTCGCCCCATGCACGGCCTAATCCTGCCCTGGCCCCAGCGCAGCGACCCAGCCCATGCTGGGCAGCCTGTGACGCTCCTTGGTGGCAGCAAAGTGGGCACCGTGCCACCGCTGGGGACAAACCCCGCCGGGCCCTCGGCTGAGCCCCGCGTCCCTTGCCAGCCACCAGCCAGCAGCTCCCCCCTCACCCTCTCCCACGGGGGGACCAGCACTCGCCTGGGTGTCACTGCGGTAGGAGAAGTCGCCCACGAGGGCACCGTTGGCCAGGACTTGCCGGGGGGGGCTGGTGACGCCCAGCACGGTCACGGCCTCCAGCAGGACCCCGTCGAGGTGGGCGCTGGCCCGCAGGAGCTGGCTGAGCACGGCGCCCTGCGGGGACAGGGGGGCCGTCACCCCGCGCCCGGGGGTCCCAGCCACCCCGCACACACCCAGGGCTCCTCGACGTGCCCTGCCCAACGCACTGCCCGTCTGCAGGGCACCGAGCCCAGGGGGACGGGCACTCTGCCGGGACTGGAGAGCACCCGCTGCTGTGCGGCACTGCGGGTGCAAGCAGAGTGCAGCCAGCTCCACGGCGCAGCCTCTCCTTCTCCCAAGGGGGCTCCTGGGGGGGGTACAGCCCCCATGGGACCCCGCCACCCCCCCGGTGCAGTGCTGTAACCCCTCAGTCTGGCACTTTCAGCACGACACAGCTTGGCTGCACCAGGGCACGGTGCTGCCCGTGACCACGCGTGCCCCAGGGGCACCAGGACCTGCACGTGGCAGCAAACACCCGTGCCCAGCTGCCCCCACCTGCAGACCCCCCCCTCGCTCACGTGCGTGGCCAGGAAGAGGATCTCGGTGTAGTCCCCCTTCTCAAAGCTCTGCCAGCTCTCCCCGTCGTCCCAGAACAGGTCTCCCCTGGCGAAGCCGTCTGGTGTCAGTGCCACCACCAAGGCCATCCCCTTCCTGCGGGACTCGGCAGTGCTGAACGCGGGCTCCTGGGGCACAGGATCAGGCACAGCTTTTCCCCCAGCCCAGCCCAACACCGCAGCCTCATGGCTTATCTGGCAATGCCCAGTGTGCCGGTGCCCGCGTTGCCCCGGGCAGGTCACCGCGGCACGGAGGGGGCTCACCTGCAAGGGCAGGATGTGCCCCGCACGGACGTGGACGTTGATGGTGTCCAGGGGAGCGGGGAGGAGGATCCACTGCCCTTTGCTGTGGATGGTGGAGTCCTAAGTGACAACAAAGAGAGGCAAGAGCAGGCGTAGGGTGCAGCGTGCCCAGGGGGGCCCAGCCCAGCGCCGCGACCCCCGAATGGCCCCGAGTGAAGGCAGGTGGGACATGAGTCCCAAACGCAGCCCTGGGGGGCCAGCACCAGCTGGGGGGGCACCCACCCCTGCGAAGCTGTACCACGTCCCCGCCGGGAAGTAGCCGCTGACTTTGGTCTTCCCCGGCTCCAGCACGGGGGTGACGAGCAGCCCCCCGCCCCACAGGAGCTGGCGGTCCACGGCCCACGTGTTGGGGTCCTCGGGGAACCTGGGGAAGGGGGGGTGGGCAGCGTGGTGCCCAGGAGACCCCACACCCGTCTCCCACTGAGGACCAGCACCCATCGGCCCCGCCGGCCGGCACTCACTCGAGGAAGAGGGGCCGCGCCACCGTCTCCCCGGCGGAGTGAGCCCGGTGGAAGAGGGTGTAGAGGAAGGGCAGGAGGGAGTAGCGGAGGCGGAGGGCACTCCTCATGGCGGCCTGGGCGCCCGGGCTGAAGGCGTACGGCTCCTGCGGCTGCAGGGGAGAAGCCGAAGGGGGATGCTCGGGCGTGGGGAGGAATGGTGGGCGCCAGGCAGGGCAGCCCCTGGCCCAGCCCCGCAGCACCCACCCTGCCCCGTGCGCCCAGCCGCCCCCCTGCCCGCTGCCTGGCAGGGCGAGGGCTCCCGCAGCTCACCCGGGTGCCGTGGTCGTTGTGATTCCTCATGAAGGGGTAGAAGGCGCCCAGCTGGGTCCAGCGCACGCACAGCTCCTCGGACGTGTCGCCCGCGAAGCCACAGATGTCGGCACCCACCAGTGGCACCCCGAAGAGGTTGAAGAGCAGCACCTCTGCGGAGGGGGCACAGCGGGCATCGGGGCTCCATGGTGCCCGGGGGCATGGAGCCCCCGGAGAAGCCCCCGGCTGCGGGGGAGGTGCAGGGGGGGAGCAGGGGCAGTTGTGGCCCCAGCGCCCCGCAGCTACCTGGTACGGAGTAATACAGGTGCTCCCAGTCGCTGCCCACGTCCCCTGTCCAGTGCCCCGCGTAGCGCCCGTGCCCCGCGAACGTGGAGCGCGAGATGACGAAGGGGCGCGTGCCCCGGACCCTCAGCAGCGCGCTGCGGGCAGGACGGGGCCAGCTCAGCACCCCCCAGCCAGGGCTCAGCCCCCTGCCAGCAGCACAGGGCTGGCACGTGCCAGCGCAAACACCCGGCACCATCTCACCCACAGGGCAGGTGACATGGGACAGTGCTGAGGACACGAACCCCCAGCCCAGGAGCCAGCACGGCTGCGCTACACCAGCTCCAGCCCCTCCAGCGCCGGGCTGGCAGCCGCAGGCAGCGGTTGTCCACCAAACCCCCCACTCCGAACGCCCCCCGCGCCCAAACCACCCACGCCGGAGCACAGCGGGGGGCCCGCTCCCAGCTCCGGCATCGGCACCAGCCCCAGGCTCACTCGTGGGAGGCGATGGCCTCGGTGAGCCCGTACAGGCTGTGCAGGTTGTAGTGGGAGGACAGGTACTGCTGGCTGGAGGCACAGATGGTCCCGGCGCGCAGGCGGCCCCCGAACACACCTGCAGGGCAGCGGCGGTGGCGAGGGCGCGCTCGGAGCCCGGGGCATCCCCCCAGCTCCCCGCGCCCCCGGGCAGAGGCGGGTACCCACTCCCCATACCTGGCACGTAGGGGGGCTGCTCCAGGCTGTTGTTGGGGCAGCCATCCTGGGAGCCCTCCACAAAGTTCGACGGCTCGTTCATGTCCTGGGGGGGAAGGGAAGGAGCGGATGCCCTCGCTGCCGCACCGCAGAGGTGCGGGGCAGGAGCCGGGGAGCCGCAGCCGACAGCTCTGCGGGGCCACTCACAATCCACATGCCATCGAAGGGCACTTGGTCGTGGAAGTCCTTCACCATGTCGTGCCACCACTCGTGAGTCTCCGGGTTGGTGAAGTCGGGGAAGGCTGTCGGTCCCGGCCACACCTGCGGGAGGGAGGCAGCAACGGGCAAAGCCCCGCTGCACCCCGCAGCCCCCACGGGCCACCCCACTTGCCACCACCGCCAGCCCCCGGGGGTTTCCCTCCGGTTCTCGGGGTCCCGCTCCCACAGCCCCGCTCAAGCCCCCTCCTGCGGGGACCGGCGCTGCTCCCCGCACGCACCTTCCCGATGAGGGGCTGCCCCGTGGCGTTTCGGATGAACACCCCTCGCTTCAGTCCCTCGTCGTAGGGCTTGTAGGTGCCGGGAGGCCCCGAGCTGCTGATCCCGGGATCCTGGCGGGGCACAAAGCCGGGGCTTCACCAGCGAGGACAGGGAACGGCCTCCCCCACCTTCCTCGGAGGAAGCTCCATCACCGCCCTGGGGGGCTGCGGTGCCAGCCCAGGGTACCAGCCCACCCGCGTGGGAGCCCTGGCACAGCCGGGGGCATCACTCACCACGATCATGATGTACCTCAGCCCGCGGCGGTGGAAGTCCTGCACCATCTCCGGATAGTCCTTAAAGCTTTTCTTGTTGAAGGTGAAATCCCTCTTGGCGTCCGTGTAATCCAGGTCATTCCACTGCACGTCCTGTGGACGGCGGCCCCGGTGCTCGGGGAGGAGCAGGGACCCCCAGACCCCCACCCCGCAGAGGCTCTCCCTCCGTTCCCCACGGCCGCTTTTGGGCAGCAGCTCCGGGGACCAGCCGAGACCTACCAGGGGGAAGCGGGCTGCCGTCATGTTGTCCACGACCTGCCGGGTGATGTCGGTGGAGGAGTAGCCCCAGCGGCAGAGGTGGAAGCCCAGGCCCCAGTACGGGGGCATGAAGGGGAACCCTGGAATCCAGGAGGGCGGGCGCTGGCCCGGCAGGCACAGGGACAGCCCAGCATCGCGCTCCCCCGCAGCCCCGCTCCGCCGTGGCGGCCCCACCGTGCCGCTCGCAGCCTCCTGGCAAAGCCACCCCGGGAGCGCCCGTGCCCCCCGCCCGCGGCTCGGCCCTACCGATGACATCCAGGTACTGCCGCACCACGCTCTTGGGGTCAGGGCCCAGGAAGACGTAGAAGTCCAGGATCCCGCCCGTCGTGCGCCAGGTCAGCGCCGGGCTGGGCTGCAGGAGCACGTCTGGGGAAACACAAGCGCCGGAGGAACGAGCTGAGGACGGGGACGGGGACCAGGCCCGCGCCCGGTGCCGCCGCGGGACTCACCCATCGCGTTGCTGTTCAGCAGAAAGACACCGTGTGCCGAACCGCCGTCCTCCATCCCCAGGTAGAACGGGTGGGAGCTGTAGAGGTTGACCTGGGGCTGGAGCAGAGCACAGTGCGGGGTGGGCGAGGGTCCCCCGGAGACCCTGACACAGCACCCACCCACCCATCTGCCTGCCCCTCGCCTCGGGCCAGGAGCACCGTCACGGCCTGGGGTGCAAACCCAGGGCTTGGGGCCCCAAACGCTGCCTGAGTGGGCAGAGCTCTGCCCTGAGCGAGAGCCGTGTGCTGCTGGGGGGGGAGCAGCTCCGAGCAGCGCAGAGCCCCAGGGGGACAAAGCCTGACATAGGGACAATGGTCCCATGGGCTGGGCCGAGGCCAGGTCCAAGAGCTCAACCAGCACGGACACCTTTCCCCAGCCCTGGACAAGACCTAAGAGGCCGCGGGGCCGCCCCCACAAGCACAGATGAACCGTCTCCCTTCCCCTCAGCCCTGCTCCGTACCGTGGGCGCCATGTCCCGATTCCAGAGGGTGACCCTGGTCCACATCGTGTCGAGGACCAGCGGCGTCAGGTGCTCCCCCAGCCCAGAAATGAAATGGGAGGGCAAGGAGGTGGAGATCTGCAGGAACTGGTCAGCAAAGAAGAGGGGTGCGACGGTGGTGTTCAGCCTGCCGAGAGAAAGGGCGACTCGGGCCAACAGCCCCGGCGGTGCCCAGCGACCGGGGAGGAGGGAGGCACCGAGCTGGAGGGCCACCAGCCCTGGGGAGGGACACGGATGCTCATCACCACGTGAAACAAACCCAGGTTTTGGCCAAGCTCTGGGCTCCTGCTTCCCTCCCCAGCCACCGAACTGCGGAGGGGGCCAAAGCAAAGCTGCCAGCTGCCACCCTGCTGCCGTCACCAGTGTCCCCTGCCACATCCCCCTCCCATCCCGTGCATCGCTGGGGCCGGGGTCGGGTCCCGCTTCCAGACCAAAGCCTTCCCGGGACGGGCACTCACAGGACCCGCCCGCCGCGCTGCCGGTACACGACGAGGCCGAAGGGGTCCGCGCTGACCCGGACGCCGTAGAGCGTGGCGGCGGCCCGGCCGCTCACCCGCGGCGTGGCCAGGGGCACCTCGTAGCGCTGCCGGGCCGGGTCCCGCAGCTGCGGGGACAGAGGGGGGGGGGGGGTCAGCTGCGGGGGTCGGGGCCGGGCCGGGGCGGACACCGGGGCCGGGGCGCACCGTGAAGCGCAGGCGGGTGGGGGTCTCCAGCGCCACGTCCAGCCGCAGCCGGCCCACGTCCCCCGGCAGGAAGCTGGCGGCGACGCGGCGGAGCCAGGCGCTGTAGCCGCTGGCCGTGGCCGTCAGGTTCTCCGCCCGGTAGCTCCGGTAGCCGCGGGGGAAGAAGCACCAGGGCGGGCCGGGGCCGGGGCCGGCGGGCGCGTAGCAGCAGCCCCGCGCCTCGCAGCCCGCCCGCGTCAGCAGCCGCTCGGGGCCGCAGTCGAAGCGGTCGTCCGGGGGCACCTCGCAGCCGGTAGCCCCGGGGCTGCCCGCCGCGGCGGGGACCAGCAGCGCCAGCAGCGCGGCGGCGACCCCCGGCCCCGCCATGGCCCCGGCGCGGCCCCGCCCTCCCGGCTCCCGGCAGGCGCGGCGGGACCGGCCGCGTCACGGTACCGCCTGCGGGGCGGGACCGGCCCCGACAGCGGGCGGGCACCTCCCCCGGCCCCGCAGCCGCCCCCGGTGTTGCTGCTGGCCGGAGCGTAAGCGAGGGGAGGGGGACCCCCGGGGCCCCGCTGAACGTGCCTGGGGCAGCCAAGGGGAAATGTACAAGGAAACAAACAAAGCAATCGCGCTGCTGCATCAGTAACAAACATCCCACCTCACCCGTGTTTAGTTCACTGATTTATTCATTCACGAAGCCTGCAGGCTCTGGCAGAACAGCACACACGGTTCCTACGTGCTCTGCCGGTGTCTGTCACAATTCCTGCGAGCCCAGGCGCGATTCCAGGCAGTGGCTGAGCCACTGCAGAGCCCCTCGGTGCTGGGGATGTTCCTGCTGGACCTGGTGGACAATGGCACTGACAGCCCGGAGCCGGGCCTGCACCTTCTGCTGCTCGTTTTGCCAGGCCTGTTCAGTGCGGCACAGGGGCACGTACTTCCCGTCCTTCAGCGCCTGCAGATGCTTCTGGCGTGTCTGGTGGGCCACAATCTCCAAAAGGTTCTGGGAAAAGCAACAGCAGAAATTGCTTTGACAGCAGACTGCACGCAGGAACTAGGAAAGGGACGGGATTTGTGTCACAGGTGCTGTAACCATCGTAGTTTGAAACGGAAGGGCTTGAGAGGGACACTGCTCTGAAGTCCCCATGAGAACAGCCAAACAGCATCCCCATTCCGAGTGCTGCAGAGGTAGAGTCGTGTCACAGAATTCCCTAAACCAGAGAAATACCTGTGCATACAAGGCAACCCTTGCCAGGACAGAGGTTCACCAACTTAAAAACTTCACAGGAGGTCAGTCAGGACCTTGAGCTGGCTCTCCAAATTGTAACATACTTAAGAGTAGCCAGCGAGCGCTCCCAAAGGATGGGTGGTACTAGATATTGTCAAGAGACAAACAATGTTGTTCTGGCTGAAGTTTCCAGGTGAATGCCGCCTCGCTAAGAGTGCAACTGCAGCATCCACTAAGAGCCCTTCAACTGTGCTCAGTTAAAGTGTTGCTAAAACACGCCACGATGAGCTCACCCATCGTTTCTTGTTCCACAGACATTCTGCGTCCAAGTGGAGGCCGTAGGACTCGGCCTGCAGCCTGCGCAACGCCTGCTCCTTTTCTGCGAAGGCGGCACAAAGGGACTCTCGGGTGCTCTCCAGCTCCAGGATGGTTTTGGTGCAGTTTTGAGTGTTCTAGTAAACAGGAGAGAAGGAAATGGCAGACTCTGGTTCTTTGGTTCAGCTGCATTCCCCACCATCTTCCCAGAACTATTGTTCTGGGGGGTTCATAGAGGAGTTTCCAAAGCCTTCCCGCTGTGCAGGACCCTGCCCCTCCTTAGCACACTTGTGTCTGTGCTAAGTGCACCCTGGTGCTCGTCACAAGGCAGACCCAGGCGACGTGGACTCCTGCAGCCCTGCTTTCCGTGCTCACCTTCTGGGTTTCGCTGATCTTCCTTCTCAGCTCCTGTTTCTTGCGGTGGAAGTCGCTCTTGGTGATACGTTTCTTATCTGCTTTGTCCTGACCCTCTCCACGAATCGCTATTGCCTCTCTACGAGAAACAGATGCCTCCATATCACGAACCATCTTCTCCTGCTGCTTCATCAGCTGGCTGTAGCGGACCTGCCATTCGTCAAGATATAAAATAGGCTGAAACTAATGAGTGTTTACAAACGGCAGCTAACTGCAGCCTTCTGCGTGGCACATCCCATCAACATAAACCAGACACACGTGACGCCCGAGCCTTGGCAAGCCAGATGTGCTTTAAATCCAAACCTAGTTTGCCCCGTGTGGATGTGGAAGGCAGAGGGCTGGATTATCAACTTGTCTAAAGTAATCTTCAAAATGTTTCACTGAAACTCATTAGCAAAAGCAGAAGAGCAGAAGTATTCCAAGAATGAAAAGGAAGAGTTGCTTTGCCAGAAGACTTCCCTAACCAGCGATTAAGATGACGCAATATTTAGTAATCAACATTTCGTCGCTTATAAATTTGGGTCACAGAATAAGGTGGCAGACACATCCCATTTTTTAAGGTATGTTTAGGTTCTGCTGCAGCCTGTTACACAGCGCACACGAGGAACGTGTGAAGTGCACAAGTGCTGCATGTATTTCAGTCTAGCTGCAGGGTGGTAAGATTGCCAGTACTGCTGCAGCCTTGAAGATGCCACTTCCCCACCCTGTTTCTCATCTCCTGCCTTATGTTTCGGCAACTCCAAAGCTGAATACGTTGTGTGCAGCTTCCCCTCCTCAGTCCTCTTCCCCAGTGCCTTACTTGCATCCTGTGAATCTCTGTTCTCATGGCTTGGATTTCGCCTTGTCCTGTCTCAGAAGTCACTGCTGCACGCATCTCTCTCGTCAGCTGGATCTTTTTCTCCCATAGCATGATTTGATGCCTTCAATGACAGAAAGGAAAAGCAGTGCCTCTGTGAACAACAGAGAGGATGCTCTCCCTGTGCCCCAGTGGCAGCACACTCCCGAGATCGATTCTGAACACAGAGCTGAATGGTTCAGCAGAAACTAAGAATCTGCATACAGGACATGGAGACAGCAGGCAGAGTTTTCCCATACAGATCTTGGCAACATCCAGCACAAGCATGCTGGAACTGTTAAAGCCAACATCCTCTCAGCTCTTGCTGGTTCCAGAGATAGCTAAAGCACCTTTCAGTTTCTGCATCTCAAAAATTCATTAAACTCCTTTCATCTTCTCCAAGAAGGACAGAAGCAGATTTGCTGGCGCTGGTTCAGTCTGATGACTGGAGAAGAAAGGTAACATGGACACATACACAAAAATTCAAAGACTGTGGCACAAAGCAAGAATCTCTCTGGTACCTACTCTGCTTCCACCAGGCTGTTTAGCAGTCTTTCCTTCTCCTCAGTCAGTTGACTGTGCCTCTCCTGCATCTCAACCGACTCTTTTTCTGCTGCCTAGATTTGGGAAGCATAAAATAATACAACATTGTCAGACTGAGAAAGACTTACAGGATCACAGTTTGCCTCCGATCTGCATGGGAGGTTGAGACCTGGCAATGAGATGTCAAGCCTCTGTACCTTGAGAGAGCGTACAAACTCGTTCTCTGTGATCATGTTGCCATATTGCAGCTCCTTGAAGCTGCTGCTGTTCTTGTTGACCAACACATTCAACTTTATCAAGTCATTTGACATGTTCCTCATGTGACGTTCGATGTTTTTCTGTTCTTTTGTTTCCTGCTGAATTTCATCTACAGGTGAACAAAGAAAGTCTTAAAATTCCCAGGAGCACTGAGTTGAAGGTGTGACAAACTGCTATTAGACCAGACCACACTGCATGCGGAGCCACCTCCATCCCACATACCCAACCAAAACATTTTTCCACAAGCCCAAAAATCAAATAAGGTTTTGAAGGGGATTGCTGTGGAAAAGAGTTGGTTTTGGCCACGGAAAGTCCTACCACTGGTGGCGACATGTACCTACCAACTACTTGCAAACTTTATTTAAGAAGCATAACAGGTGACACGGTCACGTAGGGTCTGACTGGGCCAGGTAAGACAGCAGGATTGATCGTTATAGGAAATAATGACACGCAAAACAGCAGGAGGTGCCTGGCTCAGCCCCCGTGTATGGTGCTGGGGCTGTGTGCATTACTGCTCACACACACACAGGAGCACCGAGGGCACTCTCTGGTGGAGGTCGAGCATTCCCTGTCTGTAAGCCTTCGCCCCCTTTTTTCTCCATTCACAGATGAACATTTTAAGAAGGAGTTAGGGACTGACTTACTTTCAGTGCGCACTTTCTTCTGCTGCATCACTGTGATCTGTTTCTTTAACATATCCAAGGAGGCTATTTGTTCCTCCCGTTCATGTGTTAACTTCACCAGCTCTTTCTGCAGATTGAGCCAGTACGTCTGGAGTGTCATCACCTCAGAATTACACTCTTCTATCTGCTTGGTCAGCCTGTTGATCTCAATTTCCAATGGTCCCAATTCTTGCCCCTGTACGAGAGCAAGGTTTGGGGTAAATCAGGCAGAAGCTGCTGGAGCACTTGTTTATAGCATCATTGCAGAAGGCCAGTCCAGCTGCTGAGATGCCTACTCAACACTTCAACTATATTGTTATTTGTCAGTTAGTTACTTTCTGCCTCTATTTCTCATGAGCTGAATGGGACTGATCATTCCTGACCTCACAGGAATAAATGCAACAGAAGCCCCAAAGGTTCTCAGGCTCCACAGCGAGAGGGCCACCTAAGCTCTTACAACAGGCACATCTGGACATTCAGAAGTTTGCAAAGCACATGCCACAGTAATCATTTTTGCACTGGTATCCATAAAGGTCTTACAGCTCACAGGGACAGATCTGGGTATCATCTGAATGGGGACAACCATCAAGCGACTTAAGTCACTCTGCCTGTTCCATCCTCCCCTCAGTCTTAGCAGATTTTATAATAAGGTCCTATTTACTCCCAGAGTGTTGATGTCATTCAACATTTCCATAAGGTGTAGACAACTCCCTGCAGAAATCTGTGCTAGGCACACCCTCATTTCACAACAATTCCCTAATGCCAGCTCCTCTTCGCACACGTTGAGGACTGTTTGACAAATGTAAACATTGACATTAACTAGTGCAGCTTTTAAATCACAATACTGATGCCTGAAAGTTTTAACTATCCAGCACTCATGTAGTTACATGTATCAAGGGCATCTGTGGTCACCACAAAGAATAAAATCGAGTTTGGGATGGAAACATGAAGGTACATACCCCCAGCTGAGAAAGAATCATCTCCAGCCTCTTGTTGTACTGGTTGATGACCCCTCGCTTGTTCTCAATCAGGAAACTGCACTTCTCAATCTCACGTTCACTGTGGCTGATCAGATCATGGACACTTCTTATTTCCTTGTCCAGCTCACAAAGTGTCTTTTGGAGAATTGTCACCCTGCAGTTGGTATGAGCTGCATTCAGAACAACCTGGGCGATATCATTCTCAATCTTGGAAAAATGCTCCTCCTAGGAATATCAACAGACAGGAAACAAATTACTGTCACCAACAGCAACTCATTGATTTGTAATGCCCACTTACCAAAGCACAGGAATCAGGGGATTTAGATTCTACCCCCAGGTCTGTGCTACAAACTGTAAGCAGGCTACTTACCACCTCCGTACCTTGGTTTCTCCATCTATTGACAGGAGATAGCAACATTTACCTCTGCCATAAGGCTGTTGGAAAGCATTAAGGAGCCTAAACACCCCAAACCCCTTTAAGAGACCACACTCATCACTTCTGCAATTAGCTTCCCTGCCCGGATGTCTCTAGTTACCTGGCTAACAGTACCAGGACATTACTAGTTTGTACCTTCTCCTCCATGCCTGACAAACACATCCCTCACCTAACCACGACTGTAGCAGCCAGCAGACGTGGGCGTGCCTTCTGTTTGAATGTGGTGTGAACGCAGCCAGGTCACTTTTAAGAGCCTGTCTGCCACTTCTCCCCAGCCTGGACCACGCTGCGAGAGGCTGCAGTTTGGTCTTTCCAAGTCTCTGCACTATATTCTACCGTGCAACACAGATGCTAACAGGAGTAAACGCAGAGTATCCACCTGTTTGTGTACCTGTCGGAAAGGGGGTGGAGGAGCTTTTCTCACAACAAAAGCCAACCCCAGCAGTTACGTAAGCTACGCCCTTGATTTAAAAAAGCCAGGGGCAGGCTGAAGTAACCCATGGAAACAGAGAGGTATGAGCGCAGCCCACACAACTTGATAGGATAAATACTATGTTGAATCTTCTGGGTTTTTTCTATCTGTACCAGTTACACATTCCCAAAGAGAGCAACTTATCATGCCATGAAGAACTGGGTCTAGTTTGACTGTCCCTTGGACTGTAATCCTTATTTGGAAACTGAGGTATGCCTGTATCACACTTCATGATACAGTATAGAGATAAGGTTAGTTTAATGTGGAGCATAGAAGTACCACACATCCACTGTCTTCCTGCAATACATAAGAACTTGAACCACTTTATAATAAATACTACATATATAGTAAATAGTCCCAGAATTCATCATTCTGCCCCATTTTTTAAGTAAAGAAAGAATGGTATGTTATGTATCAGGCCTTTCTGGTCAAGCTCTCTCACATACACCAGAATCATGCAATAAGATCACTGGAAGAACCAAACTGGAGCTGCAAACTCAGCAGAGCTTCGATTGCAGACCTGAAAACCGGAATGAAGACACTGACAACACACACTTGAGAAACACTGCTGTTTCCTTCCCCTGCCCTCCCAACCGGAGGAGATACCGTACCAGATCTGTTTTTCTCCCGTGAAGTTTCACGGCCAGCTGTGAGAAGTGCTTTGCGGCTTTGCTGGCCATCATCTGGTCCTGAAGCTTTGCCATGATTTCATTCTCAATCTGCTCTTTGGCATCAGTTCCTTTCTGTATATCCTTACTGATGGACAGCAACTCATTCAGACGAGCAGCTTGATCCTAAAAAGTGGGGAAGACAGAGACAGGATCACTACAACTGTTTGGGGAAAGGGATTAAATACCTGTGTGCAATTCGAAAGGATTCTTATTCTGTGGACTCTTCTCACCATCTTTGTCCTGTTGAGGGCCTGCTCTGTCTCAAGGAGAATGCGAGTATAGGTGCCAGATTCCACCTTCAAGGCCTCCTGCCTTGAAAGGCACTGGGCAATCAGTTTCTTTGTCGTGTTGGCATCGTTCTGTGAACGGTTCAGGACAGTGACAAGCAACTCATTCTTCTCCTCCTCCTTCCGGATTGACTTTCCACAGCCATGGATGTCCATTTCGAGGGACTTGAGGTCATCTCTGTACTTGCTGAAGAGGCAAAGAGGATGGAAAATCATCGCAGGGATTGATTCATGTGCTGAACAGTCATCTACAAATTCCTCTTTTCAAACACGCAATTGCAGCAACAACTGACCAAGAAGGAAGATCTTTATAAAGGCTCGTCTGCTGTGACAGAGCGGGGTCACGAGAAGACAGATGGAGACATTAAGGTTTAAAAGGAAATGTACGTAGGAAAATTAATTCCTTCTTTCAGTCCTGTCCCCACCCCCCCATTCTTACCAGGATGCCACCGTATAAAAGCACATTGTTTGTTCTCAGAGAATCAGTCAAGCTTTAAGACTCCAGACCAAATAAACACTTCCTTTGGCAACAACAGGAAGGTCTTCAGGAAGAGTTCTAAAGGCATCACAAAATCCTAACCCAAAGTGATAGATAAATCCTTCTTGCTGTCTAGCTCTTTGGATAGAGATGTTGCAAAGGTGAAGGAAGTCTTTTAAAGGAATAAAATATGAATAGAAAAACTCTAAACAGCTTTAAAAAAAACCACGTACTTCGAGGGAGAGTTGTGTTTTGGATGAAGAAAACAGTAACAAAGAACTGTACTTATCCTTTAACCTTACTATGTACTTTAGAGCAGCAAACTTGTTCTGTCTGATGTAGCCTGCACATACAGTAATAAACTCGACAGAAGACATACTGCCCCTTTTAGAACCCCCCCGTCCAAATTATGTGAGGTCTCTCCTGGGACTGTTCTCAGACTCCATACCTCAGCAACTCCTGTGCGGCAACGTAGGCCTCATCTCTCTGCTTCATTCCAGCCAAGCTGCGGTTCCAGTGGTTCATCAACTGCTTTTTCTCCACGTTAATAGCCTGTATCTCCATACAAGCCTAGGGAAGAGAGAATCAGCAGACAGGATGAATCTATACTGGCTTGAAAAGCCAAATTCATGTTACAATGCAATATCTTTCTTCTATTTATAATATGCTGGGCAGGAACAGCTTCAGCTGATGTGTGTCTGGGTTATCATCTCACCGGACCACAGAGCATAGGTCTGCAGGAAAAAAAACGCTGAGAAGATGGGGGAGGAAGTGATTTACAGGCAATTCTTAAGGACAAAGGAAGAAAAAACAGGAACCAACCCTACAACTCTGGCCTAGATTGTACATACCACGTGAGCATGAGCCAAAGCGGTCAGTCCTTCCAGAGGGAAATATTAACCAGAAGGGAAAAAAGCACCCTCTTACCTCATTTACTGCTTGCCGAGTTACTTTTGTGTCCTCTGCTTGGGCCACAAACTGAGCTTCAAACAGAGCAATCTGTTCCTGTAGGTCGTAGGCTTTTCTTGTTAAGCGGTCTACTAGGAGATCCTAAAAAGTCAGAGCCAAACAGTTCAGGATGAGCAATACAATCTCAGTCTTAACCAACTGTATTCTACAAGAATAAGACAGGCTATAAAGGCGATTAAATTAGCACCTGGATTAGATTTGATTCCTACTGAAACTTTTCCATTCATGTATAAATGACTCATGAATGCAGCAGCAACAACTTTCAAGAGAATGAGACCTTCTTTGTCGATGTTTTTATCATTCCCTTTGCAGTAGTAAATTGACACTTCAGATCTGAAGCAGCATTCATTCCTGAAGCAGCATGGATTATATTGTGCCATCTCTCCAGCAGCTGGGAATCTTAATAATTTATGTTTTAAAATCCTTTGTTAAAAACCATCTAAATCCATTCGATTTCAACTGTTTGCGTGCAATTCTGCATTAACGATAACCAGTCTGTGTCCTCCTGCAAAGCAGAAGGCAGCAGAGGGAGCTCCAGCACACCAACCTGCTCACTTCATTTCCCGAGTTCACTTTTCATTGTGAAACTCATCGTGACTCAGAATAATTCTTGATACTTAAACATAAGATACTTCTTTACTACATATCTTTCTGCCCCCGCACCCCCTTCGCTTGAGTGAAGAGTGATTTGCTATTGTAAGGCTTGCCAAAAACCTTTGGGCAGTACATGCACTATCCTGGGGGTGAGGATTCTTCTCATTTTTAGAAAAGCCTGTGGATTTTTTTCAGTTACGTGGGAAAAACATCCCCACACACATTCCATGATTCAGTCACTACAGCCTTCCTTCCGACGAGGAAGCACAGCCTCCAAGACTCACCACTGACATCTTTATTTATTTTAAAGCAGTTTTACTTGATACCTGTTTTTTCTTTTCCACCTCAGCCTGGACCTTCTCTGCCTCAGCCTTCTTTGTCGACTGTTTCGCTAGTAAAATATTATGACGCATATCCTGGTCCATATTCTGCACGTAGAAGAGATGCAAGGCCAGGTTTTCAGCTTGGGTCTGCATTGCAGAAACTGGGGAGGCAGGAGGAAAAATATGTACAGAGAACTATGTTTGCAGAACACACTTTAAACAGAGATAAAAGGGAAAGAAATTTAGAAGCACCCAAAGCAAAACCCGCACACATGCCAGCTAAATCAGCCCTCCTTGAAATGAGAATTTACATCAGCTTTGGAGTATAGCTCCACAAGCAAAGCTAAAACTGTTGGTAAGTGATTCCTTGATTCCCAGCACACAGAATCCCAGGAGATCAAAGAAGACACCTCAGAAGGCTGTGAATCCACTCCTCTGGCCCCAAACGGAACCGTCTCTTTCTCAGCCTGTTGAACCCTTCTACAATTTGTTCAATAACCTGCAAAAACTTCGTAGGCAATTTATTTTAGTGCTTAGCTATCCTTGCCATTTTAATTGTTGCCCTGTTTCTTATCCTGCAACACAAAAAGAATGAGCCAAGTCCATGTCTTTGGCTGGAATGGGCTGCCACATGGATGGTGCTCTCACACTCCTGGACGCCCCTAATGACCTACAACCTTTGCAATCTCATCACAGCCTTACAGAGGTGCAATTTGACTTCTATTCAAATTTATTTCTCCACATAGTACTAGAATTAGGAAATATTACAAGGACTGCCTCAGTCACCTTTCTTGCGTTCATCATCTGTGTTCTGACACATTTTCTTGTAAGCAAGCCTGAGGCCCTCCAGTTCCTCTTCCAGCTGGCGACGCGCTGTGGCCGTCTGAGAACGGCGGTCATGGCTCTTCTCCAGTTCCACCTGCAGACGGGCCAGCTGCTGCTGCGCTCCATAAAGAACCACCCCAAGCTCTTCTCTCTGTACTTTGCCCCTCCTCGTTGCTGTCCTCTGCAAACACAAGAGGAAATCAGCTATCTCGCTCCAGCTTGGACAGCGATGGGCTGCTGTGGGAAGGCAGAGAAAGAATGCTGTATACCAGTTCCTGAAGATCTAGCTTCACTTTTTCTATCTGCTTAGTCAGGTAATTCTTCAGGGCAGCCTGGAATCTTCTCATCAGGGGCTGTAAAAAAGTATGATGTTGATAAACTTTAACATACAGACAAATTATGAAGAAACCTTACTGCTACCCCACTGCTAAATAAAACATTGTATTTTCAGCCATAGACACGTTCTTATTTTAGCTACACTCACTGTAGCAAGTGAGAAGAGTTACACAGCGGGTACTATTGACATCAGCAAGTGACCACTGAGAACGTTTGAAAGTCAGAAACGTATTGGAAGAGCTATATCTGAGATCCCAGCCACTCACTCTTGCTGCAAGTACTTCTCTTTCAGAAGAGTATCAGATTTGCCCCACTACGTTGCTCACTTCTGAAGCTGCAGCTTTGGGGTTAACATTGAGGGAGCAAACACATCCAGGAGCCAGTCCTTTTGCAGAAGCTATTCTTTAACCATGCAGTTTTAGCACACAGCTAAGCCACTGCTTACAGTTTACCTCGCACAGATAAAAATAGCAAGTCTGCAAAGAAGAATGACAAGATTTGAGGACTTCTCACATGTTCTGGATCCAAGACAATCAGTTCTGTTTCTGCTACGGTTTCTTCACTTCTGTTTCTTTCGTTTTCCTCAGCTCCACGCTGCCGGCGTTCCTCTTCCCATTGTTGGTCACTGTGCTCACCAGTAAGCTGACCGAATTGCTCAAAAGCAGACTCTAAATAGAGAGAAATGGGTTCTCCAGTGTTACCCAGACCCCACCCCTCACCAAATGATAAAGAAAAAGGCTTAGATTTCATCATATTGTGCCCCCAGTTGGATCAACAATGATCAGAAAGGCAGAAAGCTAGAAACTGTGCTTGATAGATGGTATCAAGTATTGTGTTGTTAATAAGGAACTGAATGATACCTGACTCTGTGTAGCTGTTCAACTCCACTGGCAAAGCAGATGCCTGCAGAGCATCTCTGGAAGGGAGGGAAGGGTTTCCTCTCTCTGTTACTGGCTGCTCCATGTCACCCAATTCAGGAGGGCAACTGTCTAATTCTGCTTTGTCTGAGAAAGTCTCCGGAGATTTTTCCTGAAACATAAAATCCATCACCTGAAACAGCCTTTTCAATCTAACTCTATTTGCCCGTAAAAATCTGCTTATTTTTGTCATCATGAGACATGAAGAAAGCAGACAAAGAATCAACAACAGGGCCTTGCTCTAAAATCAGCGCACAGATATACTGGCAAAGCTGCACCACTCTGGATAAAAAAAAACTTTACACATCTCTAGCACAACAAAGGAACCTCTCCCGTTTTGTCAGAGCTTTTGTATACTTTGTGCTTGACCAATTCGCTTCTCTCTGTCCCAGTTCTGATTGTTTTTGTGTTTCCAGCAATAAGACTGCAACAGGAGAATTTGAAGTTACAAATACTGGTCATGCACTGTGTGAATAAGATTAAATATGTTATTATAGTGTCTCACTTCTGCAGAACCAGCGAACAGCTCTGTAGCTCCATAGGCTCCTCGTTCTGCTGGGGGAAATGTCTCTTCTTGGTCCTGCAGAGGAACAGGCTCTTCCTCTTCATTGTCATCCCTGTTCTCTGCCTCTGTTGCCTGGCATACAACACAGGCAAAAAGCAGAGTAGCAGCATTGTAACAGGCTGTGTACTGTGGTTAATGTTAATTCTATGGTATTGTAACAACAGCTTTTTTTGGTCACAGGGCACAGAAGTTTAATTTATAAGTTCAATCTAATTTGCAAAAAATGGTCACCCAGCTAGCATTAAGATAGTAAAAATCCTGACAAAAATTCTACACGCTGCTTTTAATTTCACATGTATTTCTAACTCACATCTACTAAAAAAAAAACCCCTATGGATTTATTAAGGAAAGTATTTCAACTAACACTACATGTAGCCAAATTATTCTCTTCTTTCTTTTTAAAGACACTGATTTATTCCATATCATCATTTGCTAAATTCAAATATTGTGCAGTACCAATGGAAGAGAAAAAAAACTTATCACCAACAAACCTCAAAAAAAGAGCCTGAGTATGTGGGTAACTTCCTTTTTAAAGTGTCTACCGCAGAAATGTGCTAAGAACTGAGGGAGAAACACATATTTCAAGATGCTGCTGACACACAAGACTAACTAAATTTACTTTTTAGTGGCCTTTTTTGATATGCACTGCAAGACTGCAATAATGGCTCGCTTGCTTTACTTCTGCCTATGGAAACTGCTCCCACGAAGCCGTCGCTCTGTGAGGACCGCAGGGGGACACGCTGCCCGGGGAACCTTTCAAAGGAAATCACCTCCATAGCAAGATGCGACGGAACTCTGATTACGTCCCGCTCAGCGGAGCCCAGTTCCACCCCAGATCCCTCTGCCGCGGCTCCGGGGGCCTCCTCCATGGTGCTGGGGCCGGGGCTGGCCTGGGCCTGCAACCAGAGCGTCCCGCAGGAGAGAGAGAGGGAGGGGGAGAGTGAGTACCGGCCCAGCGCCCGCCGCCTGCAGGCCGCCCGCCGCCGCGGGGCTGGCACAGGCACACACGGGGCCGGTGAGGAGGGACGGGGCCGTGCCGAGCCGGGCGGTACCGTACCAGGCCGCAACGGAGCCCCGGCCGCGGCCCAGCCCCGCACTCACCCGCGCCGGCCGCACCGCCTTCCCGCTGCCGGGCAACGCGTCAACATCCGGTCACGTGAGCGCTGCGGGCCGCACTACCTCAGCCCGCGGAGGGGGGACTCGGGCCGCACCACCTCAGTCCGGGGGGGGGGGGGGGGGGGAGCTCGGACCGCACCACCTCGGACCACACTACCTCAGCCCGCCGGGCCCGGGCGAGGCCTGCGGCGTCCCGGCCGCCATGGCCGCGCCAGCCCCGGTGCGGAGCAGCAGGTAACGGCGCCGAGAGCCGGAGCGCGGGCGCGGTGTGCTGGAAGCCGGGGGTCCCTCTTTTCCCTTCCCTCGCCGGGTCGGCCCCGCCTGAGGCGGCTGCCGGGCAGCCCCGGGTCACGCCGGCGGCGGGCGGGGCGGGGCGGGGCCGCGGGCGGGAACACCCCCGGGCCGGGCCGGGCGGAGCGGGGCGGCGGCGGGAGCGGCCCCCGCGCAGGGCCCGGTGGGGGCGCGGCGGTCCGGAGTCCGCCCGGTCCGTCCAGCCGCGGCAGCCGCCGGAACTTTTCCCCGGGCTCGTCTTTGCCGGTAAAAGCGCCGGGGCCGCGCGGGGTGTTGCTCGCCACGGGCGCGTTGAGCGGCGTGTAACGGCGGGGCCGTGCCTCTGGGCCGCGGTGGGCGGCAGCGGGGGCCCGCCCCCCCCGGGCCGGCTGCTCGTCACGCGTGTCACTGTCACACGAGGCTCCCGAGTGTCCTGCCCGGCACCCGGGGGTTGCAGCCGGTTTTTCCCCCGCTCTTTGTCTCCCCTTCCCGCGGCCCCGCCGCCGCCGCTGCCCCCCGGAGCCTCCCCGGCAGAGCCCCGCGCTGCGGAGGGGCGGGCGGGAGGGTGCCCGGTGCCCTCGGAGCCCCGCGGCCGTCGGGGTGCTGCCGGCCCGGGGCTGGCGGGGAGCGGGACGCAGAAGAGCTCTCAAACTTCCCCTCCTCCTCTCTCGGAGGGGCTCCGTGCACCTGGGGTGGTTTTATGCTTTGCTCAGTTTTGGGGAGGCAGCTTTCTCTCAAATTACCCCATTTCTACCTCTTCATTTGCTGAGTTACCAGCGGAGATGTGAGGATGGATGGTGGGGATCCTGGGCCCTTGTGTGATGTACGGCCTTCGCGCACTCCAGGGCAGGGAGTCTGTCTTGATGTATTGCTCGCTGCGTTGCTGACACTGTGTAAAACAGCTCTGCTGCTTCTTCCCTGAGCTCTGCCCATCTCTTCTGTTCTCACGCTGGTAGCCTGTCTTGCAAAGGTATTATGTTCGTAGCTGCTGCTCTGAATAGGAAGTAATAAAAAAGAAAGGTAAGATCTTTTAAAAGAAAATAGTAGAAATGGACCAGGACAGCTCAGGGTAAAGGTCTCAGGCCTGATGCTTCTTTTGTAGAAGCCTCCTTTAAGTTTGTCGGCTTAGAGGAGGTCGTTTTTGTTCTGGTGATAACTTGACTAAAACCAGAGAAGTCTCAAAAGCAGCTTTTCTGACCCTGTGCTGGATTTGCTGAATATTCGGGTTTATTCTGTGTGTCTCACCGTGTGGTTTGTGCAGAGCTGGAGAGCTGGGGTGGGACAGAGTGTTGCTTTCTCTGTGGGGCTGGCAAGAAGGGAGGGGGGCACGGGTGAAAAGGGCACTATGGCGAGGTGGCAGTGTGGCAGAGCTGCACGGTCTGATGTTTGTCGTATTAAGAAAAGACCTTGCAATTAGTTCATCAATTCAGCTGTCAAAGCAGGCTCTTGGGATTTTTTATCTGCTGATATTTAGGGATTTACTGTGAGCATTATCAGGCCACAGCTACAGGAGGCTGGAAATAAAAAGCCATAGAAGTGGTACCTACTGCACAAGCACTGCAGTTAAGTAATATGAAATGATGTTTAATCTTAGAATGGAGGGGCATGTGGCACAAATAATTTCTCAGCCTTAAAGCGCGTGTTGTGGTTTGACTTTTAGTGCTGGAGGGGTGGTAAGCTTTTTATTTGCTTTTTTATGCCCAGGCAGGTGTGGCTGGGAGCAGCAGGCGCGCTCAGATGATAGCATTTCCTTCCCTTTTTATCCGAGGCACACACCTGCAGGATTTAGGCTGCTGTCCCTTTTTTACCTTCTCAGCTGAGATGCATCTGAGCGAAACCTGTTCCACTGAAGTGACTGGAATCGGAGTTGTGCGAGTGTCAGGATTTCAGCCTTCGCTGGTGGCTGCTGTTGCTTTTCCTTTGCTCTGTGCTCTGCGTGCCACCGCGGCACCGGCAGGTCAGAATGAAAGACTTTTTGGTGACCTACATAATTCTCCCCGTGAAATGGGATGACTTCAGAATGGCTCCCTATGGTAAACTTTTTTCCTTGATTTGGCTAGGTCATCTGAAATAGCTCCAGCTAATAGTTAGTAGTTTTGAAAGGGTTTTTTTTTTCCCCCTCCTAATGTAGAGGTATTGCAATACAAAGGGAAGGTTGTCACAAGGGCTCTCATGTGCACATAGAGAAGTATAGATCAAGTGAGTGACTAGCTGAGAGTTACACAGAAAATCCAGTCAGAGGACTGGAAAGAAGCCGCGAGTCCTGACTCCCGGGCTCCCGTACTCCGTCTTCCGTCGCTCTGCCTTCCAGTGCACTTGAGCTACCAGAGCTGCAAACCTGGCATCTGCTCTTCCCAAGGGGAGGAAGAGGCAGGGACTTCTGCGGTGTTTGAGACCTCCCCGGTGCAGTGACTCTGTACTCCTTAAATATGTAAAATCAAGTTTAAGGTATTACGGGAAAAAAAGACAAAAAGACTGTTGCATTTTTCGTAGTTACGGCATTTCATGCTTAAATTTGGTACCGCTCTCTGACAGCTCTTGTTTCTCTGTGCCCAGACATGCTGCAGGTCTCATGTTTCGCTTCAGGAGCCCTGTTGCTTGGCTCATTTTGCGTGTAAAGCTATTAAACTCCTGCACAGCAAATATGCCCTTGGAGCCACAAGACCCGCTGCCAGGCACGAAGTGCTCGGCGGTGTGACTTGTCAGCCGCAGCCCACCCCAGAGCACGGGCTGTCGTATGCCTCTATAGGCTAAACTTATTTGTGAAGGCAGCCTTGTTACCTCATGTGCTTGTGAACCTCTCCAGTGTCAGCGTGTGCTGTGCAGAGTAATGTGCTGGAGCCTGTGTCAGCCCGTGCAGGAGCCCTGCGTTGCCCTCCTTCGCCAGCACACAGGAATCTTGTGCAACCGGAGGCAGCAACATTTGGTCCAGCAGCGTCTGCCAAGGTGAGGGTGCGATCTGCCAAGGCAAACAGGATTTTGTTGTTTATTGGTTTGTGAGAAGGGGAAGGGCATTTCTCAGGGAGGCGAGCAGCTGGTGTTAGTGGAGATGCTGCTGGCTGGAACTGGTCAGGCTCTTGTGAAGAGGCTCCTGGGGTGGTTTCAGGAGTTGGCTCCCCAGCGTGTTCCTCAGCTCTCGTGTAGCTGAGAAGTGCTGGCATTGACTGGGAGAGCAGCCAGGAGCTGTGCCAACAGGCTCAGTAGCTGTAGAAAGATTTTTAGTGGCGACAGTTGATGTGTGGGAGAAGAAAATGTATGTGTGCTTAATAAATATTGGCACTCAGCAAGGGCTTATCAGCTAATTCGGTGCTTCAGCTTCTGGAGAGCTGGGTTGTCTCTGCCACATTGAAAAGAATCCCTTCAGACCAGGGATAAATAGAAAATTAATATGAAAAAATATGGTTTTTTTGAATGGTGCTAATTTAATGCTGACTTAGCTGTAGGACGGTCCCTGCCTGCCTTCCCGAGCCCACACAGGACGCAGCAGCAATGCCTGCTGCTCCTTGTGACCCAGGCCCCACGGACTGCGTGCAGACGTCGTCCCATGCAGAGGAGGGCTCAGAACAGACTTGGCCTTTTTGTTACCTGCTGCTTGTTGTATGAACTCTTGTCTTCTGGGAAGGAGAGGCACAGTCACGAGCTGTGTTTCAGAGACTTCTGGGGCTCTGAGTGAGTGGGCTAGGTGACCTTCAGAGGCCCAGTCCATCCCCTGGCCCTAGCTGGGACTGACTGCCTGTCTGTTTCTGTGGCCTGTCTTTGAAACCCCCCAGTGGTGGAAGTGGCTCCTTCAGGTTGCCCTGTTCTGGTACCCCATTGTCCCTGCTATTAGAATGACCAAACTGGATATTCCTTGCCACAGTTTGTTTATGTGCCTTACTACTTCTCCTGTCCTCCATAGACAGCTCTTCTGTTTTTTAGCAGTGACTATTCATATGTATCCATTTTAATACATTTCCCTTTCTTTAATCTTCTCTTGGCAATCTCTTTCCATGCCTCAGATCACTCTTGTCACTCTCCCTGAAACTGTCCAGTGACTTGTGTCTGTTTTTCTTTAATGCTGCAAGCAAAGCTACACAGAATTCCCTCGCCTGTGGCAATGACGGAAGGATTAATTTGAGTCTGCTGATGATATTTATATATCCCAGTATATCTGGCTATTTGCAGTATCGTAGTGGACTCTCTTTGATTTCTGATGTGTAGGTCTTCTGCAAGACAAATGCAGCAGAGTAAATTTCTGTGCTGGCAGGACACCGTATTCTTCATCTCCTGTCGTATTTTTCTTTCCTCTGCCCAAGCAGCGTATGCGTGTGCGTCCCTGCAGCGCCGTCCAGGCAGTGCTGAAGCACCAGGTGTTCTGCAGGATCAAAGTGATCTTTCCCTTTAAATTCCTCCTGCTTTCCAGGGAGCAGCTTTTGATCTCTTACCTGTTGCTTTGTTCTTTCTCTGCTAGGTAAAAGCTAATTAAATGTTGCCTTTGTTGGCAGAGGAGTCCTGCACCTCTGCCTGTGTTCCTGAGAACCCCTGGGGAGCTGCAGCAGGACATCCCACAAGCTCTTGGTTCATACCTGCGTCTCCATCTGCTGGATGGAGCAGCATTTTTTAGTAGGAAAAGCTCACTCGTGTTTTCTGAGGAAGCATTCCCTGGTCAACAGCCGCAGCCACCTGGGGCCACCTTCCTCCTTTGCATAAGCAGGTTTTGTGCTTTTAGAGTTCTGATGAGATCGCTGACTAAAGGCCTGGCCATCCAGTCTGGCTTCAGGCTGGGCAGCAACGGGGCATAGCTGAGCAGACCGTGCTGCCTACAAAATGTTGTGGCAACAGATGAGCCTCTTCAGCTGTGCCGGAGGCCGAGGGCTTCTGATGCCGTACAGCTTGCTGTGCATCACTGCTTCAGACTCCCTCAACGCTGTGTTGAAATGGTGTGTTGTAACTTGGTGGTGGGAAGGAAGAATTGCGGCAGAGTTTACTGTCTTTCATGTCTTCACATTCTTGCAAGGTGCAATGAGAGGAAGGGTGACTTGCTCTTTAAGTGTGATTGAGGCAAGTGACTTTCTCCAAGATGTAACCCAGAGCCTGAAACAGTACGGTGTTTTTTGATGATCTGGACCAGAACGAGCATATGGCTCCACTGGTGTTTGGTTTTTTTGGGCTGAGTTGTGAAGATACATGTTGTATTTGGCTCTAGAAGGAGATACACGTGCTAAGGACTTGCAAAGTAATTCTCTTATCCTAAACACTTGCTGGGCACGGTACGTAGCAGGGTTGAGGCTTCTCCCTCGAGTTCCGGCAAAGACTGAAACGCAGAAACCATTTCTGCTGTGATTGAAGCTGACAAATCTAGCGAGTGCCAGTTAAACCAATAGTTTGTCCTGTAACGAAGGCTCTGGCAGCTACTTGGCAGTCCCATTTGCAACCTTCTGTATGTACAAATCTGTCAGAGTCAGGACAGCTATTTTCCTCCCCTGCAGGTTTCACTCCACTCTTTGGGAAGCGCCGGTTTCTGTTTGCCCTCTCTGCCTTCTCGCTTCCTCGTTTGTCTGGAGATACCGTTAAAACAGTGTTTAAAGAAATCAGAGCTCTTCAGTGTCTGACCATGCTTGCTTTAGGCTCCTCAATGTTTCCTGCATACAGTGCCTCTGACAGTACAAGGGCCTCTCTGCTTTTCTGTTTGTTTCTGGCTACCCCGTTGCACGCTCTGCGGAGCGTGGTGTGGGACTTGTCACAGGGAACATGCTGAGCTGGTCTCTCCATGCGCTGCCCTGGACCTGGCACCATGGCAATGTGTGGTGCATGCTAGGTCGGACTGGCCTGTTCACGAGCAAGCAAGGGCGTGTAAATACAAAGGAACAGAAGTAGATGTTTCACTCCTCGTGTACTTTTGGCAGAACAGAAGCTGCCGTGCCTCTGATGGTCTGCTTCCCAGCTAGGGACATTACCAGCAGGTAGAGCCTGCTTGGCATTGAGTTGTGTTGGGCTGTCTGTGGGATTGCTTTGTGCAAGAGCCACTTGCTGTTTCAACACATCAAGTCTTCTTCCTAATCTGTCTGCTAAATAGTTTGTAGCTTGGGTAACCCCTCTGGATTTGCTGTAGAGCTCCTCATGAACAGCCCCGATGAGGAGCACGTCTTGTTTGAGTACAAGGCTTACTCGGTGATCAGTTGGGGATCATACTCCACAGTCAGCTGAAGTTACCTATTGATAGATGAAGTGTTGCCTTGAGTTGGCGTGCTATACGCTGCTGTTGGAGTCTGCCCACTCTGTTCAACATGGGTCTCTTGCCACTTATCTCTGAAAAAGCTCTATTTAACCATCGCTGCTAAAAAAAACAAAGCAAAACAAAAAAGCCAACCCAAAAACCTCAAACACACGGCAAGATTATGCCAAAAATTGATAAGCACAAGATGAACTTGTTTTGATTAATGCTTTTTTGGAGATCAGTGGTTACTGTGGATGAAGCAGCAGCCCCTTGTTTAATGTCATGGTCTCAGCAGTTTTTCTGTGCTGAAGGAATCCCCCAGGGTCTCCTCTGACTCTCTTTGACATCCCCAGGACAGTGATACATCGGGCAGCTCTGTGTCGCTGAGCTATTCCCTTAATGGGCAGTTTTCAGTGACAAGCATTACTTTTCTGTTTCCTCCCCACAGTAACTATTAAAATGTGGTTTTTTGCTGCCTTCATATTTCTTTGTTGCAGATAAAAACATCCCGGGATTCTGTAGTTCAGCACCTTTAAAACGTAGAGGTGATGTTATGGATCCAGAGCATTTGGAGGCTCTTGCCTGAGCTGTAAGATTGATGCAGCAGTTGATGGGAGACCTCCTCCTCCTCAGACAGTGGTAGGCATGTGCTGTGCTGTCATTAATTTGTTCTAACACTCTTCTTTCCTCCTTCTTGGCAGATCTTCTGAATTTGGCTCCTGATTAAAGCTGACAGATGATGGAAACATTTCCTTGGCGATGTCTCTGGGGCGACTCCTCCGACGTGCCTCTTCAAAAGCCTCCGACCTCCTGACCCTGAATCCTGGTGGCAGCAGCGGTCCATCTTCCGTACTCGATGGGGAGATTATCTACTCTAAGAACAATGTCTGTGTCCACCCACCTGAGCTGCTGCAAGGCATCGGGGAGCATCATCCAGGTGACAGGGTGTTGCAGACACTGCTCACTCACTCTTTTTTCTCTCTCCTGGGGTGTGTGTTTGTATCAAATTCTCCATCTTGGGCTCTAAAGAATGACGAGGTGCCAGTGGGGGACAGGGCAAGGCCGTCTCATGGAGGACTAAGGAAAGCCATCCACAAGCTCTTCTTTTAGTAGGAAAATTGATGCTATTTCTCCTTTCTCTTCTGGTCTAGCATGGATTTACCTGTTTTAGTAAGTCCTTTTGTATTGCCAGAAGATGGACAGTTGTTATTTGAGGACAGTAACTTCTGTTGCTCTTTCAAATACATATATCGTTCAGGAAAGCCAAGTATCTTTTTGTAGCTGTCATTGCTAGAGTGGCCTCAAGAACCATTGGTAAAGGGAAAAGAAGGAAAACCTGATTGTGGCTGCATGCACTGGAGCAAATGAAGATAAATACTGCCCTGTGCCTTTATTCTCATCTGCTGCTGCGCTCTTTCATGTTCTCATCAAAGAGAGCCGTGGCTACTGGCTTAGCTTCACAAAACTAATTATTCAGTGAACATTGACCCACTCTTCCCTTCTTGTGTGTGTGACTCTTTTTTTCTATTGGCTTTCCATGAAAATTGTAGCCCTTTAGCTACACTAAGGTAAATATTCTTGAGAAAGAAATGTTTAGCTGGCACTTGAAATGGTTTAACTAACAGTAGAAGTTTTTCATGTGGCAACATATTTCAGCATTTACTCTTGATTAGTAATCCGTCCAGGAAGGTGAAGTACTTGCATGTCATTTCTATGTCCACTTAGGCCAGAGGGAATTTAGACTATTCAAAAGCCATATGCAGGCTTGAAATTATTTGTAAGTACTGAATAATGTTGAGCACTCCAGAATTCATTTGGCAGAATCCTCTCCTGGTAAATAAAAGGGTTTGTTTTGCCCATGTGTAATGGTGGTGAAGCCGGGGGAGATGGGGAAGGGCAAATTTCAGGCTTATGCAGATTCCTTAGAATAAATCCGTGTCATAACTGATTGCTCTTTTTGCTCTCTCGAAGGCTATTTGTGCTTGTACATGGAGAAAGATGAGCTGCTCGGAACCACACTCATCCTTGCCTGGGTGCCAAACTCCCGCATCCAGAGGCAGGACGAGGAAGCCCTGCGCTATATCACCCCTGAGAGCTCCCCTGTCCGTAAAGCTCCCCGCAAACGCAGCCGCCACACTCAGGGTTTCGGCACTGTCCGGCCGGCTTCCCCCACGGAGCAGAGAGGGGCAGGGATCCTGAAAGGAGAGGACATCTTGACTGTGTCACAGCTTGTGAAAGATGTGGCTTCCATCAGCTCCCCCTCTTCGGAAGGGGAGAAGCTCTCCCAGTGCTGCCCCGCGGCCGACGGCCCCCGCCGGTCCCCCCCGCCTGCCCGCAGTGACTCAGGAATCCTATCGACAATCAGTTCTCAGGAGGAGCAGAACAGGTCGGAGCTGTCGGTGGAGGGGACGGAGGAAGGTCTGGACTGCAGGCCAGAGCCGGGGGAGGACGAGGGCTCCTTGGAGCTGTCTGCTGACGACGTGAGCAGGGACAGTACTTTTGACTCTGATTCTGATGCCTTCTCTTCCCCCTTCTGCCTCTCGCCCATTAGTGAAGCCCTCGGGAAAAGCAGTAGTTCTGTGTTTATGGATAACGAGAGCAGGTGAGTGCATCCTCTTCTCCAGTTTCTGGGTGCATAGCTGGGGTGCAGGTGGCTGGGCTTGGAGATGCTGAAGGAAACTGAGAAGCATCACAGTGGCATTGAGCTGAATATTCTTGCTTCAGGCTTCCTGCAGACACCTGTATAATTTATAGGAAATCGTTTGCCGGCCAGTCCTGCTTCTGCTCAGTGAACCCTGGCCCCAAACATGCAGGGCTGTACACGTACAGTCTTTCAGGTGAACTGTCTTGAGCCCTGGAAGCAGCATTACTAAATTAAAAAGGTCCTTTGTTGGTCTAATTGGCTCTGCTGAGGAGATATGCTAGTTACTTCTTACGGAGCCACATCAAAGTGTCTGTCTGACTTCCTCTGAGCCATGGGTGTCTCTTCAAGGCACGGTGTTGACATGAAGTCTGCATGTACGAGCTTGTTTTGCTGGTGTTCAGAACATGGTCCCACTTAAGACGTATAAATATTAATTCTTGCATGCTTAACCTGGGTATTTTAGTCAACACTGGTGTATCTAAATGGCAACACTTCTCAGTGGCATCTGCAATAAACTCCACATAGGGGAAAGAGAGCACCTTGGTGAGGGAATAACGAACAGTGGGATGCCTATGTCGGGTGCTGTATTGGCACACCATGCTCCTGGCTTTCTGGCCTGTGTTCTGTGCAGTGTATCACTCATTTCCACCTTGGGGAGGATGGGTGTGCTGCCTCCACGGAGCACCATGGGGCTGGTTTTTAAGGCTATAGCTCAACTTGGAAACTACGCCTGAAATAAGAAAAACGAGTTCTCCTTTTTGCGTGTCAGCAATGCACAGACCACATTAAGACTTGACATTTGAAGAGATTTTGCCTCTTTATTTTCTGGGCTAATCTCAAGCCCAGAGAATGCCAGTGAGAACAAGGTTTGTGAAGGAAGTATTCTAATTGATTCAGCTCTCTCTGGACATTTTAAAACACTTCAGGGCGGTGATCTCAGACTTGTATCAGCTTTGCATTTGATATGTGTCCTAGCAGTATGCTTCCAATTAACTGCAAGCCCAGGGGGTTTTCTGGGCTGGAGCTCTGCAGCAGCTGGGTGGGCAGGGGCTTGAGCAGCGCCTGGGCCAGGGCAGCATGGCTGTCCCCTCTGTCCCTTCCGTCCCATCCCACCACAGCTCTCCCCTGGCTGCAGAGGGGCGTTGCAAAGCAGCTGCAGGGTGCCCAGCGTGGGCCTTTGGTTTCCAAATAGTGTTGAACGATGTCAGTTTGACAGTGTCCCTTTTAGCTCTCCAAATATGATGCCTGACAGTCTTTTTTTGACAACTGTTAATAGGAATGTAGACGACTTTGGAAACTACATCAATGTCACGAAACACACCTTGAAAAAATTTTACAGAGGGGCCTTTGCCTGATTAAATATCATTCCTAATAACTGGCTTCATTTTGTTGGTTCCTCAGCTTTTTGTCCCGTTCAGGTTGTGTCCTAGCACTGGGCTACTGCTGGGGCGTTGAAGCTTTAGTTGCCTCCACTTTCAGAGAATGTCGTGTTGGTTTAGAAATTTCTTGGCCTTGACTTAAAAAGAACAGAAAACCCCCAAATCCTCTGCCACCAAAGCCTCTGTTTGTTTAAGGTGTGTAAATTTTTTTTCCCTTGAAGCAGCCCTGGCAATCTGTGTGTTTGGCCTGTCTCTATCACTGAAAAAAGTGAAGCTTTGGGGGCTTGGTTTTTTAAGCATTTTTTTGGTAAATAAAGTATAATTAAAATGCTTGCGTGAACATTTCTGAGATCTAACAGTAAGATTTTTAAAGGAAAAACGTTCCTGTCTTTCCGTGTGGGGGGGGAAGCTGTGGCCTCAGCTGTGGCCCGGTTTACCTGCACACCCCGAGTAAGGGGTCATTGTCCCCGCTGTAGTGGTTAGAAGAGGGAGTAGCGAGGGACACGTTCAGAATAAAGTCCTAACTGCTGAAAACTGGGAGGTTGAACCCATCCTGGGGCGATCCCAGTCCTTGGCCTGGGCTGCCAGGCCACGTGCTGTCCAGGCATGCAGCGTCTCGGAGAGCTTTTGCGCCGGGAGAGGAGCTGGTGCAGAAGGTGCTGGCAGCAGCCGGGCACCGAGGAGCCTTGTGGTTTAACTGTTGTGCAACGCTGATGCCCTGAGCTGCTCCCAGCGTCGGGGAAGGAAGGAAATAGAGTTTGTTGCATCTTCTCTGCCTTGCCTGCGAATTCACGCAGCATCTCCCTGCAGTTGGCTTGGCTCGGACAAGCCCTGTGCCAGCTTTCCTCACCTGCTGCCGAGGGCCCGCAGCTCCGGCAGCCCAGAGCCTGGCCTTGCCAACACGCTGCTCCTGGGCCTGGGAACCTGTTCTTCTCTTTTCCTTTTTTTCTTTGTTTTTTAACTCCTCCAGCACCAGTCTGGAAGCCCCGTACGGTGTATGCAGCACTCAAAATTTGCAGCAGATTAATAAAACAGACCTTTCATTGTTTGGGCCTTCGGACTTGAAAGGCTTTTGTCCAGTGTGTCCGTTTTTTATGCCAGTTTTCTCTTCCCCATAGACCCCCCTTGCATGATATCTGCAGGATCATACAAACTGTTTCAGGCAGAGATTTTGCACAGAATGCTTTGAAAAAGTCTCGTCAAAAAAGCGTTCTCTTATTTCCTGCGTTCATCCAGCGTTTGGGGGGCGGGGGATGCTGTTTCAGAAGTCACTACAAGCATGAGAACAGCTTCCTTGTTTCTTAAGGTTTTTTTTTTTATGCTGGCTGCTTCCCATCTGAGCCAGAATTGGAGTGCGAACAAAGTTCGTGCTGCTGGCAGATTGTTTCAACTCTTTTTCCCTCCCTACCCCCCGGTCACCACCTCCTCCCTGCGAAGAGGAACGAATGTTTCTGGTTATGTCCCTCTGTATTGGGGAGCTGTTGTAAAGACAACTCTGCTTTCCCCCGTGGTTGTTTCAGAAGCCGAAGCAGTGCATTGCATGGGGGTTTCAGTCCAACCATCTTTCTTTACCTGCAATTAGATATTGGAAATGGAAAAATGTGACATTGTGGAAGAATTAGGACGTAGACGTAGACTTGAATCAGATGAGATCAGGGGCTCAGCAAGCTGCTTGCCAAGATACCCCTATGACCAGGAGTCACAAGTCCCCTATGCCTCTTGGAGCATCCTCTGAGAAGGTGGCCTGGCCTCCTGGGCAGAAGGGAGCCAACAAACACACCCCGGTGTGTGCGGAGCAGGGGCAGGGGGGGAGAAGGGAGGTAGGCTTGGAAGCCTTTGAGTTGCACAACAAGTCAGTCATTTTAAGTCAACAATTCGCCTTGTAGAACATAAGGAAATAAAAACTTATCCATTGTTTTTTGTTTTTTTTCCTCTTTGCTTCTCAGTTTGAAAGGCTGCCAGGGATCCCATGCAGCAGTCAATGCTTTCCTCCCATTTACACAGTTCCTCAGGCTAGGAGCTAGGGGAGTGTCCCATCACCAGCGCACACATTCTTGCTTCTCTTTTTAGACAAGCCTGGCACTTCTGCGTAGTGCACCCATCTCTGGTGGAAAGGTGGCTTTGCTCTCTTGGTTTTTGTGTCCTCGGTAACTTTGGGGGCCCCTTTCTGCTCATAGTACGTGGTTCCTGCAGGGAGGAAGCACATCAGCTAATGTGAGAAATGCCTGTATTGATAGTGGCTTTGTCATTGCATTTCTGTAGGAAAGGAGGGAGACTGGAAATAAAATTGTTCCATTCTGTTCCGCTTCTCCTCTGTCACTGTTGGTTGCTGTGTGTCAGGAAACATTTGCCTCGTGGTCTGAAGGGCACTGATTCAGGACAACTGTACTCTGCACCCAGCCTTGGCTTGCTGCCGCCCTGCTAAATTACTCGGCTTCCATTTTCCCCATCAGTAAAGTGAAACTAAAAGCCTTTTGTTACATCCTGGCGACCAAATAGCATCTGACACCTAAATAATGTCTTTCAGCCGATGCTTCTAAAGTTATTTTAACTGACCATGACATCAGATCTATACCAATCAGTTGCAGAAGAACTTAGTGCTCTGTAAGGGGGGATTTGCTTTGGGTTTTTTTATGTGCCGTGCCAGAGTGATCCCTGGTTAACAGGAGCTTTCCCGAGCGATGGGTGGTAGGGCTGATAAGGCTCTTCAGTGATAACCTGCTGTTACCTGACCAGCACCATCCAAAAATGCTGAAGAGGACAAATAAATGCTGGCACTGGTTCCCTCACTAGCTCCAGGTTGGGATGTTGTTCGATACAGGCAGAATTTGGAGTGAGAAGCCTCGGTGGTGGAATCGTACGAGTGGAGCTTGGGGCAACATCTGGCCAGAGGCTGGAGCTCTGTGAACAGTCCCGCAGGTGACGGGATAGACGCCAGCTTGTGCTTCCACAGCGCTTGCTGCAAAGGGCAAGCAGAAGCGATGTGACCACTGCGGTCATGGATATCAATGCAAGAAAGAAATGTCTTTTATAAGAAGGGGATAATTTTAGCCGCCAATCATAAAAATAATGAAACATTTTCATAATGGAGCTAAACAATGGTACAGTTCCCATGTTCTTCAGCAGACATGAATTCACGTAGCAGAACTGTTACAGAGAGTCGAGGCAAAGCACACAACACAAGGAAAAACTCCTCTGGCCTCGCAGTTGATGCAATTTTTACAGATGTGTTGCACATCCTGTTGTTAAGCCTCTTCCCAGGGAGCTAATCAGTAAATTACCTTCTCACGGGGGAGCGGAGGCGCAGCGTTGCGGAGGGTGGCAGCAGCTGCAGGAGCGGGTGGTAACAGAGCGTACGGTGTTGCATCATGTTGTTTTGGCAGCTCACCTGAAAGGCTTAGTGCTGCTCAGACCTCTGCAGAATAAACAGGAGGCAAAATTATGGGGGAAATGAGCTGAAATTAGTGTGAACTGGCAGGAGCTCTGGAGTCGTCAAGAGGTTGGGAATTAATTGCTGTTGTAACAGAAGTGATTATATTCTTAGAACCGGGGGAATTGGTCACAGACCTCCAAATCTCCTGTAACTTCTTGCAGCATCTTGTGTCATGCTATCTCACTTTTGATGCTTTCAGCCGTGGGGATGAGTGCATGGGTTGCCTCGCTACTTCTGGATCAGGCTCCAGGATGCGATTTATGATGTAAGACACCAAAGCACGCAATTCCACTTGTACCCAAACCCATGCCCAGGAAAAAAATATCCCCAAATCCTTCTTCCATCAGAAGGACAGTCCTTTTTCCCTTCTCTTTGAGTCGTGGGTAGGTGTAAACTTCATCTAAGGCGGTACTTTCAGGTGGTCTGCATGGAGCCGGGTACTGGGAAGAGGAGCTGGCCTTTGCTGTCAGCGATGCTGTGTAATCAGTTAAAGTTGTTACCAGCTGCAAAGTTGAGAAGGTTGGACAGATCCAAGAGATGGCGGAGGCACACGGCTCTATCTTGCTTTATATAAATATTTGAACAGCAAGAACATTAATTATAGCAGGTTTGGGTTTTCCCTCCATTGGTTCGCTGCCAGATTTCTGTGGAAGAAAATAGTGACAGCTAACTCGAGATCAGGTGTCACAGCTAGCGGCGGTGTGACGCTCTTTATTTGGGATTTCAGGGGAGGAACAGGCAGTGAGGAGAGCGGGTGGTGCCTGAGGGAGAGATCCCAGGGCCGCAGGAGCGACGGAGGGACAGCGAGGAACCGCTTTGTTCCCCCAGGTTTCTGGGGCGCCAGGCGTTGTTCTGGTTTGCTTACGAGGCCGGGGAAGCTCGGACCCCTGCTTCGGGCCCGGCTGCGCTCTCGTGGGGCCGTGGGGCCGGGGCCTGGGCCGTGGGACCGGAGCCGTGGGACCGGGGCCTTGGGGCCGTGGGGCCGTGGGACCGGAGCCGTGGGGCCTGGGCCGTGGGGCCGGGGCCGGGGCCGTGGGAGCGGGGCCGGGCGGCCTGCGCGGCGCGGCCGCCAGGGGGCGGGCTCTGCCCAGCGGCGCTCACCGGCGGCCGCTCGCCCCGCGCCCGGCCCGGCCCCCCCGGTTCGACCCCCCCCGGGCTCGGCCCCCCCCCGGTTCGGCCCCCCCGGCCTTGCCGGCCCCCCCCGGTTCGGCCCCCCCGGCCCTGCCGCCCGCCCGCCCCTCGGGCAGCGCTGGTGAAGGTGGGGGCCCGCCCGCCTCGCCCCCCGCTGTGCCCCGGGGCAGGGACAGCGCTGCACCCCCCGTGCAGCCGGGCTGAGGGGGGGTGGCTCCGTCCCAGTGCTCCTCACTTGTATAATTGCAACGAAACAGAACGATTTACAGAAAATTACGCCGTGGGCTCGTCTGAATTTCCCGGGAGCGCGGGGGGCCTGGTCCCCAGGCCGCCCTCCCCGTCCACGGGCAAGGCGGGAGCGGAGGCGAACCCACCGGGGGCCGTTCCCTCCGGAGGCACTGCAATAAAGGGCCTTCGCCCAGGATATTCTTGCATTTCTTCTGTTACTTATTTATACGATCGTAACGCCCAGAAATCCTAATTGAGAGTGGAGATAAATGGTGCTGGCGGGTATCCATAGCTTTGTGAGGGAAGAATTGCGTTAACTGGATCAAAATAAAGAGCATGTCCCCTCTCAAAGTACAACAGTATATGCAAATAAATCTGCATGGTCTCTGTCATCTTGGCTCGGTCCTCGCAATTATAACAGCATTAAGCGTTTACAATAACTCTGAAACATGCTCTCGCTCCGCTCGCCTTTTTCCTCTCCCTTTTCTGCTACTTGAAGAAAGCTCTGCCCTTGGGAAACCCGCATTGTCTTGTGGAAACAGGGAAATTCTCTCTGGGTGGTGTTGGCTCCGCTAATGCTGGGGCAGCGGCAGCGCCGAGCCCAGGGAGTTGGTTAACTTTGTCGGTAAAAAGTCCCCCTGAAATTCCCAGTTCACTGCTTAGAGCCAAGAATATAAGAACAAAGGTAATCTTCAGGGCTTTCAAGGGACCGGGGTTTTGAAGGCTTGATTGTAATTAGCATAATTAGTGTAGAGTTTTATTTTTGCATGGATAGAACTGAAAGAAAAAAGCAAAATAAATCATTGATTTTAAATATAAAATAAACACTGGTAAGAAAGGTCCCCTTTTCCAGCCTGGTATAGGCTGAAAAGCAAACATTCTTTTTGGAGCTTTGCTGAGAAATCACTTTTTCCATCTAAGGAATTTTTTTTTTTTTAAGTGTTGCATTTCGATTGATTTATTAATGAGCTAAAGCCTGGGCATGAGGTGCCCCTTCTCAATATGGATTGTAAAAATCTGCCATTCAGCTTTCGGAATATTTTCCTTCCTTCAAACGAAGGTAACATTTGCATCATTGAGCAGCCTACGCTCGGCTTTAAATGATTTGTTGTGTTTGGCTTCTCGGGAGCTATGTGTATTTTATTCATAAGCATCGAACTGCTCATTCTGCCCCCGCTACCTCACTGCAACAAGAAGTCACAGAGAAAATCCTTGCTTGGGTTTTCCCTAAGTAGCCTCCACCTGTCTGGAAGTCTCATCGGTGAAAAACAGGTCGCTTGTCTCTTAGCGGAAGGTGTCCGTGTGTCACATTCCAGACGTTGATTGGGTAAAAGAGATTAAAGCACACGTCAATTCACTACAAACTTCTGGGTTTTTTTTTTTCCCCTTCCCATTTACATTCAAAATAATTAACTCAAGAATTCTCAGTTTATTTTGGTTGAATTCACAGCAGTTGGGGGGAACCCTTTGGAGGGGAGCGGGGCTGTTTTTCTAATGCTCCCTCTCGCTGGCTGAAATCGCTCGGCTTCCCTTCGGGCCACGAGGGCTGGGAGGAATGAGCGAGGGCAACAAAGCCCCCAGTGTCGCGAGGCTTCTCGCTCGGCGGAGGCCGGAGGCAGCACCCAGCGCTGCCGCAGGGGTGGGTCAGCCCGGGGCGCCGGGTCGGCTTTTTTCTGCCCAGATTTGGGGCGACGAGCTGGCAGCAGTGCGGACGCTGCGTGTCCTACCTGGGCTGTAAAAGCAGACTGCAATAGCCCCGTAAAGCACAACAAATTGTTTTGATCTTTATTTCTCAAGGACAAACCAATTACGCCTATCAGAAGGCAAAGCTGCATAATCGGGTTTCCTCAAGTCCCTCGTTTCGTTGTGTGAAAATGTTTTATTTCTCCAGCCTGCGTTGGCAGAGTCGATGTTAGTTCAGAGCCATGTCCCTGACCGTGAACTTGCTGCTACAGCCCAAGGTCAGAGCGTGGCTGCAGAAGTTGCTGCCCGCCCCGCAGCGCGTGCCGGTGAGGTGGCCAGCGCGTAGACGGCCGGTGACCAAGAACCACCTTCTGCTCCTTTCCTGCTCGGGGAGAGGGAGGGATCCCAGCGCTTTTAAGATGTAAACAGCTTGTTCTTTGAATATATTAATAACATTAACAATAAGAAGAGTGACTAACAATAACACCCTGACTTTTAGAAGTGCTGTTCATTCTCCTTCCTGGTGCCGAGCGTGAAAGCATACAATTATTTTTCATAACCTTTTATTTTCCCTTTACAGCAAGCTAAGCAAAGCAAGTTTGTCAGAGGCAGAGTGCTCCTAATTTGGTCTCCAGTGACCTCTGCAGCCGTGATTGGCAGCCCGGTGTCAGGAAGGAACTTGTGCCCGTGAGATAGAAATGAGCAGAACAAATGCCGTAGGACAGCTCCGGTTCCCTGGGGGACACGGGCTAAAAAAGGTGAAAGAAGTGCAATTACAGGAGGTTTTCAGCACAGAAAGTTAATTAGCTACTAAATAGCATTTAGTGCAGTTCAATGCGGGGAAATTTATGTTTTGAAAGCAAACAGATCAATGGGAAGCCTGTGGAACAAGCTTTTGGAAAGCCCATGTTGACATTCGTGTACTTTGTACTGTGACGTCCTGGGCAGTTTTTCACAGGTTTCCCTAACAAACGGGAAGAATTGTTGGGTTTGTTTCCACGAGTGTTTGCAGAGTATAGAAACGCTTCCACACGAGGATGTTTTGACATTTAATTCCAGAAATTCTGCTTAGGCTTTCATCCAGACTAACGCCTTTTTCCCTGTTCACCAAGGTCAGCGTCAGTCGAGTCTGTTCAGGCTGTCTGAGGCAAAGGAACTGCAAGTTCCAAGTATTTTCAGCCAAAGGGTGAATTTAGCACAATTCTTAACCTAGTTCCTCGTGTGTGCTGGTCAGATGGAAGTAGCTGGTGTGGCTGCAGCGTTGCACTCCCGGGGAAGCTGGTGCCATCCCGCGATGTCCTTCCAGTCCTTCTCTGCGACCCCACTCGGAACGACCAGAAATATTGCAACAAATCTCTTTTAATCCCAAATTACCGATCTGTTTTCTTTTCATACGTCACCGAAGTCAGCATGTTTCACAATTCATAATATATGGATATAGTCAAGGACACTTTTTAAAATCAGAACAATAGATTTGGGTTCCAGCTGCCTGATGTTACCTCACTTTGTACAGTCACTACACTAAATTTTTACGTATTTCAGGGCAGCTTTGAACTTTTCTTGATGGATTATTTATTTGAAACTATCTGTCTTAGACGTTTTAGGCAGCCAATGCTGCCATGAGCTGTTTCACCTTGCTGGAAAGGAGAAGGACCTAGAAGGTCAGTGCCTGTGGGGAACAGTGGAGAAACAGAGAAATGCGAACCCCTGGGGAGGAAAAGGGGCGTGTAATTCCCATTACATGGATGCTCATACATTATGGTGATACTTATTGTCTGTAAATGATGCTTCACAAGGCAGCGTGCAGGAGTAGCTCGGGCTGTGAGGAAAGCTGTCATTAGTGAAGGTGTGCTCAGGGCGATGGCGATGGAGAGCCGGCTGAGGAGGGTTTGGCTCTGGGTGGCGTGTGCTGACAGCTTCGGTAACTGCCACATCACGGCTGTGATCTTCAGCCCCTCTCCCTCTTATAATTACAATTGTCACATCGTGTCGTAAAATGAGTTATTAGATCTTTGTTGCTGAAGTAGTCTGCCCGTGTAATTGGTGCAGGTCTCTACCCTGGCTCTATAACAGAAATAGTAATTGCTTTTATCTCTCTCTGTGCTGTAGGTGTGTACAAACGCTTCGACTGAACAGTGAGTTCGGTCCCAGTACGACGTTACTGCCCGCCGAAGGTCTCGCTTGCCAAGCGGGTGACCTCCTCGGGGTGGGCATGTGGAGCTCCCGGGCGGTGGGCGGAGGACGGGGGCTGCCTTACGCAAGCGCGTGCTTTCTTACGGGCTACAAAAGCGTGAGGAATGTGGATACGGCTGATTGCTGGAGTTGGTTGTTGAGTGGAGAAAATCCATCACCACCTGGTCTTGCTCACGGGCAAGAACGAGATGTATTTTGAGGCGGAAGAGTCATGGGACTTCAGTAAGGGGAGAAGGCTTAAGTGAAATCGTGAGTATGTCCATGGGTTTCCTGCCTCAGGTTTTGCTAATCCTCCTTATTTTTTTTTCCCCTGTCCCTTTCATTCCCCTGCACCGTGGCACTTGTTCCCGTGTTTTGCCGAGCAGCGCTCTATACTAGCTGGCGCTTTGTTTTTCCTGGATCCTACAACTCAAAGTCTCTCTGGAATGTTCCTCCAGCTATTTGCCTTGCAGTGCTTCAGCTCCCTGCTTTTGCAGGGCACTCTGGTATAAATCCTTCTCTAACATATAATAGTCTGACTTTGATAAATAAGAAGTTGGAGAATTCTTCCCTTGCATCTGTGTATCTTATGTGCATATTTAGGGGACTACCCCAAATCCACAAAATTAGCATTGATCGTACTACTTGTTATTATTTAAGTACAGAATGATCTCAGTATTCAGATTTTTTTTGAAAAGTAGTCCAACAGATTAGAATCTTTTCCATTTTTTTTCAATCAGTATAAACAGGAAAAAGTAATTTTAAACACAGTGAGGTTTTTTTCTTAATTTCCACAGTGACTAAGCGTGCACCAGCGTATGAGGTGGTACACTCACTGCATCTGTACTGTGTATGAATGTGTGTGTTTATCGACCTCTCTGAAGGGCATGGGGTGCACAGATGTCTCTTTCAGATTTCACCCTCTACATCAGTGAAAACATTGGAGTTTCCCCGGGCTGCACACTCTGAGGCACTGTGCTTATGCTCGCTGGCTTTCTGCTCTCCAGCAAGGGTAAATCCACTTACACGCATTGCTTCAGAGCGCGTCCGTGTGTGTTGGATGCGTGTGCAAGCTTGTAATTCATGGCTAAACATGAACTGTAAACATTTGTCTCGAAGAAGCATTTCCAGAAAATACAACACTGCCAGCACCTTTGTGACTGGCCTCTCCAGCCTCGGAGTTTTCGGGTAGCTGCTTGTGTATCTGAAGCAGATTTTGGTTACGTAGCAGGAGCTGCAGCTGGCGATAGCATTCTGCACCGAGGAGCTACACGGTTCCCGGGAGCCTGCCCAGCTCTACGGGTAACTCTCATTTCTTGGCAGTCGTCTCTCTGACGCTGGTGTTTGAGATGATGCTCTTGAAGAACAGGCACGTTGGCCTCTGGGACGAGGGGACCGCAGGATGCTCACAGCCAACCCGTCTTCCAGCCCTTTGTCGTACAGACCAGTTCGTCTTTGCAGGAGTTTTAGAAAATTGGTTGCCTCTGCTTAGTCTTTGAGCTGGTTTGAGTCATCTCTTCCAGGAAAATCCTGTGTAACCAGCTGTGGCTGTTATGAAGTGTTGCTCCATAAATACCAGCTGCTTATAGCAAGCAGTCCAGCACAAGTGTCTCATACCACGACTCCTATTACTTCTGCATTACCATGAGATACTGAATGTTGTAGGAAAGCGTTATATTTGCAGCTTTATCAGAGTAACGCCTGACTTTTCACAAAGGCCAGTACAATTTTCACGGAGAAATTCACAAGGTGCAGGTGATGGTGTGTAGCTGCGCTTGTGAGACTGGAAGTATCCCAGTGTCTGCCCTAGAAAAACTGCTGCCCTTTCTCTTTGAGTGAGTTTGGGCATGTCGTGTGGTCCCTGCTCACGTGGCGATATTACCGTGTCGCTTCTAAGATCTCAACCTCTTGAGTGTGAGCTCTGCTTTGATGCTTTCTTTCAGAAACTCGAAGCACCAGAACCTCACGGACAGCGTAGCGAAGCCGCTCTTTAGCTGAAAGTAAACCAGACTTTTTCTCATCTACATAATGCTGCAGGGCTAGAGAAGGGGGCTCGGGGGTTGTTTCCCATGCGTGTGGGCGCTAAGGTTTTGAGTCCTACATTTGAACTGGGTGGCTCGCAGGGGCTGGGTTAAAAATTTAACCCACAACTAACTGGGATGTCCGGGGACCTGTCCATTGGGACGCAATGACCTGAACCATGGGTAGATGCTGCAAATAAGGCTTGTCCCTATGGAAGAGGCACCGTAGCCGGGCTTGGAAAGCATACTGATGTGGTGTGCTGCAGATGCATGCTGAGTGTGTGATTTTCAGCGTTCAGTGCCTACATTGTTAGATAAGCGGATTAGAAAACATTGCATAAAGTGGCATTGCAGGGGGCTGTCTTTATACCTGCTACTTGCCTTGTTTTGCAAACCCTGATTTCACAGCGGAACCCATTCAGAGCTTGCGCTGAGATTGTTCACATGTATTGGCCTTTTTAAGAATCAAGGGGTCACAGTTTCAGATTCACTTAATTCTCAAAGCAGTGATATTTTTCTTTTGGGATCGGGGCTGGTGGTGGGCATGTGGGTTTTTTTAATCTAAACTCAGTTTACTCTTAAAGATAAATATCTGGGGCGCGGAGAGCTCCTGGTGTATTGGAAAACGGTTGGGTTCACTTTGCTTTGTGGGTTAAAGAGCTCGTGTGTGATTTCCCTCTCCGTAACTCTCCGAAGTTGCAAGTTTGCGAGTGGAAACCATTTGTCTGAAGTTTATACACGTGAGTCCAGGCTTGTCGGGTCCACCTGCAAAGGCGTAACGGGAAACTCGAGTTCAGGGGAAACATCTTTGGACCTTCCTGGGCACAGAGGGGATGTGCCAGATGAGATCCCTAGTCCACGCTGCGGTCTGACTGCGCTCTCTCCTCCTGTCCCCAGCCGGGCACAGAGCAGCTGAGCTGCAAGCAGAGGTTGCTTGAGCTGTGGGGCAGAAGTCTCTTCCTTTGGACGTTCCTCACCGCCTGCTGCCGGAGCTGCTGAAGCAGCCTGTTGAGCACCTGGGCCTCTGCAGTCGTGTTTTTCCAATGGCCCAACATTTTCCATCCCAAGGGGTCATCAATCCCAGAGGCATAATGGTTTGAAGGGGTCCTGCAGGTCGGGGCTCTGCGGTGTGGGCTGGAGGGCAGGCAGGTCCCTGCTGTACTGCTCCCCAGACTCCTCTGCCCTGCGATGGAGGAGCAGGGGACGGGCCGTTCCTGGGAGCAGTCTGGGCTGTTCCCACGCTGGGCTGCTTCATTTTGCCTTATCAAAATGGTTTTGGCTCTTCCCAGTCCCATGTGCAATTTAGGAACAGACCAAAACCAGGACCATTTGTTGGGACAGTAGGGAGTTATTTTAAATAAAATAATTTAATCTCTTATGTGGGCTGTCGGCTGTTGACTCCTTAGACCTGCGCTGAATTCCAATTTCAGGGCTCTGTCGAAGGGTTTTTAACTTGAAGCATCCGTGGCTATTGCATGTAACTGCAGTCGTCTTCGGCTGATGTCTTGCGGGGCTTTCTTCTCCACGCTCTTGTCTGCAGGGACACGTGTGACAATCGCATGACCTGCTCCACCAGCTCTGCCTCCAGCCTCGACACCAGTGCCCAGTTCCAGGAGAATAATGGGCAAACGCAGAGCACCAGATGGGATGAACAGCAGAAAGTGTTTGCCCTCGAGCAGGTCTGTGGTGTCTTCAGAGTGGACCTGGGACAAATGAGATCCCTACGCCTCTTCTTTAGGTAACGTATTATTGTGTGTGATATCTGTGTGCGCTCTGCATCAGCGCACACAGGGCTCTGGGGGCAGGTGGCTTCTGCAGTCCTCCTTGGAAGTCTTTCCCTAACAGTTGTCTCCAGGAAAGCAAGTGTCAGCCTTTCCCAGGAGAGCCTCTGAATTACAGTTATGGGGCCTAAAAGGATTTTTTTTCCTTAGTGAGGTAAAGGTTGCTCTGAGCTGTCTTACCAAACATGTTTAAAATAACCTGGAGGTGTGGAAAACATCTCTTTATCTATGGCACTTTCTCCTACGAGTGGAGCTTCTTGGGGAAAATGGTCACTATGGCCATGTCATAGAGTCATTGAATATCTCAAGTTGGAAGCGACCCATAAGGATCATCAAGTCCCAGAACTGTAAAATTACCCCTGTGCCCTGTTTTAAGGGGCAACTTGGTGCTACACTTCTTTGTGATTTGCTTTCCACCCTCTCTCACCTGCTGTTCCCCCTTCCCGCGGGGCCCCTCCTCATCCTGGGCAATAACCACAGGTTGTTCCCCCCGCTGTTTTGTCCCACAGCGATGAGGCATGCACGTGTGGACAGCTGGTTGTGGCGAGCAGGGAGAGCCAGTACAAGATCTTCCATTTTCACCACGGTGGCCTGGATAAACTGTCCGAGGTGTTCCAGCAATGGAAGTACTGCACAGAGACCCATCTCAAGGACCAGGTACCTGAGCAAGGTCCATGGGGCAAAGAGGGGCTTTCCACGGATGTTTCACACTTAGGTTTTTACCCAGGGGAGTGTGTTGGAGAAGTGGAGCTCTGAGTTCATGTCACCAAGTCAGGCAGAAAGCTACAGTGAGTTGGGTGTAGCTTAGGATGCAACGGCGAGTTGGACGCGAGGTCTCTGCTGTACTTGCTTATCCTCATCCATTCCTGTTCCGCCTGTGGGCTCTGGGGGAAGATAATCCAGAAGACCTGCTTAGGTGGTTGTTTTGCCAGACACGGTAACCCGACAGGTCAGCACTGTGCTTTAGGCGTGTGAGGTGGCTGGGAAATCCGCAGTGGTAGGTCTGGAATTCTGTCAGTCTTTCATCCATTTTGTGAAGCGTAGCACACTGCATTGGAGGATGTTTTGACAAGGCATCTTGCCATATTTTGTTCAATCTACATACAAATGTGATAAGAGCTCTTTAATTATCTGTTTAAGATACTGTATGTGCTTATTAGAAACAGCGATTTTTAAATTTCCATCCTTCCCACAGAGCCCCCTGCTGCTTTTCTTATTATGGTCGCATGGGCTCACTTTTTGCATTGAACAACCTTTGATTTTTAAATTAAATGTCAGCTGCAGTCTTGCACTGGGATCATGAGTGCCCTTAGAGAGCCTGGCAGTGCAGTTCCCTGCTTGCCTAACAGCAATCCCTTTGTATATGGCCAATCATATGTAATTTATTGCAGGCATTCCTGGCAGGGCGAAGTTTTGCTGTAAGCAGCATTAATTCAGTTTCAGGTCAGGGATAAGACTGGGGGAGGAATAGAAACAATATTTTTTGAAGATGAAGCTGGTTTGTGGTACCCAGATTTTTAATTATTCTAATCACTCTTGCTATTGTGATGGTTCAAATTTAAAAAAAAAAACAACCCTCCCCAAGTGCAGTGCCTTGGTGCTTAGTCCTACACGAACCGTGCAAAAAGGTTTTCCTGCTCTGAAGATTGCTGCGTTTCATACTCTGCTGCTCTCTCTGGCTCCTGCCTCCAGTTTTCTGGTTTGTTTTCCCCCGCTCAGCAGCTGACTGATGAGAAAACATGTATGCAGTTCTCCATCCGCCGCCCCAAGCTGCCGTCCTCGGAAACCCACCCGGAGGAGAACACCTACAAGCGTCTCGATGTGTCGGCGTGGCTCCATCACCTGAACGGATCCGGGCAGGTGGAAGAGGAGTACAAGCTGCAGAAGGTGAGAGGGGGGGCTGCTCTGGTTTGGGTCCTTCCTCTCCTGCCGCAGAGTGCGAGTCCCCAGGTGGAAGCCACAAGAGTTTGCTTTCGTGCTGGGGGCAAGAAGTGGGTGCTTGATAGTATAAAGACTGGTGTAGAGCGCTTGGCTGGAGGTCTTGCTGGGGCTGCAGATGAGTCTGCCCCAGGCAGGGTGGGAGAGCATCTCCCTGCCCGAGGAGGGCGAGCCGTCTGGCTTCTGCTGCCCGTTGGAGTTAGGAAACCAAAGTGCCCAGTGCCAGACGTGTTTGCAAAATGCAGTGTGAACAAATCACAGAAAGGAAAATCGAGATTACCGTATGCAATAATGCGGGGCTTGGGAGAGCACTGGGTGCGGGTCCTGAGAGAGAAGTTTGCAGTGAAATGCAGTGTCTCCAAGATTGGGGATTAAGCCGTGACATGAGAACGACACGTTAATCATAGAGCCTCTCCAGGGGGGGTTATTGACATTGAAATGAGCCCGATTTGTGTCTCGTCTGGGAATAGAAGGCCAGCACTTTCCCTCTAAACATGTGCAAATTGCAGGAGCTTGAATCAAGGCGTCACTTGTCAGGAGAGAACTGCAGAGCCACCAAAGCCTAGTAGTGGGCAGTTTCTTGTTGCTGTTTTGGGAAAACTGTACCAGTCATAACTTCTGCTCCTTCTTCCAGGCCATTTTCTTTGGTGGGATTGATATTTCCATCCGTGGGGAGGTGTGGCCCTTTCTGCTGCACTACTACAGCTACGAGTCCACCTCTGAAGAGAGGGAGGCACTGAGGCTGCAGAAGAGGAAAGAATACTTTGAGATCCAGGAGAAAAGGTAACAGAGCAGCTTCATCCTCTCCTGCTCATCCCCCTTGATGAGATTACTGCCTGATGTCGCAGTGATGCCACTGGTGACGTACGGAGTCTCTGCCTCTCTCGCTTCAGGAGAAGCTGATTGGAGTGGAGAAGCGAGAGGGATGGTACAGGAGGTGTATCAGGCAGAGCTGACCTCTTGAGGGTCTGGAGCTAATACCATACAGCTCAAATATCGTCTCACTAGGCTCGTCAGTACCACGTAGGGAAGCTTATCTCTCAGGCAAGACTACAAGCTCAGCATGCTTGGTTTACAACACTGAAGGTGAAAATGGGATCCTATATTTCTTTATAAAGATATCTGGATGTAAAAATAGGGAAGAAGAAGCGATATCTAATTGAAGGAAGTTATTACTGCAAGAACTGTACGTTGTAAACTAGTTGTGGGTACATGTAAGCTGGAGAGGGACAGTAGTAGTATTAATTAGGAGACAATGAAAAGAGAGTGGTGAGTTCTGGTGTGCCACCCACAAGGAGCAGTGGACAGCAGAGTCCGACTGCTTCTGAAGTAGAGTTTATCATAGAAAACACACCATGGCATCCCATTTATAACCCAGGAGGCTCCTTCTAGTAATCTGCTTGGACAGAAAATCTGCTGTTCCGGACAGACCTGCTTGTCTGTTTTTCAGGTGATGAGAAAACTCCTCTACTCTGTAGAGGAGTAGTTTTTCTCTGAAAACTAAAGTGAAATAAGGCTTTGTTCCTTGTGGCAATCATCTTCCTCTCTTGGCAACGTACTCCTGTTGCTGCTCAATTTTCAGGCTTTCGATGACTCCAGATGAACAGAAGGATTTTTGGCGTAAAGTGCAGTTCACAGTAGACAAAGACGTGGTGAGGACTGACCGCAGCAACCAGTTCTTTCGAGGGGAGAACAACCCGAATGTGGAAACTATGAGGTGAGGTGTTTGATTCTAGTGTCCCAAACGTGTCCTACTGAACGTATAGAGAAGTCAATAAGTCTCCCTGGCCCAGGCTGCCTCGGTCGCTGCCCTGGGAGCGCAGAAGAGCACCGTGCATGTGGTGCCTGGTACCAAGTGATGCAGAAACAAGCACTTCTTCCCCAGTGCTTTCACTGCTGCTTCAGCCGTTGACTTCTTGATATCACGACCCTGCTCCCATCGCCTGGCTTCCCTGCGTACAAGAGCCATGAGCCTGCCGTGGCTATGGGAGGGTCGCGGGTGCTGCAGCAGGTTGTGGGCTGTTGCTTGGGTCTGTAGTTCTCCTGATGGGGTGGAGGACGAGCACACTGGGGTCTGCTTCATGGGTGTGTGACTTGCAAACGTGTGCCTACAAAACAGTTGGATTTCACCTGACAGTATGGCTTGGAGCCTCGTGGATGGGCAGGCATCAGCACTCCTTTCCCGTGGGCCCTTCATTTCTTTCCTCTTAGACTTCTTAAATTCTCATTTTCTTTTTATATTTTGGTGTCTGTGTATGTGAAACCTTCTCCTGGAGTTTATTTCACTGGACTGATGTTTGCAGCAGGGTTTATCTGTATGTGTTAAAGCACCTCACAGTAGGGTTGTGTGTCTGTACCTGAGACGAACGGGGTCACTTGTTGCTACTGCCCTCCTCCCCGTGGGCTGCACTGCGGCTGGAAAGCAGGAGCCTGAGGAGTTGTGTTCAAATCCATTGTCTTAGGCTGCCGCATGCTGTTCAGAGTACTTGTTGCCCATCCAGGAGCCTCTCTGGATCGATGCAAATTGTTGTAATCCTAAAAAATAAGGAGAGTTCCAGTGAGGTGTAGCATTAGTGTGTCTTTGTTGTGCTTCTAGATATAGTTCTTCTAGGGAAGGCGATTCTGTGGGATGCAACGTGCTGCGCAGGTGCTCAAACAGTCACAAGCCTCCGGGTGCAATTGCAAGTTAATCTCTTAGGTGGCAGGAGGGGTCTGGTTTGCACTTTGCCTGACTCAGCCTGGATGGTGGGAGCTGGGGTAGAAGGTGCTCAGCTGCGTTGTGCCCTCTCCGTGTCTCACCTCTCCGCTTGCGTCTCTTCTCCAGGAGGATCTTGCTGAACTATGCAGCATTTAACCCAACAATTGGATACTCCCAGGGGATGTCCGACCTGGTTGCCCCACTCCTGGCAGAGGTCCTGGATGAGTCAGATACTTTCTGGTGCTTTGTAGGATTGATGCAGAACACGATCTTCATCAGCTCGCCCCGGGATGAGGATATGGAGAAACAGCTGGTGAGGCTGCACGCGGAGCTCCCCTTGCTCCTGTCTTAGCGTCTCCTCTCCCCAGTCACGGGAGAAGAATGCCATAAGGCAGTAACCTGGGCTGTTGGGTTCCAGCGTGCTGAACAACACTCCAAAGCCACAAAATACCTGATGAATAAAATTAATCCTGGGTGATTGGGGCACTCCAGAGGCAGTTATAGCCAATAAATTGTCAGAGTAAAGTTACCTTGGCTGTGCTAAAGGGTGCTGATTCAAGGAGTCTCTTATGAACAAATGTATTTAGGATGCTGCTTGCCTTTTCTTTGCCCTTCTTTCAGGCAGTGAAGAACACTTGGTTGGTTTTGTCCTGATTCTGGGGCATTTGGTGTGAGTGAGGCAAAGGAGTTGATTGAGTTGCAGCCCTCTTCTTTGTGGGTTTTTTTTAAAGTCTTAACGTTTTTAGTAGATTTTCTAAATTATGTCCAAATGAAAAGCCTTATATATCTGGCAGAGTTTCTTAAAATAAGGTGATCTTGTTTAAAAATGGAAACTTCTTAGATTTTAACATGAATGTCAATTGTTTTCTGGTTAAGATCCTGAAAAATCCATTCTAAATCTGAACAATCCTGTCTGGGTTTTACCACAATTTAAAGCTTGTGGTGGAAACCCCCTGGGAGGCTGCTGGTGAGGTGCAGTTGGTTAAGGTACAGATTTAGGCACTGAATGTGCCTGTAGAGTCAGGCTTTCTGTATTGCTTGGCCTCTATTGAAATGAAATATCGCCAGAGATAGCGGTGTCCTTTCTTTTCTCTGGTTTTTAAGGCTCTGGCCGCTTTCCTCAGCCTGAATCTCTCCCTTTCTTTCTTTCCCCATTGTAGCTGTCGTGGGATTTTCTTTTCACCCTCCGTCCTTCCTTGTGAAATAGCTGCCACGGCCTGTGAGCTCTGGCCCTTAGTGATAGATCCAAGCGTGCTCCTGGCTGTGCTGTAATAAACCAGCCATAAAGTGGAGCTTTTTGTGAGAGCAGAGCAGGGCGGGCAGCGCTGCAGGGGCCTGGCTCTGGCCCGGGGTGGTGGGTCCCTGCGCGGTGGCAGCGGCTCAGCTCAGAGCGTCTTTTCCAGATGTACCTGCGAGAGCTGCTGCGGCTCATGCACCCGCGCTTCTACCAGCACCTTTCTTCCCTGGGAGAGGATGGCCTGCAGATGCTTTTCTGTCACCGTTGGATCCTCCTCTGTTTCAAACGTGAATTTCCAGAGGCTGAGGCTTTGCGTATGTGGGAGGCGTGCTGGGCTCACTACCAGGTTAGAGAGCGGGCGACGGGCACAGCGCGCCCCGGGCAGCAGCGTGTCCTTTGCTGAACTCTGCGTTGCAGAATTTCCATAAAGGCTCTTAGTAGAAAAGTATCCAAAATAAGTAGGTGTTACAGAGGGTCTGTAGCAGTCGAAGAGGTTTATCTCTGTAGCAGGAGGATGGACACCTGCCTCTCCTGCTTGAGCATGTCCAGGATTCCAAAGGAGGTTTTTCAGGAAGTGCTGAACATCCTCTTCTGAAGTTCAGACTTCTCTTACACAGCTGGACAATGTCTTCCCAAAAATCACTAGTCTGCTTTGAAAGCTGTGGTCCAAACCTTGCTCCTGCACTCTTAAAGGCAAGAGAATTCACCAGTAACTCCCTTTCTGAATAGCGCTAGGCAAAACTGGAAGGAGCACAAAGTCCCTGCGAAGGACATGCTTGTGGAGGGTGGGGAGGTGAAGTCAGAGCGCTGCCTCCACCTGCTCTGCTCCAGCCCCTCTTTTCTCATTGCAGACTGACTATTTCCACCTCTTCATCTGTGTGGCCATCGTGGTGATTTATGGGGACGATGTCATTGAACAACAGCTGCCCACCGACCAGATGCTGCTGCACTTCAGCAACCTGGCTATGCACATGAACGGGGAGCTCGTACTCAGGAAGGTAATGCCCGTGGGCTGGCGTGGGCTGAGTCAGAGCACGGAGAAAATCCGGGACTGACGATTAATCTGCCGCATCTCCTGTATCCCCCTGCTTGTCTGGAGCCTGGGAGGGCAGGGTGCTGCTGTGTGCCTGGGAACAAGCTTTGTGGCAATAGGAAGTGGTTGTAGAGTGCTTAGGAGGTTGTGGTATGGGTGGGATAACCCTTGCATGTGCTCAGGGAAACGGCGGTGACTGCAGGCCGTGGGACGTGCTGCAGCGTGTGGCAGCTCCCGTGAGCTGGCAGCGTCCCTGGTGCCTCGTTTAACCTTCAGGTCTGTGTTCTGGAGGGATGCTCCTTGGCTTTGACTCTTCTAAGGTAGCCAAAGAGGAGGAAGGGGCTGGAGGCCACGGGCTGCCCCCGCTCTCCCTGTCCGGCCCCTGGGGAGGAGGGAATGACTTTGTCTCTCTGTCCCCTCCAGGCGAGGAGTCTGCTCTATCAGTTCCACCTGCTCCCCCGCATCCCCTGCAGCCTGCACGACCTGTGCAAGCTCTGTGGGACAGGGATGTGGGACAGCGGCTTCATCCCCGCGGTGGAGTGCTCCGGCCACCACCCCGAGTCCGAGAGCTGCCCCTATGGGGGGCTGGCAGAAGTGTCTTCTCCTAAACCAGGAAGCGAAGGCAAGAGAGGCTTGAAAACACGGGACGTCTTTGCTTTCCGAAAATAGCTGTAGAGGAACAGGGTGTGACAGCGGAAGAGGGACGGGCAGGAAGGATATGCACAGGGAAAAATGTTGAAGACAAGAATGGAGGGATAGCTTGTCAAGACTCCTGAGAAGACTGAAAGGTGGAGAATGGACGAGGAATGAAACGCTCTACAGGGAAGGCAAGCTCCAGTGCACTGGTGGTGGAACCTGAACGAAGTGCATCAAAGCAGGAACAGTGTTTGCACACGTTCGGATTGGATTTTGTTAGAAACATGAAGCTTTTCTAGGTCTTAACAAGGACTTTTTATTCTGCCTCTGGGATTGGACTGGTTAGCAACCAGAACTTTGTTACTGATGAGAAATGAGAACACTAAAGAGAGCCAAGTACAACCAGCAGCGTTTGTGGGTCAGGTGGAAGGAGCAGAGCTGTGGCGAGAGCTCTCTCTGCGACGGCCCTTCGTCCGGAGCGTGCCACACACACGCGCTCTCTGCTCCAACCAAAACGTGCAGCTTAGTGGCTTCTCTCTAAAGCCATAAAGACCATTTTAATTATAATCTGCCAAAAATAAAACTGCAGACTATTGGGATTGCAGGGAAGGTGTCTGCTTTGTTGGCGAGGAAGAACTGGTTGCCTAAAGGTCTTGTCTCTCGCCTTTTTTATATGCTGTACTGGCTGGCATGATTTTTTTTACATTTGTACAGAAAATGTACAGTCACAGGTCTTAAAGCGCCGCTTTTAGAGTATTTCGTAGACACCTTTCAAAGTTTACTTCGTCGTGGCATTACAGCAAAGCTGTTTCTTTATGCTGACAACTACAGACTTTAGACACTTGTTTATGGGCGTCTGTTGTTCCCAGTGTGTTTCCCAACGTGTTTCCTTTGGCTCTTCTCAATTACTGAACAGTCACTGTCCTCGCTGGTCCTTGCCATAGGCTGTAGCAGACTCACTCCAAGGAGGCTTTAGGCTCTTCCCCATCCCAAAGTGAAAAGGAAATTTGGTTTGTTGCAGTCGTTTTTCTGAGCTCTGTCTCTCATAAAGGTTTCCTTTGAAGTATTTTTGAAAGCACAGCATGTTTCCCCTCTTCTATAAAGTTTGCCAACCCTAAGTGGAGCTGGGGCCTGGAGCACGGGCCTGGAGCACCGCCCTGTTGCCAAATGTCCTTACCAAATTCAGTGGCATCCAAAGGTGTGTCCTGAGCCAGCGTTTGTGCCAAACGGAGCTGGGGGAAGAGTTCCGTGTAAGAATGAAAAAGGAGATGAGGTGCCAGCGGGCTGGGCCGGCTTTGCTGCATCCCTCTGCGCGGCGTTTGACGTCTTGCAGCCTTTCCCGGTCCTCTTGCTCCCTCTCACTTCAGCCACGCTGCTTCTCTTACACGACTGTGTCTTGGCTTGGCAGGGTGCGAAGTCTCTGCTCACCGCTCAGCTTTGCCCATCCCTCAGGCAAACGTGTCCTGTCAGCGGCACACGTGGCAAGCCCCGTACCCCCGTGCGTGGTGCTGCAGCAGGTTCCTGCACCTGACAAGCAAATTTCTTTCAAAATCTTTCTGCGAGGCCTTACCCAGGGCCTGTTCTGGAGCCCCCGTGCCCTGTACCTGCTGGGAAGGGAGGCTGGCAACTGGGACGCTTTGTGTGAAACCAACCCAGACCAAGCTGCGTTCGTACGGGGTAAAAGACTTGGCCCTGTGGAGGCACCGCGCCAAAGGCTGGCTGTTGGGTGGCAGAAGGACCGTTTGGCTCCTGATTTGTGTGCCTTTAATTCAGAGGGTGAAAACCTTCCCCTGGATGAGAACAACAGTGAAACCCGCTGCAGTATCGCACACCCCCAGAACAGCCTGGCTTCGAGAGGTGCCAAGGCTGCGGGTGCGTGCTGGGGCTGAGGAGGTGACACCTCGCACAAGGGCTGGTGGCTGCTCTGCTGGGGAGCAGGGAGTTCTTCGAGAGTCATAATGCTTCAGTGAACAATAAAAGTTTGTGTGAGGCGTTTGTGTGGTACGTTGCTGTACGGGCTGGGTGCCGTGCCTTAGAGTCGGGGGACAGCACTCGGCTAGACGCCGTCCCCTCAGCCTGAGCCCGTCCTTTGGCAGCCGTAGGAAGAGGCGTGTTGGGTGCTGGGGCTGCGCTGGGGCAGCTCTGCCGGGCTCTGGGCAGGGGACGGGGGACGGGCAGACCCCACCTGGGCTCACCGGCTGCTCGCAGCGGGCCGGGAGGCACCGGGAAACACGAACCAGGAGATGCGGAGCTGGTTCTGCTGCAGCAGTCGTTCCCGGCCAGTAGAAGACAATGGGAAGAGATGAAGTAGATAATTTTGAGCATTATTTTTCCACTATTAAAATGTCATTCAGCAATGTGGAAATCATTCAGGGTTTATTTAGTTAAACACTCTGCGCTGCAGTTCTCCGGCACGTGGAAAAAGCTGGTTTTTCTGTTTGCAGTGGTGCTGAGCTGCGTGGGCGCACGTCGACGGGGTCGGCGTGGCTGCCACCCCTCCGGCCACCCCTCTGCCTGCTGTCCCCTGTGGTCCCACTGCCAGCGGGAGATTTCAGGTGTCTTTCTACTGCAGCAGCCCTCGTGCTCACCCTCGGGAGCTCCCCAAGCTCCTGTTGTGCGCTGACCTCCGCTTGCAGCAGTCAGAGAAATAAAGAGACAGGGCTGATAACCCGGCTGCCCCCCGCAGCGGTCACGTCCTGGGCGACCTGATTCCAGTGTCAGCCTGTTCACTAACTCCCGATGCTGTTATTGAATTCACATGGATGCCCACAGACTTCCGAGCTTGTTGTGGGTGGGAGGTGTGGGGCTGGGAGGGTGCGTGGAGCCAACCTGGAGCCCTCCGGCAGCAGCTGGGGTAGGGTCAGGAGCAACCTGGGGATTCCTCTGCAGTGAGAGAAAGGCAACAGGTCAAATGTCACATGGGGCAGCACGTTTCCGAGGTGCTTCTGACCTGTCCTCAAAATCCCCTTTTCCTTTGTGACGTTCTTTGCCATCTGGAAGAAGAACAAGGAACACAAAAGCAGCAAAGCTTCTAGCCCCTGCGAAGTACTAAAGTGGATCCTAGAAACAGTGACCCTCATGTGGCTCCTCTCCTGAATCGCTGGCCCGTTCACTGAGCTGCAGCCGAGCAGCCAAAAACAGCCCCTCGCAAAGGTGATGGTCAGCGTGAGCCTCTTCAGGCTCCGCCTTGAGCCGACGCATCCTCCTGCCTGCCGGTGCCCGGGGAAGGGGAGCAGGAGGAAAAGAAAATGGAGTCCTTGCTGCTTCGTAATCCCAGCAGGGAACCCCATCGCCTGCCTCTGGGGAGCTGAGACCCGTGTGAGCAGGTGAAGTGGAGCAAAAAGGCAGCGGGGTTGGCTGGGCCTCGCGTCCCGGCGCGGGGTGTGCTCGGACGTGGCTGTGGTGTTCGAGGGACGCTGGCTGTCACGTGAAAAATTACAGTTCACGAGAACAAAGAGACTCACCTGAGTTATTACAAGCACCAAAGAATTTAAAACCCAACTTAGCTTGTCGCCCGTGGGCTGGCTGATTAATCCCCGTGTCTCTCCGCTTGGGTCATAAAAACAGACCAGTCTGGCCGGCCGTAGTCCATGGTCACATCCCGCTCTGGGGCGCCGGCCCAGCCCTGCCCTGCCTGTGCTCGGCGCTTCAGGGAAGGCTCCGTGTGCCGTGTGTTCTTCTCATTAAACATGAGGCTTCGCACCACCCGGGGAGAAAAGCAGAGGCTGGGGGAGTCCCCGTCCCAGGGCCACCGGAGGACCAGTGGGGAAAGCCACCCTCCGCAGCACGTGGCTCAGCCCCGTGCCCGGTCCTTTCCCAAAGTGAGTCGCACCCCAAAAGCTACCAGGACCCCCGCTTTCCCCTCTCCCCTGCTCCAGAACCGGGCTGCTCGAACTGCAAGGGTGGAAATTTAGAGGAAGCTCCTTAAATATTTCTGTGGCCATTTTTATTGCAGTTTGTGCTTCAGCCAAGAGCTTCAACATCATCCAAGTACCCAAAAATCGCTGCTCTTTGGAGTTCATTTCTTCTAGTTATGAAAAGCAACTCTCTCTTAGTTCAAGCTTAAAAAGGGCTTTGAAAAATAGTTCTGCTGTGAAGGTCCGAGCTGCCTCACTTCCAGACCTCTCTGGGTGACAGAGCTGAGCTCTGGCCTCCCTTCGGGCCGTGCCTGCTGCCGAGCTGGGCTCTTTACCACGTCCCGCATCCCTCACGGTGGGCGTGTGAGGTCCTGGTTCACTTTCCTCCTCCGCAGACTGAAGTTCTCTAAGAAAAAAAAGCAGGATCTTTTCAGAGCTTGCCCTCTGCCCGCGCCTCGCAGGCGGTGGCCATCACCGCTGCTCCCGGCGCCGTGCCCCGCTGTCGCAGCGTGGCTGTCACGGCTGATCCAGCCTGGGGCAGAGGGAAGCTGAGCAGAGTGCGAGGATGATCCCCTGGGTTTGTCTTTCAGGAACCACAAACAAGTCGAGCTGCTCCTGTCTGCGGCTGGTGCTTGGCTAACGTTGGCGGTGGCCGAGGCAGCTGGGAGGGAAGGGTTAAGGAGCTGCCAGTGAGTGAGAGCAGGGAATTCAGCTGCTGACGAAGGTAGGAGCTCTGCAGGCGAAGCATCCCCCAAGCATCCCTGTACAGACACAGCAGCGTCAGCGTCACCGCTCCGCTGCGCTGCTTCGGGGCTCCCCCCGCGAGCAGGAGCAGCACACGGCGAGTGGGCGACCGACCCAGCCCCACGCAGGGAGCAGGCTGGGGGCCCTCCCTGGACTCCACACTGCACTGCCTGGGTCACCCAGGACCACCCCGGGGTGCCCACCCCTCTCCTGCTGCCACAAACACGGCCTGACCCAGCCCTTCTCCTGCAAACTGCTGCTGGAAGGATGCTCCGGGGCATTGGGTGCTCACGGGCATCACGGAGGTGTGGGGCAGAGCCGAGCCGGAGCCCGGCCAGGAGGGTGGGTGCCGCAGGGCAGTCGGTGAGGGTCTGCATGTGCTGACCTTTCTCTTCTTGGAAAATCGCTCGTCAGCAGTTTGGGTAATAAAAAGACTCGGAACAAACGAGGCTGAAACTGGTGACACAGGAAGAAACGGCCAGCTGAGACCTGGTGCTCTTGGGGCTGTTCCCCTGTGTGGGATGGGATGGGATGGGATGGGATGGGATGGGATGGGATGGGATGGGATGGGATGGGATGGGATGGGGAGGCCCGCAGGACCCCATCACTGGGCTTCTCCTGGGCTTCACAGGCAGCACACGAGAGGAAGATGCAGGCAGTGCTGCTGTGGCTGGCCAGGGGGAAGCAACGAGGGGAGGAGTGGGACCTGGGAGGGGATACAGCCCCACAGAAAGCGGGGGGCAGAGCGGACACGGCCCCCAGGCCCGTGCAAACGGTGGGAGCAAGCCTGGAGCTGGCCAGAGCTGGGGGGCCCCAAGAGCCCTCCGGGGATGAGGAGGATCCCCCGAAACCGGGGCCGTTCCCCTTGCAGGTGCCTCGCTGCTGGCGTACGGGCTCTGCCAGAGGACGGGGCAGCGGCTGCTGCGGGGCCACGGACCCGGCGTTACCGGGGTGCCTGGAGCATCAGGGCTCTGGAGAGCAGAGCTGAGCCCCTGGCAGGGCCACGTGTGCTGCCCCTCCAGGAGCCGGCTGTGAAGTCAGGCCCGATGGAAATATAATGGGATAATCGATGGCCCATTGTTGCTGGGCTTAATTTAGCCGTTCAGGCAGGAACGAGCAGTGGCCGTACGTAAGCAGCAGCCAAGGCACGAGATGAATCAGCCAGCGGGGCACAGGCTGTTCTGCAGGGCAGCAACGGGCTGGGGGAGGCCCGGAGCATCCCCTCTGCGGGGCAGCCCCGCAGCCCCTGGCACAGCCCCGGCCCCAAATCCCGGTGGCAGCTCCCCGAGACGCCCCCAGCGCGGCGGCCCCGACGCAGCGGGCCCAGCGCCAGCGCCCTCCCCACGCTGCCTTTTATGGCCCTGCTGCAGCCGCGGCCCAAACATGGGCTGTGGGGACGCGGGGCTGGGAGCCTCCCTGGGGCTGCCCCGGCCGGCCACGCGCGGGGAGCTGGGGCTGAGCGGCCAAGGGCCCCGTGTCGGCAGCACCCCGCTCACCTGGGGGCTCCCCGAGCACCCTGCAGCTCCCCATCCCTGTCCCTCTGCCCCTCACAGCCCCCATCCCTGCCTCAGACAACCCTGCATCCCTGCCTCGTGCTCCACCCTGTGCCACTCCGCTGGTGTGCACAGTGACACTTCGCACGTCCCCCCCGAGCCACACGGTCCCCACAGCCCTGCGATGCCCCAGACCAGCACGGCACGGCTCGCACCGAGTCGGGCAGGGCCCCAGTCCCGGTTTCGCTCGCAGCACTGCAGAGAACTGAGCTGCCAACGGGTTCCCGGCGCCCCAGCCCTGGGAACCCTCCTCCCGCCTGGTACCCGGGCAGGGCTGGGGGAGCCTGCAGCCGAGGAAAGGGTGTGCCGCGCCGGTGACACGGGGTGTGCCACGAACCAAATGACTTGGCCGTCCCCACGCAGTCACCCCGAGAGCGGGCTCCTGCCTGCTGCCTTGCTGCCTGTCACCGCGGGGCTCCAGCAGCTCCTCACCCCGCTGCACACCCAGCCCAGGCTCCACCACGGGTCACCACGGGCTGGGACACGTGTGACACCTCACCGGGCAGCGCCGGGGGCCCAGGAAACCCAGCGCGGGCGTTGGGGCAGAAAAGGGAGCGGAGGCAGGAGCTGGGCAAGGCTGCGAGGGCGGTCTGGGACTCCCGGCCGTCCCCTCCAGCGCGAGCAGCACGAGCAGGCTGCACTTGCTGTATTTCCTGGCCACGGGCAGTAAATCCTCGGGGACAGGCCAGTGGCCAGCGGGCAGCGCGTGGGCTGCCCTCGGACAGTGTTGGTGACGTGGAGCATGTGTGCACACACGGCAATGAGAGCTGTCCCGCGTGTCCCCGTCCCAGACTCGCCCCAGCCCCGGCGTGCGAGCATGGGTGAGCTGACCCCCACACACAGCCCAGAGACTGCAGCAACCAAAGGGTACAAAATCTGGAAAACCCCTGGAGCGGGGAAATGCGCTTGGGGTGAAGTTCGATGTCCCCATCCCTGGACGAGGCCGTCCTGCCCGTCCCAGGAGCGCTGGTTCCCACGGGGCAGCCGGCACACGGCGTCGTGGCCGTGCAGCGGGCGGCTTCGGGGCTGCGCTCTGGGGTCTGTCCTCACACAAATCGCTGTGGGATCATTGCTCCAGGCACGTGGTGTGAGCTGGGAGCTGCTGGGATGGGTCCAGCAGCCGCACCACGGATGGGGACACTGTGCAGCCACAACTCGACCGAGCGCTGCGGCGCGGGAGCGAGGGGCTGTGGCCCCCGTGCTGCTCCCCTCCGGCAGACCCGCTGCGGGCGTCCTGCGGCCCCGAAGCGCGGCGGTTGGCAGAGGCGTCTCGGTTTCACCAGGGCGCTGCTGGCTCACGCCCGAGCGGCCGGGCTGGGGAGCCTCCCCTGCGTGCACGCCGCTGCTGCGAGGGAGGAAGCGTGCGCGGCTCTGTGGTCAGGCCGTTTCCATCCTCCCTGCACCTGAGCCGAGGCCGCGGCGCAGCTCCCCAGCAGCCCGGCCCTCGCTGCATCGCCGCGGCACGTTTGGCTGGAGCCCGTGGCTGGTGGCAAGACAATGTCACCAGCCCAGCAACTGCCCTGACGCTTCGTCCTCTCGGTGGATTACACCAAGTATTTATGTTTTCAAAGGTTCCAGAAAGATTTACGGGCCGTGCTGCCCGCCCGCCGTGCGTTACGCTGGCACCAGAGCTCTCTGCTCTAAAGCTGCTTAGTCCAGCCCCAGTCGAGCTGCGCTAAGCCCATTAGAAGGGGACACGTTTGCCGGGGGGGTGGGAGCCCATCTGTACTCGCAGGGCAGAACCGCCGAGGGTGGGTGCCCTCCACCCAAGGCAGCCCCCAGCCGTGTGTCACACGGCGTCAGGGTCTGCTCTGTGCCCCCGCTCCTGCCAGCCCGCGGGGCCTCAGCACCCAGCGTGGGCTGCTCCGCTGCCGCAGGGAGCTCAGCCCTCGGCCTGGATGCGGTTTGCACGGTGTATAAATTCCTTAAACCAGGAGGTTGATGATCTGCAAGTCCATCGCGTGCACCTGGAATAGGGCAGAGCAGGCACTGGGCTCCCGGCCGCTGCTGTGAGCGCACTGGCTCATATCAGGTGTGGGGGACTGGGAACAGCCACGCAGGAGCTGGGCGAGCGCTGCTGGGGAGGCACAGACTGGGCGCTGACTGGTTACACTGGCTCCTCCAACCCCTGCCCCTCCTTGGGCTGCCTGGGTTTGGTTACACAGAGCCGAGTGTCTGCTGAGGGACCCAAATGGGGCTCCTGGGATCCTGCCCTGGGGTCCTGTCCCTTCCTGACGTTGTCCCGGGCTCTGCGGGTGCCGGTGCCTGACCCTCGGATGCTGTTTCATGCCGAATGCTCAGGTGAAGGCGTCGCAGGGGACACTCTGCCATTCACACAGGGAGAGCGGCAAAGCAGCACGGCGAGAGTAGGGCGCTCCCCCCAGAGCCCTGCAGCCTGAGAAACCCCCAGGCACGGACCTCTCCGGGCAGGGGAAACCTTACCACGGAGTCCCCTCCTTTTGCTTGTCATTCACGGGGATATTTTAACGGGAACGGCGTCTTCCCAGCAGCAGGACGGCACCTCCATGGGAAGGCTGGACCCTCCGGGCACCGTGTGCCCAGGATGAGCTGCCAGGATGGCACAAGCACACACACACGGACTGGATGCACTGTTGTCACCCGAGCAAGAATCACACAGGGCTGGAGCAGGGGACGCAGCACGGCTGGCAGGGGGTACCGGCAGCGGCCGCAGCAGTGGTGCTGTGCAAGGGGCTCAGCACCGGCCACCCTGCAGTGCTGAGAGTCACCCGTGGGGAAAGGGCAGCAAGCGATTGGCATGGCCCGGGAGAGCAGTCAGCGGGCAAAGGGACAGAGCTGCTGTCCCTCGGAAGGGTGGAGAGGTCCCTCCCATGCAGGGCCGCGGCTGGGCTGGGGGCTGCTCCTGGGAAAGCTGCAGACCACCTCCCTTTTCACTTCCCCTTCTCTCAGGCGAGTGCATGTGCCCTGCGCAGCTATTTTTAGGCTGCCGCTCGCTGTCTGGTTTCCCCTGGGGATGCTGAGCAGGTTCTGGGAACTCCAGCTGTCTCTCGGGCAGCGCGAGAGATGCTTCGCTTCCTGGGCTCGCTCCTTCGCTCCTCACCACGTGCACCAGCTCCGCCGCTCTCCTGTAGCCGCCCTGGCACGGGAGCCCCCCGCACGCCCCGCTGGCCACCGGCCAGGACGCCGCAGCCCTGGGGACACCGAAGGGCCCCCAGGAGTTTCCCAGCCCCCAGAGCTGCGGAGTCCCAAGGTCCCCATCGCTGCTGTGCGGTGGCAGCTCAGCCCGGGGCTCGGCTCTGCCGTGGGAAGGGCAATTTGCCGCAACCACCAGCGCTTTGCCCGGGTGCCAGCCTCCACCATGTGCCACTCCTGTGCCATGAGGTGGGACGTGTGCTGACAAGGCCCTCGCCTGCTCCTCTTCCTGCAGCTCCTCCAGCTGTCCCAGCCCAAACCAGTAATTATCACTTCTGTCTGTGGGCAATTACGGGTCTCATCACCGCGCTGCCCGGGGAGGGGAGGCCGGGGTGTCAGTTTGGGTCAGCGCCACGCGGTGCCTCATCGCTCTGCCAGAGGAGCCGGTACTGGCAGCGGGTACCCCGCATGGTACCCACCACACAGGGCCTGACACGGGAGGGCTGCAGCTTTCCCCACTCCCCTTCCTCTCCCCACACCCCATGTGCCAGGAGCAGCTCATGGCAGCACCTGGGTGCAGGCACACTCTCCTCAGCTGGAATCTTAGCAAATCAATCAATCAATTAATCTCTGCACTTAAATACCTTGGCACTAGCAGCTCCCTTTCCTCTGCAGCTGGGAAAGGTCTCATGGATACTCCTCCCTCCCAGAAGGATTTGCTTGCACAGGTGGGAGCCGGGAGAGCTTGTGCACGGGACGGGGCAGCCGGGCTGTACCGCTGGGCTCACTGGGCCCCAGGAAGCCCAGCTGAAACCCTTTCTCCTGGGGCTTAGCCCAGCTCATGCCCGAGAGGGGGAAGCAGCGCCAAGCACCCAGAGGCTCAGCAGGGAGGAACGGCCACGGGACTGTCTCTGCTCATGTGGGTTAGCCCGATGTGGGGTCAGCAGACACTGGCACTGGCATCCCCGTGGGCGCGGGCAGACCAGGCTGGCTTTGCAGCTGCTTGAGGTGGAGGAATCAGGTTCTGCAGCACATGGCAATTCCAGCAGTGTGTGTTCTTGCTGAGGTTCAGGTGGTGCTTTATCTCCTGAGGATGTTTTTGGGGCTGGTGTTCCCTGTGTTTAATGTTCTCTGAAAGGTGATGCTTTGAAAAGAAACTTCAGGTAAGAGCTGCTTCAATCATCTTTGAGTTTGGTTACTGAAATGTCAAGACGATGCTTTGGTGTTTCAAACCCCCAGCCCTCCCAGCGCGGCTGCCTCCCTGCCTGCCCGTGCAGAGCTGCGGTGACCCGAGGAGCTCCGGCTGAAACGCTTCCCTGAAGCTTGGCTTAACTGTCCTTATCCCACCATCAGCCCGCGTGGGCCAAACCCCTGCGCCCAGTGACTCCTTTGCATGGGCAAGACTCTGTCTGCACCAGATATGAATCTTAGATTCCCTTCCTAGAAAGGGATAAGGACCCTCCCGGAGGTTCGTGCTTTGACTCACTGGATGAGGAGTAGTTTGGTGGTTTTGCTCGTTAACGAGTGCAATCAGAGGCCAGGCTTCTGTCTGTTGGGATGGTGGAAGTATCTGCCTGGAGGCTTTTGTCCGTGCCCCTTCGGTGTGAAATGAGCTGCGGCTTCTCAGCCTGGCTCCTAAGAAAAAGGGAATTTCTTGCTCTCCTCTCCAGTGTGTTGGAGAGTCGCATGGGGGAAAGGCCCTCTGGAAGCCCAGGGGAGCCACAGAGGAGAATTTCTTCCTGGTGCCTCCATTGATGGCATTTCCAAACCACCACCCCAACCTGCTCTCCTTAGCAAGACGTCCTGGAGCCTCCGACTGCCTCATGCTCTCTGCAGCGTGTACCTGGAGAATGGAAAGGGGAGAGGAAACCCCAGAGCCACCTCCAGGCTGTTACAGCTGAGCCAGGGCCAGCCAGAGCCATCCCAGCTCCTGTGTGCAGGACACCAGTGTGCCCTGTGTGGCTTTTGTGGCAGAGGAACCTTTGTTCAATGTGTTTTACTTGGGTTTTTGTGTCTAAATCTGACTCCAGTAGCTTCTAGTTTGATTTTGTGGAGCAGCTCGACAGTCGAGCTGTCTGGGGCTTGCAGCACGTTGGCACTGTTTATTTTTTGATGGAAGTTTTTGTGATTCCAGTGGATGAAGACTACTGGAAAAGCTTGCACAAAACATCTCGGTCCTTTCGCAACTCGCTGGGCAGCTGAGCAGCTCCTCGCCGCTGCCACCAGCGCGCTGCAGCCTCGCCGGGAGGCACATGCGCAGACCCGCTTCTGATGGAGAAAATCCCATAATGACACTGAGCTGCTAAGGAACAGCATCGGCTTAAGTGAGGAGAGGAGGAAGAGAGCTCCGGGTACAGCCCTCTCCAGGGCTGCTCGAGGAGCCGAGGGGTGGCAGGGAAGGGGCAGGGTGAGGCAGATGATGTGCAGCAGGTTCCCTGGGGTGTGCAGGGGAAGGGACTCCCACCTCCCTCTGCCCCTGACCCCCAGCCCTCCCCGTTCCCACGGGCACAGGGATGCCCTCCCGGGTGGGAACGCTTCCCAGTGCTCGCTCTGGTGTCCCAGGCAGGACCTGCTCCCACCAGGTGCGTGCTGAGCCCTGTGCTGTGGAAGGAGGGTCATGGCCAGGGACAGAGGGACTTCAGCACCTCTTTCCTCTGAACTCCTCCTGACTTGCCTGGCTCTAAGAAGATTAAAGACAGATGGTCTCCGAGGCTCCCTTGCTGGCACCCATGCTTGAGGCTGGGGGTGAAGGCACAGTGGAAAAGGGCCCTGGGGACGGCGAGTTGTTCCCATCCACGTCCCCAAGGGACAGAGTCTCCTGGGAATCTGCTGTTCGGTGCTGACTGCGGCTCTGCAGAGCAGGGCTATCACCTCCTTCCTCACAGAGGGGCTCTGGGGGTGAGGGGAGCCCAGCCATGCCCCCAGAACGACTGCTCTGGGCACCGCTGCCACGTGTGCTCTGTGTCCCGGCCCCTCCGTTGGCCACGCCGAGGCAGGCTCCACTGTGCCGTGTTAAACCGCTGTGGCAGCTCGCTGCGTGCTCATGACAAGTGTCCCCTTCGTGTGGATTTTTCACGCCGCCTCTCCTGGTCCGCGCTGGAAGCAGCAGCAGCAGCAAAGAGCATCCACCTACCGTGGCCCCGCGTGCGGCAGCAGCAGCGATGCGCTTGTGGAGCCAGTTAAATTTCCACGTGATGACCCAGTTCAGGGTGGTTTTTGCCTCTGGATTTTCCCAATGCTGCTGCCTCTGGGTGAGTGGTCGCAGCTCCAGACCCCGCTGCTGTGCTTGGGTTTAAGGCCACCACGCTTGCTCTGCACTGACAGCCCCAGCCTTGTGTGCCCGGACTCTCTACGGTGCTTTCCTGGGCGTTACAACATGCCGGGTGCTCTGAGGGCTGGTTTTCTTCCTGAAAATACTCTCATGTGCTCCACGGTCCTGTATGTTTTACTGAAAGCTTTGAAGAATAAACAGTTTGTTGCAAAGGGGGTTTTTGCTGCTTCAGAAAGCCTGTTACACTGGGGGCAGGGCACGTGTCACTTCAGCTGCGGGAGCCGCGGTGGTGGGGACGCTCCGGGGGTTTTCAGTGCGTGTGTTGGAGTCGATTCCAGCGGAGCTGCCTCTTCCCTCACCGTTCTGGTGAGGCAATCGCTGAGCTGCTCAGCACCAGCACTGGGTTTGAACCACGAGGCAAAGGGGCAGCGTGTATTTAGAAGGAGACCATAACTGCGAGTCAGATTTGCTTGTTCAATACTCTATTGACAGATTTGCCTTGGCAACCTGGAGCAGGGCTTCATTGTGTGCGTCCTACCTCGTGGCATCCTATTGATTGGGTGGGTGGGTTTGGGGGTTTGTGGAGTGGTTGGGGTTTTTTTTTTCAAGCCTACATACTCATCCTTTTCTTGTCTTTCTCCGGCAGGGTGTTGACCTCAGCAAGAGCTATATTATAATCCGGTTTTCAGACTGGCCACAGCTTCAAATGCAAGCCAGAGCTGACAAAAGCAGAAGGGCAAATCCACGAGCCCAGCTGGCCAAGGCTGCGGGCGGCCAGGTAGGAATGAATGGGGCCAGCGCCCTCCCCCTCGCTCCAAGGACACCGTCATGCACGAGAGTCACAAAGTCTGCGCCGGGGCGCCTGCGAGAGCGGCCTTGGAGGAAATGCTGCAACTATTCATAATTAACTTTCTGTTATTATTTGGTGCTCAGCCTGGCGCGCTCCTGGCCTTTTCGGGCTCCGTGAGAAACCGTTGGCCCTGCTGGGACAGGGGGGGAGGAAAAGCTGAGCACCCAAACTGCAGCCTTGGAGTCTTTGTGGCGGAATTTGAGGACTACAGCTGAAAAAGAATCGCTGGTTTGAATTGCTAATAATGATACAGACTAATGAGCAGCCTCAGAAATGATGGCATGTGTAATCAGTGCTGCTTGGTAGCAAACATACAGCAGGTCTGCAGGAGCTACTGGCACGAGAGGAGAGGGGAAGTGGAGCATCTTGTGTTCTGGAGAGGCAGAACCCAACCCGAGCGAGGCACTGCCACGGAGCTGGCTCTGCCTCCGGGGGAAGAACTTTGTAAATAATGATGAAAAGAATAAACCTAGACAGACATCAGCTCTGGGTGGTAGGAGGGAACATGGCCAGCAAGTAGTTGAGGGGAAATGGCCCTGGTATGCTTCCTAGCACCTGCAGGAAGCCCATCTGTCTCCGGCTGTTGGAGGGTTTGTCTTACAGCTGCACCCCAGCAGCCCCCAGTCGGGATCAGGCCCTCGCTGGGCTGCACGGGCACAGGGGGGGCGGCCGGAGCTCCCGCACTCAGCCTGCTCCAGGGACAGAGTCCTGCTGAAGGGAGCCCTGTCCCTCCTGACCCTGCTCTGCACATAAAGAGGAGCTCGAATTTTTGCACAGGTGTGTGACAGAGGGGAAGAACACCCCCAAATGTGTCTGTGCACCTCGTTCCTGCCTTATCAACAGGCAAAACAGAAACAAAACGCACGGTAGCAAACAACTGCTGTCTTGGCTTTAAAAGGCAGTGGTTGGCTCCTGTTCCTTTTGGTTGGAAACCCTTTTTCTTCTCTCATCCCTGCGATATGCCCCGACCCGTCGGGAAGAGGCAGCAGTTGGAAGTGTTTCCTGCTTTCCTTATTTAGGATATTTTATGTGGTTCAAATAAGGTGTCCTCTTTGGAATTGACAAAGGGAAAGATGTATCAGTTCATGAACTGCTGCTATCTGAGCAAGGTAAGAGAGAGAAAATCACCACCATTACAATCATTACTCTGAATCATGTGCAATCAGCCCGGTAACAGAAAGCAGATGAACATCCTGCAGAAACCTCCAGGACACAGGAGCTGGTGCTGAGCTGTGGGAGCCACAGGCCAGGCAATGATTAAAATGCTTTTAATATTGGTTTCCAGTGTTGCTTCCACTTTTGTTAAATATTATTTTTCATTAATGGCCTCTTGTACTGCTCCCAAGGCAGGTTCTGTAGGGATGCCAAGGATGTCTGGTCACACATTTAAAAATATATATATTTTATATACATCTATATATATGCAGCCTGCCCGGCTGTGTCCTGGGAAGAGCTGAGCCTTCCCGGCCGGGCTGGGCCTGGAGCAGCCGCTGCTGCGTGGGCTGGACACGCTACAGCTTACCCAGGTTGGAGGGGAATCACACCAAATCCTGCTCGTCCCTGGGCATTTAGTTTTATTGCAAGCGTTGGTGGTTTGTGCTCGGCTTGTCTCCTCTGGCAACTGGAGAAGCTTGAAATGTCAAAGGGGAGGGTTAACAAACTCTGCTGGCATAAATTTCAATGAATGTATGTTTCTTAGGAAAACCGCTAAGTTAAAAAAAAAAAATTTAAATCTGCCTGTCTGGGCTTTCTTTCGGCTGCTGTTCACAATGGATAATAATTCTTACATTAAGCCCCTTCGTCCCTCCAGGGAAATCAAAATTGTAATATCAGTTTGCTTTTTATTGGCTTGGCTCTACGATCGCGGCGGCGGCTGCGTCTTTGTTATGGTCCCCGGCGCGGTGACATTCAGCGGTGCCTCCCCGGTGCCCCCGGGCCCGGGAAGAGCCCCCGAAGGCGCAGGCTGCTGCCGGCCGGGGGGACGGCGACCGGGCGAGGCCGCGGGGATGCCGCGGGCTGAGGTGGGACCGGCCCCGGGGGCGACCGGCAGCGCCCTCGGGGGACCGGGCGCTGCTGCCCGACCCCCGGCAGAGGAGCCGTTCCGGGCCCCGGTGTCGCTCGGGCTCAGCCCCGCCGCTCCCGCACCCCGGCGAAAGTTGCCGGGAGCCCCGCGGGCAGCCCCGGCCACGGCGGTCCTGGCCCCGCAGCGGACGCTGCGGCTCGGCAGAGCCCGGACGGGGGGCGGCGGAGCGGGAGCGGCGGTGCCGGGACCCCCGCCCACCCCGGCCCGGGGGCGGCCTCGCTGTGCACCGGGTGCGGCGGCTCCGGTGGCGCCGGGGCTCCCTCCCGGCGCCCCGCGCATCTCCCTGCCCCGGCGGTGGCTCGGGGGAGCAGCCCGGCACCTGCGGGGACCGGGCTCGGCCAGCCCCGGGAGCCGCGACCCCCGGGAGGGTCTGGGGGCTCCCCACGGCGCCACCCTCCGCCGGCAGCACCTTCCCGGGAAGAGCCCCACGCGTGTCCGCGCCCCCCGGGGTCCTGCCCCGCAGGGAGCCGGGGCCGGGGCGCGGCTCCCGCAGCGGGGAAGGCCCGGAGCTGTCGGCCCCCATGGCGGGGGCTGCGCGGAGCCGCCGGAGCTCCGCACCGGGAAGGTGCCCGGCTGCGGGCACGACCGGCCCCGCTCCACCTGCCCGGGGGAAGGTCGCCTTCCGCTCCGGCACCGCCACGTTTCCCGGAGCAGAGCGGGGAGCGGCTGCGGGTCCCCCGCTGGCACGCCGCGGATCGGCACGGACACGCGTGGGCCTCAGCGTGCTCCCCTTAACCCGCTCGAACGAGAAGCGAGGGCGCGGGGCCGTACGCCCCGGGCTCCCCGCACGCCGCCGCCGTTCGCGGCTTCCGGCACCGGGCGAGGGAAGCTCGCCGCCACCTGCCCCGGGCCCGCTCCGCCGGGCGCTCCGGCCATCTTGCAACGGGGGTGTCCCCGCCGCTGGGGTGGGTGCCCCCGGGCCGGGCTCCCCGCGGCCACAGGGACCCTCCGCGCAGCGCACCCGCCTCCCGCTGTGGGCCGGGCCCGGGGCAGCCCGCGACGTGGCGCGGCGTGGAGCCCTCCCGGGGGCTCGTCCCCCGCCCCGGGACCCCGCCGGTACCCCACGGAACCCCCCGCGCATCCTCCGGGCGGGTCCCCCCAGCCCCCCCCGCCTGACTCCCCCCCTCCCCGGGCGGTGCGGGTCGCGCACCTGCCCCGCGGGCTGTGCCGCCCCCCGTGGGGGCCGTGCTGAGTCACGCGTGGGGCGGGGGCCGGGCTGCCCGCGTCCCCCCCGCCCCGCTCCGCGCAGCTCCTGCCCGGCCCCCGCCCGCCCCCTCCCCGCCTCGCTCCCCGGCAGGTCTGCGCCAATCCCCCGGCCCCGCCGTTGACGGGCAGCCGGGCCCGGGAGGCGCCGCCTCCCTGACGTCTCGCTCCGGGATTTGCACGGGTTGCGGTGCCGCGGCGGCCGCGGCTCTCAGTGTCTGTCGGGTCGGCGGCGGGAGCTGCCGGAGCCGGAGCCCAGCTCGGCTGCAGCGGCGGCCGCGGACGCCCGGCCCGGCGCGGCCCGGCCCCTCCCGGCTGCAGCATGGAGCTGCCGGCGGTGGGGGAGCACGTCTTCGCGGTGGAGAGCATCGAGAAGAAGCGGATCCGAAAGGTGAGGAGGGCGGGGGCGGCGGGGGGCGGCCGGGCGGGCGGCGGGGCCAGCTGACGCCGTGTCTTTGCCTCCCGCGCTCCGCAGGGCAGAGTCGAGTACCTGGTGAAATGGAGGGGATGGTCGCCCAAGTGAGTACCGAGCGGGGACGGGGATGGGGCAGGGGCGGCCCGGCCCGGCGGCGGGGCTCCGCCGCGCTCGGCGCCCCGGGAAGGGCCCCGGCCAGGGCGGCGAGAAGCGGCGGCGGGGCCCGGCGGCGGCGGGAGGCGGGCAGGCGGCGGCTGATGTGCACCAGAAAATGGCTCCTTCCCCCTTTCCCTCCTCGGGAGCCGGGCTCCATATTGCAGAACCGAGCGGGGGGGGGGGCGGAGGGGGGGAATAACCGCAAAAATAACCCGCGCCGCCCCGCAGCCCGCGGCGGGCGGGCGGCCGGCCCCCGAGAGCCGCCCGCGGAGGTGGAGGCACCGGCCGCGGAGCGAGGGCGGCCGCTGCGGGCTGCGGGGTCCGTGGGGTTTGCATGACAGTGCGGGCGGGGGGGCGCGGGGAGGGGGGGGTCCGCGCCGCTGTTCCGGACTCGGCGGCCGGGTCCCTCCTCCGCGCCGCGGCCGCTTTCCTGGGTCCGGGAAAGGGGATTTGGAAAATTTCATCATGACATGCCTAGAATTCCTCTGGAATAATAACTGCGCTAAATAAACAGTTCCGTCCCCCACGCCCCCATCCCCCTCCCCCGGGACCCGAGCCCCGGCCGCCCGCTCCCAGGCGGGCCCGGTGCTCCGGGCCGCCCCTGCCCGGGACCCCGGCCCCCCTCCCGGCGGGGCCCCGCGGCTGACGGCCGCTCTCCTCCCCTCTCGCAAGATATAACACGTGGGAGCCGGAGGAGAACATCCTGGACCCCCGGCTGCTCATCGCCTTCCAGAACAGGTGAGCGGCGGCGGGGGGGCACCGGGAGGGGCGGCGGGCACCCGCGCCCCGCTCCGGCAATTGCAGATGCGTCACGGAGCCGGGGGCCGCGGCGGGGGCGGGACGGGCCCGGGCTCGGGGGCGCGGCCCCGGGGGGGCGGGCGGGCGGCGCGGGGCCGCCGGGCGACGCCTCCGGTTCAAGGTCCCCCGCGCCGCGCTCCCCCCACGCCGCGCCCGGCTCCGCTGCCTGCGCGGGGAGGAGGCGGCGCCGCCGCTGCTGCTGCTGCGCTTGGACGGGCTTTTTCTTTTTTTTTTTTTTCTGCCTTTTTTTTTTCCCCGCCGTGCGTTTATTTCCTGTAGTATTTTGGCGCAAACTGTAAACTTCAGCCCCTCGCTGCAGCAGGGGGAGGCGGGAGCGGGGAAGTCGCCTCGCCAGGCGCCTGCTGCCTCAGCGGGTCGGCCGTGCCCCCGGCCCGCCGCCTCCTGCGGGACCCCCCGCCTGCGGCTCCGCACCTGCGGGGCCCCGGCTCCCCTCCACCACCCCGTCGCACCAGCTCGCTGTACCCGCGTAGGGTCATTGGCACAGCAGGAGCTGGGGTGCGTGGGGAGGCGTGCGGCGTGGGGGTCCGCGTGGCACCGCTCGGGCCTCGCCGTGACTCTCTGTTCCCGCAGGGAGCGGCAGGAGCAGCTGATGGGATACCGCAAGCGGGGGCCCAAGCCGAAGCCGCTGGTCGTGCAGGTAAATGCGCGGTGGAGCCCAGCCCCGCGTCTCCCGGTGCCTGTTTGCAGCACGGCCCCGTCCCCAGGGAGCCGCTTTCAGCAGGTTTCATCATGCTGAGGAGCCGTGCGCGCAGCCCGGGCGCTTCGCGGCGCCCCGGGGACCCCCAGGTCCCAGCGCTGAGCTCATGGGGCGGTCCCAGCCCCCCCTCCCCTCCGGGCTGCAGGGCAGACCCGCTGTGCCCGCGGCCGGGCGGCATTAGCAGGCTGCTCGCAAGCTCGGCAGCAGCGGTCCTGCTCGGCCCCTGTTCCCAGACGCTGATTGAAGGGTGCTTTTCTTCTTTTCATTGCTTCATTAATCTGGAGCAATGCACAGCCTGTAAGTTGGAGTGGGCTGGGGCCGCCTGCTCGAGAACGCGGCGCCCCGTGATGCAGCGTCCCGTAACGAGCAGCGCTGGAGGGGCGGGGGGTGCACCGGAGCCTTTGGCACCTGCCGGAGCACCGGCACCTCCGGCCCCGGCTGACCACGGCCCCTGGCTTTGTGTTGCAGCTTCCCTCCTTCGCCCGCCGCTCGAACATCCTCACGGGGCTGCAGGACCCTGCCGTGGACAACAGGCCAAAGCTGGATCTTGGCTCCTCCGGCAAGAGCCAGCAGCACCAGTATGAACTCAACAGCAAGAAGCACCACCAGTACCAGCCCAACGGCAAGGAGAGCGGCATGAAGCACCAGTCCCACAGCAAAGGGAAGTATTACTACCAGCTGAACAGCAAGAAGCACCACCACTACCAGCCGGACCCCAAGATGTACGAGCCCCACTACCAGCCCAGCAGCAAGGAGCCGCAGAGCCAGGCCTGCTTGGACAGTAACAAGAGCCCCCTGGTCGCCCACCCGGACAAGTGGGCTCACGGGCCGGCCAAAAACCTGCTGGGCCCGGTCAAGAACCTCGCTGCAGAGAGCAAGAACGGGGCCGAGAAGAACCTGTCCAGTGGTACCGGGCCTCCTCCCAGGGACAGGGTGGCCAGCAACGGCCTCGGGGGCAAGATGAAGATTGTGAAGAACAAAAACAAGAACGGGCGCATTGTGATCGTCATGAGCAAGTACATGGAGAACGGGATGCAGGCGGTGAAGATCAAGTCCGGGGAGCCGCCCCGGAAGCGGGCTGCGGAGGAGAGGACTCCTAAAAAGGGTGGGGAGGAGAAGCTGGAGGCTTGGAGGAAGCCGGGGGAGGAGAGGGTGGTGGGCAGCAACGCCCTGAGCAAAGCCGAGGGCGAGGGCCGGCAGCCCCCCGCGGAGCTCGAGGAAAGTCCCCGAAAGACTCCCCTGGCCAAGGAGCTGCCCCTTCCTCCGGCGGAGCAGCCTCTGCAGCTCACCACCAAGCCGGACCTCGTGCCCTGGTCCCTGAGTCCCGTCTGCGAGCACAGCCCTTCCTCCATGGGACTGAACCTCTCCAGCCCCGGCTCGCGGAAGCGCTGCCTGTCGGAGCCGCACGCGGAGCGGGAGCCGGGCAAGAAGCGCCTGACGTCCCGCAGCATCAGTGCCCCCACCTGCCTCAGCCCCCCGGCCCCGGAGCCGCCCGCCCAGCCCGAGGTCATCCTGCTGGATTCGGACCTGGACGAGCCCATAGACTTGCGCTGCGTGAAGCCACGGGTGGAGGGCGAGCTGGCCTTGGCGCCGGTGAAGCCGGAGGAGCCGCCGGCGCCGGCCGAGAAACCGGCCGCGGAGCCTCCGCAGCCCCGGGAGGCCGCGGAGGAGGAGGAGGAGGACGCCGAGTCCCTGCAGGAATTCAAGCCCTTCTTTGGGAATATAATTATCACAGACGTGACCGCAAACTGCCTGACCGTGACCTTCAAGGAGTACGTGACGGTGTGAGGTGGGGTGGTGGCTGCTCCCCATGGGAGCTGCTTGCCCGTCCCAGGGCCACCGGCCCCACAGCCTCCCTCTAAGGTACTGGTGCCCCTTCCCCGGAGCCCACGTGCCCCTTGCCCGCGCCGTGGCGGCCAAGCCTGCCGTCCCCGCCGAGGGGATGCCGGGGCAGGGCCGGGCACGGCGGCCATCCCTGCCATGCGGGGTGTCCTCGCCGCCGCTCCTGCCCCACGGTCAGGGGCTGCCCTGGGACCTGCGGGCGCCGGGACGGGCGAGGACGGGGCCCACCAGTTACTCAGAGTTATAGTATTATATTTTAACAGTGCTAACTTGTCGAGTGGTTCTTGCTCCCGTTTGTACGTGGTGTTCTTGAAATGTATTGTTTGAGCTGAAAGCTGGTCGCTCCCCGGCCACGCTAATATATTTATTTGTAGGTATTTATATAATGAAATATAAAGCCTAGATTTATGGAGTCCCTAGATCACCTTATAAACTATATCAAACGAATATTTTCTGTTCTCCTTTTTAACCGTTCAGCATTTGTTAGTCTCGTCCCCTTGCCCTCCTTACGCCCCGCAGGACCATCCCCGGTATATATTTTTTGATACTGTACACGTGGTGTTTCTATGTGCAAAAAAAAAAATCGTTATCTAAAGCTAAACAAGCTATTATAGAAATTGCTGCTATTAGAAATGTCTAAACTATAAGCTTCCAATTATTAATTGCTTGAATGTAAATATTAAATGGAGATGTTGAAAGTGCATTTGATGTTCTGCAGCTAGTGTAGGTCGGCCGGCAAAGCCCAGCTGCTGGGAGGTGGAGCGCGAGCTGCCTGGTCCGAGGGCTGTGTCACGGGGGGAGAAATGTATCATGCAATCACTGCAAAGGACTATAAACCTTTACAAAAACTACCAGCATCTGGAGTGCGTTTGTTACTGCATACGGACGGCACGGGCAGGCTGGGGCCGGGGTGGCACAGAGCAGGTTACAATCGGCTCATGGAGGCAACGCAGCGCGGATGGTTCTGGCTTTTCCCCAGGGCTCCCCGTTGGCTCCTGGTGCCACCCAGGCCGTCAGAGCCGGCAGTTCCGTGTTTCCCTGTCCCTGAGGCAGGGCTGGGCTCCCTGGAAGGCTCCTGGGGACGCAGGCGGGGAAGGTGGCCACGATGGATGGGCGAGTGCTGGTCCTCGGCCTGACGCCACCACCCCAGTGTTATCCCCAGCGCTGGGGAGGGTCACGGTTAGATGAGGAGTTGGACTTCTCCAGGAAGCAAGATGGTCCAAATTCCACAAAAAAAGCCTGCAGACATCTCTGAACTAGATTAATAATTGCTGGAGTCCGCTGAAAATACAGCGCAGGGCTAGTTCTGTACGAAATGGCTCACACGAAGGTGGCAGCCCAGCAGTGTCCCCGTGGAGCCCGTCTGCACACGGCTGAGACGCAGCGCTCGGTCCCGCTGCCCCTGTGACGTCCCCAAGCAGAGGCGAGTGACTGCCCTCTGAACCTCGTGCTTGCCAAACTGGCTCAGTTGCCAGCCGTTCTGCTCTTGGGCTTTGCTTGAAGTTGTTTTCTCTTCCAGAAAAGATCTTGGTTGAAATATTGTCATTGATGGTACATTAATGTGTGTGGACAAGAGCCTCGAGCTTGTGAGAAGCGGAGTTAATTGGTTTGGGTAAGGCTTACATGGGAGGCACCTGGAGACGTGGGTGAGTTGCCCCCGCTGTGTGTGAGAGCTGGGGAGGGGGGGGCAGAACCCTGTGGGCTCAGCCCTGGGTCCTGCTGTACGCGGCGTGTGTCTGACCGGGCGCGTGGCAGTGGGAATGGCTTCTGGGAGCTCACACCAGAGAGATGGCTCCATCCCAGCCCTTTGGTTAAACTTGTTAGCGTGGGCAAGGTCAGGACTGACAGCTTGGTTCACCTCTTGTTTCAGCTGATGCTCCAAAGTCAATGGAAGCTCGTGCAATGTGTTTAGTTTAGAGCCTGTGATTCACACCTGCCTGCGTGGGGACCCCAAAATCTGATTGTGTGTGCGCAGAGAGCAAGTGGCAATAGGTGAACTGGGATTAAAAATCAACATTTTTCATGTTAGCTGGGCTGAATATGAGGGTTTTAATCAACTCTACGTGTCACCAGGGCTGTGCGAGTGACAGGCAGTGGCGGCCGAGGGTGCTGGAGAGCAGGTGTGGGGGGCAGGTGAAGCCCAGCCTGTGCCGGGGGGATGCCCAGGGATGGTTCGGTGGGAAGCGTTTCCCTGCCATCCCAGGCTTAGCTGGCAGAGCAGACAATCAGAAATGATGCATTTCCCTTGATTAATTAAGCTAATGGTTATCTGAAAACAAAAATGGCATGGAAGAGGAGACGCATGCTCAGAATGCAAAGCGTGATTTATGCAAGGGGAAGTGCCGCGCGACAGGCAGCGGCGGGAGCCAGTGCAGGAGCAGGGCTGGGCCGGCAGCGCGCTCTGGGGCAGAGCCTGCAAAAGGAGAACTTTCTCTTTAGCCAGGCAAAGGTGGAGGAAACCAACGGGGTTTCTCACAAACAGTGGGATGTGTCTTTTAAACGTGGGCTCGCGGGCTCCCGGCCAAAGCCTGAGCATCGCTGTCACGAGCCGGGTCAGCAGCTGCCTCCTCTAGTCTGTAGGTGTGTGAGACTCTTGGCAGGCAGGAGCTGTTTGCAGGTTTGCAGTGAGCTCAGCTCATAAACGTTTTTAAAAATGGATGGTGGTGTGTTGCCCGTTTGTGAGGAAGCGATGCTCCTCTGCGTGTGCTTTCTGAGCTTCCTTTCCCTGCCCCACCGCCGCTCCATGAGCCGTAGAAGCACCTAAAATATTGTCTCTGCTGGCAGTGGCTGTGGTTTGTTTGAGGCACCATTTCCCGGAAACCACATCGCCAGATATTTCTTTATAGTTTGATCATGTTTATCACAGCTCCAGCAGCTTCCTGTGCAGTGAAAGGTGTGATAAGTAGTTACTGGTTTAAAAGATACACCCTCCCCTTGCTCTGTGCCAATTGGCTGGGAAAGGTTAAGTGTTCAGGGGATGAATTACTTATTCATACCGCTCTCCTTCCGTATTAAGTGCCTCAAACCTAAATGCCTGTTACTGAGCAAATTAATGTGAAGTCTGCTCTGATTTCCAATGGTTATCAAAGTGATCCAGGACGAGATGGAGAGCCACCACGCTCCATTAGGAAGACTGGCGTGCGCTACGTTTAATGTATTTCCCAGGAATGCGTTAACCTCTGCTTGGTTTGGATTATTTCCAGACAAACATTTGCTGATTTAAAAGGAGAATTTGTGTTTGTATTTTAGCTCTTCTGACAGGCTCTGGTGCATCTGTCTGTACTGAGAGGAGGGGGACTGCAAATCTCTGCTGGAAAGCTGCTTTCAGGTTCTCCCCTCCCGGGCCATGGTGGTACCAGCATCTGCACCAGTACTGGGTTGGAATCCAGCTGCCAGCCCTCCCTCGCTGAGCTCCGGTGCCCTGTGAGGTTTCAGCAGGCGCTGATGTGGTCGCTGCTCCGCGGGAGGGGACAGAAACACTGCGGTGGGCCCCATGGTGTTGCAGGAGAGGTTGCATCTCTGGGGTGAGGATGCTGTTAAGGAGAAGGGTGTTAAATAAACACACAACGTGGAGCTGATGTCTTTTAATCAGAATAAGAAACAGCCTCGCAGGGACTGGGAGACTTCCAGGTCCAGACTGGGAATGAGAGAGGAGCTGCTCCCTGGAGAAGGGCAGAAGGTGTAAGTGGCCATGTGCGGTGAGGAAGAGGAGGATTTCCCAGGCAGTTGAGGCTGCCTTTGCTCATAGGTGGGTGGGGGCAGCTCCTCCAGGCAGTCCTTGCATGCATTTTGTGGGGGTTTTCCTTTATTTTTCCTGTTCTTCTCTCATTTTGCTGTGCGATGGCGGGAGCTGACTGTGCGACTTGGCTGAATGTGGTGGCCTCAGCACCTCTCCCCTGTTGGAGAAGCCAGCAACAAGGTAAAGCATTCATGGTCGCGTTGAGGGGGGGGGGGGAAAAAAGCCCGCTGTTCAGGCTGCATTTTTCCAGGCCCGTCCCCTTGAGCACGGCGGGGGCTGTACGGTTTGGCCGCGCACGTGTCGGCTGCTATAAACCATTTTAACTAAAACTGTATCCAGTGGGACTGGTCCCGCAGCAGAGACACACTGACGCCGAGGCTTTTGGCTGGATTTTCGGTGGGGCTGGTGTCCCTCTGTCCATCTGCGGGAGGGCAATGCCAGGGTGCAGCCCCCCCCGCCCCTGAACTGGGGCAGCTGGGCGAGGGGGGTGGCTTCCCCCGGTTCTGTCCTGGCCCCCTCGCCTCCCCCATCTCATGGGGCTGCCACTGGTTTGGACAGTGGAAGATGCCGGGCGGTAGGAAATCCTCAGTCTCCTCCACAGATAAGATCATTTGGATTCAGCCCAGATTCCTGCGAGATGTGTGTCGGGAGGAGACGCCTGCAAGGACACCGCTCTGTTTATGTTTTCAGCAGAGGAGGAAAAAGGCTCCGCAGTGCTGGCACAGCCCGGAGCATCTCCAGGCACTCCCAGAGCCTCAGCGAGCGGCTCCGGAGGGTTCCCTGCGCACGGGAAAGCTCCTGCCTGCACCCTGAGCTGGGGAGAGTCCCGTTAAAGGCAAAACGAAGCAGCTCACGCGTCCACGAAGCAGCTGCCACCAGCGAGATCTGACCCAGACACGGCTCTGCAGCACAGCCCGGCCTTGGGCAGCGTCCGTGCGGCGAGGAAGGACAGTTGTGGGAGCGAGATGTTGGAGGAGGAGATGGGGGCTCGGCTCCTGGGCCCCCCTCGCTGCACGCCCGGGGAGGGACCCCCTGATTGCTGCGGGGAGTGACGGGGAAGGGGACGGGGCTGGATGACGTGGGAGAGGGGCTGTGGTGGCTGCAACCAGGTGCTGTGCAGCCAGCTGGGGCGGGATGGGAAGGAGAGAGGGTCCTGAGAACGAGAGAGGGTCCTGGTGGTGTAGCTGCTCATAGGAGCTGTCCCTGGGTCTGTGCTGGCACATGAGGTCTCCTGGGCACTGGAGGGGTGTTACTGCATGATGGACTTTTGTGTGCAAACGGGAGAGAAACGAGTGTCTCTGTAACGATGGAAGTTTGGGGTGGGGGCTTGCGGGGGCTGAAGGTGGCCGGGGTCTCCCTGCCTCGGGCTGGGACCCACCAGTATCTCCCGTCACAGGGCGAGATCCCAGGCTCACCCGGGAGCAATTTGCCGGCACCTGCTGAAGTCGTTTCTCAGAGGGAGCCGTCTCAGCTGACACCTTGATGTAGTTTAAGGCAAACTGCAAACATGAAGATTTATTTTTGTCAAGCGAGCAGGCATATAAAACACGCTGTGCGACGCGGCGCAGCCTGGCAGGAAGCACCCTGAGTCCCAGGAGTCGTGGCTTCGGCACGCCGGGCCGTGTGCCATCCCTGGCTGACCCCGCTGACAGCCGGCCTGTGGGGTTCAAGGGTGGGGAGAGAAGGAAACTTAATCACCAGCTGCCAAACCCTCCAGGATCACTGTCAAAAACCAGGACCCTCCTGCAAAGGGCAACACTGGCACCACTTGGGATGACAGCTCCTGAGCCAGCCAAGTGGCTGAGGTAGAGCTCAGCCGGTGTTACAGGCTCTCTGTCCCAGGGGGGTACGGCCCCGCTCCCATTTTCCAGGGGGTTTAAACACTGCCACGGCCCGAGTGTGGACGCAGCTCCTGTGGTGTAGGTGTGCTTCAGTCAGAAGTGCCTCAGTCGAGGTAAGGAAGGGAATAGCCTAAACCTTTGGGAAGTGTTGCTGCTGTGCTCTAGCACCCAGGGCAGAAAAGTGCTACAGTTAGGGAAAATAAATGAATCAGGCTTAGATATTATTAAGAAATGCATTAACAGGCAGCCTGAATGGAGGGTCTGAGCTGATGGCAGCTTTAACAAACGTGGATTTAATGTTGGATTTAAAGACTGCTGAGCAGAAATTCTTGCTGTGCCATGTAAAGCCACATCTCCCCGTCTCCTGGGACGCTCCTTCATCTGCAGCGGGGGTGAGCCTGGGATGTACAACAGGAGGAACGGTGGTGTTCGGTAACGATGAGCTGCAGCACCGATCTTCCCGGGGGAGCAACCTGCCCTGGCCTGGGGTTTTGCCCAAAGACGGGCCCTGGGTCACTCGGGTTTGCCCCTTTCCCCCTCGTGACACGCAGCGTGGGGACGGTGTTGCTGTTGTTTATGAAGCACAAGAATAGGAAAAGCAGGGTGACTCAAACTTCAAAAGCTGCCTCTCGGCTGGAGCTAAAGATGGAAAATTGCCGACCACGAGCTGCTGCGAGCGGCAGAGGCCAGGGTGGAAATTCCGAGTGAACCTTCCCCTCCTGCCCGGTGCGGGGCGAGCGCGGGGGGCGAGCACCAGCCCGGGGGGGACCGGGCCCAGCCCGGGTGATGCTTGGCGGTGCCATGTCACACCGCGTGGGCATCACCACGCCAGCCCCGAGGCAGGATCTGTCCCCAGCCGCTTCAGGGAGTAAGGAACCGGCCCCGGGGCTGGGGGACGAGCAGCCGGGGGGTAGCGAGCGGAGCGGGGATGGGGGCGAGCCTGCGGGCTAAGATGGCCACGCTCGGCTGCAGGCGTGGGCTCTGCCATGCGGCAAGGGTTAACCCCCCCAAAAGGCATGCTGGGAAAGGGGACGGCAAACTGCACCGGGAGAACTTGTGCGGCGGGGGCGGGCGAGGCTGCGGCGGGCGGGGCGGGCGGCGGCACCGGGCGGCACCGGGCAGCGCTGCCCCGGCTGGCCCCGGCGCTGGGGAGAGCCGCGAGGGAAGCTTGGAAATGCCCTTTGTGTGAGCCTGGGCACGGCGATTTCAGAAGATGCGGGTTTGGGGGGTTCCCCCTCTCTTGGCCCCCAGTTTCGGGGTCTCTGCGCTGGCGTTTCTCAGGCCCCCGCTCGCCGAGGGGGCACGGCCGTTCCCCCCGCGGTGCAGGGGGGGGATGCACTCCACCAGCCACTGTCCGTGGAGCTGTTCAGAGCTCACAGTCACAGGGACCTGGGAAAAGAAATAATTTCAGTTCTGGTTAAAAATAAAAATAAAAAAAAAAAAAGAGCGTCAGGTTCTCTTAAATGCCAAATACAAGCTTGGGAGGGAAGGTTTGTTCGGTATCAGGGAGCCACCGAAGCATCTCAAAGCACAAAATAAATGGTAATTTTCACATATGCTAGTAAATGTTAATTTTCACATATGTTAGTAATTCCCCATGGCTTGAAAAATGAAGGATGAAACGTTGTCCCCGAATGTACCCATCCATTTGCAGCGCAGGGCAAGCCAGGCTGTCATTTTAACATCAGGAATGTATTTTACAGCCACTGCCCTGCGCTGGGTCCAGCCGTGACACTATCCTTCCTCCGCCTGGGTCCTGCTGGCACATGAAGTCACCAGCAACAGATAAACCAGGGAGATTCATTGTGGGTTGTGCAGAGAAGCCGATGTGGTGGTCAGACACCGGAGGCTCTCCCGGCTGGCTGGTGGAATGATGTCTTATCTGGAGTTTAAGGGCTCAACCTGACCCTGAGCCATTTTTAACCCGACGTGGGAAGAGCCCTCCCTGGGTGTCTCCCTCCGCTTTGAAACATCCTTCACTCGCTCCACGGTATCTGCTCTCCTGATGTTTTTCATTCTTGTACCTCTGCAACCTGAAGCAGACCCACTTTTCCAGCGTTTGATGCTCTGCTTCTTGAAGATGCTTTAACTCCCAGGGCTCAGAAATAACTCCTAGCAAACGCAGTGCAGAGACCCAACAAGAACACGTCTAATGTAATGTATCACATTTCCATAGCTTGTGCTGCAAGCAGCGGTTTGTGGTTCAGCAGCAACGGCTGCGTTAGAGCCGAGCATTATCACAGGAATTCCTTCCACCTCCCGCCTGAGTGTGTGACAAATAAGTCTTGGCCGTGGCGTTGTCTTTTTTCTGGGTTCGGACTAACAGGCTGAAAGCTTTTTTTCTTTCCCTGGAAAGGCAGTTTTACCTCTGCCTTGTGCACCTGCATTCCCCACAACTGAGGATCTGCTGCACGGTGCCACATCCCCTGTGCTGGAGGGGGATAACGCCGAGGTGGGAAACGGCACAGAGAGGCCGTGAATAAAAATACTCTCGTGGACGTGGGCTGGTGAGAGCGGCCACCGAGGTGCCCAGCACGGCTCTGTGCGGGCTGGCTGTCCGAGGGACGGGGAGTCGGTACGGGGGGGTCTGGGGCTGCGTCCTGTGAGATGCTGAATCCCGAAAGGGGCTGCGATAACCGGAGGGCTGTTGCAGAGAACCAGCCCAGCAGCCGGTCGGTGCGGGGCTGCGGGGCTCAGCCACCCCTCGGGGGCCACGGGACGCTCCCCCGCCGTGAGGGGTGGGCTCCCAAAGTGCTCCCCCCTGCCCTTCTCCTGGAGAGGGACTACAGGCTGGAGGAGCCAAGGGGCTGAACCTGCTCGGGGGGCCGGGGGGGCCGACAGGGAGCTGCTCCCCCGCCGGCACGGACGGAGTTTGCGGTCGGGGATGGCTCTGTACCCGCGTCCATCCCGCTTCGGGGAGCAGCCTGCCTGGGGGGGTTCAAATACAAACCTCCGGGAAAGGGCCATCGCCTACAGCCGCTCTCTCGGCCCCGCCGTGCCACCGGGCACCGAGCACAGCGAGCTGTGTCACACGGAGGGCCGGGGACAGGGACAGGGGCAGGGACAGCACCGCCAGCCAGGAGGATTCCCGGTGTTTGCAGGGGAAACTGAAGGCAGAGCAGGCTGGCGGTACTGCCTCGGTGTGTGGCACTGGTGAGCCCGCTCTCGCCTCTAACACCGTCTCCGGTAGCTCAAAAGAGACACTGAAATATTGGCGAGGAGCCGGGAGAGAGGCAGAGGATGCGGTGAGGGCGTGGGGGGCCCGGGGAGCGGAGGCGGGGGGCTGCTTGCCTTCTCAACGGGAAGGTTGAGGACATTTTGATCAGCCCGTAAACCTGTACACAGGGCAGAAATTCAGGGAGTCAGCCGAGCTTTCATCTAGTAAACGCAGACACAACAGGATCCAGCGGCTGAAGTCCGCACCGGCAGCAGCGGGAACGCGGGGCCATTTTCACCGCGTCAGAAAAAAAAAACCACAGGTGGGAGGGACGGAGGGCGAACCCCGGGGCCGGTCGGCATCGCTCTGGGCTGCGCTGCCCCCCAGCCCCAGGCTGCTTCGGCAGGGTTCAGAAATGCAGCGGGTGTAACCCACAGCCTGTGGGACACGGTCTTAAAACGCGTCCCCCCTCCCCGCACCCGCGGTATTTTCCGCGCTCTGTGATCCGCCTTGCCCTCCTGCGTCTGTACCTTGATCAGCTGTGACTGTTACAAGATTAATTCCTTCTCCCGAGGGCACTCGAGGGTTTCACTGCCCGCCGTGCCCGCACACCACCGCACACCGGCAGCTCGGGGGGTGCGGCCGGCTGCGGCGTGGGGCTCCCCCTCCCCGGGTGCTCCCACGCGCGGCCGCGGCCCTGCGTGTCCCCGCGGTGCGTGTCCAAGTGACAGGTGCCAGCCGCGGGGAAGCGGAGCTGAGGTGGGACCCCCCCCGCCAGGGTCTCGCGTGGGACACGCAGCGCTGTTTGCAGCGGGACCGCGGGGAGGGAAGAGCGGAGACGGGGCGAAGCATCGGCTCAGACGACGGCGAGGGTGGGGGGCCCCGGAGGGCGGCCGGGGGTACCGTGGGGAGGGGGGAGCTTCCCCCAGGAGAAGCTGGAGCGGAGCAGGGCAGAGACCAGGGACACGCCCGGAGGCGGTGCAGCACCGAGGGCTTCGCAGCGGTCCCGGCGTCGGGGGGAGCCGCAGCGAGAAGCCGGGGAGTTGCGAGGGCCAGGGTGACTGCTGGCGTGGCCTGCGGGCGTCCAGCGCCGGGGGCAGGATGAGGCCCTCCCCTCGACAAAACCCCGGAGGTCCCGGGGACCCCGGCCGCTGCGTCCCGCCGCAGGAGGAAACGTCCCGCTGTCCCGGCAGAAGCGGGAGGAAAACGAAACGGGAGCGAGAAAGCGGAGGAGAGAAACCGCCCGGCGCGGTTGGGGCGGGGGATGGCCCGGCGGGGCACGGGATGCCCGGCCCGGTTCGGCCCGGCCCGGCCCGGTCCGGCGCGGTGCTCACACCTGCATTGCAGCAGCGGCGGGGCGGCGGAGCGCTGCCGGGCCGGCGGGCTCGGCTCTCGGCGCGCCGCTGCATTGCAGCACTGCAGGAGCCCCCTCCTTCCCCGCTCCCCTCTCCGCCCTCCGCCGCCGCTCGGCTCCGAAGGCCCGGCCCGGGGCACGGACCGGCCCCGCTGCGCTCCGCTCCCGCTCGCACGGGGCATCTGTCGCCGCCCTCTGTTCTCCCGCGTCGTGCCACAGCCGAGACCCTCCGGCCCCTTAATGCAGCCGTGGGGCGGGGGACATGCACCCACGCCGCTGTGTCCCCTGGTCGGTGTCTGTCGCCGGCGTTCATCCACCCCGCGCGGGTGAAGGGACCGGCCCGCCCCGTCGGGGCATCCGCCGTTCTGCCCCGCGGCGCCGGCGCTCGTCCCGGCCGCCTCCCTGCCCCGCGTCCCCCTCCGCGCCAGGCTGGCCGTGCTGCCCGTCCCGCTGAGACCCCCCGGCCTCGCGTGGGCCACGCACTGCCCCGCACCGTCCCCACGGGCTTCCCGCGAGGGCTTTTGGGCTGGTCCCGCGGGGAGCCGGTTCCGCCACCGGGACCGGGCAGGGCTGAAGGGCGCTGTGCCGGGCGGCCCGGCCCCGGGGCAAACCCTCCAGGACGGGACGGTCCTCCTGGCCGTCGGGACACTTGCGCTGTGCGTGGGGCGGGCGGAGGGAGGCGACCAGCCCCGCGTCCCCGGCCCATGGGGAAGGGAGGCTGGTGGCCGCGCTCCGGGCCCCCTCGCCTGGGGACAGCGGCCCAGAGACCGCTGCCAGCCCCGCGTGACCAGGTCCTGCGTGGACCCAGACGGCCACGACCCGCGGCTACTCCGTGCGCGGGGCGCAAAGGGGAGCGGGGAGATCCCGGTGGGAAGGAACCGGCAGCGGCCGGGCGTCCCGGGACCTGCCCCGCTGCCGGGCGCGGCGCCGCGGGGGCGCACGGGAGCGGGGCCCCGGGCCGGGGGGGCCGCCCGCCCCGTCACAACGGGGGCTCGTTCCCAAGGCGCCCGCTCTGTCTCTGCTTTGGGAAAACGCCAGCACGGTAACAAAATGGCGGGGAAAGGGTGGGATTGTCACGGCGAGCCCTGCAGCGCGGCCCGGCCGGCCCCCGGCACCGCCCGGCCGGGCTCGGGGCGTCCGTGCCGGCGGCAGGCAGCGGGGCAGGGGCCCCCCCCGTCCCGTGCCGCCGCCCGGCCCCGCCGCCCGGCACAGCTCCGGTGGAGACGCAGCTGCAGAAAATGGCTGCTCGGCGGAGCCCGCTGAATCCTGCCATGGTGGGGGACGGGGACGGCGAGGAAGCAGCGCAGCCCTCCCCACTGGCCGCGGTCCCCCCGGGGAGGCCCGGGGCAGGCGGCGCGGGGGCGGCAGGACCGGAGCAGAGCCCGTGGGGCGGCGGGGACCGGCGGCCGGCGCGAAGCCTCCCCGGCGGGGCCTCACCTGCGGCGCGGCGGGGGGCGCGGGGCAGCCCGCCCCGATCGCACCCGGCCCGCCCCGGCGCCGGGACGGCACGTGCCGGCAGCCCCTGCCCGGTGCCCGCCGAGGCGGAGGGCAGGGGCGGCTCCGAGCCCGGGGGCGGCGCGGCGGAGGGGCGGGCGGTTACCCCCCGGTGCCCGCCTCGCCGGAGGTGCCCCGCGCCTCGCAGCCGCTACCGCAGCGGCCGGTTTCGCACTCGGTTTAAAATAAAATAAAAATAAAATAAATCAAATAAAAGCGGGGCGGGAGCGCGGGCAGGGGGACTGCGGCTTGCCGGTTCCGCGGCGAAGCCGCAACGAAAACTCGCCCCCGCGGCCCCGCGCCGTGCCGCCGCCCCCCGCCCGCCACGGCGGCGGCCCCCCGGCGCCTGCCCGCGGGGCCGAAGCGGACACGCGTGGGTGCGCGGCTGGGGCTGCGCTGCCTCTGCCTTGGGCAGCCGGCGGTTCACTCCCCGCCGGTGGCGTTCGCGGGTGTCCGCGGGGCGCGGGGACGTCCCCAAAGCGCGACCGTGGGAGCTGGGCTGGGGTGATCCGTCCCCCACGGGACAGCGGCCGCGGGGGGCCGGGGCGGGCTGTCGCTGCCGGTCCGCACCGTGGCGGCCGGACACGGGAAGGCGCTTTGCGCGGTGCGCAGCCCGCGTGCGCGGAAAGCGCCCTCCCCGCCGCGCACGGTGCGAAGGACGCCGGTGCCTCCCGGGAAGCCCCCGCCCGGCGCAGCCCCCCCCCGTCCGCGCAACCTGCGGGAGGAGGAGGGGGCCGGGGGGGCAAGGGACAGCGAAGCCCCCCAGTCTGTGTGCCCCGCATTGGGGTCACCCGCGTCCGCGCAGCGCCGCAGCGCCCCGCTCCCCTTGCCCACGGATTGTCGGAGCGGAGCAGGGGGACACCCCGTCCCGTCGTCTCTCCTGACCCACGGCCCCGCCGGGACGCGTCCGCCCGTCGCCCCGTCGCCGCCCTTTCCCCGCCGGGCGTTCCGCCACGGGTGGGAGGGACGCGGGTCCCAGGACAGGGCAGGGATCGGCGGTCCCGCCGCACTTCGGGAGCGCCGTGGGCGCCCGCGGTGCCGTCGGTACCCACGGAAGGCAGCGCTGCCACCCCTGCTCCCGCAGCGTGCGGTGGGGCGGCCCGGCCGGGCGGGACGGGGCAGCGGGGGGCGGGCGGGGAGTCCTGGGGAGGGGGGCACATTGGGGGGGGTCCCGTCGGGGGTCACCCGTGGGAGCGGAGGGTGACAGCTCCGTCCCCCCACCCCGGGGGTCCCGGCCCTGCGGGGGGGTGCGGGGCGGGGCGCGGGGCCGTTCCACTCGTGAGAGCCGGTTGCTGCGATACCGACGGGCCAATGAGCGCTCACCAGCTCACCCCGGGCCCTGGCACCGCTTCCTTATATGGTGCGCGCCGTCCGCAGGGCGCCGCGCTCATCGCCATATAAGGGCATGAACCTAAATACAGCCTCTACCTTGTGCGGGGCGGGCGGGGCCGGGCGGTGGGACGGGGCGGGCGGGGCCGGGGGCCGGGCACCGGGACGGTCCCCGCCGCAGATGCCGCCCCCCGCCCGGGGCAAGCCGCCGCCGGTCTTTAGGTGGAATGCAAATGGGCCGCGTTTGCCCTCTAATTGCTTTTGTTAAAAGCGGAGTTGCGGGGCCGCACGCGGGTGGGCGGGGACGGGCAGGGACGGGGACAGAGCAGGGGCCAGGACACGGGTAGGGGTCGGCCGGGCCGTTCCGGTCGCACCCCATGTCGTCTGTCACATCCCAGCTGAGATCTCCCGCGGCGGGACCGCCGCCACCGGCGCACCTGGGCCGGGCAGCGCGGTCCGTCCCGCCCCGCCGGGGCTGTCGGTGGTCCCTGCCGACTCGTGGAGCTTCCGTGGCCGCTGCAGCCGGAGCCGCGAGGGAGCAGATTCGTCCTTGTGCCGTCCTTGCGGGCCGAGCAGCGCGGCCCCGGCGTGGGCAGCAGCGCGGGCGGGACGGGGCCGCTCCGGTTAGACGGGGGGGGAAATATCCCGAAGCATTCAGGTTTCCTCGCCCGACGCGGCGCTCGGATCGGTTCCTCCTTCTCCCCCCTCTGCAAACAGCTCGTATTTGTGTTCCTACAAATAATCAGCAAATTCAGAAATCCCGGAAACAAAAGGTCTTTTGTGCAGAGCGCTCGCAGCCTGGAGCGGGGCGATAAAGCGGCGCCCCCCCCCGCCCCCGGGAGCGGCACTTCCCTCGCACGGGGGTTTCAGTGCGACCCCGCGGAGCAGCGCGGCTGCAGGGGACGGCCCCGGGGCGGGGGGCGACGAGCGGCTCTCGGTGCGTGTCGGCACGCCTGGGAACGGGGAGTCGGTCTATCAGTGCTCCCCGTGGGCGCTCCCCACCGGGAGAGCGGAGCGGGACCCCCCCGCTCAGCCTCGCCGGAGCAGGGGGTGTGCTCGGGGCACGCCGGCCCCACGGGCCCCGCTGGGGTGCGTGCAGCAGTGGCTGCGGGGACACGCGTGGGGTGGCCCCAACGCGCAATGCCGACGCGGGAGACTCTCCGACGGTTCGCGGATGTGTGCTGCCGCGCCGGACGGCGGCTGCTCTCCACCCCGTGGGGACCGCGGAGGGGAGACCCCCCCCTCACCGCCCCGGGGCCTGGCACAGCTCCCGGGGTCTCCTGCGGGCGCTTCGCCCCGCTGAAGCCCGCGGCGCGGGCGGGCTCCCCGGGGCGGAGGGGGCGGCAGTGCCCTCCGGGGGTGGCGGAGGCACCGCGGGCAGCGCGGCGGCCGCAGCCGCCATTTCCAGTAGGACGGTGCCACCTATGGAAAGCACCTGGAATTAGTCGGGCCGGCGGGGCCGCGCCGGGAAGCGTCACGTTGCCGTGCGGCACCCTGGGGACGAGCCCGGGACGCGCCCGCCGCCGCGCCCGCCGCTCCCCGCGCCGTCCCCGGGGGCCGAACTGGGCCTAACCGGGCCGAACCGGGCCGGGCCGGGCCGAGCCGGCGGGCGGCAGACGGGGCTCGGCCGCCTCGGTCACAGCGGGGCCGCTGCTGTCCTTCAGCACCGCCGCCCCGGGCCCGGCTGCCCCGGGGAGGATGCTCGGCTCGGTCCCGGGGCGGCGGTGGGCTGCACCACCCGAGAGCGGTCCCCTCGCCGGCTCGCCAAGGCCCTGGTAACCGGGGATAACGACCAACGGGGCGGAGACAAGCGGTCCAGCCCAGAACAGCACTGCCCCGGCCCGAGCCGGGGTGCTCGGCGGGGTCCGTCCAGCGCAGTCCGGGGAGGATTCCCCGACGGGGAGGCTCCGCGGTGCGTGTCCCGCAGGGAACCGAGTCCTGTCGCGACCACTGCGTCCCGAGCCCCGGCGGTGAGAGCACCTGGACGGGGCGGGCCTCGGCGGGAGGAAGGCTCCGTGGGACGGACGGGGGAGCCCTGCCCGGGCCTGAATTCGATGTCAAACAAGTGGACACGAAAACTTCCTCGCACGGGAATTCCTGGGCTGGTGGGAGTGGGAAGGAGCAGCCCCGTGGGGACACCGCTGCCCGGCACCCACTGAGATCTCCCCGGACCGGGGGCCCCCGCGCCCCGGACAGCGGCGCCCCCCCGCAGCCCCGCCGGCAGCAGCCTCGGCGGCACCGGGGGATACCGGGGTCAGGACGCACGGCAGTGCAGAGCCCGGGGGGAAATACGTGGGAAACGCGGGCAGCCCAGTCCCGCCGGCAGCGAGCCCACGCGTGACCGCAGCTCCGTGTATGGCCCCGTCTCCAAGACCACTGTCGCTCTCGGTCCCGCGGGGAGTGATCCTGCCCCGGCCGCCCCCTCCCGCGTGGGGTGCAGGTGCCGCAGCTCGGGGCCGGTCAGCGTGCCAGTGGGCAGGACCGGAGGCCGGCACCGGCCCAGGGGGGCGTGAATTTGCCGCGAGGCTCGTCCAGGCTCCGTTCAGCCACCGGTGGAAGGAATCGTTTTCCCTCCCGGCTCGGGAATGAGACCGGGCTGGGAGAAGCCCAGAGCCGAACCGGGCGACGGGGAGGGAACTCAGGGACGGCCGCCCCGAGGGTGCGGGGGAAGCGGTGTCCACGCACGCAGAGAGCTCGCGTGGAATGGGTCTCCGGGTCGCGCTCTGCCCTGCCCGGTGGTACCCACGGCCCGGCCGGACTGCAGGACGCCTCTCCCGGGACACAAGGGCCAGCCCGGCGGCAGGGTGGGTTCGGGGACCCGCAGGCGCTGGGGCTGTGCCGGGGGGGCGACTTGCTCTGGCGCTGCTTCCCCCCGTGGTCTCAGCGCTGGGGCCGTGCTCGGGGCGCCCAGGAGAAGGGTACACGGGGGAGCGCGACCGTGGCGTAGCCGGGTCTCCGACCGGCACCGGCATCCTCGGCCGCCCGGGGAACGCGGCCGGAGCGGGAGCTGGGCTGGATCCTATCCGTCCCGGGCGCGGGTGTCGTGGGGCGGAGCAGGACGGTCGCCGGAGGGCACGGGAAGACGCGGGGAAGAGCCCGGTGCGGAGCGGGGATCCGCCGTGCCGGCGGTTGGGTTGGAGCCAGCTCTCCCCCGCCTCGCCGCCGCCCCCAGCTCAGCCGCTCTCGGACACGCGTGTTCGCCCCGCCGCCCCCACGCGCGGCCCCGGGAGGGGCAGTGGTCCCCCGGTTTCGTTGCAAAGCTCGCAGCCCTGGAAGCCCCCGCACAGCGAGAAACGAGGGGGGAGCGGGGCACTCTGCCCCGCGGCGACCCGCTGAGCACCGAGGAGCTCATCGCACGAGTGCGGGCTGGGGGAGCGGAGATGCGGCGGCCGAGGGGCGGATTTGGGCTCAAATGGGCGGAAAAGGGGTTTGCCGCGGTGGCACACGCCCGCGCCGGGCCGGAGCCGTCCCCTAGTCCGCGACGAGCCCCGGGACCCCGAGGCAGGACCGGGGCCGAGCGGGGGCGGCGGGGGCGGAGGGGGCGCGGGGGCGAGCGGTGTCCCCCGGCCGAGAGCCCGTGGGGCGCTCAGGCAGCTTCTGCCGTTGACCTCGGGAGCGTGGAGGGCGGCCCGTGCCCGGGCTCCGCTCCTGCTCCCGGTGGCCCGGCCGGGAGGGAGGGGTCCCCGCACCGCCGCCGGCCCCGGGGGAGGGGGTCCCTGGGCCCCCTCCGGCAGCGGGAGGAACTGCCCGGGAGAGCCGGGGACGGTCCCGCCCGCCGCTGTCTCGTCCCGCAGCGCCGAGGCGGCTCCATCCCGCTTCTCCTTCCGGGCCAAGACCCCCACGAGCGGCCGCAGCCCCGGTCCAGGTTCGTCCACGGCCCGGGGGCTCCGGCCGGTCCCCCAAGCAGCGGCGGCCGCTGCCCGCTGCTTTCCCCGCGCCGTTCTCGTTTGCGTCTCGCCTTCTCCGTGCCCCCCCGCACCGCAACTGAGGATCCAGCCCCGGCCCCTCGTGGGTCCCGCGTGGGTCACGGCGGGGGGATGGAGCCGTTCCCCCCGCTGATGCCCGCCCGGGAGGCAGCCGGAGCAGCGGTTTCTCCCGTCTCTGGCCCCACGCGTGGCTGCGGGGCTCCGCGGAACCGCGTAGCTCCGCGCAGGCGATGGGGCAGAGGCGGCTGCTCAGCCGGGAGGTCCGCGGCCCCTCAGGGCTCCCATGCGGCGTCGGTGAGGGCAGGCTCGGCCCCGGGACCGTGCTTCCCACCTGCACCGGGTACACCGGCAGAGGAGGTGCGGGGCAAACACACGATTTCCCGGGCTGCAGCAACCCCGCGGCCACGGGGATGGGCCCCGCTCGGCCCCGCTGCGCCGCTGCGGACGCTGCCGCGGGAGCCCCGAACAGCGGAGCGAGGCGAGGACGACGGCACCGTCTGGCCCGGGAGGACGATCCCCCCCCCCGCAGCCCCGCGCCCCCCGGCCGGGCATTGCGCCCGCTCCCCCCGGGTCTCTCCTCTGCGCGGCACCTTCCCGACAACGGGATCCGAGCCGCCACGTCCACGCCAATCCACGAGCCACCTCGCGACCTGCCTTAATTAACAACGATTAATTCGACATTAACGAAAAATTCCCCGGGACGCCGCTCGCCCGGGGCCGGGAGGGTGCGCTCCCCCACCCGCCCCCCCCGCACCGGCGCCGCGCTCCGTGCCGAGCCGGACACACCACGCAAAACCCGCGGGGCCGGAGGCGTGGGGCTGGGCCGTGCTGCTGCGGCTCCCACTCGGGGCAGCCCCGGGCGGCAGGAACCGCTTCACTGTGCGGGACGGGGCTGGAGCGCTGCCGGGACCCCCGGGGTCCCCCCGACGGCCCCGGGGCGGCGGTTGGGGACCCTGCCCGGCTGCGAGCTTGAACCGGCACTTGGGACCTCCGGGCCCCTGGAGGCTGGACCCCTCCACCCCCGGTTCGCCGCCGCGGCGCGCGTGTCTCGGTCTCCCGTGGCCACTTCGGGGACGGACTCGCGGCAGGAGAAGGCGACGGCTCCCGGGCGGGACGCGTCCCGGTACCGGCTGGCAGCCCCGCAGTGCCACCCGCGCACCCAAGCCGCTTTACTGCGGCAACGCGGGGGGACGACCGAATCCCGCGTGGGGCCGCCCCGCTGGCCCTGGGGCCACCCCTCCGGCCCCCCGGCGAGCGGAGCGGGGGGCTGCCGGCGCAGGGAAACCGGAGGCCGCTGAGCTCCGCTGTGCCGGTACCGCCCGCGCCGCCGGGAAGGATCCGCGCTCCCGCAGGAGCCGCGGCGCGGAGCGGGGGACCGCGTGTGTCCGTGGACGGTGTCACACCGGCGGTTCGTGCGTGAGCGCTCCCGCCTCTGACACCGCTCCCTTTGTCCGAGCACCGGCCGCCGGGCCGGGCCGCGGAGCACCGGGGAACGTCGCGGCCCGCCCCGTCCAGGTGCCCGCAGGGGCCGGCCCGGCCCGGCCCGGGGCTGAGGGAGGCGGCGGCGGCGGCGGCGGCGGCACCCCCCGCGCTCCCGGGGCGCCTTTGTGCTCCGCTCCCCCCGCCTCGCTGCCCGCCCCCCCCGCACCGGGGCCGCCCCCCCCCCGCCGGGAGGGGCGTGGCGTGGCGGGCGTGGCGGGGCGTGTGTCATCCCGCCTCCCCGCGCGCCCCCGCCGCCGGCCCCGCCCCGCGCTCATCGGGACGCGGCGCACGTCGGGGGGCGGGGCGGCGGCGCGGGCCAATGCGGCGCGGGCGGAATATTCCACCCGGCTCCGCCAGCAACAAGTGCGGGGGGGTGCGGGGGGGGCCGCGGCGCTGACGTCAGCGGGCGGAGTATTATGGTCTGGGCTGCGCTGGCGGTGCCTGTGTGCTGCGAGCGGCCGCGTAAACATGGAGCTCTCGGCCGTCGGGGAGCGCGTCTTCGCGGCCGAGGCCCTGCTCAAGCGCCGCATCCGCAAAGTAGGTGCCCCCCGCGCCCCCCTCCCGCAGCCCCGGCCCCGCGCCATCCCCCCCCCCCCCATCCCCCGGCCCCGCCGCTGCGGCGGCCCCGCCGGCCCCGGCCCGGTTGCGGCTGGGCGCCCGCTGGGGGCGGCTCTTTCTCCCCGCCGCATGCCCGGGCGCTCCCCGCCGTGCTCCGCCGCTCCCGCCCGCCCCCCTGCGCACCTCCCGCGGGGGCTTTTTAAAATCATCATTAATTTTTTTTTTTTTTGCCCACCCCCCCCCCCCCCGCCCCGCGCTCCCCCCCACCCACCCCGCGTGTTTTTGACACGCGCCGCGGGCTCGTGTTCGCCGCACGCGTGGAATCGCGGGCGGATCTTTGTTGCGGGCGGTTGTCGCGGTTCCCCGCCATGCATATTTATTTTCCCTCTTTGCATCCGCAGGGGCGCATGGAATATCTCGTGAAATGGAAGGGCTGGTCTCAGAAGTAAGTCGGCCCTCGGGCCGGAGGGTTCTGCAGCCGGGGAGCGGCGGGGAGACGGCTGGCTGCAGCCCTGCGCTCCCTTTGTGGTGGAGAGGAAACCCGGGGCCTTTCCTTTGTGCCCCGATTTTTTAATTTTATTTGTTTTTTGCTGTTTGCGGCTCCTCACGCCGTCCCCTCTCTCTGTGCCCCCCCCCAGGTACAGCACTTGGGAACCCGAGGAGAACATCCTGGACGCCCGGCTGCTCGCAGCCTTTGAGGAAAGGTACAAGGCCTTTGCTAGCCGGAGCCCTTGCGCTTGTAAATATGTTGCTGTCTTGTAGCTATGCTGAATTGAAGCTCTGCTTTTTCTAACACCTCTAGGGAGCGAGAAATGGAGCTATACGGGCCCAAAAAGCGAGGCCCCAAGCCCAAAACCTTCCTGCTAAAGGTAAGGAGGCCGGAGCCCCGTGCATGCCGGCGGGGAGCGGGTCCCTCTGCGGCCCCCGTGGAGGATGCTCCTTGCAAAGGTGGCCTCTCGTCTTGTAAGTTGTAATTATGCAGCCGGGTGGCAGGATAATAAAGTCACCGGTTGATTTATCTTCTTTGCAGGCCCAGGCAAAAGCAAAAGCCAAAACCTATGAATTCCGCAGCGACTCTTCCAGGGGGATCCGGGTGCCGTATCCCGGCAGGTCCCCCCAGGAGCTGGGCTCCACGTCCCGGGCTAGGGAAGGACTGAGAAACATAGCCCTGGCTCCCCAGGGCAGCTCCAGCAGCAGCACCCCCAAGGGAGACAGCATCCGGGACCGGGTGATCCGCGTGGAGGAGAAACCGGGGGAGACCCCCAAAAAGAGAGGCCCGAAGCCCAGGAAGGAGCTTTACAAGGACCTGGCGGAGACTCTGGATGCCTCCAAGAGGAAACTGGGGGAGCCGGGGGACAAGGTGGGGGACTACCTGAAGGCCAGGAAGATGGAGGAGGCGGCGGCGGGGGCAGCCAAGTTCGGCTCGGGACACAGCGTCATCCAGCTGGCCAGGCGGCAGGACCCCGACCTCCCCGGCGCCCTGCCCGGCCCCAACCGGGCCGAGGTGGGTGCCAAGCTGGGGGCCGCCGAGACCTACCCGCCGCGGCTGGCCAAGCACCGCGCAGACTTTCTGGACCCCAAGGGGCAGGGGGGGCTGGACCCCGGCGGGCCCAAGCTCCTGCACGGCGCAGTGAGCCCGGGCACCGTGGGCAGCCTGTACCGCGACGGCGTGGGGGGCCAGGCGGGGCGGCCCTCGCTCATCGCCAGGATCCCCGTCTCCAGGATCCTGGGGGACCCCGAGGAGGAGTCCTGGAGCCCCTCTCTCAACAACCTGGAGAAGGTGGTGGTAACTGATGTGACCTCTAACTTTTTGACCGTCACCATCAAGGAGAGCAGCACGGACCAAGGATTCTTTAAAGAGAAGCGATGAGTTTGCTGGAGGTGGTGCTGGGGTTTTCTTCGGTCAGATCCAGACAAAAGCTTGGTTAGAGCTTGGTGGGCCTTTTTTTGTTGTTTTTTTTTTTTTTCTTTTTTTGTTGTTGTTTTTTTTTTTCCTGGAGAGGATTTAGAAACTGTCCTAAATTCATTAACTCATTCTTTTTTTTTTTTTTTTCCCCCCACGTCTTACATTTCGTTGGAAAGATTATCTCTAGAGTTATATTTTCTATTAGATGTAAATATGTTATTTAAGAAAAAATGCTTATATATATATATCTATATATATATATTTCAACTCTGAGTTGTTTTATTTAAATGGAGACAACAGTGACTGCTCAGTTGCTCTTAGGACAATAAAACTGAGAACTAACAGAGTTCACGCATCTGTTGCAGGAGGCGGTGTACATAACGAACGATGTTCATAGCATATTATGTTCTGGGTTTTTTTTTAACTATTTTTTTTCATATGATGCTATGGATGGTGGAGGGGGAAGCGTTACCCCCTCGGAGGGCAGAGCGCCCTGATTTCTTGATTGTGATATAAGGTGTTGCTTGTACAATCAAGTGTGCTGTGTCCAGAACTGTTGCCCTTGACAGTTGAAGTAAGCACTTGAGTTGACAGTGTTGTCGGGGAGGGGGCGTTTCCAGTTGAACAAAAAAAATAATGTTGCTACAAAGTGGAGGTGGGGAAAAGCAGAAATCCATAAAAAGGCTAAAATTGTTCTAGCAGAGTATTAACTTGAATTACCTTTTCTTGCGAAGGAAGAGGAGGTTTGCGTGTGTAAGGTTCCTGCGAGGGGTGATACTGAAATGCACTTTAATAGAGTTGTCGTAGCAGTTGTGGGAGATGGGACTGAGCTGAGAATCTGTTTTCATTTTGTCTGGTCGCTTGATTCTGTTCCCCCACCCACTGTAAAAAATAACAAAAAAACAACCCAACAAAGCCCCCCTCTGTTTACATTCCTGAGATGCCGCAGAGGTTTGGGAGGGTAGCCTGTCACTGCCCATATTTAGATGCTTTATAGCGCGATAGAAAGAATTGTTATTATTTTTTTTTTCCCCCAACACAGTTGACTTCAGACTGTTGGAAGACTCCAGTTAAAGTGTTTTGTAATATCCACATCTCTGACAAATCCCAGAGCCACCTTTATGCATTCAGAGACAATAAATATTTCCCTTTTCTTATGCTAGTTAAACAATAGCCAAGAGGCGAAATCTCCCCGTGCGCGAGCAGCCCTGCTGACTCGGGTGGCTTTTTGTGGTTTATTTGCCTGTGTTATTTCTCCCGGCTCGGGAGGACCCCACCGTTTTTCTCCGCGGGCTGGGGCAGGGCACGGCCGTGGGGTTTCGTGGCTGTGAACGCAGTGTAGCAGCCCTGGGCTGCGGCCCCCAGCTCGGCTGCAGCGTGACCTGGGTGGGGAGCGGGTCCTTCACCTGGGTCGTGGGCTCGGTTGAGGTGGAGCGGTGTCCCCGTCCTGCCGCGTTGGTCTGAGCACCTCGGTGGGTTGGAAAGCACAAATCTGGCAGTGCCCAAAGGATGGGGCTGGGCCAGGTCCCCCTCGTCCCTCCTCGCCATCGCCGGCTGCCCCAGCCGAGTTCCTGAAGGTTCCCAGTTTGGGGGCTGCACGGGGGGTGAAAGCACAGGGGGCTGATAGTGGGGAAGGGGGCTGGGGCAGGGAGCAGCCCCCCGCTCTTGGGCCCATCTCGGCTCCCCCTTGCTCGGTCTCCTTCCCCATCCTTCTGTCGGGACCTCTGTCAGATGGCCTGGCAGGAGGGTGCCCTGTTGCCTGTACAAAGGGGGCCATGGCTGCGAGTTCTGCATTTTTTTTTGGTTTATTTTGGTATTTTTTTTTTTTTTAAGGCATATTTTGTAAAATTGAGGTTTTTAACCCGATATGGGACACGTGTGTTGTCGGAGGGACGAGGATGGGATCGAGCTGCCCGTGCCTCCCTTTGCGAAAGAGCCCGGGGACTCGGTGCGCTTCGCTCCAGCCCCGTGTGTGTGTGCGTGCACCCAGACACGGGTACGTGGAGCAAAACATACATGTGGGGGTAGATGTGTGTATGTATATAGCGACGTATATCCTGAGTGTGCGTGCGTGGGGGTGTGTGCGCGTGAACTATTTAAATCTAAGACTTGTACAAAAACGATTTGGCTAAATCTCAGTCTCAGAAGTGAAGCTTAACTACGTGTCTTCTGCCAGCCGTGAATGTCCGTATGAGACCTGCTTTTTATGTGAGTTTAAATATATACTTTGTAAATAGAACCGTGTCTGGCTTCCCTTTATGGCCCTGGGGCTGGGGGCTGCGCGGGAGCAGCGTGGGGCCGGCGGTGGGGCCCCGACGGGGCGCGTGGCCCCGCATCCCCCCTCTGCGCGGGCGGGCGGGGAGCCGCGGCCGTGCGGGGCTGGGGCTGGGACCCGACGGTGCAGGGGGAGTCCGGGGCGCCCGCGGGCCCAGGAGCCGTCGGCCCGGGCTGCCCTCCCGGGGGTCCCGCGGTGCCCAGACGGGGTGGCGGCGGGCGCCGTGTGCGGCTCCGCTCTGAGGAACGGCCCCGGGGCCGCCGCTCCGCCTCGGGGGAAGGCGCCTGGGTACCGGGTCGGGCCCCGGCGCTGCCCCGGGCCCCGCTCTCCGCCCTTCCGACGGGGCGGGCAGCGCGGCGGGGGTGCGGGTCGGGGCGCGGCGGCCGCCCGAGACCGGCCTTTGTGTTCCAACCTGCCCTGGCCGCGCAGGCGGAGGGGAGCGGGGGGGGGGGTCGGGTTGGGAGGGGGGTTTTGAGCCGCGTCCTCATTAACCTCCTCTCCCCGCTCGGGCGGGGGAGCCCCGGGGGCTGGGAGCTGTCAGCGCCGGGGCGCGGAAAGCGCGAGTGAAGGAGCAGAGGGAGAAAGGGCCGCACAATGGCGCCTTTCTCCCCCGGCCCGGCGGGGGGGCCCTTTCACACGGGCCGCGGCGGGGCCCCCGGCGGGGCGGGCGCGGAGGGAGGGGTCGGGCTGGCGGAGCCCCCGGGAGCCGACCCCCCCGTGCCGGGACGGCTCCGCGCCCCCCCCGGGGCTCTGCTCCCTCCCGAGGGCAGCCCCGACGGCGGAGCCCCGGGGGCCCCTTGACCCCCCAGTCTCCCCGGGGCCGGGAGTCGCCGGTGCCCGCGGCTGCGTTGCGCCCTCCCCAGGCCGGCGCGGCCCCCGGAGGGTCCCGGCCCCGGTGCCGCAGGTGGGGGCGGCCGGGCGGGTCCCCGGGCTGGGCGGGGGCTGAGCGGAGGCACCTGGGCCCCCCCGCCCCGGGCAGGCGCAGCTCCGGCCGCAGGGGAGCGCGGACCGCGCACGGCAGCTCGGTAGGAACCGGGGCTGGGAGGGGGCCGCGTCCTGCCGGGACCCTCGGGGGGAGGTGGGGGGGTGGTTGCCCGGCTCTGGTTGCCCTCGGTCTTGCCCATCCTGGGGGCCCTGCTGCAGCCGGGGTGGGAACACGGTGCCCCGGGGCGGGGGGATGCGGCTTCGGCCGGCAGCGGCTGCCCCGGGGGGGCCGGGCCCAGGCGGTGCCCATGGTGAGGGGTGTTGCTCACAGAGCAGTGACCATACCAGGCTGAAAAGTTTAAAAAAATATTTATTGATATGCTAAAAAAGAGTAGTGGAAAAGTTATACAAAAAAAACCCGCCCGACGTAACCATCTCCTCGTGTTTTCCTGCACATAAATTAAGAGCAGCCCCGAGGCGGTGGGTCTACGGTAGCGTTAGTGTCCAGGAGCACTGGAAATCACACCGCACCCCACGCGAGTGAGGTGCCGGGAGGGCTGCGGGGGGCCCAGGGCAGCGGGAGCACGGCCCCGCGTCGCTCGGCAGCCGGGCACCCGTCCTGCCCCACGGAGCCCTTACGCTTTCCCAGGGTAAGAACACCCCCGACTTTTGTTCTCTGAAAATAAAAGCAAACAAACAGCTGTAGTTTAAAGCAATTATAAGTGTCATACAGGAACGATTTGGCTCTCTCTTTAATTAAAACATACAAATCAGAGCAGTGACTGGCACAAGTTACAAGAACAATTGTTCGTTTTCACCCATCCCTCAATTTCTTTCAGTAAAAACCCTCTCTCTGGCTCTGGAGCCCTTCACACCCAGCTCAGAAACTCAAAGCGAACCGAACCCCCTGAACCATCCCCATCCCTCCACGAACTCCAGTTTTTTTGGTACAAAATATATATATAAAAATAGACTAAGTATCTAGGGAAGATGGCTGAATTGGCCACCTCTTCCAGTCCAATGGAAAACAACAAGTATGCTTAACCAGATTATGCCTGGAGAAAATATCCATTCAATATACAAATACTGCAGGACTTTCCACATCGGAAACCCCTTAGAAAATGATAAGTGACAAACCTTTAATTGGCTGTTTGACACACGGCTGAACACCCCAACCCATAGCAGCAAACTTAAAAAAAAAAAAAAAAGAAAAAAAAAGGTAGACCTTGAATACTAATGGTACTGACTGGTAAACAGGGTCTGCACCGGCTTTCAACCCCGTCCACAAAAGATTACAGTAAATCACATAATGTGCCTTTGAGAGGCAAACTCCAACAGGAACCGTTCGCTCAGACACGCCAGCGCTGCTGGGAGAGCTGAGATCCTGAAACACGAGGTCAGGAAGGGGCTGGGGAAGGGATGAGGAGGAGATGAAGGTCAGAAAAATGTCTGGATTATCATTTTCACCATCCTTAGACTTTGGAATCAAACCAGCTGGTGAGCAAAAGGCACAATAGCAAGTGGTGACAGCAGAGTCCTGCCGCGACCGGGAGAGGACACACCTGGGAAGGGTGAGTGATGGAGGAACGCCGCTCGCCATCGGGATCCGTGCTCCCCTGGGCACAAGCCCGGGCCCAGCGACCCTTTGCCTGGCCAGGAGGCAGGAGCAAGCCACTGCGTGGAGAAACGCACATGAGCTTCGATGGGGGCTCTGGAGGGAGCAGCCGTCTGGGATCTGGCGTGCAGCGAGCACAGCACCCACCGTCGCAGCTCGTCTTCTGCACCCTCAGTGGACACGTGGTGCCCGACCCCTTCTCGGAGCAGCCTCAGGTGCTCTTTCCCCCTTGGGGACACCAGCCCCCACATCCTATTGCTCTCAGCAAGAGCATCCCTGCCGGGCTGCCTTCGGTGGGCATCCCTCAGCTGCCTTCAGCGCCGCAGCAGGGCTCCGCGCGATGGCTGGGTGACCCGCTGGAGACCAGGGCACGTCTCCCCATCGGCGTCACGGCTGTCCCCAGGACCCTGTGACCACGCCGCTTTGCATAGGCACAAACCTGTCGCGGGACCGGTGTCGCAGCCAAGGCTGAGATAAGGACGGTCCGAAAGGCACATTGTCGTTCAGTTTGGATTTGCAAAGGCCAAGCAACAAACATTTGGTGTGTGGGGAAGAGCGTTACCCCTGTGCTCCCAGATTCCTTGATTCTTCTCCCACAAAGCTCGCGTCCCTGGCACAAGAGCACGCCCAGCAGAGACCATGCCCAGTGCAGTCATTGCTGCTGACGCAGGCTGATGTCTCCTCGGATTGTTCAAAGCCACGGTTGCTCGTTGGGCGAAGTTAAAGACTAGGAGGTAAACGGCACGGACTGGGACATTTTGGCATCGCGGAGCTCAACAGCAACTGTCCTTAGGAACCTCCTCCATGGGCAATGCTCCCTCCTCTCCCCTTGGCCCTTTGTCCTCTGCAAACCCCCTGCCCAGGCTGCCCGGCACCGTGGTGAGGTGACATTCAAGGCTGCCCGGCTGCACTGGAGCTGGCCAAGGAGCCTGCACAGGTCCTGCTGCAAGGGCAGGATACGCCTCCGCCTGCCCTGGCTCACCGTCGCTCACGCAGGACACCGCGCTCAGCTCCACAACACCACAAACACACAGCCACGACCCACAGGACAGCTGGGGATTAACCACAACAGCTAAGGGCGAGCATCTCTGGAGCACAGGAGCCTGCCCTGGCAGAGGCTGCAGCCGCCACTCGGGGAACAACCACCCAGCCCTCGAACAACCGGGCAGCGCTTTTCGTTTCACCTGAGAACTGCCCCGGCGCCAGCCAGCGGCAGCAACCGCAACCACCGTGGGCTGATGCGTCGGGGGGGGTCAGAGGTACCTGTACCCCCAGTTTGGTCCATTTACCTCCGCACTCCTGTGTATGACGACACTGCGAGTGCCCCTGCCTGTGGCAAAGCAAGTGCCCGTCCTGGTGCCACGTCAGCGGTGGCCCCCGAAGCCGGTTCCTGCACAGCGAGCAGCCGGGGCGGCCCTCCCCAGGCACCTCGTACCCATGCACCCTGCCACGGCAGGCTGCAGGCTTTCTACCTCCTCCGAGAAAGGAGTTCAGCATGAACGGAACTAAAACGACCTCGAATGCTACTAAACTCTGCCTGAACCACTGCTGCTAATTTTGGCTTGTGAGAGTAATCTACAGGAGGGAAAAAGACCTGTCAAAAAGCCGTTCTTGGTCGCACACCCTGGCCGCTGGCACAGGATGGCAAGAGGAAGGTGAACGGCTGCCGCAGACCCTCCAGCTGCTCGGGGAGCAGAGGGGTGAGGCTGCCGCTGCCTGGCCCTTCTCCCCCTCCTCTCCTTCCCTTGCCACTGCTCCAGACCACCCGTACAGGTGTCCTCGACCAGCTCCCGAGCCCTCCGGCCGGAGAAAACCGTGGAGGATCAGCACAATTCAGCCCCAGGGAGGGCTCACCCACCCGGCTCTGCCCGGGCACTGAACTGCAGCACCGACCTCGCAGACCCCCGGCAGCCCGAGCACCAACCTACCTGTGAGCCGCTGGAAGGGTTCACATGTTCTGCAAGACTCAAAAATATTCCCCAGCTCGGTCCCTACGAACCTGGAAACTGCTGAGTGGGAGGTGAGACGCTGGCGACGCTGGGACGGGGCAGGGGAGCAGCGCTGGGGCTCCCTGGGCTGCACAGCGATTCGGGCTTCACTCTCCTCTGAAAGTCAAGTCACTGCGAAGAAGCCAGCGGCTCTCGCTGGCTCCCACCCTGGGCAAGGCAGGACCCTCCCCGGGCAGCAAGGAGGTACCCACTGCCAGCCACCCCTTGCTCTGAAAGAGGCACCGTTGACGCCCGTATCACCAGTGGCACCCAGGATTCAGTCTTCCCTGGACTGGGTTTATTCCTCTCCCTCAAAAAAAAGGATTCTTCCTTAATAAAAAAAATGTAAACAATATTTCCCTATCGGCTGGAAACCACAACAGAAACGTCGTGGACTTCACCATCATTGGAAGTGACCTCGCCCAGGGGGGTGGCTGGGCTGAGTGTACCCTGAAAAACCCCCGTGACCAGCCGCCCCCGAGGCTGGGAGCAGCGGCTGTCTCATTTGGATTGACCTGCGACTCCCCACGGCTCACAAACCGATTCAGGGGGAGCCCAGAGGAAAGAGAAGGATCTCCTTTTCCTCTCCCGAGTATAAGCCTGGCCCGCCGCAGCTCCACACCCCTCCCTGCTGCGGAGAGCCGCAGACCTCGGCGTCTGCTGCTTCAAGCTGTAAAGCAAAGAAACCCGCGTGCAGTGAAGCCTGGCTCAGAACTTGCCAGCCTGTCACCCCCGGCGGCACCAGTGCCCCCGCTCCCGGAGAGCGGCATCGGCCACCTCCACCCAGGGCACCGGAGAGGATGGAGAGGGGCCGGGAGGGATCCATCGACCCGCTGGCAGTTCTGAGCAGGTTTCACCGCGTCTTTCTCAAGCCTCCCTAGACACGAGTCCCAGCACGTCTCACGAGGTCTCAGCGTTCACTTGAAGAAAGAAAAACCTGATGGAAGAGCTGGGCAAAGCTGAGGAAGCAGCTGAAGGACCCTCTCCCTCCTCTCGTGCTCCTGGGCTCAGTATTGCCGTAGGTTGAAAAACCCGACGCTGGTGGGGGACTCCTTGACCGTCACTGTGATCAGGTTAGCGGTGACGTCGGTGACAAAGACGTGCTCGATCAGGCTGCGGGTGGGTTTCCAGTCCTGGCTGGTCTGGATAGAGACAGACATGTTCTGACCCACGCCCGGGAAGGAAGCCGAGTCCCGGTCCGAATCCGAGCTGGTCTCTTCGCCCGTGCTCACTTCGGAGAGGGCGGCCGGCTTGCGGCTCTCTGCGGCCATGTGCCCCTCCTGCGTGCCGGCCGTGCCGCTTTTGGCCACGTCCCTGTCGCCTGCCCGCTGCGCCTGCTTCTTGCTCTTGCCGCCGTCCCCCCCCAGCAGCACCCCGGCGCTGGCAGCGTTCAGCCCGGTGCCCTTCGCGCCGCTGGCACCCACGGTCGCCGCCGCGCCGCCGCCGGAGCCCTTGGACAGGGCACCGCAGAGGTGGCGGGGGAGGCTGCTGCCGCCTGCCGCGCTCGGCCCGTTTTTGACGCTCTGCAGGTTTAGAGCTTGGAGGTTCAGCTCCTGGCTGGAGGCCGCCTGGCTGCCGGCCCCGGCTGAGCTCGCCGGCATCTTGCTGCCGTTGTGCAGCGTTTGTCCCCCCGCCGCAAACCCCGATTTCTGGTCCCCTCCAGCACCGCTGCCGGGAGCCTTCGCAGTCTTGGGTCCCTGCGCGCCCAGCCCCGGCTCCCCGGATCCTTTCTGGTTCCTCATTTTTAAGTCCAGCCCTAAGCCGCTCTTACTGGACGCCTGCGACTTCAGCGCCAGCCTGCCCAGGGGCGAGGCCTCCGCCGCGCTCTGGCTTTGGGACATCCTGTTCATGTAGTGCACGATGGAGCTCTGCCAGCTGATGGCCCGCGTGGGGCTCGCCGAGCCGCCCTTCAGCATGTTGGGCAGGTTTTCTGCCGAGGAACCCCCGGAGCTGAGCCCAGCCAAGGCGCCCGGCGGGTCCTTCAGCACGGCCATGCCCGAGCCCTGCGTGCTGTGCTGGGGCTGCAGCTTCCCCATCAGCTTGGCGCTGCCGCCCACCTCCTTGCGGGACGTTTTCAGCACCTTTGTCAGGTTCACGGTCCTTCGAGCCGCTTTCTGCTCCGGGGGAAGAGGTTTCCGCCCACGCTTCTTCCTGGAAGTGTCTTTCATTTCGGGCTTTGCCACCAGGATCTGAGCTTTCTTCTGCGGTACTGGGTGAGTCTCTCTGCTGCGGGGACCTCTCTTTGCTTCCAGGTCACTTTCATCCTCTTCATCAGAGGAGGAGGAGGAGGAGGATGTGGAGGAAGAGGAGCTACTTGACTTAGTTTTTGCAGGCATCTCTGGTTCCTGCAAAGCAACGGAGGGAGACGGGGAAAGAGTTAACACACGTTACCGAAGGACGGTTCTGGGCATTGCAGATCCTTCGTGCTGCCTGGCCGGGTGCCTCAGGCACACACAGGTTCCTCCTCCGCATTAGCTGACCTGCTCCTCCTCTGCCGCACAAAACCAACCAGGCTTAAATACCAGCAGGACCCTGGTGCCAGGGAACTCTTCTGGCTCCTCCTACGAAGAGATGTCCTCCTCATCCTCCAGGCATCCTCACCGACCCACCCATCACTGCAATCTTCAAAGCCCCTAACCCGGGGTCTGCCGGCATCGCTGTGTCCCCACCACCCTCCGGAGGCTGAGCACCCCCCGCACCCTGCGCTGCGGACAGACACTCGCTGGTGCCTTCCCAGGCCAGAGCCCCTCCGGCACCGCCACGGCCGTGGATTTCCACCTCCATCAGGACTCACCACGTGTTTCCTGGGCCTGCCCCTGGGCCGCTTCCCCCTCTTCCGATTCTGCACTTCTTTTTCGTGTTCCCTGAAAAAGCAACGAATAAGGACAATGTTTGCAGGGAAGAAAAAACCATCCCAAATCAGCCCGGTTCCTCCCTTTCTTCTGTCATTAAAAAACCCCTTTGCTTAGGGTGCCGTAGGCTCAGCTCCTGTCCGAGCACCCGAGCAGCAGCTGGGAGGTGTCCTCAACACCTACCAGCATGGGATGATCATACAGGCTCCGAGCACGTCAGTTACCTGAACCCACGCTGTTATGGGCACACCACCCTCAAGGGCAGTCAAAGAGCCCCAACAACCGTACGGGAACCGGGGGACTTGTGCAGTTCAGCCTCCCCCACGTAGCACCCTTTCCGTAGGACCGTGTACCCTGTGGGACTGGCACAGGTCACTGGAAGACTCGGGCCACGAATGCGATGCAATGCAAGGAAAAGAACTACAAAGCGAGGAAAAGGTTATAAAAATGGTGGCCTTAGAGCAAGGACAGCTATCGGGACCTCGGGGTACGCGGCTGGCTCAGCAGCAGGCGTCTGCCCTGATCTACTGGAGGAGAGGTGAAAGGGAAGAGAAACTCTTGCCTACAGCGTGGGACTGAACTGCACGGATGGCTGAAAGACATTGACCAAACCGCTCACAGAGCCAGAACCCTTTGCCATGCAGGACCTTCCCGCTGGTTACCCCAGTCCTGGGTCCCTTCGTCCCACTGGTGCCAGTCACAGGCCTTCCAAAGAGAGGCATCGGGTTTTGTACTGCCGAGAGCGGCTCGCTGCTCTGCTCGTGCCCGGGGGCACCGTGGCGTGCCGGGAGAGCACCCCTGGGTGCATCCCTGGGTGCTACAACAACATCCCCTCAGCGAGAAGCTTCCAGCAGTCAGCGATGGGCCGCATGGCGTTACCCGTCCCGAGGCAGCGGCTCTTCCAATTCATGGTGAGATTTGCAGGTTTTGTGGCACAACGGGACCAGGCAAACAGAAGCATCTGCCCCGTCTCTGCTACGCGTTACGGAGCGTCCCCTCTGCTCGCAGCAGCACGGCCTCCGCGCAGAGGCAAAGCAGACGCATTCCCCAGAAACTCTGCAAGTTCTCTCCTTCCCTGGGCCCAGTTCACCTCTCCTGCACCTCCTGGTCTGGGATCGTACGGGGAGCGTTTCAGGGCTCTATACTATTTTGTAGTTCTCTGTTTAAAAAGGCCCGTGCTGAGCTGTAATACATACAGCTAATCAAACACCACGCTGTCTGCGCTAACCACCGGATTCCATTCTTGCAAGAATGGATCCAGAAACGAGTTATAATTAAATCCTATCATAAACTTTAATGATTTTTATTAATATGGAGCCAACATATTTGGCAGTGCTGTGCTTACCATAGCCAGCTGGCTACTTTTTCACCTCCATGCGTGATTCCTGGTGTACAATAGCTGCAGAACAATTGCCGCTCCCCGCTCGGCTCTGGGCACTAGCCCCGGCCCTGACAGAGGACACCATTTTCTCCCACCCGTTACGTCCTCTCGTAGCTGTGCCCTCCAGAAGTACATTCTGGTGCCTCCCAAGCCCGCTGTTTCTGCAGTCCCAGGCGTTGTCTCCCCACGGGGACCTGCAGTTGCCCCCCAAGCACAGCGAGAGCCCGACCGCTGGACGGGGAACAGGGGCCAAAGGTCTGTGCTGGGCGCTGCCGCGCTCCCATTGTACCGCCGGCGCAAAACCAGATTGTGCACTGGGCCATAAAGGCTCCGTGTTTACCCAGCCCGGGGAGGGACGTCCTAGGTGGACCCGGGCTGTGATTTCAGGGGATGAACAAAAGGGCTGTGCCACAAAAGGCACGGCGGGCTTCGGGCTGTTGTTTCCACAACTTCCACCGCACGCGCAGCCAATTAGAAGTTAATTGACTTTATCGTTCGCTTAGAAATATTTATAGTTTGCTCACTTCTTTTGGAAGGCGAGGAGGAGTCTTGGATCAAGGATGTTCTCCTCGGGCTCCCAGCTGTTGTGCCTGCAACAGAAGACACGGACTGGGCGAGAGCGGGGGGCCGGTGCTCCCCGGTGCTCCCCGCCGCCCCCGTTACCGGCCCAGCACTGGGGAGTTCATCCGAGGACAAACGGGCCCTTCGTGCCACCCGGGCCGAGCACCCGGCGATGGGCCCCGCGGGGACCGGGGCATCCCCGCACCGGGGGCCGGTACACCCCGGTCCCTGCAGGCGGGCAGGGGAGAAGGGGCCGGGGGGGCAGATCGGGAGCGGGGGGGGGGGGTGCGGCCACGCTGCCGCGGGGCGAGGGGAGCCCCGCGCATCCCGGGGGAGCTCCGGTTGCAGCGGGCAGGCGGGGGGCCGGTGCCTGCCCGTCGGGGGGGCGGCTCGGGGGGCCCGGGGGGGGGGAAGCGGAACCCCACGCGGCGGCGGGGGGGGGGGGGGGGGGGAAGCGCGGCCGCGCTTATTTGTAAACAAAAGGAGCGGCGCGACCCGAACAAAAGCGGCCGGGCGGGCGGCACCCCCGCGGCCGCGCACCGCACCGCGCACCGCCCCGCACCGCACCGCGCAGCCCCGCTCACTTGGAGGACCAGCCTCGCCACTTCACCAGGTACTCCAGCTTGCCCTGCGGAGAGAGACGGAGAGCGGCGCGTTAGGGGCGGCGGGGGATGGCGGGGGGCGTCGGGGGCCGGCGGGGGGCGGCGGGGGGGCGGCGGGTCCCACCTTGCGGAGCCGCTTGCTGAGGATGCACTCCGCGGCGAAGACCTGCTCTCCCACGCTGCTCAGCTCCTCCATGGCCCCGGCCCCGCACGCACGCACACGCACACACAAGGGGAGCCCCCGGGCGCGCCCCCGACAGCGGCCGCGCGCGCCCCCGCCCCCCCCATCCCCGCGCGCCCCCCGGCACAATGCGCCGCGCGCGCCCCCGACGGGGAGGGGAGAGGGGGGAGCTGGCGAGAGGGGGGGTAAGGGGGGGGGTCCCCAAATTCCCCGCTAGCCAATGGCGAGCGGAGGGCGGGGCGAGCCGGCGGAGCGCGGGGGGGGGCGGCATTGTCTGCGCGCGACCCCTCCCCTTCCTGCCCGCGCGGGGGGCGGCCGCTGCCCGGACGGAGCGGGGACAATGGGGCCGGCCCGGCCCGGGGCTTTGTTCCCCTGGGCGCGGGGGGCGCGGGGGGCGCGGGCAGGGCGGCGGGGGCTCTCCTCCCCAGCCCGGCGCTGCGGGGCTCGCTGCCGGCACGGACGCGGGCTCCGCGGTGCCCTGCGCGGGCAGCCGAGGTCCCTCTCGGGGACAAAGCTCCCGCGCAGCCCCGCTGGTCCGTGCGGGGCCGCAGCAGGCGGCAGCGGCACGTGTTTGGTTCGGAAATAGTCGGTTACAAGGGAATAAAGCGTCTGTGCTCGGGGGTGCCGGTGGGTTAACAACCATCTCGCAGCGTTGGCTCACGGGGTCGGAGCCAGGGATGCCCTGGCCCGCAATCCTGTCCCCACCGCCGAGCCGGGCTAACGAACGCGGTGCGGTAACGACCACGCCGCGGCACCGCACAGCACCGGGGCGCGCGGGGCGGCGTGAGGAGCTCCCGCAACCGCGGTTGTGCGCTGTGGGCGGGGAGCCCTGGAATATGGTGCTGTAGAGGCATGGAAGCAGATGAGTCAGCACCTCGGGGAGTTTACAGCGGCGGGCCCCGAGCCTGCGATTAACCGTGCGGGAGCCGGAGGGAAATGACTTTCCGTAGCCCCGGTGCCCGCGGCGCGCAGGGGCTGAGCGGGACCCGGAGGGCAGGAGGGGCGATGGGGTGTGCTGCGTGCGGGGCCTCCCGCAGACCCTGAGCGGTGCCGTCTCCGGTAAGCGATGCTGGATTTAGAAAAGCGTTCGGAGCTCCAGGCTGGCGCGTCGGGCTCTGCCTGCTGCGGGCGAGACCGTCGCTGCTGGGGAGCCCCTGCATGATGGAGGGGGAGGATAGCTGCTGCGTTCGGGGAGCGGGGCTGACTCGGGGGCTGCAGGGCAGTGGATGTGCCTGGGGTGCTGGGTAAATAACGGCTAATTGTCCTAGCTCGAGCGCTATCACGTTTTATTGTTTTCTTTTGGCAATTACTGTGGTTGTTCACTGACCAGCAGAACTGTTAGAAGCATTTTTTTAACCAAAGGTGACACAGAGACGTAACCCAGCGCTGCGCTTTTTCTTTCTTTAGAGTTAATTTACCTTTCATCAGCTCTGCTCTTTGTGTGCAGCACATCTTGAATTTTAGTAAAAAACCGGGTGCGACTTTCCGTCCCCGTGCACATGAGCCGTGTGCGCGCACAATACGGCATCACGGCGGGGTGTGTGCGGCTCGAGTGACCGGTGTGCCGAGCAGCGCGTGGGGCTCCCTTGGCCGCCGGGATCTGCCTCGCTGGTGCTGAGAGATGAACACCGCTGGGGACTGAGCCCCAGTTTGGGTAACGCCCAGTGGGGTCTGCTCCCAGCCGACCCTTGGTGCTGGTGCGTGTGAGCTCCCCGCGGGGACGCAGGAATAGGATCGCTGTTCTCTTCCTTCCCGGAGCGAAGCAGAGAAGGGCGGTGTGAGCGGAGGTGCTCTGTGCCTGAGAGAGGCCGGGGTTGGAAGCAGGAGCAGCACTCGGCGTTTGGGTGTCTTTGGTGACCGAGGATGTGCAGCGGTTGGGAGGCCGGTGCCTGGCGCGGGGCTGTGGCAGCAGCTTTGTCCCCGAGCCCTCGTGGCCAGCCCCGAGCCGCTGGGAACCGCTCCTGGTCAGCACCGGGGCCGCGGTGGGCTCCGTGCTTTGGGCCAGTTCTCCCCAGTTTGGAGCTGCAGGTTATTTCGCGTAGTTTGGAAGCTGCGTGTGACGGCCGGGGCAGGGCGGGTGTTTCCCAGGAGCACAAAGCACGCCGAGCCCTGGCTGTCGGCCCTTCTGGGGTGGCAGCTTTCTCAGGTTGATCACAGGTTTCCCATTATTTGGTTAAATGAAAAATCTCACTTTTTCTCAGAAAAGAAAGGGAAGAGAACAAATCACTCTAAGCATTAAAAAAGTCTGAACCTGTGGCTTTGAAGATTTGCAAAAACAGGAAGCGAATAAAAAAAATCCTGCATTTATTTATACGTTAAAAACTCGTGAGTTTTTACATTGCGATTCAGAGCCTTTGGGCTCAGCAATAGCAAAATGATCTTGCTGGAAGCGTGGCTGCCTGCCCCCTCCCAGCGCCGGGGGTGCCGGCCCAGCATCGCTTCGTTTTCCCTTTGGCATTTCAGGAGGTTTTAGTGATGGAAAAAAAATAATTGCCTGTGAGTGCCTTTCGCCCCGGCCCATCTGCCTTCTGCTGCTGCCCCCGCTCCCCTGGGAAGGGCAGGGACAGCGTCAGCATGTTGGGACTGAGGGCAAGGAGGGCTGGGGCTGCAAAGGGAATACCCGGGGTATTACGGGTGCTGGCACAGAGGGATGTCCCCTTTCTGTCGGCCAGAGGGCACCGTCCCAGTGACTGCACGTCCCTGGGCATCGCTGGCTGGTGCCACCGCAGAGGCTGCACCAGCTCCGGCCGCTGGCAGGGGAGGTGCAGGAGGAGATGCCCACCCGCTGCTGCCGAAGCTGCGGCTCCACCTGCGAGTGCCTCTGGGCTGAGTTCAGCGTCCTCCGTCCCTGACACAGACTTCACCTTCCCAGAGAAACTTGGGAACACGCAGTAAGTGTCTTGGCTGCCACATCCCCCAGCCCCAGCCAAGCTGTGTGACAGCGGAGCCAATAAACTCAGCAGTCACTGAGAAAACCTTTGGCATCTTAAAAATGAGACTCAGCCTCCTGGAACGTAATTTTGTAGCTCTTCCCAAGTATGCCAGACATCCCAGGAATGCCGCGGATCCTGCGTTGTGTCGGTGGCTGGGGTGGAGGTTTGCTGTCAGAGGAAGGTGTTCACCCAACGACCAGACCCTTCCTGATGAAACCGGGGGTGCTCCTGGGGTGTCAGAGAGTTTGGAGCGGGCACACGGGCAGGGCTGCAGGAGCCGGCGTGGTGGGGCTGGGCATCACAGGAGCGAGAGCCCGTCCTGCCAGGCTTTGTACCGCAGCGAGGGACACGGCCGCTGCCCGGGGGCTTGCAGGGCAAAGAGCCCCGTCCCCTCCGGCGCAGGGTGGGGGTCAGGGCTGTGGCTGTTTCCAGGGGGCACTTGGCCTCTGTCTTTGTGCCCAGACCCACGAAGAAGAAGGAGCGTTGGCAGGGGTGCCCCGGGCTCCCCTCCAACGCTGCGGGCTCGGGGCTTTCCTGGGTTGGGGTTTCCGAGGGGGTGCCAAGTGCGTGTGATATCCCTGACTTCAAAGGATGGAGCTGGGGCCAGCCCGGGGAGCGGCTGGGCCACGGTAGCCATGTTTGTTATGGGCAAATGGTGGTTGTTTTCCCAAGGCAGCAGCCAATTGAAGCGCAGAGATCTGCATATCATTTGGGCACCGCAGCCGAGTGCGGGCGGGTGTGGAACTGTGCAGCTTGCAGGACGGGATGGCCAGCGAGCGTGTCGTGTCCAGGCCCCGTGGCTGCGTGCGGGAATTGTCGGGGCACGTGCCATCCCCAGCCTGGGCATTTCCAGAGGGAGCAGTTTTCTCCCAAACTGTGTGTGTGCCATAAATAAATAGGTGTGTGTAGATGTTTGTTGTTACGTTACCATCCTGGAGCAGTTGGGACCCCTGGGTAGCGAGCGTCTCTCTAGGACAGGAAAAAGAAAGGGAAGCAAATGGTGTGGAAATGCATAGCAAATTGGGATGCAGTCCCCAGCGGGGCCCTGCCTGCCGCGTGACCCCCGGCCCCGGGAGGGGGGCACCGGGGAATGAATGACTTGGGGACGGGAGGGCAGGGGGAGATGCAGCGGAGCAGGGTCTTGGCCGAGCCCAGCTGCACATCAGCAGTGCGTCCACCACCACGCACCGGTGCTGGGTTGGCCAGCGAGGCCAGGCAGGGCTTTGTCTGTCGGGTAAATGTTTGATGGAAACGTGGTGGAAGTGTACGAGGTGTGAGATGCATGGGAAGGGCTGGGAAAGACTCGAGGAAGGACATGCAGAATTTGACGGTGTCTTCTGGATGCCAAGGTTTGTGTGGGGAGGGGATGGGGATGCTGGGCTGGGGAGCAGGGGGGTGGCAGCCGGTTGAGGCTGTCACAGCTTCGTGTGTCTGTGGGGCTAAACCCCCTCACCCCCGCGGGGGGAAGGATCCGCCTCACCCGTCCCGGACTTCGAAGCATCGGTCGTTCCGGGGCTGGTTGTCAGAGGGGAGGAGAGGAGCAGGAGATTGACCTTCATCTCCAGGGCATCACTTGCAGCAACGCTGCGTGTTCTGGTGCAGCCAGAGCTGCGATGGGTGCTGGGTGCTGGGGAGCACCCCGGCCTCGGTGGCTGCCAGAGGTGGGTCCCAGGGCTCTGCTGAGAGCTGCAGCTCTGTGTTATCGCCGAGCAGCACCGAAGAGGGGGTTCGTCCCCGGGGGAGCCCCCGAGGCCTCTCACACCCAGACCGGGTGGCATGTTATGGCCCCGGGACTGCTGCCGGAGCTGGGCGAGTGGCCGGTAACTCCGGGCACCACCGGTCTGACAGGCAACGAGATGCTCCTGGACGGGGGTTTATCCCGAGCTGCCACCCTGCCCCGCCGGTGCCGGGTACCCCGGGGGGCGCCGGGCCGTGAGTGCGGCTCGGGAGCCATCGCCCGCCGGCTGCCGGTACTGCACCGGGACCCCGGGACCCCGGGACCGGCGGGGGGGAGCCGGGCGGCGAGGGCTGGAGCAGGAGCAAGGGCCGGTCCCGGCAGATTTTGTCAGACGGGTCGGGGGGGGCGGCTGGGGGGGCAGCAGCGGGGCCGGGGCGAGGGGAGAGGGGATGGGGGGGACAGAGAGAGGGGCTGGGGGGGGATGGAGAAGCAGGGCCGGGTCTGCGGCCGGGGAGGGGAGTCCTGCTCCCCGCGGTGCTCAGACACAAAGCTCGGGGGATGCTCCGTGCTGTAAATGCGGTTGGACTGAGACGGGCCGTGTTTAAGGCTTTATTCTCCCCCCTTCCGAGGGCAGATTGCTGCTCCAGGGCTCTCTGATGGCAAACCGCATGATTTCAGGGGCAATGGAAACCTTCCTAGCAGGGATATCGCCGGGTTCAGCCGTCAGCCAGACCGGCGTCTCCCTTGCTGGAGGTTTTTCCGACAGCCCTGGCTCACCGAAGCAGTGCTTGGATCAGGAGTTAAATCCCTGTTCACAGCTGAGGCGAAACGCAGCCGTTAGGGCAGGATTCACGGCAGGAGGTTGGTCACTCTAAACTCCGCGCTGCCTGCGTGGGTCTGGGAACTAGACTGGGACCAGCCCTGGGAGCATCCTGCTCCGTACCTGCTGCAGTCGGCTGCCGGGCAGCCTGGGGACGCCCAGCACGGGCTCTGACTGCCGGGGCCTCGGGCACACCGGCTTCACAGCCGAGCTGGCTGCTCTGGCCATAAAACAGGCACGGTTGTGCTGACCTGTGTGGGCAGTCCCAAGCTTGCCAGCAGGATCGCTGGGAAAGTCGCTATGTGCTATTATTATTAATATTATTTTAGCTAGCATTCGCAGCGCTGGCTGTGCAGCTCCCCTTTCGGAGCCTCCCCGGTGTTTGCTGCGGGCTGTTTGCGCGGCGTGCTGCCGGCCTGACCCCCACCCCCAGCACGGTTTCAAGCCAAACATTTTCTTCCTGTTTTTCCGAGCGGGGCGCGCGTCTCTTGTTTCATCGCGTCGGGTGATGCAGGGAAGGCAGCGCGAGCAAGTCTCTATGGCAACAGATGTTTATCGAGCCCCTGAGATGAGGCACAGGGTTGGGGAGAGGCACTCCAGCATCTGGGATGGGGTCCGGGGCAGCTGCCACGCTAACGCCCCGCTGCAAGGGCCAGGGCTGTGGGACGGGGAGGGGTCCTGCTCCCTGTCCCCTACGCCCGGGCCCGGCTGAGGGGTCCTGGGCTGCTTCCTGCAGAGAGGAGTTTGGCTTCGTACGGGGGCCTTTCACACGCGGGGTGCACCAGCCCCGTTGCAGAGGGGTACCGGACGGGTGGCACAGGCTCTGCGTGGCCCTGGGCTCGGGCACTGCGGGGCTGGGTGTTTGCTTTGAGCTGGGGGGTGCTGACCGTGTCGCTGCAGCATCCTCTGGCTCTCCAAAATACATCAAGGGTTGATGCTCCCTCCCAGAGCGCCCAGGAGCTGGTTCAGGGCTGCAGATGGGTTCAGGCTCGTAAGTGCTGCTATGAAGTAGCACAGTCGGGCCCGTCCTGCGTGTTGAGCTCGGGGGCGTGTAGATGGTGTTTCCCATTTTTGTGACAGCCATAAGGGACAGAAAATTTCCGTCAGACAGGTAGAACAGTGCTCAGAGCACCCAGGGCTCGTGGGGCACAAGCTGGAAACACTGATTGCCTTTGGGCTCCCTCGGAGGCTCCTGGGCTGGGTGGCTGCCTTTGCCAGAGCAGAGCTGGTTCTCCCAGCCCAGCCCTGTGGCCAGCAGACACGAACTGGGCCTCACCGTCTCAGTGCATCAAGGCTGTCCGCTCTGTGTGAGAGCCCGGCACCATTTACGGGAGGCTCCCGGTGCACTCGGAATGTGGATATGCTTTTAATTGCTTTAGATGCTCAACATGTATTAACTGTCCCTGGTGCAGACCGAGTTGGAGTTGTTCTGTCTCGAGCAGACAGGGAAGTTGGGGCAACGCAGACACGGGGTGACCTTGTCAAGGTCAGGCTGTACATCAGTGCCAGCTTCGACGGCTGCGTCTCACTGTGCAGCCCAAAGCTTGGGAGAGGCATCTCCCCCCTGGGACTCAGTTGTTCTAGGGGAGTGTGGATCAATAATTTGGGGAGGTTTTGGGCACTCTGTACAGTTCTCTCAGAGCGGGACTGGTTGTATTCACGAGCCATGTCCTTCCTCATCTCTCCACACGTTTCTGGTCGAGCTGCCTGGAACTTGGAGGCTGCCAAGACAGGAAAGCACAGCACTGCTGTCACTTATTTCACGTGTGTGTAGCCTGTGGACATCGGCTGGGGGTGCACCGTGCTGGAAGTGCCAGGAAATGAGACTGTTACTTGTCCTGATGGGTCTCCAGGCACAGGGAAGGCGAGCAACAAACTTTCATCCTTATTTCTCTCGCAGCCACACGCAGAACCACAAGCGGTGAAGCAATCAGCCCCCCATGATGCTCACACAGCCGCCCTCCGGCCCAGCCCCAGGGCAGGCAGAGGCCGGGGAGCAGGGGACCGGCGGGCAGTGGCAGGAGGAGGCTGGAGGGACGTCCAGCCCTTCTTTCTCACCTGGCAAATGCCCTGGGTGGTGTCAATGCTGACCCGGGCAGTGAAGATCCAGAGCCCCTCTGCCTGAGGTGCGCAGGGTGTGCTGTGCCCATGGGGAGCGGCTGGTGGGCAGCGGGCGCCCGGGGTGTCACAGACGGACAAACCCCAGGAGACCAAGGACAGACGGGGCAGGTGCCTGCCCGGACAAGGGCACTTCCAGGGGCTGTCCTGGATGTCCTTAGAGTCACTTACCTCTGGGGGGGGGGACGGTTAGTGTTTTCCTCCCCAGCATCCCAGAACAAGAGCAATTCCCAGCATCACCGGCAGCCGCTTGGCGGGAGGAACAGGAGCCCTTGAACCTGCAGTGCCGAGGGAGGAGGTCAGCGCTTGCCCCTGCCCAGGTGAGCAGCAGCCCCGTCCCCCCCGCAGGCTGCCAGACGGGGGGGGCTTGTGCGGGGAGTTTGGCACCCACAGACGCCCACCCTGCTCCCTCGGGAGGGTGCTCTGCTGCCCGCAGCACCCCGAGCATCTCCTGCTGCTGACCCCCGAGGGCTGCGAGCGGTTTGCTTTGGTGCGGGGATGTTCACACGCATGGGGAGTGAAACCGTCCCGGCTGCCGGGGCCGGGGGGCTGCGCGCTGCGGGGGGGGGCACAGCGGCCATCAGCGTGCGGCGACGGGGACACGGATGGGGACAGGGGCACCGGCGGGGCCGGGGATACCAGCAGAGCTGGGGACACCGGTGGGGCTGGGGACACCGGCAGAACTGGGGACACCGGCGGGGCCGGGGACACGGACGGGGCCGGGGACACGGACCCGCCGGGGGGTGGCGGGAGCCGGCAGGTGTCGCTGTTCCCGCGGGGATCCCGCGGCCGCGCTCCCGGTGCGGCGGGGCGGAGCGGGGCGGAGCGGGGCCGGATCGGGGCCGGTGCCCGCGCACTCACGCAGCATGGGCTCCACGGCCTGCAGCGAGCCGTCGTGGGGCTCGGGGGTGATGCCCAGCAGCCGGCAGAGCAGCGCGTAGACATGGACGCTCTCGAAGGGCTCCACCACCACTCCCCGCTTGAAGGCCGGTCCCGCGGCGCGGAAGATGGTTTTCATGTTCGTGGCCTCGTTGTCGAAGCCGTGTTCGCCTTTGTTGAACTGCACCTTGTACCGCTGAAAGGGAGAGGGGACGTGAGTGCCCGGGCCTGTCACCCCCCAGCACGGCGCGGAGGCGGCAGCACGGCTGGGTGCCCCCGTGGCAGCGGCAGCACGGCTGGGTGCCGCCACCTCTCACGGCCGCGTTCTGCAGCCACGGGGTTTAACAGGCTGTTTGGTTTCTTTGAGGTTTTGAGGTTGATCTAATGATGTTAAACTCTGCAGCAGCTGGAGGGTGCTGCCTAGACACAGCTCTCAAGCGATTACATCTTGCAAGTTCCCTCCCTAAATGTGAGCTCATCCGAGTTTTGTTGTACTGAGGAGCCTCCCGATGGGAAGCTGCCTGCTGGCCTTGGCTTTGGGCGGCCTTCCCTTGGTGCCAGGCTAGGAGAGGATCCTGCAGCTGGTATTCTGTGCTCGTGCAAGTCCTGCTCCAGGACTTCTGCACCCTTTTTTGTCTCAACTGCACAGAAGGTCTTTACACAAAAAGCTGGAATGTCCCTCTCTTTGTAGGGAGACCAATCAACAGGAAGGCATAAAGCCAGGCAGGTACTGGGGTGCCATGAGGAGGACAGGAGGAGAGGGGCAGATCCCCAACAGGCAGTGAGGTGTGTCTGTGCATACATCTTACCCCGTGGATCACGTATCCTGGGTCGCTGTACAAGAGGAGCGGGGTGATCCGGGAGTGGTTGGCGTAGTGGAATCTCCTGGGGAAGTCTGCTTTCTTGTACACGTGTAAGTGCGGGTGGGCATTTTTCAGGACTGAATACACATGCTCTAATTTCCCTTCTTTTGGCACCAGCAGTCCGCTTGGTCCGTAATCTAAGAGTTCAAACTGGATGTCTTTGAACGTGAAGTTCTCTACTGTCATGATGTGAATCTCATCGGTCTTTATGACAGTCTCCATGCCGTGGTCAGACGTGATGATGAGGTTGAGGTCTGACTCCAGGCCACTTTCCTGGATACGTTGCCTCAAGTAACCGATGGTTCTGTCCACCTGCTTGATCATGTCTTTCCTCTGCGTGGATTCGGGGCCGTACTTGTGTCCTGCTGAGTCGGGCTCACCGAAGTAGAGGGCAATGAAGTCGAGGTCGTTCACCGTGAACCATTCCATGGCGGTGTCAATGTTCTCTCTCCAGTTGGTTTCGTTGCTGTAGTTGAACAAGAAGGGCTCCACCAACTTCATATTCACTTCTTCCCCTTGGTATTTTGCTCTTCCTCCGGGGAAATAGATAGAGCCTGTCTTTAATCCCTGTTAGTGGAGACATTGCATTAACTCACCTGAACTCGCTCTGCAGCATCTCTCCATCTGTCAGTGCAACCACCTACTAATGTGGGTAGTTCATTCAGCCCCCTAATGTCTACCTCTGCCTCTAATGAGGTTTCTCTTGCTCATTGCCAATTAAAAGTGATTAATTGAAAGCACTGCCCTTCCCAGAACTCCTGCATGTTGTTTTTGTCACTGGGTTAGTAACACTGGGTATAACTTTGGAAACAGTGACCCGTTTATACCTCGCACGGACCCTCTGGCTCTTGACCATCAAGACATTAAGGTGTGCTTTACTCCAACCGTATAAGCACTCACCCTGAAGTCAATGGGGCCAATTTGGCAGGTAAATACAAGCAGTTATGTGTCTTGGGCCAGGTCTTAGGTGCTGTCTCAAAGCCAGATCCAAAGCCTACTGGGATCTAGGAAAGCCTTGCTGTGGTCCCCAGGGAAGAGGGGACCAGCCCCTGGCGCTGCCGCCCAAAAGGTCCCAGGTGAGGCTGAGGAAATGAGGTTTGTGCCTTGGAGCATACGAAACCCCTGGGCTCATGATGCTCCCTGAGGAGCTGGCCGAGGTTTCTTTAAACAGGAAAAGGATAACCTGTTTTATTAATGTCTTAATAAGGCTGAAATGCATCTATTATTTTTTGCTATTTTTAATAGAATGATCATAATTATTCCTGCCAGTGTCTGGGGATTTCATTTTTTTGCTGGTCTAATTAGCCTGCCGTTCGCAGTGGGGATGGTAGCTCATGGCCACTAGAGATCGTGGCTTGCCCGTAGCTTTGGCTACAGGGTGGCAGGCAGGACCCTGTGCAGGGCTGTGCGAGCGGGGGGGCGGCCGCACTCGCCTGTCTCTGCGCGGTGATCCAGATGGGCAGGCTGCCGTTGTCCCACCAGCTGTCCACGCCTTGCGTGCTGTGGTAGGGCAGCTTCTGACCCGTGCTGGTGTTGAACCACATGTTGTGAATCACCCCATGGTTCTCCAGGTATCGCCCTGCCAGGAGAGACGGAAGGAGGGGGTGAGCCAGGCTGTGGCTGGGCCATGGGCCAGCGAGGAGGTTCTGCCTCTCGCCCCCATCCCAGCTCGCCCTTTGCCTCTGCTTTGCCCCCTTCCTCCCCCTGCCTGGTACAAAGTGGGGTTCCCAGGGCAGGGAATGAGGTGCCGGGGGGATGCCTGCTCCTCACGCGGGTGGGCTGGTCCCAGGCGGGTCTCACCTGGACCCTGAGCCAGGGCACCCTCGTCCCTGGAGGTGCCGGTGCCGCCTGGCATTTCTCCTGCCCTTCTTGGCGCAGGCGGCGATCACCGTTATCCTGCGTTTAACTAATCGCTTTGGTGTTTCACCTTCTCTCTTGTTCACAGCCGGTGAGGTCAGCATGCAGCAGAAATTCCCATCAGAAATGAAAGACCTGCACTCTGTCCTCTTACATTTCGTGGTTTTTTTATTATTCTGGTCCTGACGACCGCGCAGTTACTCCTGCACGCTATCCCCGTCCTCGCCTCTATTGACAACGCCTCCCTGCCTGGTCTCATCAGCAGATTTCATTAGCATGTTCCACTCTTTTATGCCAAGGTTATTAATGAAAATCTTAAATAAGATTGGCTCCAGCATCGATTCTTCAGGAATTCCCCTGGTGCCCTCCCTCCAGCTCGGCAGTCTCCTCTCAGCATCACCTGCCCTCCTCTTCCCTGTAGCCCGTTACTTCCCCACGTTGGAGGTTTTGTACTAATCTTCATCTTCTCCATCTTAACTAATGATTTCCCCGGTGGCACTGTATCAAATACATTACTGAAGTCCAGAAAGATTAAATTTAGTGCATCTCCCTTGTCTAAAAAATCATTTATCTTATCAAAGGAGGCTATCGGCTCGGTCTGGTGCTATTTACCTTTGATAAATACAGGGTCAGTTCTGTCCCTGTCTGCAGCTATTGCCTTGCCTCTCGCTGTGTTTCCAAAATACAGCTGGTCAAAGCTTTGTGTCCGAGGCTGGATGGCTGCTTGACTCAGTTCCTTCACTGACGCCGAAGCCTAAAATTTGCCCTGGCCCATCCCGCACCCCGCGCCGCTCCGCCCGGCTCGGGGCCGGCGGGGACTCACCGGTCAGCAGCGTGAAGTGGCACGGGCTGGTGATGGTGATGAAGGCAGGGGTCATGTACCGCGCCTTCACCCCCTCCGCAGCCATGGCGTCGAGGTGGGGGGTGTCCACGTCCTGGTCGTAGTTCCAGCGAAAGCCGTCGAAGGAGACCAGGAGGACTTTGCTGCGGTTGGGTACCTGCCGCACGGGGATGCACCTCGCTAAGGAGAGGGCAGCAAATATGAACCCCAGGGAAGGGAACATCTTCACGCCCTTGAACTGCAACACCCAGACATGCAGGGAGCTCACATTAATACATGTGGGATGGGACCAAGGTCGTTTTTTATCTAATCTTGCAGTTGCTGATCACTTCGTATCAGAATGAGCCTCTCCGGTTTTTATCTAATTGAGGTAGATTAGCTCAGATTTCCTCCTGAGTCGAACACCAAATCTGCCTCCTCCATCAGTGGCATTGAGTGCTGGTTCAGGGCTCATGAACGGGCACCACCCCTGCCCCAGCCACCATCCTTCACCCCATGCTGGCTCCCCGCAGCCCGTTGCACTGTCCTTTCCACACTCCTGGCTATTGCTGCCCTGCTCTTTGGTCAGAAATTCAGCTTCAAAAGGCGACTCACCCCCCTCCCAGGGCCGCTCATCCCCCTCGAGAGAGGTCCTCAGGGGCTCAGAAAGGAGCTTGGATTTACTCGAGGTCCCTGAGTGTGGCTTTGGGGAGGTACACGCTGGGGAAGGAGGCTCTTCCCTGGATCCTGGCTGTGGCAGCAACCCCCAGAGATGCTCCTGAGAGTGAGCCTGGCTCTGAAGCCCCCGTGTCCCATCAGCGCAGCTCCTGCTGCTCGGGCTCTGCTGCTCACCATGGGTGACCCTCATCCGCTCGTGCGCTGATGAGCTTTGCCATATCAGCATCCCATTTTATCAATATCTGCTGTTTTTATGACTTCTGTGGGGTTTAATCATTGCTGACAACTCATCTCTCAGCAAAACTGAGTTTAAGGCTTTTGTAGACTCAGGTAACAGAGGTTGACTTTGTTCCCCAGGGTCTGAACTCTCAACCTTTGTGTCTTTGCTGATCCCCCTCTGCTTGGGCTCCAGATTTACTCCTTGGCGCTTTGCTTCCTAGTTGCCCGGCCGTCCCCCTCGCCTGCCGAGCAGAGCCGTCTCCGCTGGTTTCCCCAGCCCTGGCTGGGGTCTTTCCTTGGCATTTCTCCCCCAGGGCTGAGCTGGGCAGATGAGTCTCAGGCACGTGCCGTGGGTCATCCCTCCTGGCCCATGCCAGTCTCTTTGTAGCCCTGAGCATCCCCGAGTGTTCCCGTCTGGACCGATTCCTCAGGGTGCATCGACATCTCAGCCGCCTCCTCCCCCGTGCTTGTGTCTCCCGGGTGTGACACGGGATAATCGTGCAGGGACATCGCAGGCGGTTCGAGGGGTCCCACCAGGGACCTCACGGCCGACACGAGCTGGGAGCGCAGCCGTGGGCGCTTCGTGTGCGGACAGGGGACACAAACCCAAGCTGCGGTGGGATGGAGCCCGCTCTGAGCCCCCTGCCAACCCCTCCTCCTGCTAACGGGGGGCGCGGGGTGGGTGTGGGTCTGACGGCAGCCCGAGGGGAAGCCCCTCTGCGAGGAGCTGGGGTCCCAGCCTGCGTGCGGTCTGCTGGGAGCCAGAGCTCTTCGCTGGGCGCTGCGAAGCCGGAGGCTGCTGGTGTGACCGGTGCGTCTGTGCACCCTGGGTTTGGCCAGGCTGGAGCGGAGCGTGGTTGCTCTGCTGGGGTCCTGTCTGCACGTGCCAGTAGCTGCCATGTGTCCAGAGAGTGGAGAGTGGTGGGAGAGGAGCTGCTGGCCAGGCAACCCTCTCTGCCAGCCCCGGCACTGCCGTTCACTCAAGGAACTATTTTGTTATCAGCGTTGGCTGCCCTGGGTCTGATTTTGTCCTTTCAGCAAGGACAGAGGGGCCTGCCAGGCACGGAGGGTTTAAAGGGCTCGTATGATAAAGATGTTATCACTTACCAAGCTCAGGGAAAGCCCCAAATATTCACTGTGTTGTTTGGGGTGGGTCAATACGTCCCCATGCCATTGCAAACAGCAGGGGAAGGTCCCGATAAGTTATCGTGTTCATCGGCTCCACGGGGAGGGAAGAGGCTGGAGAGGAGGAAGCACTGCTGTAATCTCGGAGGAATTCTTAATAACAGGAGTGTCTCAAGGCACATTTTGATACTCGATATCTGAGGAGCGTGAGGCACAGATAAAGAACATCACCTTTGGCCACCCTGCCTGGGGACACCGATGATCTCCAGTTAAAAAGGCTGATGCAGTTGATCTTGCACCAGCAGCACCCCAGGCACTTGTCGTACGAGCAGATGTGCCCGAGGGGCCGTGGCTGCTCTGGGGCCACTGCGTCCCTGCTCAGCACCCTCCGGATCAGGGGCCCCTTGCTGATGGCACTGATCCTGCATCCTTGGAGGGATGAGCATGTGCAATGAGCTGTGCTCTGCGGGTTGTTGGTCCCGACACCCAACTGGGGGAGATGGTCCCTGCAAAGGCGTGTTGGGGCTGAGGTGTCCTTCCCGCGCTTGTGTACCAGTGAACTCAGTGAAGACAGATGAAGGGGCTAGAAAATCATGAGCACAGAGAAGTCACCTGCCAGTGGAGCTGCCCTGTTTGTCTGAAACCTGCTGCTCGGGTCTCAGCCTTTTTGCAGCCGTTGGAAAGCGCCGTGCTCAGCACCCTTGGGCAAGACTGCAGCTTCCCTGCGGCGTGTGGAGGCGTGCAGGCAGCGCCGGGCAGCTGCCGGGGGTCTGTGCTGGGGCAGCAGTTGGGCCAGGCAGGCAGGGGCCGGGCGGTTTTCCTTCTTTATTTTTTTTTTTTTGTTTTTAGAGAGAAAATCAAATTGCAAATTTCTTAGGGGTGTCGCTTGAATTTCAGTCAGGAATGTCACGCTTTGTCCCACACGAGCGGTCACTCTGCTCTGCAGGGATCTGTTACTGGTGTGGCCTGAGCAGATGGGGTTGATGAGGTGGGCGATGCCTGGGCAGGGCCCCACAGGTGAGAGGGGCAGGCGGGGGTTCACTTATAAAAGCCCTCCTCTCCCTGAGAGCCTTTTTGGTGCTGCTGTGCCAGAGCCCAGAGGGAGGAAGCGCTGGAAGGATGGCAGAGCTCCGGGGCTGAGCCACCTCAGGAGAGGTAGGATGTGTGCGGGGTCTCTGGGTGGGCGTGCGGGTGCTTTGCTGGAGAAAGGCTGAGCTGCAGCATCCTCTGTGCCCCAGGGAGAGCCCCCACCAGGTGCTCACTGGGGTGCTGGAGGGCAGGATCGCTGCAGGCTGGATCGGTGCGCTTGGATTAACACAGAGTATGAGTCGATGGGAACCAAGTGGATGTTCTCCTTTTGCTCGCCCCGCTGTCCTGCCTGGAGTAGCTCCTCTCTGTAGATCAGTTGTGCTGTCCCAATGGTTAAGGCGTTGCATGTTCAGCCTGTTGGAAAGGGGGTGAAGGAAGGGAAAAGGAGAGCGATGGTGGCCAGGAGCATGAGGAGAGACTTGAACAAAGAGGCTGGAGATGCCCTGTTTGCTCTTTACACCAAGCCTGCCTCCTTCATCCCTGTGGTGCGACTCAGATGCAGGGTAAATGTCTGCAGTGCTCCTCTTGGCTCCCAGCACAGGATGGCCTGAGTCCTGAGGGCCTAGATAAGCTCAGCAGTGTCATTGAAATGTCTAGTGCCAGGACCTTGTGGTTAAAGCTGTAATCTCCTCCTCTGGTGAGGAGAACCAGGAGGAGCTCTGCAGCTGAGTGGGTCTGGAGTGGCTGCAAGGGGAGGTACATGTGGCTACTGAGTGTTGGATGGAGCTCTGGGGTCTGTGGGAGCTGCTGGGGAGGGGGTACACCTGGGACAGTTGGGAGGAGTTGGTGGGTGTGGAGCAGACCTGGCCCCGCTCTCTGTGGGGTGTAGCTGAGGGCAGCTGGTGGAGAGAAGGCAGCTCCCAGGCAGAGCAGACACCCGCTGCTGCCCAGGGAGAGCCGGGGCTGTCTGTGGGTGACCAAGCTGCTGCTTTACCCCAGGCCTGGCCAAGAACTGGGATGCAGGTGAAGCAAGTGCCAGGGATGTCCTCAAAGTCAGACAGAGCAGCAGTGACCGTGTGCTGCGTGAAATCAAAACCCAGGAGCAGCCCCGGGCTCGGCCTGAGCCCTGAGGCAGCCGGAGGGAGAAAGATGCTCAGCCAAGCAAGGGCTGGAGCAGAGGCAGGAGGGTGGGAGAGCGGCGGGGGGGGGCTGCAGGGCAGGGGGGTGTCCCGGGGGCGGCAGTTTGGGTCTTACCCCTGTGAACCTGCGCCCTTGGGGCTGCGGGGCTGGGGGGGCGCGGTGGTGGCTGCGGGGGTCCCCGAACGGTGCCGGTCGCCGGGACGGTGCAGCGAGAGCCCGGGCAGGACCCGGCGACAGCCGCAGGGCCGGGGCCTCGGCGGTCCGCGGTGCGTGAGGCGGGGGGGCGCTGCGGGGGGGCTGCTCCCGGGACCCCCGCGCCCCCCGCTGCCAGCAGCGCGGCCGTGCCGCCAGGTGGCGCTGTGCCGCCGCGGCGGGGGGCGCGGGGGTCCGGACCGGGGGGCACCGGGCGGGCGGGGGGTGCGGGGAGTCCCCGGGAGCTGCGGGGCAGCAGCGGCGGGGGCTGCGCTAGGCTGGGGCGGAGGAAAGCGAGGGAGGGAGGTGTGAGGGGGGGGTCTCACCAGATCTACCCACGGTCAGCGCTCGAGTCTGAGAGGTGACGCAGCAGTGTGACCCCCCAGCCCATGCCTGGGTGACAGGGCAGCTGTCCCCGTTGGGCTGCAGGGTGTGGGAAGGGGGACAGTGACAGGAGCGTGTCTTGCACAGCCTGCGGTGACAGGACCCAGTGATGTGCAGGGAGGGAGCACGTGTCCTGTGCTCCAGGAGCAGCCCCCTGGGATCAGGGCTGGGATTTCGGCCCGGTGGGAGAAGGGAGCCCACCCCCTGGGAGGGACTTCAGGGGACAGAGGCCCTTGTCCTACTCACGGGTGCATAGAGAAGCTCTGCCTGAAGCACAGCCCCAGGCTGTAATGCTCTTGAGACATCCCTAGCCTGGTCCCTGAAGGCTCCCTTGCGCTGAGATCAGTGCTGCTTCTCCCTGCTGGCTCGGGTCTGACCAGGCTCTGGCCATCAGGTTTCGGCACGTGTGGGAAGGGGAGCAGCAGGGGTCAGGACTGAGGGTGACAGCCTTGGAGGAAACGTGGAGGGAGCCCTGAGCTGGAGCTCAGCGCTGGGGTCGGGCTGGCTCGAGGAGCTGGGTGTTTGATGGAGCCCAGGGCAGCAGCGTGGCAGCGGCTCGGCGTCAGCGCTGAGGATGTGCCCACTCGCTGCCTGGGGCTGTCTGCCTTCCCGAGCGCTGAATTTGCTCATGGGCTGAAAATCAAGACTCTCCTGAGGAAGCCCCGTGTGTGGTGACTCAGCCGAGCGCTGGCACCACCCGGGCGGGCTCCAAGCGTGCTGGGTCAAGGGGGGCACTAGGGCATCTCTCAAGGTTGGGGCCTGGGCAAGCCCTGACTCAGCGGCAGCTCTGTTTACCTGGGCTGGTGCAACACCTTCCTGGGAGGGTGACCTCTTCGCCGTCTAGTTTGCACTTCTGTGTGGTGGCCCTTGGGGAGCAACCCAGCACAGCGCTCGAGGGGAGGAGAGAGGCAAAGGGACAAGAGCAGCGAGGAAAATTGCTCTGCAGGGGCAGCTGCCAGCCAGGCAGTGTGGGTGCAGGTGAGGCTTTGCATGTCTCTCCTGCTCTGGGTGATCTCCCCAGAATGCCCCTAGCCCCCCGCACCCTCCTGGGCTGGGTCCCACAGCAAAGACCAACACCTGAAGTTCACTGCAGCCTTGGGTCCACAGGAGAAAGTCTCATGGCTAAAACCCTGGCTCTTGCTCTCCACAGCCAAGTGATGCCCCTGGAGGACGATGCGGGGCTTGAGTCCCTTCTCTTCCCTGCCAGCAGTGGTCCCATTCCCTCTTGCACCTTTTGCATCACTGTCGCTGAATACTCGCATCTGGTCCAGAGTCCGTGGTGCTTCTTGGGGCTCAGCACGAGGCTTTTCAGCAGGCCATGCCCTGGGCTCCTCTCTCTGCTCCGTGTTGGGGGTCTGAGCCCCGAGGAGCAGAGCAGGGCCAGCCCTGGCTCATGGTTGCAGCCTGGCTCTGCTCTCCACCTGGGACCCTTCCTCTGCTGCTCGGTTAAACCCGGCATCGACCGCTCCGTCAGAGCCCGTGGCTCTTTCTCAGCTTTCTTAGCTAATGGCTGTGTCTGCCTCCCATTGATCCTCAGCTGCAGAGCTCATTGATTAAGTAATTTCTTATTACACTTAATGGTATTTTACTCCTTTCTATGCTTACCTTGTGCCAGATGCTCATCCTGGGCTTCTGCCTGCCAGGAGGAGAATTCCTCTGGTCAGAGAAATGTCCCTCCTCTGTGCTGGCCCTGCTCCCCTCCCCTCAGTCACCACCCCTGCCCTCTCCCCCTGCCTGTCTGGCCTGCCCTCTGCTTTCCCTGCCTGCCTCTTCCTCCTGGGCCAGGGCAATCCCTCTGCCTTCCGTCCTCCAGTTCTTTGCCCCTTGCCCCCTGCTCCCATGCCCTCCTTGCATCTTGGCTGTTTAGGGTGCAGCTCTTACGAGGAGCATTCTGGATGTGCCTTACTCTGTAGAGCAGCTTGAGAGCAAGAGGGCTCCTGCCTGGCGCAGCCTTGGTCAGAGGGACACAGGTTTCTCTCGCGATTGCTCCCCGGGGCTGGTACCGAGGGAAGGGGAGGAAACGGGTCAGCACGTGGCTGGTGTCACCCACTTGGGGCAGAACTGTCTCCCTGTAAGGTTCACTCTTGTCAATGCAGCCGCTGGAATCGCCCTGCCGTGCTGTCCCTGCCAGCAGCCGCCCAGCCAGGGTGAGAGCCCCAGCCAGGGCACCGTGTTCTCCTCTGCCTCCGCCCCACAAACACCCTCGCACCCGGCACGCGCTGTGTTGCCTCGCTCAGTGCCTCACCTCCTTTCAACTCTCCTGCATGCATCATTCAAAAGCCATAACATTATTGGGCATAAAATATTTACTTAACTGAGCTTTTTGCAAATATTCCCCTCCATTATTTTTCCTCCTTTTGGGAGCAGGCACTGCTGCTCCTGTGCTCTCAAATGGCTTCTCCTAAATAATATAAGAACATATGAACACCCAGTAGCCTTTTTTTTTTTCCCCTCTTGCAATACCTGTAAATACACCGGTGTCACCCATCCGTTACAGCTGCACCAGGACATGGCTCAGGGACACCCAGCAGCACAGGCCCAGCCTCTGTAGTCACTGTGCTGCTGGAAGAGGGACGGTGCTTAGGGAGGGAGCAGGAATATGTGAGAAGATCTGACGTGATGCAGAGTATTAATATTAAGAATTATTCCTTTTGGAAGGGACAGCTGGAGCTTAGTGGGGGGAGCGCAGGACTGAGCGCTCCCAGTCTGGTCCCAGTTAGGATGCTGGGCAAACTGCTCGGGGCAAAACTCCCTACAGCAGCTGAACGGCTGGTGTGCAGGAGGCCAGCCTGTGGCACGGGGGTGCTGAGGGACATGAGCAGGACGGGCAGCTCTTACAGGATGGGATAAAGCGTTTTAGGAGCTTGAGACAGCCAGAAAGGGCAGAGGTTTTTTGCAGAAGCAGATGTGTGAGTGTCGTATGGTGAGCACGTCCTCCCCGTGTGTGAAGGCGTCTGGCTGCACAGCCGCAGCTTGCCCTGCCCTGGCGTTGGGTGCTGGGTGGCTCTTCCCACAGTGGGTGCCAGGGGGGGGACCCGTGCCAGGGGGGGGACCCGTGCCAGGGGCCGGGCAGGGGCTGCGCTGGGGCCGGCGCTGTCCGCGGTGCTGACGGCAGCGCCCGGGGCCGCTGCACGCTCCCGGTGTTTGCGCTCCCGCTGCGCGCTCCCGCTGTCACTCCCTCTTGATTCACCCGGTTCTGTCAATACGTGCCCAGAGGCGGAATCCTCCCGTGATGCCCCCCCTCGAAGGGATGGAGGTCGCGGGCGGCGTGGCCTCCCCCCGGCCCCAGTCCCTGGCGGAAGGGCTGGACCGATCTCTGCGGTTCTGGCCAAACCTTCACGGGACGCGCGGGCTTTTGCTTCTCTCTGGTGAGGTGTAGAGTCATCTCAGAGGGAGGAAAAACTGCAAATGGCAGGAAGAAGCCACAAAGAGAACACTGCTGCAGTAAGGGGAAAAAAAACCCAAAAAATCAAAGGACCCTGTTCCCTTACAGATGTGTCGTCATTGTCCTCATGTGATCCGAGCCTCCGGGATCTCGCTGCCTGTAGAGGAACAAGCAGTTAAATAAAATCCACTGGGAAGAGGACATGGGGGTACACCTGAAGGTGTGTCCCCCACCTGGGACAGCTGGGTGAGGGAGCTGTGAGTTGACTGTCCTCTCTGCCTGCACCAATCGCAGCGATAGCTGGGATGGTTTAAATCTGAAGCGGATCGGGCAGGGTTGTGGGAGAGTCTCGCAGTGTGAGCGGCTGGGTGGCAAAATGGCAGATGAATGTTGCCAAGTCCAAGTGATACAGATGAGAACACATCCTTAACTACGAAAACACGAAGCTGGCCTTTAATTTAATGTTTCCCACTTAGAAAAAGAGCCCTCGCAGTCGCTGGGGGCAGTCCTATGAAAATGTCATCCCGGTGCCCAGTGTCAGTCAAATGAGGCAAATTGCTTGTTAGTAGTTATTAGGAGAGAGACTGGAAACAAACCAGGCAGCAGTGTTACGCCAAGGTGTAACATGCTGTGTCGCAGTGCCAATGCTGTGTGCAGTTTTGGTTGCCCCGTCACAAAAAGGAGGTGGCTGAACTAGAAAAGGTAAAGAAAAGGGTGACAAGGCTGATCAAAGGCGCAGAGCAGCGTCTGGGTGAGAAGAGACTAACAAATTAAGACTCTCGGTTAGAAGAGAGACAATGGAGGTGATATACGATAGAGTTTATAAATTCAGGAGTGGTGTAAAGGTGCGTAGTAGGAAATGGATATTCACTGTTTCTCGTAAATAGGGGGTATCAAACGAAACCATCAGGCTACAGGTTTAAAACATAAATGTGGAGAAGGTTTTGCTTTTTTTCACGCAATGTTTAATTACGCCGTGGAACTCGGCACCGCAGGGCTGTTCAGGGCCCCGCGGCCCCTGGCCCCAAAAGCAATCAGACAAGTCCATGGACGGGGGATGCATTAGCAGTGGTTAAGCGCGGTGATGCAGAGGCAAGGCCGGCACAAGGAGAGCTCAGCCGTTGATGGCCAGGCAGAGCGGGGAGGGGAGGCTGGCGGCTGCGGCTCGTGGTGTGACCGGCAGCCAGCCTGGCCTCCCCTTCCTCACCCAGGGTGGGAGGGTTGGACCCCGCGGGCAGCGGGGAGGAGCTGGGGCGCAGAGGCAGCGCCTGAAGGGCTCTGACCCCCAGGGTGTAGCCCAGGCCCGGCTGTGGGCAGCTCAGTGCACGTGGCCATCGCTGCTCCATCATTCCCCCTCATGCAGTGACCTGCTGTGCCCGTCCCTGGCCCTGCCCGCAGCCTGGCTGGCCACGGCGTCAGCTAGCCCCGGCTTGGGACGTGCCTTCGTGTCACCGAGGACTGTTTGAGTGTTTCCCTGTTACAGCCCAGCGAGCAGACCTTTCCCCGTAACGCCGGCAAATCCCCGCTCCTGAGGAGCCGGTAATTGATTTCCCTTTTCACCGCAGCCGTGCTGACACCCGCCTGCCCGCGCTCCCCGTCAGCCGCTGCGACAGGCAGATCCTGAAATTATTGATAAACACTCATCGGGGCTGGAGCCTGGTAAATTGCCGGCAACCCCAGCGGGTTTCTCTCTTGCCAGCATCATTTTTCTTGATGACAGCAAGTTCCGAAGTTTGTCGGGGAGGGGGCAGGGCCTCCTGGTAACTTTTTTTTTTGTTTGTTTTATGCGTGGGTTGTTTTAAAAGATCCCTGCACAAAGGAGAGAGGCTCAGGAGCTCGTGCCTGCGGTTCTCTCTCCCCTCCAGCCTGTCCCCAGAGAGCGCTGGGCTGGATGCTCCGCTGAGCTTTGCCCTGACCTGCATCTCTCCTCACAGGTCAGCCCTGCTCGGTGCCTCGCGGGCTCAGAACTCCTTGATCCCAACGTGCCATGGCGAGGGCACCGGGCCATGCCCTGAGCAGGGAAAGGAGCCAGCGTGGGCACAGCTGGAGCAGGACATCCCTCTTAGGAGCCCGGCTGTCAGAGGGGCTGGCTCTGCCTGGCAGCCTGCCCTCCCCGAGGGCAAAAAGGCACCTCCCAGGGCTGGTCCCTGTCAGACCGGTGTGATTTGGCCGGGTGATGCTCCGTGCCCAGCTCACACAGCGCATACAAATGCGTGCGGTGCGCTGGGTCTCGAGCTGTTGCTCTTTCTGGAGCTTGGAGCATTTTTCTCTCTGCGAGGTCTGCTAATTAGTGGGAGGTTGTGGATCAGGAACAGAGGGAAATGTCCTTCTGTGGTTCTGGCACTGGAAATAATTGAGCCATTTTTCACCTATGGCCAATCTAATTCTGTCCACATCTTGATTTTTCTCTTAATAGCTTGGGGATGCTGTTGGCAGTCATGGGATTCACAGCCATGTCCCAGCTTTTCAGTAATCGCCTGGATTTCATGCTCTCCTGCTAACTGGTTGCTGCTTTCTTCTTAGTTTTTGCTTAAGCTCCTCCGGGGATGGGAAAGGAGCTCATTTTAGCCCAGCTGCACTCGCCTCCGCGCCGGCATTGCTCAGCTCCTCTCCTAGGGCAGCGGTGTGGGACGGTGCAGCCGGTGTAGCTCCTCCACAGCCAGCAGCCACGTGTCCCTGGAGCCATCACTCAGCTCTGGTTCCCGTCCCTCTCCTGCCCTGCCCTGGCAGCGTTCCTGCCTCTGGTTGTCTGGGCAGGGGCTCCTGTCACCCTGGGCTCCCCTGGACCCTCCCCTCGGTGCATGGAGCATGTCCCATGGTGGGTGATGATGGACAGTGTGGGCAGGGGCTGCGGGGAGCGGGGCTCCTCTGGCTGGCTTGGTGTGCGGGGCTAGCACAGACCTGCCCACAGGGCATCGCTGCAGCAGCCGATCTCTCTCTGTTCCTGCACACGCCGGCGCTCCCCAACCAGCAAACACCCCATTACAGTTGTCATGGAAATTAGGAAGAGTGGCTGCCTGAGCTCCCCCGGCACAGGGCTCCCTGATCCCAGCGGTTCGCACACCAGCCGATGCCGGAGCAGCTCTCGTGAGGTGCCCGGGGCTCTGGGGGCCGGCGATGCTCCCCCCGCCGCGCCGGTGCTGGGGCCAGTGCCGGGTTTGCCGTGTCAGCCGCTGGCCAGCCCCGGAAAGTGGAGATGTTCACGGCGAGCTGAGAGGTGCGATTTGTCAGTGCTGGTCCCCGGAGACCCGGGGCCTGTCAGGCACCAAAAAATCCCATCCATCACGGGGATGTGCAGCTGCCTCTTATTTTGTTGTTGTTGTTGGGTTTTTTTGGCCATTTGTTTTTTCTGAGTGCCGGAGCACTGCGGGGCAAACGGTGGGGCAGGAGAGGGGCAGCAGTGGCTCCTGGGCACGGGAGGGCTGGGGCTGCTGAGCTGCGAGGATCGATGGGTGCCGCTCGCCTCTTCGTGCGTCACAGGAATCTCTCCCCTCCGCCCGCGCGTGTGGAGGGCAGGGGGGCTGCGGCGTGTGTGGGGGGAGGGCTCCAGCCCCTGCACGAGCGTAGGGGCTCAGACGTCTCCCCCAGCTTCACCCCGTCCTGTCCGTACACGTGTGCGTGCATCTGTGTGCAGATTTGATTGTTTTCTTCTTTATAACGTTTTCTTTTTCCAGTGTTTATGGGCCATGGGATTGGAAGTGAAGCATCTACTTAATTGCTGTCAGGCAAGGAAACGGGTTATAAAGTTGCCAAGGGAGAAAAACAGATCACTCCGGGGTAAATGCAGGGGAGCAAGGCTGATGTGCAGAGGAGGGGGAGAAAGGCTGTGGGTGGGAAGAGTTGGAGCAGGGAGAAAGAACAGGAGCAGGCAGGCAGCGGAGGGAGCTGGCTGGGGAAGGGACGTGGGCACTCTCCCTGGCTCCAAGCTGGAATGATGTGCCAGGGCACGAGTCGACCTGTCTGCCCTCCCTCGGGGGCTCTGCCTGTGTCGCCCAGGACAGCAGCATTCGCCTCCCACGTGCCGTGAGCAGGGCTGCCGGAGTGCTGCCAGAGGGGCAACTGGGAGAAGGGATCCTTCCCCCATCCTTCCCCCATCCTTCCCCCATTCTTCCCCCATCCTTCCCCCATTCTTCCCCCATCCTTCCCCCATCCTTCCCCCATCCTTCCCCCATCCTTCCCCCATCCTTCCCCCATCCTTCCCCCATCCTTCCCCCATCCTTCCCCCATCCTTCCCCCATCCTTCCCCATCCTTCCCCCATCCTTCCCCCATCCTTCCCCCATCCCCTCCTGGCTGCCTCCGCACCAGTTCCAGGTTCTCAACTTGCAGCTCTCTCCCTCTGCATCCCTTTCCTCTTTCCTTCGCTATCTCCCCCATCTAACCCTCCACCATGTCATCTCCATTGCACGGCTCCTCCCTCTCCCCGTTCACCACGTTGCTGCAGCAAGGACCCACTTTCCCATCGTTTAGTCTCAGTGCCGTACATAAAAGCGCTATGATGGCCGTGGCGTGATAGCAAAGACAGAACTTAATTTCACAGCATTTTCATATAATACTCCATAAAACTGCACAAATTTGCTGGAGTCCAAATCCATCTCATTATGTGGAGTCATTGGGAGGGAGGCTTTTACATTCTGGGACTTGGCGCTCAACTAGGGGATGGTACAGAAGAAGAGAAAAATAATTAATTAGGTGCTGCTCTGGATCTTTGATCCTGCCTCGCAAGGCACATTAAATAAAACGCCTGGCTCATGAATAAACGCTGCACGGAGCCCTGTTTTTCTGACCCCACTCAGAAAATTTTCAGCGAGTCTGAGGTGTGTGTGGGGGGAGATCCCTGGCCTGAGTCTGTGCCCCAGGAGCGGGGCAGGGAGCAGGAGGTGGAGCGGGGCAGGACGTCTCCCCGGGGCAGGAGGTTGCAGTGACAACCCCGCTGGCACGGTTACAAAAAGCAAAGCGGCTGCGATGCCCTGGCAGGGTGCTGGGGATCAGGACGGGGTGAAGGAGCACCCAGCTTCCCCAGAGCTCTGCTGAGGTCCCTGCTGTCCCCAGAGCTCCTGCCTGGCACGTCCAGGGTCTTAGCCCAGGTCTTAGCCCTGCCCTGCTGGGAGAGCGTTTGTGCCTGCCGCGGTCTGGGGATGGTGTGATGTAGCGGGGTCCCTACAGCGACCCCCAGCCTCCTCTCCCCACCCTTTACGTGTAAGTCTGTTCTCTGTATGCAGCTGCAATCAGTCTCCCGATGTTTGTTAGTGAGCCTGAGATTTGTGTGGGCTTTGTATTTTCTGAGTGATGCGATTTGTGAGCTGTGAGGACCGAGGACCCAGTGATGTGAGCGGGCTCGGGGTGCACCAGGCGCAGGGGTCCCGGGCTGGGGCTGCTGTGCCCTGATCGATGGGCAGGGCTGCTGCCCCGGGGCAGAGCGGCACGGTGTCCTCGGGGGCAGCCGCGGGGCCGGGCAGGTGGGTTAAAGATGCACCAGCAAAGCAATCCTGCGGAGGAGAGAGCTGCTTCACCTCGCGCCGTTAATTAATCTCCGAGCCAATGGGGATGCTCTCATCTGGTCTTTACTTAATCCATAACCCAGAAATCCTCAAATTATGTCATTTGTTCAATACAGCTGAAATTAATTACCCTGGGAAATAGGCAACAAGTTGCATTTCTGCTGCCCCTTATCTCATAATCAAATCTACAAAGTGCTTTTGGTGCAGCAGCAGCAGCGGGATTGCCTGCGGCAGGCAGGGAGCACCGGGCAGCACACGCTGGGAACCCGGCGCGGTGCTGGCTCTGACGGGAAGCCGAGGGCCAGGGACTCTCTGCGGGAGTGCTGGCGGTGCGGCAGAGCCACCGAGGAGCCTCCGCTGCCTCCTGCGCCTGCCACCAGCCGCCCTCTTATTTATTGCCTCTTATTGGGGTCACAGACGCAGCTCGCAGGGCTCCCCGGGGCTCTGCAGGACGAGTCCCTCCGCCCGGTGACTTTGAGGCGGCGAGGGGAAGGTCCTCATCAGGATGGATCGGGAGAGCTGGGTACAGAATAACAGCGCTTCGCTCTGTGTTGGAGTTACCGCGGGGAGGGAGAGCTGGGGCGTGAGAGGCGAAGGCTGCGGCAGCGCTGCGGGAGCGCGGCGGGGCTGGGAGCGCGGTGCTGGCCCCGGGGGGGCTGCGCTGCTGGAGGGGCACGGGACAGAGGAGTGGGCAGGCCGGGCATCGCCTGTCTGCCAGGAGAGTGGGTGTTATCACACAGATAAGCGAGGGCTTTGTCCCCACGCCAGCCCGTGTGCTGCTGCCCTGCCTCCCCCCGGGGCAGGGGCTGGCTTTGCCCTCGCTGGTCCCCCCCTTCTGCTCCGGCTCCTGCCCTTCTGGGCTCAGATGGTGCCTTTTTAATTGGTGCTTGACAAACCTGGGCAGACCACAAGCACTCCGGCGAGCCACGGAAGCCATCGTCCAGTTGCCCTCTCGCCCGTTGCCCGCTGCATCCCCGTGCTGCCAATGCCCTGGTGGGGAGCAGCCCTGGCACGGCCAGAGCCTGTGCCCCCACCAGCCATCGCCCTGACACCCCCAAGTCCCCCTGGGAGAGGGCTGCAGCCGGGACACGAGCTAACGTGTTAAGAGCCGTTGTAACAAAAAAATCTGTACTAGTTGTTTGCTAAAATGGCTGTAACGAATTGCAAAATGTTACAAGCTGGTCAAGGCAGCTGTTCCCAGGCACGGCGGGGCCCTCAGCCCGGCTCTGCAGCTCGCCCGGGTCACCAGACACAGCCAAATCTATTCGGAGAAGAGAGAAATGTGATTTCTCTCTGCCCTATCAATTTAAATAAATTAACTATTAGATTAGCTGCACTTAAAACAAAACAAGAAATCAATCCCACCAGCCTCTGCTGCTATTAGACTCTGTTTTGCACCACTGAACCTGTAATTGCCAAAGGTCCCCAGGAAAGGAGAGCAGCCGGGCTGCGAGGTGCTGCCGGGGGGCTCGGGCTGTGCTTCCCCGGGTGGGAGGAAGGGTGCGGGGGCAGCGACTGGGGGATTCAGCCCCGGTTTGCTTCTCTGATGGGGTGAGTAGAGCCAGAGCCCGACCTAGGGAGTGCAGAGCCCGGGGCGCAGGCAGCGTGTCGGGCAGAGAGGGATGGAGGCAGGGATGGAGCAGGAGGCAGGGATGGAGGCAGGGATGGAGGCAGGGATGGAGGAGGGAGGCAGGGCTGGAGCAGGCATCCCCGCAGGGAGCTGGGAAGGGCAGGGATCCCCGGCAGGGAGGGCAGGTTTCTGAAGCAGCATTTCAGACATGGCTGTTCCTTTTTTTTTTTCCCCTCCTGCTGAAACTGCCGCCTGTGCAAACCTGCTTGAGCTCCTCAGATCAATTAGCATCTAGGGGATTTTTTTTTCCTCTGCATTTTGTGCAGTTGCTTGAGAGGGAAGAACAGAGGAGCCCGAGTAGCAGACTGCTTTGTAGGGAAGCATGAAGCAGCCGCAGCCAGAGCTGCTGTCTCCCTGCTGCTGACACTCACGCGTTCAGCTGGGTGAAGCTCACGCGTGTGATCTGGGCGTCTCTGGGGTCGTGTGGGCGAGCGTGGGCAGGACGGGGACACCAGGGGGGACATGCAGGCGGTCGGGGCTCTTCCTGGCATGGCTGGTGCTCCCAGGGGTCCCATTTGCAGGATGGCTTTTGTGTGTCCCGTCGCTGCCTGGGGACAGGCGGGTGGCTCCTGGATCACGCCTGTGAACCTCCAGAGGAGCCTGGGAAGAGAGTGGGGAGGAAGGAAACAAAAGGGGGAAAAAAAAATACTCAAAAAGGCTCAAACTTGCAGAAGGGTCCAAAAACGTGGAGTAGGAGGAGGGAGTCGGGGGGCAGAGAGCTTGGGGGGCTGTGCCAGGGGAGCGCTCGGCTCTAAGTGCTTTCATAACCCTCAGCTAGGAGTGATGTTTTTCTGAGGCGTAAGTGATGTAGGTAAATGGGATTATCCCACAAAAGGGAACGGTAAAATAATGAACATCCTCGTAGCAGCAACGCCCCGGTAAGTGGCTGGAGCTGAGGAGGTGCTGGCACCAGCCCTCCCCACAGGCAGCACCAGGAGCCATGTCTGTGCGGGAGTGCACCGAGGGGCCATCGTCACCCCGAGAGCCTGAGCGGGGCAGCGGGGTTAAACACGCTGCGGGGAGGCCCGTGGCAAGCGGAGAAGCTGCTTCTCAGGACCTGGCCCGACTCCTTGTAAGTGCAAAGCTGCGGCCACGCAGGGCTGAGCATCCATCAATCAATCAATCAATCAGCCATGGGTCTGGTTCTCGGTGTGACGTGGACTCGGTGTCCTGCGTGAAGCACTCGGTGTCACGTGTGCTGAGCAGCCCGCAGGCACGACCGGGGCTCGGGCAGAGGTACCGGGGCTGCCGGGGAGGTGAGGGGCTCGGGTACCAAACCCGTGGAGCTCGACGCTGCGGAGCAGCACGTGCCCGGCCAGGTGAGGGGCTGGCACCAGGACAGGACCCGGCACGGGCAGACGGGAGCAGGTCCCCAACCCTCATCTGTAAAGGACCAAAATAAGGGACAGCGTTTGTCCCAGAGGGAAGCGGAGAAGGAATTTCAGCCGCCTCTCATCTTTCATCGTTTGCCTTCGCCCGCTCCTATCTTGGCAGCCCCAGTATTTTGCTTTGTCTCCTTCAGGTGACTAATCATTAGACTAATTAGTTGCTAATCAATGTTTGATTAAAACTTGGCTGTTAATTACTGGAGGTGCTACTGTAAGTTGGATGTGAAATGTTACGATAATATTTCTAAGGGCAGTTCGTAGGAAGCTGGCCTCGCTCCCCTGCCCCTGGTCGGGGTCCCCTGCCCTGGGACGCTGCTCTCCCAGCTGAGGAACTGGGCTGGGGGCTGCATCCCTGACACTTCCCCACGGAGCAGCTGGGGATGGAGGTGTCTGGGCAGCTCCAGGCAGTGGGTGACCCGGGGGATGTCCCTCCTGGTTCCTGGGCAGCTCCAGGCAGTGGGTGACCCGGGGGATGTCCCTCCTGGTTCCCCGCGGGGACGGGAAGCATCAAAGGAAGATGCTGGTGCCCTGCCGGGGGCTGCGAGCCCCTCCTGTGCTGGGCCCAGCTTTGGGAGCTGGATGAGCGTGTGGGGTGCTGGGGAGCAGCCAGCCAGACGCCGAGGGCAGTGGTGTAGCTGCCGCTCCCGTGTCCTCTGCTCCCTTACAGCTCCGTGACAGCCGAGGCCGGGCGGCAGGGCCTGTCTCCGGAGACGGAGGCGTCGTTACGCACCTTTCGCTGCGTGCAAGAGCCCGGAGGTTGTTCATGCCCAATCCATTGACAAGAGCCTGTTAAATATTCCACCGGCGATGGATATGTAGGTCAGCCAGGTGTGCTGCTGCCTCCAGGTACCGGCTCATTTCAGCCCTTGGTGGGGAGCCAGCGTCTGCTCCTGGACTCTGCGGCTCCTTCTCCCTCCCCGTGTCCTTCTGCAGCGGGGCTGGCCCCGGGGGTCCGGGGGCTTTGTGGAACCTGAGGGATCTGCAGGGCTGGGGGTACCATGTCTTGTTCAAGGGCCCTGAACCCCTTACGGCTCCAAGAGGGAGAGGGGGGCCAGGGGAGCACGCCCAGGCTGGGGCAGGGGACCCCCAGGACCCCTGTGCAGAAGAGCCGTTGCCCCATCTCGGGGCTCGCGGGAGCTCCCCGTCCCTGGGGGCTGCGCTGACCCGGGGGGGAGCAGGTGCTCTGCAAGGGCTGTACGTGTGCCAACGATGGGATTTACATTCTCCCGGCTCCTCACGGTCCTTATTTCACTTTGCTTGTCGTTTTATGGCTCGTTTTAATGTCCTGAGAGCAGACCCAGGGGCTAATCAGGCCTGGTGCTGCGGAGGGTCCCGCGGCAGACAGCGTGTCTCCAGCCAGAGGAGACGCTGGGAGCACGGCTGACGTGCCCGTGTCTGGGTCTGGCGGTGGCATGTTCCTGTCACCTGGGGACGAGCAGGGGGTTCCTCTGTGAAACAGAGACTTTGTGGGCCCGCGGGAGAACCGGCTCCCAGGCTCTGTGCTCGGTGTTTGTCTGTCCCTCCTCTGAATACGGGCACCCCTCCAAGGGGCCGCTGAGCCCAGCTGGGTCCCTGTCACCAGGGCGCTGGCGATGTCCCCGTCCCGGGCTGGCCCTGAGCGATGCCCATGCCTCCCTCCAGCTGTGACTGGGACTCGTGTCACTCCCTGCATTGACTCGCTCTGCCCGAGCGCGGGGTGGGGGGCTGCAGGGCCGGGGGGCGAGGGTGTGGGTGCGCTCTCCGCTTGCTTCATGCCACTGCATATGTTTTTTTTCAGAAAAAAATAATCATTTTTTCCCCCTGCTAGTTAGAGAAAGATGCTGACAAGGGACACGGGTTTGGTGCTTGGGATGGTGACAGCGCAAGGAGAGGGAGCTATGTTTAGAAATAATTGCTTTGTCTTTTGCAGAGGTATTAGTGCTTCCACGCTGGCAGTTCCAGGAATTAGCTGAAGGTCTTGGTGACAGAGATACAGAAGCGAAATTATTGCTACTTATAATCACTTTCATGCGTGTGAGAGAGAAAGACGTTATCGGGGCAGAAAGAGGAGAAGGGAACGGGGGGTCGGAGGGGCAGGAGCTCTGGGGTCTCCAGTGCGAGGCTGGCACGTCCTCGGGCTCTGCTCTGTAGGGCAGGGACCCCGCAGGGCCAGGGCTCTGCTGGTGCAGCCCCGCGCCAGCCCCGGCAGCTCCTCTGCTCCCCCACGAGAAGAGACGCTGGCTCTGCCGAGGGGCTGAGCCCGGGGGGACCCAGGAGGGACCCCCAGCACCGGGGCTGCCGAGCGGCACCTGACCCGTGGCTGGGTTTGGCCCCGGGGAAGGGGGATTGTGGGCAACGGCTTGGCTGGGTGGGCGCTGGGCAGACTGGGTCCCCCACCCCAGAGGGAGGGAGGGGGAGCCCAAACGGGCCGTGCCCATCCCAGCAGGGACCCGGCCCCCGTCAGTCGCTGCGGGGCTGGATGGGTCGTGGGGTCAGCGTTTGGGAGCCATCCCAGAAGCAATCGCTGGGTTTGGCTTAGCAGCAGCAAGCGGAGTCGGACATTTTGCTTCTAGAAAGTCATTAACCAGCCAAGGAAGGAGCCGGGTTGTAGGGACGAGAGCAGAGTGGTTCCAGACGAGTGGCTGCAGGCAGCGTGCTTCAGCTGCAGCTGAGGGCATCGCTCCCGCGGCGTCCTGGTCACCACCCTCCAGGGGTGGGAAGGTGGCCTGATGGCATCCCGGACGGCACACCGCATCCTGGGTGTCACACCTCATCCCGCGTGTCACACCGCATCTCGGCTGGCACACCACTGCTGCAGGGACAGGGACAGGGACAAGCACAGCACGGAGAGGGTGCAGAGGTGGCTGCCAGCCCTTGGGACCAGGAGGGTCTTTGCGACCAGGAGAAGCTGAAGAGCCGCAAGCATGGAGTGTTTGCTGACAACACGGTGGGATCCTCCCACCATGGTTTTGGGGAGGCTGATCTGGGAGAGCAGCACCAGGGGATGCACAGCCAAGGCGAAGGTCCACCGTGGCCAAGTCCTCCTGTCCCTGGCTCCTGTGCCCAGCCCCGGCTCCTCTTTGGATGGAGGAGCAAACTGAGGGGATTTAAGATGTCGCAAGGTTTTGGCTGTTAAAAAGGGACTCGATGACTGTGTCAGGTGAAGGGCCCACGCGGGCGCGGGTGCTCCTCCGGCAGCCCCGCGTGGGAGCGGGAGGATGCTCCGCAGAGGAGCCAGCAGAGCCCCTCGGGAGGCTGCTGTGGAGCTGCTGCTCCGTCGGGAGCACCCGGGGCTCGGCCGCAGCTCCGGCGAGGCTCTGCTCACCCGCTGTGTGCTCCTCGCCGGCTCCGGCAGCGCGGTTCCTCGCAGGCAGCGTCCTCCCCCGTCCCTGCCCGTCCCTCGGCGGCGGGGCTGGCTGCGAAATGTAAACTCGGATGCTGGGAAGGAACCGAGCTCTGATGAAACAAGGCCATTCATGCTTTCAGATATTAAATTCCATGCAGAATATGAAATAATTTCCTCTTCAGTGATCCCAGTAAATTTAATTAGCTCTCGCTCCCCCGATAGAGCTGTCGCCGCGATCCTGGAGTGCTGCTGCCCCGCTCCGCGCCCGGCTCCTTCGGTGCAGGGTCCCGGCTCCGGCTGCAGCGGTGGGAGCAGGGGGATGTGGCACGGAAGCCCCTTCCCCTCTGGTCCAGGTCCCGGGGGCTTGGCTCTGGGGTGCTGTTTGAGGCAGGGTTTGTAGGCGGTGTCGGCACAGCTCTGCTCAGGGGAGCTTCTGGGTGAGCTGCTGTGCCTGGAGGGTGCAGGTCTGGGCAAGGGGAGGAACCTGCTCCGGGCTGGGCACAGCCAGCGAGGTCTGGGTGACTTGTCCAGGGCCTTCTCTGTGGCCACTTGAGAGCCAGGTCACAAGGTGGGGAGGGATGGAAATCACACAAGCGCTTGACTTCCAGTAGGAATGTTTGTTGCTGATGATTTTGGGGTGGTTTTTTTAGTGGTTTGTTTGTTTTTTTAACTTTTAGAACCTCAGTGCAAAGAGGGGGAAAAAAATAATCCCTTCCTGATGGAAGCAGCTAATAGTGGGTTATAAATGTCTCCCTGGCACGGTTCATTAGCTGCCGTGACATATTGAGAGCTACGAGCAGTGTGATACCAGCAAATCAATTCAGAATTTAATCTGAAAAGGAACGTGGGGAGGTCGGATCATGCAACGTGTTACCAGCCATCCCTTCTCAGCTGAAACAGAGCAGCTCTTCTCTCCTGGAGCTCCTCTTGCCTGGTTGCTGTGCAAAACGCAAAATAAATAAATAAGCAAGTACCTGATTTACCGATGATTAATTTGCATAATTAGTGCTGTGTCAAATCCCTTCACCGAGGTGCAAGGCACGCTTTGCTGTAGGTGTCTGCACGGACGCCTTTCCAGGGTTACTCAAGCCCACCTCATTTCACAGTTAAGTCTCTTAAGGACACAGCATCGGTGGCAACAGGAGTTCACAGAGTCAAAACGGGGAGGCGAGAGCCCGGGGGCTGCGGGGCGAACCCCCCGCCAGCCTCTGTGTGCCCTGTGCTGCTGCCGGAGCAAACGCCCTGCCCTGACAGCGTGTGCCGCCGCGGCCCCGGGGCCAGGAATGAGCTCAGCCCTGGCACTGCCCGCGGGCACAGACCTGCCGGCTCCGGCCAACGTGGCTCCTTGGTGGCTGAGCCCCGGCCACTTGGCATCCACGTGCTGGGCACCGCGGCTCTGTGCCAGGGATGCTCTGGGAAGGCGCTTGGGGTGGGCAGCCAGGGATAAGAGGGGCAGAGCTGGGGGTTGTCCTGGTTTTGTGGGCATAAAATGTATAGACTCCCTTTTCTGTTCCGTGGTGTTTCAGTGTGTGCCCAGCTGTGGCTGGTGATCGAGGCCATCACCAGTTAACCCGGGGCAGCTGCCCCAGGCTGGCCCAGGTGTGTTCTATGGCATTAACGTCAGGTCACTATAAATGGGGAAGCTGCTGGGGATGGGGCTCTTTGCTCTGCTCTCCATCTATCCTTCTCCTCAGCGGTTGCTATTCCTGGAGGGACTTGCCACCACGCTATGAGCTAAGTGTAATTTTGTATTAGTATTGATGTTGGTTTTCTTATTTTATTCAATGTTTAAATTTTAACCCACGAGTCTCCCTCTTTTTCCCAACTCCCTTTCTCGGTCGGGGAAGGGACATGGGATGAGAGAACAACTGGTTGGTGTTTAGCCCCAGGTGTGGGCTAAATGGGGGCAGAGCTGGGGGCAGAGAGGGAGCAGAGGAGGCCTCGGGCTCTTCACTCCCTCCCCCGGCACAGCGGAGCGGCTGCAGGACACCCAAGGGGTGCAGCCGTAAATACCTGTAATGTTTCACCGCCCACCGCGCCGCGGGCAGCCCTGGTCTCGCGCCCTCGCTCCCTCTCCCCCGTAATGGACAGCAGATTGTTCTGCAGATCCTGGCATCGTTTTAGTAATTGACTGATGCAATGCAATGTTCACTGATTTAATAAGTTTGTTAGTGTAATAGAGGTTCTGGATTTTGCTGTTAATGTGCAGTGACAACTACGGTTTAGATTTGCTCATTATGTTGCATAACTTAGCTAGGAAATCTATCGTAAATTATATTTAAAAAAGCATTATTTCAGAGCACGTTATCGTGGCTCTCCCTTCTCCTTTCCCCAGCGCCGCAGAGCACTTTGCAGGCTGAGCGTGCTGCTGACCAGGCGTGCATTCAGCTCCTCCCCGGGTATCGCACGTTCCGCTTCGGGGTTTTTGGGTCAGGGCCTCTGACACTTGGTGAAAAAAAAAAAACAAACCCTTGAAGTCAAGGGTTCCTGAGGACTCAGAGGGGCTGCAGCCTCCTTGTCTCGTGTCTGTCCCTGTCTGTTGTCTCGCAGAGGTGATTTCTGCAGGTCCGGGACGGGCTGCTTGGCACTGCCCTTGCTGGGGCTCCACAGGGGGAGTAACAGGGATGAGATGCTCAGCCCTGGGGACCGAGGGGATCCCCGGGTGCTGGGGTTTTGCTGTGTCCCATGTTTACAGCATCTGCCCTCAGGAAAAACCCAGGACAGAGCTGCAACGGGTCTTGTCATCTCTTTACTCCAGCCACAGCTGTGAGAAGGAAAACCTCATCGTTAAGGATAAAATCAAAAAAAGCAGCAGTAATTTCACAACTCTGCCTCCAAACGAAGGCCCTAAGTGGCAAATAGGCTGTGAAATAAGCTAAGAAACAAAAGAAAAACAAATATTTTTTTCCAGATTAATACTTGTTCCTTCTGGTTCCCGTAACAGCCTTGCCAAAAGGCAGGGGTTGGTTGACTCACGCTTTTTCTAACCACTTCTCTTCCCTCTGCTGTCGCTCTCGTGCATTCCCTGCCATTATCCCCTGTCTGCTCCTCATCCTCCTCCTCTCCCGCAGCCGGGTTCGGAGTCTCGCCCTCCTGGAGACCCCGGGGCAGATGCCCCCGGTGGGTTCCTCTCTCGGTGTTTCCCAGCTGGGCACTGCTGGGCGCGGGCCTTTTCCCGCTGGGCAGCGCGGGGTTGCTTAGCAATCCCCAGCACCGCCGCTCCGCGCACGCCTCCGGAGCGGGTACCAGTGTGCGTTTCTAGGAACAGATGTCAACAGGGACCCGGCTCAGAGGCTTGAAATGCAGAGAAAATGTTGCAGGGCTGCGCTCCCCCGTGTTCCCGGTTCCTCGGTCTCCAAATCTGCTGCCTAAAGCATCTTCAGCCTCAATGAACCGTGAGAAAACAGCACAGCGGGGCAGAGCGCGGAGCCGTCCTGGCTGAGCGCTGCCTTTGTCTGGCGGGTCGGGAGAACAAGGGCTGCTGCCGGGCTCGGGTGCCGCCGGCATCCAGGAGGGCTGGAAACATACACGTTTATTTATCATACAAAATGGATGTGGAGATGTAGGAGGTGCAGTTGGTGCGTTTTGCAGTCCTCATTTGTGTTATGGCTCTGTGTAGCCCTGATGGGTTTCTCTGGAGTGTTCCTCAAAGCCCTTGGGAGGAAAGTGTGTTGGGGGGCGAAGGGGGAGCGGTGCCTGTTTTCAGGGGCTGTGATGGACTCTGCAGGATATCAATAGTATCTCACAGATGGGCCCTGCACTGAGTTCACAGGGAGTAAATGGTGGCTTAAAGAGACTGCAGGTATTGCAGATAGCTCTCGGGAAATACAGCCTACGGAGGTTCACCGGAGCCTTAACTACTGGGAACCACAAATAGATCATTTGAGCTGGAAAAAAGGTGCTGAGCCCCATCCAGTACCTCCGGCAGGTCTGCGAGGAGCAGTTTGCTGCCGCTGCGCTGGGTGATGTCCCCAGGCTCAGGGGGGGCTCGGGCCACCCGGACACAGCTGGTACAAGGGACCCGCGCTGCCAGGGCAGCTCACGGCTGTTTCAGAGATGGCATCTCCCGCTGGTGAGCCAAGGAGAAAGGGCAGGACAGCGGGACCTCTGCCCGCCCGCGGTTTGCACAGTAGGATAATGTGCGTCTGCACCGTGTCACGGCTCCGCGGGGCAGGAGGTGACAGGATGGAGGACAGGAGAGAGCCGGGAGCTCTGCTCTTGCATAACGCCCAAGGGTGGGCTGCTGCTCCCAGCCGCGGTGGGGACGCGCGGACCCCTGCCCGGGGGTCCTTAAATTAGGTTTGAAGAGCAGGGAGGGCAAGGGGTGAGACCCGCAGGGAGCTTGAGTGGCTGTGGGGTATGCTGCGAGCCTTCACCCCGGGGGTCCCCTTGGTCTGCCCAGGGTTTGCAATGAGGGATGGAAACCTCCGTCCTCGCTGCGGCCCTGCCCGGTGGTGACAGGGGCCCGGGCACCCCCCGCAGCGGTGCCGTGCTGGGGCGGGGGGGGGGCCGAACGGGCTGGCGCTGCCGAGAAGCCCCTGGGGCAGCCCCTGCCCGCCCCTGAGCCGCGGGGTCACCCCCCCGTTCGCCACGGCTGCGACACGGGCCTTGTCGGGGGTGGGGGAAGCTCCGCTTTTCCCGGATCGGAGGTGGGAGCGTGCGCGGGGCCGGGAGCCGCCTCGCCGGGGGGGGCCGCGCCGGGAGCCCCTCGCTGCGGGGGGGGGGGGGGGGGAGGTGGGATCCGGCCCCGGGCGCCCCCCGCCCCGCTCGGTTGTCCCCTCCGGGCCCCGGCAGCCCCTCGGTGGCGGGAGGCGGGGGCCGGGGGCGGGGGGGCGGGGCGGGGGCGGCCTCACGTGCCCCCCCCGCGGCGCGCGGCGGCGGCCGGGGGCGGGCGCGCGCGCTCGCTCGGCGGCTCCGGGGGCGGCTCCGGCGCGGGCGCAGCTGCGAGGCGAGACCGGCCCGGCCCAGCTCAGCCCGGCCCGGTCCAGCCCGGCCCGCTGTCGCGCCGCCTCCTGCCGCCGGGCTGCCCCGGTCGCCGCTGCTCGGGAGATGCCGCTCGGCGAGTGGGGACCCCCGGCTGCCCTGCGCCGCCTCCGCCGCTGCGACGGGGACCTCTGAGCGCGTGAGTCACCGGGGCGGCGGCACCGCGGAACCCCCCCCCCCCGCACCGGCGGCACCGGGGAGGCTGCGGGAGGGGCGGGGGGAGCGGCGAAGTTCCGCTGGGGCGGCCCTGGGTGGTGGGGGGAGCCCCGGGGCGGCGGTACCGGAGTGCACCCCGGGGGGAGGCCGGCGGCTCCGGGGGGGCCGGGGCGGCAGCAGCCGCTGCCCCGGAGCGCTCCGGGCCGAAGTTTGGCTGCGGCGGGCGGTACCGGTTGGGAGCCCGAGCTCGGGTCCGGTAACCGAGGCTGCCCGGTGGCAGCGGCTCTGCAGGCTGGAGCCGGCAGCGTTTGCTGTGCCTGCGGAAGGGCTCTGGCACAACTTCTCATTAAGTTCGCGTTATAGGTTCCTAACAGATGTCTTAATTAGGTGCTGTTGTTAACAGGAATATTAACACTAATTAAAATCATACCCTCCAGGTGAAGGTAAATTGTAAGAAAAAGTTGGGTGAGGTGGAGTCCGGATGAATGGGGTGAAGGAGGAGGAGGAGGAGAGGGTCCCGCTGGGGCTGGGGGAGCGGGGAAGGTGCCAGGGCCGGGCATGGCCGCACCGCGCGGGCAGAGTGAGCGGGAGCTCTCCCGGCTTTCCCTCGGCGTTCCCTCTCCCGGTTCCTGCCCGTCTCCAGGAATTTCAGCACAGGACGAGCTCGCTGTGCCGGCACGTCAGGGCTGGCTGCGTGGGGAGGGCGGCAGGAGGCCCTTCGGCGTCGCCTGGGTTGTTCGGGTTGCGGGTGGAAATGCCCGGTGCCGTTATCCAGCTGCCGTGTGCCGGCAGACCCCGTCGGGGTGCGTGCCGGGGGCTGCGTGGTGTCGCCTCTGGATGCTTCCAGGCAGATGCGTGACATAAAGGAACGTGGTGCGGGGGTCTGGGGGCAGCCGAGGGGCTGGGCAGGGCCCCTGTGGGGTGCGGACAGGGGCCAGGGGCACGGAGCCGTCCTGCGCAGCCCCTGCCCGGGGAGGCTTCGTTCATGCCCGTGTGTGTGCAGGCGGAGGGCTGGGGGGGAGAGCAGGGATTTCTCGGCTTCTCACTCCAGTGAGCGTGACATTAACAACGCCGACTATTTTCGGTTGCCTTTTGTGAAGGTTTGGATCTCGCTGGCCGCCTGGCCTCGGGCAGGGTGGCTCCTGCCGCCTGGGTTCGTGTCCTGGGGGGCACAGCCCGGGCTGGCTGCGGGGGGCTGTGAGGTCAGGGAGTACCTCGCTCTTTTTCCCTGCTCATTCTGTTCTCCGGGGTGCCTGGGGCTCGTGGTAGCGCTGCCTGGGTGTGTTCCTCTGCCCGGTGTTGTTTGCATCCCCGCGGTACCCGGGGGCTGCAGCCGGACTGGGGGCCGTGCTGGGCTGGGTGCTGCGCAAGCACAGACGAAGGCAGCCCGCTCCCCAAAGAGCTGCCTGGTTTCAGGCTAAAATGGTTGAGGCGTGATAACGCCTCACAAAGCAAGAAACGAAGGCTGTTTTTGTGGATAATAGATGGAGAAAGAGGCTGGAGCTGATAATTTTTGTGGAGGGATGATTGCAGCGGGCTGGGGCTGGCAGGGCTGCCCAGATCTGGCCGGTCATTGGGAACTTGTTCTTGGCTCCAGGGAGCTGTGCTGAGGCTCTGCGTGTTATTTCACAGAAAATACAGGAGGTTTTTCCCCCCCCCTCTCCTTTGAAGTGATCTGTGGGATTGTTCAGCGCCACAGAAAGCCTTGGCACAAGGGCACACAGCCGCTCTGCTGCAGTGTTGGGGAAACCTCTGCCAGGGTTCAGGCGGCTGCTTTTGGGGCGCGGGTGTGGGAGCTGCTCACAGGGACATAAATTTCGTGTAGCGAGCTGAGGGGGTGGTTTTGAAGCACCAAGGGTGAGAGCTCCGGAGCCCGCAGGCCAGCTGGCTGGTGAACCGCTGTGGCCACGAGCCCAACCTCAGGTACTCGAAGGGGCGCAGGGATGGGACTGGGAAACCCCCCAGCCTGGCGGTGGGGGCTCTCGCTCCTTCCCCCAGTTTAGGACCTGCATGGGGACAGGTCTTGCAGAACTGGAGGTGCTGAAGGAGCCGTCACTGACCGCTATCTCCCCTGGAGCCCGCTCGGTGCGAGGCCGTGCTGGCGGGGGCGTGAGGCTGGTATCTCCCGTGGGCACCCCGGTGCTTGGCTGCAGGGCTGCTGCGTGCCCGCCCCTTCCCTTCCTGCTGCTCCTGAAGATGAGAGGGATGAGGGCAGGCGGGGAGGTTTTAGGAGGGTGTTTCGGGATGCTGACCCTTGCTCCGTGTGATGCTGCCTTGGGAAAAGCGGCTCCTCCGGTTTTCCTTTCCCAGCCGTGGCCAGTCGCTGCACTCCGTATGTTCCCCGCTTACACAGCCCCTGTTTGAAAAGGGCTGGGATTTTTGGCTCCTTCCTTTCCAAAAGAAAGGGCCCATTTCCCAGTTGCGCTCGTTTCTCCATCTCCCATCGCTAGACCGCGTCATCCTTAATTACCGCGGCCGTGTCCCAGGCAGCGCGCTGCCTTCGCCGCAGCTGGAGCCCGGCTCTCCGCGCTGCCGCTGCCTCCCTGGCCTCTTCTTTCCCACCCTGGGGCGGTTTGGCTCGTTTGCCAGGATGCCCGAGAGGGATCCCCGGGTCTCCCCGGCTGGCGGGGAGCGAGGAGCGGGGCTGGAGCACGCGCTGGCTGGGCTTGGGCATTCGGGGGGGATGCAAGTGTCCCCATCAGACTCGCGTCTCGAGCAGCTCGTCCAGCCGTGTTTGCTCGTTCAGTGTATAAACAAAATGTTTAGAAGCGTGTGCATTTACTAAATTAGTTTGTTGTCACAATTTTTCAAACGGATCAGCTGACGGTAGGTAAATGCCACTGAAGGTTATTGAGATAATAAAAGACGTGAGGGAAGTTCCGTAATTTATTTGAGTTCTCTTTTAATTTGCAGTCTTATGGGGTGAGAGTACACTGAATGATTAGTTCTTATGAATGATTTGTGCTTTTCAAACAGCCGTGGAAGAGGAAGGGGAGCGGTGGTGAGGTTGGGGATGGAGCTGGCGGCGGTGCAGCCGCAGACGTGTGGTGCCGGGAGCCTGGAGCTCCGCGGGCATCACCGCGGGCAGCCCGCGGACGTGCGGGGGGTGGGTTGGTTGGCAGCATCTCTCCTTTTTGCACATCTGGAATAAGGACGTACCGGCGGCTGGGGTGCCTTTCCCGAGGCTGTGGGGAGAGTCAGGGTCTCAGCTGGGTCTCAAAGGTGACCTGCAGAGCAGTTGCTTTCAAACGGCTCTGAACGCATTTTGCTTGTCGGCGATGAGTAAATGAAGCAGAAAGGAGACGTGTTTCCAAGCGCTGGAGCCGATGGGCCTCCCACGTATGGGCCTGGAGCCCGCGGTGACGCCCCTCTGCCCTCCCCAGCCCCTGTCCCGGCCGCCCCGGGGGGATTCGCTGCCCCTGGGACCCTCGGGGAGTGCACGCGCCCCGCCAGCGCGCGGGGCAGCAGCCTGAGCCCAGCTGCTGCCGTGTCCCCCGGGATGCTCCCGCGTCCCTCGCCGGGCTGGGGTGCTCGGGGCTGCGGCAGCCGCTGCCGTGTCCCTCGCCAGCCCCGGCGGTGCGGGCAGGGGCTGCTCGCGGTGCTGCGCAGGGCTCTCTGCTGGAATCGATTGAGGTATTTCGGGACGTGCGTTCCTGCAAATTAATTGACAGGCTGAGATATCAGATGAGGAGGCAAAATTTTCTTCCCTGTTATTTCATTAGTTATTGAGATTAAATTGTTTTTTTGGAAACTTTATTTTTAATAAACCAATCTAACGCCGGCTCCCTCCTTTGCTCAGCTCGCGCTCGGGTGCTCCAGGCATCATTGTGTCTTGAAGACTAGACAAGATTGAATTTCTAGTGGGTAGAAACGAGCACAGGAGCGCGGGATCCCTTTTCACGTTTCATTATGCGGCGTGTCCGTGTCCCCCCTCGCTCCCTGGCGCGGGTCGTCCTGCCAGCGGCTCGTGCCTGTCCCAGGCTTTGCTGGGCAGCCTTGATCCCGTTCAGCCTTGATCACGCATGACGCTGCGTGATGCTGTTGAGTTTTTTTTTCTCCCTTAGTTATTTTTTGGCTTTACTGCTCAGAAACTGAAGCTCTTTCTGCTCCTCTGAGCTTCCCCGGCAGAGAGTGGCTCCGGCGCTCGGTCCCAGCCTGGTGGGTTCAGGGTTTCTTGAAAGTGGGAGTCGGGGCAGCGGCCCCAGGTCTGTGATCTGCTAAAATCACCCCGGGGTATCGCTGAGCGCGGCCGGTGCTTGGAGAAACCCGGAGTATTGAACCGGGGGAAATCATTGCAACCAGAATTTATGGGAGTGATAAAACAACTTTTGACGCCAGGCTCAGCTCCTCCGCAGCTGGGAGGGAATATTTTCCTCTTGTCGGATCGATAAACAATTAATTCTAAAGCAGGGAGCCGGAGAAAAAGGGGAGAGTTTTCCAGATCTCTAAACTCTTAATCAAGCGCTGGGTAAAACATAGATGTGAGAACCTGAGACCTACTGATAAAATCTTGACCTTGGTAACTGGTTCCTCAATTCCCGGGCCGCAGATGATCCTTCCTTTGCTGAATAAATCCATTTTTAAATACAGAACTTGTTCCTAGATATTTATGCTTCCAGCATGTTTAATGTCGCTTCCCTTAATAATCCGCTTCAAAATGCTGGCTTCCCCGCACATTTTAATTGAATTCTAATTTCCATTCAGAATCAGCTTAAATTAAATGAGTTTAAAAACATAGTAAATAATACATATAATTCACTTAGCCTTAACATAAGCTGTGAAAATAAAGAATCCACGTAACTCTTTAAACCCGCACGCGGTGCAGCCTGCTCGTTAGCAGCAGAACCAGCATCCTTTAGTGTGACGTCTTTGTGGATTGACCAGTAAGAAGGAAAAATTAATTATAAGCTGGTAACGAGAGTCCAGCTGGAAACATGGTGACGTGGCATTGGTTACCGGGGCAGTGCGGGGGGTTTGCGCGGTGCTGATGGATGGAGCTGCCGCCCCATCCTGGTCCTCGCTGGGTGGGCTTGGGGGGCTTTTGGGGACGTCTCAGGGGCTCAAACTGCGCGGTGGCAGGAGGGGGGGCGGGTGGTGACGGTGCTGGAGGCCCGTGTCGGTGGTTTGGGAGGCCCCAGGTCGCTGGGAGCGCGGACAGACCTTGGGGCTGTGGCAGATCCTCCGTGAGCCTCTTTGTGCTGCCATGAGTGGTGAAAACGGGGGGTTTGAGTGAAACCGCCCCAAATGGCGTTTGGGTCTGTAAGGCCTGACGGGCACGGCGGTGCCAGGCCGTGGCTGCCATCGAGCGGTGTCTGTTCGCAGGCTGGGAAGGCCTGGTCGCTCTCCTGGGGTCGGCCGAGGGGCTGTTTTGTCGTGAGGGATCTCTCACAACTTGTGCTTTGGTTTCTGGGCAGGGAAGGAGGTTCTGCCGCGGTGCTGGGACGAGCCCCGGCTGCTGCCCCGGGGACGAGCCCTGGCTGCTCCCTCGGGCCCTGCAAGGTGACCCCACGGCCGGGCTGTCGCAGCCCTGATGCTCAGCCCCTCTGGTGGGCACGGGGTGGGGGCTGCAGGGCTCTGTGCAGCCACGGCCGTTCAGCCCGTGCGAGCGGTGGGTGCTGCCGGGGAGCATCGCTCCAGGCCGAGGGGCTCCGCGGGCAGCCCGGGCACCCCCCACATCAGCACGTTGCTGCTGCCGTCGCCCGGAGCCACGGTACGGCCGGGTGCACGGGATGCCGCGGCAGGAGGACGTGCCAGCAACGCCCGTGGGGCTCTGGCCGTGCCCGGGCAGGGCTCGGGGTGCAGCGCGGGACCCCCAAGCAGGCCGGCGTCGCGCGGGAGGGCTCTGGCAGGCGGATCCGCCTGGGAAGGTGCTTCGTGGAATATGCAAATCCCGGTGCGGAGAGGGGCCTAAATAACGGTACGCGCAGCCAGGTTTTTTTAAATAAAGCTCTCTCCAGTATATTGCAGAAGTAATTAGGAATCCTGAGCTGGCTGCATCTCGATCTTTATAGCAACATAGCTGATAAAGCATGATTCAGGGACCTCGTTAGCTTTTTTTAAAGAAGTTTTTATTTAACTTCCGTGAAGTTGCCATGGTTACTCCTGTGCACGGCTTCCCTGCCTCTCTCGCCTTAAGTGCAGCTGCTGGCGTCGAGAATTAAAACATCTCCATTTGGAGCAGCCGTGCCCCCCCGCTGCCGTCCTGGCTGGGCTCTCGTCGGGGGAGAGGGTGCGCTTCAGGAGCCTCATCCTTTGCTCACCCTGGAAAAGGCATTTCCAGCTCCTGGGCTGTGGAGATGATGGCTGTGGGCACCCCACACTGCAGCCCGTGTCCCACATCAGGGCGGCTGTGCCGTGGTGGCCTGGCCAGCACGGGTGGCCTCTGGCTTCTCCTTTGTGGTGTTGGCGTCCCTCCTGGCCCTGGAGCCCCGTGGGCCACTGTTGTGGGGTGCTGCAGTGGCTGTCCTGTGGAGGAGCACCCTTGCAGCTGTCCCCTAAAGCAGACTGGGGACGGGGGACATGCTGGTCGGGCACCTCTCTTGCAGGGGACGTGCCACCGTAGGCCCCCTCGTCACCGCGCAGCCCCCACGTGCTGCGGGAGGGCTTTGCTCCGGCGCAGGCAGGGGACGAGGGCTGCAGCAGCCGTCGGTGACAGAGATTAACGGGCTCGCCAGCGCGCAGGGTCCCCGCGACGTGCCGCAGATGCGCTGCTGTGCATCGGCGCGGGCTGGGATGTTCCTCGCTGCGGGGCGCGGGGGGGTCCGGGGCTGCCTGCGTGGCCCCGAGCAGGAGGGGGAAGGCGGTGGGAGGCGCTGGGAGCGGGCACTGGCACCCCGGAGTCACGGCTCGCTCTGTGTTTTGGCTAACAGGGCCTCGTTGTTGGGGAGCTGACGGAGGCAGGAGGTTTGATGAGCCCCAAAGGAGCCCTCGGCGATGCTGCGCCGGGAGGCCCCAGGCACAGGGAGCCGAGGTGGGGTGTGAGACCAGCCCGTTTCCCTGGCGATGGCCATGACATAAGATGGTGGCAGGAGATGTTCCGTGATAACACCTCTTGAGCCGGGCAAAGCCAAGAAGTTGGGGAGCTGAGGAGGCAGCAGGTCGGGGTGCTGGAGGGCCGGGAGCCTCCAGAAGGGCAGATCCACGCTCGACCCGCTGTGTTGGGTGGGAGGGAGGAGCCGTGCTGCTGCCTCCTCCTGCTGGCGTGGGGCTCTGGTCTCTGCTGGCGGGGACACGGAGGTCTCGCGGGGGCTCGGCTCTGCCGCTCCGGCCCGGTCAGGAGGAGCCCTGCGCCGGGCCCGTGGTACCGTCCGTCCGGGGCAGGGCTCAACTCCGTCCTCATTACGTCTGTCAAAGTTTTGTCAAGCTTCCCCCCCTGCTCCTCGCGGCGGTTCCAGGCAGCGGCGGGTGGGAGGGTGCGTGGGAGGTGAAGCCGCACCAGGAATAATTCTGCGCGTTCGGGGGCGCGAGCGGCGCTGGGGAAGGCACCGCTCCCTGCTGCCGGCCCGCCGGCTGTTTGCCTGCTTCCAGAAGTCCCCCGGATGAAGTGAGCAGCTTTTATTTGTTTGTCTCCCCCTTCCTCCTCCTCCCTCCCTCCCTTTCTTTATTCCTCCTTTCCCTTCTCCTTCCTGATGAAAGATTTTCTTGCAGTGTCAAGGCAATGTGACCTGGTTCCGTAATAAAGACGAGGCTTATTAGAATTAAAGTCCAACAGTGTTAAAAAAGCAATCTTTGCAAGATTGAGGCCGTGGGGGAATTGTAAATTCTCAGCAAAGACCTCATTTAAAGGCTGGGATGGGAACACGTGCGCGTGCACGCACCGAAGCCTGGCACCGCGGGGGGACGGCGGGGTCTGGGGAGGGTTTGGGGGAGGACGAGGGAGCAGAGCGGCACTCGGGATCCTCCCGTTGGATGGGGCTGTGCTGGTTCCGTGGCCGCTCCCTGAATATCCCTTGGGTTTGGGTTCGTTATCCTTGTTCCTTTGGGGACACCCTCCCCGGCCCCCGCTCCCACCGCCGGCTGCGGGCAGCGAGCGCGGAGCAAGCGCAGGAGCTGTGGGAAGGGCCCCCGAGCTCCCGCTGCCCGCCGAGCAGCAGTCCCTGCCGTTCCCCACGGTGGTCTGTTGTCGTGATTTGCTGTTATCTGTCTAATTAGAAAGTGAGCTCTCCTGGCGGGGGGCTCGGCTGCTGCTCCGGCTCCGAGTGCCGCGCACACCTGCGGTGCAGGAGAAATGAGGGTATCGTCAGCGATCAAACGGGAGGGCTGATGTCTGAGTGTTCATCAGCTCGCCCGCCGTGGGAGCCCGCACTGCCCGCCCGGCCGAGGGGAGGGGGCTGCCGGCAGCTGGGGACACCCAGGCCCCCCCTCAGCCATGCCCGGGGTCAGCGGCAGGGTTCTCGGTAACGGGGATGCTTAGAGCTGGTGGGACCCGATGGCCTGAGCCTGGTGCTGTCAGGGGAAAAGCTGCCACCTCCTGTGAGTTTGTGTCCCCATGGCCAAGGCGTCCCCACCGCCTTGCCTGCCGGGTCTGCACCGCGGGGACACATACACGTGTGCCAGCGGGTCCTGCCAGCGGGTGGGACGTCGGGGAGCGTGTCCCCCAGGTCTCACTAAGGCACGGGGGGGAACCCAGGGCAGTGAAGTTCGGTGGCTGTGCTGTCCCCGTGATCGATGGCGCACGGTTCGGCTGCAGCCTTCGTTGTCACTTGTGCTCCTGGATATTTATGGCCAGGCAGCGCTGGCCCAGCCCCGCGCTGGGGAGGAGATGCTTTCTGCAGCCCTCGGAGCCCGTGGATGCTGTTTTGCTCCTGAGCTCGCTGGGTGCTGCGGGGCCGTGGGGCAGGGGGATGCTTCAGCCCGTGACCCAGGGCAGAGCTCGGGGGCTGCTGTTCCCTCCTGCTTTAGCCCTTGTGTGCAGTGGTGACGGGCTCGTGTGTGTCTGGAGTTGTGTTTGTCCTGAGACGTGACTTAGGATGTGGGGTGTATGGTGGGGTGTGGGCAGAGGGGCTTTGGGGGCATCCTGGTCCTCCCCACTCCTCTGGATCCGCTGCAAAGACCCCAAGGAGCAGCCCCGGGGTTGCAGGGGGGTTTCTTCCTGAAGGGGTCCGAGCAGACCCCTGCCCGGGGCCCGCAGGGAGGCAAGGCTGGCACTGCCACCTCTCCCTAACGCGCAGGTGATTTAGTGTCTCGTCTGGGAGCCTTTCGCTTCAGGATAAATGGCCGTTCCCTCCGGAGCCTGCATGAGTTACTCTGACGTTTTGCTACCGAGTAGACGTGGGTAGGGGAGAGTTGGGTGTTAGATGGGGTGATAGGCGAGAGGAGCAATCTCCGGGAGGCCATCAGTGCGGATTGAGCTTTGTGGACTGGCATGTGGGGTAATCACCATCCTTCACTTCAGAGAGGTAAGAAACAAGCCAGGTTCTTTATGGATCATTATAGCTGCAGCAGGAATTGCTTCCACCCCGGCCACGGGCGCACGGCGCTGCTGGGCTGGTGGAGGAGGGTGTAAAGCCGGAGGAGCGAGCTGGCTGCGGCGGAGGATGCCGTGGCGAACGCGGCTTTGGAGGTGGCAGAGCTGGGGGCTGCAGCCGCTCTCCTCCCCGTGGGCTGGCCCCCTCCCCGCTCCCACGGCTGCAGGGGCTGGAGCCGGTTGAGGTGAGGTGGGCGCCTGGGCTGGGGGGAGTCAAATGGGGGGGGCAAACCCCCTCCTCCCCTGGGTCCGGACTGTCCGGGGGTGGGATCCCCTCTGCTCCTCCTGCGGTGCCAATGGCCTCGGCTGGGCTCCCTCCAGCCACGTCCCACGGCAGAGGCTCCCGATGGCTGTTGGAGCTGCTCTTCGACCAAGAGCTCAGTGTCTGTCCCCCGGCACGGCACTGCGGCAGGGGGACCTGCCACAGTGGGAGGGGGGACCAGCCGCTGCCTCGCCGCTTGCGCAGCATCCCCGCTTCCAGCCCCGCGAAGGCAGGAGGTGCAGAGCATCCCCCCGGGCAGCAGCGCTCAGGCATCCCCCCCTCCACCCGAACGGGCAGAGCAGGAGAGATGGGATGGAAATGGGGCAGCGGTCTGGGGCGGGGGAGCGCGGGTGGGAAGCCCGAACCAGCCGAGCTGAGCTGGTGCAGCTGGTGCACTGCCTGCACGCTGCCTGCGGCCGCGGTGGGGATGTGCTCGCGGGCTGGCAGGGAGGAGAGATAGATCTCTTTGGGGCTCGCCGAGCGGAAGGCCTCGCTTCCCTTTTGTTTGTACTTTTTTTTTTTTTCCTCATATCCGAGCGCTTCATTTTCCAGGAGCTGTCATTTTACATAAACCTCTCGGCGAGGTACATCCATTCCCACTGCCAAAATCTCCATATCAAACCCTTGTAACGCGCCGCCGAGCTGACAGCCCTGACGGTCCGCGCTCCCCGGCTTCACAAAGGGACGCTGCGGCGGGGAGGGATATAAATACACGCGTTGCGATGGCACGCAGCGCGCCCGCTCGCCGGCTTGCTCTGCCCCGCTCTCGCGCTGCCCGGTTAAAATTTATCTGCAGCCTCTGCGCAGGCGCCCGCGGCTGCACCGGGGAGGGGGGGACGCAGGGTGGGCAGCTGCCGCGCAGCGTGGCACTGCGGCGGGCGCAGGGCTCGGGTGCAGCGTCCCTGGCACACGCGGGAGGGATGGCTCAGCCCCGGCGTGTGGGGAGGCCGTGCTGGTGCAGTGCCTCGGGGCTGAGCGCCGGCTGAAGTGGTGGTCCTGCTGCTCAGGGGCAGGCAGGGGGGTGCGGGCAGGAGGGTGCAGGCAGGATGCCCCCGCCTGCCAGGCAAGGGGCTGAGGGGCCTGCGGTGAGGGGCTGGGGTCCGGGGTCGTGCTCGCTGCGGGACGTGGCTGCGTTGCTCCGTGGGTCCCTCCCGTGACACGGGAACGCGCTGGCCGCGGCGCGGGCTGTCCCTGGCAGAGCACGTCCCCCGTCGCTGGTAACGCCGCGCTCAGAGGGTTGTGCCGCTCTTGCAGACGGGAACCTTGACGTGGGAAATATGAGAGTTATTTTTTTTAATGTAACACCATTAAAATGGTTTTTAATTGAGTTCATTTCTGCAAGTTCGGTGATAAATTTTTAACCACCTCAACTTGGAGAGACGGGTCTGTGCTCGGCCCTGCTGCGTCTCGCACGAGAGGAGCTCCAGGACTTGAGATGTTTCTGGGCTGCTGCTGTCTCCGTCCTCAGAAATCCCCTGGGATCTCTGCCCCCCAGCTAAGGGGAAGCTTGGCACGTGCATGGGGGGGGGGGTGTCCCCAAAGCCCCCGTCCCCCCCAGCTCTGCCGCCCTCGCTGGGGGGTTGACTCAGACCTCGTGTCCCCAAACTGCTCTTGTTAGAGGCTCCTGTGAGCGATGGAGGGGAGTTGATCTCTGCAGGCAAAGTTCATGAGCGTTCATCACTGGTGATGGGAAGTTTTTGTACGTGCTGATTAACTGCCTCCCTCTGATGTGACATGGCAAGATAAAATATGAGCGGCTGCATTCTTTGACTTAAAACTTAATTAAAACTATATATCAAAACCGTAAGACCCCAGGCTTAATAAAACCTGATAAAATTATACTAATACACTTCAATTTCAATCCAAGGCTCCCTGATGGAAGAACGTGAGAGGCTGAACCCATAACTAGATTAGAAACACCTCCTGTGCAATATTTATGGTGCTGTCCTGTTTGAGATGCATGGCCTCTGAGGAAGACTCTGGCACCGTGATGAAAAGCGGGTGTCAGCCCAGCTTACACGTAAACAGGGGAGAGGGCAAGATGGTCCAGGCGTGCTCCTGGCAGGGGGAGAGCGACGCTGGGGCTGCGCCAGGCCCGAGGGATGAGCTCAGAGAGGGAGGGATGCTGCTCCCACCCGTGCCCCGGGGATGCCGTGCGGTGATGCCGCAGTCCCCGTCCACGGTGCCGGTGGTCCAGCGGCCGCTCGTCGGGGCAAAGGGAGAGGTCGTGAGCTCCGTCGTGTGTGTTCTGCCCCCGGGCTCCTGACAGCTGCCGATAGCTGTTGGCCGCTTCGACTTTACGGGGTGATTTATTGAGTGAGATGCTGCGTGTTGGATTAGAGGCTTAGAGCCAGAGCCCTGCGATTAGGAGCGGAGTGGAGAAAACGAGCCTGTTAGCTCCTGCGCGGGAGCGTGGCCGTCCCGGCAGGGACAGCGGCTGTCGGGCGGCCGGGGGGTGGTTTCGGGGTGGAGGAACCCTCCGCTCCCTCCCTTCCAGGCAGGAGCGCCCGGTCCCCCGCGCTCCCCCCGGGCAGATTCCCTCCGGCGCAGCCCGGAGCATCCCTGCTGCTGGAAGTGCTCGCTCAGCGTTTCCCCAGGTCCCCAAAATTTCACTTTCGAGCAGGTACGTCCCGGGTTCGTGTCTGCGGAGGGGTTTGTGACGGGGGCAGGCGTCACCCGGGGCTGGGTGGTGGGTTTGGGGTGATCGGCGGGGCTCGGCGCGGCTCAGCCGGCTGCGGCGTGGGCAGCGGCTCCGGTAGACTGCTAATGTGGAGCATAAATCGTGGTGGAGACAAGGTAGGTCAGAGGAGGGCGGCAGGCCCAGGAAAGCACTGCGGGCAGCGAGGCGCCGTCCTCGGAGGAGCCCGGGGTCTCGTTGCAGAGCGAAGGGGAAGCTGCAGCGATGCTCCGCAGGGACGGGCGGCCGCGGGAGAGCCAGGGGTGACCCCGCTGCCCAGCCCTGTCCCCGCTCCGGCGGGTGTTTGGGGGCCGAGGCCGCTGTGGGATGTGTCTGCCCGTGGCGTGGGGCTGCGGCTCCGGGGGGTGCGGCCGGTGTTTGGAGCGGGGCCGTCCCTGCTGCCGTCGGTTCCTCAGGTTGCACCTCAGCCCCTCGTCTCCTGCGCCCCGGGGCCGTGGCCGCGGCCGGCCCCGCTGCTCCCCTCTCTCCTCTCCCTTCCAGGTGAGCGGGCGCGTGTCTCGGGCAGCGCTGATGCGTGCTCCGTGTTCCCAAGGCAGCGACGAGCCTGCAGCGAGTGGCCTGGCGTGACCCCGGGTGCTGGGAGCGGGGCCGAGGTGGGCGCTGGGCTCGCGGGGAGCCCTTGCCTGGGCAGGAGGGGACCTGGCGGGCGGCAGCATCAGCTCCGCTGGCCATACACCCTCTGTCCCTGTCCCCTTGCCCCCTCCCCGGGTCCCCTGGGAGCTGGCAGTAAGGGCAGAGCATAAGGACAAGGAGGGGTGTTGGTCAGCTGGGGCTGTCTCTGCCCGTGCCGCTTCCCCCTTCCCCAGCCTTCGCCCGGGTTTGCTCCTCGTGCCGTCCCCGGCCCGTCCTGGCACGGGACGGCCGCGCTCAGGGCTCCGGGGAGCTGCATTTCCAGAGACTGCGGGGGATGTCGGGTGTGTAAAATTAGCACTGCCTTGTTAGTCCTTTTCAGGCTAATTCGGAGTGAAATGCTTTAGCAGCGGTGGGCTGATTCTATCAGGAGAACAAGAACTAATTAAATTCACTCTGACCATCAAGCAGTGAATTATTTATACCCAGGCAGATGCAATCTGATCCGTAGCGTCCAGCCCCACTGAGCTTGCACCATCCCTGGTTCTGGGTGAGGAGGGGTGACATGGGCAGGGGAGGGCAGGGGGGCAGAGCGCGGGCAGCCAGGGATGGCAAATCCGTTTTCCCCTCCGGCACCGGCACCGTGGCCCCTGGCCCTGGGTGCCCGTGCCGGTCCCCGCGCTGCTGTGCCATCTCCATCACACCCATCCCTGCGTCTCCCCCGGGCAGGGCGGGCAGCTCAGCTCGGGGCAGGGATGAACCGTTACCATCTCCTGAAGGATTTGTTTTTTTGTCTGTCTGATCCCGGTGTCTGCTTAGATCATTCTTGCGTCTCAGTGGTAACAGGAGCTTTGGCCGTTGACTCTAGTTACTCCTGAGCCGAGGTCCCTCTCCTTCCCTCAAACGGGAAGAGTGAAAAATCATTTGCTGATCCTTCGGGGGGTTGTAAAGGATTCCGGCAACCTGGGAAACTGCTCCGGTTGGGGCTGGGGAAAACTGTGCGTTAAAAATGATCTGGCTGTTATTTGTATGAGAGGGACACAAGGAGCTAACTGCAGAGCAGCCGGGGCAGCGCCAGGCCCTGCCCGCCTGGGAAGACGATCTCCATCCCGTCCTGGGGCTGGTTTGGCTGGTGAGAGCCCTGCTCCGGCCGGGGCAGAGCAGCCGGGAACGCGGCTGGGGCACTGCCAGGCTCCCGAGGGGCTGGGCAGGGTCAGTGGTGTGGGGTTTGCACAGGTTTGGCACCGCCGGGTGCCCGAGGGGCTGGGCAGGGTCAGCGGTGTGGGGTTTGCACGGGTTTGGCACCGTGGCCGCCCCGTCGGGCAGGGGAGCGGGCAGCGGGCACCCAGGGCAGTGGTTTGCCCTCGGGAGCTGCCCCACTGCTCCCACAGCTGGGGGGTGGCTCCGCTGGAGATGATTTTGGGCTCTTGCTGCATTTATTAAAGTGTTTAAGGACAACCTGGCCGTTACCCAGCCCATGTCCGTGCGGGCTGAGTTCCCCCAGTGCGCTGCGGGACGGTTGAGCCCAACCGGTGTTTGCGTTCGCACCGGTGATTAATCCCGGTCGCAGGGGAGGGAACTCCTGTTCTGAGTCAGGCCCATAACTCTCAGCACACATTTCCGAAGCCCGGTTGAACTATTAATCCTCGCGGCTCCCCGGCGCAGGGAGGACGGAGGGGGAAATGTCACCTTGTGGCAGGAGAGCTGTGATCGGCAGCCAAGCTCCGGCTTGGAGATGGCTCCTGGTCTCCAGCTCGCTCCCATGGACCATGTGGCCTCACAATTGATTTAAAAAGGGGAAAAAAAAAAAAAAGGCAGCAACTGCTTAGCTCTGGTTTTGCTGCTGCTGAGAGGACAGATTTGCCTGCTGGCAGCTCTCTGCCGTTAAATGGATGAGCTATTCAAGTGTGGGTTATGGATTTGGGATCAGGCTGGCTGTGCTGGAGAAGACACACGACGCTGAGCCCAGATGGATGTGTGGTGGGGGGGGCTGACACGCTCTTTTCAGCGGTGGCAGAAGGTGGGATGGAGGAGGCTTCCCGGGAGCCATAACCTTGCAGAGGGCGAGAAGCTGCTCCAGGCTCCTGTGTCCGCGCGCGGGCGGCTTGGCTGGGTCCCCCCTGGGCGCGCGGGGGAGATTCACCGGGGAGGGACACGCTGCAGCCCCCGCGGGCTGACAGGGGAGTGGGGAAAGCCAGGCTGGGTTTTGGCTGGCGGCTGAACTGGGTGGCAGGAGGTTGGTTAGACGGGCTCCGTTCGGAGGAGGCAGCTGGGGGTTTCCCTCTGGGTTTGGTGACACTGGCTGGCAGGGACCAGGGAGGAGCGGGGCTGGGACGTGCCGGGCTGCTCCATCGCCATGACCCGCCGTGCCACGGTGCCACAGACCCATGGTGCCACAGACCCGCGGTGCCACGGTGCCACAGTGCCACAGACTCGCCGTGCTGTGGTGCCACAGCTGCGTGGCGAGCTCCCGGCCTCCTTGGTGCCGCTTCCCCATGGGCATCGCGTTGCCCCCTCGCAGCCCGGCAGCGTTGGCAGCCAGACGCCAGAGCAGCTTGCCGGGGTGACCAGCCACCGCTGTCCTCCCCACCGGGTGGCACCGGGAGAGGAGCCCTGCTTGGCCTGAGCGGTTTCCAGGCTGCAGATATCCCTTTCCAGCCCCAAAACTGCCACAAAAATGCTCACTGCTCCTGCGGGCAGCCGGCACCCGCGGCCCTGGCACCCGTGGGGACGGCGGGCAGCGAGGGAGCCGTGCTGCTGCCCCTGTCCCCCAGCAGCCACCAAGGAGAGGGACCCGACGCTTTGGTTTTGGCTCTCGGGGATCGCTTGTGCGTTGGGCAGCCAGAAAATAAACAAAGCAGGAGGAAAGCGTCTGCCCGGTGCTGCTCCGAGTGGGGTGGGATGCCGGGGACGTGCCTGTGGTCCCAGCACCGTGAGCTCTCCTGGAGCTGCCAGCAGCAGCTGGCGTGGCTCAGGCATTTTAATTGTTTTTTATTTTTGTTTTCCATTTTTGATGATGTTCCTCAACCCCTCTCTCGCGCTCCTTGTTAAACTGTTCAATCAGTCCATTTATTTAGCACGAGCATTGCTGAGAGCTCATTTTTATCTTGGTGAAAACCAGACTTGCTCATGGGCACATAATGAAATTGTATAAATATACCCTTAGCTGGGAATCTAATTTATTTTTCCTGTTCATTACGGGGGAGAAGGCCATTATGAGATGTATAAGTTGTGTTTTTTTTTTTCCCCCAGTGCTGGAATTGAAAGGCTGGTGCGGGCTCTTTTTATACTGATGATTTCGTCCTGATTCAATTTAAAGCTGGTTAGAGCTCAAATACTGTGGCATAATTGACAAAGATCGGCGTGGGGTGCAATGCTAATGCCGTGTCTGCGGCTCGGGCAGCGGCGCTGGGCGAAGGCCGGGTGAAACGGTGTCCAGCGGGGTCGTGGCGTGCCCGGGATGGGCGCAAGGAGCGGGGCCGAGCCCCCCAGGATTGGCACATCCATGGGCATCCCCGCAGAGCCCGGCTCGCCCCGCGCCCCGGCTCGCCGTGGTGGCCCATCCCCGGGGTCAGCAGGACGTGGGTCTGTCCGTTTGTCCATCAGCGGGATTGATTTTTGCCTGTATTGATACTGCTATAAAGTCATGTTTATAGAGCTATAATTAAGCGGGGCCATTTAGCAGGCAGCGTTAAGTGCTGAGCAGATTTATAGCGCGGCTCAGCCTTCTGCGGCGTTGTATTTCACCGTGGAGTGCGCCGGGTTTTTGTGTGTTCTGCCACGGCGTTCGTTCGGCAGTGATTAGTATAATGGGGGTTTCCAGGGTCGTGTTGCCAAGCTCAGGAAACAGCAATTACGGTCCCGCTGCAGCATCGGCTTAATTGCATCCATTTGCGAGCGACACGAGCCCAGGTGCGCCGGGGCAGCCGGTGCACGAGCCCCCGGCACCCTGTGCCCACCGGCCCCCTTCTACCCCACCGGGGGACGATGCTCGCTGCCACGCTGGTGGATCTGGTAGGGAGGAGGAGGATGGGCACGTCCTGTGCGGGGCTGGGTGCCCACAGTGGGCTCCGGTACACGCTCTCCTCGAGCAAAGTCCCTGGTGCCGGTGGGTTCGGGGTTCCTGGTGCCGGGGGGATGGCGTGGGAGAGCTGTGGGAACGGGGGCAGCAGCCCTGGGGGCTTCGCTGGCATTGCCCGGGGCCGGGTTATCTCCCTGCAGCTGCGGTTTGGCCTCGCTCGCTTCCATCGCGTGACCTGAGGTTGCTGCTGGCGGGGCCACGAGGCCGCCGGTGCCCCTGGACGGTGGCACGCCTTTGCCCCGTGCCTGGGAGCTGCATGGAGGGGACCACGGGCAGGCTGAGCGAGCAGCTTCGAGGGCCAAAGGGCCACAGGTGAGCTGGCAGCGGAGCAGTTAGAGCTCACCCCGGCGTGCGCTGCCAGCCTCGCCTTTGCGCTCTCCCCCGACGGCTTCCCTGGGCTCTGCTGCCACGAGTGCGGTGGTCCCGGCTCCCTTCACGGGGGGACGTGGGGCTGGGAAGGGGCAGCCTTCCCCGCTCTTGCCCTTGCTCTGTGCGCTTCCCCAATTTGCTGCAGGAATCAGATGGGCTTTTGCCGACTAAGAGGTGTTAAACGGCTCTAAATACTCTTCACGCTGCAATGTCTCCACCACAGCGTTTAATTGAGTGCCACAGAAATGCCTATAAATAAATGTAATAGGCCTGTGCCAGGACCCTCCTACGGCACCTCGGAGCTTGCAGGGAAGGCGACAAAGTGGCTTGTGCTCGGGCTGCAGCTCCTGCCCTCCCCTCCCCGCTCCTGCCCTTGTCTTTTCTCCCTTTTTCCCCCGTCTGAGAGCGAGTGGGTCCAGCCCCGTGCGGGTGCTCCCCTGTGGGAGCGGGGATGGAGGGTCTGGAGCATCATCCCAGCCCCGGGCTGCAGGGCCCATCGGGACGGGACTGGGAAGCTCCTTGCAGGTGTCCCCACTGCTGCGAGGTCCGTGGGGTCCCTGGGACCCCCCTGTGCCGGGCAGCCCCCTCGTATCAACGGAGCCTTGGGGCCTCGCTGAGGATCCTCAGCCAACTGAGAGCCCTAAATAGGCTCCTCAGACTCGGCAGTTGCCTGCCTCTTCAGTGCTGATGAGCCACTCTGATGTTGCTATTTAAAATCCTAATTGCTTTAATCAGCTCGCCTTTAGCCACCAGCGGGGTCCGGGGACGGAGAGCTCTGCTGCCCCCCTTCCGCACGCAGCCCCCCGCGCTCCCCAGGCGCAGCTGCAGCCCTGTGGGGGTCATGGGCTGGTGGGATGGCCAGTGAAGTGGTGGTGGGATGGTTGGTGGGATGGTTGGTGGAATGGCTGTGGGATGGCAATGGGATGGCTGTGGGGGTCGTGGGCTGGTGGGCTGGGGGTGGGATGGCCAGTGAGGTGGCGGTGGGATGGCTGGGGGATGGCAGTGGGATGGCTGGGGGGATGGCAGTGGGATGGCTGCAGAGCTGAGCGCAGGTCTCCTGGGGAGGGGGAGGACAAGGACTTTAACAAATGAGGAGACGAGGAGCTGCTGTTACCATGGGCTGATGGATGCCAACGCTTTAATGAGCTGGGAATTCCCTGTGTCCTCTCCTGTAGCTCCCTGCGCTCGTCTTTATACCCATTAATTCCCTCCATGGTCAGAGTCACTTCTGTGACTTCGGTGTCTTCTGTCCCTTGGGGCTTGGTGCCTCCCTCGCCCTGCGGCAGCCTGCTCGCTGCTGGGCTGCCCCCGGTGAGGCACAGTGCCGGGGCTGGGTGGGTGATGGGGTGCTGGGGCTGGATGGGTGACCTGTGGTAACGACACCAGGGCTGCGTTGTCCCAGAATGTCCCTGGATGAGCAGAAAACCTCGGACAGTGGGTTGTGCAACTCGCAGCAGACTTCCCGGGGAGCGAGGACATCTCCGCATTTATTCAAGGACATCCCTTCTCAATTAAATCCCGGCACGGGCTGAACAAATGGACTGCGGAGATCAAAGCGGGTTTTTTTCCACTTCTTTTTCCCAAATCATTGGAAAGATGCACTGGGGGAGAGCGGCGCGTTCAGCTCCCAGTCGCCTGGCGGGGAGGAGAAACTGCCGTTGAATTCCCATAGAGGCGTTTGCTGCGTTCACGTAGGAGTGGGGAGTTTGTGAGTGTTGGTTCAGGGGTGATGGCCCCAGGAGGCTGCGGTGGCTGCGGGGTTGCCCATGGGTGCAGGATTGCCCATCGTGCACCCAGGGACGAGCCGCCAGTCGCCGCTTCACCACAGCCTCAGCCCCTCGGTGCGGCACCCACCGGCCCCGCGCTGGGGCGATGCCCCGTCCCCTCCCAGGCGGCTGCGGCCCCAGGACGGCTCCGTGCGGGGCTCGGGGTCAGCCCTGACCCCATCACCGCGGGGCCGGGGGGTTGGCCCCTGCCTGGCCGCGTGCCGGGGCTGGAGCCCACGCGTCCCCCCGTGCCGCCCCGGCTCCGTGGGGATCGGTGGTGCCGTTACGGCGTCAGACTGGCGCGGGTCTGGCCCCGCTGCGGGATGGGATTTATGGTGGCAGCTGCCTTGGTGAAGGTTTTGGTCGGGGCGGTGGGACCTGGGGCTGTGCCTGCAGGGGAGCCACCGGCACCGGCTGAGAGTCCGGCTCTGCCCCAGCCCCCGGGGGCTGCGAGCGCGTTCGAAGCGCGGGCCTGACCTCCTCCCGCTGTCACGGACCCGTCTGGTGAGAAATCGATCCCTTTGCCACCAGCCCTGTCTCCTTTTCCCTCCTAAATGGTGTCACTCTTCTCTTTCCTGGCCTCTCTAATAGATTTTTATATAATCGCTACAGTGCACTTTTAAAGAGCGATAGATCACGTTCATTGCTTTTCCCCGTGATTAATTTCCCATAATAGTCCTCTGTAACACCAAGGCAAAGAGAGGAGAGAGAAGAAAACCCCCACATTATCCACTTTGTGCTCAGAGTATAAATGAATTAGATTTAATTTTTGTTTAATTGTTTCCATAGCTCAGCCTCTGCTAACTTTGCAGGATAATTTATTTTGCAGTCTTGGGGAAAAGAAGGGAAGAAAGTCTCTGCAGCCGAGCGGTCTGCCCGTGGATAGTGCTTAATTACAGCTGATAGCCTTATCTGCTTGTAATTACCGGCGTGGCGGTGGGCGCGCTCCCCTCGGCCCCCCCGGGCCGGCTGCGGTGCGGCCGTGGGTGGGTGAGCAGCGCGGGGTCCGCAGCTGGGGACGGGGGGTGTTCTCGTGCATTTTGGCATCCAGAAAGAGCGGGGACCCCGGCCGAGGGGCTGCTTGGTTTGGGGAGGGGGTGGCTGGGCAGCAGCGGGACCCGCGGCACAGGCTGGGCTCGGGCCTGCAGGGGACGGGGCGCGTGTCCCCAGCGCTGGGGCGGCGGTGACACCCCTGGGGCAGGGGTTGGCGGCTGGTGGTGACACCCCTGGGGCAGGGGTTGGCGGCTGGTGGTGACACCCCTGGGGCAGGGGTTGGCGGCTGGTGGTGCCGCTGGCCTGGGCAGAGCCGAGGAGGAGCCAGGAGGGAGGTGAGGAGCTGGACTGTCCCTGTGCGGGGCTGCCATAGGCCTTCCTGGGAATCGTGTCCTGCTTCCCCCATGCCGGCATCGGGGACAGGGGGCTCGGGGCCTTGCTGCCTGGCATCCTCCCCTCCGATGGCCGCTGCAGCCCGGTCCCATCCCGGTCCTGGCACGAGGCTGGAGCCACCGCACGTCCTCCTCGCCCAACGCCCATTAATCACCGGCTGCCGGGGCACCGGGCCCCTGCTTAAAATGCACCGGCAGTGCTGAGGTGAGAGCAGGAGCTCAAGAGAGCCTCTGCTAATCTGCTCCCTCGGAGACGGGCTACCTTCGGCCTGTTAATCAGTTGCAGTAATTACAATCCCAGCTTTACATGTGGAATATTAATTAAAGGACGGGGCGCAGGGACCTGCAGCCTGGCAGCGAGCGGCCAAGGCTGGATGCGGGGTCCAGACGTGGCCTTGCGGGGCCGGGGCTGCGCAGGGGACTGCGTGAGTCCCCGGGGTGGCTGAGAGCCCGGGTGCGAGGCGAGAGCAGCTCCGGGCTGAGCCCCCGCGAGCCGTGGGGAGGTGGTGGGTGCTCCTCGCGCGTCCCCGCAGCGTGCCTGGGCCTCGGTTGGAGGAGGGAGCGGGGGGAGCCTGGCTGGCAGCCGGTGGAGGTGGGGACCAACCCCTGCCGCGGCCGGGGGAGCCACTGAAACCCCCGGCAGCAGCCGGGAGCGGCTCTGAGCAATGTGCCGGGGCGTTAGTGCCCGGGATTATCGCTGTGAGCAGCTGAAGGAGAGCGGAGCAGAGGCGTGAGCTGAGAGGAATGACAACGAGGGGAAGGAGAGGAGGGAGCCCTGGAGGAGGCGGAGGCGGGGGGAGGCTGGATCAGTGCCGCAGCAGCGCGGGATGCTCCAGCAGCGCGGGATGCTCCAGCAGCGCTGCTCTGCTGTCCCAGCATCTGCCCGCTCCCCGAGCAGGGATCCAGCGTCCCCACGTGTGTCCCGTTGGCCCTGGGCGCCCCGTCCCTCGGCAGCCCCCTCCCCTCGGTCCCTGGGGCTGTTGGGCTCCTTGTGTTGCTGTTGTTTTTCCCCACAGTGACGTGGAGGTGCCCGGTCACTCGGATCCCGCACTGTCGCTTCCCCTTGGGGCCTTAACGAGGTTCGCTAAAGCTCTTCTGTCGCCCGCGCTGGTCATAAATCTGGGGCTTGGCTCGCCGGGCCCTGGGCTGTTGCCGGTCTCCAGATGATCCGGCTCCTCAGAGTGAGGGATGCTGCTCGTGGCATTTCGAGCTCCCTCCCATCGCCGGCGGCGTTGGAAAGGGCAGGGGGGAGGACGTGCGCTGCGGCAGCTGGCTCCAAAGGCACCCACGTGGTGGCTGGGAGGGGTGCGGAGCACAGGTACTGGTGCCTGGGGGGGTCCTGGTGTCACCTTGGGAACCCAGGGGCGTATGCTGGCAGGGGCAGGGCTGTGGGCAGGGCCCCGCCGATGGGCACGCTGCCGGCACTGGGAATGATCTTGGGGAGCTCGTGTGGCTCGTCGGGCTGTGTGGTGACCTGCCATGCTGGGCTGCTGTGGGCCAGTGCTGTCCCGTGACGCTGCAGACCCGCTGTCCCCTCTCCGACCGACCTCCACCAGCCTCCTGGAACAGCCCCTGTCCCCCCTCCTTGGAGCTCCCCGGCTCTGCTCCGTGCTCCCTGTCCCCCGTGTTCCTCAGGTGCCGTTTCGCAGCCGTATTCCGGTCGCAGGGGAGGTGGCTCGCGGGGGTCGTGGTGCTGGTCCCAGGGCGCCCGTGACACACATCCCGCTTCAGGATCCCTCCATCCTTCTGCACTAGGAGTGCTGGCGAGTCTCCACGCAGCCGCTTCCTCCTGGCAGAGCACCAGCCGCATCCCCGGCAGAGACGCGCCGAGGCTTCCTCCGTGCTGCCTCCACGTGCCGGTGGCTGGGTCCCCCCTGGGGGGTGGCAGCCTCCTGCCACCTCCCTCCGTGCCCCGTCGATGGGGCAGGCTGCCCGCGGAGCTCCTGCCGTTATGTGGCAGAGCGTGACCCCGCGCCCTGGGCAGTCCCTCGCTGCGGCAGGACCAGATGCTTTCCCTGCAGTTTGAGGTTTTCCATCTCATTCATTTTAGGGATTAATTAAAGTGTTTCCTCTCCCTCCCGCCCTCCGTCTCCCCCGTTACATCCAGCTGCACATGGATTTTAGGGTCGTGCTTGTTTACATCAGTTATATTTACATTAATGGGTGTTTGTTTTAGGAGAAACAGCAGAAATCCCGTAAAAACAAATGTTCTTAGTGCCCCACAACCGCCACCGCTGCCCCGCTGGGGTGGAGGCTCCCGGGGCAGGCGCCCTGGGACAGCCCTTGCCCACTGCAGCGGGCATGGCTGCGGCGTGGGCACGGGTGGCTTCCAGCATCCATCGGGTACCGGCGGGTGGGTGGGTGGGATCTGACCCCCCAGTCCCGCGCCCTGGCAGCGGCGGGAGCAGCCGGGTTGGCCGCGGGTGTTTGCGGGGGATAAACCCCCGTCCCGGAGCGGGGCTGCTGCTGAACCCACCTGTGCCAGGGCAGCCAGCGGGTTCGTTCTCTTTCATCGGGGCGTTGGATGGGGGAGAGCGTTCAACAGAAAGAAAGAGCAGGGGAGGGAGGAGGTATAGTTGTTTTTTGAAATGTCTCCCAGCTGCTGGATGCCTTTGAACCTCCCTTTGTGCTCCGGCGGGTCAGGCTGGGCAGAGCCCGGCCGGCGCCGGCCGCCGTTGTCGGCGTGTCTGGATCGCGGTTATTAGCCGGGATACGGGGACCCAGAACCTCAGATCTCCCGTGTGGCTGGTGGGAGAAACAAGCAGAGCTGCCTTATCACGCTCATTTAACTGGTTAATACATCTTCAGAGCAAATAATGCAGTCTGGGGGTGAATTGCTTAACCAACCTCATTACTATTGTGCATTTAGCGGCTTGGAGGAAGATAATACCTTTCAGGTTTGACCCAATTTTAGTTTTTGTTGTCATAACCATGGAAAATCGACCTTCAGAGACCCTCAGCAGCGAGCCTGAATAGGAAGTGATTTACAGCGCCGGTGCTGCGCGGAATGCTTAATGCCCTCGTGCAGGGAAACAGGCTGCAGCAGCGTCCCGGCGTCCCCGTACCCCCGCAGAGGTGCCGGTGCTGCCGCAGCTCCTGGGCACATGCTGCCCATGATGCCCAAGCGTGGTCCGTGTGGGACGGGGTCTGCGGCAGCTGCTGGGTGAGCTGGAGCGGGGCTGGCGTGGGCACCAGCTCCCCTGGAGCGGGTGAGCTGCTGCCGGTGCTGGGGCCACTCGCCATGGCCATGTGGGACACTGTCACCACTGTCTGTGCCCAAGGGCTTGGTGGTGCCTGTGCCATGGGCATGGTGGGACCTGTGCCCCAGCCCCTGGGGTTCCTGGGGCTGCCCTGGGGGAGCCGGTACCCGCAGCCCTGCCTGGGCCCCCGCTCCTGCCCTGGAGGTGGGTGGTGAAGCATCCCGGCTGCTCTGCAAGTGCCCTTCACCCAGAGGTGGTGACAGCCCCGGCGCCACGCTGGCAGCGTGCCCACGGGTGGGATGTCACCCGCGCCCGGCCGGGGGTGGTTCCCATCCCGTTGGGTTTGTCTGTGGCAGGCAGAGACTTTCCCAGCCCCGGCAGCGGGGATGCGTGGGACCTTCCTCTCGCTCAGACGAGGAGGAGGGTGGCAGGGAGGTGACAAGCCTTCCTCCCCTCTCCCTGAGGCGGCTCTGCCACCCGAGCGGGGCTGCCGCTGCGCGTGGGTGGTCCCCGCGGCGCGGGGCGCGGCTGACGGGGGAGCGCGGGGAGCGGGTGATGCCCGGGTGGGCGGCCGGGCTGGCTCCAGCCCCCAGCACGCCCCAGGGACCGGAGGGCTCTGCCCGCGGTTCGGGGGCAGGAGCGGGGTGCTGCCCGCCGGGGGGGTCAGCGGTGCCGCGGGGACGCCGCGGCAGGGACGGGCTCTTCTCCCCCCTCTCCCCGGGACTGTGCTGGGGTGGGGGCACGCAGCAGGCAGCTAATATTAGCTCGCTTTAATTCTGCTGTTTTGCAGCTAAAGGAGAAGCTGCTCCCTCAGCGCAGGAGTTGAAGCCTCTTTAGCCTTCCTCTGTGTCACCTCCGTGGCCGCGGACACCTCCGGGTGTGACGTAAGTGAGACTCGGGATAAAAACATCTTCTGTTCAGCACCAAAACCCCGTTCCCCTGCGCTGCTCTGCGGCACGGGCACGGGCTGGGCGCGGAGAAGGGGAGCAGCTCCCGATCCCGGCTGGGGCAGCGGCTGTGTCTCGGGCTGCTCAGGCTCCCAGCGCTGCCGAGCCCCCGCGCTCCCTCCCCTGCAATCACTGCGGGTCCTCGCCTTCGCAGCCCCCCGGCCGCCCCCTCCCGCAGCAGCGGCCGCTGGGCAGCTGCCCTTATCTCCCCGGGGTGCTGCTGGCTTTGATAAGCCTCTGAGCCGTCCCGGGGGGCCGTGTCGATCTAATCGCAGTTTTTTATGGTGCAGTAGAAGCGCGATGGCTCCCGGGGGAGCTGCCCCGTGGGGACGGGCGATGCGCAGGGCTGGGGCGGGGGCTGCTGCCAGGCCCTGGTCCCCCCCACGTGTGGGTTTGCTTTTGGGAATAGAAGGTGCTGAAAGAAATCTTACTGCGTTCATCTCATTTTAGGGATGCCGCTGGGTTTTCCCTGTGTCTGTCGTGTCCCGCGCTCGCTGCATGGGCATGGGGGTGTTTTCGGTCTGGGGTAACCCCGCAGTGCGAGCGTGGGGGCTGCAGCTAAACGAGATCGTGTTGGAAATAGGGTGTCGGGGAGGGGACGCAGGGGTGCTGCCACTGGCGCTGCTCGATGCTGGGCTGGGGGCTGCTGGAGCCCCTGGGGCTGTGACTCTCGAGCGAAGCTGGGCTCAGGACAGCCAAGGGGCTCCTGTGCCGGGGGTCGGGGGTCCGGCTGTGCCAGGCCCACGTTAGAGGGGCCGGGACGGAGGGGCTGGGAGCGTGAGGATGCACCGAGCCACTCTAGCTCGGCGTGCTCGTCAGGAGCAGAGCCTAATGAGCAGCGCTAATGAGGCGGAAGGGGAATTCCAGCAGGTTTGGGGAGGCTGGGGAGCTCCTGTACTGGGGGAGCTCCTGTACTGGGGGGTCCCTGTGCTGGGGAGCTCCTGGGCTGTTCGTGGTTTCTCTGGGATTTTCGGTGTCTCTCCACGGCAGCAGTGATGGTTCCCGTCGCAGGGATGGTGCCCGCTCCCAGCAGCGTGCTCGGTGCCTGGGTTCCACGGCAGAGCCCGACAGCTGCCCTGATCCCTGCACATCGGCACGCTCCAGCCTGCTCCTGGGGCCGGGGGGGCTGTGGGGGCAGTTCTGTGCCGTGTCTGGGATCCCTCTGCCCATCTTCCTCCACATCCTCCCCCAGCCAGCACCCGAGAGCCTCCGTGGGCTGCCCGTAAGCGTCGTGCCGGCGCTCCTGCCCCTTCCCCAGGGCTGCCGTGCCACTGGGAGGTGACAGCCCCATCTGGGTGCTGCTGGGGTGGGTGTTTGGGGGTGCTGGCGGTTTTGCAGGGCCGGGGATTGCTGCAGCCCCAGCCGGGGGCTCCCGGCTCACTTTCCCTTTCCTCTTGGTTTTGGCTGATCTGAAGGCAGGAGGGCGATTCCGGAGCCACAACACTGCGGGCAGGTTTTTTTCCTTTCCTCTTCTCCTCGCTTTTTAATGAGCCAACCTTGGGGGACCTTGAGAGACGCTCCTGCAGCTTTGCTGTGACTTATCTCCCGGCCTCTGGCCCCTGTTCGCCGCGGGGATAAATCTCGGCTCCCGGCACACCGAGCCCGTGCTGCCGCGTGGTGCTGGCGTCGTAACTCACGGTGCGGGGGGGCTGCCGGCGGAGGTTGTGGGGTGGATGTCGCCGTGATGGATGGGCTGCCTGGGGGAGCAGGGAAAAAAAGTCCCTTTGCAATGGGGGACAAGCTGTTGAATTATCTCCCGTTCAACCTGGGTTGGGGAAAAGCAACGCAGACCTGCTGAGAGTGATGAGGGGGCTGGGGGCTGCCTCCGAGGAGCCTTTGGGGGGGAACGGGGGGGTTGGGGGGTGTTTTTTCCCTTAAGAAGCAGCCTTGGCCTTTCCTTGTCTCCATCCCTTGTGCTCCCCGGGGCGGCAGGACCAGCTTCAGCATCCTGCGTGGGTGCTGAGCGGGGACGGGGTCCCGCTGGGGACCCCCGAGCCGGGGTCCTGCCGTGCACCCCTTGCAGCCACACTTCCCCCTCTGCGGGGGGCTGTGCCGGGGGCAGGGTCCTGCTGCCGGGTGCCCTGCGTGTGTCGGGCAGCCGGGCCACGCTCCGAAGCCGTTCTCTCACCGGGAGATAACTGTGCTGTTAAGGAGGGGGACAAGCGGCGTTGGGAGCCGCCGGGCTCCGTGGCATCCTCCTCCGCCATTAGCAGCGGTGCCTACACAGGGACGGCACTGGAGCCTCTCCTCTCTCTTCCAGGCTGAGGAACTGCTGCTGTGAGACCCCGACGGCTCTTCCCGACGGCTCCGAGGGGCGAACGCGAGCGTGAGCTCCTGCCTGCGACCGCGGCACCGGGTCCCTGCTCCTGCCCTCCAGGTACGTGGCTCTCACCGAGCAGCCCAGGCAGGGGGGGTGTGGAGACGGCTTTTGGTTGAGGATGAAGCTGCCGCTTCCCCCGGGCCGTGCCTGGGGCGGCAGCCCGCGGTTCACCCCGTCTGTGCTCTGCACCAGCACTGGGAGCACAGCCCGCGCCCACCCGCGCTGGCACACGTGCCCGAGGGCCAGGCTCTCGTGGGGTGACCTGGCAAAGGGGACGCTGCAGGGAGAAGCCACGGCTGCTCCGGTCCTCGTGGGACAGGGGTGGGGGGGTCTGGTCCTGCCCTGCGGGCTGGGCTCCCCGCTGCTCTGCGGGGATCGCTCCCAGCCATCCTCCTCCTGCTTGCAGCAGAGGTGCGGGGGTCCGGGAGCGTGTGGGGGTCCCTGCACGGGCAGGGGAGCGTGGGAGCATGAAGCACGCACAACCCTGCCCGTCACAGCGCGGCTGGACCGGCCGAGACCCAGCTCTGGGCACGGACCGCACCACAAAGCCCCACGGCGGCTGCGTGCCTGGCATCTGGTGGGACCCGTCCTGCTCCGGTCCCGGCACACAGACAAGCAGCCCACTGCGTGCTGGCACCAGCCTAACGAGTCCTTAAGATTTAAACCGAGCCGAGGCAGCGTGCCTTTCTCCTCCAGACGAGCCGTCCTGTGCTGTGAGTACCCAGGGTTGCCGGCCGGCTCAGCCCACCGCGGGGTCCCGGTGCTGGGCACCCGCGTGTCCCCGCCTCGCAGGGCTCCTCGGCTCTGCCCCGGCCCCAGGGGCACCCTCGGAAACCATCAAACGGGGAGCGCGGTCTGCGAATCCTCACCCCTGGGCTGGGGCAGAGGTTGTCCCGCGCGGGGGATTAGAGGAGCCTGGCGCTGCGCAGCGGCCATGCACATGGATTTCCCGGCTGCATTAATCAGGTTGGAGGCAGCCGAGCTCTGCGTATCACCTTGAAGCTCTTTTTTTTTGTCTTTTAGAAAACTTTGGGTGGATGTTATTGCTCATGAACGCGAGGGGCTGATCATGCTGGGAAGGAGCAGGCGTAGTGTGGGCTGGCACCATTATGCAAGCTGCCCACGCGCCGCTCTGCCAGCGCGCTCCGTTCCGGAGCAGCAGCATGTGCCCGCGTGCCAGCCCCGAGCCCACCCCCAGGGCTGCCGGAGCACCGCGGGGAGAGGGGCCGTGAGGGGCTGCCCCACAGCACGGCGATGCCCCCGATCGGGCCCGTTGCGTGCGCCCCGTCCGGAGCAGGAGCCCTGGGAGCTCCTCCTGGGACCTTGCGGTGTTCTGGGGCACGTATGGGTTTTGGGGCTGGGGCTGTGCTGCTTTTCACGGGGGTTTGGGGCCAGGCTGTTGCCCTGGGGGTGACGGGCATCGTGCCCCTGCGTGGGGAAGGAGGTGCCCGTCCCGGGGTTGCACCTCATCTGGCCGGGCTGGTGCAGCCGTTGCTGCTGGGACCCGCTCTGAGCACCGGGGGAGAGGTGGGCTCGCTTGCTCGCCCCTTCCCCGTCCGGATTTTCTCCTCTGCCCTTAACCCCCCCTCCCCGAGAGCCGCCTCCCTCACCGGGGGGCACGAAGGTGCTGGGTTGCTGGCCAGGACTGGTGGACAAGGGCGCTGGGGCCGTGCACGAGGCTCGCCTGGGCGGTGGGGAGCAGCCTGGGGCACGGGGCAACGCGCTGACCCTCCCCGTCCCCCCAAACCCACGGGACCCCCGGGAGGAGAGCGCTCCTGGAAGGAGGGCTTGAAGGTGAGCGATGGAGGAGCACCCGGCGGGGAGCCCTCGAGGGTGAGAGCGTGGGATCCGCTCGGCCGTGAGCGGCTGCACAGCTCCGTCCCCAGCGCCGCGGCGAGGAGGGGGCCGGGGGCGTGCGGCTGCACGGGGAGGTCACCCCGGGAACGGCTGGCACCGGGATCCCTGCTCCCCCCCTCCCCTCCGAGCAAGTAAATTAGGTCACACTTGAAAGTCAGTTTCTTGGCTGTGGATTTAATTTGGCTTTTCCAGGCTAGTTATCGTATAATAAATTCCAAGAGATTTATAGAAAACATGCCCGGGGAGGCTTAGCCGGTGTGTAACGAGATTTGTGCCTGTTCCCCGCTGCCGAGCTGATGTGCGGGCAGGGCTGGCAGCCCCGGAGCTCCCGGGAGGGGAGGGCTGGCCCCGGGACCGGGCAGCCCCGGCAGCGGGGGGCCGTCACCCCACGCGGGGGGGTCCCAAATGCCGGCGTCCTCTGCGCCAGCTCCTTGGCCGTGAGTCACCCGGGAGTGGGTGCGTTCCCCGTGGCCGCTCATCCCTTGTCCTCTCGTGTCTGCCCGGTGTGAGCAGTGCCACGCGGGACCCCGTCCCCGCGGTGCCCAGTGCGGGACCCCGTCCCCACGGTGCCCAGCCCATGAGCTGTGGGCAGGTGGTGCCGGTGGCAGTGGTGGTGTGAGGACTCGGCAGCCTGGGGCTGGGTGCCAGCGGGGAGCAATCCGGGGGTCACGGAGCCCCCGAGTGCCTTTCTGCTCGCGGGGGTAAGCTGTGCCAGGCGTCCCGCACCTTGGGACCCCGCGTGCCCCCCTCCCGTGCTACCGGGGCGCAGGCGGCCGTGAGACGGGGCTGAGCTCGGCAGCTCTTTGCTCTCGCTGCTGCTGCGGGCGGGTTTCCCCCGCGCCGGGAAGGGAGAGGCGCTGGGTCTGTAGTGATTTATGGTACCTGTGGCACCCCGGCAGCTCAGCGCTGGGAGAGCGCCGGCTCGGCACCGAGGGCACTGCCGGCCGCGCTCCCCGCTCCGTCTCTCCCCGCTAACGCCGCCCAATTAGTGTCTTATTAGTCACTCCGCGTGTTAAAGCATTAAGAACAATTAAGGGTGAGAAGAGTTTCCAGATGTAGCAGCGAGCGCCGGAGCTGGCAGCTCCGCTGGCTGCTCCCATACGGGAGGGATGTCGTGGCACAGCGGGGCTTGCGGCGGGGCTGTGGGGAGCAGCCTGCGGGCGCGGGGCCGGTGCGGGGTCCCGGGGCCGCCAAGGTGCGGGCAGCCGGTGGGTGACCCCGCTGCGGTGCAGCCCCGGGGGCGATGCCCACCTCTGCCGGGGGCCTCGCAGAGGTGGGGCAGAGCCACGGGAGTTTGGGGGTGAACGTGGGAAGGAGCCGCTGGGACGGGCCCCAAGCTCTGCCCGAGCACCTCGGCCGTGCTCCCCGTTATTGAGCTTGCAAACGAGCTCAAGTCAAATATTTATCTCCTGGCTGGGCTGGCATGAGCCAGTCCCCGCGCCCGGCGCCCAGCCGCCGCCGTGCCGTCCCTGGCGAGGGAGCGGGGCTGGGGGAGCGGCTCTGGCAGCGCATCTGGGACACGGCGCGTGGGGGACAACTGCCGCGATAAAGATAGCGCCCGTGTGGGGACACTTCGAGGCGCAGGAGGAGCAGCACAGGCAGAGAGGGGTGTGACTCCAGAGCCTGAGCACCAGTGACTTCAGCCGCCCGTAGATAGTCTCCGGGCGGCGCTGGGTGGGGGCCTGGAGCAGGCGGCTCCCGGGGGCTGTCGTAGTGCTCCCGCGGCTGGTCCCCCCCGTGCGAGGTAGGTCACACCTTCACCATTGCACTGGAGGGGGCCAGCAGTGGCCTCTGGCCATCCCCGGTCCTTCGGTGCGTTGGGATGATTTCTTCCCAGCTCTCTCCGGGGCGAGGAGCGGCTCGCGGACAGATGGTGTTTGTGAGTGACCTTGTAACTCCAGCGCTCCCTCGGCTGCTGAGTGACGGCGGGAGCCGCGGGGCGCGGGCAGCGGTGCCGCAACCTGCTCGCGCCGGTGGGAGCTTGTCAGGGAGCCAGGGCTGGGGAGGGATGCGGGGTGAGGCAGGGGATGGAGCCAAGGCCCGACAGCCACGACGCGATGGCTGCAAGGAGATTCAATGTGCGCCGCGCTCCCCCGCTCCCCTCGGCGTGGGAAGACGCGGCTGGTGGGGCTCTGCCGACGCTCCCCGACAGCTCCTCCGTCCCGTGCCCCTGGCTCCTTCACCTCAGCAGTGGCATCGCTCCCCCTCACTCCTCTGGCCCTTCGGGGAGAGCCTGAGCCTCCCCCGCGAGCCCTGGCAGCCGCCTGCCCTCTGCAGCACCACGAGGTGTCCTGAACAGAGGAAGGAACCGGAGATCTGGGCACCAGCCCGGAGCCCAAAGCTGCTCCGGAGTCACGGCAGGGAGCGAGCTGGGGCAGAGCGTGTCTGGGTGAGGGGGGAACGGCGCCGCGGAGAAGGATGCTCGTGCTCTGTGGGGGGGACAGGGATGGTCCTCGGGGTGCCCTGTGCTGTGGGGATGGGGCAGGGTGGGAGGAAGGGACGGGCCCCACGGGGCTGCCTCGCGGCGTCTGAGCAGCTCCGGGTACTTAACATGCAGCGAGTGTTGCGCTCGGAGAAATTTAGACGTAATTTTTTTTTTTTTTGTGCTCGCATGTAAATGTGGGTAGGTGCTGTCCTGATTGATGGCAATTAGCATTTTGTAACGGTAACAGCTGTTCGGATTGCCAGGAGGCTGGTACCTAACGCCCACGCTGCCATCTGCTCCACTGGGCACTGCCTGGGGAGGCGACACCGGCGCCGCAGACCCGCGAGCCCTCGGTGCCGGGTGTTTAACACCATTGTGCGAGGAGGGTTTTATGTGTTTTTTTTTTCTGGGGGAAATAATAATAATAAAGACGTTTTCAGGTTTATAAATAGCGCACTCTGTTTATTATGGGATGGAGGCTTGCCATGTGATGAGCAGCCCGGGTTTCTGTGCGGGTTTGGGGAGCAGTCGGGGCAGCGCATGGAGCCGGGGTGGGGTGGGAAGGGGCTCCGGGCCGTGGGGGAACCTGCCGGTCTCTGCAGGGAAAGGACTGCTCAGCCATGGGCTCCAGTAATGGCAACGGTGAAACGTCCAAGTAGCGTTTACAAGGTGGTTAAAGGCGTGTTTTAGGAGGAGGTCTGGACCCCTGAGCCCCGTCCAGGCAGTCCCAGCCCCTTCCCTCACCCGAGCGGTTGCTGGGGACTGTCCCAGTCTCCAGCCCGGGTGGTGCCTGTCCCTCCCCGTGCACAGAAACCTCCCTGTTTCCTTCTGCCTCCTTTTACTGCAGCCTCTTACACCCATTTATACTCGTGCCACCATCGTCCTGCAGCCTGAGCAGCTCCTCTCCCTCCCCGGTGCCCGCTCCCACGTATTTACAGAGGAGCCTCGGCTGGGCTGCGCGGGACGAGCCCCTCGTCCTTCTGCCCTCCTCTGGGCTCCCCGGAGCAGCTCCCCGTCCCCGGGCGGCCCGGCCCTGTTCTCCCACGGGGTCGGCCAACGGGATGGAGCACGGTGCAGCGGTGGCTGCCGCCCGCTCTCGCCTGGCAGTCGCCGTGCCCGGCAGCCTGGCGACGCGCTCGCTCTTGTCGCAGATGCGGGAGGTGGTGACTCAGAGTCAGCTCCTCACTGAGCAACGCGCCGACACGGCGCTGGGTGGGTTTCCAGGCTGGAGCAGGAATTCTCGCCCGGGCCGAGGCAGAGCGGCGGCGGATGATGCCCTCGCCTTGGCCTGGTGGGGCCAGGAGGGACGTGCCGCTGTCCCCAGGTGCTAAACCAGCGCACAGGGGCCGTTGCCGGACACTGGTGGCTGACCCACGGGATCCCCACGGATGGGGAGCCCCGGTCCTGCCCTCGCCTGCAGCCACCGTGCCCCACGCGAGGCTGGCACCGTGACTGGCACCGCGTTGTTCCCATGCCACACGATCAGCTCTTCCCTGGCCATCGTTAACGTTCCTCTAAGGAGACCCCGGTGTTCTGCCAGCTGCTTCGGAGGGGAGTAAACCGGCTCCTCGGCACACCGGGCCAGGGGGTGGGAGTTCCCCGGCGCAGCTCGGCGTTCGGGGCAGGAACCTGCTCGCCCGTGGGACCGAGCGTTCCCCGGGCCCCGCCGTGGGTTCCCAGCACCCGGCCGTTACCGGCCGGCTGCCGGCAGCGAGAGGGGTGGGGAATCAATGACACAAGGTGAATTATACAGAAAGTGCTTCCCTGCTCTCCGGAGAGCTCCCACGCTTTCTCCGAGGTTTGATTCTGAGGCATTTCTGTATTTTTTTTTTTCTCTCCTCCCCTCCCAGTTTTCCTTTTAAAAACATGAGTCAGTTGTGGTGTGCACAAAGGGGAATACTGGGAGCCGGGGCTGGCTGCTGCGGGCTGCGGGGCCGCCTGGGATCCGTCCTGTCCTTGGCAGGGGAGGCTCCGCCGGGCTGGGGGGCAGCGGGCGAGCCGGGTGCCCCAGTTCGGTGCCTGGGGTTTCTCCTGGGAGGAGCCTCTGCAGCACGAGCTGAACCCCCCGGCCTCGCTGAGCCCCGGGACCCCCGTCCTGGGCAGCTGCTGGCAGGGCCGGGGCCGGCAAGGGCATCGCTGGGAGCGGGGCAGAGCTGTGCCCGCCGTGGCGAGGGGAGGCACCGCGGAGGCTCCGATCCCGGAGAGCCCCGGTGTGTGGCGAGGCGGGGGGTGCGGGGGCCACCGCGCTGGGCAGAGGGGCCAGCCGGCAGCTTGCGGACGAGCCAAAGCGTCACCGTGGTGCGAGCGCGTTCAGCCCTCGCTGCAGAGCGGGTCCCAGCGCGCCCGGTGTGGGCTGGGGACGGGGTGAGGGGCTGCGAGCGTGGGCAGGCTGCTAACCCCCTTCTGTGTCTGTTGGGAAACAAGCCTGCTTCGCTGCCTCTGTCCTTCCCCTCGCTTGCTCTTCAAACCCACCCGGGGCAGCTCGCCCGAGCGCCCGCAGAGGCGGCCCTGGCCCCAGCCGGTGCCGCTCGGGTAAGATGGCTCCGTGGCAGAGGGTTGGAGCTATTTTTGCAGCGAGCTCAGCGCTGTCTCCTCCCGCCCTCCCACCCGCAGCTCCGCCGAGCCCGAAGGCTCTCGGGAGCGTGGCAGCTCGCGAGCCCCCAGCCCTCGCTCCCCGGGCCGTGCCGGTGGCCGTGGCCGTGGCTGGCCCCGACTCTGCTCTCCGTGGCCGGGAGGTGCTCGGCGCGGCTGGAGCAGGGAGCAGGGAGCAGGAGAGGGCTCCCGGCGCTGCTCTGTCAGAGAGAGGAGCTCTCTGCGTGCTTTCCATTCCTCCAGGCAGCGAATGTGCTGTATAAATTAACATACGGAACCTCAGCTCCGCTTGGAGGTTCGGTATTTTCTCCTCCTTTGATGCCCTGTTATTAAAACTCAATTTTCCACGAATAACGTCCTTTAAATAGAATCCGTCTCCCCGCGATGACTCAGAGCGGAGCAGCAGCTCCCGCGGGAGCAGGCGGGCGCGAGGGCAGCGCTGGCACTCGCAGCCCTGGGAATCCCCAGCTCAGCTCCCGGGGCTCTGCCGTGCTCAGGGGACGCTGCCCGGGGTCCCTCTCCTGCCCGGGCTCCCTCTCCTGCCCGTCCCGCGTCCTTCAGCTGTCATTGGTGCCCAGGGCCTCGGTGCGGGGATCGGGTCCCCCAGCGCGGGCTGGGTCGTCCCTGGAGCCCACAGACCTGCCCGTCCCTGCCTGGTCGGCAGCTCATCTCTAGCCCAGGTCTCAAGGATTTTTTTAATCCCTTTCCCACCCCGGCAGCCTGCTGCACGCTGGGCTGGAAGCGGTCACCCACGTTAAGGGCTCGCTCCTCGCCTGGGTGTCGAGCTGGGGGGGAGGCACTGGGATGCGGAAGGAAACCCCTTTTTCCTGGCGGCGCCGGGCTGTTCCCTGCGCTGACCTAGATGTCAGCTTGATGCTCCGGCAAGTCCCGGGACTGGCACGTGAGGTTGCCCAGGGGAAGATGATATTTCGGGAACACAGAAGCTTCACAGCAGTAGTAAAGTGCACGAGCTTTCCCTGGCAGGAGCCTTGCAGAGCCTCCGTATGCTGCCGGCCGCCGTGCCAGCCGCGGAGCCAGGCCCCCCTCCTCGGGGCTGCGAGCGCGGTGCCCGGGCAGCGGGAGGGTCGGCGGTGCTGCGGCACACGACGGCAGCGCCGGGCAGCGCCCGTGGTGCTGCCGGGGCTGGGGCTGGGGGCTGGAGCGTGATGGCGAGCTGCCCCAGCCCCATGCTCGGCACGTCATGGTGCTGCCATCGGTGCTGCTGTTGGGTCCAAGCTCCCGTGCAGGGCTCGGGCAGCCAGCACTGCTCCCCTGCCCCTCTCTGCTCCCCTCGTCCTGGCTGTGTCTCACTAATTATTTTAACGACGTGCGCTGCGTTCCCCCAGGCACCCCCAGCCCAGCTCCGCTCGCCCACGGGCTCTGAAGTGCCTTAGCAAGTGCTGAGGGGCCCTGACAAGCTGGGAGCAGTGGGGGGACGCTGGGTCCGTCCCCGAGTCCTGGTTTCGGAGCTCTCCGAGGGCCTTGGGGTCTTTATTCTGCTGCGGCGGCTGCAGGTGGGGAGGGAGGAGCAGGGACTCCGCACGCAGCCGGGTCACGGTCACACTGGCCCGTGGGGATTGTCCCCAGCACGTCCCTGCCCGGGGACAGGCTCCAGCCCCTCCTGGAGCCTTGGAGGGACCCGGCAGCTGCGTGGGACGGGGCTGCCCTCGTTCTCTGCAGGTGGCATCGGGCACATCTGCGGGCGGTTGGGGCGATGAGGGCTCGGGGCGGGGGCGAGGCTGCTGCCCTATAAGAGCCCCCCAGGGAGGGGTGGGGGTGTTGTTTGTGGGGGGGCTGCTGTGGGGCTCTGCCCCAGCCTGGGAGTGCCGCAGCACGGAGAGGAGCTGGAGCAGGTTAGTGGGGTCGTGGGGGGAATGTTGTGCTTGTGGTAGTCTCTCAATGGCTTTTTTTTGTGCCTCGGTTTACCTGGCTGTTAAACAGAGCTCAGAGTCGATGTCCCTATGCAGACTGTGGGATGTAGTTGGTGTTTGTTGATGGGTGTCCTGGCGAGGCAGGAGCCTGTCCACTGCCTCCCCTCCTGCCCTGGAGCTCGTCCCAGCTCCTGCTGTATCGGCCCCTGGGTTAGTTGGGCACCGAGTGTCCTTCTCTGTGCTCGTCTGCGTGGCTGTGCCCCCTCCTTCCTTCCTCACTCCTGGTGCCCCTCTGTGCCTGCTGGGCTTGGGTGCGTTCCCGGGGGTCTGCAGGGGTTTGTCCCACCGGGTCCCCCCCTCCTGCCCGTCGGAGCCTTTGTGGCAGGCGCCGCGCAGCCGATGCTACCAAAAACGTGACGCTTTCATCTTCCATTCCCCCGCACCTGTGAGTTCCCTGTGGATGGTTTAGAGCCGAGAGCCCGGGCTCTGGCACCGCAGAGGGTTCCCGAGCTGCGGCAGCTCCTGCCAGCAGCTGAAGTGACAGCAGCCCCGTCACCAGCAGCATATGCCTGCGAACGCCTGCGTCCCGCGCGGGGGGAGCGGCGGCCCCCAGGAAGGGGGACGCCATCGCTGGTAATTGCTCTGCTGCCACTGGGACGCTCCGTGCTAATTTACAGCCTTCGTGGAGTCGGGATGTGATTCCTCCTCCCGAGCCTGGGCAGGGCTGTCCCCTGGTGCAGGCAGCCGTAATTACCCACGTTTAACTGAGGGCTTGTAAAAGCTGTTTGTTTAGCAGAGAGTGAGTGTAATTGCTGTGGATTAAATAAGGATGGAGCCGTGGATGGGGCAGGACCTCGCCTGATGGGGAGCACAAAGCTTTATCCCCTCTCCCAGCTTTGGTCCCAGGGCTGGGGCCTGCCCCCGGTTTATTTAACTTGCCCCGTGCGTTTGCAGAGGCCGGTCCCTGCATGCAGCCGCGTTGCTGGGCTGTTCCTCGGGTCTAGGCGTGCTCAGATGTGCTCAAGATTTTGCCTTGGTCTCCTGCGTCGCTCTGGCTCCTGCCCTCCCTGCGGCCACAGCCCCGTGCCCCTTCCCAGTGAACTGGCAGCCTGGTGGTGGGGGGTTCGGCCGGGGGCTCGGGTGCTGCGGAACTCCCTGGCAGGGTGGGGGGCAGAGGGTGGGTGCTGCTTGGTGGGCGCCACCATGGGTGGCACCAGGAGGGCTGACAGAAAGGCAGGTTGCCCCCCGGGCACTGTACGGGCCACCTGCCCTGGGTGTCCCCCGTCCTGGTTGCTGACCCCCGACAAGGCGAGCTCCCGAGGCGTGTGCCAGGCGCTCGGAGCTGCCCTGGCTCTGCTCCCCGCGGCGGTGACAAACCTGTCACTTGGACCCGCCGAGCCGGGAGGAAGCGGCTTCATCTGTCCCCTTGGCCTGGGCGCAGCTCGCTGGCTGGGCACGGGGGCCTGGGGACTGTCCTGCTCGGAAGCGGAGCTGGCAGGAGCGGGGGGTGAGCAGCCGCCGCCCCCCCTCCCAGCGCTGGGGCGGGATGCTGAGCGTCCCTCCTCCGCGCTGGGGTGATGCGGCTGCGATCTGCTCGTGGCTCGGCCGAAACGCTGCCCGTAGCCACGCAGCGAGCTCGGGGCTGAGGAGGGGTGTGTGTGACGGGGGTGATGGGACCGCTCCTGGTGTCCGTGCTGGAAAACCACTGGTGAAATGGGAAATGTGCAGAAAAGAGAGACAGAAACGGCTCACGCTCGGGGAAACCCGCTCTGCTGCAGGAGGTGCAGGTGGGACTTCTCATCCAAGCGGAGGTTAAGGGGTGGCTTTGCCATGTGGGTTGTTTTAGGCTGCGAGCGGGCAATTTCTGCTCATGCAGAGCACTCTGATTTAGTGGGGAAAAGAAATAGTATCCAGGCCCTGAAAGCTCCAGCTGGACAAATTTTGACTAGAAACGAAGTGCATATTTTTATCAGGGAAGGTGATTAACCACTGGAGCAGCTTAAGCCTGTGGGGGATTCTCCATCACTTGACCCCTCCGGATCAAACCCGAGTATCTGTGTAGCAGGGCTGGCACGAGGGCTCTGCAGGTGATACTCTCTGCATGTCGGCACGCTCTTGGCCTTTCTGCTGTGTAGTGTATCAGGGCTTGCTCATTTTTGTCTTGGGACCCACGACAAACCCTGCTCCTCTCCCGAGAAGGCTGCCCCTCGCCTGGGCGCCCTCTCCTCAGCGTGTGCCAGCTGGGGGGGTTCTGTCCTCTCCCCCCCAGCCCGTTTCTAGCCCTGTCCCAGTTTGGTGTCTGCAGGAAACCAAAGAAAACTTTCTGTGCTGACTTATGCAAACACAGCATGGGCTCAGCTGTGCTGAAGACAGCCCCGTTGGTGGTTTTCCAGCCCACTTTGTGCCCGTGCTGCGGTGCCTTTGGCAGCACCGTGGTGCTGGGCTTTATTTACCGGTGCTGCGTAACGGGGCATCAGAAACTCCCCTGAAGGCAAAGCCAGTCGTGTGCCCTCCTGTGTGGAGAGACCCCGTCACCTTCTGGGGGAGGGACGTTAGATCAGGGTGTCCCTGACACATCAGCGTTGGTTTGTGCAGCTCCTTACCCTGAACTGGGACAGACGGACAGACATCCATCCGTCCCACAGCATCCCGGGGCGGGCGCGGGGCCCCGACCTTGGCCGTGGGCGCGCGCGGGGCCGGGCAGGACGCTCGCTCAGCGGGTGTTGGGAGGGTTCCCAGCGCCGTCCATCTGCTCCTCCGTGGCAGCGGGAACACCGTGCCGAGCCGATGGCCGGGGCCAGCCTGTGCGGGGCCGGGGGACGGACGTGTCCGCTCGCCGCGGGCCCGGGCAGGAGCTGCCCCGGCGCGGTGCTGCCAGGTCCTCAGCTGGCGCCCGGCGGGGTGTCGGTGTGTGCCCGCGTTCCCCACGGAGGAGCATCCTCTCCCGCTGCAAATAGCAACTGAGTCAGGCTCTGGAATGGGACCATCTGCCCAGGTCCCATAGTTTTTTCCAAATAATTTTAAGTCTTTCCTCTGCTCAGAGATCAAATCCTGTGTCCAGGGGAGCGCCACGGGACAGCGGCGTTAGGTGGGATTTCTGTCCCTTCTCAGTGGGACGGGGACTTGTGCGTGTCCCCTCTGTCCCTGCTTGCGCCGCTCACCCGATGCGTGCGGGTCGCTCTGCAGAGGTTGTGCTGGTCTCAGCATTCCTGAGCATCGTGGGCTGCTCCTGGGAAGGCAAAGCTGGTCCCTGCCACGAGAGCGTCTGTCACGCGGTGGCCGAGGCCTGTGGGCACGCGAGCGTGGTGGTGGCCGGTGTGCCCCAGGGCTGGCAGGGGACCGTGGCACCCGATGTGTCACCGCCGCTGCTCTTTGCCTTCATCCCCGAGCCAGCGCTGCGGGACTGGGGACACCCCGGCCCTCCCGGCTGAGGGGAGGGGAGAGGATGGGGAGCGTGGCACGGGAAGGGTTAACGCAGCAAGAATTTTACCCTGTGGCATAAACACTCCAGAATGCATGTTTGCCTTCATTTGCATATCGAAACATATCCTAAAGGCCCCTCGTTTGGAAAGTTCTGTTTTTTACTCCATCTTCCTATAGAAGGGAGGAAATTATTCATAATTAAAAAGTAATAATAATGTGGCATGAAGGAGCCCAGCTGTATAATACCCAGCACAAAGGGGGGAGCGCGGGGAATCTATTTTTAATGGTTTCCACAGCAACGGAGGTTTTGTTTACAGTGATTTTCCTCCTGTGCTGGGAGGCTGTTCCCGATTTACATTTATAAGAAGCTCTTGCACAGGAGGACCAGCACTGGAGGGTGCTCTGGGCTGAGAAGATGAGATGCGGTTGCGGAGAGGCCGGCTGGCACTGGTGGGAGGGGGCGTGATGAGCGGGACCCCCGAGAGCCGGGCACCTGGCTGGGCATCCTGCCCTGAGCCGTGGCATCCCCGCTGCCCCCCGGGCAGGGCTGCACGTGGCTCTGGTGGGTGTGTGACACGGATAAACGTGCTAAGGACCAGCCTAAGGCTGTCAGATGGACAGCTGCCTTCGGGAGCTGAGTGGGGACCCCGCTGGCACGGGGATCCTGCCCCGAAGGCTGTGGCTGTGCCAGCGCTGGGGGGCTGTGCCCACCCACCCGCTGTGCAGGGCCAGGGGGTCCCTGGTGTGTGCTGACCCGCTCTGTTTGCTCTGAGCACCCTCGGGGCTGGTCCCCTGGCCGTAGGTGGGATCTGGGTGCTGGAATGTCCCAGTAGCTGCAGTGCTGGGGTGAGGGGGACGGTGCTTGCCGGTGTCACCGGTGGGGAAGCCCCGTGCCCGGCTGGGGTCCGAGGCTGGTGCTTCCAGGGCAGAGCCAGCACATTGCTGCTGCGGGGCAGCTGGTGGGGTAGGGGAGATGCTGGTGATGAGGCAGCTCTGTCTTCTGGCAGGCGCAGGCACCTGGAAATCGAAGCTCGCCCCACATGTATGGGTTCTTAACGAGGGCTGATGGAGCGATTTGCTGCGAGCTCTCTGCGTTCCTTGGCGCTGGGTCTCTCCCTCTGGGGCTCCTGAAAGCAGACACAGAGTTTAACTGAGCGCCCTGATCGCTGCAGGGGCAGCTGAGCGAGGGCGGAGGGGCTTGTCCGTGGTCCCTCCCGGGGTCTGTGGAGGATGGTCCCCTCTGGGAGGACGGGGTGGTGGGTAAGAACTCTCCTGGGTGTTGTTGGTTCCCTCGGGGGTGGATGGGGAGCAGGTCTCTCCCTGTCCCCAGGTCCTTTAGCCGTGTGTCCCTGGGGAGGGTGGCTCAGCTCTGCTTCAGGACAGTGACAACGCGCCAGCCCCAAGGACCCAGGGCCAGCACTGGCTTCGGCTCCGCTCTCACCCTGGGCGACCAAGTCGATGAGGGTGTCCCAGAGCTCTGCCCTCGCCTGGGGCACCCCCAGCATCTGGGGGGGGTTTGCTTTAATTACAGACTCATGTGGTCTGAAGCAGTGGGTCTGCGCTCAACCGCCCCAGGGAAGGTGAACTCGGGGCTGGGGTAACCGGTGTTTGGGGGCTCTCTGGGAGCGGGGTGACCCCGGCCGGCTGCCTGGGGGAGGAGGGGTGCTGGCCCCTTCCAGCTGCTGCCTGGGGATCAGCTCCTTTTATGAACCAATAACAGGAGGTTTTTATCACCTGTTCCAGCTAATTTTCTGTGGTTTGTAATGGCTTTGGGAAGCAGGTAATTGCAGAGATCGCATTACGTGTGTAGGCATTAAAGGGAATTGAGGGGACTGTTTGTTAATTAGCTGTGCTTGTGTGGAACCTGGAACATATTAACCTTCCTATAAGCCCAAACTATTAGGGATGAAGAAGGGATTTAATGATGGGAGAAACAGAAAAACAAGAAGCAATTAGGGCTCTTTTTTCCCAGCATTGCTGCTGTGTTGGGGCGGGGGGTGACGGGCAGAGCGGCCCCGCAGGCAGGCTGTGGGGGGGGAGGCGGGAGGACCCCCGGGGTGGGATGGGGTGAGCCACGGGCAGGTGCAAACTCCTCCGGCAGCATCATCCCCAGGCAGGAGGATGAGGAGGGAGAACGGGGCACCCATTTAACCTCCTGATGCCGCCCATCTCCCGTGTTTTCAGCTTGGCATCATCTGAGCTGGGACTGGGATGCCCAGAGGCAGGCGCGTGTGCTGGGGAGCAGCGATCCCCTCTGCCGGGGGCTTGCCTGGCTCTTCTCGAGCAACTCCGCGAAGGCTGAGCTCCGTGTGCTCTCCTGGCTGTGGGTCTGCGGGGCTCAGGGCAGCACGACGCCCTTTGGAGGGGGTGGGCAGCGGCGGGGGGTCCCAGCTGCCGCACGTGTGTGGGACAGGGCGGCTCCAGGTGCCGCTTCCCATAAAATCCCTGGAGATGCTCTGGGATGCGGCTGGGGAACAGCCCCCGAGGCCCTGGGGGTCCTGGCGATTGTAGGGGGGGCTCGAGCCCCTGGGGGCGGTGGAGACCCCGGCCTTGGCGAGGGCAGCGGGGCTGGGGTCGGGGGACCGGGCTGGGAGAGCGGGGTCTGGAGCTGCAGGAAAGTATAAATCGTGTTTCCATGGCAACTGCTCAGCATAAACTCGTCCCTCGCTGGTTGTGGAGCTGCGGATGCTCTGGCCAGGCCCGGGCTGCTCCCCCCTGTGGCAAAGCCCTTCAGGCCGTGGGTGTTCTTCGTGCTCCGTCGCAGCAGTGACAGGGTTATGGAATCATAGAGTCGGTTTGGTTGGAAAGGACCTTTACGATCATCGAGTCCAAGGTTGGCTCCTCCAAACGGGACAGGCTCGTGCCCACTGCCCCGGCGGGCACTGGTGGCTCGGTAAGGGGGTGCTGGGCCCTGTTGCCCTTTGGGGATGCGAAACCCGGAGGGACACGGGGATCCCTGCGGACACGTCCCCCTCCGTTCAGCACACGTGGGTCCCCGGGGAGAGCCCCGGTGCTCCCCGCCCGTGGCTACTGTGATGCCTCCTCCCAAAGCCCGGCCGGGCACACGCAGGCACCGACAGCTCCGCTTTGCTGCCGGGAGCCCCAGTGCCTTCACCAGCGATCGTTAATATCCATCAGCGCCGTGCAAACAAACTCCCTGCTCCGTTTATTCCACCCAGCTCCTGATTTAATTAGGTTTTCCAGTTTTCTGCTTGTCCTGGGCCGATCACTCCTTAAAACAGTGGAGAATTAATTTGCACCTGCTGTCAGAAAGCCTCTCTCCCCAGTTAGGAAAATAATTAAGCCATCATCACACATCAGGGGTAATGAATCACTGCGCTCCATTCCCTTCACAGGTCGTTTGTTTCCTTCCACACTGGCAAAGAAGGTGCAAACTAAATGTGAGCAGCTGCCAGGTTACCCCTGTTCCCTCTCTGCCCAATTTCACTCCAGCTCCATGGATCTGGGCCACGGCCTTTGGGAAGGAGCCTGAGCAGGCAGGTCAGGGAAGTTTTCCAGTAGCCCCAGGGATGAGCACCGGGGTCTGATCCTTCCCGCTGCCCTGGGGGTGGCTGTGCCAGAGGGACGGGCTCTGGCGGTTCACGCCGCGTCCTGGTAGCTGGGGTACCCCTAGTGCCAGGCACGGGGTGAGTGCTGCGAAGGGCAGATAATGCCATTCGTGTCATGTATCGATAGGAACGTGCCAGTTGGAGTGTCCGTGGAAGCTGGTGGGAGGGACGGGGGTGATGTGGCAGGAGCTGGTGCCCGTGGGGTTTAGCTGTGTGTTAACAAACAGCGTGGCAGGGCCACGGGCACCCACGTGCTGTAACGCTGGGGAGAGAGTGATGTGATTGATGGGAGAGAACAGGGTAAATGCCTTGTATTTGCATGATGTGGCATAATTACTGGCTTGGGTGTAAGTGTGCCCCCAGGTTTGGGGTCAGGAAGGATTTTCCTCCAGCTCAGATGGGTGGGAGGTCGCTGGAGGTTTTGTCCTCTGCAGTGCAGGTGGATTCTGCGTATGGGGATCAAATGAGGACTTTAATGAGCCGTTCCAAGTACCCGTGTCCCCATCTCCCTCCTTGGGCCGTGTTGTACTTGTGTCATTTCACCTTTTACTCCGTGGCAGGAGCCTGTTGGGGCGGCTGCGGTGGGATGCTCCTGCACGTCCTCTGTGGGCTGTGACGGAGGCAGCGAGGGGATACCACGTGCTTGGAGACATCCCAGATCTGTGTGCGGACGCCTCGAGCAGAGGCTGTGCTGCATGAGCCGCCTTTCTCCAACGGTTTTATCTCTTCTCGAGGGTAACCACGTGCGCCAGGAGCGTGTGAGCCGCGAGCTGCTGGGCGCGGGGCAGTTGTGTTTGGGTAAGGCAGAGATTTCGGAGGATGCAGCACAGACAGCACCTCTCCTCCTGTCCCCTTTTCCAGGTGCCGGGCTGGCGCTTCCCCCTCTCTGCAGTAACTCGCTCTGTCGCCTCGTGTATGGGAAGCGTTTGGGGGAGTGAGGTTTCGTCCAGGATGGGAAGGGGACGGGAAGGTGAGCGAGCTCCATGCAGCACCCTCAGCTGCTCTGGGCGAAGTCGCTGGGTCCCCAGCGATGGCTCCCTCCTGCTCCCCCCCTCTGGGTCTTACTCTGGAGTTACTCAAGGAGCTTTCCTCATGGAAGCGCTCCTCGGCAGCAGCGTGCCGGGGCCGTGGTGCGGGTTGTGCCGTTACACCGGTGGGGAGTGCCCGTGGGCGCGCCGTGAGCTCCCGCGCTGCGGTGAGTGGAGACGGAGCGCTCGCCTTTGCTGATTTGTGCTCACACCTGCTCACATGAAAGCCCAGTGCCCACTTCAGTGCCAGCTGATTAAATTAAAGTCCTAGTGAGTTTGAATAATTTTCCCTGTGAAATGTGGCAGATGGCCTCCATTAGGCGTCTGCTCCCAGCATCTGCCAGGATGTGATCAGCCCCTCTTTGGAAGATGCACAAAAGGGAGTGGAAGTGGAGAGACCTGGGAGTGGGAGCCGGTCCCTTCACCCACGAAGAGGGAATCAAATCTTCCCTTTGGAAGCAGCCGATGTTCTGGAGGAGCAGCGTCCGTGCGTCCTTCCAGCCCTTCTGCGCGCTCGCTGCCGTGCCCAGCGACGGCAGGAGGAGGGATGGGGCTGCTGCTCCTGGCCCACCATCCAGGTCACCCCAAGGGTAAGCAGAGCCCTGAAGCTGGGGTGCGTTGTCCTGTCTGAGGCTGTGCTGTGCCCCGGTGGCTCCCAGGGCACCTGCACCCGCTGCTCAGCCCCCTCCTCTGCCGGAGCAGCCTGGGGACCCCGCAGGGGTTTGTGGTGAAGCAGCCCAGCCTCCCGGCCCCGCGCGCAGCCGCCTGTGAGCCCGTCCGTGCGCCTGCTCCCATCTGTGTCGCAGGAGGCGCCTGGCACACGTGTGACCTGGCACGTGTGTGGTTACTGACACGCAGCCGCGTGCGTCCCTCCGCGCTGCGATCCCGTTCCGAAGGGTACAGGACGTGGGGGGCTGCGTAGGCATCGGGGTGCCCCATCTCCACATGCTGCACCCCGGCGCTGCGGGGCCTCGGAGGGGGGAACGTGCCGTCGACAGACGGTGCCCCTTGGTGGCGGGCAGCGTGTGGCACCGGGGGCGGGAGAGGGGACGCTTGTTCGTGTGACAGAAGGGGACAGATGGCGAGCGGAGGGGACGGGCGGATCCCCCGGGTGGGTGTCAGCGGCTGCTCCAGCCGGGACGGGACCGGAGCGGGGAGGGGACGGACGGTACCGGAGCGGCGGCGGCTGCTGCCTCCGGTGGGGCCGCGCTGCCAGTGGGGGGCGCCGGGGAGCTGCGCGGTGCGAGGGACCGGTCCCCGCATCCTCCCCTCCCCGGTCCCTGCGGGGAGCACACGCGTGGCCGAGCCCCCCCAGGGGCTGTCCCCGGTGTCGGTGGCCGCTGGCAGGGGCACTGCTCGGCCGGGGATCGGTACGAACGGAGCCGGTTTCCTTTGAAAATAGCGTAGTTAAGCGCAGGAGGCGATAGAGCCGGGATGGGGCTGGGGGCGGCGGAGGGGGCTCCCCCCTGCTCGGCTGCTCTGCGAGCGCAGGGGAAGGGACCGGTGAAAGCCCGTTCGTGCCGCGGAGCCCTCGCGTAGGGTGGGTGCTGCAGCTGGTATTGGGGAGCAGGAGGAGCTGGGGAGGAGGAGGAGGAGCTGGGGGGGCTGCATGTCGGGGCTGATGGGGAAGCGTCGTGTGCGCTGGTCCGGGAGCGCTGGGCATCTGCAGCCGGACGGGACACGGGATGGTCCTTCAAACCCTCCTTGGGCAGTGGGGCAGCTCAGCCCGTGCCCTCCTGTGCCGCATCCCTCTGCTCTTTGTGCCCGTATCACAGCTCGGGGGTTCTCCTCCGCTTGCTCATTTAGCCATCGTAGTGTTCTTTTAATTAAATTAGCATCTCTTAATACGTTTTGTCCTACCGTCGCAGCTTAATGTCTCTCTCCAGCTGCAGGGAGCTCGGAGCTCCTCCAGTGCCCGTGGTGTGTGTGCACAGCGTGGGGGTGCTCAGGTGAGCTGGCACCGGCCAGGGTGCAGGATGAGCCCCTTGCTGGGGTGCTGGGGCTGGGTCCCAGCTGTTCTCTCCTGCAGGTGCCTGGGGGCTGTCAGGAGGGGGAGCACGGGGAGCTCCATCCTCACCAGGTAACTGCCCTCCCTGGTAGGAGGGGAAGGGGATGGAGCCGTCCCTCGGGGCACCAGCGCTGGGCAGCTTGGGGCAGCCTCTGTCCTCATGTCTGCTGCCTGCAAGATGTTGGGATCTGCCCATCCTCTGCCAGGCCCGCTGCCCGCCGCTGTGCTCTGCCAGGCTAGCCCATCTCCTGCCCCTCCTCACACGTTTGCTCGGTGAGGGGCAGGCGGAGGAGGGCTCCCGGGGTCACCCTGCCCCGCTGAGGCGCAGAAAACACCTCAATGTCAGTCGGGGCTTGTCAGCTGTATCGCAGGAGCACGGGATAAAGTGTTCCAGTGAAGAAGATAATTGAAAATCAAAAAAGACTTTGTTAATTTGATTAGGCAGAGCCGTAGTTGAATTGTTCTTCATCAAAAGAGATTTAATTTTGACATGCAATTAAATCCTCCTGCTGTACTGTTGCCCTACATGTTCCCAGCAATAGGGCAGGCTGGGCGGGGGGTTTATGGGGCAGCGGGGAGGCGAGTCGTGCTGGGGTGGTGGAGGGAAAGAGGAGCGAGGAGGGTGTGAGTGCCTGCCAGGAGCGAGGAGGGTCTGTCCTAGCAAACACCGCTCGTTTAGCGCTGACTTTGCATTGTGGTTTAACTGCTTTAACCAACCGCATCGATGCGGAAGGCAGCTCTGCCCCTGCTCGGTCCCCTCGCCCCCCAGCCCCGACCTACAGGGCTGCCGTCGTGTGAAGAGGATCCCCTGCAGGGCTGGGTCCTGGCTCTGCTCAGAGCCACGGGCCCGTTTGGTGTGGGGCGTCCGCTGAGCCGAGCCCCCCGTCCTTCCCCACCCTGGGTTCATGCCAACCTCGCTGGGAGCACAGCGGTGCTCCGTGCTGCCCTTGGCGAGGGGGGGTCTCGAGGTCCTGGTGCTGGCAAAGCCCGCGGTGCCGTGAGCTGCCCGCAGCTCTCCCTGGGCTCAGCACCGGCGGCGAGGCTGGGAGCTCTTGGCACCGGGGGATTTCAGCTGCTCTGATCTAACTCTTCTTAGACTGGATGGAGCCGCGGGGAGATTTTCTGTTACAGCCTCGCTCTTCCACTTGCCAACCCAGAAGAGCCGCTCTGAGCGGCGACGGGCTTGGCCGTGCGGGAGACTCTTTACTTCCCGTGCTCCCTGCGCTGCTGGGCCGTTGGCGGCGCCTGGCACGAGCTCTGTGCTGGTGCCCATGGCTGGCAGAGTGGCAGGGGGGTCTTTGCAGGTCACTCCTGGGCAGCAAAGGTCCCCTTCCCCGGAGGGGCAGAGCCTTGCAGCCCTCGCCCTTCCCTCGCTGGGGAGCAAACGACAGGGCTGGTGTAAAGCAGGTTTCCTGGGCTGGAGCACGAGGTGGCCGGTCCTGCCCACGGCCTGTCCTTCACCCTTTGCTGTCCCTTTTGCCTCGGCCTGTGTCTCCGTTGCCCCCTCCTGCGTTGCCATCTGGCTCCCCCAGACCTGCTGCTGCTGCATGTGCCCATGTTTCCTGCTGGTTTCTGCACGGACCTGCCTGGCTCCGTCCCATAAAACGTGCCCCGAGCCCCCCACCCTGCTGCTGCCCGGCTCTCCCGGCTCCCACACTTGGCACGGGAGAGTTTTCGGGTACCTCCGTCCTGTGCCCCAAATGGCCGCGCTCGGTGCCGGCACAGATGGCAGCAGGAGGACGGGGACCCTCCGGGGGATGCTTGGTGTCGGCTGGGGGAGGTGGCGGGGCTGAGCCCCGCTCCAGGGTGCGCTGGGCAAGGTGGGGGGTCCAGGGGGGCCCCTCGGTGCCTTCCCGGTGGGGCTTGTGCTGCTGCACCCTGAGCATCTTTGGCTGCTCGCGATGCTGCAGCATTTCCACCCGTGCAATGGGCGCCCTGCGTGCCCGCCTCCCCAGGGCTGCGAGGGTCAATTGGGGGTTGATCCTTCTCTCTCACTCGGTTCCCTGGGCTCTCCTCCATGGTGGTCTCGGTGCGGGGAGGGGGAGGTCCTGCAGAGCCGATGCCGTGTCTGGATAATGTACCGCGGCAGCATCTTTGCCCTGAGCTGTGGGCTCCCGTGGCGGGGGCTGCGCCCGCTCGGGTGGGTGCTCGGCCCCGCAGCACCGGGGCAGGGGGATGGAGGGCAGCGGCGCGGGCAGGGGCCGGCAGCGCGCAGGCAGGGGGGGGTTCGGAGCGGGCACCTGCCCGCAGTCCGGGCGCAGCCGCCGCTGCGAGCTCGGCGCAGTGTTTACCGCTTCCATCTTGGCTTGTTGCCTTATTTGTTCTCCTCTAATTGAGCAAATGCACTGTAGGCAGCAAGGCCGGGCCAGCACTGGCTTTATTAGGGGAAAGCATCAATACCGCGCTGCGTGTTAGGAGGCTGCGTCTGACACTGTCAGACTACCGGAGTTTTAAAGTTGCACTTTATTCATGATGTTTTGATTTCTCTTGCTCTGGGGACTCCGGCTTTGATAGATCGTGATGCGATACCAGAACAATATGATACACGAGAGCAGCTCGCTTCCAAAACAGGCATTTGCCACCAGAGCCCAACGTTTCCTTGAATTTTTTTGAGAGTGAAAAATGATGGCGTAGAGAAACCTTAAGCTTTGTGCAGTTCAATCAGCCGGAATTAGCAAGGAGAAAGTTGATTTTCCTGCTGACTGGGAGGCTGCTGGAGGTGGTTACGCCAAGCTCGTTCCTGGGTTCGCTTTGCTGCTGCAGCAGCGCTGGCAGGAGCAGTTTTCTCCCCAGAAATTGGGGTTCTGGCTGCCAGGTGCTGAATTCTTCTTTTGTGAGCAACCACCCGCTCCGCTGCTGTGCCGCCGTGCCAGCCCTGGGCCCCTCGTGCCCCTCTTGCCCCCCTGCTGTCTTGCTCCTCCTCGCACTCGGGAATTTTGCGGGTGTGAGAGCAGGCTGAGCCGCGTTGTCAGGGCATGGAGGAGCTGCCTGTCCCTTTGGATCTGTTTCTTGAGGGTTTGGGATCAGATACGCCCGTGATACACGTCACAGGATATATTTTCTGTTAACGTGTTCCTCACACGCTGCCGTGCCGGAGCTGTCGGGTGCCGCTTGCCCCAGCACCGAGTACAACCCATTTATCCGCTCCTCGTGCGGATGCCACAGGGGCTTCTGTTGGAGCTCCCCTGGAATTAGGTATGAATTAAACACACAATTAAAATAGTGTTATCGCAGCCGTTTAATGAGCTTGAGCCTCTAACAGCTCCGTTTCCCTGTGTTTGGCACAAACAGGAGGGCAGGGCTGTTGCAGGGCACACAGCGGGGCTGCGACGGGTCACGGCTGCGGTGCCGCAGGGTTAGACCCCGCGCAGAGGGGCTGGGCCGTGCCCGTGCCCCGTCCCGGGGCTCTCGTCGGTGCTTTCCAGCTTCGGCGTTTTCTTGACTCGTTCCCAAACTCTGCGGGGAGGGGGGACGCGCTGGGGGCTGCGTGCGAGGGGCCGGGGAGTGCAGGGGACCGGGGGCACCCGCTGCCTCCTGCCCCGCTCTGGGCTGCTCGCCCGGCCCAGGAAGGTGGGGGGAGGTTTCTGAGCGTTCGGGTTGAGGAACATTTTGTTTTTAATGTGTCGAACCAGCATTTTTCCCCAGCCTTGTTCTCGGCAATGCTAAAACTTCCCTCAAAATTTCAGCCTGAGGCAGACGCTCAGTATGGGAAACATCAGAGCGAAACGCCCCGCGATGCACAGAGACGCGGGCGAGCGATAACGGGGCCTTGGGAGGTGTTGGGGAATCGCTGAACGGCGGCACCACGATCTATAAAGCCTTGTAGCACCCGGGTCACCCACATCCCTGGCGTCTTCCCTGGCCCCAGCAGAGCCGCTGCCCCGGCTGGGCTCCGGTAGCCCGGTAAATGCGCGCTGGGGCGGCTGTATTATTTACAGAGAGGCTCGGGGAGTCTCTGAGGAGAGCCAGCACGACTTGCATATTAAAACAGAAATTGCAATTAACAACAAAAAAAGGGCATTTTTATAACGGTTTTATTGGAGTCTTAATGAACAAATAAAGCAGCAGAGAAATCTGCGTGTGCGTTTGTGAGATATAAAACTGACTGAATCAAGATGAAGCAGCAAGAAGAGTTGGCTTCTCTTATTTTCTGCTGGATAAGTAAAACAAAACTGCAAAGAAGGGAGAGGAGAGGGGGAAGGAAACTAGTGTGTGATCCGGGCACCGGGAGGCCCCGGTGTGTGGTACCGGTGACCCCAGTGCAATGCGGGAGGTCGGTCTGTCGTGCTCCCCTCGGAGCTGTGCTGAGGGGTTTGGAGGGATCCCCGAAAGCGTGTCGGAAAAGAAAGTGGGAGCTGAAAAAAAGTAGAAAAGCATGGATTTGAGGGCAGAATCTGTACGGGCAGGAGATGCTGTGGGGCGGGGGGCTCGGTGCCCTCCGGTGAGGGCAGGGGGTGACGACTGGGAGACGGCAGGTGGCTGGGGTGTGAGGGGGCTGCTGGGTCCCCCCCTTTGGATGTCCCCAAATGTCCCAGGCTGCGGAAGGGCCCGTGTTAAGGGGACCTGGGGGCATCACGGCGTAGCCAGTCCCCTCTCCTCCCTCCCGAGCTCCCCGGGGCACGGCAGCCCCTCTCTTCCTTTTCGGCACAAGCTGCTCCAGTGGGACTCCTGCAAAACCCTCCCCAGGATGATTTATGATGCTCCTTCGGCTTGTTTTTAACTCTGATTGCTGCTCCTTCTCTTCAGTAGAGTTTAACTAGTTTGCCTGGAATATTAATAATTAAGCATCGAGGAATTACATCCCAAGCAGTCTCTTCAGATGAGCGTTTGTGATTGTTCCGCAGCGCCGGGTTTTAGCGGCTCTTTGATAAAATTTTGCTTCTTTTAAACTGCTGACACCAGTAACCCCGCGAATTAGCAGATGACGGAGGGAAATCTCCTGGCTGCTTCTGTTGGGTTTTATGGTTTGATTTGTTAATAGGAGTTTTGGGTCGCAGCCAGGAGCTCCCGTAACCGGCGAAGGGAAGGGTGTGCCCCGCGGTGCCACGTGCTGTGCGTGGGCTGGCGCGGGGACGCGTCCCTGCGAGGGGAGAGGGGTCAGTGTGCGCGTGGCACTGAGTCGGGGTGCCTCGGCTCTGAGGGGACGCCAGGGATGGTTTCTCTGTGGGGGCAGCTCGGTGGGACGCTTGGAAGCGTGGGTGGGCAGGGAGCGGAGGGAGGCAGGAGGGGTCCCGCCGCCGCGGGGATGCCGGGCAGGGCGCGGGGGCTGTGGCCTGTTGCTGGTGTTCGCTGCGATGGTTCGTGCTGCAGGGGAGGGTTCTGCCTCCTTCTGCTGAGCGCTGCCGAGGCACCCGCAGCGGCTCGTGCTGCTGGTGCGAGATTCGTTATCCACAGAGCAGGTACAAACGCTGCCGGCACGGGGGGTGTTCACAGTCCCCCGGCACGTGGCAGGGGAGGGCCAGACCCCGCTGCGGTCCTGCCAGCAAACAGCTGGTTGTGAGCAGGAGGCAGTGCCCGAGCGCGGGGCAGTGGAAACCATCTGCTCTGGTGATGAACACGTGCCTCGGAGAGCGTGGCTGAGGCAGGAGCCTTCCCGCACCGGGCTCCTGCCTGGTGGGTGCCGACGTTTGGGTGCTGGCGACTGGAGAGCCCCGGGCGGGCAGCGAGCCGCCGGGGCGAGGGGGGCTGAAGGGGCAGGGGGCAACCCCTGTGCGCAGAGGGAATGTGTGTCCCTGACCTCCGGGGCAGGGATGCTGCCATGGGAAAGGAGCTAATTGCACCTTGTGATGGGTGCTTTGAGCCCGGGAGCACCCAGCGCTGGGTGCAGAGCTCCCGGGGTGGGGGGTCCCCAAAGGAGGGGGGTCCAGGGCTCTGGGCAGGAGCTTTGCCAGTGCTGGGGCAGCACCAAGAGCCGGGCTCGCTGCCTCAGCCTGTCCCGCGGGACGGCTGCCCGAGGGGCTCCAGGAGGGGCTGTGGGCGCTGGGGTCCGGCTCCCACGCTGTCCCTTGGGGCCGAGGGTCTGCACCCGCCCGTCCTGCTCCCACCCCTTGCCGTAGAGCTGAAGCTTCATTTATTCTGAAGGGAAAAGAATTCGTATCTCCCCAACCACCGCGAACCCAAATACAAATAAATTTCTCTCAAAGTGCAGTCGTTGGAGAAAACCAAAGGCCGTTAGTCAGGCTGACATCAGAGGAGCCGCATTCCCTCTGACAGGCAGCAAAGGCTTATGTTTTATTCACCAGGCCTGAAAAATACCTTTCCGAAGAGGGGGCCCATAAATAAACCAGCGTGATGAATATTACACGGGATAAAAACTGATAAAGCAAGGGCCCTAAACACGCGATGCACAGTGAGGTTAGGAAAGCACATGGTTCTCATTACACCTGCTCTGGCGTGACGGGGTGGGGAGGGGAAGCTGCCCCCGGGGATGCTGCTGGTCCCCTGGGACAGAGGGGAGGTGGGATGGGCTGAGCTGGCCCCGCTCTGGCCACGTGCCTGCACGGGGACAGGCAGCACGGGCAGGGCTGGGAGCATCACTGTGGCCCCTGGGGCAGAGCGAGGGGGTCGCGGGGCTGCAGAGATGCTCCCAGCCCTGCCTGGGACGCCTTGGAAGCAGGATCCCGGCTGCTGTGGTCCCTCCCTGCAGCGCTTCTGGCTGTGAAATGTCTGTGGGACTTTGGGATCTCCTCTGCGAGGTTTCCTAGAGCCTCTCTGCCCTAAAATCCCACTTCTTTGCCGTTCCCCCGGGGCCGTGTCAGGGTGCCGGGGCTCGGGGCTGAGCTGGGTGCAGCTGTGGGCCGGTCCCTCATGTGCGTCGTGTTCCTTCCTCACCTTGGGGCTGGGAGGCGTGTGATGAGCTGCCACGTGCTCAGCTCATCCCACGGCCCTCCTGCCTCCCCCAGTGACAGGAGCAGGATCAGGCCCCCTCCCCGCCGGTGGGCAGAGTCGGGGGCAGCCGGAGCCGCTGGGGCCGCGGTGCTTTGCCGGAGGGTGTGCGGCAGCGCAGCCCCCTGCCCCGCACGGGGTCCCCGGGCCGCCCTCCCTCTGCCATATTAAAAAACCATAACTGGTTTTCCTTCCTGCCAGCGCTGAACCCGGACTCCCCCGCGGCGGAGGGCCCTGCTATGGTCTCTCTGAAGAGGCCAGTGAGTTATAGTAATGGACACTCTCGTAGCTGTCTGCGCCGCTCGTAAATCTATCGCCTCCCGAAAGTGCAGATGGTCCATAATCGTCCATCATCCCGCGCCGGGGTGGGTTTCTCCTCCGAGGCTGCTTTTTCTGCAAGCTAAACGGAACCGCGCCGCGCTGTGAGCCCTCCCCGTAATGGAGAGGGAGCGAAGGATGAATATCCCAGAGGCTGGGGCTGCGGGCAGCCACGGCTGGTGCCCGCTGTGCCAGCGGGATCCTCAGCAGCCCTCGGGGACCTGCCGGTGCTGCCCACCTTGGAGCGGGTCCCCAGCACCTCCCTGGGGACTTCTCCTCCCCTTGCCCCGCTGCTGCCCACGGGCTGCCTTGCCCCTCAGCCCTCCATCCCCACGTCCCTGGGCTCCTCGCTGGCCCCAGCCGCTGCCTCTCGGTGCCGTCCCCATCCCCACCGCGCCGCCCGCACTCTGCCCCCTCCCCACGGGAGACCCGCATCGGTGTATCGACGTGGGGAGCCGGCGATGCCCAGCCGCGGTGCTAAGTGTCCGTATCGACTCTCCCACCAGCGTCGATTCCGGCCTGGTTACGGTGATTTTGTTTGGTATTTAACATCCCACATGTGCGTGTCTGCGCCTGCGAGTGCCGGGGGACGCGGGGGACAGGTGGGCTGCGGTGTGAGCGGGCCGGGATCCCCCGTGCCCAGGACCTTCCCCCTTGTGTGGTGACTGTCACCAAGCCATCTGACATGGGGAGGTTTGTCCCCACGCCAGCGGTCCTGGGGGAGGGCAGGAGAGCAGACCCTGCTCGCCGAGGGGTTGGGAGGAAACCCTCGAGCTTTCCTCCCACGAGCCCGTCCTAGACCGATTCAAGCCACCTTCTCCCGGCGCTGCCCCCGCCTCGCCGCGTGCCCTTGTTCACCGGAGTCCCCCGGGCACGGCCTGTAACCGCTTCCATTAACGTTTTTGCATCTTGCTTATTGCGAGCCGGGGCCCGCGGGGACGCGCGCGGCAGCAGCACCAGGCTCGCTTTAATTGGTCTGGGGCTCTCGCTGCCGGCCGAGGAGGGGTCTGTTTCCTCGAGTAACGACCTGGAACTCGATCACGCAGCTTTTATCAGGGTGTGAGATGGGAAGCGTGAGTGAACGGGATCAAAGCAGAGCAGGCACCGCCGCGAGCCGGGCCCCCGGGGCTCGGGGAGAGGAGCCCGGCGCTGCCGGCCGCCCCGGCGGGTCGGAACAGCCTGGCAGCCTGCCGAGGGTTTGGGCACCGAGGGATGGAGCTGTGCTCATGCTCCAGCGGGCACGTGCAGCCCCGCTGGCTGCTGGAGGATGACGTGCTCCTCGTGCCCCTCTGCTGAGCTGCCACTACCCCCTGGGGCCGTCCTGCCCTGTGCCACCAGCCGGGACCTCCGTGCCAGGGGTCGGACCCGCTGGAGCCCGGTCAGCCGAAGGGGAAGGGTCCTGCCTGAGGACACAGCCTGGCCCAGCACGTCCCGGGGGACCCTGGCAGCAGCACTGGGTGCCACCACCGCCCTACATCGGGGCTGCCGAGGGCAGCGCTGGGGGCCGGGCAGGGAGAGCAATTGCAGCGGTGATTAATGGCACGCTGGGGCGAGCTGACAGCCCGCGGTGGCCGTGAGCAGCTGGATCCTCTGCTCCCGACAAGCAGTGCCAGGCCCCCCGGGCCGTGCCCCGCCGAGGGCGCTCGGTGCCAGCCGGGCTCCCAGAGCCATGCGGCAGCCCGTGCCATGGCGGTTCTCCCTGCACCTGCCCGCTGCTGCGGCGAGGAGGGCCTGGGGCCGGTTTGGGGATGCTGGCGGCGTCGGCTGGGTTTATTAAGGTAATAAACCAACGTTAAGTATCCGCGCACGGGGGCCCCCCGAGGGCTCTTTATGTGCAGAGCGGAGCCGGGGGATCCCAGTGCCCCCGCACCGATGATTGCTCTGTCACGCTAATAAATAGAGGGGAGCAGGTAGGGCTGTGCCGGCACCGGGGGACATGCCATTGCCTCACCCGACGTCCCCCTGTGCCGGTGCTCAGGCACCCCGCAAAGCGCCCGCTGCCCTCGCTGTCCCCTTTGGGCAGGGGCTGCCGGGGGGCTGCACGGTTCTGGGGGATGCTGGTGGCATCTCCCTCTGCCCGTCCCGTGGTGGGTGCGCGGTGCTGGGCTGGGAGAGCATCGCCTCACCCCAAGTCTGGGGCTCTGCCTCTGCTCCTGGCGCCGTGGCCAGAGCTGTTGTGTTGTGAAGCCAGGCGGGTGTCCCTGGCTGCAGGCTGGCGTGGGAACACCCGACCCGAGGCAGGAGCACCCCGTGCTCGTGGAGGGTCTGCGAGGGGCCCGGGAGCACCCCAGGGCGCGGCGCTGCCCGCAGCTCTCCCCGCGCCGCAGCGTGCCCGTGTCGCGGGGTGCTGGTGGGCGATGCGCTGGCAGCATGCAGAGCAGGCCGTGTATAATAGATAATAATTAATAGACTGCTCCGGCGGCTAGCTAGGTAAGTAGATAAATAATTTTAATTATCCTTGGGGAGGCTGTAAATTCGCACACAGCCCTTTATTAAACTCTCTGTTTACAACAGTCATTTATATTGTGTGTCACTTTGCATAAAACCCCCTCGGGGCTGAATAACGCTGTGTAATAACGGCGCCGTTACTGCCAGCACCTCTGCCGAGAGCCGCCGCGGTGTGGGCAGGGCACCGGGGAGCTGGTGGCTGGGGGACACGGGCACCCTGGCCCCGGGGCAGCGCTGGGTCCCCGGGGAGCCTTCGCTGTGCCGCTCCTGCAGGCGAGGAGCCGGGTGCTGTGGGCGCAGCCGCGCCGAGCGCTGCTCCCCCGGGGGGTCCCCGAGGGCTCCCCGGGACCCCCGCTCCTTCCCAGCAGAGTTTATGTTTTTGTGCTGATGGCAGGGGATTTTTTTTCCCCTTTTTTGCGCATGTCTCTCAAAAGAACCATAAATTCCGAGCTGTGAAATCCCGCTGCGTCAGCAGTCTGGAAAATGAATTGATATTAAACGCGACAAAAGTCTCTCTAATTCACCCTGGCCAGTTCCTGCTTCCCTCCCTGAACGCATAATTGAAAAGTGGAGGAATGGAGATCGCCATCATCCCTGCCCAGAATAACACCGGGCCGGCTATTACTGGGAATCTCATTAATTAAGGATTATTTACCAATAACCATGCTCTCGCTGTGCCGCACACGCTGCCCTGTCCACGCGTGTGCGCTCCCTCGCGTCACACACGTGTGCACATGCTCCCCTGTCCCATCGGTGCCCGTGCATCGCCCCAGCTCCCGTGGGGCTTTGGGGGACGGTTTTGCTGGGGCAGAGGGTGCAGGGGTGGTTTTGCTGGGGCGGGGGGTGCAGGAGGTGTGATGCTCCCCGCGATGCTCACAGCAGCAGCAGCAGCAGCAGCGCGACCCGCCCGCCGCAGTGACCTCGCTTGCGCAGGACTCTGCTCCATGGACTAATTTGTTTTCAATGGCAGTTTCTGGCAGAGTCCCTGCCGACATCAGGATAAGAGTCTTTGGGGATTTAAAATTACTTTTACAGGAACAGCGTGTGTGTTTTCTGCTCCTGGATGGGTTTTATAAGGGCTGTTTTCGTGCGGGAGGGGCTGGGTGCTGCTGGGCCCGGCCAGGCTTGTGCCCGGTGCCCTTTGCTGGCCCAGCCGAGGGGCCACGAGCCCGGGGAGGCCCCGGGACCCTGCAGCCCGTCCCTACACCGGGCAGGTCGTGAGGTGCGAGGAGGTAACGTTGCAGCAGGCAGTCGAATAACCGTATAGTTTAGTATCCCCGTGATCGGGGCTGACGTTTACGTTGTTAATTTTAAAACACTTTATTTCTTCTCTATTAAGTTAGACTCATTTCCAACGGGCTGAATAACCCTCCCAACCAGTGGGCTGGTGTTTTATCGTTTCCTTCCCTCTTTGGTTTGTGTTCCCTTTCTGGGGAGCTCGGCAGGGCGGGAGGAGGAGGTCACCGTGCCGTGTCGGGGTGATCCCGGCGGCCGGGCAGCTCTCGCCCTCTCTGCTCTGGAGCAGGCAGAACTCGTCCCTGCGCCTCTCCGGGAACGTGCAGTGATAGAAGAGACAGAGATGGGATAAACTGGCCACGGGGACTTTGCCAGTCCCCTCTCATCCATTTCCAGAGCGTGCAGGGATGGTGGCTCGTGGTGGCTTCCCAGGGTTTGAAGTCCCAGGTGATGGCTCAGCGTGGGGACAGCCCCTGGCCGGGCAGGGCTGGGTGTGCAGAGAGGGGTGACGGACACAAATGTGCTGGGTCACCATCTCCCGCGGGGCGAGGGCCTGGGGCAGGGTGGGGGTGACCTGGCAGCGCTGGGACCCGACCAGCCCCGGAGAGGCCCTGAGCTGCGCATGCAGGAGGGGTTTTCTGGATCTGAAAGGGAGGTTTGTGCCTCCCTCCTCGTCCATCTGCCTCTGTCCTCTCCCGGCAGCATCTCCTCCGACTCCTCTCCTGCCAGCCCTGAGCCTGGGGCTGTGCGCTGCCATCCCCTTTGGCTCCTCTTGTCCCTCCAGGGGCGTTGGGACCTGTCACCCTCCCGCGCAGAGGGGCTGTGCCCCCCCTCGCCCTCACCCTGCCGGGGCTCCCACGGCCGGAGCGGGGTGCAGGGGGCTCAGGACCCCGAGCGGGGCTCGCCGGGCCAGCGGTGTTAGTTATTTTTAGCAATCGATGTTATTGATGCTGTGCTGGCTGGAGGGAGCCACGGGGGGGCTGTTCTTCCAACTCATTACATTTAGAGCTGAACTATCCCCTTTTTATATAAATCCTGACACATAAAGATAAAATACACCGTTTTCCGTGGAGCTGCAGCCCGGAGCTGGGGCTGGCGCTGGCGTGTGCTGGGGGGGGTCCCTGCCTCTGCTGGGAGGAGCGTGCTGGGCTGAGCAGGGCCCGGGGCAAAGGTGCCAGAGACACTGAAAACTGCTCCAGAGGGGCTGTCACCTCGGGGTCCCGCGTGTCGGGAGCAGTCTGAGGCATGTGGGGAGCAGGAAAACATCGGGGTTTCCCGCGGGTCGGTGCCCTCGCTCCTCCTGGGTTGTAGCAGCGTGTCTGTCTGGAGATGAGCTCACAGAGCTGCTCCCCCGGCGCGGGGGCTGTCCCTGCCCCGGCATGGAGCCCGGGGTGCCGCGTTCCCCGTGCCCGGCCAGGGCTCTCTCCGTTTCCTTTTGTAGTTTTTCATTTCAAGATGAAATTAAGCTACAGAGAGCGAAACCCAAACCTTTTTAAAGCAATGCATCAGCGCGTCCCTTGAGGGGAAACACTCTCACACGGAGGTTTTCCTGCACTTTAGTTGTCCTCCGTGCCTCGGTCCTCCCGCGCTCTCAAGACGCTCACCCCCGGGCAGCTCCGGGTTTTGGTGCCTTGGGTTTTTGTTTCTTCCTTTGCTATTGTTTCCAATCAATTTTACGGTAGGTTTGTGTTGTGGATAAAAGCCTCCCCCGTCCCCGCTCGCCCTGACGCAGCTGGGGAGCAGCGGGGGCCGAGCCGAGCCCCGAGCCCGCGGGTCGCCTACCTCCGCTCCGGGGCTCGCCCCGTGCCCACGGCCAAGGACACCCGGTACGCCCGGCTCTTCTTCCGTGGTCTGGCCCCCTGCTCGTGGGCGGCTCCGGTCCCCGTGTCCCCGCCGGCTGGGTCCCGGCCATCCAGCTGGCCACCGCATCCCCTTGCTCCGCATCGAGTGGTCTCGGCGGTGGTCACCCCCGGAGCGGAGCCGTCTCCTTCTGTCGTGTCCCACCAGGTTGATTTGCGGCGTAGGGGGGAGCCGAGCAGGGGAGCAGCGTCCGCCCCCTAAATAAGTCATGAAGCAGGATCCCAACAGCACAATTAGAACCTTCCGTTAATGAGTATTTATGGGGCTGGGAACGCTTATTTAACCTGACTATATTAAATATTAAACCGAATTATAATATTTATAACTGTATTTACAACAAAAGGGAGCTGCGTGACGCCGGGACCGCGGCGTGCGGGTGAGGTGAGGGGCGTGCAGTGCCGGCGGGGCCGCGGGCAGGGCCGGTGAGCTGCGATGGACCGAGGGGGACGGGCAGGGGAAGGGGCTGTCGTGAGCAGGGTCCCCGCAGAGTAAAACACCCGACTGGGTGGATTTGACGGGCAACTGGAAAGTGTTGGTGAAGCAAAGGGCAAGATCAGCCCGCAACGAGCTGAGCGTGCCGGGGGGCTGCGCTGCCATCAAACCACGCCAGCAGCCCTGGTAGTGGGGTCTGGAGAGCCCCGTAACACCCCCCGGGGCTGGCGGCCCCCTCTACCCCCCGGGCTGAGCGGGGTCCGGGCAGGGCAGGTGACAGGGAGGCAGCGGGTCCCCCGGGCTGCGGGCGCTGGGGATGCCCAGGAGACCACTGTGCCCCCCACGCTGCCCCAGGGAGCTCCCGGGGTGCTTGTCCCGGCCGGGGGGGTCCCGACCCCAGCCCGCGGTGCCCCCGGAGAGGACAGAGCCAGGCTCCCGAGCCGCGGCAGCAGTGTCGCTTAATTGCTTTTGTCTTCCCCTGAATCAGAGGAGGCAGCTGGGCTCGGGGGGTCCCGACTGCGTGGGGCCGGGTGGCTGCTGCACGCTGGAATTCAGCTCCTTGGTGGCAGAGCCACGGCTCCTGCTCTGGCCCTGGAGCTGCGGGAGGGAAGGGAGAAATCCCTCCGTGCTCCCAGAGACGGCGAGATGGCAGGTTCCGCAGCCTAGCGCAGGTAAAATGATGATTAAGGGGTCCTACCCTATAAGCAGACAACCATGTTGACCTTATTTAGGCTCCTAATCAATTTGCCCCCGGTGTGATTAATTGAGATGCTTGGCATTGATTTTCCATGAGGTGGGAGCGCCCGAGGAGGGATGCGCAGGGAGATCTCGTGCCGCAGCGGCGGCGAGGGGCCGAGCAGGTCCAAGCCCTCTGCCAGCCAGGATCGTCCTGTCCCCTCCGCCGTGGCTCCCGGGGCTGGCTGCTGCGGGGCTGGGCCGGGGCACGGGGGACTGAGCGGGGTTTGGGCTCCCCGGGAGCCCTCCTGCATCCCGAAACTGGTGCCAGGGATTGGGGACCCGGGGAGGGACGGCGCGTTCTCCCTCCCGAGTGAGCCAGCTGCGTGCCTGGACGCTGTCCCTCCTGCGCACGGGCACATGGTTCGGGTCCCCCCTCGCCACCGGCTGCGGCAGTGCCAGCAAGAGGGTCCCGGAGCGTGGGCTTGGCTGCAAGGGGCAGTGTGGCGCCCCCCCGGGGGTGCCATGGGGTCCCCGAGCGCTGGGGCCGCGCCGTGAGCTGCCGGGGCAGGGAGGGCTCTGCCCAGCGCCGCGCGTTGGGGGTGAGGGACCTGCAGCACGGATGGTTGGAAAGGATTTTCTAGCTAAATTGCTGAGCAGATGGATTTACCCTGGACGGGTCCTTGTGGACTCTGGAACATTTTCTTTTCTGTCACGGTTCCTTTTTATGACCTGCCATTTGCTCCAGCAAGCGAGAAGAGAGCCCTTGGCGTGCAGCTCCCGCGCCGGCTGCCGTTCAGGAACGCGCCGGTGCTGCTGCTCGATCCTTTTCAGGAACAGTGCCGGGGCCTGGCAGGGCACCCCTGCCCACCCCTGCCCGCCCCTGCCCGCCCCTGCCCACCCCTGCTCCCCGGCTGTGCCGCGGCGGGGCCCGGGGGGCTGTGCCACTGCCCATGCAGCCGGGGCTCTGGTGGGCAGGGGCAGCTCGTGCTGAGGCCGGGGGAGCTGGCAGCTGCCGGCGCGGTGGAGGATGCCGTGCCAGCGATCGGCCGTGGTTTTGATGTGGTTTTTATCACGCGCTGTGAACCGTTCCAGCGACCACCTGCAGCGCGCGGTGGCCGGCCTGGGGTCCGGCTGGGGGGGTGCTGTGCGGGGGGAGAGCGGTGCCGAGCGTGTTTTCTGCCCCTCCATACTCTCCCCGGTGCTGGTGGTGGTCCTTTGGGGGGGTGGTTCCTTGGCAGACCCCCCCGCGGTGGCAGAGGGACAGCGGTGGCCCCGTCTAGGTGCTCCCCTCACTCTGCCCGTGGTGATCTGGTGGTTGCTGCCGTTCCCCCTGTCCCTGCTCACGACTGATGTTTCTTTTTCTTAGAAGAAGGGGGAAGGACACTAGATCCCCCCCCCCCCAAACCCCTTCCCCTTCCTCCAGCAGCGTTTCTGCCGTTTACATTAAAGGCTGTAACGGGTTGGAGCAAATGGAGCAGGTTTGCAATTAGTTTTCAAAGTACTTATCTCATTAAAGTAAATGAATTATTGATTTAGTGACACTCATGCTTTTAGTGAGCGGCACAGTGCCATCGCCGCTCCGTTCCCTGGCTCACGGTGGCCGGCCCTCGCACGCCTGCTCCTCGCGTGTGAGCAGCGAGTGGCCACTTTGGCTTGGTAGCCAACACAGACCCGTGCTGGACAGGAGCCGTGTCCGGGTGAGCGCCGGCTCGGGCACGGCTTTGCCAGGGTGCAGGCGGGCGTCACGGGGAGGGACGGGCCTGGGGGGCTGTGCCCAGGACGTGGTCTGGACCCTGCGGGCACAGTGGCCACGCCGGGACACCTCCTGCCAACCCGTCCATGCGGTGCCGAGGATGACGAGGGAGGAAGGCACCCACCGGTGCCACAGGGTGCTCGTGGCCGCAGGAGGGTGAGGCACCAAGTGCTGTGCCGGAGCCAAACGCTCATGGCTGAACCTGCCACCCCCCCAGCCAGCTGCTGACTCAGCTCCGTCGTCCTTCCCTGTGCAGGGATTTCATCTCTCCTGTAAGATAAAATACTCCATTAATGGCAACCTGCCTCCTCGGAGCCGCCCCTCTCTGGGTGCCAGGCAGGGTGGGCCGTGCCCCCCCGCTGCCAAGGGCTGGGGGGGCACCGAGAGTGGCCCCGGGGGTGCCCAGCCCCGCACGGGCCGGGCGTGCGGCCGGACACGCTGCCCCTCGCCCCAGAGCCCCCGAGTCCAGTGTGGGGTGGGCTGGGGGGTGGTGAAACACCCCGAGCCGCCCCCAGCCCCCCGCCACCCACCGACCCGAGCTGCGGGGAGTGGGGCGTTGGATCTGAGGTAAAAAAAAAAAAAAACCCTTCTCATTTAATTAAAAGTGTTGACACTGTGCCTGGCCATCCCGCCCGCCAGAGAACGTGGTTATAAATTAAACATTAAACCTTTAATGGCCCATAAAGAAATATTCGCTGCTGCTTATGTATATAGGGGATATAAATAGAGAGGGCTGCTGGGGGAGGGGCGGGATATTATTTTTCCTCAGCCAGATAATCTTTGCTAATGAATTTAATTAAAAGCAAAATTAATTTAGGATTTTTGGTGGAGGGAAGGGGGGGTCAAAACGTACTTTGAAAAAAAAAAAAAAACCACTACTGACAAGTTTCCCAGCAAAGCGGAGTGAGGATGGGGCTGATGGGGGGGCAGCATCGTGGGGCTGGGTGGCACCGGTCGCGTTTCCAAGGGGCTCCGTGCAGACACCCTGCTTCGGACCCCAGTGGGTTTAGCTGGGCTGGGTTTAGCTGGGCTGGGTTTAGCTGGGCTGGGTTTTGCCTGTTCGGGATGTGGGTCCCTGCGAGGCTGCTTGGGGCTCCAGCCGGAGCGGGTCAGCCCGGAGCTCTGCCAGAAGGGCAGGGGCCAGATCCCCCCGGTGATGCTGGCCCCGGGCTGCTCCTGGCCCCCCTCCCGTCCGTGCTCTGCCGGGGCTTTCTCTCTCCTACCTTGGCACGGGTGGCAGGACAGGGTTTGTCGCTGAGCGTCCTGGTCCCTGCGGTGCCCGGGGCCACCGGGGATCTTTGCCTGGGCTGGTGCCAGTCCCGGCGAGCTCCTGAGGCCCCAAGCTGCTGCCCTGCTCCGGCTCTGGCCCTGCCGGGCTCCGGGTGACCCTGGGCACTGGTGCCACAGGGCAGGAGGGTGGGTGGCTCTGCCGGCCGTGCGGGATGTCCCCTTGCTGCTGGGGACCGGGGAGTTTCCAACCAACTTCTTTCGGGCACCCGCGTCCCACGAGTGTGCCCTGGGGAGGGGAGACCCCGAGCCTGGAAAACGCGTCTGGCTGGGCGAGGGCTTTCTGGAGGGTTTTTATCATAAGAGCACTAATGGAAGTCAGCGCCAGCTAATGAGCTGTGCTCCTCCACGAATCTGATTCATCGAGGCAGGAATTACCATAATTGATTATCCCGCTGCGTGGGGAAGAGCCGTGTTTGCTAACAGGAGTGCCTGGGCACCGGCCCCCTCCTCCCGAGCCGCCGTGGGCATCTAGGGGCCGTGCCCTCATGGGGACCCTGCCCTGGGTCTGGAGCAGCATCTGCTCGCCCAGCCCTGGGGACAGGGCTCATCGTGTCCCCAGCCCTGGGGACGGGGCTCGTCGTGTCCCCCGCCAGCCCTGGGCGCGGGGTCCTGCACCCACTCATGCCCCCAGGGCTGGCGGGGGGTCGGAGGGGCATCGCCGCAGCCCCAGCCTGGGCAGGCGGGGGGAGGCCGCGGGACTCGACCCCTCCAGGTGCCCAGAGCAGCGGGTAACACACAGAAACACCCGCTCACTCTTAAAAACCTCCCGTGATCCCTAAGCGGTTCTCGTTATTTTTGAGGGTCTGACATGATTTATGATCGTTTGGGGTTGGCACCGTCGCAAAAGCCAATTAGTTGAAGTGCAGCTTTCAGGAAGTTTTCTTTGAAATTCGGCGATATCCTCCAAGAAGCGCCGGGAGCCGGGAGGGCAGCGGCAGCGCCGCGGGGCTCGCTGCGTGCGGGGGCAGAGGCAGCGGCGGGGGCTCTCCCCCGGCGTGCCCGGGGGGGTCACGCTCACACTCGTGTTCGGGCGTTTTGCCAGTCCAGGAGCAAACAGCACCGACTGCGAGCGGGTCAGCGGTGATGAGCGTTGGTTTTAATTCTTCCTCCTCTTTCTTGTCTCTCCGTAGAGGGTCTGGCGCGAGCACTGCGGGAGGAGCCGGGCTCGATAAGAGGTACGGAGGCGTTCGCTTGCGCTGGGGCAGAGGGGCGAGGGGCTGCACTGGGGCTCGGGCAGCGGGTGCTGGGGTCCCTGGGCTGCGCAGCCCGGCCCGGTGCTCTGGGTCCCTCTGAGCGCCATAAAACTGCACGTGAAGACCTGCATGTCTGGGGAGGGGTGATGGGTGCTGCTGCGCTGGGCCAGGTGGGACGGGGCAGCCCCCGCAGCGCCGTGTGCCGGGGTGGGGGGGTCAGGAGGATGGTGCCCGCTCCCCTCCGCCAGCAGCCCCCGGCACCCGCTGGGCGCTGAGCCCTCGCGCAGGCGTGACGTGAGTGCGGGTGAGGAGGGCCGAGGGCTGCTGTGTCTGTGAGCTGCCTGTGTGTGCTGACGTGGCTGTCTGTCTGTCTGTGCGGTCGCTGGGGAAGCCTGTCGAGGGGTCCCTGCCCTCACCGGTGTGGCACCGGCCCCGGGTCCTGGCCCTGAACCAGGCATTGCCCCCCACAGCAGGCGTTTGCCCCCAGGGTCCTGCAGCCTGTGCTGTGAGGTGTCCCCCCCAGCTTGTGGTGTCCCCAGGCTCTGACCCAGCTTGGACAGGCCATGGCTAGTGCACAGGAAGGGGGTGGCCGGGCCGGGGGCCCACTGCCAGCCCGGTGCCCGCTGGGCAGACAGGGACGGCTCCTTCCCAGGACTAACGGGGCGAAGATTGGGCTGAGGGTGCGGGGGGAACGTGCCGGGCGGCAGCGGCGTGTTCGCAGGGCACAAAGGGGAGGGGGTTTGATCGCCGAGATATAAGAGGGAGCGGGAAGCCCCCCGCCCCGGCTGCCTGCAACGGTGGCTCCTCTGCTTTATCACCCTCTCCTGGTGCTGAATTATTGAGCGTGTTGCTTTCCTTTATTGCTGTGCTGGAGGAGAAATGCCTCAGCCCGGCTCTGCTTTGAATATGATTATGGGGCTGGAGGTGTCAGAGCAGCCGGGCCCCAGGGACCGATCTGCCGCCCCTCTCGCTCCTCTGCCTGCCCTTATTCTTATTTATTCCCTGGCTCCCGCCTCAGGTTCAGCGCACACGGGCCCTTGCCCGCGCGGTGCCCCGGGGGACGGCAGGTTTAGTGGCCACCGAGCCGCGGTGCTGCTGGCTCTGCCCCGGCTCAGGCCACAGCCCGGCCGCATCCTGCGGAGCAGGCGATGCTGAGCCCCCCGGGACAGCCCACAGCCAGGGGTGCCGGGAGCTGGCTGGCACCTCGCAGGGTAACCGTGCCAGCGGCCCGTTCCCTTATTGACAGGGTGGCTTGAAAAACGCTGAGGCAGGACATGGGCTCCTGGAGCGTCAGCGGGAGCCCACGCGCTGCCCCCAGCACCCAGCCCGGCCCCAGACCCCCGCGTGGGGAGTGGGTCCCGCTCCCCTCCTGTGCTCAGCCTCCCTTTGCTCTTAGAGGGTTTCATTCGGCTGGCAGGGGACCAGCTGAGAGCCCCTCCGGCCACCCCAGGGGCTTTGAGTAGGGATGGGGAGGGGGGGGATGTGGTGGGGTCTGTCCAGGCGCTTCACCCGGGGCCGGGGTGCTGAGTGCGGGTGCGAGCTCCTCTCCTGGCACTGCTGGGACAGCGAGGGGACGGGGGCCACCATCCCCAAGGGTGCGGGAGCCGGGCTGAGCCGCTTCATCCTGGGGGTCCCCGCGGCATCCCAGCCCACCAACGAGGGCTAAAGGCAGTGGCACCGGCTCCTTCCACCCCCTCCCTCCTGCTCCTGCTCCCCCGGGGCTGGCCAAGGGGGGCTGCGGGGGTCCTTGGGGGAGTGCGTGCTCTGGGGAGCTGCTCCAACCTGGATGTCGGAGCGAGGAGCAGAGCGGGGTGTGGGGAAAGGGGCTCGTGGGGCAGAGGGGGACAGCGTGAATTCAGTGTTCCTCAGGGAAGCGGCTTTTAGGCGTAAGGTGCTTTGTCATGAGAGGTGTGGGTGCAGCTGCTGGTCGGGAGCCGTCGGGGCTCCCAGGGCCTTCTCCTGCCAGGGCGTTAATTCTGCTGAGATGCCAAAGCAAAATGCCTTCAAATTAGCAGTGATTGCAGGCGAAATACAGAGCGTGTGGGGCGAGTGGAAGGAGGGCTCGACAAATATTATGATTGTTAAAGTTTGCCCTGGGGTCCTGGAGCCTGTTGAAGCGCTAATGCCCTGTCTGTGCATTTAAAAAGCCTTATAATGAGGATTGAGAGGGGGCTCCCAGAGCACCTCCTGCCTGGGCTCCCCCTCTGTCCCCGTCACCTCTCTGCCACTCCCGGGGTGTCCCAGTGCCGTGCACCCCCTGCCCTCACCCCTGCTCAGGGACGCACTGACCCCTCGCCGTCCCATCCCACCCCTTGCACTGGGGTCCCAGGGGCTGCTGCCGCCCCCCCGCTGCACCCGCTCGGGGGGTGGGTTTTCTTGGGAACCCCTTGTCGGGCAGCAGGTCTGGTCTCGGGGACGGGGGGCTCTGGGAATGCGGCGTTTCAGGTCCCCGGGTCTGCAGTTGCTCGTCCCTCACTCCATTCTCCATCATTCCTGCATCGCTGGGCGCTGCGGCACGGCCGGGGCTGGCGAAGCTGGGGGCAGGAGGAAGCGCTTTGGGTTGTGCCGGTGCTGGGTGCTCTGTGCCGGCAGGTCCCACGGTCAGGGCACCGCTGCCTGGGAGCCTGCACAGCCCCTGCGGCCCCTGACACATCCCCCACGGCCCCCAGCTCCTCCTGGGCTCCTTGGTGCCCGTCGTGCTCTGGGATGGGCATCCCCATCCCAGTAAATCCCAATGCTGCCCTGGCGCAGAGGGGCTGGGGGGAGCTGGGGCAGAGGGGCAGCACGGCAATGGTGCAGGGGCCTCCCTGCAGCGGGGCAGAGCCCGCTGGCACGAGGTGCTCTCACCCGTCACCTCCGTCGGTCCCCCCTCGCTGCCCGGGTCCGTGCCCGGCGCTGGGTCACCCCGCAGCGAGCCGAGGGGACGTGGGGACTGGCCCCTCGCTCCGCGGCAGCTCAGATCCGCCAGCGCTTTCATCTAATTGCTTTATGTCTATGACTAACTCCTAATGAGCTTTTAATTAATGAATGCCGTGGCTTGGGGGCATTCTGGAGCGAGGGGGAGGAGAGCACTCGACGGGTGCCCCGCTCCATGGGTGCTGCGCTTGCAGGCTGACCCCAACCTCGCCGCTCCTCGTGGCTGCGCCTCGGCCTGACCCGTGGCCCCTCTCAGCAGCGTGCGGGCTCGTGCCCTGGCTTGGCACTGCGGGAGCGTGCCGGGGGTGCCACGGGGTCCCGTCAAACACCGGGCGCTTGCGGCCCAGCCGTGGTTGTGCGTCGTGTCCCCTTGGTGCGTCCCCGGCGGGTCCCACCGTGTCACCCCTGTGACAGGAGAGGCTGCGGGATGGCGTCCCGGTGCGGGCTGCAGCGCTGGCGGCTGGCACTGCCCATGGCATCCCGGGCAGGGGTGGGCTGGGGGCTGGACGTGGCGTTTGGGGCAGCAGCTCGGACGTGTGCTCAGGCTGGGTGCAACCTGGATGCGTGGGGTGTGCTGCAGCCGTGCCGTGCTGTGCTGTGCCATGCAGCACCGCGGGCGGGTGGGCTCGGGGCAGAGCCCTGGCCAGGCTCCCGCAGGCTCGGAGCCCTCCTCTCTGTCGGTTTTGGGGGACACACACCCCTCAGCTCTGCCCCTCGGCTCCGGCGCCTCGCTGGGCTCTGGTCCTGTCCCGGTGCCGTGTTGTTCTCCCTCTTCCAGAAAACAAAACCAAGGAGCCCTCAAGGGTTCATTTAAAATAAGTAAAAAATGAAAATAATGCTGATTTGAAGGAAAGGCAGCCCCATCCTGTGCATGGGAGCGCAGCGCCAGCCCAGCCCCGAAGGGCACGGAGAGAGATGTGCTCAGAACTGCAGCCCTGTGCAACTTCTGCCTTTGATCATATATCTTACATGTGCCCTTTGCTTTCCCTCCTCTGGTATTTATTAGGTTTAATTTTGCTGGGACGCGGCTGTAAGTGAGACAGATGGAACGGGGTCTGTGCGCCTGGTGAACGCGTCTTAATTAAACAGATAAATAAACTTTCATTCCAGGAGACTTCAGTTTCGGAGGGGTTCCTCTGGGGCTGCGGCTCCGCGGGGCCGGGCAGCCCTGGCTGGGGCTCCCTGAGCCCGGGCACAGCCTTGGTGCCACCGTGGGTGGCTGCAGGACGGCGTCGTGGCTGGGAGCAGCAGGGCGAGGGAAATCAGCTGTTGGTGGCCACCCGGTAGGTTGGCACAGCCCAGCCGTGCCGGTGTCCCGCGGGGCTCCCCGCTGCCGTGGCCAGGCAGATGTTGGTGATGGCTGGAGGAGGGAGAGGAGCCTCGAATGCTCCTCAGCTCCCAGAGCCGTGGCCGGTTCCCCTCCGCCGAGGTGTTTGTCCTGGGGAACGTGGCTGGTCACTGCCGCTGTCAGCGGTGCGGGGGGTCTGTGCCGGCGGGGCCGGGGTACCTGCCCGGCGCATCACCCCGGGCGCTCCCCTGCGGGGCCGTGGCTGGAGCCAGCCCAGCCCTTCCCGCGACATGGGCTGCTGGCTCCGGGCAGTGCCAAGGGCTCCGGGCAGTGCCAGAGCTCGCGGCGCTGCCACCGGCCAGGAGCGCCTTTGAGTCACCCTGCCCGGAGCCAGGCTCCGGCGCGGGGGAGGACGGGCAGATTACCTCATCCTGGAGCCGGCTCCTGGCTCTCACGTGGTTTGGTTGGGCACCGCGAGCCCAGAGCAGCGGGCCGTGCCCGTCCCTTGTCACCTCTGCCTGAGAGCAGCCCGGGAGCTGCGGTGGAGCCACACCAGCCTGGGGCCTGTGGGGACGCCCGTGACCTTGCCCAGGGTGTCCCTCACCCAGTGCCAGGGTGCTGTGTGGTGCTTGGGTGCACATGGGTGCCTGGTGGGGACCCCTCCTCTCCCACAGCTGCCCGAGGGGCTGTGGGAGGACACGCTTGTCCCCCAGCTCTTGCAAAGCTGCCCCGCGTCCTGCCCCACGCGCGGGAGCGTGCGGGAGAGCGTGGCACCGGGGCCACGGGAGCCCCTGGGGAAGGGGAGCGGGGGGTCTGAGCACCGAGGGGTGCAGGACGGGCCGCTGCGTCGGGGTCTCTCGTGGTCCCGTGGGAGCTGGAGGGCGAGCGGTTGTGGTGGGACGCGGGGGCTCCTCGCCGGGAGCGGCGGCCGGGGGATGCTGCTGGTCGCGGCTGTTGCTGCCAGACTCCTTTTGGTTCCCGGTACCGTGGGGCGGTGGCGATGAGGGACCCTCCCCGCAGCCTGGCGTCCCCTCCCTGATTTGGCACCGGCTGGTCCCTTTGGAGCGTGGTCACCCCAGCAGCAGGGCCCGGGGGGGCTGGCACCCCCTTGGCCCCGGCCGCTGGCTTTTCCCGGCGCCGTTTGCCCGCTGGCCCCGGCCGTGCCACGCGCCGCTGCTGTTGGGTATCTGCAGCAGAGCCGGGAACTGCTGCGAGTGTACCAGGACACTGCAGCATGTCGCTGTGTCTGGGGATGCTGTGGAAAATCCCAGCCTCCGAGCAGGGCTGTTCGTGTGCCGGAGGCTCCGGCGGAGCATCAGCAGCTGCTGGCACAGCCCTGCCTTTGTGCATCACATTTGGCCGAGATGGAAACTGAACCGAGCCCAGGTTTCATCTCCCCCACACCCGAGCACGACGCTGTCCTGGCTGCTTCGTCGCTGGCCGCGGCTCTGAAGTTGGGTGCGGTGCGGGGTGCCGGGGCAGGGACCCCCACGCCAGCGCCGAGCTGTGCGGCACCTGAGGGTGCTGGGGCTGCGACAGGAGGAGGAGGAACCAGGGACCCAAATGAGCACACGTGTGTGCCCACGCTGGCTGTCCCTCGCGGGCACTGGCACGTAGGCTCCTGCCACAGCGGTGTGCGTGGTGTCGGTGCGTCAGGGCTCCCGGCAGCACCGCGTGCCAGTCCCAACCACCACGAAGCCTCTGGAGCTCTGCCGGGGCCAGCCCCTGCCTGCTGCTGCCAGGAGGTGCTAGGGGCAGGGGGTCCCCATCACCCCGGGGTGCCCGGCTCCCCGAGCCGCCCTTACCAAGGCCCTGCCTGGAGCTCACACGCCTTCACACTCGGCAGGGCCGAGCTGCCGGTGGCTGGGGAGCGCAGGGGGTGCCGGGGCTGTGGCCGTGGGAAGCCGGTGGGCTGCGGGGCCGCAGGTCTGTTCCTCCTGGGGGAGGTTGGCGCGTGGCTGCCGCGTGGCTCCCTGCCCGCCCCGCATGTGTCTCCCGAGAGCGTGGTGCGTGTGCACGTGTCCGTGTGTGTGCGTGGGGAGTCCCGCGGCTGCCCGGCGCGGCTTCCCGGGGCACCCGCACCGCGTCGCCGAAGCTCCCGGTAAGGCCCTTCTTCCCTGGGGAGCCGGTGCCGGGAAGGGAGCCGGTTCTGCCCGCTCGGCCCCATCCTGCCCGCCTGCGTGGCCGGGGCTGCGGCGGGGCTGCCGGGGCGGCGGGGAAGCCATCTGCGGGCGGCGGCGGAGGGGTTAAGTGCGGGATCAGCTGTTCTCATGTCATTACGGATTCTCTTCATTTTATACAGAGCTCTGTTTGATGTCTGAATGCACAGGGGACTCCCCCTCCTCCTCCAGCTCCCACCCCTTTTATTTCGCTCCCTCGCCCTCTCTCCCTTCCTCCTCCCCTTCCTTTCTCTCTCCCCGCTCCCGCTCTGGCTCACGCACACCCTTTGCAGACCGAGCGCTCGGTGCCAGCGGCTGATGGCACCGGAGTGAAGGGGCGCGCGGGCGCGCGGCGCAGCCGGCCTGCCGCAGATGAACCCCTCCTAGCTGACACCGAGGGGTCGGGAGGGACGGCCGAGGAGGGGAGAGCCCGAGGGGCGAGCCGGGAAGACGAGGATCGCGGTGTGCGGAAGAGGACGGACCCGCGAGCAGCTTCACGGCTACCTGTCGACACATGCTGTGCTCCATGGCTAACTCGGGCTGCCTCCTTGTCTCCAACTCAGGCATGCTTCCTCACTCTCTCCCCTGTCCTCCAGCCTTCCTCTACCTCCAACAGGTAAGTCACCCTCTCGGGGGATTTTTTTGCTTTCCGGTTCACACGTGTTTCTGGCTGGTTCCCTCTCGGCGGAGGGTCGGGGCTTAACCGCTTCCCCCCGGCACCAGCCCCGCGGCACCGGCGAGGTGTGTTGCGGTGGTGGCTCGCAGTCCCCAGCCGCGGTTCCTTTGGGGTTTCTCCGGTTTCTGTGCCACGGGGGCTGGGGAGCGGGGCTGGGGCGCGGGCAGTGCGGCAGGCAGAGCCGCCGGCGCGGGTCCAGCGCTTCCCCTGCCTCGGCGCGGCTGCTCCTTGGCACGGGCGAGGGGCGACGGCGGATGCTCGGGTAAAGGAACGAGGCTCCTGCACGGCCCGAGCAGCCTCCGGGGAGGAGGGAAGGTGATGAGCTTGTGCATGCACATGCATGTGCACATACATGTGTGTGCACGTGTGCCATCACGTTGTGCGTGTCTGCAGCCGGGCCGTGGGGTCGAGCGTGCGTGGGTTTGTCTCGCTGTCGATGGGAAGGTGCTGCAGAGGAACCCGGGGGGTGGCGGGTCCGTGTGAGCCCCAGGCCTGGGGGTCCCTGGGCCATCGGTTTGGTCCTTAACTCCTGGCCGGGGTGCGTTGCCCCGCGGGGGGCACTCGGGTCCCGCGCCGGGTTTCAGGGCTCCTTGTCCCCGGGGAAGCGCAGCTCGGGAGAGGCGGCGTTTTCTTCAAAAGCCTCTTTGCTGCGTCGGAAATCCCGTCTCCCAGCCGGGCAAACCGCTCCATTTGTGCTTTCAGGAGTTTAAAAATTCATAGCATCCTCCCGGCGCTCGGCGTGGCCTGCACGGCTCGGCCGGCAGCCGAGGGCAGGCGGCGCGGGGGCGAGCCCTCTGGGAGCATGTTGGTCCCTCGGGATGGCTGTAGCTCGTGGCCGCAGTGGCAGTGGGGATGGCGAGGCCCAGGGTCGCTCCGTCCGGCACGCTGGCGATGGGGCTGGCAAAGCCGGTGCTGCCGCCGGTTATACAAGTGCGGCGGCAACCACGGCGTGTGCACGGGGCCGGGGCTCACGCGGGGGCTGCTGCAGAGGCCGGCCAAGGCGGGTGCGTGATTTACGGCCCCCTCCTGCAGGCAGCGGCTGGGGGGAGCTGGGGCTGGGCTGGGTTTCGGTCTCGGCTTCCCCAGGCTGTGCCGGGGTCCCCGTGGCCGCCTCTCAGCTGCCCAGGCGCATCTGACACCGAGCAGAAGCCACCCCCGAGTCCCCACCCGTCCCCGGGGAGGTTTTCTGTCCCCCTGAAGGAGCTCATGGATGCTCTGAGCCAGCGGCAGGCGCAGGGCCCGGAGCGGGCAGGCGGGTGGGAGATGCCTTCTCCAGCCAGGATCCACTTGTCCCCCAGGACCCCTGGGCATCTCCATGTCCCCTGGCATCCCCCTGTGCCCCACGATCCCCTTGTCCCCGCTGCCAGCGCCCGGCCAGGCTGTGCCCAAGCTGAGTTTGGGGTCCCTGGGACGAGCAGCTTGTCCCTGGTGTGTGACTCTGCGCCCGGCAGCTCCCGGTTCCCCCGTCGCCCTGTTTGCTTTAACGTGGGTGTCGTGTTTAGCGTCTCTCCCTCCCCGCTCTCCCAGAAGCCTCCTGCTCCTTGGCAGCAGCTCCGGCCGCACAAGCCAGCCAGGAGGGTTTTATTAAGAGGTTTGGAGTTGGATTTTCACCCAGCTAACGAGCGCGACGGAGGCCAAAATCTCCGTCCTCTTCCCAGAGCTCGTCCCTTGCTGCGGTTCCGTGCCCAGCGCTCGGGGACGGGGTGTTCCTGGTGCGTGTCACGGCAAGGCGTCGGGCAGAGGGACGTCCCTGGCTGCTGTCACGTGGGGAAGGGGCCCGGGGCGTGGGGCTCGCTCTGCAGCAGCGCTTCACCCCGAATCCGCTCTGGGTTCGGGCTGTGCACCCCTCAGCATGCCAGCACGGGGGGAGCGATGCTGCCCCTGCCCAGAGCTCGCCCCCGGCCAGCCGGCTCGTGTCTCACCTCGAGGGGTTCAACCGACCCTCCCCGAGGGCGTTGTGGCGTGGGGTCTGTGGGGGGCTCGGTTTAGACCCCCCCGGGTTACAGTTCCCTCTCTGGAGCGTGTGTGTGCAGTGAGGCAGACAGCTCACCAGGCCTGAGGTGGGCACGTACACGGGGATGGTGCCCAAGCCCGTGGCTGCCCGTGGTGGCCACCGGCTCCTCCCACGCCGGGATGGGCACCCGGCTGGGCTGGGCTGGCTGGGGGGGCAAAGAGCCGGGGGTCTGCGGAGCCCATGCGCCGTAACCAGCCGTATCCCCTCAGGGCTCGCGCCGTCCCACAGGCAGCGTGTTGGCGTGGGCTGCGTTTGCTTCCCGGAGGTCCGCTCGCCTTTCCTAGTGCCCCAGCGTGCCCCGGCGTTCCCGGCTGTGCCGGTGTTTGAAGGAACGACCGAGAAATTAAGTTGTCTGTGAAACTTTGGTTAGCCCAGCGCCGGGGAAGCACCCGCGTCCCTTGGCGGGGCCTAGCGGTGACGTTCAGCTCCTGCTCAGCGAGGACCTGGGCGCGGAGGGGGACTTTGGTGGCTGCGTTTCGTTAACAGAGGAATCGGTCGCTGCTTGAGAAGTGTCTGCGCTGTAATTCCCACCGAGCAGCTACCGGCTGCGGGAGCCGGCGCGGCGCTGGGCTGGAGCAGAGCCGGCCCCCGGCCCCGGCCCCGCGCCCGCACTGCAGCGGCCGCCTCGCTCGTGCAGCGGAGGATGGGCTCTAGAGCTGCAAAAACCACGTTTTCCTCCTTTTTTTTTTTTTTAATAGATTGAAAACACTGACGTTAATTTTAGCTTTGCAAAGCTGGCTTTCCCACAATAGCTGCGATTTGGGCCCACACTGCCTGGCGATGCTCTTTTTATAGGTATATCCCTATTTTAGTGCTGTAGTGATGGGTGAGTGAGTAGATTAAATTAGATTTAGTATCTATCATTCTTTAAAGCATTACAGGCAGTCGGTGGAGGGGTTTAACGAAGAAGAAAGGCTAATTAGGAAAGCGGGCGCAGGCTCCCACCGCCCCCGGCCCACGGCTGCCCTCGCTCGGGGCCCAGCGTGGAGGAGGAAAGTGCGTTTGAACCCAGATTTACCCTGCGCTGCCCCGGGGCCGGGATGGCTGCAGGGTCTGGGGCCGAGGGCTGTGGCAGTGGTGGCACCGCAGCCCAGCTGGCAGCTCGGGGAGCAGCTCCCCCCCAACCCGAGCACTGGCGGTGGCATTGGCCTGGGCACAGAGTCCGGCCGGGGCGGGGCGACAGGCCACGTCCCAGCAGGTGCCAGGGTTTGTGGTGGCCGCCACAGGACAGGCGTCCCCCGGGGCTGCGGGCGCTGCCCGTAGTGGGGTCGGGTGCGGTTCCCAAGTCCCCGACCATTCCCGCTGTCCCCAGGCAGTGTCCCCCGGCTCGGGTTCTCACTTTGCCACCCTGACACCTTCCCGAGGGTCCAGCCGGCTCCGGGGGCCAGTAGCCACGGCATCCCAGCACTGCGAAGATGTGACCCCTGGCAGCAACAACCTCTTACACAGGGTGAGGCGAGCGCTGGAGGGGGGGACCCAGGCGGAGGGTGCTGTGGGTGTGATGTGGGGTGCCGAGGCGGCACGTCAGCAAAGCTGGGTGGCAGAGAGCTGTGCCGGGGTGCCCCGTCCTGCCCTGGCCACTCGCCTGCCCCTCTGCTCCGTGCCCGGCACTGTGCCAGGGACCGCGCTGCTCCCCTGCGTCCCCATGGCCCCCCGTGTCTCTCTGTGGGGCTGGGGACCCCCCAGAGGCACCCCTTCTGCGGCTTTCGGGTGAGGCCGGTGTTCCCTGGCAGATTCCTGTCCCCATCCTTTCGCCCAGGCTGGCCACGGACATGGCCAGGGATGTGGCAGGGGACACACTGCGCTGGCGGTGCCCGAGCTGCCCAGGGAGGAGGGCAGGGGAGGGACATGCGGGTCGTACTTGGGTCCGGGGGTCACAGAGAGCCCGGGATGGGGCCAGCTCTGGCTCCGGGCCGGGGTCCCCCCGGCAGCAGCAGCGGGGCTGTCCCGAGGAGCCCCCGGCCAGGGGGATCCCGTGTCCCCCCCAGTGCCGGCCACAGCCTTCAAAGGGCCCTCGTATGAAATCAAAAACGGGGAGAGAAGAGCGGGAGCAGGCGACAGTGGCAGCTCGCTTGTGATCTGCATTGTGTGGGGAGCTCTTAATTAGAGCTAATTAGACTAATTAACTTGCAAATGAGAAACTCGTCTTTTTCTGCTTTTCTTTCACAAGAAAGAAACAGAAAAGACGAGCAACTAGATAAATACTGGGGCTAATTACGTTGTACCTGCCGCAGAGCCCCTCCAGCTCGCAGGATGCCCCTCTCCCGGCCGGCGTGGCTGCCGTCGTGGTGTGCTGTGCCATGCTGTGCCGCGGTGTGCTGTGCCATGCCATGCCGTGCCTGTCCCTGCCCGGGTGTCCTTGCGCTGGCTGTTCCCACTCGTGGCTGGTCCCCACAGGCTGAGAGGACCCCCCCCCATCCTCTGTGCACCCTCGTGCCCCGGTGCCTGGCGAGGACGTGGCACGTGGCCAGGAGCCCGTGAGGACAGTGGCCTCCATGGCACTGGCCATTGCCAGGACCCAGCGGCCAAGGCCCAGCGCTGTCCTGCCAGGTCCCAGCGATGGCCTGTGCCATGGAGGGCACGGCACCAGCATCGTGCCCTGGCACCAGACCCTCCCCACCCCACCCTGGGCCCGGGGTCAGGGGGTCCACTCGGCGGCACCGCGCGGTCCCGGCTGTTTTCCAGCTTTTCCCTTGCAGCATCTCTGGTTTCCCCCGGCTCTGCCGCAGCAACACCCCGGGGGCTGTGTTAGCACAACGCGGTTCAAGTGTCTGATTAGTCTTTAGGAGATCGAGGGGTCAATTTTCCACAGCTCCTTCCTCTCCATTTAACTAATTTAACTGCGCGATTGTTACAAATTTCATTTTATTATAGCCCTGCTTCTCAGTCCAATTGAATTACCAAAATCTCATTTTCTCAGAAGTGCTGAATATGTAATTAGAGGAAAAATTATGCTCCTGCCTGTTAGAGAGGGTTGCAGGCAGGCATGGCACGGATCCGCGGTTCCCCGCGTGCCCACGCCGGCCGTGCGGGCACCACGTGCGGCTGTGACAGGGACGGGGGGCTGCGGGTGGGCTCCTGGGTGCTGAGGGCTTTGCAGGAGCGGGGCTGGGCTCCGGGTGCGGGGATGGCGGCTGGAGCCGGCGTGGTGCAGAGTGGGCTGGGACACACGGAGGTGCCCCATCCCCTCTGGTGCCCGGGGGTAGGGTCAGCGGCTGCCCCCCGGCCCGCTGGCAGCAGCAGGCAGGGCAGCCTCCGGCATGGCTTGGTCGCCCCGGTGAACCGCATCCGATGCTCCGGTGTCTGCAGGGCTCGGGAGGAGCAGGTGGCTCAGGCGGACGCTGCCGAGGACTCGGGTCCTCTCCAGCCCATCCCCATCCCCGGGCTCTGCACCCAAACTTGTGCCTCACGTGCCCGCCTGTCCCAAACCCTTCGGTGGCCGTCGGGGACCAAGCGCTGCTGGGATCCCGGCCAGCACCGTGTACGCCGGGGCTGCGTTGCTCCGGTGTGCCGCTGCCCCCCGGCAGCGTCTGCTTGGGGCTGGGAGCTGCTGTGGGTGAGCCCTGGTGCCACCAGGAGCTGCTGCGGGTGAGCCCTGGCACCATGGGTGATGGCGGGAGCTGCTGTGGGTGAGCCCTGGCACCATGGGTGATGCTGGGAGCTGCTGTGGATGAGCCCCGGTGCCACCGGTGATGCCGGGAGCTGCTGCGGGTGAGCCCCGGTGCCACCGGTGATGCCGGGAGCTGCTGCGGGTGAGCCCCGGTGCCACCGGTGATGCCGGGAGCTGCTGCGGGTGAGCCCCGGTGCCACCGGTGATGCCGGGAGCTGCTGCGGGTGAGCCCCGGTGCCACCGGTGATGCCGGGAGCTGCTGCGGGTGAGCCCCGGTGCCACCGGTGATGCCGGGAGCTGCTGCGGGTGAGCCCCGGTGCCACCGGTGATGCCGGGAGCTGCTGCGGGTGAGCCCCGGTGCCACCGGTGATGCCGGGAGCTGCTGCGGGTGAGCCCCGGTGCCACCGGTGATGCCGGGAGCTGCTGCGGGTGAGCCCTGGCACCATGGGTGATGCTGGGAGCTGCTGTGGGTGAGCCCCGGTGCCATCAGTGCCACCGGGAGCTGCTGTGGGTGAGCCCCGGTGCCATCAGTGCCACCAGGAGCTGCTGTGGGTGAGCCCCGGTGCCACCAGGAGCTGCTGTGGGTGAGCCCCGGTGCCACGGGTGATGCTGGGAGCTGCTGTGGGTGAGCCCCGGTGCCACAGGCGAGGCCAGGCCCTGCTCAGGAGGGAGGAGGCGGGCGCTGTGCATCCCAGAGCTGCGGTCCTCCTGCTCGCTGCCGGCCTGATCCTGTCACGTCTCCGGCGGTGACGCAGCCGCGTCCCTCCCCGGTGCAGCGGCACAGGTACCTGGGAGCCGGGGAGGCGCGAGCTGTGCGCAGGCTGGGGGCGGCCGGGGCCCCCCCCGAGCACCCCTCGTCTCGCCTCGGTTACACAACCATTATCATTTCATAATACCCTGAAATATCCATGGAGTTGGCTGAATGCAGATGAAATTGCACCATTTACTTCATGAATATTTCATGCAGCCTCAGCTCCGAAGTTTCCGGCTGGCGGAGGCAGCGCTGGGGCCGGACCCGGCTCCCCTGCCCCGCGCGGGAGGTGACGGGGACGCCCGGGCTGGTGTCTCGTCCCTGCTCCTGTCGGTGGCCACCGCGTCCCTCCTCGCCAGGCAGAGGGAGCAGCGTCCAGCCCTGGCCGTGCCCCGGGCTCTGCCGGCGGGGACTCGCAGGCTGAGGGCAGCCGGGGTCGGCTCCCCCCTTGCAGGGTCCTGGCGCAGGGGACCGGGGGCAGAAGGTGCTGGGACAGTGTGTGGCAGCCTGAAAAAATGGTCTTTTTCCCACGCCAGTGGGCTGCCCTGCCTCCCTCCTCCTCCTCCTCCTCCTCCTCCCGCTGTCGCTCCTGCCCCTTGGGTCCTGCCCGTTCTCTCCGGGCGCTGCTCGGTATGGGCGGCGCGGCGTGCGGGTAATGAAATATTCACAGGTCAGTGGTTCCCTGAGCAATGACGGGATCAGTCAATTCCTTTTCAGAGAGTAATTTTCTTCCCCTCCGTGGCCTCTGTTCCATGTTGACAGTCATTAGCGTGAGCGAGCGGCTGGGTCGAGGGGGGGGACGTTGTGGCTGTCACACGGGCCGGGGTGGCCGTGGGGCTTTTGGAGGGGACTGGGCACGTTGGTGGGGGCCGGGAGGGGACAGGCTGTAAGTTGTGACCATGTGTGTGAGCAGAGGCTCTGGCTGAGCGTGGGCACGGCACGCCGGCTGGCCTCGTGGGCCACCGCGGGGCCACCACGCCGCCTGTCCGTGGCCAGAGGCGGGTGGCAGCGGGTGACAGTTGCTCGTAGCACGAGAGGCACGGCAGCATGTCACAGGGTGCCCAGGGCCAGCGGGTGCCCCTCGTTAGGGTTCAGCCGATGGCTCAGCCGCGGCCCCTGCGTCCGGGCACGCCGGGGGTGTTATTTTCTTAAAAAGGAGCAAATGTTCAAACCGGCGTCGTCAGCCCCGAGCTGACGGGCGCGATGGGCAAAGTGCGGCGTCGGCAGGAACCGGCCCCGCGCTAAATGACTTGAAGGGAAATGGCCGGGATTGTGCTGAGGAGGCAGAGCGCGGCGGGGAGAGAGCAAGTGGAGCAAACGAAAAAACTTCATTAATTAAAGAAACTCGTTAATGAGGGACATTTAATCAGCTAAAGATGATATCCGCCCCCTGCCTGCTGCTGCGGCAGCCGCCGCGAAGGGCTGGTGGTGTGGGGCTGAGCCGCGGGCAGGGCAGGGGACGCTGTGGAGGGGATGCTGAGGAGGGGACGCTGCGGAGGGGACCTCTGGGTCCTGCTGGCTCTGCCCTCCCGGGCTGGGCTCGGGGAGCGGTGTGATGGGGTCACTCTCAGGGGCTCCCTGGCCCCGGGCCCCTCGGTGCGGTGCCGTGCCGCAGCCCTGCCAGTGTTCGGCCTGGGCAGACGGGCAGCGTGGGTGGGAGGGGGCTGCTCACACCCCCTGTGCCGCGGTAAACACCAGCTTTCCCCCGCGCTCGGTCTCGGGCACCGCACTAATCTCCTCTCTCATCTGCTAAATGAGGGCCACGGGCCATTAATTATGAGGATTTCTTTTACTGCAAGTGCGGGAAGCCGCCCCGCGCGGGGCTGTGCCGGAGCATCCCCTGCCCCAGGGAGGGACGTGCGGGGCGCGGGCAGGGGACGCCTGTCAGAGCCCCCCGGGCCGGCACCATGCCACGGGCTCCCCGCAGTCCTGGGCACCCCAGGCTGGGAGCGCCCGGCTGCAGGCTGGTGCCACCTGCCTGCTCCCCTGGGGTGCAGAGGGGGGTCCCCAGGACCCCTCAGGCACTCAGCGCAAGGAGGGACCCGGGGAAGGGGCTGCCGTGGGGCCAGGGCCCCGGTAACCCCCCCGGGAGGAGCAGAGGGGCCCCAGGGCTGCCTGAGGACGGGGCTTTTCCTGAGCAGCAGCTGATCCCCATGACATCAACGAGCATCTTGCAGCCAAACCCGTTGCCGTCCCCCTCCCCGCGGTGCCCTCACCCCCGGCAGCCCCTGCCACCGAGCCGGGCCGCCCCGGGGATGGACGGGCAGCGCTGGGAGCCGTAGATCTGCACCTCTGCAGCAGCGGCAGCAACAGGGGAATGTAATGGGCCCTGGATGAAATAGTGCTGGGGCTGACAAGCGCTGCGCCAGCCCCCATTAGTAACCGACACGGACGCGGCTGTCAGGGTGGGCTGGCGAGGAGCCAGCGGGGTGCAGGACCTGGGCGGGTGGGGTCAGTCCCTACCCTGGCACCCGTCTGCGTCCCCCTGCCCGCTGGCTCTCCCTGCCTGGGCAGCAGTGCCCATCCGTGCTGTGACAGCGGCTGATCCTGCCTATGGGGACAGCGAGGATGAGCGTGGCATGGGCACAGGGATGCAGACGGGGAGGGTCGGGCGCTGGCAGTGTGACCACAGTGACCATTCGGTGTCTGCCTGCTCCCCGGTGCAGGCTCAGCACCGGGACCAGGCTGAACACAGGATGGAGACCCCCAGCCTGCCAGGTGGGGTTCGCCCCAGCTGCCCGGCTCGGGGGCAGCGGCAGGGACGGGGCTCGGCCGTCCCGCAGCCGCGCTGGCGGGTGCCTCTGGCTGGCGCATCCCCGGCAGCTGAGTCAGCGTGGGACGGTGCTGGCGAGCCCGCCGATGACTTGCAGATCTGTAGCGTGATTATTCGCGCTGGGTCCGCGTGTGGTCCCCGCCGTGCCCCCGGTGTGGGCTCCGCTGCCTCCCTCGCAGGTGCGACGTCCCTGCCGGCTCGGGGACGGTGCCTGGCAGCGCGGCCCCCCCGCCTCCCCGCGCCGTCCCTCCGCACCGTAAATCGGCCGCACACACAATTAAGGAGCTTGTCTCGGCGGGCTGAGCCACAGCTGTATTTCATGGGCCAGAGGCTGCCGCGGTGGGCTGTGAAGCACCTGAGGGGCTGCCCCACGCGCCGGCTGAGGCAGTGGCAGCTCTCGGCTGCTGCCGTGCGCCGCGGTGGGTGTCTGTGCGTGGTGGGTGTCTGTGCATGGTGGATGCAGCACACGCGTGTGTGAGGCGGGCACGCGGGGCTGCGAGGGCGGTCAGTGGGTGGGTGTGCAGGAGAGGTGGGGGCTGCCAGCCCCACGCCGCTCCCCGGCAGCCCGCGGCACGGTGCAGCTCACCCTGTTTGACCGGGGCAGCCAGTCCGGCTGCCTTACAGCAGAACCTAATCAAATATTTAGCAGTTAATTGATTCCTGTCTGGTGTTTGCCAAGGGGCTATCGACATCCCTCCCTCCCCGGCCGCCCCTCCCTGCCTCCCCAGCCCCGCTCCCCTTCGCTCCCACCACTGTCCCGGGGATGCTGGGTTTGCTGCCGGCGGCGCGGATGCTGTGCAGCCCCCGGAGCGATGCTGCCAGCCTGCCTTCGCTTTGCCCCGCGGTGGGCTCCAGCCCAGGGCTGCCCAGTTCCCTCCCCGAGGAGGGGTGATGCACAGGCTGCCCTAGTGAAGCCCCGCTGGCGGGGTCCATCCTCCCGCTGCCCCAGCGCCCTCGGGAGAAGGTGGGGGCTCTGATGCAGGCGATGCAACCCAGGAGGTGCCGCGGCGCAGGGACAGCCCTGGGTGTGGGGGGGGGACACCACAGGCTGGGGGGCCTGTGTCTGGCTGCAGGGACTGGGACCCCTCCCCGGGGCAGGTGGCAGCCCAGACACCCTGGGGACGTCGGTGGGTAAGGGGCTGGTGCCGCTCTCTCGGCAGGGTAACCAGGACGCCACGGCTCCGCCGGACGCGATGGCTCAGCCCTACCCCCCGGCCCAGTACCCCCCGCCCCCCCAGAACGGGATCCCCGCAGAGTACGCGCCGCCACCCCCCCACCCCACGCAGGACTACTCGGGGCAAAGCACAGTGCCGGAGCACGCCATGACCCTCTACACACCAGCACAGAGCCACGCCGAGCAGCCGGGCACCGACGCCAGCACACAGTCCATAGCAGGGACGCAGACGGTACCGGTAAGGGAGCGGGGGGCGGGGGGCGGGGGGCTGTCCCTGGGGGCAGGCAGGGCCAAGTGCAGGGGAGGGGGCCAGTCCCCAAGCCCGGACCCCCGCCGGGGGGGGGCTGACGGCCGGTGCTCCCCGCAGCAGACAGACGAGGCGGCACAGACAGACAGCCAGCAGCTACACTCCTCAGACAACACAGACAAGCAGCAGCCCAAGAGGTTACACGTCTCCAACATCCCCTTCCGATTCCGGGACCCCGACCTGCGGCAAATGTTCGGGGTGAGTCCGGCCCCGGCCCCCTGCTCTCCGCTCGGGCGCTGCCCGGTGGCACCGCAGGGACCCTGGCACCGTCCCGTCCCCCAGGCCCGTCCTGCCCAGCCCAGCGTGGAGGGGAGAGTGACACAGAGCTCTTGTCCCCCTCCCCTTGTCCCCTTCCCCGCCCTCATCAGGTCTCAGAGCAGCGCAGGCTAATGAGGGTTTGGGTGACACTGCCCAAGTCCTGGCAGAGGGTGCCGAGGGCCCCCCGCTCTGCCCCCGGGGCAGCCCCCTGCCCGGCCCTGCGCTGGCAGCCCCGGGTGCAGGCACGGTGCTGGGCTCTGCGGGCGCTCACCCCTCGGCTCTCTCTGCTTGCAGCAATTCGGGAAGATCCTGGACGTGGAGATCATCTTCAACGAGCGGGGCTCCAAGGTGGGTGCTGCCCGCGGCCGGCGCCGTGCCAGCGAGCCCCAGGGAGGGCTCAGGTGGAGCCGGGGTGCCCGGGGGCTCCTCTGCCCGCTGTCCCCTCCTGTCCTGCCCTGCGGGACCCAGGCACGGGGTACCCCATCTCGGCATCGTGCCCCGAGGGAGGGGAGGGCTCGCTCTGCCCCGCGCCTGCCCTGACCGCTCGTGTCCCTCTGTGTGTGGATGTCTCTGCTGTATCTTCCCTGCTTTCTGTGCCCCTCTCCCAGACTCTTCTCCCAGCTCACGGGTGATGCCGGGACCCCCGGACCCGCGGGGCCCCAACCCAGGCTCTCCCACCTCTGCACTGCGGCAGCCTCACCTCCTGCGCCAGCTCTCCTGATTCACCCCCTCTCTCTCTCTGTCCCCGCACCCTCTCTCTGTCTCTCTCTGTCTCTTTCTCTCTCCTTTTCTCCTCTGCTCACAGGGTTTTGGGTTTGTAACTTTTGAAACTAGCACAGATGCCGACCGGGCACGGGAGAAGCTGAATGGCACCATCGTAGAGGGACGGAAGATTGAGGTGCTCAGATAAGTGTGCTAGTGCCATGGCTGCGTGTGCGTGCGTCCCTCCGCCCTGCCCGGGGCTGCAGGCGGGCAGAGCCGCCCGGGGACCGCGGGCAGGGCAGCGCCGGGGCAGCCCCGGGTCTCGCTCGCCCGGCGCGTGCATGTGTCCGTGAGCGTGGCACGAGAGCATGTGTGTGCCCCGGTGTCGTTTGGCACAAGGAGCGTCTGGCTCGGACGAACCCCCTGCGTGCAGGGAGGGCTGGGGCACCGGCCCGGCTCTGGCTGCGTTTTGCCCGGTGGCAGAGAGCTCTGTCAGCCCCTGTGCCCACCATGCAGCCACCCCGAGCTCTGCAGGGAGGAGAGGGGCTCTCTGCGCCCTGTGCTGTCCCCGGCACCCGCCGTGCAGGCATCCGCCACGCTGCCGTGCCCATGAGGTTTTTATTTCTCCGAGGCGGGTGGAGGGGTCTGGCTCTGCCCGTTTGTTGGCAGCACCTTGCCGGGCAGCGGGACGCCGACGTCCCCGGCAGCGCCGAGCGCAGGGGAGGGCAGCGTGGCAGGGCACGGTGATGCCCGTGGACGGGCCCTGCCTGTCGGGGAACGTGGTCAACGAAGCCAGGCGGGAGCTTGCGGGCTGCTGCCACAAGCACGTCCTTCCCGCAGGCAGGGTCAGGCGTGGGGTGGGCACGGGCCAAGCCTGGCAGCACGTCAGGGCTCAGCCTGCGCGTGGCACCGCAGCGGCCGGGACAGTGGCCACCTGCCCAGCCGATGCTCGTGGCTGGAGCTGGGGCAGGAGCCGGGGGCCTGGGCTGGCCGGGGGTGTGGGCAGGACTGCGCCATGGCGGGGCGGCTGCGGGCAGAGCCTCCTGCCGCGTGTCCCTGCGTGGCCGGGTCCTTCGCTCCGGCATCCGAAGCAGCAGCGACGCGCGCCGAGCCCCGGAGCGTGGCCTCGCCAGCCCCGCTGCCCGCAGGCGCTGAGCTCCCGTCCCCTCTCTCCGCAGGTGAACAACGCCACGGCCCGCGTCATGACCAACAAGAAGGCTGCCAACCCCTACACCAACGGTGAGGACCGGGACCGCGGCGGGCACGGGCATCCCCGGGCACCCGCGCTGCCGCTGAGCCCCCTGCCCAGTGCGGGGTGCAGCCCCCCGGGCACCCCGAGCCCTGCAGCCGCCCAGGGATGGAGCGGTGGCCCCTGGGAGCCCGGCTGGGGTGGGGGGAGCACAGCACGGAGGTGCCCCCCTCACCAGCTCTCCCTGCCCGCAGGCTGGAAGCTGAACCCGGTGGTGGGAGCAGTCTACGGCCCCGAGTTCTACGCAGGTAACGCCCGGTCGGGGCCGGCCCGGCCGCGGGTCCCCAAGCGTCGGCTCCGCACCGTGTCTGACCCCGCCGCTGCTCTGAGCAGCCCCCGGCCCCTCTCCCCGCCCTGCACCCCTGGGTGCACAGCTCCCCTCACCCCAGCGTCCCCGGGGGACAGGGGCAGGCTCTGGCACGGGGTGACCGTGGGGATCCCAGCCATGGCACAAAGCCCACGCTCGTCCCCTCCCTCTGCAGTAACGGGGTTCCCGTACCCCGCCACGGGGACGGCCGTGGCCTACCGGGGCGCACACCTACGGGGACGAGGACGCGCCGTCTACAACACCTTCCGGGCTGCGCCGCCGCCGCCGCCCATCCCCACCTACGGCGCGTGAGTACCTGGGGGAGCTGCGTGGCTCCGGTTCTGCTGCCGTCAGCACCGGCACTGCCGGGCTCTTGCGCTTCGGGAACGGGCTCCAGCTCCCCCAGCACCTGCCTGGCCTCGGGCTCCATGACTCTCCTCCGTCCCTGTGGCATCCCCTGCCCTTGGCTGTGCCCCCGCCCGTCCCCATGGCCCTGCCAGCAGCCCCAGCCCGGGACGTGCCCTCGGGCTGCCCGCACGGCCGCTCCTTGCCCATCGGCAGCTGGAACCAGCTCCCCCCGTTCACCGCCTTCACCCCGCTCCCTCCGGGGCTCTGACGCCTCCGCCTCGTTCACAGGGTCGTCTACCAGGACGGGTTCTACGGAGCCGAGATCTACGTAAGTGCCGTGCCGGGGTCTGGGCCGTGCCGGGGACCCTGTGCCGGGGCGGGGGGCGAGTGGCACCGGGTGGCTCCGCGGTGGGCTCATCCCCCCGGGCAGGCCCTGACCCTGGGGAGGGCAGCTGGAGCGTGGACGTGGACGTGGGCATGGACGTGAGCGTGGCTCCTCTGGAGCGAGCGGGGTGGCACCGCGCTGGTCCCACACCCCCAGCCAGGCCCCTCCACCGCGCAGGATTTACGGCCCTGGCCGGTGCCGCTGCGCTGTCTTACCCCGGCATTTAACCTCCACGTTTGAGAAGCCACCGGCGCTATTTCAGGCGGGCGGCTGAAGGATTTATCTCACGCGACACCTCATTAAAGCGGGCGGGGGGGTGACGTTCTCTCCTCTGGAAATTTAATTTTTTAAGGTTAATGTTTGTGAAACCCCTGGGGAATGGTAATGAGGCTGGTGTGCGCCTGGTGGCACGGGCCCCGGCTCCCCGCGGGGTCCCTGGCTGCCCCGTGGCGGTGCCCGGGGGGTGCCCCGCTGCCCGGGCCCCCCCCGACGGCAGTCTCTCCTCCGCTGCAGGGGGGCTATGCCGCCTACAGATACGCCCAGCCCGCGGCGGCGGCGGCAGCGTACAGCGACAGGTGAGTGCCGCTGCCCCTCGCGTGTGGCTCCAGGGCTGGGGGGGAGCCCCGTTGCCCCCCTGCACCGCCCGCTCTGCACCCCCCAGCTCCTGTGCCCCGTGGGATGATGAGGGGATCCTGCAAACCGGGGCCCCCGCGCTCCCCTTGGGCTCCTTCTGGCAGGGGCTGGTGCCCGGGCAGGGGGGAGCGGGGCGGTGCCGGGGGCTCCCAGGCGCCGCAGCGGCCGGGGTGGGGGCTGCTGAGGGGGGACAGGACCCCGTCACTAACGCCCACCGCTGTGTTTGCTTCCAGTTACGGCAGAGTGTACGCAGCGGCAGACCCCTACCACCACACCATCGGCCCTGCCGCCACCTACAGCATCGGCACCATGGTAAGAGCAGCCCCCGCGGCGCGAGCTGCAGCCCCCCAGGGCGGGGGTCCGGCACGGCAGCGCGGGGAGCCTGCGGGGGGCGAGGGGCGGCCCCGCACGCGGGGGCCGTGGGAGGGGGAGCCGGGAGCTGGCGGCCGCCCCGCACACGCCGCTTCCCGGGGGCCCGGCTGCCCCCGTGCCAGCCGCCTGGGCAGCACCCAGGGCCCTGCCCGGGCACCGGGACCCCCTACTCGTCCCCGGCGCCCGCAGCCCACCCACGTGCCACGGCTTTTAGCTAGCTTCACAACCAGCATCAAAGATGAAAAATCCCACTCGTGGGCAGGATCTCAAAGCCAAACTCTCTTTTTCTTCCTTTTTTTTAACCCAGTTACCCCCAGTTACTAGTGAGGGACCATGGCCCCTCTGTCCCGCAGGGATGGGCAGGGCAGGGGCCAGCCCAGTGCCACAGTGGGGACGGGGACGGGCTCCTCCGTGGTCGCTGCAGGCACAGGGAGGCCTGGCCATGGTCATACCATGCCGGGGGCACCGGGGCTGGGGGCACCCCGCAGCCCCTGGCCCGCCGTCCCCGAGCCCCTGCCCACCCCTCACGTCCCCAGGACAAGCGATTTGGTGTCATTTTAAAGATTTAAAAAAAAAAAAAAAAAGGAAAAAAAAAAGGGAAGAAGTGGGCTTTGCCTCTCTCTCTCATACTGATTGGCTTTTTTTTCATCTTTGATGTTGCAGGCTAGTCTATACCGAGGAGGGTACAGCCGCTTCACTCCCTACTAGCAAGACAGACCCAGCCCCTCCCACCTCTAGCCCTGGCTGCTCCCTAGCACCAACCCCAGCCAGGCAGCCAGACCCGGCCCGAGCCGCTGGAGGAACCGCGGGCCCTGCCCGGGTGGGCTGGGGCCGGCGCTGGGCTCCGCGGGGCCTGGGCACCCCGCGCCCGTAGGGTTACCTCGAGCCGCTCCGTCCCGCCGCCCGCCCGCGTCTGCTGCGCCTCGGTGCTGCCGCGGCACCCCTGGCACCCCGCTGCTGGGGCGCGGGGTCCCGGTGGGCGCTGCCCTTCTGGGGGTGCCAAGGGCTCGTCCCCCCAGCAGGCAGGAGGGGCTGCTGTGCCCAGGGGCGCGGGGGCACGGCGCCCGTGGCAGCCCCTCTGCCCACGTAGGAGAGACAGGCGCCGGCGGGGCTGCCGGGAGCTCCCCGGGACGGAGCCGGGCTGGGGCGGGTGCGGGACCCCGCAGGCAGCGGTGCGGGGGGCCGGGCTGGCACCCACGTCCCCCTGAGCCGGCGGTCGGGCCAGGCTGCCCCGCACGCCGCCCCAGCGAAAGCCCTGCCTCTCTGTTTCTGTTGTAGTGAAACCGCGGCCGTTTCCTTCTGGGACCAGGAAGGGCAAAAAAATCCACACACACACACACAAAAAAATCAAACCTAAAAAAACTAAAAGCAAAGCAACAAAAAAAAAAAAACAAAAGCGAAGCGGCAGCAGCCACTGAAAGTCCCGAACTGTCCCCGAGCGAGGCCCCGAGGACGCCGCGGCGAGCACCGACCGGCCGGACGCACCGGAGGGGCCCCCCGTGCCCCGGCCCCGCAGCAGGGAGGGTGAGCCGGGGGGGCACCCGCCGCCCGGGCACGGGGCCTGGGCACCACGTCTTCCTTCAGCCCCGCATGGCAGCACCGGGGGTGCCATCGGCCGCCCCGTCCCGGCGCCGGGGTGGGAACCGGGCTTCGTGTTTCCCGAGCTCCGGTGCTCGCCGGTCATCGGTGCGTTGAGTGTGCGAGGCCTCGGCTGCCCCGCGGAGCTTTGCTGGGGCGCCAGGCGTTGCGGGGTGACGAGCCTCTGCCTTTTAAAGGGAATTTTTTGTTAAGAGGAGCTTGTGACTCTCTTGCCATCCCTCTCCCCTCCCTCCCCTCCATCCCCTGACGCACCCGGGGCTCCCACCCCGCGGGGAGATGCCCTGACCGACGCTGCTCGCGGCCCCCTGCGCTGAGCGGGGACGGGGACTGCCCCGCTCCCGCCTGCTCCTGGCTACCGTCCCTGCCCGGGGCCGCGGGACCACCAGCCCTCGGCGCGGGGTCTCGGCCATTGCATCGCCCAGGGCTGGGAGCCAGCATCGTCCGCAGGGACGACGGGTCCGGTGCCTGGTGCCGTGAGGTGCCGCGGAGCCCACCCCGGGGTGCGGCCCCGCGCTCAGCCCACCGCCCGGCCCCTCAGACCTCACCGTACCGGCTGCAGCCTCCCCCGCCGCCCCAGCAGCGAGCTCCCCCTTTTCTATTGCCCCTGTACATACCCCGGCCCGCGCCCCCGGCCCTGTACAAAGCTCCTGCCATCGCTGTACTGGCTTCTTCCTTACAGCAACCCCCTGCGCCGGCCCCCGGCGCGCAGGCTGGCGCCGGCCCGTCCTGTATGCTTCAAAGGTGTGACCATTCTAATAAACAGTATTATTATTATTATTATTATTATTACAAGGATTATTATTATTATTATTATTATTGAAATTATTAATAAAGATTTCTTTCTTCAACCAGGACGACTCAGGTTTTGACTGGGGCGCGGGGCTGTGGCTGGCACGGTGGGTCTGGCCGTCCCAGTGGGCAGGGGGCTGCAGCCCGCAGCAGGCGAGGGGGGTCCCGCTGGGGCCCCCGGCCTCGCCACAGCGAGGGAGCAGAGCCTTTCCCAGCTGGGCTTGAGCCCTTCACGTTCCAAACCATCTGGTAATTCGTTTCAGAGCAGGTTCCCCACCGGCGCAGCAGCAGCGTTAACCGCTGACAGCTCAGTTCTCCTGACCGGGAGCCAGCATTGTTTGTGGGGCCGGGGCCGGCGCTGGGGCTGGCTGACCCCGCTGCGCGCCGCGCTCGCCTGCCTCCCTGCCTGCTAATTGCTTGCTCACCAGACTGTAAGGAAATAATTGCTGCTATAAATTTTCTCTCCTTCTCTGCACAAGCCGTCCAGGGGAGGCCGCATGGGCACCCGCACCGGGCTGGTCCCCAAGGTGAGTGGCTGTGGGGCTGGGGGGGGTCTCAGGGCAGGCCCCCCCAGCCTGGGTACATGCAGTTTGCAGGGGCTGGGGGGTCCCTGGGCAGCCCCTCAGTGTCCCAGCCAGCACCCAGCGGCCCCACGGCGAGGGCTGAGCCCAGCCATGGGGGTGGGAGAAGAGGGACCTGCTGAACCGGGGTGATAAAGGCAGCCCCCACCCTCTTACCGCCCCAGCACCGGCTCTGCCGTGCCCCCCGCCCGCAGCCCACCAGCACAGAGCAGACACGGACGCGGGGCTGCACCACGCTCGCCTTTAATGCCCGTCGGGGCTGGTGCCGCCGGCTGGCTCGGAGTACACCAGCACCAGCCGCCCCCAGCGTGCGGGGTCCAGGGGCAGCTCGTCGCGCAGCACCGGCTCCACCAGCAGCTCCAGCTCGCAGGACTGCCCGGGCGCCGGCCGCGGCACCGCCAGGCCCACGGCGCGGTACAGGCAGGCGTGCGCCAGCCCCAGCAGCGTCGGCGTCGGCGCGGGGCCCGGGCGGCAGCGGGCACCGCGGGTGAGGACGCGGAAGCAGGCGGCGCGGCCGGGAGGGAAGGCCCAGCGCAGGGTGAGGCTGAGCGAGAGCTGCCGCGGCGCAGGGCCCTCCTGCCACCAGAGCTGCGAGGCCGCCAGGCCCTGCACCTGCGGCGGGGCGGCCGCCACGCTGGCCGCGTCCAGCACCTGCGGGGGACCACGGGGCCGTTGGGGCCGGGACCAGCGGGCACCCACCCACCGTGGGCAGCCCTGGCCTGGCAGCAGCACACACTCACCCGGAGCTCCCCGAGGAGGCAGGTGAAGGACGTCTCCTCTGGGCTAAGCTGCTGGCGGGACACGAGCAGGGAGAGGTCTCGCAGGCTGCAGTCCTGCAGCTCCAGCTCGTAGCACCTGAGAGAAAAGCGGCAGAGTGGGCACAGTGCTGGAGGGCCCTGGGGTGCCCCCACCTGCACGCAGGGTGCCGGCAGGGCACTCACCGGCTGGTCCAGCCGTTGGAGCCGCGGTCACAGGCGGTGAGCAGCTTGTCGAGGCCGGGTGGCGGTGCCGGGAGGAGCCGGGGGTGGTGCCGGCTGTTGGGCTCTGCCAGAGGGAGCGGGGTCAGGGGCGGTGAGGGGGTCCCATGCCCCGCAGCGGGTGCTCACCGGGGAGGGCACAGCGGGCAGCGGGGTCCTCACCGGGCAGGGAGGTGACGTTGCCCTCGTGGCAGGTGCCCGAGCGCCAGGTGCTGAGCTCCAGCGCGACGGTGAGCTCGTCGGGGTGCGGCCCCTCCAGCTTGTAGAGCAGGGTCAGGAAGAGCTTGGGGGGCGCCGGCATCTGCAAAGAGAAGAGGCTGATGACCCCAGATCCACCCAGAGAGACAGAGAGAGAGAGAGGGGAGAGAGAGAGAAGACGCATCGGGTTAGGCGTGCGGGCAGGGAGCCCCGTGGCACGTTCACCACGGGGCCCCGGGGCTACACGGGTTTGCCTGGGCCATGTGGGTGCCAGCCCAGCGCTGAGGAGGTGCCCAGGGGGCTTGTTCCCCCACTCACCGGATGGCCACGCGCTCCTCGCGGGGGGCGATGGTCCCCTGCACCCTCAGGGAGCTGCCCCCACACCAGGCGTCCTGCAGGCAGCAGCTGGTGCTCAGCGTGCCCTCGTGCTCGGGGTACAGGGGCTGGATCTCCTGCGCGCTCAGGTCGTACCAGGGCCCGGCCTCTTCCTCCTGCGGGACAGGGTGAGCTGGGCCAGGCGGGGAGCCGGCAGCAGGACCCCCCCTGCCCATCCGGAGCCGAGCCATCACCCACACCCACCTTCCCATCCAGGAACCTGCTGGTGCCCATGCCCAGGCTGAAGGAGGTGGCGAGGGGCAGCGTGCAGATGCTGTGCGTGTGCAGGTACTCGGCCAGCGAGCCCCAGAACCTGGAGGGAAAGGCGGGTGTCCCAGCAGAGCCCCCTGCTACGCCCGCTGCCCTGGCACGGCACTGGGCACCACCCCAGCCGGGGCAGAGCGGGGCAAGCCCGGTCCCGGCGGGCAGCCACGGTGTCCTGGCAGCCCTGTCCCGCCGCCCCGCAGCCCTCCCGGCCCGGGGTGCTCCCGGGCCCGTCTCCCCACCGCGGCCCCCACCCCGCCAAGCCGCCCTCACTTGTTCTCGTTGCGCAGGAAGTTTTCCTCCCCCAGGTGCTCGTAGACCCAGCCGGGAGCGAAGATGGCTGCGGAGAGGTCGTACTGGCGGATCAGGCGCAGGGACTGCGGGCGAGTGGTGAGCAGCACGGGCTGGGCCAGGCGGTCACCTTGTCACCTGCCCTGTCCCCACTTCCCCGGGTCCCACTGGCCCCGTGGTGGGACAGGACGACACCGCGGGGATGTGCTGCGGCATCTCCCTCTCCAGCGGCTGCAGCACCGGGGCCCCCCAGCTCCCTCTCCATGGCAGCCCAGTGGCTCCCCGTCCCCCCCACTCCTCACCGCCGCGTCCCCGGGTCAGCAGCCTGGTGCAGCCGTCGGTGGGAGCTCAGACCCCTGCGCCGGGGGGGGCCCAGGGTCCCACTCTGGCCTGGCTTCAGCACACCCACCTTGTTGGTGTCGAAGCCACCACCGATCACGTCCCCACGGGCAAAGACATCGACGCCGACGTAGACGTCGGTGTGGCGCGGCCCGGCCAGCCTGAGCGTGCGCTCCAGGTGCTCCTCCTTCCAGTTGTAGTTGGTGAACAGCCCGTCACAGGCGTCGAAGAACACCCTGGGGACGAGGGCCAGGGTGGCAGGGCAGATGCTGTGGCTGTCCCCGCAGGCTGCCCCACCGAGCCGGCCATGCCCTGGCCGCCCCCGAGCGCTGGGTTTGGGGTGGGCTCATGGCCCCCACCCAGGGACGCTCTGCCTGGGGAGGCGGCGGGGCGGGCAGGGCCCGGCCTCACCTATTCTCCTCGTTCAGCTCGTTCTGCCATTTCAGCGCGCCGTTCCGCACGACGCCGTCGTACCAGATCACCAGCCCCCCCGGCACGGCACTGTGCACCTGCGCCGTCAGGTGCCGCAGGAAGGGGGGCAGGTTCCCCACCGCCGCCGCCTGCCAAGCGAGAGCAGGGACAAGTTGGCGTGGGGTGGGCAAGGGGCTGCACGGGCGGGCAGGGTGGGAGGCGGGCGGGAGGCGGGCAGGGCTCACGCTCAGCGTGTTCTCCACGTTGACCAGCCAGCCGTCGAAGCGGTAGTGCTGGGCGATGCGGGCCAGCTGCTCGCCCACGGCGCGGTAAGCCTCCTCGCCGCCGCCCAGGAACGCCTCGCACAGCTTCTCCCCGTCCGTCCACTCCGTGATGAACGTGCCTGGGGAGGTGGCGAGAGCAGCGTTGGCCCCGCGCCCCGGCGAACCCACCACGCGCCCGGTCCCACAGCCGCCAGCCCTGCCCTCACCCAGCACGGGGACGCCGTTCCTGTGCGCCGCGTTGGTCCAGCACACGGGCGGGATGGTGACGGTGTGGTGGCTGAAGTAGACGAAGATGTCGATGTACCGCCAGTGGTAGAAGACGTAGGGGTTGCGTGTGGCTGAGCCCTGGATGAACCTGCAGCGGCAGAGAGGGCTGAGGGTTGGGCAATGCGGGGAGGACGCCGGCAGACGGCTGCGGGGCTGGGCAGGAGCCTGACTCACGGCCCAGGAACTGGGCAGAGCTGTGGCACTGAGCCACCCCTGCAGACCCTGGCTAGGGCTGGCCCCAGCAAGGTCACCGTGCTCCGGTGCCAAGAGCCAAACCCCTCCATCCCTGCCCGCCTGTGGCCAAGCCAGCAGGAAATCAAGCAGCAGTAGAGGAGGTTTGGGGTTGGAGGTGTCGAGCCCTGCTGCCACAGCTCCTCTCCGCCCAGCACGTACCTGTCCTCCAGGTACCCGCCGCGCATGTCATGGCACACCAGCGTCCGGGGCCTCCTGCTGCGGAGCGGGGGCTGGCGCTGCGCCAGCGGCACGGCAGAGACGTTGAAGGCGTCGTTGCTGTCGGGCTGCCAGGCCAGCAGCTCCTCCAGGCTGGACAAGAAGAAGCTGATGGGCTCCGTCGTCCTGGTGTCGAAGTACCTCGCTGGGACGGGTGGGGAGATGGGGGACGGGGTCAGCGGGGAGCACTGCCCGTGTGGCTCAGCACCGGCACCAGCTCCGGCACCGGACCCGGCTCTGGCACCGGCACTGTCACTGGCACCGGCCCGGTGGGGACCCAGGGGCGCAGCCGGCGCCCGCCCCGCGGTGCCTCACCTGGCAGGGGCTGCGGGCGGGTGCTGATGGTGTCGTGCAGGACGGTGGTTCCCCGGGGCTCCGCCGCCGGCTGGAAGCTGCCCGGGGAGGCGAGGGGTGAGGGCCGGACAGCCCCGCGCCGCCGCGTCCCGGAGGCACCGGCCGGGCCGGGCCGGGCCGGGTCAGCACCGCGGCCAGCGCCCGCCGGACCCGGCCCGAGCCCGGCCCCGATCCCGGCCCGATCCCGATCCCTGCCCCGATCCCGATCGCGATCCCGGCCCCGGCCCCGATCCTGATCGCGATCCCTGCCCGATCCCGCTCCCGGCCCCGATCCCCATCCCGGCCCGATCCCGGCCCGGCCCGGTCCGCCGCCCACCCCCGCCGCCGCCGGCCGGCCCGCTCCGCCTCCGCCGGCTCCTCCGCCCCGTCCCGGTCCCCGGGCCTCTTTCCGCGCCGCCCGGGTCCCTCCTGCGCCTCCGCCATGGCGCTGCCGCTGCCCGCACTGACGCCGGCGCCGGCCCCGGCCTGGCCCCGCTCGCCCGGAGGCGCGGCCCGCCGAGCTCCGCCCGCCCCGGCCCGGCCCCGCACCGCCCCCGGCGCCCGGCCCGCCCCGGCCGCTCTCGGCGCCGCCGGGACCCGCGTGTCCTGGGATGGGGCCAGGCGTGCCAGGGTGGAACGTGTCTGCCAGGGTGGGCTGCGTGTCCCGGGACGGCGCCACGTGTCCCGGGATGGGACATGTGTCCCGGGATGGACTGTGTGTCCCGGGATGGGACACGTGTGTCCTGAGATGGGACGTGTCCCGGGATGGCCGTGTGTGCTGGGATGGGACATGTCTCCCAGAAGAGGCCGTGCTCTGTGGTCTGGGACTGAACTGGTCCCTGGGCTGGCAGCCGCCCCGCAGCAGGCAGCCCTCCCCTCCTGCCATGTGCCAGCAGTGCCAGCAGCCCCAGCCCTGCCTGCTGCCTGAGGGGCCGGGTGCTGCCATGGGGCTTTGCCCCCATCACGGGACTGGGATGGGACCCTGGGCTGGCCATGAGCAGGGCAGCTGCCTCCACCTCCCCTGCAGGGTCCCTGGGGCCAGCCCCGCGGGGACAGCGGTGCCAGGGCCCTGCAGGCACTGCCAGCCTGAGACAGCCTGACCAGCCTCACCTGGGCCCCCACCCACCGCCCACCTGTGGGGCTGGGGCTCTATTTAAGCTCAGCCCCGAGCCCTCTCTCTCTTCCCTGTTGTGCTGGGGGGATGCTGGTCTCCAGATGCAGCCCTGCCCAGCCATGGACCCACTGATCCAGACCCACCAGCTTCCCAGCGTGACCTCAGACCTGCCTCATCACCACAGACCTGCCGGATGATCCAGACTCCTGGTAAACCCAACCACCACCCCCAGCCTGCCCTGCCTGCAGGCTGACGGGTCTGTTACTGCGCTCAGCTCTGGCTCCCCGTCCCTTAGGGAGCAGCCAGCCCAGCTCGGCTCTCCCTGGCTCTCCAGGGACAGTCTGCCCTTCCCTTCCTTCCACCAGGTCAGCAGCACTGTGCCAGCCCGTGGCTCCTGGGGAGCCCCTGCACCCGCGGTGACCTGCTGTGAGCTGCTCGGAGCCCCCGCACAGCCAAAGCAAGAGGACGCACTGAAAGGGTGAGTAGGACTCGAAAACGTGGGGTGTTTAATGAGGTCACAAGCTGTGCAGAGAGCGGGGGGCCCTGCTCTGCTATGGCATCTACACAAATACAGAGCCTGGCCAGCGGATAACCTAAGTGAAGAGGAGGCGGCTGAGGCCAAAGGCCCCGCACCCAGGGCTGCCAGGGGGGAGCCAGCCCCTCCTCGGCAGCGTCGGCACCGAGCAGAGGCTGCGGTGGGGGAACTGTGCTGGGGACTTGCGGAGAGGAACAACTGCAGCCTGCTCCCCTGTGGGAGTGCTTGGGGAAGCGTCAGCCCAGAGGGTACCCAGTGCTGTGCTGCAACATTGGACCCAGCTCTGCGGGAGGAAGAGGAGCCCTTAGTGGTTTCATGGCCTTTCCTGCTGGATGCTGAGCACCCTCTGTCCTTTGCGGGAGAAGGAGCCTGCAGAGCACGTCACGGTGCGAGGGGGGAACACGGCACACGTGTGTGCGCTGCCTTGCACCAGGGCACCGGCAGTCAGACTCGCTCAGCTGGTGCCGGCTCACAGCCGGTGCCACGAGCGGCTGTGCCCCAGCAAACCCAGCTCTGGAGCAGGCGCAGGTGAGGACGAGCTCCTTGCCACTGCCTGGGTCAGAAATGGCTCCAGCTCCTCCAGCTGCACCCTATTGGAGCTGGGGATGGGGGTATTCACACCCTCGTGCAGCTGCTGGGTGTAGTGGCATGTAGAAGGGCTAACAGCTTCATGGTGGGAGCCATGCCTGGGGCGAGGGGGTGGCAGGGGCTCCTCGGACACCCGCCCCAGGGGAGGGGGAGCAGGGCGCAGCAGGCGCTCAGGGGTCCCCGCTGTACTTGATGAGGTGGCCGCTGAAGGTGACGTAAGTGTCGTACTCGTCGCTGAAGACGGCGTTCTCGCGCTCGCCCTTGTAGAGCCGCACCCAGACCTCGTCCTGCTCCCGCAGCTCCAGCATGACGCTCTGGCTCTGCATGATGCTGCGGTCGCTCACCTGGGCGTAGAGGATCACCACCTCTGCCCCGTTGCGCATGATGTGCAGGTACGTCTCCTTCTGGTTCCAGGTGTGCACGTTGAGGCTGAAGTAGTAGATCCCGGGGACGTAGCAGTAAAACTTGCCCGTGAACATGTTGAAGTGGTCGTAGAGGTTGACGAACTCCGTGTCGAAGATGAGGGTCTGGTAGTAGTCGTTGCTGTGCAGGGGTTTCTTGCGGCCCACCGAGAAGGCGGCGTAGTGGCTCTTGCAGCGCTCCCCCGGGGCGCCCACGCTGCCCTTCTGTCCCTTGGGCCCCGCATGGCCCCTGCTGCCGGCCACCCCCGTCTTGCCGAACTTGCCCTGCATGCCTCGCTCGCCGCGGTCCCCCTTCTCGCCTGGGTGAAGCAGGAGGGACAGTTGTGCTGTCAGAGGCAGTGCCCAGAAGCCCCTTTGCCTGACAGAAGGGGATGGAGACAGCAAGGCCCCCCCCAGCCCCTGCCCCCTCCCTGGGCTCTGATGCTGCCTCCAAAGCTGCCCAGAGGCCACCAGAGCAGGGGCAGCTCATGCCCCGGGGTGTCCCAGCCCCAGTGCCCCTCTACTCGTGCAGGGCGCTGGACCACAGGCCCCAGCCCCAGCTTCTCGCTCCCAGTTTGTGCGAGACTGGCACCCCAGAGAGCTGGCACTGGGAGCTCAGCTTGGCGCTGGCCCTGGAGTGATGCTGGCAGAGCAGGCGGGCTCACGGTGCCTGGTGGTGTGGGGTGCTGGCTGCGGGCAGTGCCACAGCCCGGGGCCCCGCCAGCCCTCACCTTTCAGGATGGTCACGTTGATCTGAGGCAGGGGCTGGTACCAGGGGTAGGAGAAGCGCTGGTCGGGCGGCTCGCAGCAGCGGACGCAGCGGGGCCGCGGGGGCAGCCCGTCCTGGGCACTGCCATCCTTCTGCTCCCGCGTGGCCCTGGGGAGGGCAGAAAGCAAAGCGCAACAGGGAGCTACGGGTGGAGGTCGGGGCCCTTTGCGGTGCCAGGGCTGCCCCGGCCCCTGCTGCGAAACGCCCCAGCCCCGGGGTCCCCTCACCTGGCAGCGTGGTGCTGGGACGGTGCCTCCTCGGGGTCCGTCTGCCAACGCCGGTCGGGGCTGGGGCTGGGCTGGCTGCCCGCAGGGGAGGGCAGCAGCAGGCAGGAGAGCAGCAGGACGCCAAGCGCCCAAAGCCCCTCCATGCTGTGGCAGTGCCCTGCGAGACACCAGGGACGGCTGAGGGGGACGGCGAGGCCTGGCTAAGCTGGGAGCTGCAGAGATGCCCCTCCATGCTGTGCCAGCCCGGCTGTGCCCTGCACTGTCCCTAGGACAGGACCTGGGGCACGACACAGCCCCGGGCAGGGCACAGCTGCACTTCCAGCCCCAAAAGGCTGCTCTTGCTGCAGCCCTTCCCCAGCAGAGCCTGCAGCGTGGGCACGTGCATCTCTTGCACTTGCAGGGACCATCTGCACCTAAATAGCTGCTTTCAGCTGGGCCGGGTGCCTCGGTGATGCTGAGGTGGGTGACTGGGGACACCCACGTTTGGGGCAGTGCAGGGGCTCTGGGCTCACCAGAGCCATGCAGCCCCTGAAGCCCTGGCATGCATCGCGTGGAAGAGGGGGTGTCCTGGGGAGCCAAGGGTGGAGCGGAGCAGCAGCCTCTGCTCTGTCCAAGCCCTGGGCCAGCCTGGCTCCAGCTGCCTCCCGTGGACCCCCAAGAGCAGCAGCTCAGGGTGTCAGCACCTGGGGAAACTCCAGGCAGCTCCAGATGCCATGGGGCAAACGTCGGGGTGCAGCCCTGCCTGTTGTGGGGGACCCCCAGCCCTGCCTGCGGGGATCTGCAGCCCTCCTCCCCCCACAGGGCAAGCCGGGCGGACCCCTGAGAGGGACTCGTGTGCCCCGGGAGTTGCCAGCCCTTGGCCCCCACCCCTGTGCCCGGGCCCTTGGTCCGAGGGTTTGCCAGGAGACAAGACCCGCTGCTCCAGCGACGTGGATGTGGGCTGGCTGCCCCGGCTGGGAGCCGGCCGCCACGGGGCGAAACTCCTGGGAGCCCGCGCCCTGCGTGGGGCCAAAGCTAATATTTGCAGTGGCCGGTGGCACCACGGCCCAACCCGGGCCTTATCACGGCTGTATCCGCTCGAGGCGCGGGGCCAGGCACGCAGCACCTCGCCCTGTGGCCCCGAAGGCGCCGGGACAGCCAGGGCCAAACACGCGTGTGGCACTGCCCGGTCACCCGGCACCCCGCGGCAGCCCCACGTCTGGGGTGGGCCAGGCCAGGCCATGGGGAAGGAGTTTGGGGTGGAATCCCACTGTTCTGGTGAACGCCTGCTCTCTGAGCACTGGGGTCCCCATCAGCAGTCACCGGGCTGGGCCAGCCTCCGGGCAGCCTGTTCCCATTGTCCCCCCAGTGCAGGGGCTGGCGGGTCCGGGACCCGGTGGGGGTGCTCCGTGCTCCGGCAGCGGGCGCGGAGGGCGCGCGAGGCCAGGGTGGATGCCTGGCTTATGAGTCACCTTCGCTGGGACCAGGAAGGGGCGGAGGGATGGGGAAAGGCTCCAAGGGCTGTCCCACTGCTCGCACCCTCTGCAAAGGGCCACTCTCTCCCCACCTGCCTCTTGCCCCGTATCTCAGCCCGTGTCTCGCTGGCACTGATGGGTACAGGGAGAGGCAGGGCTGTGGGCACTGCATGCCAGCTGTGGGCACTGCGTGCTCAGCTCCATGCGCAGGGGAGAAGCGGATCCATGGCGGAGGCCAGTCAGGGGCTTGTGAGCAGGCATCAGCCAGGGGAGCCTTGGCACTGGTGCACTTCACCCTGCTTGGCCTCCAGCTGTGCCAGCCACATGCCACTGAGCGTGGCACACAGCCCGATGGGGTTTTGGGAAGCTCAGCTTGGGAGCTGGGTTTTTCCCTCAGCTCTGGGATCATCAAACCAAACATTCCCCTGGGACCCGCAGCAGGCTCAGCCCTGGGGAAAACGCAGCTTTGCAGGGAACTGCTCTGCGGGGAGCAGAAATCCTTCACCAGGCAATTCCCTCCGAGCAAGGCAGCGAGCTTCCCCGGCTGCCGCAGGGCCAGAAATGGAAGCGAGCGTGCCTCGGAGCGCGTCTCCCCCTGCACCCCGCGGGCACGCCGGGCAGGAGGTGCCCACGCACGCGTGGGCGTACGGCCCTGCTGGAGGGAGGCTGTTTGTCCTGCCGGGGTTGGAAGCTCTCCAGGAGCTGTTTGGAGATTTAACTTCAGCGGCTGCTAAAGCCTTGAGACTGCAAGTCAAAACATCCCGAACTGCATTCCAGGCGGTGATAAAGACCAGGATGAAACAAGCACAAACCCCGGGGGAGGGATGAGGGGGCTCAGAGCAGCGGGGCAGCGCGGAGGCAGCAGGTCCCGCATGCCCACCTCGCCCTCCCCGCTCAGGGGGTGGGCACAGCCCTCCCCGAGGCGCAGCAGCCGGAGCTGGGGTGCCTCCGGTGTCCGGGGACGTGCTGGTGGGATGACTCCCCCGCCTTTGGCTGCAGCAGCTGGGGTGGTTGCAGAGCTGTTCGCACCCCCGGAGCGGCGCAGGCCCGGCGGGCAGCAGGGTGGGAGCTGCACGGGGCAGCCGCTGCCCTCCAGCTCCGGCAGCACCAGCGAGATGTTGTGCTGGGGACCCCGGGGGCCCCCACGTCCCCCGCAGACGTGCCCGCGGGTGGCCCAGCCCTGGCTTTGGCGTGCTCGTGGGGGCACAGGGCTGAGGCAGGGCTGGGGGAGCCGCGGTGGGGCCGTGCAGGGCCGAGCCGGTGCCGCAGGCTCCAGCACCAACCGGCCTCTGTCCTCCCGGGGCTGCTGCGGGTCGGGCCGTGCCCTCGGAGGAGCAGCCCGGGGTCCCCACCGCCCCCTCGCAGGCAGGGCAGGGGCCCTGCCCGGAGCGGGGTGCGGGGACACTGGTCCCGCTCGCTGGACGCGCCCCAGGGCACCCGGTGAGGCGGAGCCGCTCCGGGGTGAGTCGCACCGGGGCCGCAGCGCCCGTCGCCAGCGGCACCCGCAGGCGGGTCCGCACCAAGGGGCAGCTCCGGGGCGCGGGTCCCCAGGCCCGCAGGGCCCCCCCAAACCCGCCCCCCACCTACCTGCGGGGCAGGGCCGCTCCCTCCTGGCGCTGCCTTCCCGTCCCTACAGCATCCCCCTCCCCGGGGCTGCCCCGCCAGCCCCCGCCGCGGGGCCGAGCCTGCCTGGGCGGACCGGCCGCCTCCCGCTCCGGCGGGACACACTCGCCTCCTCCGGCGGCCCCGGCGGAAACGCGCCTTGTGCGGAGCGGAGGCGGCAGCGGCGGAGCGGGCCGGGGCGCAGCCCCCCTTCCCCCGCCAGATGTGAGCCCGGCGGCGCGGGCGGCCGCCGTTAACCGTGTGTGCGCCCGCCGCTGCCAGCACCGCGCCCGCAGCCACGGCCGGCGCTGGCCCGGGGAACGGGGGAGGCACATGTCGGGGGCTTCGCGGGGGGCTGGCACCCCGGCGGCCCCCGGGGCAGGACCTTGCCCCACGCCGGGAGAGCCGCTGGCCGTTCCCCACCCCGGGGGCACCGGAGCCTGCCCAGCCCCGGCCGGGGACGGGCCTTTCGAGGGCGGCCGCGGGCAGGCGGACACGGACACATGTCCCGCAGCGCTGGGCAGGATCTGTCCCCGCACCCCGGGTGGCGGCGGGACACGGGGCGCGGCCGGGCCGGTGCTGGCGCGGCGGGAGGAGCCGCGGGCTGGGGTCAGCCAGCACCGGGGGCTGCACCGGGGCTGTGCCCACCGGGCAGCCGGGCTGTGCCCACCGCGGGGAGGGCGGCGGGACACCCACCCCGCCGGGACGGATCGGCCCCGCGCCGCGGCCCGCCGCTGGGCTCCGACCGCCCGTACGCGGGGCGGGGGCCGGGGCTGGCCGGGCTCCCCCGGAGCGTGCGGCGGGGCGGACTGCATCCCCCGGCAGCCCCCGCGGCGGCGGTGGTGGCGGCGGCGCGGGGGCTGCCGGGAGCCGCCGGTCCCGCGGCGGTTTGGCCGGTGCCGGCCGCCGTGGCGGCGCGCGGGGGCTGATGGGAGCTGTAGGCGGCTGCGCGCGGCGGCGGGAGGCGGCTGCGCTCGGGCGGCGCCGCGGTGAGCGGGGACACCGGGACACCGGGGCGGGGGGCGCCGGGGGCCGGGGTGAGCGCGGGGCCGGGCGGCGCCCTGCGGCCCCAAGGTCGGGCCGGGCCGGACCGGGCCCGCAGCACGGGGGTCCCCGCCGGGCTGGGGCGGGAGCAGCGCGGACCCCGAGCGCCCTGCGCGGGGCTGTGCCCCGGGGCAGGGGACGTGGGGGGTCCCGGGGTCCCTCAAGGCCCCGCTCAGGCCGGGGGGTGCCGCCGCCTTCCCGACAGCTCGCTCGGGGAAGGGGCTCGGGGGTCCCCGTGTTCATGCCCGGTGGGTCCCCGTGACCGTGCCCGGGGGTCCCCGTGTTCACGCCCAGGGTGCCGGGGGGGCCCCGTGGCCCTGCCCGGGGCGGGTGCTGGGGTCCCGACAGCCGCGGTGGGGCCCGTGCACCGAGCGGGGCGCCGGGGCCGTGCCCAGGGCGATGCTCCGGGGTCCCGGCAGCGCGGGGGGGACGCTGCCCTCCCCGCGGGGTCCGTCCCCCGCCGCAGCGGGGCCCCGGGGCCAGCAGCCGCCCCTGGCGGGCTCCGCCGTGCCCCCGCCGCGGCCCGGGGCTCGGCCCCCCGCGCTCAATGCAGCCTCTGTTCGCACCCGGGGCCGCTGAAAGGCGCATTGAGGCCCGGGCCCCACCGCGGCGGGGACGGGCCCCTGGGGACAGCCCTGGGCCGGCAGCCGCGGACCCCTGTGCCCCGCCCGGCCTGGGGGTCCCTGTCCCGTGCTGCGTGGCACGGGGTGAGAGCGGGTGGTGCTGGGGCAGCTCCCGGTCCCGGGGGGCTCCCCGCACCCTGCGCAGCCCGGAGCGCCCGTCTGCGGGGGCCCGGGGAGCTGCCGCATCCCCTGAGCTGCACGGAGAGGGGTGGCAGGGACGGGCCCTGCGGGTGGGCACCGCCCGGGTGGGCTGGGGGTACCCGCGTGCGAGCCCTGCCCGGGGGTGACGCCGTGACCGTGGGCATGGCAGGGGCCGGGGGCTGCCGCGACGTTAGGGCTGGGCAGGTTGGGGGTGTTTGTCCCTTGGACCCGGGCGCTGTGCTTCCTGCTTGGCGTTGGCATCCTGCTCGGGCGGAGCTGCCACGTGTCTCCCGGTGTTCCCGTGGGGCCTGGGGACACGCTCCGCGGCCGGGCCGGTTCCCGGGGGCTGCCGGAGCTGGGCCAGGCCGGCCGGGAACCTCCTCCTTCCTTGGGGCAGTGCGGGGACGCCGCTCAGGAGGAGACCCCAGCACAGCTCCTGGGGGCTCGCCCCGGGCCGGGGTGCCTCGGTGCCCTGCCTGGGCTGCTGCGGACCGGGGGCAGGTAGCGGTGCCAGGCAGCGCCGCGTGCCTGCCAACATGCCGGGGCTCTCTCTGGTGTGGGAGTGCAGAGTGGGGTGAGAAGGGGCTGAGCGTGGCTCCAGCAGCAGAGCAGCCCCCACGGGATGCTGGCTCTTCGCTGCGCGGGGCAGCAGCGCCTTCTCCTGCTGCAGGAGAGGGGATGGGGCCCCTCGCCTCTCCCTCGTGGCTGTGCCCTGCCGCCCCCCGAGCTCAGTGCAGTGCCAGGCTCCAGCTCTCTGACCTGTTTCCTCCCCTCTTTGCCACCAGGTTCTCCTCGCCCCCAGTCTGATGCCCGTCCCGCCCTGCCATGAGTCTATGAGCCCGCTCCGGATCAGCGTGGGTGGCCTGCCTGTCCTCGCGTCCATGACCAAGGGGGCTGACCCCCGCTTCCGACTGCGCTGGAAGGCCATCGTGCTGTCGTCAGCCTGCGTGGGGTTTGTGCTGCTGCTCTTCTGCCTGCACCGCTCCTCCCCGGCACGGCACGGCCCCCCCAGTCCTCGCAACTGGCAGCTCAGCCTGCAGGCGGGGGACCGCTACAATGACACCTACCCGCTGTCCCCACCCCAGAGGAACCCCGAGGGCGTGCGCTACCGCATCGGCGTCATCGCGGACCTGGACACGCAGTCCCGGGGCTCTGAGGAGCACACCTGGTTCAGTTACCTGAAGAAGGGCTACCTGGTGCTGTCGGACAGCGGGGACAGCGTGACGGTGGAGTGGGACAAAGAGGAGAGCGTGCTGCGGTCCCACCTGGCTGAGAAGGGCCGGGGCATGGAGCTCTCCGAGCTGGTCGTCTTCAACGGGAAGCTGTACGCCGTGGACGACCGGACGGGGGTGGTCTACCAGATCGAGGGCAACAAGGTGGTGCCCTGGGTGATCCTCCCGGACGGGGACGGCACGGCGGGGAAAGGTGAGCTGCCCTGTCCCGCCCTGCCGACGCAGAGCAGTGAAGCCCTTGGCTCTGTGGCTCGCTGTGGTGGGGTGCCCCTTCCTGTGACCCCGTAGCCCGGCCGGGACGGGGGCAATTCCTGCCTGGCTGCATGGGGGAGGCTGTGCCCAGCACCAGGCCGTCTGGTGTGGGGCCTGTCTGGCATCCAGGTACTGGCCAAACCCCGGCTCATGCCGTTCTCTCCACCGCAGGCTTCAAGGCGGAGTGGCTGGCGGTGAAGGACGAGCACCTCTACGTGGGGGGACTGGGCAAGGAGTGGACCACGACGACAGGGGAGGTGGTGAACGAGAACCCTGAGTGGGTGAAGGTCGTCGGCTACAAGGGCGACGTGGGCCATGAGAACTGGGTGGCCAACTACAACGCGCTGAGGGCCGCGGCGGGGATCCGACCCCCAGGTACAGAGCGAGGCTCCCTCCTGCCGTCCCGTGTCCCACACCCTCTGCGGGCTCCGGGGCTGGGGTGTGCGGGCTCTGGGGGTGCTGGGAGGGCTGTGGCACAGGGCAGTGGGGCAGGGGCGCCCTGTTTACCCTGGGCCATCACAAGCCGCTCCCTGCTGCAGGTTACCTGATCCACGAGTCGGCCTCCTGGAGCGACACGCTGCAGCGCTGGTTCTTCCTGCCGCGCCGCGCCAGCCACGAGCGCTACAGCGAGCAGGCGGACGAGCGGCGGGGCACCAACCTGCTGCTCAGCTCCACCCAGGACTTCGGGGACGTGACGGTGGGACGTGTGGGCGAGGTGGTCCCCACCCACGGCTTCTCCTCCTTCAAGTTCATCCCGGACACGGACGACCAGATCATCGTGGCGCTGAAATCGGAAGAGGATAACGGCAAGATCGCCAGCTACATCATGGCCTTCACGCTGGACGGGCGCTTCCTCCTGCCCGAGACCAGGATCGGGAGCATGAAATACGAGGGCATTGAGTTTATTTAACCGACTTTGGCACCGGACCGGAGGGGCGAGGGGGGCTGAGGGGCGCTGGGGCAGGCCCTGGCAGCGTGCGCCGAGGGGTGCCGGGCAGTGCCCCTGCTCTGTACTGGGCCTTGGCGTCCCCGGTAAAGCGTTGGCTCTGCTGCAGCAGGCGTGGTGCGAGTGTTTCGGCAGTGGCACCTGGTGGCAAGGGACTGCCAGCACAGCGAGCCCCGGCCCGGGAGGCAGGCGGTAAAGTCCCCGTAGCCGGTTCCCCGGGCACTGCAGCCGTTAGCTCCCGGCCCCTCGTTGCTACAGGCGAGTCGGTGGCTCTGGTGACATCCAGGCCCTGGGTTTGCAGCCGAGGAGGAGCCTGAGCCCCAGCTCTGCTTCTGTGCCTCGTGTCCCGCCGTGCCACGGTGCTCCCTGCCTGGAGGAGGGGGTGTCCCGGTACATGGGGGAGTGGGTCTGACGGGGGCCCTGGAGCCCAGCCGCGCTGGCAGCATGTCCTGGGGCCACCCCGCAGGAGAACCTCCGATCCGTGCCCCAGCACCTGACTGGGAACGTACTGGAGACGTGGGGACAAGCATCCCCGCGGGGATGAGCACCCTTGAGGATGCGATTGGCCAGATCCTGCCCCGGTCCTGACCTTCCTGGGGTCAGGGTGACAAGGGGGAACGGGGCCACGGCAGGGTGTCACAGCCAGGGCAGGCGAGGGCTGTCTACAATGTCATAGCTGGGGGGGATTTCATCAGTTTTTTTCCCCAGAAGCTGGTTTTCCTTCCCTTTTCTCGTAAGCTGCGTGGGGTGACAGCCAGGATGACGGGCAGCCCTGGGGCACTGTCTTCTGGGGAAAGCCTCACATGGGAGGCGACTGCGGGGGTGTCCCTCTGCCCCTGTCACCGAGGGACGCAGCGATTCCCGCACCGCCGGTGTCACCGAGGGCGAGGCCTTTAGTGGCCTCAGGTGCCAGCAGCCGGCGCCGGGGCCGCCCCCGGTGCTGCTGTACTGGCACAGCAGCTCTGCCCACGGGGCTGGGGGAGCGAGGGTGGCCCCAAGTGACCGATGGTGCCACCAGCCGTGGCCAGGTGTAATGTGGGCACATCCCCGTGCCCGGCCCCACACCGTTCCCAGCCCACACCCCGCGGAGGTACACGGTTTGCTGGCCCCGTGTCTCCCCCCAGCCCCGGCTGGGCACGGCTCAGGCCCCGGGGGTGCTGCCAGCCCCAGAGCTGTCAGCTCCGGGAAGAGCCGGGACCTGGACAGACGCTGCCGGGAGCTGGCAGGCGCCGCGGCCGTGCCTGCTCCAAGGGCTGCCGTGCTCGGTGCAGGAGGGAGAGCCAGCAGCACCAGCTTGGCTTCCCGGGGCCGGCGGCAGCTGGGAAGTGTTGGCGGCAGCCCCGGGCTCGGCTGGCCGGGGAGCCCTTCCCGAGCTCGCCAGCGGCGTTGTGAAATCGTGGCAGCAGCCTGCGGCCCCCCAGGGGGAACTTGCACAGGTCTTGGGAGCCAAAAGTGCGAAACTTGGGCATCCCCGGGGCCTCCTTCCCACCCTGCTAACCCCAAGGACTGCAGCTCCTGGCCTGGCCCTCGCTCCCCTGGCTCAGCCGAGCCCCTGCCCTGGTTTGCAGGGCGGCACAGCTTGGCACCGGCCACTGGCGAGGCACTGGGGCCGGTGTTTGGCTCCGTGGTGGCCCCCCGGTTTGGCAGGGGAGAGCTGCAGGTGCGGGACAGCTGGTGGGGGACGGGTGACTGCGGTGCCAGGACCCTCGGCAGCCCTGGCTGCAGGAGCAGGACCCCCGGAGCCAAGCTGCAGTCCAGGGCCCACCAGGGCTGGGTCCAACGCGCTGCTGGGGCGGCCTCGCGGCAGCCCCGGGTGCCCGTGGGGATGCTGCCGTGGGGATGCTGCTGGAGGGACCCGGAGCGGGTGGGAGCTGGCAGAGGTGCAGCTTGATAAGGGGTTGCCTTGTAGCTCCAGGGACAAGCCCCCAGGTGCCACCAGCGTGCGTTTGGGCTCTCTGGGTGCCTCCCCGCGGCCGGGGGTCCCTGCTGACACCCTGCTGGGGCTGGCTACTGCAGGTCAGGGGGTCCTTGGGCCCCCCGCACCTCCCCTGCCCCGCTGTGGGGACCGGCCGTGCCCAGGGCAGGGAGGGGGTCTGCTGGTGCGGCGACAGGGCTGTGGGTGGGTGGGAGGGCCGGGGACCCTCCCAAGAGCCCAGGCAGGCTCCCCCCGCCCGCCCCTGTTTACAGTCCCCGGCACCTCATGGGCCGGGCGAGGAGCTCGGACGCGGCCGGACACGTGTTTTCGTTTAGCCCAGACAGTGACTCACGCTGGCGCTGGGCTGCGAGCGGCTCATCTCCGCGGGGCAGCTCTGCCCCGGGCACGCACCCGGCCCCAGCGCCGTGGGCAGAGCTGGCCTCGGCCCGTGCATGTGGCCTCTGGGGCCGTGCAGCACCGGGCCCAGGGCACACGGAGCATGTCCCCAGCCCGCGCCGGGCGCCAGCTGGCCACGGGCCATGTTGGCCACGCTGCCTTCGCCTGCGCTTTGCTTCAGCCTCTCCCGGCCTCACTTGCCCTCGTGGCCCTTGGCCAGTGGCTCCACAGCACCTGTCTTGGCCCCGGGGCTGTGCCGGTGGCTGTCCCTGCCGTGTGGCTCCTGCTGGTGCCCTGGGCTCAGCCAGGCGGGGAGCTCTGCACCCCACGGAGACGCAGGGCCTCCCCATACCATGTCCCCCTGCGCCCCCAGACCCCCCCTGCCTGCCCTTGCCCTGGCCCTGTTCCCAGCTATCTGGCAGGGCCCCATGTCCCCCCTCCTCGTGCAGGCAGGATGTCAGGGCCCGGGGGGCTGCCGGCCCCGGGGCAGTGGTGCGGTGCGGGCAGCAGGACCGTCAGCCCCTGCCTTGCCGTGAACGGGACTGGGCTGCGCCATCCCGGGGCCCCCAGACCCTCGGCCCCACAGTGCCCGCGGAGCAGCACAAGCGCCCGCAGCACCAGGGCATGTGCCAGCAGCAGGGCCTCGGGCAGCCAGGCCGGCAGGACTCTGGGCGACTGCTGCCACAGCATCTGCAACCTGTGTGCCCCGCAGCGGGGTCAGGGACCCAGAGCCCCGTTGCCGGGTTTCATCCAACACCCCAGCAGTGCGAATGCCGTCACCTCCCGCAGGCTCCAGCAGGGTTTGGACTGCGTTCGGCTGCCCACGTTTCCGTTGTTTCTTCTCATCCTAAAGGGCAAGCAGCGCTGACACCTCCCTCACCGGGAGCAGCTGTGGCAGGGCAGCTCTGTGGCAGGAGGCTGGCGCAGGAGCAGGTTGTGTGCCCGCGGTGCTGTCTGTCCCGGCCAACGCGTGCCTGTGGCGCCCGGCTCAGCCGTGCTCAGAAGCCACGTCCCTGCCCACGGGCAGTGCTGGGCTCCCTGCCCGCTTGGCCGTGCCGAAGGCACCACAAGAGAGCTGGCACGTGCCCGTGCCCCCGGCTGGGCGTGGGCGAACGGGTATGGTGCGACTGGCAGCATCCTGGCACCCTCGCGGTGACGCAGCCGGGATGGGGACAAGGTGGGGTTTTTGGGGTTCCAGGACAGATGGCTGCCGGCTGCGGGGACAGGCCCCGGGTCTGTGGGCACGTCCCGGCGGCGCGGGACCCCCGGCTGAGCTCAGCCATCTGCCGGGCACGGAGGAGGGAGAGGACGGGGGGACACGAGGTGGGACGAACAGAGCTGGGGGCGGCGGAGGCCGAGGACGCGCTGGGCACAGCCATGATCGCAGCCCCCCCCCCCGCGATCCCCGGCTCCGCGGGGCGCAGCCCGGGCCCCCCCGGCTGCCCCCCCACCACTGCCCGGGGGCGGCGGGGGCCGGGCCGGGCCGTGCGGGGCCGGGGGCGGCGATGGCGGCGCGGAGGGGCGGGCGGAGGAGGAGCCGCGAGTCCCCGGAGCGCGTTAAAGAGCGCGGCCGAGCGGCGGCCGCCGAGGGCAGGGAGCGGCTCCGGAGGAGGCAGCGGAGCGGCGGCCGCTGCTGACGCCGCGCAGGGGCCGCGGCTGCCGGGGCCGAACTTCGCGGCGGCGGCTCGGCCGGGCCCGGCGGTGGATGCGGGTTTCCCGGGCGGGTGGCTGAGCCTGAGCCCCGGCGCACCATGCCCGCCGCGCTGCCCAGCCTGCTGGCCTGGCTGGCCGTGCTGCTGCTCGGCAGGGCCCGCCCGGCCGACGCCTGCAGCTGCTCGCCCATCCACCCGCAACAGGCCTTCTGCAACGCCGACGTAGGTGAGCGCCGCCCCCGCGCCCCGTCCCGCCGGGCCCCGCAGCCCCGGCGGCGGCCCCGCAGCCCCGGCTCGGCCCGCGAGAACTTCCCGGCGGGGGAAGGGGTGGAAAGTTGGTGGGGAGCGGGCAGAGAGCGGGCAGGGAGCGGGCAGAGCCGCCCCGGCACCTGCCCGCAGCCCCGCACCGTGCGGGCTCCGCTCCCGGCCGGCCCGGGGGTGTGTCGGTGGGAGCAGATGCGCGGCCGGGCGCGGTCCGTCTGTCCCTCCGTCCGTCCGGGGTGTGCCCGTCCCTCGCCATCTCGGCGGGGACCGTCGCGGCCGTGCCAGGCGTTGCTCCCCGGGGCGTCCCCCGGCGATGCGAGGAGCCCCGGAGCCGGGTCGGGCTCCCCGCTGCGCGGCCCCGGTGACACGGGCGAGCCCGGCCTCTCCCGACTTTGGTTAAACCGCGATGGTACGTGGCAGCGCGGGGAGCTGACGGCCCGGGGCAGGCCAGGGCCCCCGAGCACGGCCGCCGCTCGCACGGCACCGGAGAGCCAGCCGCCTCGGGCTCGGTCACCTCCCGTCTGCTCCTTATTTCCAGGCATTTCCTCTCCCCCGTCCCACTTTGTTCGGCTTGGATGCTGCTGAAAGGGAGGGCTTGGCAGCGCCGGGGTCTGGATTCCTCTTTCTATGAATAATGCCCTTATTAAATTTTAACATATTAACCAAACAGACCAGCCCCAGCTCCTGACGCTCGCCTTTGCAGGGCCGTTCCCAGGCTCAGCTGGAGAGGTGACATTCCCAAACACTTAGGCAGCCCCAGCCCCTGGACCGCCCTGCCCCGTTCCCTGCTCCGGAGCCAGGATGCTCCCGATGGGTTCCCAGGCTCCCCTCGCCCGTTCCAGACCCGGCTTCCCCCCCACGGGGGCAACTCCCGCAGCGCCTGGCTGCTGCCGCGTGTGCCCCAGCTCTGCCTGGCCTGGCTGCTCGGCACGGCGTGCTGCGAAGCGCATCAGGGACAGGGAGGTTTCTAGACAAAATGGAGCACTGAATCTTTGGAGCTGCTGCTTGAGCCGGTGCCTCTGGGCTGCGGGATGCCCCGTGCCCGCTCCGGGAGCGCAGCTGTGGCTTCCCGTCACGCTCCCGTCGGGCTCAGCTTTCCGGGGCACTCGTGACTCACTGCCCGTCCCGGGGTGCCGGCTCAGCCGTGACTCAGCTGCTGAGTCACCGTCTGTCTCGGCTGTCTCAGCCGCCCCTGGCAGAGCGCAGCGTGGCTGGGCAGGCTGCGGGTCGGGCTGCCCCGCTGCCCTCGGCAGGTGCCTGTCCTGCGGGTGCCCGGTGCCCGTCCTGCCGAGGCAGCCTCCTCCCATGCAGCCCTGGCACCTCCTGCTCCCAGCCCTGCATCTCCTCTGGATCAGTCCTGTCTTGGTGGGGACAGTGCTGGGCTCGGGGGAGCAGGGCGCGTCCCGGGGTGTGCTCCCCAGCCTCCTCTTCCCACACAACACAGATCTGTCTCCTGCGGCCTGCGATCCCTCGCCTTGCTGCTGCTTGCCTCGGCCAGCTCCCTCCCTGCGGGCACGCGGAGCCCAGGGAGAGCCTGGGGTGCCGGGTGCTGCCGGGGCCTTCCCCAGCCGCTGTGGATGGAGCAGCCCCTGCCCAGGCTGGGCCCTCGGTGGGGTGGTGGTGGCTGATGCCCTGCGGTGCCAGGTGCACCCAGGTCGGACGATGAGCCCCAAGGCTGGCGCTCAGCCCTCGGTAGGAGGGAGCTGGGTGAGTGTGGTGCGGGGTCCTGGCCCTGTGGGGCTGGGATCCCCGCTCTGTGGCGTGGGCAGTGCCTACCACGTCCCTCTGTGCCTCCCCACAGCCCCTCTGCCCTCGCTCGTGGAGCTGGAGTGGGGCTGGAGCCCAGGGCTGCGTTTCCAGGCGGCGCAGGGGGAGGCGGATGCGGCTCTGCCTCGGGCACGGGGTACCGGAGGGGCTGGGGGTCATGGAGGGGCTGAGAGTCGTGTCACCAGAGCTGGTGACTTGGGACAAGTGTCCTGGCCTGCCCGCACTTGCGCTTCCTGGCCCACGAGATGGGCAGCGGTTTTCTGCGGGGCCCGAGGGCTCAGGGCTGCCCCGTCTGCCATCCCTCACCGGGGCCGTGCCCGAGCAGCGGGCGCCTGGCAGGGGGGTGCTCTGCTGGGGCTGCTTGGCTGCCAAGCGGGGACGTGGCCGTGCCGGGGGCCGCAGCAGGAGACCCTGCGGGGGAAGCGATGCCCAGCCCTTCTGGGCATGGCCGTGGCCTTGGCCTTGTGCGGCAGTACCGGCTCCAGGAGGGGTCGATGGGGCAGCGGGGGCTCGGTGTGCCGCCTGGCACGGGGGGCACCTAGGGTGCGGCCCCTGGCAGCATTGCACCGAGCCCAGTTGTCCCCGTGCTCGGTTCCTCAGGACGGGCGCAGGCAGCGCGGAGGCAGGGGGGGAATGGCGGGGGCTGGCAGGGACCGGGCCGAGGGGGGGTTTGGGGGGAGAGGTGGGAGCAGTCCCCGAGGAGGGCTGCCCGGGGGGCCCTGCTGAGCCCCCGGGGCCGGGGAGCTGCTGGTCCCCGGTGCCGCCCGCCGAGCTCCGGCGGTGGGAGCCCTTCCCGTGGGCTGACTGCTGGGGCTGCCGCTCATTGGGCCCCGTCCCGCGCCCGTCAGAGCGCCGGGATGACGCAGGCGGCCATGGCAGCGCGTAACCCGCGGCTCCCGCGCAGGCCGGCGGGCGAGCGGGGCCTGGTGCCCGCTGCTGTCCCCCACCTCCCCGCGGGCGCTGCCGTGCCCCAGCGGAGCCCCCACGGCATCCGCCGCTTCTCCCTGCAGGGCTGCCGTGCTCAGCTCCGCGTCCCTCCAGTGTCTGCGTCCCCAAAACCACCCTGGCGCTGTGCCAGGGGTGCCCTGTGCCGCTGCGGCTGCAGGGCAGGGCTGGGGTGCAGGGGTCCCTCCCGGGGGGGTTTGCCGGCTCTTCTCCAGTGCCAGTCTCAGACGGGGCTGGAGTGACCCCGGGGCTGCCCACGCCGCAGGGCCGGGTGCCGGGGCTGGCGTTGCCGGCGGGCAGCGCTGGCACTGGCAGTCATCTCATCGCTCAGCGGCTGCCAGCGGCCCCGGAGAAGGGAGCTTTGTTCCCCGGCCCCGCGGTCTGCGGGCACCGGCGCTTCCCGGGCGGGTGCTAGCAGGGCAGCGTGGTGGGTCTGGGGTGGGATGGCCGAGGAAGGGGCGGCCATTCGGGGGAGTCCTGGGGCTGAGGGTCCCTGTGCTGCCCCTCTGCCCGCAGGGCCAGTAATGCGGGGGGCAGCCCCCGAGCTGGGGCAGCCGTGCGGCGGGGGGCCAGGGAGGGCAGCATCCCCCTGGCTGGCAAGCCCAGAGAGGCATCCCTGTGGGTTTGTGGTGCTGGGTGACTCTCTTTGCCCCCAGCTTTGCTCCTGGAGCTGCGCCGCGGCCCCGGTCTGTCCCACTTGGTCGCACGCTCATCGCCCAGCTGGGAGGAGCGGTCGGCTGTGCCCCAGAGTGGGGCCCTTCCTCGTGGCACTGCTGCCCACCCGCCGTGGCGTGGGGACCGCTCTGCTGCAGGGTGCCCTGCCCTCCTTGGCCCCTTGGCCCTGGCCAGCCCTCGCTGGTCAGGCTGGGAAGTCACCAGCTCCCCGCGGACCCCCCCACCCCTCCGCACCTGGGGACAGACACCCCTCTCCCTGCCCACCCTTGTGCCCGTTCCCACTGGGGGCAGTGGGGCGCGGGGCTGGGGGGCAGCCCTTGAAGCCCACGTCCCCCGAGGCAGCGGGACGGGGGGCAGCCCGTGTGGCCTCTTGTCCTGCCCGGGGAAGGAGCATTTCCAGCATCGCCCTGGCCGGACTCGGTCACCCGGTGCCTCAGCTTGGCCTCGCGGAGGGTCTGGGCTCCCGTGGCCGGTGGCTGCCGGGGCCGGTGACAGGAGCGGGTGACGCGGCTGACGGCAGCGCTGGCGTTTGGGGAGCTCCGAGTGACGGTCTCTGAGCCCCCCGGGGGTTTCCTCCGTCCCTCGTCCCGGGGGACTCCGCCGGGCTCTGCCCCGGGCTCCCTCGGTGCTCCCCGCCGCTCGCCCTCCGGGGCCTGGCTGGCGCGGAGCAGCTTGGCTGTGCCGCCGGGGGCTTGGCCGCGGCCGTCCCCTCCACAAAGCCGCACTGTTCAGAACAAATCCGCCCAGAATTGGGCTGCATTTTTGTCAAGTGATTCATCAGCACGTGAATGGAAAAGGCTGGAGCCCACTGAACCAGTCACCGTTCCCCGCGCCTGGAGCCACGGGGCTGGCGCGCGGCTCTGCAGCTCGCTTCCACCCCGGTTACACCGCGGACGCGTGGAGCAGCGAAGGGCCTGGCACGGGGGAGGACGCTGGGTCGGGGGCCGAGGGCGGCCCGTGCCTGGGGTGCCCCAGCCGTGCCGCGGGCAGAGGAGCGGGCAGGGACCGAGTCCACGTGTGCCAAGCAGAGCCTGGGGCAGGGACCGGGCCGGTGGCTGTGCCGAGGGACTTGCCCTGCTGCGGGCAAGCGCTGGGGCTGCCTGCACGGCCGGGGTGCTGCCGGTGTGCCGGGCAACCCGTACCGTCCCCAGGGAGGGCAGCATGGCGGGGAGAGCCCTCGGCACAGCCCCGGTGCCAGCGTTGCGTCCGCCGGCCCCGCACCGAGCGGGTGCCTGCGTTGAGCAGGGGTGACTGTTTAGGGAAGTCTCTTCCCCGGCTCGAGGCCACCCTGTCCCTTCCAGAGCGACCTCAGCTGGCACTTGCAGTGCCCACGTGGGGCCGTGCCCCCCTGACCTTCAGCTCAAATAACCCCTCCGCACGCCCCCGCGCCCCACGGTATTTATAGAGCACGGTCACGTTCCCCGCTCCCCGTGCCAGGCGAGGGGCGGCCCCGGCGCGGCCCTGGCTGCTCCCGCCCCGGCGCCTTTCGGTGGGGGCCGTGTGCCGGGTCCCCAGCGTGGCTGGTGCTTGCACCCCCATGGAGCGGGGCTGCCCGGCACCGGGCTGTCCCTGGGGGACGGGGGGCTGGCTCCCGGGTGATGGCTGACCCCCAGCATGCGGCTTTGGGGCTGCCATTGCCCCCTGCGCCGTCGGTGTCCCCGGTGCTGCCGGGAGCTCCCATCCCTGCGCCGGCGGAGGGAGCCGGGCAGGACTGGGAGCTGTGGTGCTTGGCGAGGGGACCTACGCCCTGAGTGGCTGTGCCCACCACGCACGGTTGCGACCCCCATGGCACTGAACCGGGTGCCAGGCGCCGAGCCGGTGAGTAAGGGTGAGCTGGCTGCCAGCCGCCTGCCCCAGGCGCCGGGCAGGTCACTGCCACGTGCTGAGCGCTCACGCGCCGGTTCGTGTGTCCCCAGGCTGTGACCGTGGCGGAGCTGTCCCCATGTCGCTGCCCTGGGCTCCAGGGTGCCACGGCCTCGCCAGCCCTGGGGCACCCGACCTTGTCCCTGGGCACGGAGCGCTGGGACCACCCCGGGGCCGCGCAGAGCAGGGAGGGCTGTTGCCTTTGGCCGGGCTCGCTGCCTCCCCTCTCCGGGCCGTGTTTCTCCACAGCCCTCGGCGCCCCCGGGTTGGTTTCGCAGCAGCGAGGGCAGGAAGGGGCACCCCACAGCCCCCCGCCCCAGAGGATGCGGTCTCTGCGCCCGCCCGGCGTGAGGCTGGGCTCTGGCAGGGAGCTGGCAGCCGGGACCCCTCCGTGGCGGGTCGGGGAGCCCGTGCTCCAGCTGCGGGTGTCCCGGGACCCCTGCTGCCCGGCGCGGGGGTGCAGAGGGGCTGGCAGGGGCCTGGGGGGACCCCGGGTACTTGGTGGGCAGCGCTGGTGCCTGTGCTGGCTGCGGCGAGTGGCCGGGACGGTGCTGCGGGGTCGCGGCTCCCGCGTCCCTCTGCACCCAAGGGTGACCCCAAACGGCTCCCTCTGCCCTTCTCTCCTCCAGCCCGGCCGGGCCACGCGGGCATTTGGCCGGGGCCCTCGTCAGAGACTGGTTTAATTAATGACAGTGGGATAAATACCGCGGTGCTCCCAGGACGCTGCTGGCAGGTTTTAGCTGTCCTGGTGCCATCTGGGTGACGGGCACGAGCCCGGGCAGGGCCACGAGTCCAGCCAGGGCTGGGCAGAGACCGAGCCAGCGCTGGCCAAGGGCAACCAGCCGGGCAGCGGCAGGGCCGGGCCATCCTGGGGTGACCTTTCCTTGTCACCCGCCGTGAGGGTGCTGGGGCAGCACCGCGGTGCCCGGGCGCCCCGCTGAGCCCAGCGCCTCTCCGTTGCAGTGATCCGAGCAAAGGCCGTCTCTGCGAAGGAGGTGGATTCGGGGAACGACATCTACGGGAACCCCATCAAACGCATCCAGTATGAAATCAAGCAGATCAAGGTACCGGGGCGCAGCGGGGCGGGGGGGCGACGGGGCACCCTCCGAGCCGGCCGCTCACTCCATCTCCTTCTCCCCAGATGTTCAAGGGCCCCGACAAGGACATTGAGTTCATCTACACGGCGCCGTCCACCGCCGTGTGCGGCCGGCTGCTGGACACCGGCGGGAAGAAGGAGTATCTCATCGCAGGTGGGTGCCCGCGAGGGGACGTCGGTGGCGGTGCTGGCCCTCATGTCCCTCCTGAGAGGCCTGTGACGTGTGTGCCCGCTCCCCAGGCACGGCTCCCCCCCGTGGACCCCCCGGCTGTGCCCTGGCCGCGCTCGGCAGCCGCGGGCTGTGGCAGGGGCAGCTGGGGGGGACGAGCCTCTGCTCCCCGGGGTTGTGGGGACAGCGTGTGGCGAGAGGGGCCGCGCTGCAGCGGCCTCCAGCCCCCCAGGCTGAGCCCCGGGCACCCCGTGTCCAGCGCGGGGCTCTGGGGCGCCGGGGGGACCCTCTGAGCGGTGCGTCCGGCCTCTCCCCAGGCAAGTCGGAGGGCAACGGCAAGATGCACATCACGCTCTGCGACCTGGTCTCCACCTGGGACTCGCTGAGCCCGACCCAGAAGAAGAGCCTAAACCAGCGGTACCAGATGGGCTGCGAGTGCAAGGTGAGCAAGGGGGTCTGCAGCCCCAGGGCGGGCGCGGGCTCCGCGGCGAGATGCCCTTCCCCGTCCTTCAAGGATGACGCTGTGCCAGGGGCACGGCACGTGGCGGGGGGTACGGGGAGGGCGGCTGAGCCTCCGGCTCTCTCTGGCCTGGCACCGGGGCCAGCCCTGGGACCCGCACCCAGGGGTTCCCTCAGTCCCTCCCACGTTGGGGTCGCGTCCCCACTGTGCCCCGCAGGGAAGGGGCAGCCTGGCCTCCCTGGTCCAGAGCTGGGGGGTGGATGAAGGGGAGCTGCGGAGGCCCACCGTCCCCAGCCACCATCCCCAGCCTCCCTGCACTGCATCCTCCCGCCCCGGTGTCCCCCCCCCCCTCGGGGACGTCGGTGACGGTCTCTGTTGTGCGCAGATCTCGCGCTGCCTCTCCATCCCCTGCTTCGTCTCCTCCTCGGACGAGTGTCTCTGGACAGACTGGGCGATGGAGAAGAACAACGTGGACGGGCGGCAGGCGAAGCACTACGCTTGCATCAAGAGGAGCGACGGCTCGTGCGCCTGGTACCGCGGCATGGCCCCCCCCAAGCAAGAGTTTCTTGACATCGAGGACCCCTAAGCCACACGAGCGCATTCCAGTAGCCAGTAGAAAAGAAAACCTGCGAGATGTTAGACTGGTCCACGCTGATATCGGTTCCTGGAGACAGCATGAAAATCCGCTCGGCCGCGGGGGTCCTGGGGCTGCGGCGGCCGCCACGCACGTGCAGGGGACAGGGACCCGCCTTGTCACAGGCACCTGGCAGCCCGTGGCCAGGCTGGGTTCTGTGCCCGTGGCAGGGCTGAGCGGGGTGTGGGGGCATCCCACTGCCAGGGTCCTGTCCCCCCCGGCCACGCTCAGCCCTGGCAGCTGTGAAGGAATCGAACCCCGGCGCGTGGCGGAGCTGCCCCGTCTGCGTAGCAGGTCTACCAGGGCCCCCGCCGCGGGGGAGCCGCCCCAGCAGCCCTCGCCAGGCAGCCCTCCCCACCGCAGCGTCCCCGGCCGCCCTCCAGCAGCGGGGACCCCGCTGTCCCCCTCCCCACCCACCGCCGTCCCTCCCTTTGGGGTGCAGGAAGGGTACAGCCCTCCAGGCAGGGGCTCGGGGGGGCTTCACCATGCGGCAGAGCCCCCGGCTGTGTGCGAGGGGCTACAGGCCTTTTGCGGGGCTGGACGGCTCCTGCGCAGGTGCCTGGTCCCCAAGTGCCGGAGGGAGGTGGTGGCATGGCTGGGGTGCCCCCCCCGCATGCACCCGGGCCCTGCTGCCCCTCTCCATGGGGACACGGAGGTGAGCGCGGGGTTCAGCGCCTTCCCCAGCATCGGGGGGGGGGTCCGTTCCCACAGCACCCTCCTGCACGGGCAGGGAGCTGCTGCCAGGCCCTGCCGCCGCCATGGGACGGGCTGGGGCCCAGCGGCCTGGGCAGGCGGGCGGCAGCGGGGCTGGGCAGGGAGCTCCCCCTCGGTGGGGCACCAGGGGCAGGAGCTCTGCGGGCGCGGGGTGGTTCTCATCGCCTCGTGCAGCTGAGCTGGGCCGTGGCCTTCGGCAGCGCTGCGGCGTCGCGGCTGGTCGAGCTCCCTTCTCTGCGGCGTCAGGGATGGAGCCTGGCACCCGGCTGGGCGCAGGCGGCACCGCAGCCGCAAGAACACCCGTCCCCTCCGGTGAACCCTCCCGCACACCTCGGGCCCCGCTTTCTCTGAGCCATCCCCACGTGGCAGCGGCGCTGGCGTGTGCCGTGGTGCTGCCCGTCGTGAGCGTGCCGGGATAACCCCCCGCAGCCCCGCGCCGGGGGCGTTTTCATGCTGTGCGTCCCTGTAAGGTTAAAGGTGTCGTACTGGACCAGTCTGGGCAATTTCAACGTATTAAAGAGGAAAATTAAAAAGAAAGAAAAAGAAAAAACCCCCCCACCCTCTAATCAGTCCCATGTACGGCTCCCGTTCGCTTCCTGTACGGTTATATCCTATGTGCCATTTACTCCTGTCGCTGCTGGTAGTCTGTCTTTGAGTTAATACTTCCACTTGTTTTGCCACCGGCTCTGGGCTCCCTGTGCTCTGATTTCGGGGCCGTCGCGCCGGTTTGGGGCGGGGGGGGGGGGCTGCGCCGGGGGCTCCCGGGCGGCGGCGGCTCCTCGGACCCCCGGGACCCCGCTGGGGGTTACCCCGGACGCGCGGGGCAGGCGGCGCCCAGGGGCGGAGGGGGACGGGAGGGGCGGGGGGCGCAGCCGCTTCCCAACCGCGGCCACGATCGGGGCCGGGGCCTGCACCGGCGCCTGCACCGGGGCGGGGCCTGCACAGGGCGGGGCCGCGCGCCCGCGCACAATGATGGCGTCAGAGCGCGGGTGGCCACGCCCCCTCGCCTTGCCGCATGCGTGGCCCCGCCCCCAGCTCGCCTCGGGGCGCCGAGCGCGGCGGGCGGGGCAGGCGAGGGGCGGGGTCAGTGTGCTGGGCCAATGAGCACGGCCGCAGCAGGGGGCGGGGACAGGGTCGGCCCCGCCCCCTGAGGGGCCCGGCGCGGAAGCGGTTCGTAGCGGGGGGCGGGCGGCCGCTCCGGGCGGCGGCGGCACGTGCGCGCGGCGGCGGGGACCCGGATGGTGAGTGGGGACGGCCGGGCCGCGCCGGGGCCTGCGCTCCGCCGGGGTCTGCCCTCCCCTCCCCTGTCCTGTCCACGGGGCGGGCGCGGCGGAGCGCCGGTACCGGGCGGGCCGCACGTGGCGGCGGGCGGAGCGCGGCGGCGCTCAAGGTCGCGGGCGGCGGCGGGCGGGAGGATGTGGTGCCCGTAGCGGCGGCGGGCGGGGACCCGCTGAGGCCTCCGGGGCGCGTGGTGGCGGGGCCGGGCCGGGCCTGTGGCGGGCCTAGGCCGTGGCCTGACAACGCGCCGCGCCGGGAGCGGTCCGGAGCCCCCGCTGAACCGGCCGCCCCCTCCCCGCAGCCGGGGCCGCCGGGCTCCGCCATGCCCATCGTGGAGAGGCTGAAGGAGGCGCTGAAGCCGGGGCGGCGGGAGGCGGGCGAGGCCGGGGAGCTGGGCCGGCTGCTGGCCGCCTCGGCCAAGAAGGTGCTGCTGCAGAAGATCGAGTTCCAGCCCGCCAGCCGCGGGCTGTCCGGGCAGCGGGAGCTGCTGCGGGGCAAGTACGTGCTGCTCAACCCCCGGGCCGAGGGCACCGGCCACCACCGCAGCGCCGAGGAGGGGCCGCCCGGCAAGCAGGGTAGGTGGAGAGGGTGAGGGGGGCCCTCCCCGCGCCCCGCGGCCCCGCAGCTCACCGCCCCTCTCCCCGCAGGCAGCGACCGTGCCCCGAGGGGCCCGGGGGACGGGATCCCCGCGCCCCAGAAGGTGCTTTTCCCCGCGGAGCGCCTCTCCATGAAGTGGGAGCGCGTCTACCGGGTGGGCGCCGGGCTGCACAACCTGGGGAACACCTGCTTCCTCAGCGCCACGCTGCAGTGCCTCACCTACACGCCGCCGCTCGCCAACTACCTGCTCTCCAAGGAGCACAGCCGCACCTGTGAGTGGGGGGCCCGGCGGGGCCGGGGCGGCCGCCTGTCCCGCTCCCGGTGCTGCGTGGCTCTGCGGAGGGGTGTGCGGGTGTCGGGGTGCACCCGCTCTGCTCCCTCCTGCCCCTCTCTCCTGCGTACAGCTCGTGTTTCCTGGTTGTAGCGGCGTTCCCGAGCTCTGCGTCCTTGCATCTGGGGAGGCTTTGTCTGTGCTGGGCGTAGCCAGGGCTAAGATGGGTCCGAGGGGTCTGTGGGGGCTGAGCTGGGGCTCCCAAACAGGGACTGCGGGAGGGCAGGGCGGAAGGCTGCGTGCAGGCAGCAGGAGCTGTTTATGGGTGGCTGTGACAGGGAGTCCGGTGGGCGCTGCTCCGGGCTGTGACCGGGAGCGTGCGGGGCTCGCAGCCCCGTCTGTAGGGCTCCCGTGGGGTCTGCCCCTCAGGGCCGACCTGTGGGCTCCTCCAGTGAGTACCTGTGACCTGTTCTCCATCCATGTAGGTGCTGTCTCATCTGGGGGGTTGCAGTGGCTGGTGCTGTGACTGGGGCTGCGCCAGCCGGGGTGGCGTGTGCTGGTCCCCGGGGTGCCCCGGAGCTGTACCATAGCACAGAGCTCCTAGGGAAAACAGTCCCCTGCACTGCCTCTGTCTCTCCTGGGTTTGTCCCCAACGTCCTGTCTTCTCCTCTCCTGCTGCAGGTGACCAAGGAGGCTTTTGCATGATGTGCGTTATGCAGAACCACACGATCCAGGCTTTTGCCAACAGCGGCAACGCAATAAAGCCGGTGTCCTTCATCCGAGACCTCAAGAGTAAGGATGGCTGCCCTCCCCTCCCGTAGCCGTGCGGGAGGGCGGTGACTAATGCAGGAGCAGAACCTTTGAGATGGGGGCAGGTCTTGGCAGACGGCTCTTCTGACATGACTCACTGAGCCTGCCCGGGGCCGGTGACCTCATGGGCTGCGTGGGGCCAGCATGAGTCTGACGTCTGGTTGGGGTTGAGGGGGCTCAAACCCCGGAGTCCTGCCCCCAGACAGGGAGGGGGGGGGCTGCATCTGCTGCAGCACACGCTGAGGCTGGTTCCTCCCTCCCCTGCAGAGATTGCCCAGCACATCCGCTTCGGCCGGCAGGAGGACGCGCACGAGTTCCTGCGCTACACGGTTGACGCCATGCAGAAGGCCTGCCTGAACGGCTGTACCAAGTACGTGGGGCCTCTGGTGGCCCGTCACTGCTCTTCTCAGCTGTCCCCTCGCTGCTCACCTGCACCTGCGAGAGGGGACTGGGGGGTAAACGTGTCCCCCGGGTCGGACTCACAGAGGGAGGTGCTGACTGCAGGGGCCTGGGGTGGATGCCCCAACTCTCTGTCCCTCTGTGACACAGCTCGGGGCTGTTGTCTGCCTTGACACCTCCGCCCCAGCACAGCTGTGGTCCTGTCCCCAAATTCTGAGGCTGTGGTGGGTTTGGATCCTGTCCCAACTGCCAAGGGGTCCAGGCATGCTTGCTAGTCCGACCCCAGCCCTGTGGCTGTGGGTGAGCAGCTTTCCCCTGGGCCCTCTGTCCCGGGAAGCCTGCGTTGCCTCTGTCTGCAGTGCCCAGAGCTCCGGCCAGGAGTTTCTGCTCCTTCTAGAGGAAGGTGCACATCAGAGCCTGGTGCCACCCCTTGAGCTCTGCCCCCAGAGCTCTGCAGCCCGCCCGCTGGCCGGAGCGCGCAGGGGAGCTGTCCTGAGCGCCCAGCGGTGGCCCGCGGGGTGGCCGTGGCAGAGGGGGGGTGTCAGATCCGGTGCTGCTGTCCCTAGGTTGGATCGCCAGACCCAGGCCACGACGCTGGTGCACCAGATCTTCGGCGGTTACCTGCGGTCCCGTGGTGAGTGCTGGCTGCCTGGGCCCGTGACTCTCAGGGCTGCTGTTTCCCCGAGAGCCTTGCAGTAAAAATCATTTGGGAAAATCACTAAGTATGTGTAAATTATCCAGAGCTGCAGCTGGTCAGTCTTGTGGTACCTGTGGGCTGTGACCACTGTTGTGGTGATGGAAAAAGCTTTTGGCTGTGGGTCCCCAGCTCATGGCCACCAGCAAACAAACCCGTGTTGGCAGCTCTCCAGCCACACTGGCTGTCCCAGCACGTAGTGGCGTTGTCAGCCTTATTGTGAATCCTGGTGCTGACACCCCAGAGCCCAAACTCAGAGAGGGGCAATACTGCAGCTGCCTGTGCTGTGCTGGGGCGGTGGCGGGTGCCGGTGTTGGGCCAGCGTGTGCTCATTGCTCTTTCTCTTGCAGTGAAGTGCTCGGTGTGCAAGACCGTCTCAGACACCTACGACCCTTTCCTGGACCTGGCGCTGGAGATCAAGGTACGGCAGCAGGGCTGGGGTTAGCGGGGAGCTCTGCTCCCACGGGGGATGTTCCTGCAGCTGCACCATTCCTGCTCTCAAGGCTCCTTCACCTGCCAGCGTCAAGGCACGGTGCAGGCAGGAGGGAAGCAGGTTCTGTTGTTGCTCTGTCTGGCAGAGCAGTGCCCGTTGCCTGAGCGTGAGCCACGACTCCTGTGTTGAGGCTCCGTGGTGTTGGGGGGCAGCTCCTGGCTGGTGTCGGGCTCAGGGGTTGTGGCCCTGTGCTCCTGCTCTCTCGGGGCCAGCGTGTGGGCAGGGGGCCGGGCTGTGGCGTGGACAGGCCGCTGGAGCCCTGACCTCTCTCTGTCCTCGCAGCACGCCGCCAACATAGTGCGGGCGCTGGAGGTGTTCGTGCGGCCAGACGTGCTGGGGGGGGACAACGCCTACATGTGTGCCAAGTGAGTGTGCGGGGCTGCGGGCTGGTGTGCTGGTGGGAGGAGGTAGAAAGCCTGCCGTGATATGGGAGGGCTTCTCTATCTACCTGCTCCACGGCTAAACCGTGGGGGACGTGGCCATGGAAGGCTGCCACTCCTGAGCTCCCTCCTCTCGTGAGGAGGACCTGGGCCAGCAGCCGTGGCTGTGAGCAGGTGCCCTGGAGCGGTGCCTGTGCCAGCAGGGTCATTTCCGTGGGGTTTGCTGCTTGGCCAGGGCTGGCAGTCGTCTGGGTGGTGGAACAGCTTGAATAGCTGGAGCTCTTCCTGTGCAGATGCAAGAAGAAAGTGACGGCCAGCAAGCGCTTCACCATCCACCGAGCCTCCAACGTTCTCACGCTCTCACTGAAGCGCTTTGCCGGCTTCAGTGGAGGCAAAATCCTAAAGGTGAGTGCTCATCGATCCAGAGCTGGGGCTGTCTCCTGGCCCGAGGCCCTGCTGCCCAGAGCAGGGGGGGAGGTGGTCCTGTGCACAGCGCGAGCTCTGCCGCAGTCCTGCAGCCCTTCCCCAGCGGTGCGGTGGGAGTTTGGCTCATCCTGGCGTCTTCCTCCCCGTGACCTGTGCCTGGGGAGAGCAGATCCCCCTCTCTCGAGACGTGGGACTCGTAGGGCAGCTGAGCTGCTCTTGCTCTAGCAAGAAAGCCATCTGCTGTGCAGGCTCCTGAGACACCCTCTCTCTGCAGGACGTGGGGTACCCTGAGCTGCTGAACATCCGCCCATACATGTCTCAGAACAACGGGGATCCCGTCACGTACGGACTCTACGCAGTGCTGGTGCACTCGGGGTACAGCTGCCACGCAGGGCACTACTACTGCTACGTGAAGGTGAGCCCAGGGCGCTCTCTTGGCACCCGCTCTGGGCAGGGGGCTGGTGGGTGCCCGTGGGTCCATGTAGCGTGCACAAAGGAGCGTGCTCAGCTGCTGTGCGTGGTGTGGAGCACTGGATGGGGGGTACAGGCTGTGCTCTGGTGCAGGAAGCACCGAGGTCTACTCTTACAGAGTCCCCTGGCCTGCCCTGGGCCTCCTGTGGGTTTTGGGGAGAGGAGCTCTGCCGACGGGTGCTGTTGCTGCTGCTCTTGAGGCCAGGAGGGTCCCTGGACACAGCCCGACCCCGTTCTCTCTTCCCCTTCCGCAGGCCAGCAATGGGCAGTGGTACCAGATGAATGACGACCTGGTCCGTGCCAGCAACATCAAGGTGGTCCTCACCCAGCAGGCCTACGTGCTGTTCTACCTAAGGTGAGAGCCTGTGCCTCCGGCCCCTCTGCCCCGCTCTCAGCATCCAGGACAGGGCTGGGAGCACGTGCCTGGGTGTGGGGAGGACCTTGGCCCAAGGAGCTCCAAAGGCTCAGAGGAGGGTGGCAGGGAGAGGTCCAGCCCCTTGTCATGGTTTTGCTGTGGATGGAGAGCACCTCACCTCCTCGGAGCTGCTGCTCCTGGTCCTTGTTGCATCTCTGACGAGAGCGTTGGGTCGCTCAAACCCTCGCAGGTAACGCATGCGCTCCTCTGCCTCCACCAGGATCCCCGGCCCCAGGAAGAGCTCACAGGGGCCCATGGCCAAAGCTGCCTCCAGCCTGCCTGGCTGCACAGGCGGCCTCTCCGCTCAGGTCAAGAAAACGGTGACCAACAGGCCGCTGCCTTCGCCGCTGCTGGGCCGGGTGAGTCCTGCCGGTGCCCCACGAGCCGGGAGCTGCTGCCCCTCTGTGTGCCCTGCGAGGGCAGGGGGCTGCAGCTGCAGGGAGCGATCCTGCTGGGCCAAGGGGTCTGTGTGGGCCTGGGGAGGGACAGGGAGGGCAGTGTCACTCTGTGTCCTTGGCTCCTTGAATTCCCTCCTCACTGAACTCTCTTTCCCTTTGTCTAGACACCAGACACGCTGCCGGGGAAGAAGCTGCCGGGGCCAGAGGAGGTCGGAGTCCCCGTGGCCCGCAGCACATTCGGGACGGGGCCGAAGCTGCCCAACGGAACCGCTCCACCAAAGCTGCCCGCTGGGTCCCCGTCACCCAAACTGCCCCTCCGAGCCGCCCACACGGCCACGGCACTGCCCGATGACGCAGCCCAGAGGCCCAAGAAGCCGCTCACCTTCCCGCAGCTGCCTCCTGCACCCAGAGCAGTTCAGGGCTTCTGCGACACCAGCAACGCGAGCGGGGCCGAAGCGGCGCTGTCCCGGCAGAGCTCCTGGGAGGGCAAGCAGCCACCTACCTCAGCCAAGCTGCTGCCGGAGCCCAGCCCCAGCCAGGAGCCCGGGGGCAGTGGGGAGAACGGCGGGACACTGGAGAGGGACTCGTGCGGCAGCAGCGCTGCCAGCCCCGCGCACGGCGCAGCGGGGAGGCTGCCCAAAGCATCCCAGAGGGCCAAGAGTGGAACCAGCAGCTTCTGCACCTCTCAGGAAACGGACTGTGGCCCGGACCTCCCCGCTGGCCCCGGCACCGAGCCGGCTGCCCCCGAAGACGCCAAGCCGGCAAAACTGAAGTCCTCCCTGCTGGCCAGCGCTGCCCTGGAGCTGGGCAGCACCATGTCACCGCCACCGGCCAAGAAGCTGGCGCTCTCTGCCAAGAAGGTGAGTCTGAGCTGCTGCCCGGGGCCTTCGGTGGGCACCTTCTGAACTGGGGCTTGTGCTGGGGGCAAGGGTAGAGCAGATGCTGGGTGTCCTGCTCGGCTGGAGGTGGGTGGGGAGAGCCCCTCAGCCCCAGGGCTGTAGCAGCTGCTCTGCTCTCCCTCTGGTCGGGGCGCAGGGCCAGGCCCCCGCTGTTGTCCACATCCCTGAGTGATGCAGAAGTGGCTCCTGCCTTCTTGCTCAGGACAGGGGGGTGGCCGTGCCAGTCCCCGCACCGGGGTGGCCTCGACAGCCTTCTCGGGTGTCCCCTGGGGCGAGTGGGAGCAGGGGACACCGCAGCCGGAGGGCTGTGGACGTGCCTCCTCCCGGGGCAGCGGTGTGGGACTCCTCTGGGCACCGCGGTGAGCCGGAGCTCGGGACGGGGCGCTGGGGCTTCTGTTCTTTAAATTTCCTTCCTTCCTTTTTTCCTTTGTGCTTCTAACTGAAAACACTTCTGATTCTTCTTTACCACCCCCCACTTCCCTCCCCCCGTCTGTCTCTGTTCCCCTCCCCTTTCTCTGGGCTCCCCTTTTTATTTTCTCCTCTTGGCTCACGGAAACCACTTTTCTTTAGACCACCAAGTTTTTATTTATGTCGATAACTGCAGGGCAGCACCCCGCGGAAGGCGAGCAGCAGTGACCGCCACGCACAACCTCACGCACAATTTGCCGAGCACACCAACCCCTCGAACACCACCCACCCCGACGCCACTCCCTGGCCTTTCAGCAAGCCGAGGTAAGCGGTGCCAGTCGCTCCCAGGCCCTGCATGGCAGCAAGGCCACTAGTAGCCTTGGGGTTCTCCACGGGGCAACCATCTGGCATCGCAGCTGGCTCGGGGGGTGATTTTGGCAGCCAGCTCTCCTCCGGGGCTGGCAGGGCTTGCACTGGGTCCTGGAAGCAGGGCAGTTTCTCTGACTGTTGGCACAGGGTGGGAGGGAGCTTTGCAGACCGTGTACTAGTGTCCCATGGGATCAGGAGGCACCAGCCTGGTCTAGATCTTGCTCTGGGTCTCCCTTGTAACCTTCACCATCGGCATGTGCTGCAGCAACGCTCGCTCTTCCCTAATCCCCCGCAGGCAGCGTGTGCCCTGCGCGTGGCTGGCACTGGGCAGGTGCAGGGGCACTGTGTGCTCTTGCAGCTGCTGCTCTGAGCGCAGGGTCCGATTCGGATTTCATGGCTGAGATGGTGGCAGTTGGGTGCTGTGCTCGTGCACCTCGGGGTGGGGAGGAGGAGAGGGGCTCCTGACCTGGCTTTCAGACCGTGACAGCCTCTTTTCCTGTCCCTCAGGCTGTCCTCATCTGCTCTCAAACCGCCAAACCCTGCCTTCAGCTTCACCCTCAGCTCAGCCCCTCGGCTCCCGGCCTCCCCCCCGACCAACGGTTCCACTGCCCACCCTTCACACCACCTTCCTCCCTGCAGCAGGGAGCCGGGGCCCGCCCAGGTCACCCCTCGTTCCTCCAAAAGGAAGCGGCGAAAGCAGCGTCACAGAGCAGAGGGCAGCCCTCGTGCTCCGGCTGTGCAGGATAGGGATGAAGTCTCCAGCCCCCCCAAGAAGAAGAAGAAGAGGAAGAATGTCACTCAGGAGGGCTCGGTGTCCCTCGCGGGGAAGGAGGCGGCAGGCAAGGGTCCCAGCGGTGGCCAGGAGGGGCCGGGCTGTCAGGAGCTGGAGGGGAGGCCCAAGCAGCAAGTGCCAGACCCCAGTCCCCACCTGGACACGGAGCCCACCTCCCCCCTCAAGAGGAAAAAGAAGAAGAGGAGAATGGAGGAGACAGAAGAGCGCTGCTCTGGGACGCCGTGCTCGGGCAGGTGAGGGGCTGGGGTCACACGAGAGCCCTGTGCACCTCCGCTCTGCCTGGCCAGGCTCCCTGGGCTGTGGCCGGGTGCCTCTTGTCCTTCTGCGGGTGGGACCCCAGCTGAAGTGCCAGCTTGCTGGGGGTGGTTTCAGCTCTCCCCGAGGGCAGCGCTGGGGTGTGGGTGTCCCTGCGAGGAGCTCAACCTCTTCCCCCCCTGGTGTGGCTGGAGCGAGCTGATCCCTGCTGCCTTCCCCAGCTCTAGGAGGGCTGAGTCGGAGCCCTGGGGGACAAAGCAGCAGCGGAGCGCGGAGGCTGCGGCTGGAGAGAGTGAGCACCGCAAGCGCAAGCGGAGGGAAAGCCTCGGCAGCCCAGCCCCGGAGCGGCCGGCTGCCACCGGCGTCCCCGCCACGGATGGCACCCCAGGTATGGCCGTGTGCCTCCGCCCTGCCCCGTGCCTGGCAGGGGAGAGCTGGCTGCTTGTCTGCCCCTCGGAGTGCTGGTGTCCAGTCCCCGGTGCTTGCTGGTCCCCACAAGTGCCTGATGGTGCCCGTCTTCCTGACCCCTTCCCTGGCTGCCCTGCCCGCGGGCCTGCGTGCTGCTCACGCGGGAGAGCTGCCCCGTTAGAATAATGGAATCACAGAAAATCACAGCTCTTTTTGTTTGGAAAAGAGCTTTAAGATCATTGAGCCCAACCGTTAACCCAGCGCTGCCAAGCCCACCACTAACCCATGTCCCTCAGCACCACGTCTACATGGCTTTTGAATCCCTCCAGGGACAGTGACTCCACCACTGCCCTGGGCAGCCTGTGCCAGGGCTTGACAACCCTTTGGGGAAGAAATTGTCCCTGATCTTCAGCCTAAACCTCCCCTGGGGCAACTTGAGGCCGTTTCCTCTCACCCTATTGCTTGTTACCTGGCAGAAGAGATGTAACACCCACCTCACTCCAAGCTGTGCCCTGGATGAGGGTGCACTCCTCTCCAGACTCGTGGGGACGGGCCCCTCGAGGGGTGAAGGTTTACCCCCAGCTCCTCCCTGCCCAGGGCAGGCCCCAGTGTGCCCAAACACCCATCAGGGCCTTGTTAGTCCCGACAGTGTCTCCTGGGGCGAGATCTGCCTTGGAGATGGAGTGACACAGGAGCTTCCTCGGCTCCCTCCGGCTTGTCCTCACCCCTCCTGTTTCCGCAGCGGCAGCGTGTGCCTGGGACAGCCAGGCTGGAGGTGGGCACAGGCGCTGCCCGGCTGCCCCGAGCCCGGAGCGCGGCCGTGGGGCTGGCACAGCACCCAGGAACCAGGAGGAGCCCAGCGTGGTGGAGGAGCTGCTCAGGAACTCCTTGGACAAGGCTTATGGCAAACAAGGTACTCCCTGCTTGCCCGGGTGGGCGAACAGCCCCGCAGCTCCCCTGCCACGCTCTCCCCTGCCCGCCCAGCCCGGGGTGGGCCCTGCGCAGGCGGGTGCAGCGGAGCACAGCGTGGTGCTCCCGGTTGACCACCCTGCTCCGCAGTCTTGACCTGGGAGGGCGAGATCTCGGCTGTCAGCCAGGACGCCATTCGGGACGCGGCGTGGGCCCGGAGTGAGACTGTCATCGATGAGTGGGACAAGGAGTTTGACAGAGGGAAGGTGGGTGCTGGCCGTGTCCCGGGCTGGGGCGGGCGGGGGGAGGCAGAGGTCTGCGCTCTGACCCCAAGAGCCTTCCTTGCCTCTGCACAGGTAAAGAAGGTTAAAAAACTGAAGCGGGAGCAGAGGAGACACTTCAATCCCTTCCAGCAGCTGCAGAGCAAGCGCAACTTCTGGTCGGTGACGCATCCTGCCAAGGTGGTCAGCCTGGGCTACCGCCTCTGAGGTGAGCGAGCCCCGTGGGGCAGGGAGGGGGGGGGGCTGCCTCACAGGGTGCTAACGCCGCTCCTTTCCTCCCAGGTTGAGGTCTGCGCCCCCCAGCCAGCAAGCGGGGCAGGCCCAGACCAAGGACTGCCGGGGGAGAGCTGTCCTGGGAGCTGCTCGTGGACCCTGCTGGGGCGGGGAGGGGACGTCGGTCCCGCGTCTCTCCGGGGCCCCAGCCCCGGGGGTCAGGCCGTGCTCGGTGTCCCCTGCCTTGCCCCTCTGGGAGCTGCTGTCGCTGCAGCCCTGGCATCCCTGGGGGCTGGGGCAGCTTCCCCCGGCCCTCCAGCTGCGGAGGAGCCCCTCGAGCTGTGCCCCGCTCCCCTGCCTCGGCCAGGCTCCTCCGTGCCTCCGCCTGGGGCTGGAGCAGCCCCTTCTCCCACCCCGCCCGGGGTGTAAGGCTGGGGGGGACCCCAGAAAGTGCCTGCAGACGGTCCCTGCTGCTGGGGGGGCTGTGCCCCGCGGGGGAGCTGGGCCCACCCGCCTGGTGTTCCTCTGCCGGGGCCGCCCCAGCCCCTTCCCCTTCCCCGGGCCCCCCCCCCGTGCCGGTCGCACTGTAACCGTTGTGCCCCCCGGGCAGGGCCCGGCTCCCCCCGGCGGGGGGCGGGGCCTGCGGCGGGGGGCGGGGCCTGCGGCGGGGGGCGGGGCCTGCGGCGGGCAATAAACTCGCGGTGGCTGTGACAGGCCTGGCTCGGCTCCGGGGCGGGGCCACGGGAGGGGGAGGAGCCTGCCTGGCACCGCCCACTCCCGCGTCACGTGACACCGCCCCTGGCGGCCTCGGCGCCCTCGTCACGTGGGCGGGGCCGGGGCGGGGGCGGGATGGAGGAGGAGGGCTGCTACGGTGAGTGCGGGGCCGGGGGGCAGGGGGGGGGGGGGTCCCGCGGGGATGGGGACGAGCCGGGGGAGCGCGCAGCACCCCGGGCGGCGGCGGGGCCCCCAGTTGGGCCGGGCCGCGGCGGGGCGAAGCGCTGGGGCGGGTCCCGCGGCCCCGGGCACGCAGCCGGCGGGGCTGGGGCGAGGGGCCGGGGTGGTCCGTGATCCGTGGGGTGGGTCTCGGTCGGGCGGGAGTGTTTGGGCTGGGTTGCTCCCAGGTGCAGGACCGGGACCGGCGGCTCCGGGGCGGGCTGGGGCTCGGCGGCGGCGGAACCGGCGGCTCCGGGGCGGGCTGGGGCTCGGCGGCGGCGGAACCGGCGGCTCCGGGGCGGGCTGGGGCTCGGCGGCGGCGGGACCAGCTCCCGCAGGTGACAGAGCAGCTGCGCGGCCGCGGCATCGCCCGGGCGGGGCCGGAGGGCGGTGGAGGAAGCGCCGGGAGGAAACCGGCACCCGGTGCCCACAGGCGGAGCGGGGCCCCCCTGCTCCCCCGAGCCCCGGCGCTCCCCCTTCTCTGCGGCCTCATCCTTCCCCGGTTCCGAGCCCCAGCGGCCCCGCGCAGCCGGTGCCGTGCTGCCACAGCTCGGGAGCTGCCCGCGGTGTCGGTGCTGCGGGGCCATGAACCTGCTGCCTGCACGCCTTCCCTCTGCCCCTCACACTTTGTGTTCAGCTGCTGCCTCGGAGCGCTGTCAGAGTTCGGGCTCGTGTCGATGGCGCCCATTGAACGTCTCTCAAACCACCCCGGTTCAGGAGCGCGTCTGCCTGGCACAGGAGCGCTCGGTGTGTGCCCAGGGCCTGCTCCCAGGGTGGGCAGCTCAGGGGTGAGGCAGCTCAGGGGCTGCAGGTCCCCTCTCTCACGCACGTGCAGATTGCTCCCCCACTTTCCTCATCCTCTGCGTCCGCAGAGCGTTCCCCCCCGGTGCCGAGGAGCAGGACCGGGCAGGAAGGCGCTGCCTGTGCCTCGACCTTGAGGCAGGTTCCTGTGGGTCGGCAGGGGGGTTTTCCTTGAGCGTGGGCTTTGCTGAGGGGGAGGCTGGAGTTTGTCTGGGTGAGATCTGAAGCCAAGGTCCCGATGCTGTGGGCTGTGCTGGTGACTGTTCTTCCCAGGAGCTGAGGTTGCCCGGGCGCTGCCGGTGCCGGCAGTGCTGGCTCACGGGCCGGCTTCCTGCCGTTGTGCAACGCCGCCGATTAGGAGGCTGCTGTTCCGCCGCAGAAGTGACTGTGCTCGGTGGTGGAGAGTTTAGTGTGCGAGATAAGATACAAGCACCCGGCCCTGCTGGTGCGTGGCCCGGCACGGGCGTTGTTGGTTGCAGCCCATTAGCAGGAGAGTGCTGCGGGGAGCGATTCTACGAGCAGCCTCTCGCTGCTTCCCAGAATCGCCTGGAAGACGTCCCGGGTCGTCTGTCAGCATCAGAAATTGCCCACTCACCGTGCCACGGGGCGGCTGGGCAGCACAGCCACCCCCAGACCCCCGCCGCTGTCCCTGTTGCGGGGCATCACGATCCGCAGCTCTCCCGAAGCTTTTGAGCTCTGTTGGTTTTGCAGAGGCCTCGGCGTGGTGGGAGCCCGGCGGGGAGGCTCCGGCTGGTGGGATTGTGCTGACGCCAGTGTCTGCCCTGCGCCACGCGGCCCCTCTTCAGCCGTCTGCCGCAGCAGAGAGCAAATCCCGGGGCGAGCAGCTGGCGGCACAGATGCGGGCTTCCCCCGCTCCTGCCAGGGCGCAGGGCTGCGCTCCCAGCATCTCCCCGTGGGGACGGCAGCGAGACCGAGCCCATCCCTGGATCGGAGCTGACTGAGCGAGGGGGCGCGGGGGCAAACGCCGCGGGACCGGTGGGACGGCGGTGTGGTGGTGAGGAACCGACCCAGCTGCTCCTGCCCCGCCGAGCTGCAGCACCGGTGAGCAGCCGCGGGGAGCATGACCCCGTCCTGGCACCGTGTCCGGAGCTGGGCCCTGTCTCAGCTCAGGCCCAGCGCCGGGGTGAGGGGGACTGGGCAGCGCTGGTAATCCTGCTGCACCCCAGGGATTACTGCTCGCTCTGGCCTGGGGATTAAGGGATTTCTCTAAGCGAGGCTGGTGCAGCCGGGGCGGGACCTTGCTGCCTGGGGTGGGCTGGCCGGTGCGAGGTGCAGGAGAACCCCGAAGGAGGGTGGGCTGGGGGGTTCCCCCCCTGGGGGATCACTGCCCTCTCCCTGCCTTCCCCTCGCTGCCAGCCCGCCCAGCCCTGGGCTGCCCGCAGGCCCTGGCAGGCCCCTTGGCGCCGGCTCAGCTGTTTCGGAGGCAGCCCGGGACCGCGGTGTGCACCGAGGGGTCCGGGGCTGAGGGGGGACACTGCCGGGGGGCTGGCGGTGACACACCAGCCCCCTCCCTGGCGTGGCGCCGGGGCGAGTGGCTGGGCTCAGCTCGGGGAGCGGCTCTGCCATGGAGTCGGGGGCTCCCAGGGTGAACACGGGGTGGCACCGGGCTTGGAGAGCAGAGCCGGGGCCGGGGCCAGCAGGGCTCAGGCGTTGGGCAGAGGCGATGAGCTGGTTTCTCTCCGGAGTTGTTTGGCAGCAGAGAACGATCAGCCACGTTGCTGGTGCTCAGCAATCGTGTGTCGGGGGCAGAGCGGGGCCAGCGTGTCCCCGAGCGGCTGTTTGGGCCCGTCTGTGCCCTGGGCTGTTGTGTCGGGGTCCGGAGGCTCTGCTCTGGGCCTGGGGGAGCGGGAGGGCGGCGGACAGGCGGAGGATCGGGCCCGGAGCTGTGGTTAACGTCACCTGGGGTGTTTGTAAACACCCCCCTCGCCCGGGCACGGTGCGAGGATGGAGCCGGGCGTCCGGGTCGCTCAGTGTGGCAGATGCCACCCGTCCTGCTTCACTCCAGCCGGAGCACCCATGGGTGCCCTTGCCGCACGGGGGTTTCTCCAGATGCCGGCCCAGGCCCTGGACAGGCACTTGCCACACCACACACCCAGCTCAGTCCCCCGTCCCCCGGCTCCTCTCGCCTGCCCTTGTGCCTCCCAGCGATGTGGCAACCGCCGCTTCGGCCCCTGGGAAAGGGGAAGTGGTGCCGAAACCGGGTCGGTCACGTCGGCGGCGAGCGCCCGGCTGCCCTCGCAGCCCCGGGAGCTGCCCTTCTCCTCCGCCCTCCCTCCCGCCCGCAGCCGTGCTGCTCCTGACACCCAGGGTCCCCTCCTGCCCCGCACCCTCCTGCCTGCGAGGGCAGCTTGGCCCCAGGGTGCCCGTCCCCGCCGCCTGCCCCGCTCTGGTTTGGGTTGTCCCGGCTCAGCCCGTCCCAGCGCTTGCCGGGGCAGGCGAGTGGAGCTTGCTGGCTCCTGGCAGCCGGGCTACCCGCAGGACGCTGCCTCGTGCCCCGACAGGCTCTGGGGTTTGTTACTCACGGCCGTGCCCTGTGCTTGGGGATCGCTCCTGCTTTGGGGGAAGGAGCCGTCGGTCCGGTTTGGGTTCGCTCGGCGCCTGTGGGGCTGGGGGGGATGCGGGTGCAGCGGGGTGGGAGGCTGAGCCTTCCCCCAGCTCCCCAGCTGGCCCCGAGGCCGGGATCTCGGGGCAGGACCCCCGGGCTCCTGCTGCAGGAGCCCCCCAGCACCCCGGGACCGCGGCAGAGCAGGAGGCTCCTCCGTCGCTGCCAGGGCATGCCCGGAGCTCAGCGGTCTGCCCGGTGTCGCCGGGACCTGTCCGTGCACGGCGCGGGGCAGGCTCAGCCTGTCGGGGCTGTGCCGGGACCGCTGCCCGGGCCCTGCGCCCCACGAGCGGGGGCCGTGGCAGCACCCCCCGCTCCCCGGCAGAGCCGCGGTGCCTCTTGGTGCACCGTCCCTGCTGCAGTGCCGGTTGCTACGCGACCGCCGGCTCCCGATGCTTAACGCTCTAATACGGAGGGATAAAACCGCTCTAAAAATACCCCGCTGCCGGGGCAGGGGGGAGCCGGGGGGCAGGCGGCCTGGGACAAGGGGGCTGCCGGGAGTTCCCCAACTCCTTGTCCTCTGCGTGGCTTTGAGCCGGTGCCGGAGCAGCACGGGCTGGTGTGCCGCAGGCGGCAGGGGTTGGCTGGGGCCGTGCGTGGGCTCCGGCAGCTGGAGCTGCCCTGCCAGAGCCGCCTTCCCCGGCTCCAGGCAGAGCGGGGAGTCCTCCGGCTGCCCTGCCCGCACCCTGCCCCGAGCCCCTCGGCCCCCGCAGGACCTGGGCAGCATGGGGACAGTCAGCGAGCTCTGCGCATCCAGCTTCCAGGCCTTCCTCTGCCCCTCGGTGGCCGCCAAGGCAGGTAGGTGCTTCGTGCCCTGCCCTCTGCTCGCGCGGGGTCCCCACAGCGGTGCCCAAAGCTCTGGCTCCGTATGGCTCCTGCTGACAGCAGCACAGAGTCCTTGCCTGGCATCGCCCTGCGCCGGTGCTGGGTGCCGAATGGTGATGGGGGGGTGCTTGGGGGCTGGCGGCGGCAGCCAGGGGGGTGCACGCAGCCCGGTGCGGCTGTGGCAGGTCCTGCCCTGGCCCCCTGCCCTCCTGCCCTGGGCACTGCTGCAGGGGCAGCTCGGGGCAGCTCCCTCCGAACCGAAATCCGCCTGGGGCTGCCCGCAGGAGCAGCTGCTGTCTGTGGGTGTCTGCCTGAGCGTGGGACTGAGGGTGGTCGTGCCGTGGGGCACGAGGGCGTGAGACCTCAGCCAGCCCTGCGCCCCGCCGGCAGCTGAGGCCGGGCAGCAGCGGGCTCTGAGCCCTGGCCGGCTCCGGGCCCGGCTGCTTGGGAGGGTCTTTCCTGGAGCTGCCTGTCCCCAAACCCTTGTGCTGAGGCACCTCGGCTGCCGGAGGGGAAGGACGGGCTGATGCAGCCGGGGCGCGGTGAAAACAGGATGTGGTGTGCCGAGACGGGCAGGAAGCTTCTCGGGGCCATGGGGCACGGCAGGATGGGCAGCGGTGCCCCACAGCAGGGCCTGGTGACAGCTGCTGGTGGCACGTGGGGCTCGTCCCCGCGGTCTGCCTGAAGCCGGCAGCACGGCTGCGGGCAGGAGGAGCGGTGCGAGGCTCCCGAGGCCCTTCCTGCCCTGCTCCGGGGCCGGCCTGCCGGTGCTGTTCCTCCATCTGACGCTGCTGAGCAGGATTTAGCTGAGTCAAGGTGGCCGAGGCTCACGCGGGGACGTGCCGGGGGTTTGCTCCCGCCGCAGGCACGGCCCCTCCCGCACAGTGGTCCTGTACGGAGCAGTGGGGTCTGTACAGGGACCCCAGGGCAAGGGGGTGAGACAGGGGGGAGAAACCTCCCACGGGGACCAGCATCGCTCCCGGTCTGGCTCCTGATCAAAGCTGTGGGGTCGGCAGAGGGCAGAGGCCCCGGTGGTCCCCACAGCCCTCCCGGTCCTGCCCGGTGCTCGGGCCTTACAGCCTGTGCAGGACCTGGACCGGCAGCGGGGTCTGGCGGAGCTGTGGGGCAGGGCCGGGGGTCTGCTGGGGTGTGGGACCCCGGCTGGCGGAGGGGACCCCGGCACTGCCGCAGCGAGCTCAGGATATGCTGGGTCGAGTGTCCTGGGCAGCCCCCAGGGGAGGAAGGGCTGGGCCAGCCCCCAGAGTCTGCCTGGCTGGGACCCCACCACACCACAGCCCCCAGCCCCAGGGCCGAGGAGGGGGAGCAGGGCCCTGGCCGCCCCCTTCCCCCTGGCTGGGCGCAGAGGAGTTTAGGCGCTGGCAGCCCTGGGCTGGCTGCCACAGGAACAGGGTGTTGCTGGTGCCGGCTCCTGGCGAGGCCGGGGTGACGCCCCGGCAGCCCCGGAGCTGGTTGGCCCCACACAGCCCTGACTCACCCCGGGAAGCGCCGGGGCAGGTCTCCGCGCCCCAAAACAGCAGCAGCTCCGCGGCCTGCCAGGATGGTGCTGAGGGCGGAGGGCAGCGGTGAGCCCGGCCAGGGCACGGGGGGCTGGTGGGGCCGGGCGAGGGGTGTGTGGTGGGTGGCTCTGCGTCCGCCCCGCTCCTGTGCCACCATCTCGGGGCAGCAGGGTAGGAAGGAGTGTGGGGAGTGAGCGTGGCCTCTGTGCGTCACGGGGGGCTTTGCCCTGGGTGTGGTGGGAGGGGGAGGACACGCTGCTCTGCTCTGGGCACCCGTGACCCTGGGACAGAAGGACAAATCCTGCCAGTGCCCTGTGCCACCCTCCTGCTGCCCGTGTGCGGGGTCCTGTGCCGGGGTCCTGCTGCGCCCCAGCCCCTGTGCCGAGCCGCAGCCGGGGCAGGGGCCTCCCCCTCCCCGCAGCCTCTCTGGCGCGGTTGGGGCTGCGGGGTGGGTGCTGTGCCCGGCGCTGGGGAAGGGTTAACGCCCTCTTCCTTCCCCAGAAAAGCTCTCGCGTTTGGGGTTTCTCTTCCTCTGGCTGCTGCTGACATGGCTGGGCCGTGTCACGAGTGTCACGAGTGCTCGTCCTCCGCCGTGGCACGGGTGGGGAGGGTCCCCCGCTCCGCACAGACCCACGGCCACCTCTGCCCGGGGCCAGCGAGCCCCCCGCCCGCTCCCCGGTGGGCAGGGGCAGGCAGAGCTGCTCAGGCCGATGCTGGCATCGCTGGCACCAGCCTCGCACCCTCGGCCTCTTGCCTCGGGGCACGTCCAGCCCTGGCACCGAGTTTCACCTCCTGTGCGGCCATGGCCGGGTGCGAGAGTCCTGCGGGCACGGCCAGGCAGGAGAGTCCTGCGTAGGGTCCAGCAGCACACGCTGCAGCCCAGGGGTTCAGAGGGTTTTGTGCGTGGCAGCGGGTGCGCGATGCAGCCCGGCCCTCCCGTTGCGAGCCCCGGCTTGCCGGGTGCCCTGGGCGCCTGCGGGAGCAGCACCGGGGTGCGCGAGAGCTGCTGGGGTGTATCGATAAGGCAAGGCCTCCGGAATTGTGAGTTTAAATAACTTTGAATCTGGTGCCACGAGCTGGGTTCTCTGGTTCATATTTTTTAGCATCAGAGGCTGCAAGTATTAGGAAGCGTCGCCGTCGCGTCTGGAGGGACGGTGTCGCAAGCCGAGGCTGCCGCCGGCCTCGGCAGCGGGGGATTTTTGCGAGGGAGGAAGCTCTCAGAGAGCCCGAGTGGGGCCCGGGAAGTGCTGAGCTCAGAGATTCGGTTTGCGTGGCCACGGCCGCCCCAGGGGCGCGTGAGGCTCCCGCAGAGGAGGCGGCAGCTCGGGCAGAAACGATGCGCAGTTGAGGACGGTGCCGGTCTGAAGGCACGTGGCATCCCTGGGTGCTGGTGGCCGCGCTGGGGACCCTCCGGGTGAGTCCGGGCTGGCAGCAGCAGTGGCTGGGAGACCACGGCCGTGGCGGCACGCGGGGCCTCGGCAGGACGGAGCGGTGTGGTGTGGGGAAGGGGAGGGCGGTGGCAGCTCTGCGGGGCGCCGGTGCCCAGCTCCCCGGGCAGGAGGTGGCGCGGGGGCTGCTGTCAACCCCTCGGGGACGGCGCTCGGGGGGGACGGTGCTTTGGTGTTCTCGTGGGCGACCTTGGCGTGGCGTGCGAGGGAGCTGCTGGGGGCTGGGGGCCGGGAGCGCTGCTGGAGGAGCGGGTGACCTTGGGGACGGGAGCGGGATGCCGTGTGGCTGCGGCGCGGGAGGTCACGCGCTGGGGAGCACCAGGAATGTCCCGGGAGCTGTGGGGCTCTGGAGCAGGGGGGGTGTGCGGCGGCCCCGGGCCTCAGCGATGGTGCTGGGGACAGGGTGCCTGGCTCCTGTGGGGTAACGGGGGGGTGGGGGTGTCACGGCACGCAGGGGAGGTTTGTTGCGGGGGTTGCACCGGCTCTGGGTGCTGTCTTGGGAGGATGGATCCAGTGCAGAGCGGGCTGCAAGGGCGGCCAGGAGCTGGTTTTCTCCAGGGCTGGCCTGGTGTGGCAGAGCAACCCGCGGGGCTCCAGATCTGTGCGGAGCCTGGTGCTGTGGGCACAGAGAGCTGCCCAGCCACGGCAGGGACTGGGACCAGCACCCACACCGGCCCGGCCGGGGCAGAGTGGAGTTAAACTGGGCTCGGTGGGGCCGGGGAGGGAGCGCTGGAGCCGGTCCAGGGGCTGTGCTGCCCTTGCTGCCCGGCTGCCGCGGGCTGAGTCGGCAGGACCCGGCGGTGCCCGGCTCCCCCGCTGCAGCCGCTGCCCGGTGGGGTGATGTCCTGGCGCCCGCATTCCTCGCGTGCCGTTGCTGGCACCCGGCAGCTCCGTGTCCTGGCTCCTGCTGGTCCCCAAGACTGACCTGTCCGTGTCTCTGCCCAGTGCCCAGTGACCTGACCCCGGAGGAGTGCCAGGAGCTGGAGAACATCCGCCGCCGCAAGCAGGAGCTGCTGGCTGACATACAGGTGCGACGCCGAGGGCCACCGTCCCCACAGACCCCCTGTCCTGGACGTGGCAGCCTCTTGGGGCTGTCCCCTGGGAGACGGGGGACAATCACCTTACCTGTGTCACTGGGCAGGGTCCCTGCAGCCCCATCCAGGGTCCCTCGCCCCACTGGTGGGACAGGGGAGGGTGGCCCGGGTTAGGCGGGGAGGAGGCGCTGCCCTGGCCAGGGCTGTCCGCACCCCGCTGCCCCACAGCACTGCTGCCCCACAGCACTGCCTCTGCGGGGTCCCGGCAGGGGACATGGGCCCGGGCTGGCAGCCGGCCTGTCCTGCCGGGCCGAGGCAGCCGCAGCCCTTCCCTGTGCCCTGCAGAGCTCTGGCCCGTGTGCTTGTGCCGTTCCCTGGGGCACCGGCGTCCCCGTGCCAGCCCCTCCCTGGCACGGGCAGGGACCATGTCTCTGGGCCAGGCCACTGCCCTGGCAAGCGACTGCGGGGTCAGCGCTCATCTGGGACACTCGTCAGTCGTGTCCCTGATTAAGGCAGCAGAGGCTAATTGCTGCCATATGCTGGGCATGATCTGAAGGGATTAGGGGGTGATGTCGTTAACCTCTGAATCCTGTCCTTCCCGCACGCTCGGAGCGTGGCGATGCCACGGGGGGTGCAGCCAGGCCCCTCTGCCCGTGCCCCCACGCTGGGAAAGAGGGAAGGCAGGAGGGGGCTGCTGCCAGGGCTGGGGGGGTTTGGGGGAGAGGCCCCTCCTGTCTCAGTGCCCTCTCTCCCCTCAGCGGCTCAAAGATGAGATAGCAGAGGTGACGAATGAGATCGAGAACCTGGGCTCCACGGAGGAGAGGTGAGTCCTGCGCTGTCGCGGCAGCCCCGGGCCCCCGCCGAGCCCCCTCCCCTGTGGCGAGGGCACCCCCGGGGGGGGCGGGTGGCTTTCCCAGGCTCTCCGAGTTCCTGGGAGCGGTGGCAGGATCCCAGTCTGAGCCGCTGCTCCGCAGGTCTGTTTTTCCAAGCCGCAGCCCCTCTGTCTGGCCACGGCGGCTGCCGGGCTTTGTTGTTGCGAGCTGGCGCAGGCGGTGCCAGCCCGGGATTAGGGGGTCCCGACCGCCGGCGGGGGCTGGCTCCCAGCGCCGTTTCCAATCACCACTGGGGTGTGAAGGCTGCTCTTCCCAGAGCCCCGCGGCACCCAGCTTTCCCTGGCCCCCCTGACGCAGAAGGGACCGCCGGGGTGCTGTGCCCACCACCCTTCTGGACGGGGTGACCCCCTGGACAGGGCCTGGCCATGCTGCTGACCCCTCCCCGCAGCGCTCTGCCCGAGGGGTGGGCAGGGGGCAGCCAGGTCCCTCCTCGGGGCTCAGAGCCGCTTTGTGCCTTGCAGGAAAAACATGCAGAGGAACAAGCAGGTGGCGATGGGCAGGAAGAAGTTCAACATGGATCCCAAGAAGGTACCGCTGGGGGGGCCGGGTGGGACACTTGCCAGCCCGTCTGGGGCCGTGCTGGGCTCTGCCACGTCGCAGTCGGGGTGTCTGGCTGTGTGCCGGGGCCGGGGCAGGGGCTGGGGGGGCAGCAGGGGGCTGGGGGGGCAGCAGGGGGGCTGGGGGGGCAGCAGCCAGGCCCGGAGCGGCAGCACCTCTCACACCACTCCAGGGCATCCAGTTCCTGATCGAAAACGACCTGCTGAAGAACACGTGCGAGGATATCGCTCAGTTCCTGTACAAGGGCGAGGGCCTCAACAAGACGGCCATCGGGGACTACCTGGGCGAGAGGTGCGCTGGCCTGGGGCGGGTCTCCTGGGGGTGCCCCGGGCTCTCCCCACCTGGGGACGGGATGCTGCGGCCCTTTGAGCTCAGGGCAGCTGGGGGGGTGCCGGGGGGGCTGGGCACCCTGGGTGCCAGCGCCAGCTCGGGGGCTGTTCGGTCCGTGGCCGGCGCTTGCCAGTGTGTGCAAGCCAGCCCAGGGCTCGCGCTGGAGGGTGGCTGCAGGATGTGGAGCGGGGCGGGGAGCCGTGGGGCCGCTGGGCGGTCACGGGACTGGCCGGTCACGCATCCCTTGTGCCCTGGCTGTGTTCCCACAGGGATGAGTTCAACATCCAGGTCCTGCACGCCTTCGTGGAGCTGCACGAGTTCACCGACCTCAACCTCGTGCAGGCGCTGCGGTGAGCGGGGGGGGGCCGGGGGCCGCGCCGTGCCCTGCCGGGGGGAGATGGGCTGGCAGGGGGCCGCAGCGTTGGCCCCCGCAGCAGCCCAACGCCTCCCTCCTCGCAGGCAGTTCCTGTGGAGCTTCCGGCTGCCCGGGGAGGCCCAGAAGATCGACCGGATGATGGAGGCCTTCGCCCAGCGGTACTGCCAGTGCAACCCCGGCGTCTTCCAGTCCACAGGTGAGCGCCGGCCCCAGCCCCTCTCCCAGCCATCCTGCCTGGCGGCTGACCTCCCCTCCGCCCCTGCAGACACCTGCTACGTGCTCTCCTTCGCCATCATCATGCTCAACACCAGCCTGCACAACCCCAACGTCAAGGACAAGCCCACGGCGGAGCGCTTCATCGCCATGAACCGTGGCATCAACGACGGGGGGGACCTACCTGAGGAGCTGCTCCGGGTGAGCGCCGGGGCGCGGAGGGGCCGGGGCCGGGCTCCCCCACGGAGCAGAGCTGACGCCGTGTGTCCTTGTACCAGAATCTCTACGAGAGCATCAAGAACGAACCCTTCAAAATCCCCGAGGACGACGGCAACGACCTCACCCACACGTTCTTCAACCCCGACCGGGAGGGCTGGCTCCTGAAGCTCGGTGAGTGCGGGGAGGAGCTGGGCCCTGAGCGCGATGCCCCTGGGCTGCGGGCACCTGCTGGCCTGGCTCTGCGGAGCGTGGCCCTGCGGGGGGGGGCACAGCCCCCACGGGGAAGGCGTCCAGCAGCCCTCCGTCCCCCTGGGCTGGGTGGCAGGAGCAGGCTCACGGACGGGGTCCTGCGTGTGGCTGGGTGGGCGTCCCAGGGGATTCTGTCTCCCCGGGGTGCGGGGCTGGTACCGGGGTGCAGTGTCGGAGCACAGAGACTGCGAGGCCCCTTCTCATCACCGAGACACGGCGGGGTCCTGTGGGAGCAGACCCCCAGGAGCGAGCGGCGAGCTGCCCCGGGCTGCGTGCGTCCCCCCTCCATGCCACAGGCCGGTCCCTGCCTCACCTCCCACGGCATCGTCACCTCCGCATCCCGGCTCCACGTGCAGGCAGCGTGCATGGCATCCCCGCTGCACCGCCCGGCCCCCGCCCTGGCTCCTGTGGCTTCTCCTCTCGGCACCTCTGGGGGATCCTCTGCCCGGGTTAAGCGAGGGGGGACGGTGGGGTGCTGGCAGGAGCGGGGTCTGGTGGGGGCCTTTCCCTGGGCTCTCGCTGGGGTTGGACTCCGTCCTCTCACCGATGGTGTTTCTGCCGTACTTTCACCCCCTTAGGATGGGAGAGGGGTCTTGCCCCCTCCTCATGCCCTGACCAGTGCAGAGCCTGGTCCTGGGGCTGAGCAAGGGCCATCTGCCCCCAGCTCTGGGGTGGGGGGATGCAGGGGAGACCCCCAGACCTGCCTCTCCTGTCCCCGGGTGAGCCCAGCGCCGTGCTGGCAGGGGGGTCCCGTGGGCCCCAGCCCGGCTGCCGCAGGGCAGGGAGGGCCCCCGCAGGGAGGCCGTGGGGCGGGGGGAGCCCTGTGCCCCCCAGCCCAGGAGGTGGGTCACAGCGAGCCAGGGCAGGCTGGCCCCCGCGGGGTGCTGCCGGCCCGGCCCCTCACGCCTTCCCCGCTGCAGCCCTCCCCACTGCCCCGTGCCGGCCCAGGGGAGTTCTTTGGGGTTTCCTCTTTTTATTTTTATTTTTTTTTCCTTTTTTTTTAATTTTCTTTTCTCCCTCATTTGTATGTTTCCATGATTTTGGCTCTTCCTTTCCTTGCCCCCAACTCCAGGAGGTACGTACCCCTCTCCCCGCTCTGCTCACGCCGCTGGGGCTTCGTTTCCTTTTTTCGTTTTTAATTGCTGGTGATTAAGTCTCATTGCTGCTGCTGCTAACCGCCCGCACCGCCCCGGCACCGCGCCTGCCCAGGGGACAGCCCCGCTCTGTGGGTACCAGCCCCACCATGCCCAATGCCCCCCGAGGCCCCCCGGCCCCCTCCGCCGCCCCCGGGGATGGACGGGCCGTGGCCACTGCTCGCCCAGCCGCTGCCGGGGCCGCCTGCCAGGCTGTGCTTTGCCGTGTTCGCAGGCAGCGGGACTTTGCCTCCGGTGCCACCAGGGATGGGGATGGGTTTGGGGTGTCCTCAGGACCCCCCAGCCCGTGCGCAGGGTTTCAGGGGTGCCTGGATGGGAGCAGGCAGGAGCCGGCCGTGCGGTGCCCTGAGCCGTGCCAGGCGCTCGTGGCAGCCCCCGTGCTGGGTGCTGGCACTGCCCCGGCCCCACCGCCTGCAGCCCCCGGGTGCCAGGCAGCGTTGGTGCTTCCCCCCGGGACTGCGCTGGCCCTCGGTCCCGTACGGCTCTGCCAGCCCTGCCCAACCCCACGGAGCCCCATGAGCCCCAAACCCCGGCTCCTCCTGCGCTCCCTGTGCCACAGGAGCCTCCCTGGCACGTGGCCTTTTGCCACCCGTGGCCCCAGGAGAGGAGGTGGCCCTGGAGAGGGTCAAGCCCCGGGTTTTGGGGTGGGCTTGGCTGGAGGGAGGCAGAGAGACTTTTTCTAGGATGTGCTGGCCCCAGCCTGGCTCCGGGGCAGGGACTGGGGTGGGCGACAGCTGGCACGGGAGGGGAGCAGGGAGGCACGGGGCCTCCTTGCATCCATGCCGGCCATAGGCAGCACGGCCTGGCTGCTTGTCCCACAGCGGCAGCACATCTGGCGCCGCTGCGATGGCCAGAGCGTGCTGGTGCAGTGGAGGGGGAGCCGAGCCCGCAGGTGGCTGTCCCCAAGCCCAGGGAGCAGCTTCTCTCTCTGCGGTGGCAGCTGTGACCCTCCCTCCAACCCACAGTCCGCAGTGGCCCTGGGCTCGTGCCCCGTGGCCCCAGGCTGTGCTGGCCGGGACGCAGCGGGACGAAGAGAAAGTCCCCGTGTCCCCCCGGCGCTGCCTGGCTGCGGCGTCCTCTGGCCACCCCGAGTGGGTGTTCTGGGGGGAACAGGCGCAGCTCCCGGCCCTCGCCACGCTCCATCCTCATCCATCCGCTTCCCGCTCCCGCTCGTGCCCGGCGCGGTGCGTGCTGCCTGGCTCTGCTTGCGCCCGGCGCCCGCTGCTTGTCCGTGTGTGTGTGTGTGCCCGCGCGGGCTCCAGCTCTGCCGCAGCCTCCGTGTGCCCCGGCCGCCGCGCCGGGGCCGTGCCCAACGCGCCCCTCTCTGCTCCCAGGAGGCAGGGTGAAGACGTGGAAGCGGCGCTGGTTCATCCTGACCGACAACTGCCTTTACTACTTCGAGTACACGACGGTCAGTGGCCGGTGCTCGGTGTGCCGGGGCAGGGCAGGGTGCCGGATCCAGCCCGGTGCGGCACGGACCGGCACCGCGTCCCGGCGGGGCTGGCCACTTGCCTCCTGCCGTGCTGGGGTGCAGGACGTGGCCCTCGGGCCACGGGGAGGGGGGTGTTGGCAGCAGCCGGCCCTGCCTGGGGCACGCGGGTGGGGTTTGGGGGTGCCCAGCCGGCAGCTGACCCTCTGCTTGGCCCCGCCAGGATAAAGAGCCCCGCGGCATCATCCCGCTGGAGAACCTGAGCATCCGCGAGGTGGAGGACTCCAAGAAGCCGGTGAGTGTCACAGCAGGGTCCCCTGGGGCTGGTGAGGGAAGCTGGGAGGTGCTGCAGCCCCCGAGGGACGCCCCGGGAGAGGTGGGGGGGCCCCCAGCCATGGCAGCGGGTGGGTGCAGGCTGGGGCCGGTCACCGCGGTGTCCGGGGCTGGTGGCAGGACACGCCTGGGGACCGAGGGGTGACGGTCACAGTGTGTCCATCCCTCTCTGCTGCCGTGGGGGTGGCTGTGCCACGCGAGCGCCTGCAGCCCCCGTGCCCTGCCTCATCCCCCCCGGCCCGGGGTCCCTTTGGGAGCGGGGGCTGCCTCTGAGCCGTCCCCTCCCTCGCAGAACTGCTTCGAGCTCTACATCCCCGACAACAAGGACCAGGTGATCAAGGCCTGCAAGACGGAGGCGGACGGGCGCGTGGTGGAGGGGAACCACACCGTGTACCGCATCTCGGCCCCCACGCCCGAGGAGAAGGAGGAGTGGATCAAGTGCATCAAGTGAGTGCTCGGTGGGGCAGGGGTGTGGGGCTGCCCAGGGGCACGGGGCTGCCCGGGGGCACAGCGGGACCTGCCTGCTGCGCCTGGGCCAGGTCAGTGCCTCCCAGGGCACCCTGCAAGGACAGGTGGGGAACGGGCTTTCCCAGGGGCGCAGAGGGACGTGCCCGAGGTCCTGCCAGGCAGGGCAGCCCCGGCCCCGCAGCGGTTTCTGCCTGGCTGTACGGCTGACCTGAGCCCTTGTTCCCCCTGCCAGGGCAGCCATCAGCCGGGACCCTTTCTACGAGATGCTGGCCGCCAGGAAGAAGAAGGTGTCCTCCACCAAGAGACACTAGCCGCCTGCGCTGGCCCCGCGGGGCCCCCGTGCCCCCGGCAGCCCGAACGTGTCCCCTCCCGGAGGGCTGCAGGGCTGGGGCCGCGCTGCAGCCTGGCCCTCGGGGCCCAGGACCCAGCTTCAGCTTCGCAGTTTCTTTACCGTGGGGGAGGGAGGGGGCACGGGCATCTCGGTGGCTCTGGCCCCCCCCCCATCGCTGCCTCGTCTCCAGGACAGCATCTTCATGGGCCGGAGCGGGGACACGGACACCCCTGTGCGCAGGGAGCCCCATCCTGCCCGGGGCTTGGCTGCAGGGTGGGCAACGCCGCGTGCCTGCCCCATCCTCCCCTCCCGCCGTGGCCGGTCGGGCACTGCGGGTGCCTCCCTGCTCCCAGTGCCCCCAGCAGCCACACGTGCCACTGGGTTCCCCCCAGCACCCCAGTCCTGAAGCACTTGGGGTGTCCCGTCCCGCAGGTGAAGGGCTGGCAGTTCTGGGGTGCTGCAGGTGGCAGGTGACGGGCGGCCAGGGGAGCCCCATGGGGACACGGCTCCTGGCCCTCGTTGTAGCGGGCCTGGGTCTGCCCTGGGCTTCCCCACGCTGCTGCCGGGGCCCTCCCAGCTGTCCCCTGCACAGGGACGGTCCCCGCGGCGCAGGGGGTTGTCACCATCACGGTGTGCAGCGGTGCCACGTGGGGCACGGACGTGTCCTCCCCCAGCTGCGGGGTGCCGGAGCTCGGATGAGAGCAGCGGTCCCGCAGCACGGGGGCACATCGCCCCATTGCCCCCTGGCACATCCCTGCAGCGTGGTCCCCTGGGCAAGGGGCAGGGGGGCCGTGCCCGGGGCCTGCGCCAGGGATGGCTGCTGGGGGAGGGGGGTCAGGCTGGGCTGGGGCAGCCCCCCGCCTGTGCCCCGCAAACACCCGTGTCTTGTCCCGCTCCCCCGGCCGCCACGCACAGCCTGGGGAGAGGCGCCGGATCAGTATTAGTTTATTTATCAGAGGTGTAAATACTCCTGTATAGTTTTCTCCTTTTAGATTATTTTGTATGTCGGTGGTTCTGTGCAGAGGCCTCTCCGGAGGGTGGGGGAGTGGCAGGATTTTTTTATTCTAACAATGTTTTTTTTGTTTTTGCCACGGCCTTGTAAAGTAGTGCTGAGGATCTGCAGCAAATAAACCGCGACCCGCGCTCAGCCTTGGCCTCCTGTGGTCTGTGTGCGGCTCGGGACGGGCAGGAACCCCCAGACCCCGCCGCCTGCCCCTGCCCCGGCTTTGTGACCAGGGTCATGCTCCTCCCAGCCCCGAGGTTTCGCTGCCACAGTTTGGGCCTGGTTTGGGCCTACCCCGTTCTGGTCCAAAGCCTCGTTTGGAGGCAGTCCCCAGGCAGCTGGGCTGCAGCTCGTGTCGGTTGGGGCTGGTGCTGGTGTCGGTTGGGGCTGGTGCTGGTGTCGGTTGGGGCTGGGGCTGGTGTCGGTTGGGGCTGGGGCTGGTGTCGGTTGGGGCTGGGGCTGGTGTCGGTTGGGGTTGGGGCTGGTGTCGGTTGGGGCTGGTGTCGGTTGGGGCTGGGGCTGACGTCCGTTGGGGCTGACGTCCGTTGGGGCTGACGTCCGTTGGGGCTGGTGTCCGTTGGGGCTGGTGTCCGTTGGGGCTGACGTCCGTTGGGGCTGGTGTCCGTTGGGGCTGGTGTCCGTTGGGGCTGGTGTCCGTTGGGGCTGGTGTCCGTTGGGGCTGACGTCCGTTGGGGCTGGTGTCCGTTGGGGCTGGTGTCCGTTGGGGCTGGTGTCCGTTGGGGCTGGTGTCCGTTGGGGCTGGTGTCCGTTGGGGCTGACGTCCGTTGGGGCTGGTGTCCGTTGGGGCTGGTGTCCGTTGGGGCTGGTGTCCGTTGGGGCTGGTGTCCGTTGGGGCTGACGTCCGTTGGGGCTGGTGTCCGTTGGGGCTGACGTCCGTTGGGGCTGACGTCTGTTGGGGCTGACGTCCGTTGGGGCTGGTGTCCGTTGGGGCTGGTGTCCGTTGGGGCTGACGTCCGTTGGGGCTGACGTCCGTTGGGGCTGGCGTCGGTTGGGGCTGGTGCTGGCGTCCGTTGGGGCCGGTGTCCGTTGGGGCCGGTGTCCGTTGGGGCCGGTGTCCGTTGGGGCTGGTGCTGGTGTCAGTTGGGGCTGACGTCCGTTGGGGCTGACGTCCGTTGGGGCTGGTGCTGGCATCGGTTGGGCTGCAGACAGTGGCTGGAGGCTGTTGGAGGGCTGAGGGGTGCGACAGGGCAGGGGAGTGGTAGGGCCAGGCAGGATCTGGGGGGCAATGGGGCCAAGGATGGGGCCAGGCAGGGATGGGGCCGGCAGCTCCCTGCGAGGCTGCGGCGTGCAGAGGGAAGGCCGAGGGCAGTGGCAGGGGGGTGGCAAGGGGAGTGTGGAGGGGCTGGGGCGTGGGGTCTGCTGCAGGGGTTGGGGTGCAGGGTCCGCACAGCCCCCGCCTGAGCAGGGCTTTGCCCCCGCCCCAGGCGCCGGGGAGCTGCGGAGGGATGTCGGCCGCGCCGGACGAGCGACATGGCTTCCTGGAGCGCTTCGCCGCGCTGCTGCTGCGGGTCCGGCCCGACAAGTGGAGCAAGTTCGTGGGCAGCGAGGAGACGGCGGCGGTGCTGGACAAGTTCTTCAGGCAGCAGGACGTGCCGGAGCTGGTGCTGGGGCTGAACACCACCGGGCAGCTCCTGCCCACCGCCAGCTTCCCGGACGCCCTCAGGGGCAAGGGCATCTACTTCGTGAAGAAGAAGAGGGAGAACATCACCCAGGAGAGCTGCCGGAGCGGGCTGATGGTGGGTGATGTCGACCCCTCACCGCTGGAGCAGCTCACGGCCATCGTGGAGGGGGTGAGTTGCCCCCTTGGGCGGGTGCCGGGCACAGGCTGGGGGCCGAGCTCCCTGCGCACCGCGGTGGGCTGAGGCAGCCAGAGCTCCAGGTGGGCTCGGAAAGAAACTGAATGAAAGTAATAATAGAAGAAAAATTGCCCCAGGTGCTGGCCCTGGCCTCATGGGGGGGTCCCAGCCACCCGCCCTGCTGTGCTGGGGGTGCCTGAGCCCCACCGGGACACGGAGCTGGGTGAAGGGCACAGCTGGATCGCTTCCTCCCTGTGGGTTTAAAATCTCAGTGTAATTCCCCCTTCCCCGTGCCCCGCAGCAGGGAAATGCCTGAGTGGATTTCTCTCAAATTTCCCACAAATATTCCCACTCCGAGGTCTGCCAGCCCAGAGCACCCAAAAGCTGAGCGGGGCCCCAGGAGCCCCCACGATTCCTCCTCCTCCTCCATGCCGGGGGCTTTGCCCATGCGCCAGCCCCTGACCCCGCTGGGTGCACTCACTGTGCTGCTCCCAGCACTTCCCAGCCCGCGAGAGCTGGAAACCCACCATGGGGTGAAGGGACTCCTGGTCACACTGGCGAGAAAAACATCAGCAAAACCCCTCCGTGGCTGGGCTGAGGCCATGCTCGGACAGGCAGCAAGTGAGGATGCTGGGCACCCCAGCGCGGCTGCCCTCGGCAGTGGGAGAGCCCGACCCAGCGCCTGACCGAGCCCCCTCCTCCAGGTCACGTACTCCCTGCTCCAGAGCGAGGAGAACGTGGTGGTCTGGCCCGGGGTGGTCGTGGAGGACGTTGTGCAACAAGCCCAACGGCTGAAGAACGAGATGGTCGTGATGGGAGGGAAGATCCAGGGGAAGCCGCTGCTCCCACTGCCGGAGCACCTGGACGGCCCCGATGGCTCCAGCACCGTCCTGGACTGGTGGGTGCTGCCGGCACCGCTCGGCGCCAGCAAAGCCTGGCAGGGGCCTGGGGCAGCGCGAGTCCCTCTGGGAGGGACAGGAGCTGGGACATGGCTCTGTCCCTGAGCATCCCTGGGCACAGCCGCCCCTCAGCAGCAGAGCACCTTCGAGGGGCTCGTGGCAGGCTGCCGTGCTGGCAGATATGGCCACAAGCAGGGGCACAGGGCTCCCCCGGGGTGGTTTGGGGCTCCCCCGGGGTGATTCGGGGCCGATCCCGGTGCTGGCGCATAACCCGGCTGCCTTCCAGCCTGGCGGGGCCCGTGGACGCCTTGGTGCTTCACGCCATCGAGACCATCATCATCGAGTGGTCCCAGCAGATCGGAGACATCCTGAGCCAGGACTCGGCGCAGCCGCTGCTGGAGGGGCTGCACCCCCTGCCCACGGCTGAGTTCACGTTCTGGAGTACCAGGACGGTCAGCCTGCAGAGCCTCAGCGACCAGGTACTGCCTCGCCCGAGGGCGGCCGGTGGCTGTGTGCTCCCGGTGCCGAGCCCCCGGTGCTAAGCCCACCACCGCTCCCCCGCCAGCTGCTCTCGCCCCGAGTGACGGCGCTGGCCGAGATGCTGGAGAAGGCCCAGAGCTGCTACTGGCCGGTGCTCCAGGGCATGTTCAGGGACGTCAGTGCTGGTAAGGCCCCGGGGAACGCGGTGGGCAGCTGCCTCTCGCCACTCCGACGGGCGTCCCCGTCCCCGACACCCGGTTCCTCCCCAGGCCTGGAGGCAGCCAAGGACATCGACCTCCACCTGCAGCCGCTCCGGATCCTGCTGGAGGAGATGGAGCAAGCGGATTACCCCCAGGTAAGCTCCGTGTGGCAAAATATAACCTGGCACAACCCAGCTGCAGAGGCAGCAGCGCTGAGCCCCGGGGCTGCCTGCGGGTACGGACCCCCCCGGCTCTCCCCGACCCTCGTTAGCGTGGCCGCGGCCTGGCTCTGACGAGGCCCTGCTCCCGCAGCTGCCGCCCTACGTGGACAGGGTGCTGTGCACCGTCCGCCTGCTCCGGGCTCAGTGCCCGCACTACCGCTCGCCTGCCTGCGTCATCGTGGTCCTGCAGGAGATCTGCAACCTCCTCGTGGAGCTGGTAGAGCCCCGGGGCCGGTGGCGGGAGGGGTGACACGGGGCGGGCGTGGGGACCCCAGCGGGGTGATGTAGTGATGCCCCACTCAAGGGACCAGCAAAGCCCCCGCGTGGGGCTGGAGAGGGTCTGGGGCGGGTGTGGGTTGCAGGCAGTCACCAGAGAGCCCGTGGGGCGAGGGGTGGATGGGGGCAGGAGGAGCCCCCCCCGTGCTCCCCTCTGCCAACCGCCCCCCGCCTGTGTCCATCTGTCCCAGACCCGCAGCTTCCTGAGCCCCGAGGACGTGATGAAGGGGCTGCAAGGAGAAGGCGAGGAGACCTTAGAGGGAATCAGACTGAGCATTTCCACCGTGGAGAAGCTCTTCCAATCCTACAGCACCTACTGCTCCAACCTGACGCCTGAGCTGTTCCCGGTGGGTGCAGGGGACGGTGCAGGGGACAGTGCGGGTCCGCCTGGCCTCGTCGCCGCCAGCTCCGCTCGCTGACGGTCCCTCTCCACTCCCAGGAGGAGCAGCAGCTCTGGGATTTCCCCACCTCCCTCATCTTCAGCAGAATGGACACCTTCTTGCAGAGGCTCAGGATGATTGAGGTGACAGCGCGGCATTTCGGGGCACAGCACCAGGCCCGCGGGGGTGCCGGGGTGGTCCCCTGGGATTGGCACGGGGGCAAATGCCGCTCCAGCCCCGGGGTGGGCTGGGGCCGCTGGCGCAGGCGAGGGGCAGCGGGGAGGTGGGAGCCCAGCAGCATTGTTCCCAGCACAGCACCCACGTCCCCGCACCCCAGGGCCAGGCGGGCACCAAGCGCCCGTGGGAATGATGCTCCTGGGGCGTGGTGACCTCGCAGGACGCAGCCCTGCGCCGGTGCTGTGCCAGGGCACGGGGAGCCGGGGTTTGCCTCCGAGAGGAGCCGGGTGGGACGGGGGTTTGTGCCTGGCAGGAGCTGTACCAGACAGCGATGGAGTTCCTGAACCTGGAGAAGGCCGAGCTGGGAGGAGTGAGAGGGAACATCCTGGGGAGACAGGTGGTGCAGCTCTGCGAGGAGGTCTCTGAACTCATCAAGAGTTTTGCTGATTGCAAATACGATCCCTTAGATCCCGAGGAAGAGGTGAGTGGATGCTGGCAGGGAAGTGTGGCAATTGTTAAGTGAAAAAAAAAAAGGTGTTTGCCAGCACGTGCTGGAAGAGCCACATGTAAGACTGTCCCGTGGCAGCGTGCTCGCTCCGGGGCAGGCCACGGGGCTCTGGGCCGTCCGGGGTCAGCGAATCCTTCGGGAAGGGTTTGGGAGGGAAGCGCAGAGGCTGCTCGGGCTTAAATCGTTTTGCTCTTACCGGCAGCAATTGAGCAAAGACTTTGCGCAGTTCCAGCAGAAGATCCAGCACGCGGACAGGTGGCTGGCCACCATCTTCCGCCAGGGCTTTGGGGACTGCCACTGCCTGGCGTCCGCTGTGAAGGTACACATGTCCCCCCGGCCCGAGGGGACCTGCCGGCGGCACGGGGTGCCCTGGCCTGGGTGTGGGGGGCTGGCAGTGGGCACGGTGCCTGCAGCCCATCACGCTGCACCCACCCTCGGGGTGCCCCGGGGGTGGCACGGGGCCGTTGCAGTGACGCTCTGAGCTCAGAAACCCCTCTCCCCCACAGCTGGTGCACATTTTCGCCCCCGTGCTGGAGCGGCCCCGGGTCAAGGCTGAGGTTTCCCCCTGTTACTCAGCCCTGCTGGGGATGTTCAGCGCCGAGCTGGATGCCGTGAAGACGCTGTTCGAGGCCCAGACCGCGGCCCCACCGCGCCAGGGGGGCCCGGCCGTCCACAAGAACATGCCGCCGGTGGCCGGGCAGCTGGCGTGGGCCCTGGAGCTGCAGCAGCGGCTGGAGGGGCCGCACAGGGACCTGCTGGCCATGAACCACCCGTACGTGCGGGTCACCCCACGGGGACGCGGGGCAGGGTGTGTCCCAGCGTGTGTCTCCTCCTGCAGCAGCTCCTTTTTGTGGTGACCTTGGCAGAGTGATGGCCGGTGCTGAAGCTGAACTGGTGTCCAGGAAGTACGAGGAGATGCTGGGACTGCTGCAAGGTTACAGGAAGGAGGTCTACGAGGAGTGGGCGCGCGGGGCCGGGCAGGACTGCAGCTTCAGCCTGGGGCAGCCCTTGGTGCGGAGGGACCCCGACTCGTCCCTCCTCAGTGTGAACTTCAGCAAAGAGGTGGGTGCAGGACCCCTCACCCGGGTGTAAATCCGCCTTTCTCCCGGGCTGCGGTGGGACGTTTCGGGATTTACTAATGAGCCCTTTCTCCGCCCGTCGTGTCTGGCAGCTCGTCGCCGTGCTGCGGGAGGTGAAGTACCTGAGCTTCCAGCAGCAGCCGGACATCCCGGCCAGCGCCGCGAGCCTCTTTGCTGAAAACGAGACTTACCAAGGCTTCGTGGTCAACCTGGACCTCGTCACTGGCTGGTACAACGAGGCAGGTGGCAAAGGGGAGACAAGGCGGCTGCTTTCCCACGCCCTGAGCACTGGCCAGGCAGAGGCGGGCTGGGGACCCCCCGGGGGAGGGAGAGGCTCCTCTGAAAGGGGTCCTGGGAGCCTGGGGGCGTCGGGGTACAGCAGGCACATCACCAGCACCCGGGTGCCCACCTGTCCCGTGGCTGAGCCAAGCTGCTGCCTCTGCCATCACACCAGCCTCATCCTCCCCCAAGCTCCGTGTTGGGGGGAACTCACCCCACTCCGCTGTAGAACTGGTGCCCCAGCGAGCGCGACGTGGCCGGAGCGGGGTCCCTCCGCCCGCAGCGCTCACCCGTGTTTGCCCCCCCAGGTGAAGCAGCGGCTGCTGCCGGTGGAGCTGCCGCTGGTGGCGGGGGATCTGGGGGACGTGGACGGCCGGCTGGCCAGCGCGGAGAGCACCCTGTTCTGGGACCACGAAGGTACGAGCCCACCCGAGGTGAAAGATCCTCTCTGTGCGTTTCGGGGGGTCCCTGGCCCCTGCCACCATCCTGCCTGCTGCCCTTGGGTCCCCGCAGCCATCACACCCAAAACGCGGCCCCCTCCTGCCCCGCAGGCGTGGGGGGGGAGGCGGGGGGCTGGGCAGTGTGCCCACCCCGTGGTGAATAGCCCCCAAGTGCCCCGACCCCGGCTCGCTGCCTTGGAGGCGTCTGCGTAACCCGTGCCTCTCGGCCGTGCCTGTTCCTGCCAGGCGTCGCGGAGTACATCCAAGAGATGAAGGAGACCATGTCCGACCTCCACACCAGGGTCCAGAAAGCCAGGCTGAACCTGGAGAGCGTCACCCGGCTGATGGAGGTAATTTCGCTGGTGCCTTCCCGGGAGCCTCCCGCGGGGATCCGCCGTCCCCAGCCCGGCGGAGCAGCCCGGTGCCCCCTCCCCGCAGGAGTGCTCCGCCACCCCCCTCTTTGAGAGGAAGGACAACAAGGAGGCGGCGCTGCTGGACCTGGACGGGAGAGCAAACGCCGTGGCCAAGCGCTGCACTGCCGTGAGGGACGCGGGCGTGCGGATCCGGGCGATGGTGGAGGTGAGGCACGGCCCGGCGCGTCGGTTGGAACAGGATTAAGGAGGAGCGTGCCCGGCGCTGGCGTGCGTGATGCTCTGAGCCCAGCAGCATCCCCCCCTTCTGTAACTGTGGGCGTCAGACTTGAACCTGGGGTGCAACCCTCCGGTAAACCCGGGGTGCAACCCTCTGGGCTCTGCCAAGACGAGGCCCCAGTGAAGGGGCACAAAACACCACGCACGGACCCCCCGGAACCTGCTGCCCTCCCGGGTGAGGTCTGGGCTGCAGCTCTGGTGTGGTACAGCCGGGAGAAGGGCAGCGTGCAGGACCTGTGCGACAGCCGGGCAGGACAAACCCGCGGGGGCCGGGACAGGGGCCGCGCTCACGGTGTAGGAGCTGGTACGTTTGCTGGGTATTTATCGACAAGTATTAATTGTTTTCTTTTCTGCTTGCAGGAGAACGCCGAGCTGTTCAAGGCTGACAAGTCGTTGCAGAAGTGGCTGGACTACGTGGGATACGTAGATAGGATCGTGCTGGATGGGCTCTTCGGGCTTGTCCACAAGTCCCTGCAGCTGCTGCTCACCAACATGGCCCCTGACGTAGGTCCCCGGTCACCCTGCGGGGCCGTGTCCCTGCTCTGCCCGTGCTTGGGATGTGCCACCGCTCGCTGCTTGGTGGCCAAACGTGCCCATCCCAGTGCTCCCCAGTGCAACCAGGCAGGGGGTGCCGGGGGCCGGGGGGGACGTGGGACGTGAAGCACCACTTCACTGACCCGTTTCAGGCCAACGTGGCTCCGCTGTTCGAGGTGCGCATGGAGCTGCGGGACGGCAGAGTGCGGTACCATCCCTCGCTGGAGCCAGGGGACGACAACAGCTTCCTGGAGCTGGTGGAGACCCTGCTCGGCGATGCCTACGCGTGCGCAGCGTGTGTGCCGCGGCTGCGGGAGGGCGAGCTGAGCTACAAGGTCAGTCCGTGGTGGGCGGCTCAGCTGGGGGTGGGCGAGGATGGTCCCCCCCAGCCGGTCCCCGAGAGCTCTGCCCGTCCCTTCAGACCACCCTGGAGGAGCAGGCGGAGCTCAGCGGGATGCGGGAGGAGGTGGAGTCGCTGGTGGTGGGTGCCATGGTAGAAGGCAAGGAGTATGGCGCCAGCTTCGAGGAGGAAGCGCAGCTGTGGCTGGAGGAGCCCAAGGAGTTCCTGCAGCGCTTCCTCACCCTGGGCAGTGCCCCCGGCCCCGAGGAGCTGGAGCCACAGCCCGAGGAGCCCCTGGCCCACGGGATCCCATCCCTCCAGCTCTTCCAGCAGGAGGTACGGGGCAGGTGCTTGGGGTGCACTAGGTGCCCAGGGGGGCCCTGGGTGCCCGAGGGGGTCCTGGGTGCCCAGGGGGGGTGCTGGGTGCCTGGGGAGGTGCTGGGTACCCAGGGAGGTGTTGGGTGCCCGGGGAGGGGTGCTGGGTGCCTGGGGGGATGCTGGGTGCCCAGGGAGGTGTTGGGTGCCTGGGGAGGGGTGCTGGGTGCCTGGGGGGATGCTGGGTGCCTGGGGGGATGCTGGGTGCCCAGGGAGGTGTTGGGTGCCCGGGGAGGGATGCTGGGTGCCTAGGGAGGTGTTGGGTGCCCAGGGAGGGGTGCTGGGTGCCTGGGGGGATGCTGGGTGCCCGGGGGGGTGCCAGCCACAGGCTGTGACCAGCTCTCGTCCCCAGATCGACGTGTGCGAGGAGGTGTGCAAGGAGGTGTCGGGGTTTGCAGACACCGAGGTGTTTGGGGGGTGGCTGCAGAGCGACTGCCGCCCCTTCAAGCAGGCGCTGCTGGGTGCCATCAGGCGCCGGGGCCTGGTGCTCCGGGAGCACCTCACCAAACACGTCACCAGCAGGTAGGGGCCCGGCGAGCCCCAGCGTGGGGCTGGGGTGCTCCCGGTGACCGCGGCGTGGCTGGGCTGTGGCGAAGGCACCGCTGTGTGCCGGGGCAGGGCTGGCCCCCGGAGCCCCGGAGGTGTGGGCGAAGGTGCTGGGCACCCTGGTGGGGGCAAGTCCCGAGCTAGGATGAGGGTGGCCGTGAGTCCCGCTGGGGACACCCGGTGAGCGCCAACACCTTCCTCCCAGTCTCGAGGAGCTGGAGGATTTCATCCAAACGGTGAATGCCGGCTTGAGTAAACCCCTGAAGCAGGGAGACTACGAGGGGCTGGTGGAGGTGATGAGGCACCTGCTGAGGGTCAAGGAGAGGCAGGCGGCGACCGACAGCATGTTCGAGCCCCTGAAGGAGGTGGTTGCCCTGCTCAGCTCTTACGGCGAGGAGATGCCCAAGGAGATCCACCTGCAGCTCCAAGTGAGCCGTGCGGGGTGCGGGGGGGCCGGGGGCCGGGTCCCCGGGGCCAGGCTGCTGAGGCGGTGTGGTGCTCACTGCAGGAGCTCCCCAAGCGCTGGGACGACACCAAGAAGCTCTCCCTGCGCACCAAGAAGAGCACGGCCCCCCTGCAAGCCGCCGAGGTCAACGTCATCCGCAGCAAGTGCCAGCAGTTGGAGGTGCCCACCGCGGGGCTGGGGGCGAGCCAGCAGCTTCCCGGCAGCGTGGGGAAGACCCTGCTGCCCTGCCCACTGCCCCGCTGAGCCCGTCCTCCCCGCGCAGGTCCAGCTGCACACCTTCCGCCAGAGGTTCCGTAAAAAAGCCCCTTTTTCCTACACTGACCAAGACCCCTACAGATCCTTGAAGAAGGTGAGGAAGGGGAGGACGCCAGGGCCACCGCTGTCCCCACTGGCACTGCCCGTGCCGCAGGGCTGGGGAGGGGCAGCCGCTCCAACTCCAGCTCCCAGCCCCGTGGGAGGGTCTGGCCCCGTGGCAGCGGCTGCCCCGTCCCCACACGCTGCAGCGGGGATGGAGCCATGGCTGGGGTAGGAGACACGTCCCTGGCACACAGACCCTGTCTGACACCTTTTCTTTTTCTCCGACCAGCAACAGAAGAACGTCGCCGCCATGGAGAGCGCCGTGGCAGCCCTGTCCAAGCTGTCCGGGCTGTTCGAAGTGTCGGTGCCGGAATACAAACAGCTCAAGGCGTGCCGCAGGGAGCTGTGCCTCATGAAGGAGCTCTGGGACATGATCCTCGTGGTAGGTGCTGCGGGGCGGGCGCGGGAGGCAGGAGCTCGGGGATGCGCAGGACGTGCTGCCGGGGTGTGCGGGGCTGAGGCCGTGACGAGCTGCCCCGTGCCCGCAGGCGGTGGCTGCCAGTAAGTCCACACGCAGTGACCAGGAGCCCTGGGCTCGGTGCTGGCCCCTGCGCCAGGGCACGATGCCCAACGCTGCCTCCGGGCAAGGGCTTGGCAGCAGGCTGCTGTTTGGCAGGCGTGGGCACCCTGTGTGGACACTCGGCGTGGGGACCCAGCGTGGGCACCCTGCGCCAGCTGGGCATCGCCAGCCAAAGGTGCAAAGTTGTTGTGGCCCCTCCGGGAGCCTCGTCGCCACGAGAGGTGGGATGAGACGTGGGGCAGGTTGTGCCAGCGTTAGAGCGGGTCTGCTGGCGCGGGGGCTGCACAGCCCAGCACGGGTGCAAGGGGTGGGCAGGAGCTATGTGGGCACACGCGGGAGGCACGGCAGGTGGGCAGGCGCTGGGTGTGTTTCTCTTCATCCTGGGCAGGAATGCTCACACGTCCTGTGAAAAATGTATTCCCGACTGCAGGTTAATAAGAGCATGGACACCTGGAAGACCACGAGGTGGAAGGAGATCAATGTCGAGCAGATGGATATCGACTGTAAGAAATTTGCTAAGGACATCCGGAGCTTGAATAAGGAGATGAGGAGCTGGGACGCGTTCACCGGGCTGGAGAACAGCGTGAAGAACATGATAACGTCCCTGCGCGCCGTGAACGAGCTGCAGAACCCGGCCATCAGGGACCGGCACTGGCAGGAGCTCATGCAGGCAACCAAGGTGCTCGCAGCCCTCCTGCCCTTCCCCGCCTGCAGCCCCTGGCCCGGGAGCTCCCGAGATTTGCACCCCTCAGGGGAAGGGGGCAATCTGTTTTAAAAGCTGGCCGTACACAAACATTTGTGTCGGGTCTTTAACCACGGGTGCTAATGAGCTCGTTTGGGCCGGCCACTGGCTGTGCCTCTCCGCGGAGGGGAGTCGTGTCCCGACGGCGCTGGTTCTGCTCCAGGTGAACTTCACCATGTCCAAGGACACGACCCTCGCAGATCTGCTGCAGCTGAACCTGCACAAGTTTGAGGATGAGGTTCGGGGCATTGTGGACAAAGCCGTGAAAGAGTCCGGGATGGAGAAGGTAAGTGGGGCTCAGTTCCTGCCCTGCCTTGCTGAGAGCTCTGCTCTGATGTGGCTCTGTGGCTGCTGGTGCTCGTGTTCCTGCTCCGGGGGCTGGAGCCCACACGCAGCGCAGCACCCGCGGAGCTCCTGCCCCGGAGGAGACGTTCCTGCCGCGGCCCTGCCTCCCCACGGGGCCCAGCTCAGCTCTCACACCCCGGCTGCAGGTGCTGAACACCCTGGACACCACCTGGGCCACGATGGAGTTCGAGCACGAGCCCCACGCCAGGACTGGCGTCCTGCTGCTCAAGTTGGATGAGATGCTCATCGAGACGCTGGAGGACAACCAAGTGCAGCTGCAGAATCTGATGACCTCCAAGTACCTGGCCTTCTTCCTCCAGGAGGTGTCGGGCTGGCAGCAGAAGCTGTCAACCACCGACTCCGTTATCAGCATCTGGTTCGAGGTGCAGAGGACGTGGAGTCACCTGGAAAGCATCTTCATCGGCTCCGAAGACATCCGCAACCAGCTGCCCGAGGACTCGAAGCATTTTGATGCTATCGACCGAGATTTCAAAGTGCGAAGCCCGTCACCCCCCCCGGGCCCCTGAGAGCTCGTAGCTGGTTCGAGTGGAGCTGAAGCACTTTCCCTCTTGCAGAAATTAATGACTGATGCGGTAAAAACTCCCAACGTGATTGAAGCTACAAACAAGCCTGGTCTCTACGACAAGCTGGAAGCACTGCAGAAAAGGTGAGGTGTGAGGGGTGCTGGTGAGGCGTTACGGAGAGGCCTCCCCGGCTGCTCTGGGGCCTGGAGGAGAGTCTGGGGTCTCCAAAGTGGCATCTGCCTCAGCACAGAACCACAGAACCATTTTGGCTGGAAAGGACCTTTAAGATCATCAGGTCCCACCATTAACCCAGCACTAACGTGACGAGGACCTAGCAAGAGCAAACACTGATATGTGGGGGGTTAACAGCAGGTTTTCCCCTTGTTTTCTGTTCCTGTCAGGCTGGCGGTCTGCGAGAAGGCTCTGGCTGAATACCTCGAGACCAAAAGACTGGCTTTTCCCCGATTCTACTTCGTTTCCTCCGCAGACCTGCTGGATATTTTATCTAACGGCAATGAGCCAGCTGAGGTATGGGCTAGACACAGCAGCCAGGCCTGTCTCTCGCTGACAACTTGTCACAGCAGTTTTAAAATGTTTTTCACCCTAACGGGCAGCACCCTGTCCCGGGGACCCCCGTTCTCGGGGCGCAGCACCCCGAGCCCCCTGCGGGAGTCAGGACCTTGACCTTGGCCGTGCCTCTGTCCCCAGGTGTCCCGGCACCTGCCGAAGCTGTTCGACAGTCTGGCTAAACTGAAGTTCAAGAAGAGTCCGGACAAGAAGCCCCTGAAGGTCGGGCTGGGGATGTTCAGCAGGGACGAGGAGTACGTGCCCCTCGACGCAGAGTGTGACCTGTCTGGCCAGGTCAGCCGAGCTCCGCGGAGCCTCTGCGCGCAGGGACGGGGCGGGCAGGGTCAGGACGGGGACGAGCCCTGTGCTTGCTGTGCGCTGACAGCCTGGCAGCGGTTTTTAAATGCAATCGTGAAGTCTTTTAGCCAAAAAAAAACCCCAGAAATGGGATCTGCATTGTGGGTGTAGAGCAGCTCTGCAGCAGCTCGGTCACACAGACCCACTTCAGCCTCGCAGCCCCGCCGGGGTTCTCCCCGCTCTGTCCTTCACCCCCAGCCCGTGCTCCATAACCTGCCACGGGAGGGGACGGGTACCGGGGTCATTCCTGCAGCTCGTTGTGGCGCGCAGAGCCGCTCGCCCCCTGCCCCGAGGCCGCACAGCCCAGCCCCAGGCGAGGACCCACTCACTCAGGGTCTGCGGGATGTGACCCTCCAGGTCGAGGTGTGGCTGAACCGGGTGCTGGCCAGCATGCGCTCCACCCTGCGGGCCCTCATCCCCGAGGCCGTGGGCACCTATGAGGAGAAGCCGCGGGAGCAGTGGGTGCTCGACTACCCGGCTCAGGTGGGGGCCGCGGCGCGGGGCCGGGCTGGCCGCTGGCTCGTGAGCCGAGGAGGGGCTGGCACCTGCCCCAGCCTTCGCAGGATGGTGTTTTTTCCCTTTATGGCCACGTTTTCTCCCTGTGGTTCACTGCAGGTCGCTCTGACGTGCACCCAGATCTGGTGGACCACGGAAGTGGGCATTGCCTTCTCGGAGCTGGAGGAGGGCTACAAGAGCGCGATGCAGGACTACAACAAGAAGCAGGTTGGTGTCCCCGGGGCCTGGGCTGGAGCCGGGGGGCACGGGGGGATGGACAGGGTGAGATGTCGTTTTGCTGTTCCTCATTCCTTCCCTCCCTCAGGTTGCTCAGCTGAACGCGCTGATTTCCCTGCTCATCGGGACCCTGACCGCCGGCGACAGGATGAAGATCATGACGATCTGCACCATCGACGTCCACGCCAGGGACGTCGTGGCCAAAATGATCCTTGCGAAGGTATTTGTTGCGAGAGGGTGTTTTTACCGCTTTGTTTCCTGGCACTTCTGAGCAGAGATTTCCTGTTGGTTTGTTGCTTTCCAATATTTTCAAAGTCTCTTGAGCGTGTGAGGAAACCACCCGTGGGGTGTTGGGGTGCGCGCGAGCTGGGGAGGTGACGGCACGGCCGGGGTCAGACGAGGCTGGGCCGGGTCTCGTGCAAAGCCGGGTCCAGGAGCAGCTTTGCTGGTTCCTGCCGCGCTGGGTGGGAGCCTCGGGGCAGGGCTGTGCCCTGCGGTCAGCGGGCACGGGGCGGGCTGTGCCCCGCGGAGGGACGGTCCTCACCCACCCCAGTGCTGCTCCGGGGCCCGTTCGCACGCTCTCCTTGTGTACGGAGGTGACAAACGGTCCCGCCGCGTGTTTGGGAGCTCGCTGTGCCCGGGGTGGGGCCGGGGCAGGTCCCTGCCCACCCTTGGCACGTGGCTGCTCCGCAGGTGGAGAGCGCCCAGGCGTTCACCTGGCAGTCCCAGCTCCGGCACCGCTGGGATGAGGACAAGAAGCACTGCTACGCCAACATCTGCGACGCCCAGCTCCAGTACTCGTACGAGTACCTGGGGAACACCCCGCGGCTGGTCATCACCCCCCTGACGGATCGGTAGGGGCCCGGCTCCCCACTCATCCCACGGGGTCGGCTCCGTGCCCACTGCCGGCACCGCTCAGCCCTGCCCGCCCTCCCCTCCGCAGGTGCTACATCACCCTGACGCAGTCCCTCCACCTCTTCATGGGGGGGGGCCCCCGCCGGCCCCGCGGGCACCGGCAAGACGGAGACCACCAAGGACCTGGGCCGGGCGGTGGGCATGATGGTCTACGTCTTCAACTGCTCCGAGCAGATGGACTACAAGGTAGGGTGTGGGGGAGCGGGGCGGCGGCACCGAGGCAAGAGCTGTGGGGTGTCCACCGAGACAAGGTGGGGGACCCTCTTTCGGGGGCACCGCTGCAGCGTGCACCCCCCCTTTGGCTGCAGTGCCCAGCGCCGGTGCCCTGGAGCTGCTCTCCTCTCTCATGTGGGTCCGGCAGCAGGTCCCGGTGCCATGCCACGCCGCTCGCTCCCACCACGGCTCCGGCCAGCGCGTGGCTCTGGCAGCCCTGGGAGGCTGTAACACTGCGGGTCGTTTCCCCGGGGAACAGCACAAACCATAAAAGCAAGAGCAGGTCCCAGCCCTGGGGCTTCCTTACCCCCCCCACGCCACAGCCCCCCGTGGAAGCCCCGTGGCTGACGCCCGTCTCTGGCACTTTCTCCCCAGTCCTGCGGCAACATCTACAAGGGGCTGGCTCAGACGGGCGCCTGGGGCTGCTTCGACGAGTTCAATCGCATCTCGGTGGAGGTTCTGTCCGTGATCGCCGTGCAGGTACGCACCCACCCGGCGGCAGCGGGGGGCCGGTGGGGCTGGACGAGCCTCTGAGGTTCCAGCTCGCTGAACGTGGTCTCAGTTAAACCTGACCTTCGAAGGGATGGTTCGCAGTGTGACGTTGGGAGGCAAACGGAGGGGAAGCGCGGGAGCACGGAGGCTTTGGGCACGTCTAAGATCACACAGCCCAGCTGCGTCCCATCCCAGTGACCCGTCACCCCCCCGCCGGCTCTGCCACCGCCTGGGACGGGGCGTCGCGGTGCCTGGGAAGGAGCTGGTGTAGGGGCAGCTCTCCCGAGCCTGGGGGTCGCTGCGCTGCCGTGGCTCCGGCGACATCTCAGCATTATTTCTCTCCTGCCAGGTGAAATGTGTCCAAGACGCAATTCGCGCCAAGAAGAAAACGTTCAACTTCCTGGGCGAGACGATCGCTCTGGTCCCGTCGGTCGGGCTGTTCATCACCATGAACCCGGGCTACGCCGGGCGGACGGAGCTGCCGGAAAATTTAAAAGCCCTGTTCAGGTACGTGCGGCAGCCGGGTCAGCGTCACCGGCCGTCTCTGCGGTGATCCTCGCGTGCTGCATCCACAGCACGACCTCAGCCGGTGCCAGCGAGGGTGTTTGTGTGTGCTGATGGCCCCTTGCGTAAGGGCGACCGTGGCACCCAGGACAGCCCTGCTCAGAGCCCCTGGGAGAGCTGCGCTGCTCAGCCCGGGGTGGGTAATTGCCACCTCTGGCTAAAATCTGATGGAGAATAAGAAAAAAAGGATGGTCGGGTGCTGGTAGGGGTGGCCCAGGGATGCTGTGGGATGTCTGTCCTTGGAGGAACTCCAAATGTGACTGGAGGAGGCCCAGGGTGACCTGATCCAGCTGTGACGTGAGCCCTGCCTGGAGCAGGACGCTGGACAAGACCCCCCCAGAGAGCCCATCCAGCGAGAATTACTGCCCGGTTCTCTGACGCAGGGAATGATTTATATTGAAAACACGAATTCTTGCTGACTGCGGAAGGGTGAGGGGGCGTGCACAGCCCTGCTGACCTGCTGCCGCCCTTCTCCAGACCCTGCGCCATGGTGGTCCCCGATTTCGAACTGATCTGTGAGATCATGCTCGTCGCAGAGGGTTTTATTGATGCCAAGCTTCTCGCGAGGAAGTTCATCACTTTGTACACGCTCTGCAAAGAGCTACTGTCTAAACAGGTAATTAACGATGTCGCAAGGTTCTGTGAGACAGAAGAGTTTGTTTGAATGTCAAATCTGATGGGTTGTAGTGGGATTGCTGGTTGGAACGTGCTGGGTGACGTTCTGCATGGTTCAGGTCTATGGCTGGTGCATCATATGGCATAATTCTGCCTTCTGGAAGAGATCAAGAGTCCAAAAATAGAATAGAATAGAATAGAATAGAATAGAATAGAATAGAATAGAATAGAATAGAACAGAACAGAACACAGCTAGTTAAATGAGAGCATCCAGATATTATTCATCTTGGCAGAAGTGATTTACAACAAAAACGTGCTCCCAGGAAGCAAGCCAGGCTGCTGCTCACCCCGTGGCTGAGCTTGTCTCGTAAACCAGCTCGCTTTCAGCCTGCTGGGCACGGTGTGGGTGCCCCAGTGCGGGGCGGTGGCCGGGGTGTCCCTCTGCAGTGCTGTTCACAGCAGTTGTCCCTCACCAAGGTGGGACTGTAACACTTTGCTGCCTGTCGGCAGGACCACTACGACTGGGGGCTGCGGGCTGTCAAGTCCGTGCTGGTGGTAGCTGGCTCCCTGAAGAGAGGGGACCCCAGCCGTGCCGAGGACCAAGTTCTGATGAGAGCTTTACGAGACTTCAACATCCCCAAGATCGTGACAGACGACTTGCCCGTCTTCATGGGGCTGATTGGAGACCTGTTCCCAGCCCTGGACGTCCCCAGGAAGAGGGACCCCGACTTTGAGAAGGTGCAAGTGCAGGCGCAGCCCTGGTGACATCCAGCCCTGGGCAGTGTCCAGAGGCTGAAGGTCCATTTGGCGCTTCTGGGGGCGGGTGGCTCGTCTCTGGGGTCTCGCCGGGGCCGTGCCGGCTGCCTGTGGCCAGCGCCCGCTCTCCTTCCCAGGTCATCAGGCAGTCCGTGCTGGAGCTGAAGCTGCAGGCGGAGGAGAGCTTCGTGCTGAAGGTGGTGCAGCTGGAGGAGCTGCTGCAAGTGAGACACTCCGTCTTCGTCGTCGGCAACGCCGGCTGCGGCAAGTCCCAGGTAGCTGCCAACCCCCCCCACCGGGGACGTGGGTCTCCTCCTGCCCTGGCCACGCACATCCCATGGCCTCCGCCAGCTGCACCAGCACATCTGGGCAGGGGACGGCAGCACGGCAGCACCCACGGCCACGCCGGGCCCTCCGGCACCATGGGTGGGAGCAAGGCTCCGCGCTGCGGCTGCGGGAAGGGTGCCGAGGGCTGCCCACATGGTTCCCTCCCGCAGGTGCTGAGATCGCTCAACAAGACGTACCAGAACATGAAGCGGAAGCCGGTCACCGTGGACCTCGACCCGAAGGCTGTGACCTGCGATGAGCTGTTCGGGGTCATTCACCCATCCACGCGAGAGTGGAAGGACGGTGAGACACCAGCGCTTGTTTCCTTACCCCGGGTGGGACCTGGCACAAACCGTCCTTCAGCGGTGGCTGGCAGGCAGGGAAATACCTTCATAAACCATGAGTCTTTGTGGTGTGGTGCTGGAATGGGAAGACCTTTTCCTGGGGCTTTTTACTGGGGTGTGAGGGAGGAGGAACGTGTTTCAGGGAAGCCCCCAGTCCTGCGTGTCCCTCAGCAAATGTGCCGTGAGTGGAAAGGGCTGCAAAGGGCAAACCCACGTGTCTCTCTGTGGGGCAGGTCTGTTTTCTTCAGTGATGCGTGACCTGGCCAACATCACACATAAGGGGCCCAAGTGGATCATCCTTGATGGAGACATTGACCCCATGTGGATCGAGTCCCTGAACACGGTCATGGATGACAATAAGGTTGGTGCCATCACACCCCAGGAGCTTTGCTTGCTCATTAACTCGGGGTGATCAGCTTGTGTTTGTGCCTGGGCCCCAAGATCAGGGCATCCCCCCGTGACGGGCTGCTTTCCCCAGGTTCTCACCTTGGCCAGCAACGAGCGCATCCCCCTCAACCCCACCATGCGGCTCCTCTTCGAGATCAGCCACCTGCGGACGGCCACGCCGGCAACCGTGTCCCGGGCGGGGATCCTCTACATCAACCCCACGGACCTGGGCTGGAACCCGTGAGCCGGGGATGGGATGGGATGGGATGGGATGGGATGGGATGGGACGGGGCGGGTGCTGGCCTCCTGCGTGCTCACCTGCAGCCCTGCCCATCCCTCCTGCAGCATTGTGACCAGCTGGATTGAGACGAGGACAGTGAAGTCCGAGAAGGTCAATTTGAGCATCCTCTTTGAGAAGTACCTGCCGGTGTGCCTAGAGAAGGTCACGTCTGGATTCAAGAAGATCACACCAGTCCCCGAGGTGACGGTGATCCAGACGGTGCTGTACCTGCTGGATTGCCTGCTGACGCCGCAGACCGCCCCGCCGGACTCGCCCCGGGAGCTCTACGAGCTCTACTTCGTCTTCGCCTGCGCCTGGGCCTTTGGCGGGGCCATGTTCCAGGACCAGGTACGGCTGCGGGACCAAGCACTCGCCCCAGAGCATCCTGCCCCGCTCGGGCCCGCGGCTGCGTCCCGTCGGGAAACGCTGAAGCAACGACACTGGCTGGTGTCTGAGTATTTCTGTGTTTGGTTCCCCCAGCTCGTGGATTATCGCCTGGAGTTCAGCAAGTGGTGGGTGAGCCAGTTCAAAACCGTCAAGTTTCCTTCCCAGGGGACAATTTTTGACTATTACATTGATCCGGAAACGAAGAAATTCACACTCTGGACTGGGAAAGTGCCCAAGTTCGAACTCGATCCCGACGTCCCTTTACAGGTATTTCCCACCAGCTCTCGGTGTTGGTGTGTTGGTTGTTTATTGCTCCGTGGCCTTCCCCTGGGCAGGTGCAGGGCTCGGGGCTGGCGGCACCCGGCAAACCCCGCGGCTTTGGGTGGTTCTGCTTCACCCTGCGGAAACCACAGCAGGAGCTGCAAGCTGCAACTCTTCTTTTTTATTTCAGAGTAACCTGTGTCTTCGTAGCTTCTCATAAAGTAATTCTAACTATTGCCTGAATGCAAAAACATACTTTAAAACCTTATTTGTATGTTTGGTGAAATGCTGCCCTGAGGGAGGGGGATGTCAGGGAAAGGGAGAGGGGCCGTGGCCGCGTTTGGCCAGACCCCGGGACAGCTCCAGGAACTGCGCTGGGTTGTTCTGCCTCAATAACTCGGTTTTTTGGTCAGAAAGTCTTTAGAATAACCAAGCGCCTGAGACCTTTTGCTTTAGAGAGGGACCAGGTTTGTCCGGAGGGAGAGCATCTCCAGCCGGCGCTGCCGGGACAGCCAGGCGAGCCCTCGGGCACGCTGCCAGCAGCTCGGCCAGGAAACCCAGCTCTGCCTGCGGCCGCGGACCCCGGCAGCGCGGGGCGGGCTGGGGGCTGACGGCGCCGTGTCCCCAGGCCTCCGTGGTGCACACGGCCGAGACCATCCGCCTTCGCTACTTCATGGACCTGCTGGTGGAGAAGCAGCGGCCGGTGATGCTGGTGGGGAACGCGGGGACGGGGAAGTCGGTCCTGATGCGGGACAAGCTGGAGGCGTTCGGCACGGACGAGTACCTCGTGCAGTCGGTGCCCTTTAACTTCTACACCACCTCGGCCATGCTGCAGGGTAAGGCTGGCCAGCGCCGGCAGCCGGCCCCGCGCCAGGCTGTGCCACACGGCCCCGTTGCCCACCCGCCCCTCTCCCTGCAGCCGTCCTGGAGAAGCCCCTGGAGAAGAAATCAGGGAGGAACTACGGCCCACCCGGGACCAAGAGGCTGATCTACTTCATCGACGACATAAACATGCCGGAGGTGGACAAGTACGGCACCGTGGCACCGCACACACTCATCCGGCAGCACATGGACCACGGGCACTGGTGGGTGCCCAGCCGGCAGCCCCTGTGCCACGCTGCCGGGAAGGCTGCTGTGGTGGTGGGGGGTTTGGGGCCAGGTCTGGCCATGGGGCGCGGGAAGGGCCCCGTGCAGCATCACCAAGAGTGGTGCCAGGCTTTGCCGAGGGATCCCTGCTCCCACATCCCCCCCTGACAGAGCTCCACGGGGCTGGTGGGGCACAGCCCCACTGGGGGAACCTGTCCCTGGGGAGAGTGTCACAGTGCCGGTCCCTGCACAGGTACGACAGGAGCAAACTGACCCTGAAGGACATTCACAACTGCCAGTACGTGGCCTGCATGAACCCGACCGCAGGGTCCTTCACCATCGACCCCCGGCTGCAGGTACGCAGGGCCGCGGGGCTGGGGCTGTGCCCCAGTGGGTTCACTCCAGGGAACCGGAGCCCGGAGGGGCTGGGATGAGGTGGGATGGGGTGGGATGTGGTGGGACGGGGTGGGATGTGGTGGGGGACCTCGCTGTGCCCGCTGGCTGTACAGGGCAAAGCTCCCGCCTGAATTTCTGCCCCTCGCTGCAGCGGCACTTCTGTGTCTTCGCCCTGAGCTTCCCGGGCCAGGAGGCCCTGCAGAGTGTGTACAGCACCATCCTGGACCAGCACCTGGCCCTGCACAGGATGCCGCCGGCGGTCCAGAGGCTGCAGCCCCAGCTGGTAGCGGCAGCGCTGGGTGAGCCCCCGCCGTGCCGGGGGGTGGGAAGGTGGCACGTGGACCCCGGGGAACCCCCCCAGCGCCCTGGGAGCCCCACGCTGCACCCCTGCGTCACCATGCAGTGAAACCCCCGTCCCTGCTTCTCTCCTGTCCACGTCCAAAACGCAGGATCGTGTCCCAGAAACTGTCACACTAAAGCCTTGTCCTACCCCTGAGTGGGGAGCAAACCGGGCTCGGGGGTCCCACGGGGGCTGTGGTGGTCTCTGCCCGCCTGCTCACCCCCTCTTCCTGCCCACAGCCCTCCACCAGAAGGTCTCCTCCACCTTCTTGCCAACAGCCATCAAGTTCCACTACCTCTTCAACCTCCGGGATCTCTCCAACATCTTCCAGGTAGTGGGAGGGCTGATTCCTCTAAAGCATCCTTATTCCTTCCTCTCCTTCATCGCGCACCCTTGCAGCGCACCATGTCCTTGAAAAGACCGTGGCCTCTCCCCAAAGCCAACCTCTAAACTCAGCTCTGAGTAGCAGTAAAATAACCCCGAGGACTGAGGGGTTTGTGTGTTTGTCAGGGTCTGCTGTTCTCCACCCCCGAATGCCTGAAAAGCCCCGTGGACTTGGTGCGTCTCTGGCTCCACGAAGCGGAGAGGGTGTACGGAGACAAGCTCGTCGACGAGGGGGATCAAAAGGGCTTCGGGAAGATACTGGTGGACACCTGCAAAAAGTTCTTTAATGTAAGTTGTGCTGGAAAATGAGGGCTGCGCTGCCGGGCTGAGCTCCACCATGGGCTCGACGGTGGCTCGGGCAACGGTGCCCCACGGCCGAGCCCCACAGCCGGCATCGCCTCTCGCAGGAGCTCGGGGAAGACCTGGTGTTCGCCAAGCCCAACATCTACTGCCACTTCGCCCAGGGCGTGGGGGAGCCCAAGTACCTGCCGGTGCCGAGCTGGCCGGCCCTGAACAAGCTGCTGGGGGAAGCCTTGGACAGCTACAACGAGGTGAACGCAGCGATGAACCTGGTGAGTGCCGAGCTGCGGGCAGCTCCGCGCCGGGGCACCGCAGGGATGCGGCCGCGGCATCGCTCTCGCTCGGGTTTGTACGGTGTGGGGCATTCGCTGCTGTCCTGGTTTCGGGGGGATAACATTATAGAGTCAATTTTCTGTTACATTTGGGTTCGGTGTGTGCCCAGCTGTGGGCTGGTAATCAAGGGCATCAGCTAAACCCGGGGCAGCTGCCCCAGGCTGCCCCAGGTGTGTTCTATGGCATTAATGTCAGGTCACTATAAATGGGGAAGCTGCTGGGGATGGGGGCTCTCTTTTCTCCTCCTTCCTCCTCCTTCCTCCTCCTTCCTCCTCCTTCCTCCTCCTTCCTCCTCCTTCCTCCTCCTTCCTCCTCCTTCCTCCTCTCTCTCCTCCCCTCTCTCCTCCCTGGAGTGACTTGCCACCACTCTGTGGGCTAAGTATAATTGTGTGTCTTTTGTATTAGCATCAATATTGGTTTTCTTATTTTATTCAATCTGTTTAAATTTCAGTCCCCGAGTCTCCCTCCTTCTCCCCATTCCCTTTCTCAGCTGGGGAGGGGTCTTGGGTGACAGAACAACTGGTTCTTGCTCAGCCCCGAGCGCTGGCTGAACGGACACAGCTGCTTTTCCTCCTGCGATTCAGAATATCGACCCTTCGCCTCCTGTTTTCTTCAGGTGCTCTTCGAAGACGCCGTGTCTCACGTTTGCAGAATCAGTCGGATCTTAGAGTCTCCGCGGGGCAACGCGCTGCTGGTGGGGGTGGGCGGCAGCGGGAAGCAGAGCCTGGCACGGCTGGCAGCGTTCATCAGCAACCTGAGCGTGTTCCAGATCACGCTGAGGAAAGGCTACGGCGTCCCAGACCTGAGGGTGAGCACAGCTTCCCCCCGGCCGCCCGCCCGCGGGACGGACCCTGCCACCGCGGAGCGGTGCCAAGCCCTGCAGCGGCTCCGGTGCCGGGGGTGGGCATGGGGGGCTCAGCTCGGCTCTGCCGTGTCTGGGCACCGTGCAATCCCCTCAGAGGTGCTTTCTGAACCCCCACAGTCCTGCTCCAAGGGGCCACAGTGTTTCCCCGGGCAGACGTGGTGCAGGCAGCCCTGGCAGCTGGCCCCGTCCCCAAGCAGGGCAGCGGGCACCCAGCCCCTTCCCAGCGGCACCCTCCTGGCCCCCCGGGGTGGCCGAGGGGCACCGGGCTGTGCCGAGCCGGTCACTTCGGAGAACAGCCTGGGGGGCTGAACGCGGGGGTGACAGTTTGTGTCTCCACGCAGGCGGATCTCGCCTCCCAGTACATCCAGGTGGCCGTGAAGAACGTCCCCACCGTGTTCCTGATGACGGACTCCCAGGTCGCTGAAGAATCCTTCCTGGTGCTGATCAACGACTTCTTGGCGTCCGGGGAAGTGCCGGGGCTTTTTCAGGATGATGAACTGGAAACTGTTATCAGTGCCATGAGGCCCCACGTGAAGTTCCTTGGACTGCCAGACACGAGGGAAAGCTGCTGGAAATTTTTTATAGAAAAAGTCAGGCGTCAGCTAAAGGTGGGTGTTCACCCGGGAGGGGGGTTTGTCGCTGCTCCCGACTCACCTGATCCAAACCCCCTTTGCAGGCAGGGCACAGAGAACCGTGGTTTCATTACCCGGTGATGGGTTTGGGTGAAAGGTGTTTCCAAAGGCTCCCCAGCCCCCGGGGCACGGCTCTGCCCACCCCTGTGCTCACCTCCCCTGCGGCACAGAGGGGTGGGCAGCCTCCGCGGCCACGAGCCAGGGCCGGGCTGTGCTGGGCGCTCGCGGGGACACCAACACAGGCACCAAAGGGGCTCCGGTGCCGGCCTCGACCCCTCTGAGAGGCGCAGGGTGCACAGTCACAGCCCATCTCCTGTGTGCTGGGAAGGGGAGTTAGCGGGCGGGAGGCAAAGTCTCAAGCAGAAGAGCCCACGGCGGTGCTCTGGCCACCCCGCGTGAGCTCGGCTCCCGGCAGCGGGGCCACCCCACTCACCCACCGTGCTCTGCCCCAGGTGATCCTCTGCTTCTCCCCCGTGGGCTCCACCCTGCGGGTGCGGGCGAGGAGGTTCCCCGCCGTGGTCAACTGCACGGCCATCGACTGGTTCCACGAGTGGCCGGAGGATGCGCTCGTGTCCGTCAGCAGCAGGTTCCTGGAGGAGACGGGGGACATCGAGGTGAGCCGGGACCCTGGTGGGTGCGTGCCCTGTCCCGGGGGGCCGGGGAAGCCAGGCTGCTGTGGGCAGCGCCCTGCCCCTCTGCTGCACTCCTGGCTGCAGCGTGCCCGGGGGTGGGGGTCTGGCACGATCGGGGGGTGCTGGGGATGGGGTCTGGGGTGAGCTCACAGCCAGCTCCAGCGTCAGAGCCTGCAGCCCCACACCATGCAGGTGGGGATGAACCTTTCCTCGTGTCCCCTTTGTCCTTAAAACACCACCATAAATAACAGCCTGGAAGCAGCAGCTTTTCCCCAGCGCAGCCCGGGTCAGCCGGGGGGATCAGAGCCAGGGAAGCCAGAGCTGGGCTTAAGAGCCAGCGTCGTTAGTGCCGCGATCACCGACATTTCTCAGCCGCGCGCTCACTGTCCGTGTTCTGGTGCAGCCCGAGGTCAAGGTCTCCATCAGCCACTTCATGTCCCACGTCCACATGAGCGTTAAGGAGATGTCCAAGACCTACCTGGCCGTGGAGAGACGCTATAATTACACCACGCCCAAGACGTTCCTGGAGCAGATAAAGCTCTACCAAAACCTGCTGTCGAAGAAACGGAGCGAGCTCGCTGCCAAGATCGACAGACTGGAGAAGGGGCTGGCGAAGCTGCTGAGCACGAAGTCGCAGGTGCCTGCCCGCAGCGGGTCTGACGCGGGGGGACGAGAGGAGGCGCATCCCTGCGGGGCGGTCACGGTGGCCGTGATGTCCCCGAGCCGTCCCGGCCAGGCAGGGCTCGGCAGGACCAGCCCTCTGACCCTCTCCATCTCTCCCCCCGCCAAGGTGGACGACCTGAAAGCCAAGCTGGCGACTCAGGAGGCGGAGCTGAAGCAGAAGAACGAGGACGCGGACAAACTGATCCACGTGGTGGGCGTCGAGACGGAGAAGGTCAGCAGGGAGAAAGCCATCGCTGACGAGGAGGAGATGAAGGTCCAGGCCATCAACACGGTGCGTGGTGCTGAGCTGGTGCCCACCGCGCCAGGGCCCGACGCAGGACAGGGCAGCACGAGCTGTCAGCTCCAGCTGCTCAACTCATCCCGTCCCTTCGCCTCCCCAGAACGTGACCGAGAAGCAGCGAGCCTGCGAGACCGACCTGGCCAAAGCGGAGCCGGCGCTCGTGGCCGCCCAGAAGGCCCTCGACACTCTCAACAAGGTGGGCGACCCCTCGGTGGGCAACGGGTCCCTGACTGTGCCGGCGTCCCCGTGCCGGGGCGATGCTCAGCATCCCTGCGGTCCCTTCCCAGAACAACCTGACAGAGCTGAAGTCCTTCGGGTCCCCGCCCCAAGCCGTGGTGAACGTGACGGCGGCCGTGATGGTCCTGACGGCTCCCAGGGGCAAGATACCGAAGGACAGGAGCTGGAAGGCAGCAAAAGTCATGATGGGCAAAGTAGACACTTTCCTTGATGCCTTGAAGAAGTTTGACAAGGAGAACATCCCCGAGGCCTGTCTCAAGGCGTTTCAGTGAGTCCATGGCCGGTTCCTGCCCCCTTCCCTGCCCTGGGCGGGGTGTCCAGGGGAGACCCTCACCCAGGAGCGCAGCAGGGCTTGAGGGGCAGGGTGGGATCCAGGCGCTGGCTCTGCCCTCCCCACCCACTGCCCCAGCCCCGGCAGGAGCAGGATGGGGCCGTCGGCAGCCACAGCACGGCGTGTCCTGCCGTTCCAGGCCCTACCAGTCAGACCCCAGCTTCGACCCCGAGTTCATCATGTCCAAGTCGACGGCCGCCGCGGGCCTGTGCGCCTGGTGCCTGAACATCGTCCGCTTCTACGAGGTGTTCTGCGAGGTGGAGCCCAAGCGGCAGGCGCTGGAGGCGGCCAACGCCGAGCTGGCGGAGGCGCAAGAAAAACTCAGTCGCGTGAACAAAAAAGTTGCGGTGAGTGCGTGTCCCCCCCGCAGCCACCGGCACCTCGGCTGCGGGTCACGGCCAGGAGCCAAAAATGAGCAAGAAAGGTTGTTATAATCCCCGTGACTATAACATGTTGTGATGCCGGGGGCTGCTGCGGAGCCCTCCTGGGGTCACTGTGGATGTGTTTGTCTTTGGAAGGACCTGAACGCCAACCTGGCAGCTCTCACCGCGCGGTTTGAGAAAGCGACAGCTGAAAAAATCAAATGTCGGCAGGAGGCTGATGCCACCAACCACGTCATCACGTTGGCCAACAGGTACCGTGCACGCGCCGGCTCCGGACGCACCGGGACTGACTGCTGCTCCCTGGCACTGCCCGATGACAAGGGTAGAGGGGCCCTGGAAGCATCAGAGCCCCCCCCCACCCTCCCCAAGTTAACAAATCCCAAGTATGAATTGGGTGAGAAATTGGGGCGGGGGGACGCAGCCGTGGGTGACGGCAGCCCGCTGCCCAGAGCAGGGTTTGGTGATGGCCACCCCGGGGCACCGTGGCCGGCCCCCCCACCCTGCGCAGCACCGGGAGCAGCCACCGCAGCAGCCCCCGTCTCCTCTGCCCCCCCAGGCTCATGAGGGGCCTGGCCTCCGAAAACGTCCGCTGGGCTGAGTCGGTGGAGACGCTCCGCAGGCAGGAGGAGACGGTGTGTGGGGACGTGCTGCTGGTCTCAGCCTTCGTGTCCTACGTCGGCTACTTCACCAAGAAGTACCGGGCCGAGCTGCTGGAGAAGTGCTGGGTCCCCTTCCTCAGCGGGCTGGCGGTGAGCAGCCACGGGCCCCGTCCCGGGGAGCCCAGGGCTCCTTCCCCCCCGTGCCCGCCAGCACCGAGGGGCTCCCGCTCCTCCGTGGCCAGGCACCCAACGGCCCCTCCCCGGCAGGTGCCCATCCCCATCACCCCCGGACTGGACCCCCTCAGCCTCCTCACCGACGCTGCCGACGTGGCTGCCTGGAGCAACCAGGGGCTGCCCGGTGACCGCACGTCCACCGAGAACGCCGCCGTCCTCTGCCACACCGAGCGGTGGCCCCTGGTCGTGGACGCCCAGCTCCAGGGCATCAAGTGGATCAAGAACAAGTACGGGGAGGAGCTGCGGGCCATCCGCCTGGGCCAGAAGAGGTGGGTCAGGGGGCTCCGCGGGGTCCCACCGGGGCTGGCCAGGCTCCGCGGGGTCCCACCGGGGCGCAGAGGCTGGGGGGGGGTCGCCCGAGCTCCCCACCGCGCTCGCCCCACACCGTGGTCCCCTCCCCTCCCACTGCAGCTACCTGGACACCATCGAGCGGGCGGTTTCCGAAGGACAGACGCTGCTGATCGAGGACATTGGCGAGAGCGTGGAGCCGGTGCTGGACCCCTTGCTGAGCAGGACCACCACCAAGAAGGGCAGGTCAGCGCGCCCGTTGCGCTGGGGCCGAGGGGCTTCACGTGCTCCGAGCAGCCGCTGCTGCCCTGCGACGCCGACTGACGCCCCTCGGCACGACAGCAGCGGGGGCCCGATCCTCCCCCCCGCACCCGAGAGCCTCTGGCCACGTCCCCCAGTTCTCCCCGGTATTTCCCGGTGGGGACACTGCAGTTGATGTGACTCTTGGACCGTTCTGGTCCGCAGAGTCCAGTTCACGGAGTGATTTAAGAGCGTGTTCCCTGGTGCACCTGCAAGAAGGTGTGATTAAGGGGAGGGTTTTCTTGGCAGACACAGAAGCTATTCCACGGCGGGGCTTTTGCTGAGAGTCCCCTGCCCCATCTCCCCTGCCCCCCGCAGCGCTCCCTGCCCCGGGCACCACCGACCCTCCTGGCCGCGTGCCCGGGGTCTGGCGAGGGCTGGTCCCCTGGGACTGCAGGGACGGGGCTCTGGGGCTGCCGGGGAGGGATCTGCGCCGCCGTGGCACGGTGCCTGCAAGCGGCACGAGCCCAGCAGGGCCACCCCCGGTCCCTTCTGCTCCTCTGCCCCTTGCCCTGCCAGGGCTCTTTGGGCCCTTCTGCCCTCGCTACGCGTTTTCCCGACCAGTGAAATACATCCCGAATACAGCACGCGGGTTGAGGGTTTCTGTCTGTGAGGAGCGTGTACAGAAATTAATTTGTTTAATTAACTGAACAGATGCATTAGGATAGGAGACAAAGAAGTGGATTATCACCCGCACTTCCGCCTGATCCTGCACACCAAGTACTCCAACCCCCACTACCAGCCCGAGGTGCAGGCTCAGTGCACCCTCATCAACTTCCTGGTGACCCGCGAGGGGCTGGAGGACCAGCTCCTGGCCGCGGTGGTGGCCAAAGAGCGGCCGGACCTGGAGACGCTGAAGGTACGAGCCCGGGGAGCCGCGGGGTGCGGGGAGAGCCCACCCCTGCTGATGGAGAGCCAGAGCCTGCCGTCACCCGGCCGGTGACAGCCCGTCCCGGGGGGGGCCACGTCCTCCTGCTTTTGGTGACAGCACAACAAACGTGGCTGGTTTCTCAGAGACCTGTAGCTCAGCTAGCAGGTCCGTCAGTGTGGTGTCTGGGGCTGTGTCTGTAAGGGCAGAATTTATAATGAACAGATGATAAAGCCAGCAGAGCTGCGGCGGGTCCCCAGGGTGCTCCCTGGGAGCACCAGTGTGAGCCACAGCGCCCGGTGCCAGAGTTTCGCCGCGGTCTGCTGAAGGACACGCGCCTGCGGGCGCTGCTCTTGCAGGCGAACCTCACCAAGAGCCAGAACGAGTTCAAGATCAGGCTGAAGGAGCTGGAGGACGGCCTGCTCGCCCGGCTGTCTGCCGCCACCGGGGACTTCCTGGGGGACACGGCACTGGTGGAGAACCTGGAGACAACGAAGCGCACGGCCATGGAAATCGAGGAGAAGGTCAGCGGGCTGGTGCCGCGGCGGCGGGGAGCTCTGCCGGGCTGCGCCGGGAGGTTGGGTGCTGCTTCAGCACGGGGCAGGGCACTGGGTGACCCCCCCCCGTCGTGTGTGTCAAGGTGAAAGAAGCGAAAGTTACCGAAGCTCAAATAAACGTCGCCAGAGAGAACTACCGGCCAGCGGCCGAGCGCGCGTCCCTGCTGTACTTCATCCTGAGCGACCTCAACAAGATCAACCCCATGTACCAGTTCTCTCTGAAGGCAGGCGCGGGGCAGGGAAGGACGGGGCGGGGGGAGCGCGGAGGTTCGGTGTTTCAGCCCCTCGGGCGCTGAGCTGCCCGCCTGCATCTCCCGCAGGCGTTCCACGGGGTCTTCGAGAGAGCCATTGAGCACACGGCCCCCAGCGACGACACCAAGCAAAGGGTGATCAACCTGACGGACGAGATCACCTACTCGGTCTACACCTACACGGCCCGGGGGCTCTTCGAGAGAGACAAACTCATTTTCCTGGCCCAGGTTGCCTTCCAGGTAACGCGTGTAAATGTTCGGGGCTTCCCTTGTACAACACTGTGAGTCTGTGTTGGTGTTAGGGGGGGTTTTCTCCTACTCCTGCGCTGCTGCCGGGTGCTGCGCAGCCCCTCGCGCCGGGGCGGCTGCGACGCCGTACTCTCACCTCGCCAGGTCCTGGCAATCAAGAAAGAAGTGAGCCCAGAGGAGCTGGACTTTCTGCTGCGCTTCCCTTCCAAGGCCGGCGTCGCGTCCCCCGTGGATTTCCTGCAGCCCCAGGGCTGGGGCGCCATCCAGGTTGGTCAGCGCGGGTGCGTCTCGGTGCTTTGGGACTCTGTGTCCCCCCGTGCCCGGCTCCTCGCCCGTGAGCTCAGGGGTGTCTGAGCGATGCCCCACCAGCCTGTGTGTGGCGTCCCCATTTCATGGGGCATCCGTGGCGCCCCAGGGGTGCCTTTGGGACCCCCGACACGGCCGTGCCCCGCGGAGGGCAGGGCGGGCAGCCTGCCTGGGCTGGGGGAGCAGGGCTGCAGGACCCCTTGGGACCCGGCTGCAGCGCAGCACCATCCCCACAGCCCCACGAGGAGCCCCCCAGCCTGGGGGTCCCTGAGGGCGAGCAGAGCCCAGCAGTGATTTCTCCCTTCTCTCTGCGGGACCTGAAGGTACTCTCAGAAACGGAAGAGTTCAAGAGCTTGGACAGCGACATCAAGGGCTCGGCAAAGCGATGGAAGAAGTTTGTGGAGTCGGAGGTGCCGGAGAAGGAGGTGTTCCCCAAGCAGTGGAAGAACAAGTCAGCCCTGCAGAAGCTGTGCATGCTGCGGTGCCTGCGGCCGGACAGGATGATCTACGCCATCAGGTGGGCCAGCCCCTGCCCGGCGTCCTGGCAGAGCCCCGGGCGTCACCACACCAGCTGCGCCCGGTGACCACGTTTGTTCCTAACTCATGTTATGGTTTTATTTTTCTGTAGGAACTTTGTGGAAGAGAAGATGGGGAGCAAGTTTGTGGAAAGCAGAAGCATTGAGCTCACCAAGGTGTACGAGGAGAGCAGCCCCTCCACCCCCATGTTCTTCATCCTCTCCCCTGGCGTTGACCCCCTGAAAGACGTGGAGGCCTTGGGTGAGCCGCTGCCCCTCCTCAGCTGGCACCATCCTCCTATTAATATTAATGAAAAAGGCGTCTCACACCACGGTCACTTCCTCCCCTCCCCAGGCCGAACACTGGACTTCACCATCGACAACGGGAGGATCCACAACGTGTCGCTGGGGCAGGGCCAGGAGGCCGTGGCAGAACGGGCCCTGGAGGTGGCGGCTGTGCAGGGGCACTGGGTCATCCTGCAGGTGAGTGGGGGGCACCAGGGTGCACCACGGGGCGCCCAGTCCCGTGGCCACCAGGCACACCGGGGTGCACCATGGGGCACTCAGCCGTGCCAGTAACCGGGCACGGGGCACTCAGCCGTGCTGGCCACCGGGCTCAGCTCAGGTGTCCCCAGGCTCCCCCAGCCCCAGCGTCCCCGTGGACACACAGGCGGTACCCAGGATGGCTGCAGTGTGGGGGGGGGTTCCTGTTGCAGAACATCCACCTGGTAGCCCGCTGGCTGGGCACGCTGGAGAAGACGGTGGAGCAGCACAGCCTGGGCAGCCACGCTGACTACCGGGTGTTCATGAGCGCCGAGCCGGCCCCCAGCCCCGAGGCACACGTCATCCCGCAGGGGCTGCTGGAAAACGCCATCAAAATCACCAACGAGCCGCCCACGGGCATGCACGCCAACCTGCACAAGGCCCTCGACCTCTTCACCCAGGTACGGCCCCCCCGCCCCAGGCACGGCCTCACGGGGTGCCCAGAGCCCCCCTTGGTCAGGGTGTGATTTAGGGATGACCGGAGCTGCCCGAGGGCTCCCGAACCGGGGAGGGTGCTGACCTACCGGTGCCTCTCCCAAGGCTGAACGTCGAGCTGCTGCGGCTCGGTGCCCCGAACAAGCCGCCTCGGCTGGCAGCAGGGTGTATGTGTGTGTGTCTGTGTGTGGATTCCTAGTTTTTTTATAAACAAATGAGTGCAAAAATTAACCAACTAGCAAATCTTTAAAAGATAATTTTATGCCTTTTTAATAAACCACCTCCAGTTCTCCTTTGCCATCCCCTGTTAACTTTCTTCAGCAGAGGGATGGCTGATGGTGACACTCAGTCACTCACAAACCCACTCTTATTCTTCCCCGCCGCAGGACACCTTAGAGATGTGCAGCAAAGAAACCGAGTTCAAAAGCGTCCTGTTTGCGCTCTGTTACTTCCACGCGGTGGTGGCCGAGCGGCGCAAGTTCGGCACCCAGGGCTGGAACAGATCTTACCCCTTCAACAACGGGGACCTGACCATATCCGTTAACGTCCTGTACAACTACCTGGAGGCCAACCCCAAGGTAGGGACTCACGAAGTCACCGCACCTCAGCACAACACGTGCTGTGACAATCAACCTTTTATAAAAAAAATTCCTGTTTGCTGCACAAACGCCCGCTCTTGAGGAGGGGTGTGGGCAGCGGGTCTCCCCCTCCTCCCGAGCCCCTGCACGTGCAGCTGCCCCGGGCTGCGGGGGGCTTGTGGGGGGCCCCGCAAGCCCCAGCGTGAGCCTCTCCTCGTAGGTACCGTGGGACGATCTCCGGTACCTCTTTGGTGAGATCATGTACGGGGGACACATCACCGACGACTGGGACCGCCGGCTCTGTCGGACCTACCTGAGCGAATACGTCCGTGAGGAGATGCTGGAAGGGGGCGTGTACTTGGCTCCAGGGTTTTTGATCCCTCCCAGCTTGGATTACAAGGTAAGAAAGATGAACGTTGCAATTTGCTGTGGAAAACCACTGCTCCGGATAAACACACACGAGTCAGAGTTCCCTCCTGCTAACCAAGGGGGAATGTGGGGGGAAAAAAGTTTCAATCCCGTGGAAACATGCAGAATCACTGCAAAAATAATTCCTGTGGCCGGGGCGGTAAGGGAAAAGCTTAGGTAAGATGTGAGCTAAAAAACATCTTGACTAAGCCCCACCAGCCGGGCAGTGCCCGCAAACGCAGCGTGTGCTCAAGCGAACCCCACGCTCCTCCGTACGCTCCTGAACTAACGTCTGCGCCTGCCCGCAGGGCTACCACGAGTACATCGACGAGAACCTGCCCCCCGAGAGCCCCTACCTGTACGGCCTGCACCCCAACGCAGAGATCGGCTTCCTGACCGTCACCTCGGACAGGCTTTTTCGGACCGTTTTGGAAATGCAGCCCCAAGAGTCCGACGCTGGAGGAGGCTCAGGAGGCTCCCGAGAGGAAAAGGCAAGTGAAGTCTCTGCTGCTTTACAGCAAGTGGTAGTTCAGAGGTCAGACGGGGAGCACAGACGTGGGCCCACACCACACAGACAGGAGAATATGGCCTGTCATAACTGATTTCTTATCAGTGCAAGATACACAGAGCTGTGACTCCAGCCCAGCGCTCCAAGCTGCCAGGCTGGAGCAGGGGAGTTGCCAGCGCAGAGCTCACCACGAACGCTGCGGTCTCCGCTGGACACTCCTGTCAAGCTTTTATTTAGGAATATTTGCACGTGGTTTCTGTGTGTCCAGGCTCTCCTTGGCAGGCGGTAACTCTGCCAGGCCTCGGCAGTGGCAGCATAACCACACGCTCACACACGCTCCACCGCTCTGGTACCACAGACAGTGGCCGTGGCTGCCCCGTCCCACCTGCAGCCCTCTCCCCTGCTCCCACCTCAGTCCAGACCCCCGGCAGCCCAGTGTCCACATCATCACCCCCCTGGCTGCTCTCCTCCAGCAGCTCCGAGAAACCGCACGGGTAAAGCGAAGGGGCTGAACCGCTGCCGCAGCAGTTTGTGTGTGCTCTCTCCAACCCACAGCGCTCAGAGGTCACTCTTTGATGGGGTAGAGACGCGCCAGCGGTTCTGTGGCTCATGTGCTGTATCCTCAGCAGATGGAGCAGGCTTAGTAATTTCCATTCATGATGGCAACTACTAAAAATACACATTTTTAAAAAAAAAGTCTTCCTCCCGACTCCTTGGATTGTACACTTGAATTTCACAGCCCCCGTGGCTTCAGTTCTCACCTCAAAAAAAGAGCTGCAGCTTTTTGAGATGCAAGAGGAGTTGGTAAAAGAATAGAGCGTTAGTAACAGAGGAGGAAGCACAGGGAAACACGAAGGCAGAAAAAGAAAACTCTTACTGAGCTTAATTAACTGTTAACCCACAGCATTTTCCCTTAGTAAGAGCAGTTCTGTGGCATGTTCTTTCCAGGTGAAGTCAGTCCTCGAAGAGATTATGAAGAGGCTGCCGGAGCCGTTCAACATGGTGGAGCTGATGGCGAAGGCGGTGGACAAGACCCCGTACGTTGTAGTTGCCTTCCAGGAGTGTGAAAGAATGAACCTCCTGACCCACGCCATCAGGCGCTCTCTGACAGAGTTAGAGCTGGGACTAAAGGTACTGCTGCTCGTTTGGAACCTCACGTTGTACAAGGCGCTGGGCTGCGCCCCTACACATCCCCCCGTGCTGGGCACGGCCAGAGGGCACCAGCCTCCTGCTCCGTGCTGCGCTTGAGCCCAAACACCTCCCTCAGCCCTGCTTTTGTCAGGTAAAACTGCTCAGACTTTTCTCCCTTTCCCCAGGGAGAGCTGACGATTACGGCCGATATGGAGGAGCTGGCGAACGCTCTCTACTACGACAGCGTTCCCGAATCCTGGGCACGTTACGCCTACCCCTCTCTGCTGAGCTTAGGAGCCTGGTACGCAGACCTGCTCCTGCGGATCAGGGTGAGCAGATTTCTCGTGAAAGTTACAGCTTAGGGAGCGAGCGGATACCACAGAAGACCAGGAATCGCCTCCATCAGTGTGCAGTAGTTAACTGGTTTATTTTTCAACATTAATTTAAGCAGTTTGAAGTACCTGAAACGGCCCGTTACCCCCAGAATGACAGCTGACATTGAAAAGGGTTCACCATTAGAGTATATCACTGTTTTGAAAGAACATTAGCTAACCCCATCATAACTTTGTCTTAGAAGAAAAAAATATTTAATAGAACCATCTATTTAAAGTGTGGTTTTGTTAAAAAAACAAAACAAAACAAAACAAAAACACGATAGCAGTATTTACTGCAATCCAAATGAACAGGTTAAGTCTCATTGCTGCAGTGGAATCTGCTGTTTATTCATCACAGAACACCTCCACCCTCGTGTCCCCACCTGGATGATCACCTGAAGCTCGTGTCGGGCACAGTGAGGCGTCAGCTCTCTGTCCCATCGCACCCCAAAGCAGCGTCCTGCTGCTCAAAGGCCACACTTCACACTCAAGTACTTTTTGCTGTTTTTACTTTCCAGGAACTGGAAGTCTGGACAACGGACTTTGTGCTGCCTGCAAGCGTGTGGCTGGCAGGGTTCTTCAACCCCCAGTCCTTCCTCACGGCCATCATGCAGTCCATGGCCAGGAAGAACAAATGGCCGCTGGACAAGATGTGTCTGTCCGTGGACGTGACCAAGAAAAACCACAAGGATATAACGGCTCCCCCCAGAGAAGGCTCCTACGTGCATGGACTGTTCATGGAAGGTAAGAGACTGCATCTTTTATGAGACGTTTGGGACATGGAGAAAGCCCAGTTTGGCCTTAACGCTGCAAACAGAGCGGGTGTTAGTACTCGCTGGCTCGTGTGAATCTGCACAGCTTTTGCAGAAGCTCCAAGCAGCGGGAGCCTTCGCTGCAGGCTGGTGTGGGAGACGCCAGCCGAGGGCAGCACCCGCCCGGTTCACAGGCAGCTGCACGCACCAGAAGCTGTTGTTTGGAAATTCAGGCTGCCTCTCACGAACCTGAGGCCTGGGTGGTCTGAAGCTACATGGTTCTAGTGAATACATTATGCTCTTATTTGATGTGTAAGATGAATGAGGAAACTCAGAACCTAAAGTAATTACTGCTAAAAACGAGGGGGAATGAGAGGGCAGTACCAAGGCTCCAGACCACACAGCACAGCTCTCGTAGTTCCCACCACGGCCACATTCTACCCTCAGCCATGCAACTTTCATGCAAACCCGTGCTGAAGGGACGAGTGGGGACAGAATTTATTTAGACATCCCCCACAGCGTAAGGCAAAATGCATTCACAAGTCACAGTGAGACGATGTTAGCCCTAGCGACTACTGAGCCATGGCTACCCAACCTTCACCCTCCATCCTCGACTGTGCTGCTGGAGCAACTCCTTCCCCCCCATTAGCAGTTATGAAAACAGCCCCCCCAGGTGATAAAGCCACCGGGTACCCTGACCCTCCCATCACGTTGCAGGCGCTCGCTGGGACATCCCTTCCGGTGCGATCGCGGACGCCCGGCTGAAGGAGCTGACGCCCATGATGCCCGTCATCCTCATCAGAGCCGTCCCCGGGGACCGCATGGACACCAAGAACGTCTATGAATGTCCTGTCTATAAGACGCGGATGCGAGGTCCCACCTACGTCTGGACCTTTAACCTGAAGACAAAAGAAACAGCCGCTAAGTGGATCCTGGCCGCCGTCGCTCTGCTCCTACAGAGCTAAACTTTGACTGTGGAAAAGAGCAAATGCTTTTACTTGCAAAAAAAAACCCTCAAAGTTGTGTTATTTAGACTAAGTTTGATTGTACCAGAACTATTTTAGCAAAGTATCAATAAAAATATTGTTGGAACTGCTGTCGTGTGGAGACTGCTCTAAAATACACGGAGTTTCTCACGACGGATCCTGGTTTTTGATGATTGGTGGTTTCCGATAAGGTGCTGGTTCAGAGCCAGACCACCAAAGGAAGCCCAACAGAACCATTGCATGAACTCTCTGGATTCCGTTCCTTCTCACAGCTCTCCCTCTTTCCACAGCTATTTTGTTTGATCCCTCAGTGCTAACTGTGAGCAGAAATTCATCACGCCTGCACATGACATATTCCTGTGTGGAAGCACGGATCAGTTTAGCCCAGACAGAAGAAAGGTGCAGATTTGGCCCAGTTCTCCCACATGCCAACCTGTACAGCCCAGCTGCACACACATCAGTCTCTGAAGCGTGTCCCTTTCTAGTTCTAGGTTATAGAACCCCCTCTACCCTTTCTTTCACAACAAATAATTTGTCTCAGCAGTTAATGCCTATTAGGGTCATTAGATCTGCTCTGGCCACCATACGGATGCCAAGGCCTGTCCCTTTAGCATAAAATAATTCACCAGAATCCCACCCCATGAAATATCTAAACAATTTGTTCTAAAACACCGTTGCATAAAACCACCCTCACAGCTAGGGTAAGACAAGCCCCAAGGGGAGGCAGGTAGAGCTGCCTGTACTTTATAAAGTAGCAGCATTTAGAATAAGTTACCATGAAGCCTCACGCTTACCTTCAGCCTTTGAGGTGCCAGAAGCCCTTCTGCTGGCAATACCAGCTCAGGACACACTGCACCAGTGACAGTCACAGGGCAGCCCAAGCCTGCACACTGACACGCTTTTATCTGGCTTCCCAACCAACGTCTTTGCAGGGTGTGTGTTATGGTTTGAGCTTCCCACTCAGCCAGTAACATCCAAAAATCACACTGGCACCAAAAGTCCTCTCCACAATTCAGGAAAGACATAACACATCTTAAGGTGAAGGAGCCAGATACACAACCCCAGAGATAAAGGCCATATGTATGTAAATAAATTTTATTTGTGTAAATAAAACAGACATGTGAACACTCAGCACACACTCCGCTGCCCAGCACAGATGATAACACCTAAGGGCAATGCCATGAAGCTCAGGAGGGCTCCAGTTACTGGGCACAGGAACAGCCAAGCAAATCCAGGACGCTGTACAAAGCAGAAAATCAAAATCAACTGCCCCCATTATTAACCAACATCTACAAGGTTAAAGCAAGGCACTGATCAGATGATAAAAAGAAGATCAAACATTTTAAATACTCCAACAATGTTTTCTATTCGCTGGTCAAGCTCAACTAACCACAGTCCCTCTCCCCAAAACTCTGAAAGGGACATTTCAGAAATGGAAGTTCTGTTTCTATGCATGGGAAATACCCTTGTGTGGGTTCTCTTTCATTGTCCCTTCCAGAAATTCTAGTAGCTGAAACCCAGTATAGACCTTGAGCAATGATTCCAGTCAGTGGCAAGAACCCGAGAAGAGAGATGCCTGTTTTTTTTTTTTCCCCCACATCGTGTTTCCATCACCGATTTCTTCCACACGATAGAGTTCTGCTCTTATTACTTGCAGTCAACGCAATATAAATTCCCCACAAGAATGGCAGAAAACTCACCCAAAGCAGCAACTTTTCTTCTTTCAAAAGAAATTCTTGATCAGAGGCGTTACCAGCTTCACCCACAGTTTCACGTAACGATTTGGCTGCTCAAATGTTGCTGATGAGACGACCCCTGAGCAGAGGTAAAGCTGCTCCTGCTCCTGTACAGGGAAAGAAACATCACCCCAGTAAATGCTAAGTGTTAAATTACACAATGGCCTTTAAGAAAATAAAATTCTCAAATAAAACTGGCCATAGATCTTGCCAAAAGGCTGCACTATTTCTCCCACAAACCCCAACATAGGAGGCTCATGGTGACAGCGCGCCAGAATTAGCAATTTAAACTCTACAAGGAGCAAAGGTAGAAGGTTTTGCCTTTTTGTGCCCCACAGCTGCAAGAGAGCTAAGCTTCAGCTCCAGAAAAAATCCTCAATCCCTCGCTGTAATTGCCAGAAAAGGAAACCTTACCCTAATCTCTAGAGACTGGCTTACGCAGCTCTTTCTAGACACAGCTCCAGCGCTGTGTTTTCAAATGAATCTGCAGTCATGATTTCAGCTAAATTACCAGAAACACTTAAGGCTTCTCCAGTGTGCGCACAACACTGCTGGAGGAGGAAATGAACCATCATGATGATAATACGTGCTCGCCTCGCACGTGAAAGCAGCTGTTTGATCAAAGGTACAAGTGGTTTTATTATCAAAGCCGTTTGGTTTCTAGATTTCCAGGCAAAGAAGGAGCAGACCATCTACTGTAAGGCTGGTCATCATCTGTTTTTCATCAGCTAAGCTGTCACAAACAACAGAAAACACTCTGCACTGTTTAAATTCAGGGTGAAACAGGAACCAAGCACTGAAAATTAACACCAAAAAAGATGAACCACCAACAGAAGGAAGACATTAGTGTGCCTAATCAATCAATCAGTCTAATTTTAGAACCCCCAAATGCTCCAAGGGCTCCAAGTCAGCCCACGGCCATCTGATGCATGAGGTCGGCTGATCACTGGAAGCAAGACCAGCTAAATCTGAATTGAAGTTCAGCTCATTCAGCAAAGCACCCAAAGATACCCAAACCACTCAAATTTCTTCCCAAACCTCATCACGTTTTTTTAAATGGAACTGAATGGTACAAAGGCAAAGTGACTGCATGGCAGCGCACCAGCAGTGAATTGAGTCTTCTAAACAAAGGTCACAGAGCAGTAAACAGCCAATCTCCAAATCAGCTTCCAGCAAATGGGAATGGTTTAAAGCCCTTTAAATGAGATCACTGCAGCAGCGTTTGAGAAAATTCCTTTGTCATATTTTCATTGATTCTCCCCTTCCATTAGAAACAAGTAGAGGCAAGATATGAATTGAAATATTCAAGCAACTCTTCCAGTAATAGAATTGTTTTTGATTAGATATACTCTGACTCACCCTGTGGAAGAGCCCTGATGCAAGAGGGCAATTCCCATTGATCTTGAGGACAACTGTGCCTCACAGAACACATTTCTGAGATCCCTAAGTCACACACAGAAGCACCAAACCAATTTGCTTTGTACGAGAGCACAACATGAGAAATTACCTGGGACAATGTCAGCTCCAGCAAAAGATTCAGCATCAAGACAGCTGGAGAACCTGACAGGATCTGAGAAGCAGCAAAAGCGCTGAGCAGCCCAAGCTGCCTAACAAAAAACCCCAAAAAACTGGGACACTGAACATTAAACCACTGAAAAATGTTTGTGTCAAGACTATATACTGTCATATTATTATTCAAGATTATATTATGTCATATAACTTCATGGGCAATCCAGCCAGCCCAGAAATCCTCTTCTTGCAGAAAACACGAAGCTCCCCTGCCTTTGTTCACCTCCAGAGCCTGTGGGCAGCCACCCAACAGCTCACTGATTGGCATTTATATTCCTACAAAGGATTTCCCAAACGCCTGAGAAGCAAAGTCCTCCAGAAGTCCGAGACCAGCAATCCAAAGGGCCTGACCTCATTATCCTACAGCACGGCGCTACCTTGGCAATGCCCAGACGTTGGGGATAAGGCCCAGGAAGGTGCTGTGCTCAGCGAGCAGAGCAGAGCCAGCAGACCCTCTCTGAACGCTGCATCTCAGCATCCAGTGCCTGAGCATTCCTGATACTCGAGTTCACTGAGGACACATGTTCTTTCCCGTTACGGCCTCCGTTTCCCAGAAACAGGCACTTGCAGCAGGCACCTCATCAATAGCCACTTAACTGACAGCTCCTCGAGACTTCCAGTGCTCAAGAAGGGTTTGAATTATTGTGGCTGGAGGTTTTTACTGCAGCTCCGCCACCAGCACTCCCCGTGTGACCAAGCAGCACAACATCCACGCCATCTCCCTCCCCGTAACCGGCCACTTACCCGATGGAGCTGCTGCTGCAAAGCTTTGTTTTCTGTCACGATCGCAACCTGAGCTTCCAAGTCGCGATGAACTGATCGATATCCGAAATTGGGAGAGCCGATCAGAGTGAGGCAGGGGAGGTCGCTGCCTGCCAGGTACAGCCAGAGGCCTGCAGGGAGAACAGGAGGAGAAAGGAAGCGAGGGAGGCAAAGGAAACGACCGTGGTCGCCCCAAACAATCGCTTCCCTTGGAAGAACTGAATTAAACACGTCAGATTACAGTAACTGTAAAAGACCACGACACAAAGCCAGCTTCCCTGCATGTCTTGTAAAGCTTCCTATGAACCTTGGGGTACCCCTGCACAGCTCGCGTGGTCCGAACTCATGTGCTCTCACCCAGGGGGCAGCACATTCTTAGGGATGTAAATACACTGTATGGAGGGCCCCCCAAATAATCCAGCATGAGTCACCATCGTTAGGTTAGTTAGAGGTCGTTGTGCACCACAGCGTCTTTCAGAAACACTGACATGAGACAGTTTTTCAGTAAAGGAAAACCTACACCAAGCACCAGCACTGGGCACAGGCCAGGCCTGGAGCAGTCACTGCCAGGGCTGGAAGCGGGGCGGTTGCACAGTGACTAACTCCCTTCCTGAGACCACACAAGACAGTGACATGAAGAGGCATCTCCCTGCTCTGACAGGTGAATTCACATGAAATAAAACTCGTAAGAGAAGTGCAAATCACTACACCCACTCACTTCCTGAGGAGCCACCCAAAGATGAAATCAAGCCCTGGCCGGGGTGCCAGGCTCCCGAGCCCACTCACCGCTGCAGCCCCCACGCAGCTCTGGCAGCACCACAACAAGAGCAAGTGTGACACAAGCCAGGGCTGGTTCTCAAGCACCAGATGGAAACACCACACTATTCTCAAGCACACCACTGCAGCACAGCAGGGAAGACCAGCTAAGGGTGCCACGGGAGAGCCAGGACTATTGCCAAGGAGAGTCTGTACAGCCACTCTGTGTACAAACAGATCCAAGAAGTGTTTGCTCCCCACTTAGCAAGGCACAAGCACTGAGAACAGCCCTGGGCAGGCCCCTGATAGATGGCTTATCCCTCCTGCGAGTCACACAAAGACTACAACAAAGAAACCCTAGCATAAAAACCACCTAGTCCTTAAAATAGAAGCAGGTTTCCTAACTCAACCCCAGAGCAGTTCCAAGAATGCCTTGAGTAAGAAGCTGCCGATTCACCGCTGGTTCCTGTAACCTCCTCCCCACCCCCACGGCTTCGCTGCCACTTTCAGTTACGGTCCTGGCTCAGAGCTGGCACTGCCCATAACTCAGTGGCACAGCCAACTTGCCCCCACCCGCAGAAGGGCAGGAGCACCGAGGCTGGGGGCACCCGAGTGGCACAGAGATTCAGCAAGCAGGAGGGCTGCCAGGGCGGCGTGGTGCCCGGCCCAGCCCCGCACAAGGCTCCCAGCAGCAGGGCACAGCTCTGCCCGGGCAGCAGGACACACGTCCTCGCTCCTCCTAAGCAGTCACGCAGCAGCCCTGAAGCCTTCACGGTGTCTCTGGCTTTATGGCCACCTGGCAGGACCTGCTCAAACAGTGACTCACCTTTCCAGAAAGGGGAAGCGCCGTTTCCCAGCCGCCATCCAACGGCAGTGACACGGGTTTATCTCCGAGCAAACAGCCACCCCAGCACTGTCACCCAACACCCACAGGGAAGGGACCCTAATCCTAAAGGACGTACCCGTGTCACCCACACCACCACACCCAGAAATGCAGCAGGGCTGCAGGTAGGCTTCGTGGTGTTACAGCCAGCAAAGCCTCTCTCCTTGCACAGGTTTGCATCTCCCACTCCCACGCTCTGGACTGGGCTGCTACAACTGCACTTGCACCCAGCGAACCCAGGGACAGCCGTAACCCTGGTGGGAATGCACGCTGTGGGAAGTTGTGCACGAGGATACAAAATGTTTTAAGAGGAGCTGAAGGGTTTACAAAACAGCAGCCACCGTGTTTGGTGTAAATCAGATAGATCCTAAAGGGTGGCTTTCGTCTTAGCCCAAAAAGGAAGCATTAACAGGCACTATTTGCTGCTGGGGATCTCATGTCCTCTTCCAGGAGCCAGGCTCCACGTGCAACTGCCCTTCATCTGTCTCCAAGGTTTCCTCCTTTTCCCTCTTCTGCCCTGTCCTCTTTCACACACACCGCGTGACTCCTGCAGAAGGAAACCGGGTGAATCAAAGCTGTGCCAAAGGGCAGAGCGTGCCAGAGAAGGGAGCTACAAGCTGATCCCTCCAGCACTCCGAAGAGGAAAGGGAAGGAAGGCAGCAAACATCTCCGACTGTCCCTCCTGCCAAGCAGGGGAGCTGCTGAACGCCGAGTCTTGCATCCCTCTCTCAAAGAGGATACCTGACAGCAGGCAGAGCCCGGAGCGCTCCCACGAGAGGGCACAGCCGGCCCAGAAAGGAGCTGACTGCCACAGGCACTTTGGTAGCTTGGAAAAGCAGCCCATGCCTCCCGAGCTCAACCCATGCCAAACCACACAATCCCCCTCGGAGCCAGCAGTGCCCAGCAAGGGGAGGAACCTGCGAACCACAGATCGCTGGAGCACGTGCTTCCTGGAAGACAGACCACGCAGGACTTCCCAGCCAGGCAGGCGCCTCCCTCGGGCTGCCCTGGATTGAGATGAGGGTTTTACTGAGCTGGAGTTACCGACCTCACTGCAGGAGAGGCACAAGGCTCGTTAGAAAGGTTCCTAGTTCTGACACAGAGGCAGCCTAGTAACACTCCCATATTCTCTTCAGTCAAGAGAAGGCCTCACTCAGCAGCTTTCTCTCCCTACCACCTCCGAACCTCTTCCCAACAGCGCTGCAGGACGCGGGGCAGAGAGAGGCATTCCACAGCCCTGAAGAGCGGGAGAAGAACTCGGGAACAGGCACAGGCCAGAGCCCCGGGGCCGCGTCCTCCCAGCCTTCACACTAGACACGTGCAGCAAACACTGGAGATGCCCCTCAGGACACTGCAAAGCGTGCTAACGAGGGCCAGGCCGGGCACTGCTCACGGTGACAGAGCTGGCCCAGGGCACCAGTGCCATGGCAGGAAGTGACACAGTGACACAGGGCAGAGCTCTGCTCGCAGATCAGAGTCACAGAAGATGGCAAAGACGCCTCAGCTCGGCCAAGGGCCATGCCTGACCAGGAGACCAAGTTAAATAGACTTCCCGAGGTATTTACATCACTAAAATCTACTACTGAGCAATTAAATACTTACTACTGCGTATAAAGTAGGAGAACATGAGAGTCAAGGACTGCACTTCTGGAAGGAAAATTTAGAGACACAACCAGCAACAACCAGTCAGGGGAAAATATTCATGCTTTGGTCAAGGTGGCATTGGGCTTGTGAAAGCTGTACACAATCTATCAAGCAAGATAGAATCCAGGGTCTTCTACAGAAGACCACGATGGCAGTATTAATTACTTTTGTTTATTATTAACTACATTTGTTAAGCAACATTCATTTCTCAGCAACTTCCCCTCCAGCTGCCTCCAGCTCCAGAAGGCACACGGGTGCACTTATTCACTACGCTGCACTTTCCTGTATGCCATAAACAGGAGCTGGTACAAATTCCTCAGCACCTGGATCATCCCCACAAAGACCAGCTGCCAAGAGATCGTGGTGCCCAGGACGAGCCAGTTGCCTTCCTGCTCCTGCTGCAGATCACGCCCTGGCTCCCTGACCCAGTCATCGCTGCCTGTTGCTCAAACGGGCAGGAGGGATACAAGGAACTGAATCACAACAGTTACTGCGCTCATAAATACAGCCAGATGCTTCCTCCTCTTTCCCATCAAGATTCACATCAAGACAGTGTCTTACTGTCACCACAGGGACAATTCTTGTACAACCTCTGGGACTATATTCGAATCAGAAATCCAGAGGCAAGACATGACTTTGCATGGCTGTCCCCTGCGTGATCCAAACCCTCCAGGTCTATGCAAGCAGGACGTTCAAACTTCAGGTGGGTATTTTGGAGGTGGGAGGTGAAGTCTAGACTCGGCACCCAGCCATCTCCTCACTAGTTGCACAATCCAACCATGTGCAAGTCAACGTCTCTGAACACGTCCTCTTGGGAAACGGACACCTTACCTTTGGCATGGAACGTCCACCCAGCCCTGGAGTACTCCTGCAGCTGGACCCTCTCCTGCTGGTGAAGGCAGCAGACCTCACTGTAAAACTGGTGTTCAATGTAAACATAGGCAGAAGGGATGGCACCTGCCACCCCCTTGGCACCAAAAAAACCGTTCACCTCCGGTGATGCCAGAAGAATGTGATACTCAGCCCTAGTGCCCAGAATGAGGTCCATGTAAGCTTGTGTCAGGTTGAAGTAGCCAGTGGTGAGGTATATCCTGGCATCCCGTTCAGCCTCTGTCAGCAGCGTCTCTGTGACCATCTCATCTATTTGGATCCCAAAAGGTTTCATTTGGATTAAGGGATAGATCCAGGTGTCGGGTTCTGGTCTCAGACCCCCAGATGCTTGAGAGTCTTGCTGGGATAACAAGGAGCTGCCTTCCTGGCTGCTGTGGAAAGTCTTTGCGTGAAGCAGTTCTTGTCGTGTCCTGGCAGAGTTGATCACCTCCATGACTCTTCGGTTTGCTATCTCACAGTAAGCCATCTTGTCTCCTGCAGGGAAACCCCAAGAGATCACATTTGAGACCTAAAGGTACAGAGCCACACATCACCTGTTACGTAGCAGGAAAAACTGCTGACAGGACACCAATACCAGAACAAAAGGCAGCTAACACAAAGACCACCCAACTTTCTTCCCTAAGGCTCAAAACCAGATGTTTTAAGGTTAGCAAAGCCATGTTACAGAAGAAAAACATTCAGCTTTAAGAAGGGTAAGAAACTTGACTAGCAGCAGCTTGAACAATCCACTGAGAAATGAAAAGACCAGGGCAAAGCTCGAATGGTAACCAAGAACGAACAGGAACACACAAAACAAACTACTGCCACAGTCTAAGCTCACATCACACAGCAGTGCACAAGGCCAGCACAAGAACTTCTTATGGTGCAATCAGCCCGACAGATAGATGCCCTTCTTTGCCCACTTCAACACTTGTTCTCAGTCTTCCTAATTCAATATTCATTTGATTCCCAGAATAGACTCAATTACAAAATATTAATTATCAAAAATAGCACCACATTCATGAAACTTTCAGAATATGTACACACAGAACATGTAGAATTATAAACATTAATATCAAAAATAGAAAGAATTTAAGTTCTTGTTTAAGGTCATAAGCAGCACAATTATGAAGAAGCAATGAGATAGTTATGGAGGAACTTTCAGCCTTTGCACTCTCTGCCAGATGAGCTGGTCATAGCCACCATGCTAGGAACACTCTGACAGATCCAGTCTCAAAACTCTGGTGATCTTGATTTTAATAATCGATGGCACAGAAACGGGACACCCCACAGTGTGTACACGATGGTCAGATGCTCAGCAGTTCCAGATGGATGCAGTTCGAGTCATCCTTAAACCCTGGCTGTCACTCCCCTCCTCTGGACCACACCACCCAACCAGACAGCTCACTCCTACCTTGGTACGGGTGTACCATCCCCTCCATCATCTGGACTGTATCATCTCGCTGTAATTGCAGAGACACGTCTCCAATCGCATCCACCAGCTCTGTGAAGAAGTCTGCAATCTCAGGAGAGTCCTGCAGGAGAACATAGCGGTCCTGACGGTTGGTGAAGTACAAATCACTCAGGTTGGCGCTAGGAGAGAAACAGAAGAGTTGAGTTCCAGGACAGAGCACAGGCGTGTGATCATGAACACCCCAGCCTAGGTTGCAGAGCTCACTCTGCGTATAACTGGACTAAATTCCTTTTGATCATGAGAAATCTTTCTCTTTTCCTTTTGAGAAAGGTGCTCTCTTTCATACAAGAACCTCTTGTGGATGAGCTATGGTTGCTCTTCCATCTCAGAAGAGCGTTGATATAATCACTACGGAAAGACCAGATGCAAATAATGGCATTCAGACAACGATGGCAGCATGCAAACCTTGCCTCAAAACCTCAGCTAAATGAACCATGCAAGGGCCTGAAGAGGCAGGACTCACCCGCTCAGGATCACATTATCATCAAAGAGATAGACCTTGATGTGCTGCAGCCCAATGGTCTCATTAAAACGCTCTGGAATCAGGAGCCTGAGAAGCCCACGCAGGTTTGGAGTGTGGAAGAGGGACACACGGACTTGCTTGGGGAATCGCTGCAGCAATGGAACGAGCATTGTCCGGGAATTCTTCCTGCCTGGGAGACAAGGGGAGTTTCACACACAGGATCACACCAGGCCGGGGATACATCACGGCATGCACCACCGCTCCTCATCTAGAAGCTGGTCACAGAACGAGCACCCCTCTCCTCTGCTGGCACTTGACATGTTTGCCTTTTTTCTCTTTAATCACTTTCATTGCACTGCGTCACTACTGAAACTGACAGCCAGAACTGTAAGTTCTTCAATGAATGGGCCTGGAAACAGTCACTGAGCAGCTCTGACACCATTCAAGCTTCTTAATCAAGACGCACCCAGCACCAGTAACACATGCTACAAAGAGTCACCACAAAAGTTTCTGGTTAAGGGTACTGCTACTTCCAACAATTCCCACTTTTCTTTAAAAACGAAAATTCAAAAGAACATGATGAATAAGGGCCAATGCACCGACAAGTGAACTAAGCAAACAAGAAAGCACAAGTTGCACAGAGCAGTTTGGCCCGTCTCACTCCTACCACCTACTCTCAGAAGAAAAGCTGCTCAGCTTGAAGATTTTCTGGGAATAAGTAGTTACTGGTATAAAAAAGGCCAGTTTTTGAGAGGTATGATTTAAGCAAGTAGGTCCAATCAGTCCAGACAGCCTCTCTCTGAAAAAACAGTTTATCCAGCCTAACTGTAAAACAAGCCTTTGAAGAAAGCAAAGCCCCATAATATCTACCCCGAGATCCCCTGGTGTAGTCAAGAAGGATGGAAACTCTGAGGTTGGACGATCCTTTTGCTTGCAGTGATTTCTCCAGCGTTTCTTCTAAGCAATCCACCTGCAGAGAGATTTCTCTACTCAGTACAGAAAGCAAGTAAAGCTTTATAATGAAAGTATTCAGCAGCCAGGAGGCTGGTGGCCACGAAAGCTTCCACACCCTAGTACGAGTCCTTCCTAGTCATGCAAAACGCTGCCGGTTTAGAGTTTGCATCTGTCAGACTGGCATCTGCTCTATCAGCCTAAAGCACCACATGAAAGGGCATCGATTTTACATGCACACATTCTTCAAGCCTCTGAACAGCAATTAATTTTAGCAGAAAAAGTCCCAACATCATTCCTAACTCACAGATTTGCATTACCAAAGGGAAATCTTGGTAGGAGTTCACAAACGATGCCGAGGCAGATTATTCCTTAGCTACGAGGCTGTTCGTCACACGTAAATTCAAACCTTGTGTACAAGCCCAGACAAAGCCAGGCACAAAACCCTGTGCAGGACTCTGTCTACCTTTACCCTGCTGAGGAATTTGCATTCTAACATAAGAAATGGGCCAAGGTCAGGCTTCTCCCTAAAGGTCTGTGGTAATTCTTTTGTTTCTAGAGGGAAGAACAGGAAACAGGAACGGTAAACAACACGGAGCAAAGCTGACCTCTGTCTTACATGCAGAGAGCTAATACTGCATCTGCATAGTGCTCTTGGGGGACAAAACAGCACTGCACACGTACAGCTTTCATCATGTTCAAGAAAAACTCCAGAAAAAAAAATACCCATGATCCCACAGTTCTGCAAAAGCCCTTTGAACACCACGCCAGGAACCTCCGAGAGTCTGAGAGATCCAGGCTCATTATCCCGCAGAAAAGTTCACTCGTTCCATGGCTCTGTTCGAGGCCTGAAGCAGAAGCTCCAGACGCCTCCCTTCCAAACGCCTGCCCCCCCCACCCCTCGGACACGTACACAAATGCAGCCAGGAACCATGAGAAAACTCTCAAGGAGAGGAGAAAAGGTGTGTAAAGTGAACCCCTGCATGGAAGTTTTGAATACACTGCAAGCTCCCAAATTCACCTCACACACACCTCTGGCACCTGCAGGAACAGGATGGTTTTTGCAAAGGCAGGCGTTTTCTTTCCACATTCACTTCCTCCCCTTCCCAATCCCTTTCCACACTCACCAGCTCCTGTTCGAGGAGCCCCGTCCCCAGGTAGAGCGAAGCCATCACCACTCGCTGCTTGGCTGTTTTTATCTGTACCTGGGAGTAGCAGAAAATAAGTTCAGGTTCATCCTCGGTCTCTGTGATCACCAGGAGCTCACGATCCTGACCACAGAAGAGCTGTGGCTCCCCCGAGGAGAATCACTTTAGCCAAATCACAGCACTGTCTCCCTTGCCTTGTAGAAGGAAAGGCACAGGGATAACACTGATAGCAAAGATGTAAAACACACAGGTCTTTACAGAGCAACATCAGCACCATGGCTGCATCCAAAAATCAAGGAAGAAACCCATACTTCCTGGGAAACTGAGGAACACGTTCCCTACAACTGAAACTATTACATACAAGAGCAGTTACCACGCAGGAGCTGCAACACTGGGATTGCATCAGTAGTACACTGGCAATCCCAGCTTTCATTCCACATCTGCTTTAATCCTTTGTATCCCATCCTGTGAGCCAGCCAGGACCCAGTGACCTTTGTTGACAGAGCTCTCCTCCTTCACCCTCTGCTCAGCACCGACGCCGCAGCGGTGGTAGCTGCTGCCTTCCCGGCCCACCGCAGCTCCCAGCCCTCAAAAACCATTCCTGCAACTTGGACCCACAACTCACCTTCAAGAGTTCATAGAACTCAGCTGGGGATGAAAGCACCTTGACATGCGAGCTGGAGATCCCGAACTCCGGAACCAGGTTCCTGATCCACTGGAACCTGTGTGCTCCTTCTGGACAAAGGGAGCAAGGTGGGGCTGTGATCACAGGAACGGGAGGGGTGAGCAATGGGGCCAGAAGAAGCCATGATGATCTGTGAAAAGAAAGATGGAGAAATTCTGTATGATGGAGCCTTCCCACAAACAGCCTCCAAGCACTCAAAGAAAGAGTTGCAACGGCCCCACAATGGCAAGAATGCCTTTGCCTTTCCGTAATCCCAGCTGAATCACCAAAGCCAAATCTGGAAACAGAAAACCACAAGAAAAAGGTGGGAGAACAGTTCTTAACATCATCAGCTCCTTCCCCTAACTGGCAGGGGAGATGAGGGGAAGCTACCCTTTCATCAGAACAGGAACACAGGAGAGGAAACAGGCTGGAAGCTGAAGAAACTGAGGATGTGAACTCTCCCCAGCACCCCCAGAGCAGATGTGTGGCGGGGCTGCTGTGGCACCAGCTATACCCGTAATCAGCCACTTCTGAATTGTCTTTATCACACACGTGTCACCTTTGCCATGGCCAACGGTCACTTTCATGTCTAGCTTAGTTCTCAGCCGGGCTAAAGATCAGTTGTTTCTATCTCAGGTAAAAGTTTTAAAAATCACTCGTTCCTTAACAAAACAGAGAAATGCCTCAAGCCCTCAACCTTATCAAAACAGACCTATAACACGCACAGCGCCTGAGTGCAGGTCCCAGCAAACCCATGAAGTCACAGCACCGGGACGACCTACCAAAGGATCGAGTGTGTCTCAACAGGTACGAGCCAAGAACCAAAATCGAGAAGCACCACCAGCCCTCTACAGCAACGCCACTTGCCTTCTGCACAAGTACTAAAAGGCGGCCAAGGCTTCTCTCACAAACTTCAAAGTAACCGTAAGGGAAACAGCAGGAAGCTCCTTCTTTAAAAAGAAACTGCAGAACAAATTTAATTCCTTTGAAGTCACTTAGGAAAGAAACCAACTCACTGCTACCAGTCATGCTTCAGGGGGTGACAAGAAGCAAGTGGCATCTTTTCTTCTCTGGAGGCTTCATGCATGCTAACCCATCAAGTCATACAGTAACCCCTGGTAGGAGTTTGTCCACATGACAAAACCACATTTCAACACAATTAGCAGCAGCAACTCCCATGAGATCCAGGAACCGACAAGCAAGGGACTGAACTACATCCCCCAGCCTGACAGAGAACATTCTGGGCTGCAAATCCCACTCGCAGGAGTCAGACTGGCTGTCAGGCCAGCACCACGGCGGCCGCTCTCAGCCCAGAGGAACGCCAGGTCCCTGGGGCCAACAGGCAGCCACCATCTTCTGACCCATCCTGATGCCTTCTGCCACCACCACATACCACGAAGAAACTCGATTATGACTTTTACCAGAATTTGTTGCGAGGAACTTTTAGGTTTTACCACACTCCAAAGCCCAAATGACCACAGATTCCAGGAAGATGATTTCACTCATTTGCTTCATGATAAAACACTGGATCTTCACAAGGTTTCCGAATACCCTTACGCAGAAGCCAGACAGTTTGCAGTTGCATTTCCTGGAAAATCCACTAGTTTGTCACTGACTATTCATCGCAACAGAAATCTGAGTCAATCTGTGCAAGAATTCCTAGCACGGCGTTTTTCAGCAGATCACGTGGACCAGGCTCAGGCCTGACACCCCGAAGTCACACAGATTACCAACACAGGGTGTTAAAAACGATGGAAATATTCCACAGAAGATGTTAAAAAAATCAAAGCAGAAAAGAAATACAAGAAATACTGTTTTTCAAGCACATTCACGTCTCAAGGCACAGAGCACACGGTGGGAGCAGGACCTGCGGCTCCGCCGCCACCACGTGAGCACGGACACAGCAAGGAACACCGAGCCACGCGAGTTCAGACTCGCATCCAAAAAATACTTTTTTTTAAAAAAAACCAAGAAAATGCAGGGCTTGCAGAGCAACACCAAAGTCAGGGCTATAACCTAGCCCCGCAGATTACAAATTACGTTCTCTGGAATTATTCCCACCGAGGTAACAGTGGGAAATTTATGACAACAAGGAGGAGATAAATATTTTCCTTATTATTCCGCTGGTCAGACCTGGCCAATTTTACTTCCAGAAGGCTGCACAGTGGCCAAGAAGCCGCTTTCCAGAAACATGATTCCCAGAAGCCATTTTCTGGCGAAGAACATGAGAACTGCAAGTCCAACTGCACCCTCGCTCCGCGTGGGCGCGGGTCAGGCTCCAGCCCACACTAACAATGGCCCAGCCACCGTCTGCCCCAGGGGCAGCTCCGACCCACCAGGGACTGAAAACAGCTCAAGCCATTTTCACCCAAGTACAACACAATCCTTTCAGCTCTACACAGGCCACAGTCAGAAACCACGTGACATGATGAAGAAATCATCAAAATTCCACACTTGGACAAACCGGCTTTCAGAGAAGCAGAGAACGGGGCCGGGGGAGCCCTTCCCCTGTACTCCACATCATCGAGTTAACCGGAAAGAGAAAACAGAACTAAAAGGAACCACCTCTAATCTTTTCTGCATAAAAAGTTGACCCTAAATATAAACGAGGGAATTTTTGTGTGTGTTCTATTTTTAAAAATTGCGGTTTTGGTTCACAAACTCATGATGGAGCCGAAACACTCTTATTCACTGTAAAACCTCATCTGCAGAACGAGGGGTGAAGTGAAACTGTGGGATCCGGCACCGTCCTTTCACCCACGCGTACGTCACCACAGAGGGGGATCTACAAACTGCTTGTCTGCGAATCCACTCGTCTCTGTCTAGTAATTTATCTACGCTAAAAAACACTGATGAAACCAAAAGAGAAGTTTGAAAATAATTTCCTTGGCTTAAGCAGGAACATACAGCAGAACTCGGGCTAACACTGGGCTCTGAGACACCAGCAAGGACAGCTGCAGCACATCTGCTGCCCAGGGGGAAAAGGAGAGTGAAGACGTGCCGTGACACGAGAGATGCCACCCCCTCCCTCCTACACAAGACTCTATCAGGCACGTACTAAGTAAAACAACACACAGAACCCTTCCAGCGCTCTCTCACCAAGTACAGCGCAAAGCGATGCCTAAAGACCAGGGGAAAAGACCTTTGTTTAAAGACTCCTTTGAAGTATTTTGTTTGATCACTTCTGGACCCACGACGCGGTCCTACAGAAAGACAATCACCTCCGGGTTTGTAATGTTTTGTTTTTAGCATGAATCGTACTCCTGACCGCACAGCCCCACAAGAGCTCTGCCCCCTCCCCGTCCCTCCGGCTCCCTGGGGAAGGGCAGAGGGGAGAGGGAGAGCCTGGGCCATTCTCAGAGGTCAGCTCCTGGATCCCACTCACTGCGCAGCTCCCCAGGGGAGGCATCAGGAAGGGGAATGAAGGCCCACTCTGTCCCAGCAGCCCACTCAGATCCACTTAGAATGACAGTGGAAACACCCTCCGTGCAGTTTGATAATCCCCTGCTCCAGCACAGCGGTGACGACCTCTCCCATACCAGACGCAGCCCCAGCACGGACAGGACCAAGACCTGTGCTCATCTCTTTTCTGGCGGGGCGCGGGGGGATCTCACCTTCCACGGACAACCCCAGCGCGGGCGGGTTGTGCCGGACACCTAAACCCCGGCCAGAGCCGCTCCGGGGGCCCAGCGGCACTTGTGACAGCCGAGGGGGCAAGCAATCCCTAGCAAACGGGGACCACGCTTAGCACCTGGAAGACAGCAGCAGGAAAGTAAATGAAAAAGGAGGAAATAAAGTAGCCCCGTTGTCCTAGGGCAAAGGGACGGCGAGGGCAGACTGACGGCCTAAAGCTCGAGCAGCAGAACCAGCCCTAAGCCTAACCCTAACCCTAACCCTAACCCTAAGCTTCCTTTGCAGCAGCTGATTCACTGTGGAAGACAGCAACCGCTCCCGCAGACCCGCCCGGCGCGGGGGCGGCCAGGGGTCCCTCGCCGGCAGGGCCGTCACCTCCCGCTCCTCCGGGGTTGTCGGTGACGGGTCTGGCCGGGCACACGCGGAGCAGGAACCCCCGGGCGCCGCGGGAAGGGGCGAGCGAGGGGGCAGCGCGCTCCGCGCCCGGGCGGCCGGGCCCTCCCGGGCAACGCCAGGCCGACACCGACGGCCGGGGGCTCCGACCCCCTGCGGCCCGGCCACAGGCACGGGAACGGGAGCGGGGCCCCCGCCCGCCGCGCCGGGAGGAGCCCGGCGGGTCTCGGCGCGGCTCCTTACCTGCGGGCGCGGCGATCGCGGCCGCGGGACAGGCGGTCGGAGAGGCGGCCGAGCAGCGCGGCCAGGCCCGGGCGGCCCCGCGGCAGCCAGGCCGACAGCCGCCGCCACAGCGCCGCGCCCCCCGCCGCCGCCGCCATCGGCCCCGCGCGCCTTCCGCTTCCGGCCGCTGCCATGGCGACGCGCCCGCCCCGCGCTTCCGCTTCCGGGCCGCCGCCGCGGGGTCACTGCCGTGGCCGGCTCCGCCCCGGCCGAGCGCGGCGGCCCCGGGGCATCCCGGCGGGCAGAGCCGGTGTCCGCAGGCACAGGCCGCAGTGGCTCACCGCCGCTCAGCCCGGCCCCGCCGAGCGCGGAGGCCGCTCAGAAGGCGACGGCCGCTGCTGCCGGGGGGGCTCGGGAAGGCGCCGCTGCCCCTGGCCCACGCCCACGCCCACGCACGACGGCGCCACAGGCGCCTCCAGGCGCACTCGGGGAGCTGCAGCCCGAGCCCCGGGCACTCGGTCGCCGTCCCGGCAGTCTCAGCTCCCCCCCCCCGCTTCCTTCCGGGCCCGCCCGGCCCCGGGCGAACGGCTCCTCGGGGCAGGACACGGCTCCTGCCCGCGGCGGGATCGGCCTCTGCCGCCCCCCGGCCCGCCCTGGCAGCCCCCCTCCACCGGGGCCGGGGAAGGGCTCGGTCTACGGCCACGAAGGGGAGCGCCTGTCCCCGCCGCCGCGTCCCCGGGGCTTCCCACACCGGGCAGGGCGAGGCGGAGCCCCGGGGGCCGCAGGTCCCGCCGCCGTGCCCGGCAGAGCCGCCTTGCTGCCGCCCAGCCCGGGCTGCGGGCAGCCGGTCCCACTGCGGGGGGCACGGAGGCGCCGCCCGCCCCGGCCCCGCTCCCGCCCCGGCCCGTCCCCCGGGTGTCGCCCCGCCCGCCCCAGGCAGGGCTCCAGCGCTCGTTTGCATTTCAGCCCAGCTGCTCCGCCGCAGCCTCACTTCCCAGAACTGCGCTTCTTGTGTTTATCCCTGACTGGCAGCCGCGGCTCCTCCAGGGCAAATTAAACTATTTAAAATAAAATCCACTGACAAAGTCTGGTTTGTTTTCGAGGTCGAAACTGACAATTGCCAAACGAAAATGCAGAGAAACCAGGTGGGGAAGGGGGGCCCCGGTGCCCCCTCGGCTCCGCTCGCTGCCCGCTCTGCCAGGGGGGCACGGTCCTCTCCCGGGGCACTGGCACTGCGGCTGCCGGCTCCAGCGGCCAGAGCCGAGTCAGGGCAAAGGGATGAGGAAATCCCTTCGGGACAGAGCCCCGCCGTGCCCGCGCCAGGGGCACCCAGCCAGGGGAAGGAGGGCCCCGGCTTCCCGGCCTCGCAGCGGCTCCCCACCAGCCCGCGCCGGCCCTGCAGACGGGCGCCTCGGCCCTGCCTCTGCCGCTCCGGGTGCCAAAGCACCGACCGCACGGAGCATCCCAGGGCTCCCGGAGCCAGAGCTGGCCCCAGCCGCCGGCCACAGGCACCATCGGAGCTGCCGCCGCCGCCATCCCTCACCGCCGTCGTGGGGCACGGCCGCCCGGGAGCGGGGCCGCGGGCAGGCTGGCTGCGCCGCTGCTGACCCGGCCGGCGCCTGGGAGCCCCGAGGAACAGCCTCGGGAGAGGGTTCACCCCTGACTGTGCCCAGAGCGAGGGGGTTTTTCTTCCCCACGGGTCTCCTGAAGCGCAGCCGAGGCCGGCGGCAGCCTGGCACGTTGTGCTTGAAATCAAGGCCGGCGTCGTGGGGACGCTGGATCCGCTCCCCCACCGCGTGGCCGCAGCCCCCCGCCGGTGCACCCCTCCGGGGCACCCCACCAGCCTCGGCAGGGTGAACCCACCTCTGCCCGGGCGCCGGCCGGGTGCCCCCAGCAGACGGGGGGGGCTTTGCAGTGCCCCCCTGGGCACCGGCATCCCCGGTCCCCGGCTGCCACCCTCCCGGGGGCCGCCCGCGGCAGGACGCCCACCCCGGTGAGGGGGTCCCGCGGCCCGGGGAGCTTGCGGTGCCCGGGGCGGGGGGGGGGCACGGCGGCCCCGGGGCTGCCCTCGCCCCCGCGCCCCGGCTCTCCCGGCGGGGGGAGCGGAGGGAGCAGGGCGGGGGGGCCGGGACTCTCCTCTTCTTAGAAGGAAAGAGCGCGCAGGGGCGGGGGGGCGGCCGCGCTGCCCGGAATGGGCCGGCGGCGGCTGGCGGCGCGCCGGGGCGGGCCGGGCCGGGCGGGGCGGCGGGAGGGCCGGCGGCGTTACAAGAAGCCGAGCAGTTCCAGGAACCCGAGGGCGGGCTCTGCGCCCGCTATAAGAGGCCTCCCCGGGCGGCCCCGGCAGCTCCGCCGCCGCCGCCCGCCGACACCGGCCCCGGTACCCGCGCCCCAGGTACGGCGCTGCCCGCGACGGGACGGGGGGGACGGGGACCGGGGCGTCCCGTGGGGAGGGACAGCCGGGCACCGGGGATGCCGGTGCCCCCCCGGAGGGAGATAGTCGGGAGCCAGCGGAGCCGGTGCTCCGCGGCGAGGGGACAGCCGGGGGCTGGGGATCCCGGTGCCCCCCGGGGAGAGGGACAGCCGGGGGTGCCTGTGCCCTGGCAGGGCAATAGCCGGGGTCGGGGGATGCCGGTGCCCCCCGGCGAGGGGACAGCCGGGGTCGGGGGATGCCGGTGGCCCCCGGGGGGGGGCAATAGCAGAGGACCGGGGATGCCGGTGCCCCCGGGCAGGGGGGGCCGGGGACCGGGGGTGCCGCGGCTCACCGCCGTCTCTGCCGCAGGTGATGGTGTAGCAGCCGCTGCTCGCGGCAGCAGCAGCCGAGCGCGCAAAGCTGGCTCCCTGCGCCATGGTCACCCACAGCAAGTTCCCCGCCGCCGGGATGAGCCGCCCCCTCGACACCAGCCTGCGCCTCAAGACGTTCAGCTCCAAGAGCGAGTACCAGCTGGTGGTGAACACCGTGCGCAAGCTGCAGGAGAGCGGCTTCTACTGGAGCACGGTGACGGGCGGCGAGGCCAACCTGCTGCTGAGCGCCGAGCCCGCCGGCACCTTCCTCATCAGGGACAGCTCGGACCAGCGGCACTTCTTCACCCTCAGCGTCAAGACGGAGTCGGGCACCAAGAACCTGCGCATCCAGTGCGAGGGCGGCAGCTTCTCCCTGCAGAGCGACCCTCGCAGCAGCCAGCCCGTGCCGCGCTTCGACTGCGTGCTCAAGCTGGTACATCACTACATGCCGCCCGCGCCCTGCGCCGTGCCCGAGCAGCCGGGGGCGACCCTGCACCCCAAGCGCACCTACTACATCTACTCGGGCGGCGAGAAGATCCCCCTGGTGCTGAGCCGCCCGCTCTCCTCCAGCGTCTCCACGCTGCAGCACCTCTGCCGCAAGACCGTGAACGGGCACCTGGACTCCTACGAGAAGATGACTCAGCTGCCGGCTCCCATCAAGGAGTTCCTGGACCAGTACGATGCCCCCCTCTAAGGGGCCGGCGGAGCGAGGTTACACGCTACAAGCACAAGAGCAGGGGACAGGCACAACGTCCCCCCGGCGCGGGGACTCGCAGGGCACGCCCAGCCTCTCCCTCTGGGAAGGAGAGGAGGGGGACTGGGGCACAAATCTGCCCTTTGTGCTGGGGGACCCCCGAGGAAGCGTGACACTCCCTCTCCGTGGGGAAGGAGACTGCTCTGGTCGGACTGTGGATGTTACAGCGCGCCCAGCGCGGGGGCCTCCCCGTCGCGGCCAGGGAGAGCCCGTCGGCAAAGCCCCCGCGGGCTCGGGCAGCCAGGACGGCACCCGCCACACCGGGGGACGTGCGCCCCGACAGCCGCAGCCCCGCCACCGCAGCGGGACCACACCTGGGGGCGTCCTGGCGAGACCCCCCTTCTGCCAGCAGAGAACGGAAAGCACTGGAGTCCCGCTCGTGCCTCATCGCTTTCCTCGGTTTTAAGGGGAAGGTGTTTTTGCCCGTACTGTACTTTACCTCTTGCTGCCTCCTCGTGGGTGGAAGCTCCTTCCACACCAGGCCCCAGATGGGGAGGTCGCTGCCTTTTTCCCCTCGTTGCCATTTTCCAGGGGACTAAGCCTTAATATTCTCCGTGCCCCGCGGTCCGGGTTACTGCACATCGTTTGGTGACGCCGCGCGATAACGGTCCCGGTGACGCGCCGCGAAACCAGAGGGGGAACAGCGTGTCCCGACACTGCCGTGTCTGCGAGGAGCACCCCGGGACACGGTGCTGCCGCCGGACCGTTAGCCCCGAGTGTTGCACCCCACCTCTGCCCGGCCGCTCCCGCAGACCCTGGCCACCCGCTCCGAGGAGCACCGATCCCCACGGGAGCACGGCGGGAGGATCCCCCGGAGCGCGGCGTCTGTGAGTGCTTTTCTGCGTCCGCCCAGAGAAGCGGTTGGGTTTTTCTGGCTTTATTTTGGTTTGTTTGGTTTTTGTGTTTTTTTTTAACCAAAGGGATGTTTACAGGCCAACGTGAATCACTGTCTTTTATAAAGATTCCATCTTCACCTCCAGCCTCGAGGGCTGAGCAAAACCATGCTTGAAAATTCAACCAAAACAAAACTCAGATGAAACTTTGCACATATTTATATTTATATTCAGAAAGGAAATGTTTCCATAATTTATAATAAAGAGCACTATTTTTTAAGGAAAAAAAACCCTCGGATCTGGTTTGTTTTCTGCCTCGCACCCCCGAGGCCGCTCAGGCCCCCCGGCGTGACGCACGTCCCTCCCCGGCCGCTGCCCTCGCTGCGACACCGGGATGGTGTTTACACCACGTAAGCGCCGGCTTCCCGGAGCCGCTCCGTGCCGGGGTGATCCCGCCGCCGTGACGCACAGCCCGGCGTGCGTAAGAGCTGCCCCGGTACCCCCGAGCCCCACGAGGCGCTGCCGGGACCGGACCTGCTCCAGGCACGTGGTGCAGCCACGAACCGTCCCTGGCGTGTGGGACACGGCCCCTTGCCCTGGGCATGGAGGAGCCAACTCGGTGGCCAAGACTGGCCCGTGGCACAGCCCCGCTCTGGAGCGAGCCTGTCCTGCCTCCCAGCCCCGTTGCGGGAGGGGAAGGTGGAGGTGAAGAGCTCCAGGAACAGGGCACGGAGAGGGACGGGGTTAGAAGGGGGGTCATGGAGCTTCCGCTGCAGGCGCAGGGGAGGGGGTTCAGCAGGGAGGCCGGGGTCCTGCTTACCCCCTCGGCACAGAGTTAGAAGATCTGTCCCCAGCCTGGCCCGAGCAGATGCCCAAGGAAGGGTGTGGGAGAAGGAGGAGGGAGAGGATTTCCCCTGCGGGTCTCCCAGCCCCCAGCAGCACCTGCCCCCTACTCTCACCTCCCGCAGAGGCACCGGCCGTGAGGGTGGGCACAAACCCAGGGCTCTGGCTGCCCGGAGGGGAGTGCGATGCCTGGCTCGAAAGCTGCATCCAGGGGGCACAGGGGAAACTCCTGGGAGGGGGCCGGTCCCCTGCAACCCCGCAGAGCCCCCAGCAGCGAGGAGCAGGCTGTGCCCAGGCACCCTGTGCTTCACAGCACCCCCAGCCCTGCACTGTGGGCATCATGCCAGGCATCGTGCCCCGTGCCCCTGCCCAGGGAACCCGGACTGCTGGGAAAAGCCTTCCCTTAGGAATCGCCCCGGAGCAGAGGGATGGTGAATGCGCCCGCTCGGGCCACAGGCACGGTCCCAGCGACTATTTTGGTGCTGCTCTCCGGGGCTGCCAGGAAGCGCCGCGCAGCCTGCCCGGGCACCCGCCGGAGCTATGCGAGGAATGTCCATGCGCACGGGTGGCCGCCCGCCAGGCCCTGCCGAGGCACATCCCCGACGTCAGGGCTCCCAGCAGCACCGGTGACTCCCGGCTCTGTGTCAGGGCATGGGGTGGGAGCAGCACCATGGGGCACAGCAGCCCCCCACGGCGCTCGCAGGACCTGGGGAGGGACCTGAGGTACCCAGAGCATCGCAGCTCTTGGGCAGAACAAGGCACAGCAGGGGATGGGAACAGGGTCCCCCAGCAGCCGTTCGCGGGGGGCCTCTTCCCTCCTGCTCAGGGCCACGGTGATGCTGCAACCCGCTGCTGAGTCGAGAGTCCGGGAAGCTCCGCGGGTTTCTTGGAATAAACCCAACCTCGCGGCAGCAGTGACGCGGTGGCGGGCGGGCAAATCCCTGCCGAAGGTTTCACAAACCTCTCGCCTTCCCCAGAAAAGCCAAGCGGACTTGGCCCCGCGTTTCGTAAGCGGCCGATCCAGCATGTCACGGGCAACCAGTTCCCCTCTGCCCCAGGGCTGGCTGAGCTCACCCCCGCAGGGGCTTCCTGGACGGGAAGGTGTCCTCGGCGCTGATCAGAGCCTGTCACCGCGTGGCAGCGCCGGGAGCCGGACGGGAAATGGGGCACAAGTGCAGGGGGCCAGGAGCGGGGCTGGGACACCGCGGTCCTGCAGCTCCCCCCATCCCGTGTCTCCTGGGGCCGGGCTGCCCGCCGAGCCGGCGCCGAGCAGGGGACACCGCAGCCCTGCTCACCCTGAGGCCCCAGCTCCCACCTGCCTGGCCAGGAGCACGGGGGGCATGGGCTGGCATCCCCAGAGAGGGGCTCAGGGCAGCCTGAGGACCAGCTGGCAGCGAGCACAGAGGCGGCCACAGTGAGCCAAGCCAGGCAACCCAGCAGCCAAGCAGGGCGCCCAGTCTCCTCGCTGTGCCGCACCAGCCCTGGGATGGACTAGGTGTAGACACTGGTGACAGCACTGGCACAGCACCGTGCCAGGGTGGGGGGACGTCTGCCTCGCTCCCCTCTCCAGGCAGAGCGGGAGCAAAACCAGCAGGACTCCCCGCAGCCACCAGCACAGCCTGTCCCCAGTGCCACCACCTCCTCCACCGTGGCCGGGCGAGAGCGAACAGGGCCACACGAGAGCCCGCTGAGGTGCTGGGTGCAGGAGGGCAGCTGGGCAGGGACAGGCAGCTGCCCCCGGGACCCCCGCCCTGCCCCAGCCTGGCCTCCCGTGAGGGGCACAGAGCAGCCGCCGGCGCTTCCCATCACGCTGCCAGCCCGTTACTGGCACGAGAAGGAAGCGTCCTCCAGGATGGCGAACACGAACCCTGCGGGGTCAGGGGGTGCAGGAAACCCGCTCTGGAGCGTACCGGCATCTGCAGCCCCAACAACAGGAAACAACCGCAGCTGGCGACCGCCGCCGCAGACAGCCCCCGGCGCGGCACCCGGGGGGCTCGGCTGTGGGTACCCCGGCCGGGCACAGGCAGGGGCCATCCCTGGGGAGTAAGACAGATCCACGAGGGCACCCCAGCCCCGCACCGGGACCAGCAGCCAGCCCCAGCTGATGGCGTGTGGAGGGGGAACCGCTCCGTCCCCTCGCCGGAGCAGCGGCAGTGCCAGGAGGGGACCCTCTGCCTGGGGCACTCTTGTCCCACCCAGAGCCATGCGCAGGCAGGGCAGGCTGCAGTGCGGGCACCAGCCCACCCGAGAGAGCCCATGGCACAGGCCAGCTGGGGGGCCGGGCATGACCCACAGCCCCCAGCGGGAGGGAGGTGACGCCACGTGAGGCACCCTTGGGGTGTCCCCCTGGGCTGGCCGGGCTGTCACCCAAGGGGCCGGTCACCTGCCAGCCTCTCCTGTCCTGGCACCCTGAGGAAGGTGGCAGTGAGCGGCAGCACCGCCGGGGCGGCAGAGCCGGGCGGGGAGCCCACCACAAACACCCCGACGTCCCGGCACAGCCCTCACGCACTTCCTCCCGCCCCGCTCCGCAGCACCAGCACGTTCCCACATCCAGCGCCGCGTTTCCCAGTAGGATGCAGGAAAGGGCCGTGCAGCAGCCGGGGACTTACTGTAAATGGCACCACCTGCTCCTTACATGGCCATGGGGCCACGGGGACGCCTGGGAACGGGGACCGCGACATCTGCTCCCCAGCGCTGCCGGGAAGCACGAGCCCAGGCTCTGCGGCACAGCCCGGGGCTGGCACCGGCTGCGGGGTGGGGGCAGGTGGTGGCCCCCTGCGCTGGAGGGGGAGCGGGGCTGCGCAGCCCTGCAGCTCGCCGTCCCCGGGGCCCGTGGGAGCCCCCGGTCCTGCGGCATCCCCTTGTCTTGCCCCTCTGCCCGGGCAGGGACACGCAGCACGGCCCTGTGGTGGGGCACGAGGTCCCTGGCCCCGTCCCACCGCTGGCGCGGAGGAGGCAGAGGAGGGGAGCCGCAGGGGCTGCCCTGAGCCCCCTCGCCCAGTGCCTGGCTCAGCCCCCGGCTCCTCCGGCCCCGGGCAGGCGCGGGGCAGCAGCGGAACCCCCGGCCGGGACAGGGTGTGTTTCGGGATGCGGACGAGCCCGGAGCCTGTGTACGTCCCCATGGAAACCCCGCGGTGTTGCTGCGGCCCCGGCCAGCGCGGGGGGGGCAGCTGCGGATTCCTCACCCCTTCCATCAGCGGCCCCGCGGCTGCGCTGCCCCGGCCCCGGCCCCCCCCGGCAGCCACAGCCGCCGGCTCGCCGCTCCCCCTCGCCCGCTGGCCACGCCGGGGGTCCCGCTGCCCTCCCTGCCAGCCACCACCGCAGACCCTTCACCCTCCCCACGGGTCCCTGCGGGGGCGCAGCCTCTCCCACCGCCCCGCAGCCCCTGCCCGGGGCTCGGTCCCGCACCCTGCGACCGCGGCGCGGGGCAGAGCTCTCGCTGCCCACGCGGAAAACCCCCCCGGAGCGTTTCCACGGCTCGGGAGGAAGTTTTCATCCCGGCAGCAGCAGCTGGAGACCGAAGAAAGTCTTGACATTTGAGAGGAAGGTTTCAAACACAGCGGCGTTGCTGTGGCAATGGCAGCCCGGCCCCCCCGGCCCGGGCACACGGCCAAGGCGGGGGGAGCAGCAGCCCAGCGCCGGCCGCGCCGGGTGGGCAGAGGGCGGTGGGCCCCATCCTGCAGCCCCAGCGCCAGAGGGTCCCACTGCCAAGCGCTGCCCAGGCGGGCAGAGGGGCTGGCACACGGGCAGACCCCATCCTGCGCCCTCCCTGGGGTCAGCCAGCTCCCACTCCCCGGCCAGCACCCACACAACTCCTGCCCCGCATTCGCGGGGAGCGGCGAGGCGCCCGCTGCGGTCACCGCTGGGCACGGGCACGCCGGCGGCGCGTCACGGGAGGTTCCCACGGGCGCTCCGGGCAGCGGGCTGCCAGCTGCCTTGGGTGTGTTTGCCCAGCACCGAGTCCTCGGATGACCCTGGCAGAGCAGCCGCGGGCAGGTGCCAAACCCCAGCCCTGGAGCATCCCTTGGCCTCGCATCAGCCCTGGCCCCGGCGCAGGCAACGCCACACACGTGGCTGGGGACAGGGGACCCTGCGTCTGCGGGGCTGCGGCTGCTGCTGCCCACACCCAGGGCTGAACACCAACCAGTTGTTCTGTCACCCAAGACCCCTCCCCAGCTGAGAAAGGGAATTGGTAAAAGGAGGGAGACTTGTGGGTTAAAATTTAAACAGATTGAATAAAATAACAAAACCAACATCAATACTAATACAAAATTACACTTAGCTCATAGCGTGGTGGCAAGTCCCTCCAGGAATAGTAACCGCTGAGGAGAAGGATGGATGGAGAGCAGAGCAAAGACCCCCATCCCCAGCAGCTTCCCCATTTATAGTGACCTGACGTTAATGCCATAGAACACACCTGGGCCAGCCTGGGGCAGCTGCCCCGGGTTAACTGGTGATGGCCTCGACCACCAGCCACAGCTGGGCACACACTGAAACACCACGGAACAGAAAAGGGAGTCTATAATTTTATCCCCATGGAACCAGGACACCCCTCCCCACCAGCACACTGTGCCAGGGGACCCAAAGGTCCCCGTGAGCCGGGTGGGCTGTGCCCGTCCCTGTCCCAGGCTCCCAGGGCGCGTTGGTGCTGGGTGAGGACGGGGCGTGCAGCCGGCAGCGGGCACAGCTGGAGCAGATGTTCCCTAGGAGGACCCAAGGGCCCCATCCCGGCATCGAGCGCGCGGGGATGGGAGCACTTTACGGTAATTCCAGCAATCGCATTGTTCATCCTTGGCAGCCGGCGCGGGTTGGTGTCCAGCGCCATGGGATCACAATAAGCCACCTGGCACGGAGGCTTGGCAGCGCCGTGCCGCCGGGCAGCCGGCCAAGGCAGGGCCAGAAAGGGCTGCAGAGCGAGGTGTGAGGTACGGTAAGGGCCCGCCCCAGGAGTTCCCGTCACCGGCACGGCCCCGTGTGCAGGTGCCAGCTGGGAGGGCCCCGGTGCCCAGGGGTGCCCGGGGATCCCCAGCCCTGCAGCTCCGGGGAGCGGGGATGCCATCCAGCAGGGGCCCAGCAGCCTCTCCGTGCCGCGGCAGCCCCCGTGCCCGCACAGCCTTGCCGGGGCGTTGGGTGGGAGCTGCCAGTGGCAGGATGCTCCAGCAGTGGGGAGTGAGGTGCTGGCGGGGCAGAGGGGACCCCCCACTCGCTGGGCGCAGGAGGGGGCTCGGGGACAGGGCACAGGCTGCGCTCGAGGGCCCATCACCCCCAGGACCCCGAGGACCCGGCGTCCCACCCCGCCAGCCCCTCCCCAGCCCCTGGTCGCCCATTGCTGCGTCCAGGCAGGCGCTGCCCCGCGCCCTCCTGCCCCGCATCGCCCACCCGTCCTGGCCCGGCTGCCGAACCCGCCGGGTGGTCCCTGCCGGTGCCCGGGGCCACGCGGGAGCAGGGGACAGTTGGCACCCAAGGGACGGGAGCGTGAGCCCTGCTGAGTCATCACTTTGCTGTTCTCGTTTTTCCATGGTGCTGTTGTGCCGTTTGCTGGAAGCCAGCTCAGAGCCATGACTAATCTGTTCTCAAAACAAGCACAAAGCGAGCGGGGAGGTTTGTGCAAACCCCGCGGGGAAGGGGGGGCTGAATCACGGCGCGGGGCTGGGGGAGGTGAGCGGCGGGGGGCAGCCGGGAACGCCCGGCCGGGGCAGCAGCACCTGCATGGGGTGGGCAGGGGCAGCAGGGACCCCCGTCCCCCCGTCCCCTCCAGGGCGGGCAGGGCTGGGGGGCAGGCAGCGTGCCGGGGCGGGTGAAGCAGGCAGGGCAGGCAGGGGCCACGGGCCATGGGCACGCCAGGGTCGGGGCTCCCATCCCGGTGGTTCCTGCCCCGTGGGGAAGCCACCGCCGGGGGAGGCCGGGGAAGGCGGCGCAGGAGTTGCTCTGGCCGGAATCGGGCATCCATTGATCTGCTGTTATTAAAACCAGAGCTGCTGTCGGGAACTCTGCAGCCTGGCTGCCCTCGCAGCGCTTCCTGGAAGGGCCGTCCCGCGTGCCCTCGCCGGCGGGGACGGGCCCCCCAAGGCACCCCCAAAGCTACCGGGGTCGGGCGGCAGCCGGGGCAGCGGAGACCCCGCGGGAACGGGAGCCACGGAGTCAATTCTGCGCTCGGCGCCCACCGCCCCGCTGCCCCTGGGCCTCAGCACCCCGCTGCCCCCAGCACTCAGCCCCCCGCAGCCCCCGGCCCTCCTCGGTGCACCTGGCACCCCGGGCCATGGCCACCAGCGCTGCCCGCGGGGCTCGGGGCTGCCCGGTGGCCCCACGGCGGGTGCTGGCGGTGGTGAGGGCGCAGCGGCGCCCACCGCCCCTTTCGCCTGCAGGGCTGGAGAGGGTTTTACTGGCGAGGCGAAGTCATCGCTTCCAGCGGGGGATGAATCACCCCTGTCAGGAATTCTGCCCAGGGAGGTTTCTGTAAGAGCGTGGAATTTCGACACGGCCTCGCCGCGGCCGCGTGCCCTCCCGGCCGAGCGCGTCCCTCCTCCTTGCACAACCTCCCGCGGGGTTCCTGTTCCCAGCCCCGGCCCCGGCCTGCAGCAGCTGCCGAGGGGCGCAGGCGCGGGCACCCCGGCGCGGAGGGTCCCTGCCCGCGGCCAGGAGCGGATCCCGTGGGGCCATGGGCCCGCCGGTGCCACCTGTGCCACCGTGGGCTCTCGCTGCGGCAGTCGGACACGGCTCAGAGCCCCCAGCTGCGCTCGCACACAAGCAGGTGCCGACGGAGGGGACGCACAGAGTCAGCAGCAGCATCTTCCCTCTGCCCCGACCGGGCACGTCCCACCCGTCAGCACTGGAGCACCCCAGACCGCCAGGAGCAGAGTGGGGGGTGCCAGCGGGGTGGAGGGGCAGCTCCTGGCAGACACCCGCCCGCTGCCCCCGCCGCCATCCCTGTGCCATCGTGCTGCGGGGTCACTGCAGGGGGACACTGCTGACCGGGGGGGCCACCACCGGCCCCGGGGCTGCCCTGGCATGGGGAGGCGGAGGGAGGTGGGGATGGGGCTGGGGGCTGGGGCTTTCCCGGCAGGCAGCGTGACCCCACGGGAGCCCGGCCGGTCGGCGGGACCGGGCCGGGCTGGGGTTTCTCTCGGTTTCCACACGCAGCAGAAACGCTCCTTCAGAGCGAGAGCAGGGGGGTTTCTCGATCGGGGGGGAAACACACTCAGAGCAGGAACTGAAACGTCACCTTTGAGACCGGCGGCTCTTCCCCACGCCAGCGCCTGGTGCAGCCTCGCCTCTGTCCCCGCAGCTTTGCGGGAGAGGGGGCCGGGGGCTGCCCTGCCCCGTGCCCAGCCCAGCCCGCCGCGGCTCCGGCCACGGACCCAGCGTGGCCCCGCGCTCTGCAGCATCCCGCTGCGACGTCCCTCGGCGATGGCCTCCCCACGCCGCAGCCCCACCGACCCCGCAGCCTTCGCAGCCTCCCGGTGCCAGCGGCCACGGGGCACGTCTGTCACGGGCAGCTTCGGTGCCATGGGCCACGTGCGGGCGCTGCCACCACGGCTGCTTCCCGGCAGTGGCCAGCTGCCGTGCAGTAGCCACCAGCCACAGCTGCGGCGATGCTTCCCAGAGGGTGATTTGCCTGCCCTGTTTTGCATGGCTGCGGCTGCCCCGGGGTGCGGCGTGCGGGGGCACAGCCACGGCCCCCCACCGAGGCAGGGCAGGCAGAGGGGCAAAGCCGCCCCTGCAGCAGCCTCTCGGGGTCTGGGGGAAGTGGGGGGGGTGTGTAGGGACCGATCAGGGCAGGGCAGGACCTCAGCTGTGGGAAACTGCTTTATTTTGCTTTACACTTTCTGCCTTTCCTGGAAACAAACAGCCGGAGGGGCCACTCGGACCTGCCTGCTGGGAAGCAGCCACGGCCCCCTCGGCCCCCTCGGCCCTGCCAGGATGCTCCACGCCCGGGCGCTGCCTGTGACTCCCCCAGGAGCCGCTCCTCGCCCAGAGGGGCTCCCACGGCCCCCACGGGGCCAAGCCCAGCCTGCCCCGAACCCGGGAGCAGCTCATCCAACCGCCCCAAAGCCAGGAGGGACGTTCACGCCTCAGTGTTGCAGAGTGACCCCAGCCCCGAAGGCTGGGACGGCCGCACGCGGCCCCCTCCCACTGCGGGCAGCAACGGCAAGACCCCGGGCTGCGGCTCCACACCCCAGGGCTGAGCAGCTCCATCCCAGCGCCCCGGGGCCGAGCAGCTCCATCCCAGCACCCCGGGGCTGAGCAGCTCCATCCCAGCACCCCGGGGCTGAGCAGCTCCATCCCAGCGCCCCGGGGCTGAGCAGCTCCATCCCAGCGCGCCCCACGCATCAGCACCAGGTTGATTTATAGAAATCCGATGGCCGGGGCTGCCGGTGCCTCCTGCCAAACCTCATTAACGGCTGGCCTGGGAGCAAGGCAAACAGCTCGTGCAGCAACAAGGAAATCCTTGTTTAAGCATTTCTGGCCATACAGGGCCCTTCCCCGCACGCCCAGGGGAGGAGGAGGAGGAGGTGGAGGCCACAAGCCCCAAGCTGGCACCACCTTGGCAGCCACGAGGAAGGAGACGCAAGGGGACATAGCGGGGTCTGCACAGGGAGGGAGCCCCCAGGACGGGCTGTGAGCCGGGAGGGAGCGGGGAGCCACGGGGGCACGGTGGGGGGCAGAGGACTTCCACGCCGCAGCGCCGGGGTCTGCACCCCTTGCACCACCACAGCGGCACTAGTAACCGATGGGGACACAGGGACACCAGGGTGCCAGCGATGGGTGACCGAGGGCTGGCGCAGAAGGGCAGAACTGCTCAGCTGACGGCTTCAGGCAGCAGAGGGGCTTCGTGGCTCGCTCCTGTCCCTCTGCCCAGGGCCACCAGCCAGCCCCCTGTGCTGTGCCACGCCATGCCACGGGGCAGAGCTCTGCCAGGGCCAGCCGGGGCTGTCCCAGAGGGATTCACCACTCCACCCTGCACAGAGCAGCGTGGTAGGAGCTTCTGCGTGGGGCTGGGGCAGGATCCTGACCACCCCTCGGTGCCCCCTGCTCCCACCCACGCTGGGTTCCCCGCACAAAGCGCTGGCTGTAGGTGCAGCGACCTCCGGGCACACGGAGCTGCCGGGAGGCCGTGGGAGCTGGCGCCAGCATGCCAGCCCCACCGTGGGCACGGGGCACCGGCACGGCTGGCCCGCGGACGTGGCACCGGCGAGCTCCGGAGCAGCCTCAGCGCCCTGCATCTGCCTGCCCCACGTGTGGCTCGGGATCTATTTCATCATCTGGAGAAAAGCATTTACTGCCAATAAACGGGCTAATTAATTCTCCTCAAAGACCTCTCAATTATTCATCTCGGGCCACAGAGAAAACAATTACAGCACTTACCTCAGCCCTGGCTCTGCCAGTGCAGCAGCCAGCGTGGGGCCAGGGCTGGCGGCAGGCAGGGCACGGCCAGGGGCGGCCCGGCACAGATCTCGGCACGGAGCCCCAGTTCCCAGTGCCCGGCCAGCCCCAGCTCTGCCCACCCGGCAGGAGCAGCCCCGGGGGGCTCTGGGGAAGGGCTATTGACCCGGCAGAGCACCCAGCCCGGAGCTGTCGCCACCATCGGTGCTCTCAGTACCCCTGAGAGCTGCTCCCAGCACGGGGGCTCAGGAGCCAGGGGACCTGCCTGGCCCCCTGCACCCCTCCTCGCCGCAGGGCACGTCCCGTGGCTCTAACTCCAACCTGCCCACACGCAGCACAGGCCACCGAGTCCCATCCACCGAGAACACGGTGGCAGTTTGCCCTTCCTCACCACCCGCGGGCTGTGGGCTCCTCTCCCTGTCCTCCTCGAGCAGCCCGGCCACCCACCACACCTCCGCCCAGGGACCCGCACCTTGGAGCCGAGGACAGGCCCACCCGTGGGCACACGCCCCGTGAGCCAGCTCCCAGCCCCACACAGCACATCACTCCTGCTCGTCCGGGGACAGACAGGACCCCGTCCTGCCTGGGGACCCACCCCCCGGCTGCCCCTCTGCCCGCAGCCCCAGGGGCCGTGCTGGGGTCCCCCTCGGAGAGGGGCTTTTTTCCCAGACCATTCTCCACCTCCTTGGCACTGGGGATGCTCCTTCTGCCCCGCAGCGGGGTTCAGTCCTGGCTCCCTCTGCCTCAGCTGCACCTTGAGGAGGACGCTGCTGCGCCGCGGGCACGGCGAGCTCGGGGGTCCCTTCCCGCGGCGCGGCCGGACCCCACCGGGGCAGGGTGCGGGCGCAGAGGCCTCCCGGGGCCGGGGTCCGTGTCAGCTCTCTCCCACCCACCTCCCCCGTGCACGGGGGTCAGGCTGCTTTAGCACGGTCATCCCGCTCCCCCGGGACACCCCCGGACCCCCCCGGAGCCCCCGGGGAGCGGCTGCAGCGCTGGCCCGGGGCGGGCGGCAGGACCCCCCTGCGCGGCTCCGCGGGGCGCCCGGCCCCGGGCTCGGAGCCACCGGCCGGGCAGCGCGGGGGGCCCCGGCGGCCACGGGGCCGGGCCGGGAAGGGTTAAGGGTGGCCCGCGCCCCCCCGGCGGCCGGGCGAGGGGCGGGTCTGTCGGGAAGCCGGGATCGCGGCGGGGGTTTTACTGGAAAAGTTGTTGCCGGCGGAGGGAGGGGTCACACGGGCAGCCCCGGCAGGTTGGGGACGGGGGGACCCGCCAGCCCCGCTCCGCTCCGGGACCGGGGGCGGCCGCCGGGCTCCGGCTCCGGCCGCTCCGCCGCCCGCTGCCTGCACGGCCGGGACGCGGTTCCCGGCTCGCCCCGGCTGCTGCCCGGAGCACTCCGCGGCACCCCCGGGCAGGAGCACCCCCGGGCAGTGCCACCGCACCGGGGCACCGGGGCAACGGGGCCTGCCGGTGCCGTCGCGGGGCCGTCGGGGGTTTGCCTGGGCTCAGGCTCGTTTGGACGCCACGAGGAGCCCAGGCCCGACACGCCAACGGCGCCGTTACGCGGGGACACGGGACACGGGACACGGGACACGGCAGCACCCGTCCCTCAGCGCCGCCTCCACCCCAGCACGGCCCAGCGGCGTGGCACGGCGCGGGGGGCCTGGCTGTGCCCGCCGCGGGCTGAGCCAGGAGCCTGGCACGTCCCAGCGCTTCCAGGCATCGCTCCACGGTTCCCGACAGTAGGAAATCACTTGGCTCCGTGGCTCTGACCCCTCCGGGGTGATTGATGGTGCGCGGGGCCCTCCAGGCCAGCCCCAGTCACACCCACGGCACCGCCTGTGCCACCGGCAGCCCTGTGCCCGCAGCCCCTGCCCGGCCCGGCCCGCAGCCCCCCGGCTCTGCGGGAAGGCTGGGACCAGAGCGCCCGCTGCCCGCCCCGTCCCCGGGGCAGCCGTGTGTGCCGGAGGGCAGGCGGCTCAGCACCAGCACAGCGATGGCCAAGGAGCCACAGCCACACCGGCGCTGGCCACCATGCCCCCCACAGCCCCTCCTGTGGCACCCGCAGAGGGGACACGTCGGGGCCAGCCCCGGGGCCGGGGGCCGGGACGTGCAGCGCCGGGCAGGGGCTGGCGGCAGCCGCTCAGGGCTGCCTGTGGGGCCGCGGGCAGGGGGAGCCCGGCCGGCTCCGGGAATCGCCCCGACGGCTGCCAGGCCTGTGGCAGGGAGGGCGGGGGGAAACCCGATCCTCCGCGCCGGGACCTGGGCTCGGCTCCGCTCCCCGGCCCGGCCTCGGCTGTTAATTTTAGCCCCGGGGAGGCACCGCGGGAGCATGAGCTCAGCCCACCGCGGCGGCACGGTCCGTGGGGCCTGCGCTGGCAGGTGGTGGCCGCGGGAGCCACGGCACAGCCCAGCCCTGGGCGAGCCCCCAGGCGAGCCCCCCCAGCCGCTGGCCGAGCCCCCCGGCCGCTGGCCAGGCGCCGGCGCTGCCCTCCCGCTGCCCACACGCCTGCGGCTTTGGCTCGGCCAGCCCCGCACGTGGCCACGAGCCCTCCCGTGGGCCCCAGTGCTGGCCCCACCGAGCCCCCACCACGGCCGTGCTGGGCCCTGTGTGGTCGGGGGGGGACTCGCTGGGGGCGGCGGGGGGACACCCCTGAGGCAGGTCCCAGCCCAGAGTCCCGGGGGAAAGGCACGGGGCTGGCAGGACGATGGGCTCCACGGAGGACACCCTGCCACGCCGCGAGGTCCTGCAAAGGATGTGGCCACCTCCCAGCAAAGGAGCCCCCCGTGTGGCCACAGACCCCAAGCCCTGCCCGGGCTGCGAGGAGGGGGCTGCGCAGCATCCCAAGCCACCCCCCTCAGGTCTCTGAAACCAGCGCTCGCAGGGGCTGAGACAAGAGGCACGGCCGGGACGGGCACTGTCCCCAGGACGGGCACAGGGCTGCAGCCTGCCCGGCACCACCGTGGGGCAACCCAGGGCCACCCGGCCACCCCTGCCGGGAGCAGGTGGGTGAGTGGGTGGGAGGCCACGGCCGAGGGATGCTCCAGCCAGCCGGCCCTTCCCGAGGGAGCAGGGAAAGCAGCTCCGGAGCCTGCCGTGCCCCAGGGCAGCTGCCCCGGACACCGTGGGGTCCCCGTTCCAGGGCCCCACGGCTGCACTTCCCCCCCAGCCCTTCACCTGCGGCGTGACCGGCCGGGCTGCCCAGCGCTTACTGGAAGGGGAAGCTGCTGGGAAGGCAGCGCGTGCAGCGGGGCAGCTTTGGGGAGGAGAGGCTCGGCTCAGCAGCCGGCAGAGCTCGGCTGTCCGTGCTCCCAGGTCCAGGGCCAGTAACGGGAAGCGTCTGCTCTCAGTGACGGTAAATCAGATCGGGGAGATTAGAGGCCTTTTTGCCTAATCATGAGCAGCTTGAAGTTGGAGGACAAGTTCCTGGAACAAAGAGGAAATGGAGGCAGTAAATAAAGAAAAACTGTTAACATGTGGCCCCGCGTGTGAAAAACGTCTCCGTGAAGGACTGTTTATGGCTCCCTCATCTGCGGGGCTGACAGCGCGGGAGGCGGCGGCGAGGCCCCTCGTGCAGGGGTGTGGGCAGGCAGCCGGGGCAGCTGCGGGGGGCTCTGCGGAGGGCTGGGGGGCCGAGGCCGCATGGTGGCACGTGGCGGAGGGAGGAAGAAGGCAGCAGCACAGCGGGGGCCGTGGCGCAGGCGGCGGGACCGGGGCCGTCGGGGAGGCTGCGTGCACGGGGAGGCAGCGGCACGGCACGTGCACGGGCAGGGACCGGGCAGCACGTGGCCCCCGAGGGGAAGGGGGGCACCTGAATGCACCTGCCCCACTGCTCCCGCTGCAAGTGCCAGGAGAGGTGCCGAGTGCTGCAGAGTTGTGCCCCCCTCCCCGCCTGCAGCACGAGGGGGGCACGGCCCAGGCTCTCCCAGTAGAGCCCCATGAACATGGACCCGGTCTGCCCACGGAGCACCACCAGCCTCCTGCTGGTCCAGCCCTATGAGGGGAAAGCAGGGGTCTTGCTCCTGCGCTTGGCACGTGCCCCCCTGCTCTGGGGGCCGTGGGGATTTCTGCCAGGAGCCAGACACCAGTGAGCCCCCTTCCTGGTGCAGTGAAAACATGCTGAGTGCTGTGGAGCTGCCCAGAGCCACCACCAGCGCTGCTGCGGTACGTGCCGGCCCGCGGTGCCACGGCACGGTGTGTCAGCTGTTTCCAGGGCAGACGCAGCCAGAAGCCGGAGCCAATTCCCAGCAGCAAGGTCACCCCGCACCACCCCTGCCAGCAGCGGAGCAGCGTGGCCAGAGCCATCATGGCCAGAGCCATTGTGGCCGGAGCCATCGTGGCCGGAGCCATCGCCGTTCAGCACGCGTCGCCACGGGCCTGCGCAAAGGCTCGTGGATGCCCACGGAGCCACGGCCGAGCGGGCACAGACGGCCTCGTCCTCCCGCAGGACCCTCGGGACGGGCACTCTCGGCAAAGAGAGGGGCCGTGGGAGAGCTGGGCTGGGGGCAGCGCCCGCCCGTGTCCCCCAGCGCCTCCGCCTGCCCCGCACCGTGGCTCGGGGGAGCAGGGCAGGGGCCGGGCAGCGACGAGGGACGGAGGGTGGGAGGGCTGGGGAGGGTCTGCGGGGGCCGCGCTGCGGGGGCAGCCCCGGGACGCGCTCGGTGCCCACGCAGGAGCCGGTGTCCCGTGTCGGGCCGTCCCTGCGGGTCGCGCAGCCCACGGTGGCGGGTCCCGGTCCCAGCCCCGCCCGGGACAGAACGGGGGCCGGGGCCGCCCGGGCGATCCCGCCCCGCCCGCGTACGCGCCCGGGAGCCCTTGCGGCGGGGCGGGCCCGGGCCCGGCGATGCGGGCGGTGCGGGGCGCGGGAGCGGCGCTGCGGCGGGGCCGGCTGCCCGCGGCGGGGGCCGGGGCCGGGGCCGTGCAGCCGCGGGGCCCCCCCCCGGCGCTCGCCGTGGACCTGCGGAGCGACACGGTGACCCGGCCCTGCGCGGGGATGCGCCGCGCCATGGCCCGCGCCAACGTGGGCGACGACGACTACGGGGAGGACCCGGCGGTCAACGGTGGGCGGCGCGGACGGGCCCCCCGCGGCCCCGAGACCGGGGGTCGCCCCCTCCCCAAGGGGTCCCTGCCCGCAGGTCCCCCAGCGCAGGGGGCAGCCGGTGGGGAGCCCAGAGCGGGGCTTCTCCGGGGCGGGGGGCGGCAGCCCGGAGCTGGGGGGCTCCTGGCTGTCCCCCTACGGCCGCCCAGGGCCAGCAGACCCCCCCCCGACCCCCTGTGCCTTCCCCCCGCAGAGCTGCAGCGCCTGGCCGCGGGCATCCTGGGCATGGAGGACGCTCTGTTTGTGCCCACGGCCACCATGGCGAACCTCATCGCCGGTGAGTGCCCGGGGCTGCGCCCGGCTGGGGCGGCCGGGTCACGGGCCGGTGTGTGCCCCTGCCCGTGGTGCGGACAGCCCCGCTCCGCCGCGGGGTCCCGAGGAGAGCCCCGCTCCTGCTCGGGGGGCCGCGGGGCAGAGCCGTGGGCAGCGGGTCCCGCCTGACCCGGTGCCTGCCCTCGCCCCGGCCCCCCCCAGTGATGTGCCACTGCCAGCGCCGGGGAGCGCAGCTGCTCCTGGGCCGGGGCGCCCACCTGCACCGCTACGAGCACGGCGGGGCCGCGCAGGTGGGTGCTGCGGGGCGGGGGGGGCTCCGGGCGGGCTGGCGGGGGGCCCGGTGGCAGCGGCAGCCCAGGCCGGGGCAGGAGGGCGGCTTGCTGCTGCCCTCCTCTGGCTGCCGGGGCCGGGCTGGGCCGGGATCCCCTCGGGCTGCGGCGGCGGCGGCATCGCCCCGAGCCCCGGCCTGGGCACGAGTGGGGCTGAGCACGCCCGGCGCAGGGGAGGGGGCAGAGAGCCGGGACCCCCGTGCACCACCACTGCTCCCCCGTCACCACCACTGCCCCCCCGTCACTGCCACTGCCCCCCGTCAGCCCTGCTCTCTGCCCTGCCCTGGGCGCAGGTCGCTGGCGTCCACTCCCAGGCGCTGCCGGACCTGCCAGACGGCACCTTCGACCTGGAGCAGCTGGAGGCGGCCATCCGCGAGGCCCACGGCAGCCGGTACCACCCGCGCCCCGAGCTCATCTGCCTGGAGAACACGCACAGCGCGGCGGGGGGCCGGGCGCTGCCCCTCGCCTACCTGCAGCAGGTAGGAGCCGCAGCCAGCGGCCGGCAGCAGCCCTGCCTGGGCGCCGCGGGGACGCCAGGGCCTTGCCAAGGAGCTCGGGGCACAGCTCACGTTGGCACCGGCCGCCCCACCAGGCTTGGTGCCTCCAGGGGTCCAGCTTAGCCCAGCTCCTCCTCTGCCCCCCGCCAGGTCCGTGGCCTCGCTGACCGCTACGGGCTGCGGGTGCACATGGACGGGGCGCGGCTGATGAACGCAGCGGTGGCCCAGGACGTGGAGCCGGCTCGGATCACCCGGCACTGCGACTCCGTGTCCCTGTGCTTCTCCAAGGTGTGCTGGCACGGGGAGGGGGTCCCCGGGGGCAGACGGGACCAGCACAAGCTGGGGCCCTGCCCTTGTTTGGGGGCGTCGGGCTGAGCGCCCGGCTTGCAGGCTGGGGCATCCCTGGGCGCACCGCTGGCAAGGGTACGGGCAGCCCCCCGGGGCAGCTCGGGTCACCCCTCCGGTGGCCACGCAGGGCCTGGGCGCCCCGGCCGGCGCGGTGCTGGCCGGACGCAGGGAGCTGGTGGCCGAGGCCTGGCGCGTGCGGAAGCTGCTGGGCGGGGGGATGCGGCAGGCGGGCGTGCTGGCGGCCGCTGCCCGCCTCGGGCTGGAGCACGCGGAGGCGACGCTGCGCAGGGACCACGACAACGCCCGACGCTTTGCTGAAGGTATCTCGGGGTCCCTGCCTGGCTGGAGCACCCGGATGATGCCGTGCCTGTCCCCGCGGTGCCCACGGTGCCCCTGGTGCTGCACGGGGAGGGCAAAGGGCCCCTCCTGCAGCGGGGACCTGGGGCAGGGCTTGGGCAGCGCTGCAGCCCACCGCCCCTGCCTCCCCCAGGCATCCAGGAGCTGAACTCGCCCCTCTGCTCTGTCGACCTCGCGGCGGTGGAGACAAACATGGTGATGGTGAGCATCAGGGGGGGCTGGCCGTCCCCCCCCGAGCTCTGCGAGCGCCTGCGGGCAGTGAGCGAGGAGGAGGTGGCGGAGACCGGCCAGGCTGTCAGCGTGCTGCTGTTCCCCTGGTCGGCACGTGCCGTGCGCGCCGTCTGGCACCGTGATATCTCAGCCCGCGACACTGAGCTGGCAAAGAACAAGCTGGAGTTTGTGGCCAGGAAGTGCCAGGAGAAGCTGGCCCTGGGGCTGCGCCCGACCCCTCCGAGCGCGGGGGGAGCCTGAGCATCCGCCCAGCCCCAGCCCGGGGGCAGCTGCCCCCCCGCCCAGGTGCTGCAGGCCAGCTGGGGCGAACGTCCCAGCCCCATCCTGGCAGCCAGAGCGGAGGGGCTGGGACCAGCGCGTGCTCTGGCCACCCACACCCCTCTGCGGCAGGTCCCTGCCTCACTAGTCACCCAGCAGACAGAGCACCCTCTGGTCCTCTGCAGCAGCTCTGCCTCTGCAACGGGGGTCCCACAGGCAGCGCCCGAAAGCAGAGCCAGACACCCCCAGCCCCCCACTGCGCCTGGCCCATGTGCACCACGCGTGTGCAAGGAGGCTGCAGCAGGGAGACAGCCCCTGAGGGATGCTCGGGGCACAAAATAAACGTGTCCTGGCAGTGCGGTGGCTGTGCAGGGTGGTTTCTCCCAAGCGTGCTCCTCCCAACTGCAGCAGGGACATCGCTGCAGCCCGGAGGTCCCCGTTGAGGGACAAGTGCTCCTGAGGACGTGGAAGCATCTCACAAGTTAGTGTCTGGCCACGACTGTGGACGGGAGCTGCGCTGGGAGGGGAGATGCTCTGCAGCAGCCACGTCCAGCGCGCGCTCGCCGGCTCAGCGCAGCCCCAGCTCCCGTGAAGCACCGTCCCACCGAGGCAGCGGTTGGTTATTCCTGTCACATTCTGTATTGGCAACGAGCAGTTCAAAGGAAACCGAGAGAACAAAGTTCATGCCCAGGCTGCCCAGCGCCCTGCAGCCCCGCCAGCCCCCCGCGCTCCCGACGGGCAGGAACACCCCGGCGAAGGAACGCCAGCCCAGGCGAGAATCGGTGACAACCGGTGCCCCTTGCTCCGAGCCCCCCCGCCGGCTGCAGGCTGGACGGAGCAGAGGGGCACAGAGGGTGTCGGGGCAGCAGCCGCCCCGCGCTGCAGGAGACCCCGCGGCTGGAGCGGGAGGGCAGCGGGGCAGGGCGCACGCGGGCTGCCCGTCACCGCCACGCAGGGCTGCGGTTCCCATCTCAGTCTGCTCCCGACGTGCCATCAAGCTCTTGAGATCATGTTCAGAATCACCTGGGATGAGGAGCCGAGCCCCGTGAGTGGCGCCCGGCCCTGCTCCTCCACCCCTGGAGATGCAGCCAGCCCCGATGCCGCAGCTCGGCACAGCACGGCCCGCCTGGGCTGCCGGGCTCAGCTGCGCGAAGGGAGGACGGGAGCTCTTCCCCCACCTGCGTGAGGACATAGGTGTCCTCCGACAGCTTCTCGATGATGTCAAAGTGATCCACGCCGGCCACATCCAGCAGGGAGACGGACCAGCCGGCAGCGCGCAGGGCCTGCGGGGAGAGCGGCGCGGGCAGGAGGGACCCCGACGCCATCCGCCCCGGGCAGCGCAGCAGCAACGGCTCAGCGAGGACTAGTGTCCCCCCCGAGCCACTGTCATCTCCGACAGCAGCCGCGGCACGGCAGCAGGAACGCTGCTCGGGTACGGCACACGAGCTCCTCATCCCGGCTCAGCAGGGCCGCGCGGGCCGGCCGGAGCAGCAGAGCTGGGCGCGGTGCTGAGCACGGTGCTGCCGGAGCTCACCTCACCGTACTCCTGCGACTGCCTGCGGAACTCCGGGGAGTCGTGCTGGGCCACGGCCACGAGCACCTCGCACGCCGCAGCCGCTGCTGGGGCCACACGCAGCATGGGGCTGTTCCTCTGGGCCACCTCGCTGGGGGAGACGCCGCGGTGACCGCCGACAGGGCCCCCCCGCTACGGCAGCGCAGCCCGTGCCCTCTCCCCGCCACCGTCCCCACGCGGGCTCACCGGCTCATGCTCAGCGCGTCGTTCACGTAGGTGTGCAGGATGGGCTCGAGGTCGTACACGCCGCTCACCAGCACGGCTCCTGCAGGCGGAGGCGCCCGCAGGTGAGGGGCCCCGCGGCTCCGGCTGACCTCGCTTGGTGGGTGCAGCACACACACCCCCCGGGGGCAGCTTGTCCGGGATCCCAGAGTCCTGCACCCCCAGCGCCAGGGAAACTCGTCTCCCTCGGCCCTACAGCCCCCGCAGCCCCGCACGGGCAGCAGAGCCGGCCCCGTCCCGGGCGCAGACACCCGCCCCCCTTCAGCCCCCGCGCCTGGACACGGCGGCGCTACCTTTGATATCTGGCACCGCTCCATACTCCGCCCAGTCCGTGGACAGCACCATGGCTGCCAAGTGGGCCCCGGCCGAGTGTCCGCACAGGTAAACGCCTCTGGAGAGAGGGAGCCATGAGCTTTTGTCACGGCACAGGGCTCATTTGTCCCCTCCTGGTGCTGCCACAGCCACCCCCACGCACCAAACCACCCAGGGAGCGACATGGACACAGTCTGCCCCGAAGGCCTGACAGCGGCCAAGGCGGGCGGGGGGGTCCCGGGAGCTGCGCGCGTCCCACCTGCTCCCCGGGTACCGCTGCGCCAGGAAGGCGAGGCTGCGCCGCACCTGCCGCACCATGGCGTCCATGTGGCCTGGGCAGAGGGCACGGTCAGAGGGCGCCGGGCCAGCGCAGGCAGCCGCAGCCTCCGCCGGGCAGCACCTACCTTTGGGGGCCGTGTCGTAGCCCACCGCCACCACCGCCACGCCCTGCGACACCAGCGGGGGGGCTGCGAACCCCGACTCGTCTTTACTGGGGGGGAGCAGACGCTGCCAGGCTGCGGGGACCGGGGTCTCCTGGGCCAGGAGGACCCCGAGCACCCCAGGAGTGCGGGTGTCGTGAGGAGGGAGGGGGCACAAGCGGGCCGGGGGGTCCCCCCGCCGCCAGCCCACCTCACCTCAGGCACTGCCAGTACCCGCCGTGGATGTAGACCAGGACCGGGAAGGCTGTGCAGCAGAGCCCGGGGTGAGCGGGGGCCCGACCGCTGCCCGCCCCCGCCGCCCGCCCGGGACCTACTTCCAGCGGGGTCCGTGGGGAGGTAGATGTCCAGCTTCTCCCGCTCCCCGGGGCCGTACGGGACGTGCAGCGAGGTCCGTACGCTGGCCCGGGCCCGCTCGGTTCCTGCGGGACGAGGGACACGGCGCCTGGGGCACGCAGCCCCGCTCCCGGCCCCAGCCCCGGCGCCCCCAGCCCCGGCGCCCCCAGCCCCGCTCCGGTCCCGGCGCCCCCAGCCCCGCTCCACCGGCCCGGGCCGCCCGCGCCTCACCTGCCGCGGTGGCCGCGATGTGCGCCTGGATGACGGTGTCGCTGCCCAGGCGGGGGGACCAGCGGCTGGGGGAGTACTGCTCCTCCAGCGCCTGCGGGGGGGACGCGGCGGCTGCGGCGGGGGCGGCGGGTGCCCGGCGAGACCCCCGGCCTCCGCCCCGCGGCCCCGGCGAGAGCCGCGCCCCGCCCGCCCCGCGGGCCGTACCTCCGCGGGCATGTCCCGCCACCCCCCCATGCTGCGGCCGGGACCGATCCCGATCGCGATCCCGAACCCGATCCCGGTCCCGATCGCGATCCCGCGCCCCTGTCCGGAGCCCGGGGGCGGGGCCTGAGCCTGGGGGCGGGGCCGCCCCGCTCCCATTGGCCGCCCCGGGGGCGAGGCCAGGGCCCGGGACGGGGGCGGGGCCCGGGGCGGGGCCGCTCCGCTCCCATTGGTCGCCTGGGGGGCGGGGGCGGGCTGATAGTGCGATGACGTAGGGGCCGTCCCGGAGCGCAGGCGGGCGCGCGGTGCACGCCGGGAAGGCGGCGCGGACCGGGACGCGGAGGGAAATAAGAATTTTGGCGCCTGCGCCCCCATTGGCCGGCGCGGCGGCGCGGCGGCGCGAGCCCTCCTCCGATTGGCCGGCGCGGCGGCGCGTGGGCCTGAGGCCTCCCCGGATTGGCCGGCGCGGCGCCTTAGCGGAGAGGCGCGCGCGGGCTCTCAGTCCGTCCGTCCGGTACCGACATGAGCTGCCTGACGGTGCCCGGTGTCCACCCCGGCTCGCCCAGCCGCCCCCGCGGGCAGATCCAGGTACTGGGGCGGCTGTGGGGCCGGTACTGGGGGGGCAGCGGGGATGCCGAGGCGGGGCCGGTACCGGGGGGGGTCAGCGGGGATGCCGAGGCGGGGCCGGTACCGCGGGGGGTCAGCGGGGATGCCGAGGCGGGGCTGGTACCGGGGGGGGGGCAGCGGGGATGCCGAGGCGGGGCCGGTACCGGGGGGGGGGCAGCGGGGATGCCGAGGCTGGGCCGGTACCGCGGGGGGGCAGCGGGGATGCTGAGGCTGGGCCGGTACCGCGGGGGGGCAGCGGGGATGCCGAGGCGGGGCCGGTACCGGGGGGGGGGCAGCGGGGATGCCGAGGCGGGGCCGGTACCGCGGGGGGTCAGCGGGGATGCCGAGGCTGGGCAGGTACCGGGGGGATGCCCGGGCTGTGCGGGGTGATGGCTGCGGGGTCCAGGGGCCGCACCAGCTCCGGGGGGGCCGGGGGTCCCGGAGCCGTGGCGGGGCTGGGCAGGGTACGGCCGTGCCAGCGCCCGGGGCTGCCTGCGAGCCGCCCTGCCGAGCCGTGCTCTGCCCGCTGACCCCGCCGTTCTGCCCCCAGGTGATCTTCGGCCCCATGTTCTCCGGGAAGAGGTAGGCGCGGGGCGGGCGGGGGGCAGGGGGTGGCCGGGGTGCGGGGCCCGCTGACGGCCGTCCCTTGCAGCACGGAGCTCATGCGGCGGGTGCGGCGGTTCCAGCTCGCCCAGTACCGGTGCCTGCTGGTGAAGTACGCCAAGGACACGCGCTACGGCACCTCCGGCCTCTCCACGCACGACAAGTGAGTCCCTGGGGCAGGAGGACGCAGCCCGCGGGCCCAGCAGCGGGGCTGCCGGCTCACTGTCCCACCCTCCCCGCAGGAGCACCATGGAGGCGCTGCCAGCCTGCGTCCTCAAGGACGTGTACCAGGAGGCGCTGGGCTCTGCGGTCATCGGCATCGACGAGGGCCAGTTCGTAAGTGCGCGGCCAGGGCAGGTCCTGGGGGGCTCTGCAGGATGCAGTGTCTTGAGAGCACCCTGTGCAGAGGGAAATCTGAATCCGCTGGAGGAGGGGGTGGGAAGAAATACCCTGGGGCAGCGTGATCCTGCTGGACTACGCTTGTATGGTCACACCATTCCATCCCCTCAGTCCCTGCAGGCTGAGGACAGGGGGGCTGGGGACCATTTCAGGTGTGGGCAACATGGCTCTAATTTTCTTTGTGCCCTGTGCTGTTTTCTGGGCACGTGCTGCCCAGATCAGGATCCACCTGAGCGAAGTGCTGCCCCTTCGTCCTCCTGACGCTGTTTCTCTACCTCCTCTAGTTCCCAGACACCGTGGAGTTCTGCGAGATGATGGCCAACGCTGGGAAAATCGTCATTGTTGCTGCTCTTGATGGGACTTTCCAGAGGAAGGTAAACCCCTCTGTTTTAGTGCAGCAGCTGCTCTGGGATCCTCATAGCACCTGTCCAAGAGAACCGCCCCTGCTGTCTCGGCACAGGCTTTCGGGAGCATCCTGAACCTGGTGCCGCTGGCGGAGAGCGTGGTGAAGCTGAACGCCGTGTGCATGGAGTGCTACCGAGAAGCCTCCTACACAAAGAGACTGGGAGCGGAGAGGGAGGTGAGTTCCCTTGGAACAGAACGCGTTTCAGGAGCTTTGCCTTGCCAGCCCTGCTGGTCTGGAGGGGTCCTCAGGGGAGCGGAGCTCTGTGAGTCACCCTCCCAACTGTCTTGGCAGGTTGAGGTGATTGGAGGAGCAGACAAGTACCACTCCGTCTGCCGAGCCTGCTACTTCCGCAGGCGGCCGCAGCAGCCTGGCCCGGAGAACAAGGAGAACGTGCCCCTGGGGGTGAAGCAGCTGGACGCGGCCGCCTCCCGGAAGGTCTTTGCTTCTTGACTGCTGGGCTCCCGCGTGGGGAGGAAGGAGAGGAAGGAAGCTAAGTGCTGCCGCTCCCAGAGGCCCGATCCGCCTTCCCCCACTTTTAGCAAAACTGTTCCGTGCCTCAGCTCCACCTGCCAAACCAGCCGCCCTCCCTCCGCCCCGCGCCAGGAGAGAGGACGGTCGCCCCGACCTGGCGCGGGGGGAGCTGAAGCGGGAGCCTGACTAACAGGTAGTTCCTTTCTCAGAACACAAAAAAGAGACAGGGATTGTCACTGGTGCTGCCACACAAACAGCTCCTGGAAAACTGCCCCAGCAGCCAGGCTGCGGGGCTTCCACTGCCTGCCTGCTCCCCTGGTCTGCCGACGTGCAGGCTGGCACCGGTGGCTGGCTCACGCGCCTGTGAACGCAGCCGTTGCTTTATCTCTTGTGCTCTTGCTAAATTCCAGGTTTCTTAAGACAATGTACAGTAACTTAGTGTTTTAAACCCACTTCCCTTTTTAACGCAGTCCAAGGAGATACCCCGTCCCTTGGTGTAGGGCTGTGGCACAACCTTTCAACTGACACCCGCAGCAGCAGCCTGGCCCTCGGCAGCCCCTGGGAACGATGCTGCGTGGCCTGTTTGCCGTTACGCTCACGTGCTGCAGCTGTCCTGTAAGTTTTTGTTGAAGCAGAAGAGGGGGAAAGGAAGGCTTGACATGGCAGCCTGACAGCGGGCTCCTTCTGGCTTTTGAACTGAAAAGGGCCAGCAGCGGTCTGTACTAGGACAGGCCTTTGGGAAGCACTAGACTTCACTGCAGGAAGAGTCACCGCTCCAAGATCAGCGTGGTTTTTGCTCAGGTCCAAGCTTGGTGCTGCCACTTCAGTGCTCAGTTACCTGTGAAGGGTTTGGAGGCTCAGGGCTTGATCTGTAAAGGTTCGGGCTACTGTTTCTGTGAAGATCCAGCGACTTGGAAAAGGGTCCCTGCTTTGAGTGGAAGGTTCTCAACTCTAGTTGTGTATCTTGCTCCCTTCTGAGCCTTCCAAAAATTCTCAAGGCTGGTTCTTCCCCTGCTGTAAGCTGACGGAAGGATCCTCTTCCCCCTTTCCTTGACTTGGCTTCTGGAAGCGTTTGGGTTTTTTCTTGCTCCTTGCAACAGTGCTTTCCCCCGTAAGCCAGCGTCCACCAGCTCCAAGCGGTAGCTCTTGGTTCTGGCCAGGTCAAATCTTCCCCGTGCAAACCCACCCCTCCAGGCAGGAGGAGGCACCTCTGGAGAAGGTACAAGAGCTGTCAAAACCCCTGCTCCCTCCATGGTGCTTGGAGTGGTGACAGTTGTGCTCAGAAGCACATCACTGCCAGGCCTGGGCTTTCCCCTTAGGGACGGCGAAGGCAGCACTGCTACTGGTTTAGGTTAATAAATAACTTAATGAAATTGTCCATGTGGGTTTTATACCAGACTGCTCTGAAAAGGCTTCCCTGCAGTGCACGGTCTGCACAAACAGCAGTGGCCTGGGCTGGGCACAGGGCTGGCGCTGGAGCTGTCTGCTCCAACCTACCACCAGACCCTGCAGGAGCAGGAGGGATCGCCTAAAAATAGACCCCAGCATGAGTGTGCTGTTTGCAGGGCAGCAGCTGGCTGGGGCCGCTCTGCCGCTTCCCTGCTTGGCACCCCCAGCCCTGCAGAGAGAGGAGGAGCTCTGTTTTGTTTCCCCGGAGAAAGGCACGTGGTGGCTAGGTGAAAAAGTTTATTCCATCTCTACAGTGACAAAGAACTACTCGAACGGCAGCCCCAGCAGCGACAGCTCATGTACCACACGCTGCTGCTGGGGACAGCTTCACACAGGCGCAGCAGAACACACACCCTGAGACAGGCACCCGGCGCCGGGGCAGCACCCTGGGGGCAGCACCCTGGGGGCAGCCGGGAGCGCGGGCTGCGAGCAGGGCGCTGCCAGGGACAGCAGGACGGTGGCCTCGCTTCGCGGACGCAGCACTTAGTGGGGGGCAAGCGAGGGGTGCCGAGCGCGGAGGCGGCAGGGACGGTGCCCCAGGCCCTTCCTGGGGGATCTGGAGCAGCCGCAGCCCCACTGAGCCCAGCGCCCACCGTGCCCGCGGATCCTGAACCGCGTCAGCCGAGCACCGGCAGCGAGAGTGCGGGCTGTGGCGAAGGCACAGTGGGAGTTTATAGTCAAAAGAAAACAGGGCTTTGGCATCAAGCTCACCCAGCAGCAGGCAAGGGCAAAGGCACGGGAAGCCGGCGGCGGGCAGGAGCTGGATCGCCCGGCCACGCCACGGCAGCGAGAGCCGGCACTTGAGGGGCTGGAAAGGCACCAGTGCCAGGACGGGCCAGGGGAGCAGTCACCAGGGCACAGCCAGGCCAGAGCCGGGGCGGCCCCGCACACCCACCCGCCGCACACCGGGCTGCGGTTCCCGGCGGCGGGGAGCTCAGCTCCACCACCGGGACAGGGCCCCTCCTGCGCCCCAGCACCGAGGCCCGGTGGCCATCACACAAAGCAGCCGCCACCCTCCCACCCCACCTTCCCCCTCCGAGGCGCAGGTCCCTCCCCTCCCACCCCATGGAAGAGCACCGCACGGTACAGCCGTCCCCACCGCACCGGGGCTCAGTACACCGGCGGGGGCTGGTAACCCTCCGGGGCGTCTGTCGTGTGGGTGAAGGGCGGCTGCTGGTAGCTGTCGTGGCTGATGTTGGGGTAGCTGGAGTAGGGAGTCGAAACCTCCGGGCTGGGGTCAACGTAGCTTTGAGCGAAGTCCTCCACCCCCATCTTGTACCTCTTGTAAGCGAAGGTGATCAGGAGGCCCTAGAGAGACGAGGGGGCCACGGGCGTCAGGGCTGCCCTGGGCTGCGCGGCCCGGGGAGCCCCTCCACGCTCCACTGAGCGGGCAGGGCCGGGCTCCGCCGGGGCTTCACTCACCCAGGAGAAGATGGAGAAGAAGCTGAAGGTGATGGCGGCACGAGCCGAGTCAGCCCCGACGTGCACGTCCTCAGCCCGTGTCCAGGCCCACTGGTTGGTCAAGAAACAAAAACCAATGAACCACAGGAAGGTCCAGAGACCTGCGGGAGGAACCACAGAACGGTTTGGGTTGGAAGGGACCTTAAAGATCATCCAATCCCACCCCCCTGCCACGGGCAGGGACACCTTCCACCAGACCAGGTTGCTCCCAGCCCCATCCAACCTGGCCTTGAGCACTGCCAGGGAGGGGGCAGCCACAGCTTCTCTGGGCAGCCTGGGCCAGCGTCTCACCACCCTCGCAGAAGGTGAGGCCGTGAGGAAGGCGGCGCAAGGGGCCGGGGCTGCGTCCTGCTGCCCCCAGGCAGGTCCCCAGGCCCGACCCAGCTCCCACCGGGCGGCTGCTGCCATGGGGGGGGGCGGAGGCCAGCGCAGGCGCCCAGCCCGGTGCAGCCGCCCGCGCTGCTCCCCACGGCTCCTCGGCGCGCTCTCAGCAGGCAGCGCGTGGCCCGCGGGCAGCGTGCCAGGCGGGAGCGCCTGCCTTCGCCAGGCACCGGCAGCCACGTCACGGGACAAGGGCAGCCATTGCAGCAGGCACCGAGGGCGCAGCCCTGCCCCACGGCGTCGGTACCTGAGAAGCCGAGGTCTGCCAGGACCAGGTACTTGCGGTCGGTGGTGTTGCTGATCTGGGGGAAGTAGATGTCCACCATGAAGAAGAAGATGCAGGCGAGGAAGGCGAGGACGCCGATGCCGATGCCGTAGCGGCAGGCGTCCTCGTTGTGGTTGAAGACGCAGAAGAGCTCGGAGGAGCTGGGCAGGTTGGTGTAGCCCTCCCCGACCAGGCAGGCGAAGACGATCAGGGCGAAGACCTGCAGAGGGGGGAGCGGGCGGGCGTCTGGCGGCGGCACCGGGGCCCCTTCCCGGGCTGCGGCACCGGCCCGGGCAGGGCTCGGCCGGGCACCCGCCACCGCGGCTGCGCCGGGGCAGGAGAGGGGGGCGGCCGGGGCGGGTGGGCAGGAGGGGAACGCGGGCCCGGGGCGGGCAGGAGGGAGGGGAAGGGAGGGGAAGGCCGGGCCATGCGGGCCCGGGGCCAGCTCGTCCCGGGGCCCCTCCGCGGCGCGGCCCGGCCCGGCCCGGCCCGGCGGGGCTCTCCCGGCGGCCCCGGCCCGGCCCGGCCCGGCCCGGCTCGGCCCGACTCACCGCGCTGGCGATCCGCGCCAGGACCTGCGGCTGCTGCACGAAGTGGCCCAGGTCGAAGGCGCCGCCGGCCTTGGCCGCCCCGTAGGCGCCGCCGCCCTCCATCGCGCCGGAGCCGCCGCCGCGCTCCCCGCCGCTCCTGCGCGGCACCGCCCCGGAAGGGCCGGGCCGGGGCGGAGCGGGACGGGATCGGGCCGGCGGGATCGGGCCTCCCCCGCCCGCCCACCGCGGGCAGCGCCGGGCCCGCCCCGCGCCCCTCTCCCCTCCGGTGCCCCGCAGCCGCCCCCCGCCCGCGGCGGAGGGTCCCGCGCCCCCGGCGCTGCTCCCGGTGCCCCCGAGAAGGGGCGTCCTCGCCCGCCCCGGGGCTGCGGGTCCTGCCGTGCCCGAGCTTAGCGCCGGGGCCGGCGCGGGGGCCGCTCGGAGGCTCCCACCGGCGGTGCGGGCTCCCCCGGCGCAGCCCCGGGCCGGGGCGGTGCGGCACCCCCGAGCGGGCGGGACCCGCTGGCGGAGGCTGCCCCGGCTGCGCCGCCTCCCCGCCCGCCGCCCTCTCCCTTCCTTCCTGCCGCGGCGCCAGCCTGCGGGGCCGCCGCAGCGGGTAGACCCGGGCTTAGCCCCGGCTTTAGACCCGGGTTTAGCCCCGCGGCCCCGCCTGCCCCGCTCCCCCGCACGCAGCGGCTCCGGCTCCATCGCCGTCCCCGGACGGGCAGCACCGCGTGTCCCGGGGGGCCGTGGGCGCCGGTGGTGCGGGGCCGGCTGACACCCGTCCGCTCGCCGCGACAGGGCGGCGCGTGGGAGCGGAGCCGCGGGGCCCCGCTCGGCCCCAGCAGGATGTCCCGGTCCCGGCCGCCCTCCGTCACCCTCCGCGTCCCTGAGGACACCGAGAGCGATGGGTGAGTGTGGGTCTGCCCTGCCCTGCCCTGCCCCGGCCGTGCCCCCGCACGCTCGGCCCCCGGGGTCCCGCAGCCCCAGCGGTGCGAGGCTGGCGGCCCCGCTGCGGGACGTGCCCGCAGGCACCGGGTGCCCGTGCCCCGGGGCAGCACGGCCGGGCTTTGAGCTCACCGGGTGCCCGTGCCCCGGGGCGGCACGGCCGGGCTTTGGGCTGGCACCAGGGCTTTGCCACAGCTCCATCGCCCGGGCCCCGGCGCCCAGCCCAGCCCGGTTAGCAGGTCTGTGTCCCTGCAGCCAGGAGCCGAGCCCGGACAGCGAAGGAGCCCTGCACACCTCCTTCCACCAGCTCATCCAGGAGCAGAGCAGCTTGGTAGAGGCGGGTCTGGAGCTGGAGATGCAGGCGAGGGGCAGAGGTAAAGCGCTGCAGCCACAGTCGGGGTGGGACGGGGACAGCGTGTGTGCCCAGGGCCATCTACCCTCCCAGACCCTGCCTGGGCCAGCTAGGGCTTGTGCCGAGGCTGCGGCCAAAGCACTTGTAGGAGCAGGGCAGACCTGTCCTTGGGGACACAGAGAGTCCCTGGAGAAGGGGGTGCTCTGGGGGGAGCACACACGGGGCAGGCACCTGGCCTGTGCCAGAGCAGGGCCACAGGGACCGGAGCTGTGTGCACTCTGGCTCTCACCGCTCTGTGTGCTGCCCTCCCTCTCCCAGAGCACCCGGCCCGCCTGGACCCCCCCGATGCCTGTGCCGCGGCCTGGCCGGAGCCCGGGCAGGGCGAGCAGCACCCCGGCTACTCCTCCGCCTCCCTGCGGATCCTCGCCAGCATGCCCAGCCGCACCATCGGTACGTGCCAGCCGCCCTCCCACCCTTGCCAGGCCCAGGAGCTCCTCGGGAGAGCTCTCCCCCGGCCGCCCACCCCCCTGCCCCGCTCTCTCCCACAGGGCGCAGCCGGGGAGCCATCATCTCCCAGTACTACAACCGCACGGCCCGGCTGCGGCGCCGGAGCAGCCGCCCGCCCCTGCAGCACCTCTGCCGCACGGCGCGGCCCAGCCTGCGGCAGTACGACCTGGAGACCGACCCCGCCAGGGCCACGCTGGAAGGTGAGGGTCTCCAGGGAGCGGGCAGTGCCAGGCACTGTCCCCACGCGGGGTTCGGGACGGGCACGCTGTGTCCCGGCCGGCCGCGTCCTGCTGAGCCCCGTGTGCCCCCAGACAAGCGGAGCCTGCTCGTGAAGGAGCTGCTGAGCCTCTCGCCCGGCCAGCGCAGCCACATGCTGCTCACCGTGCCCCTCAGCCTGGCAGAGAAACGCACCCTCCGGTACGTCCTCTCCCGCTGGCCCCGGTCAGGCAGGGCTCCCACAGCCGGAGCCATCCCGGGGCCCGCGCCGCCCTCCGACACCCCTCTGTGCTGGGCAGGCAGGAGCTGAGCGGGCAGAGGGGCGCCCCGAGGCAGCACCGGGTCCCCTCCTCTCCCTGCGGATGGTCCAAGGACGACATCGCACTTGTAAGGCTGGGGCGCGGGTCTGCACGGCAGCCGGGGGGGGGGTCTGGTGCAGGCTCTGGCCCCGGTGCTCCCCCCACGTTCCCTCTCCCCAGAGCTGCCGGGGCCTCTGGTACAGGCTCCTCTCCCTGCTCCCCGCCGCGCAGCCCTGGCACTACGCCCTGAAGCAGATCGGCGGCCGCTTCGGCTCCAGCGTCCTCTCCTACTTCCTCTTCCTCAAGACGCTCCTTATGTTCAACATCGTCCCACTCCTCATCCTCCTGGTCTTCGTGGTGGCCCTGCAGGCTGCGTATCCCCCTGCCTCGGCCAGCCCCCGGCCCTTCACCGGCCTCGAGCTCCTCACAGGAGCGGTAAGTGCTGCCAGCGCCAGCGCAGCCCTGGGGTGGGAGCTGCTGCATCCCTGTGTCCCCCCCACGGTGATGCCCTGGTCCCTGCCCTGCATCCCTGCGTCCCCACCGCCGCGATGCCCCGGTCCCTGCCCTCGCACAGCCAGGGCCCTGGGACCGCCAGTGCTGTGGGTGCAGAAGGGGGTGCCTGGTGCTGCCCCAGCCCAGGGCTCTGTGTCCCTGCGGGCTGGCACAGATGTGCCAGGCTGGGCAGGGAGCCGCAGGCACCAGCGAGATCATCGTGCACTTTCCCACAGGGCTACTTCACTCACTCGCTGCTGTACTACGGCTACTACAGCAACGCCACCCTCAACGACCCCTGCGCCTCCAGCCCCAACGGCAGCGCGTGCCCCCTCGCAGCCCCCCCGCTCCCGTACAACATGCCCTTGGCCTACGTGTTCAGCGTTGGGGTCTCCTTCCTCATCACCTGCGTCCTGCTGGTGTACAGGTGGGTTGGCGGCGCCCGGGGCACTGCCAGCCTTCCCCGCTTCGCCCAGCCCCGGTGGCCTGACGCCCTCCCCCTCGCTGCAGCATGTCCCGCTCCTTCGGGGAGAGCTACCGCGTGGGCAGCTCCACGGGGGACCTGGCCGCTAGAGTCTTCTCGGCCTGGGACTTCAAGGTGGTCCAGCGGCGCTCCGTGAAGCTGCAGAGCAAGAACATCTGCACCCAGCTGAAGGTGAGCTGGGCTGGAGTGGACCCTGCACGCCCTGCCTGACCCCGGCTCAGCACCCCTCTGCACCCGGGGAGCCCTGTGGCTGCAGACACCCCCTGACCCCAGCCCTGCGCCAGCGCTTTGTCCGTCTGGGTCTGCCTCAGTGCAGCAGGACGGACCCTCGCTCCAGGCCCACGCGCAGCAGCGCTGGCTCTGCTCTCTCGCAGGAGCTGCTCGCCGAGCAGAGGTCCCGCTCCCGCTCCCTGAGCCTGTGCCAGCGCCTGGGGCACTGCGCCGTGCTGCTCCTGGCCTGGGCCCTCGCGCTGGGCACGGTGCTGGGCTGCGTGCTGGCCGTACGCTACTTGTCGGAGCACATGCATGCCGTGAGTGCCGCCCCTCGCCGCGGGAGTCCTGCCCTGGGAGGCCAGGGCAGCCCCGTGCAGCCCCGTCGCAGCTCCCCTCCTGGTGCCAGCGCCGGGCCGCCGGCAGCCGCACGCTCACCCCGGTACCCGCTCGCCAGGTGCAGCAGGGCCACCGAGCGCGGGGCAGCGGCCAGCGGTGGCAGGAGGCCGTCCCGCTGGTCCTGCCGCTTGTGGTGTCCCTCCTCAACGCGCTGATGCCCCACCTGTACAACCTGCTGGCGCTGTGGGAGAGGCAGGACTCGCCCGTGGCACGGCTCTACGTGGCGATCTGCAGGTAGGCTGGCCGGGGCCGGGGCCGGGGGAGGCTTTGGGGCCGGGCACCCCGTCTGTGGGGCTCGGCCCCTCCATCCCCAGGCTCAGGGGCTCCCGGCCCTGCTCCCGCTCCCCAGGAACCTCCTGCTGAAGATGGTGGTCCTCGGGCTGCTCTGCTACCAGTGGCTCAGCCGGAGGGTTGTCTGCTCGGCAGAGGAGGTGAGTGCTGCCGTGCGGGGCCGGGCTCTGCGCGGGTCGGTGCGAGAAGCACGTGGCACCCATATGAGCCGGCTGGGCCACACCATCCCGACCGTCCCTCGCCCGGGGAGCGTGGAGCAGAGCCAAGGCGGCAGCCCTGGCACTGGCCGGCAGCAGGGGCGGGGGGCTGCCCACAGGGGTCTGCCGACAGCACCACAGGCACCGTCTGCTCCTTTGCCAGGGAGAGGGGGCGACAGCCAGACAGGGGCACCCCAAACGTGGAGTGGCTGGGAAAGGTGCAGGGGAGGAAAAGGTCCCCTCGCACCCCGTGGGGGCCACAGGAGAGTCACGGGGGAGGAGCGGCCTCGTTGCCCGCCTGATGCCACCTTTGCTTGTGTCCCCAGTGCTGGGAGACGTGTGTGGGGCAGGACCTGTATCGCTTCATGGTGATGGACTTCATATTCACGCTGCTGGACACGTTCTTCGGGGAGCTGGTCTGGAGGTAACGTCCCCAGGAGGGGTCCCCCCGCCAGCGCGGCCCCGGCTCTCCTCTGCCCGCGGGCACCCAGGCCCTGCTGCCGCCCGAGGGGAAGCGGGGTGCCGGAGCAGCGTGGGAGCAGAGCTCCGCTCCCCCCCAGGCTGATCTTGGAGAAGAGGCTGAAGAGGAAGCAGAGGCCCGAGTTTGACATCGCCCGAAACGTGCTGCAGCTGATCTATGGGCAGACCCTGACCTGGTGAGACGGCTCCCGCCTGGCGCGGCTCGTTCCTCCGCTGGCAAATGCCACGTGGTTCCCTGGGAGCCCCGCGGCTGGCAGGGACCAGGCAGGGGAGATGCATGTTTCTCTGAGCGGGGTCGTGGGAGAACTCTCAAATGAGAGCTGCAAAGGCCACAACCACGCTGGGGGCCGGTGGGACCCAGCCCCTGCCCAGCCCCAGCACAGGCTGCACGGCACACCCGGCACAGGGCACCGTGTGCCCCCTGCTCTACGGACGCCAGCCCGCGGCTGCCGCCGGTGCCGTGCTGCTGCCTCCAGCTCTGCCGCGGGCTCAGACCCAGGACGAGCTCACCTTCCCCCTCTCTCCCAGGCTGGGCGTCCTCTTCGCCCCGCTCCTGCCGGCCGTGCAGATGCTGAAGCTGCTGCTGCTCTTCTACATCAAAAAGGTGTGAGCTGCCCCCCAGGTCCCCACGCCGGCAGCCCTGCGGTGACGCCGTCCCCGCTGCAGGCTGCTGCACCGTGCGGTGCCGTCCCGGGGAGGGAGGTGCTGCTGGGGAGGGGGCATCCCGAGCTCGCCCAGCTCCCGCGGAGGGGACGGCGGGGTGGGCAGCTGTCCCGCCTGCACTGCTGGGGCACGCAGGGCTCTGCTCCCTGTCCGCAGACCAGCCTTATGCAGAACTGCCGGTCCCCCAGCAAGCCCTGGCAGGCGTCTCACATGAGCACCGTGTTCGTCACCCTGCTGTGCTTCCCGTCCTTCCTGGGGGCAGCCGTCTTCCTCTCCTACACCATCTGGTCGTGAGTACCCGCCGGAGCGCAGCTCGGGCACAGAACCGCCGGCTGCCCGGCGAAGGAGAGGGACGGGGGAGACGGTGCCTCCCTGGCCCTGAGCGCCCGCACCCTGAGCGCCCTGGGCAGGGAGCTGCTGCCCAGCCGCTGGTCATGGCACAGAGCGTGGCAGCGGTTCCCTGTGCCCCTTTCTCCCAGCTGTTCCCAGATGTTCCTGATGCAGGAGAAGGGGATGAAGACCCCGCCCCGGGGATGGCTGGGGCAGGCGACGCTGGGTCCCCAAGAGCTGGACGCCTGTGGCCGGGCAGTGCCCAGGGCTGGGGCAGGGGCCGCCTGGGCTGCCCATCGCTCTGACCAACTCACTCTCTGCTCAGGGTGCGGCCGTCAGACACGTGTGGTCCCTTCCGGGGGCTGGAGACCATCTACAAGTCAGGGAAGACCTGGGTGCAGGTGCTGGAGAGGTCCAACCCGAACATCGGCTGGCTCGCCTGGGCCCACCAGCACCTGCTGCAGGACACCTTCCTCCTGTTCCTCGTGTCCGGGGTCCTGCTGTGAGTACGGACCCGAGCCCTGGGCCCGCGCTTTGGGGGTCCCACGCTTGGGGGTCCCGCTGTCACGGCCCTGAGGGGGGGCTGGGGTGTCACTCCAGAGCCCTGCGCCCCGTCCCGGTGCCAGGAGCGCGGCGTCCCCCGTCCTCCCGCCCGTCCCACCTGTCGTTGCAGAGCCGTGACCTACTTCAACGTGCAGGTGGTGCGGGGCCAGCGGAGGATCATCCGCCTGCTGAAGGAGCAGATTGCCAACGTGCGTGAGCTCCGCAGCTGCCCCGGCCGGTCCCGCTGCCCCACGCCCCGTCCAGCCCCGGGGCTGCCGGATCCTGGCCCGGCCCTGACACCGCTGCCGCCTCAGACGTGCGGGAGCACGTCCCAGGGCTGCTCACTGCCATGTCTGCTCTTGCAGGAAGGGGAAGATAAAATATTTCTCATCCAGAAGCTTCACGCCGTTTACGAGCAGAGAGAGAGACGCGCCTGAGTCCCAGGTGAGGCCGGTGTGAAGGCGAGCGGGGGCTGCCGGGTGCTCGGAGCGCGGCCGGGCGCAGGACGTGCCGCTGCTCTGTGCCAGAGCGGGGCCGGCGGGCGCGGCACTGCCGGGGCAGCCCAGCTGCAGCCGAGTGCTGTGTGCCAGGCAGCGGGAGGCACAGGAGGTGATGGGGCGAGACGGCATTTCACCTCCCCTCGCTCTGCTGGCACGTGCTGGGCAGAGGCCGGGCTGCTGGGCTTGCCCCGGGGCCCAGCCTGTCCCAGGGGACACTGGATCCCTGGTGCTGCTGCGGCCTGGGGATGGCTCCGGGTGCCAGCAGAGCCAGCACGGGGACAGGGAAGGGGCTGGGGCTGGGGACATTTAGAGAGCCTGCTCTCCACTTTCAGCGTGGGGCAGCGCTGTCTGCCCCGGCAGCAGGCACGGCGGGGCTCAGGGACTGCGTCTCTCCTCTTAGCGTCAGCCTCCCTGGAAGGAGCGGGACGGGACAGGGCTCTGCTCGCAGCCAGGGACCGGATCCGGCGCGGCGCTGGACGCAGCGGGACCGTGGGGTGCTGGGGAAGATCCTCTCCTCCAGGATGTGGTGGCCAAGGACCCGGTGGGGCACGTCGTGTGGCAGCGCTGGCTCTGGGCTGTTTTCAGAAGCGTTTGGGGACAGCGAAGCTTTTTGGCTGCAGAGAACCTGCAGCCCCTTTGCACCGCTCGGGAGCAGCAAGGCCAGAGCTGGGTGCTGCTGGGCACCGACCCAGCTCCTGCCCCGCATCTGGCTCGCCAGGAGGAGAGCAGCTGGCCAATGCCCTCCCCACGAACGAGGCCACCCCGGCATCCCCCGGGCCAGGCAGCCCTGCGGCACGCCGGGCTCTGGCTCCCCCGCCCCGGGCTGACCCGGCCCATTAAAGCGTCGCTGTGCGGGAGCGCTCCCAGCCTGTGTCTGGACCTGTCGGGCTGGGAGTGGGCGAGCGGGTTTGGTGTGTGCCAGCGTTCGCATGGCAGGGTGTGCTGGGGCTCCTCGGGGAGAGCCTGGCTCAGCCGGCACCGTGGGAGCGAGAACCTCTGCCACCTCATCGCGTACGGCCCTGGGAGCCCCTCGCCGTCGTGGGGCGGGGGGCTGCAGCCCCCAGCCCTCAGGGCACACTGGCAGCAGCCCTGGCCCTGGGAAGCCGGTCGCCCCCGTGGCACTGACAGGCTCGGGGAGGGTTGTGCCACGGCGTGTGCCAGGCCCAGCCAGCCACCGGTACCCCCGTGACTTGGCGCTGGCACCGCCGGGTGACGCAGCTGGGCGCGGGGCTGGCTGCCAGGGCGGGCAGGGGACAGGCTATCAGGGCGGGCACAGACGTGGGTTATCGGCGCGGGCACGGGCTGGGCTCTCCGCACAGACCCAGCCGCGCCCGGAGCCTGAGCGAGTGCCGGGGAGCAGCCGCGCGCTGGCGCTTCCTGCAGCTCCTGAGACGTCCCCGACCGCGGCACCCCTGGGCTCGGCCTGCCCCGGCTCCTGATGCCCACCAAGTCCCTGCAGTCTGTCGCCCCAGGGGGCTGGCACAGGGCCCACGGCAGCCCCGTGTGCGCTCGGCCTCCAACCCGGGCGCCGTTCCCAGCCCCTGCGCTGCCCGGGCACCGCCGCACCCCACTGCCCGTGAGCACCACGACCACCCCTGCAGCCCCCTGAGGTGCCAGCACGGTCTGGCCTCAGGCTCCTGCTCGGCCCTTCCCCGACACGCCGCGGTTCCCACCCGCGCTCAGGACAGCCGCCAGCCTGGACAGCGCGGTGCAAGTTTTACTGCAGTCCCACGGGACCGGCCCGTGACGCCACCCTGGCCCCCTCCCAGCCCCACGCGGGGCAGGGCCGGGCTCAGCGGGGGTCTCCGAGGGTGGCCCGGAGCCACCGCAGGACGTCGGCCACGCCGGTGCCGTCGCGGGCGCTGGCCTCCAGCGTCGTGATGGGCTGCGTGGCGCAGGAGACGATGTCCTGCATGCGGAACAGCGACTTCACCTCCGCCGGCGACATGTAGCAGGGCAGGTCGCTGCGGGCGGGGAGGGGGCTGCGTCACCCACCGCGACGGCTCCGCCTGACGCAGCCCCCGGCTCGGGGTCTCCGCAGGCCCCGCCGGCACAGGGCGCGCGGCAAAGCGCCGCTGCTGCCCCCAGGACACGTCCGGCCTCCCCAGGTGTCACCGGATGGAGGGGACGCAGGAGCCCCCGCAGGCCCCCGCCCGCGGGCTGAGCCCCCTCCTCACATCTTGTTGAAGAGGACGAGCACGGGCACGGCGGCGAGCGGCGCGGCGGAGAGCACGGACAGCAGCTGGACACAGGACGAGGAGACCTGGGTGGGGTCGGCGGCGTCGACCACGAACTGGAGGAGGAGAAGGGAAAGCGGCGGTGCCGGGGGCCCCCGCGCCGGGGGGACACCGCACAACCGGGGCCGAACCGGGGGGCCCGACCCCTGCAGCAGAGCGGGGGCCAGCGCCGACCCCCAGCCACGGGTGCCCATCTCCCCGTGCCCCCCGGCTGGGTCTGTCCCTTGGGGCCGGGGCTCGGGAGGGGTCCCCGCCGGTGGGGAGCCCCGGTGCCGCCGCCGCTCACCACGAGAGCGCCGCACTCGCCGTAGTAGCTGGGCCAGACGGGGCCCATGCAGCCGCCCAGCTCCCGCAGCGTCACCCTCCGCGGCAGCCGCACGTCGGTCAGGTCGGTGCCCACCTGCGGGGACAGGCGGCTCGGCCGGCTGCGCCCGCGCACCGGGACCCTCGGCCACACCGGGACCCTCGGCCGCGCCGGGCCCTGCCTACCGTGGGCTGCGTGGCCGGGGGCTCGCCCAGCTCCGCGGGCCCCTCCCCGGCGCTCAGCTGTGCTGCGCGTTAAGGACACGACGGTGCCGGGAAGGGGAGGGGGAGCCCGGCCCGCTGCCCGCCCGGGACCCTCCCGGTGCCCCCCGCCCGGTGCCCCCGCCCCGGTGCCCCCGCCGGATATGACGCAGCCGCCGCGCCAGCACGCTCTTCCCGCCGCCCGTCGGCCCCAGCAGCAGGCACGTGCGCCCGGGGCGCCCCGCGCCCGCCATCCGCCCCGCCCCGCCGGAAGCAGCCCCGCCCCCGCCGGAAGCCGGAAGCGGAAGTGCGGCGGAGGGGCGGTGGAGAGGCCGAGCCGGGACGGCGACGGGGGACCACGATGGGGCGCGGCGGCGGCACCTTCGAGCGGCTCCTCGGTACCGGCCTTCTCTCGGCGGGGCGGGGGGGCAACGGGGGGAGACGGGAGCCGGGCGGGCGCGGCGCTGCCGCAGCCGGGGCCGAGGCTCGGTGCCGCCCGGGCGGGTGGAGCCGGGGCCGCGGCCCGCAGGAGCTGGCGCGGCGGGTCTGAGGCTGCCGAGCGCCCCGGGCCGTCCGGAGGGGGGAGCGGGCGCGTTCCGGGAGATCCCGGGGCTTCTGTCGCCGAGCGCTCGGGTCCGGGGTGTCCCCGCGGCCCGGGGAGGTTCCCGCAAACACACCGGCCGTCGCGGAGCGGAGCCGAGACAAGCGGAGCTGCCGACAGCCGCCTGACGGGGTTGTTCCTTGCAGACAAGGCCACGAGCCAGCTGCTGCTGGAGACGGACTGGGAATCCATCCTGCAGATCTGCGACATGATCCGGCAGGGAGACACCCAGTAAGTGCCCTCGGCTGCAGGTGCGCTGCCAGCGCGGCTCCCAGGGCTCGGCGAGGCGCAGCGTGGGGGGCTCGGCCCCACCGGCCTGCGGTAGCCCGCGTCTGGCTGTCCCCTCTCCGAAAAGCCCTGCGAAGGCGGTACAGTGCGCCCAGACGGGGCGAGGTACTGCTGTGAGCTCGGGAACTGCGGGTTAGCTCCGGCCTGAAATCCTCAGATAAACCCAAGCTTGAATGTGCTTATTCCTTCTCTTCCCGGTTTGCCTCGGGGGAATCGCGCAGACCCAGAGCTAACTGTGCCCTGGTGTTGGGGGGGGTTAGCGGGTTGTCAGCAGCGGGTGGAATCTCCCCTCGCATCCTGGATGACCTGAGGACGTGTGCTCTCTTTCCTTACCCAGAGCAAAATATGCCGTCAACGCTATCAAGAAGAAAGTCAACGACAAGAACCCCCACGTGGCACTCTACGCCCTGGAGGTAACGTCAGCCCAAGCGTGAGCGCTGCGGGGGCCCGGCTCGCAGGCCAGGGAGCTTCGTGCCTTTTACACGCCGGCCTTCTGGGCTGCATGGCCTGCACGGCGTTCCCTGCTCTGCCCGGGGAGCGTTGGAGTCACAGCTTGGAGTTTGCCTCCTCCTGGCCCTGGCACGGAGGTTTCGTGGCTGATCAGCAGGCCCTGGGTTTCATTCTTTGATTCCATCTGGGAGTTAGAAACAGACAAAAGCTGGAACTTGAGACGCTGTCCCTGGGGCTCTGTCTCTGCATAGCAGAGGTACAAAGGGACCGTGCTATTAAGCGTAGCTTATTCTCCAGCGCGGTGGTGTGGATTTCTGTGGCGTGACTGACACTGCCCCGATGCCACTCATCGCTTAGGTACTGCCCCGTCTTGGTGTGGTGGCGGCGGTGAGAGGAGGAGGGAAGTGGCAGGCTAATGTTGTCCTTTGCCCTTGCAGGTCATGGAGTCAGTCGTTAAAAACTGTGGCCAAACAGTCCATGATGAGGTGGCCAATAAACAGACCATGGAGGAACTGAAGGAAATACTCAAGGTAAAGAGATCTTATTTTACTGATGGTTTTGAATGAGCTCGTAAGAGCAGCAGCAGAAGGAGAAAACGTGCGTGTCCTCCCTTCCCTTTGTGTAAGGAACAGAAGAGAAACTGTTCGGAAACGCGTTTCAGAAAGGAGCAAACTGTATTGTGTGACGTGCAGGGGTGAGTGTGGGAGCCGAGGATTTCCTGCCAGGGAGAGGAGATGCCTGAGAGCGAAGGTGGTGTTTGTACCATGAGGTGGGGTAGGAACATGCTGTAAAGGCCTAGAGCGTTGCGTGGTACGTGCTCCTCGGTGCAATGCTTCAGGCAGCAAAGGGAAACAGGTGATGGTCTGGCAGGTGCACCAAGGACCTGAGCAGCAGTGAGGTGAATTCCCTTCCTGTAGCACAGTACGAGACACCAGGAAGGTAAAGCAGCGAGGTAAAAACCGGCAGAAGCTCACTCTTTATCATGGCTGTTTCCTCGGCCTGTGGAATTCTTTGAGTAGCTTTGCAGGATTGAGACCTGTCTGTTTTCACTGACGAGCTGTTGTCACAAGCTGTGACATGTGCCAGTTTGATATAACACGGTGCCTGTAGGACCTCTGTGTGTCCTCGGACTGGAGACTTCTACAAGTGATGTGGAAACGGGACCCTCTGTGTGCAGCTCCCAGCCCCAGAGCGGCCGTGCCCAGACCAGAGCTGGTTAGAGGGGTGCTGCTCCTTACAGCCTCTGTCTTCTGCCAGAAACAGACGACTGGATGACCCAGATGTTTGGTGGATGAGCTGTGCGAGTCCCATCACCTCGCACACGGTGCAGGGGGTCTCTCTCCTGTCCCCTCCCTGTTAGGGCTGACTCGGTCTCCGTGCAGGATCTCCTGCTGAGATAGGAACACTGCTGCAGTGTGACGGCCAGCTGTAGTAGTGCAGCCGCTCCGAGCGCTGAGGAGATCAGATCAAGAGACGGTGTGTCTCTCCCCAGCCCTTGTCTGCCTCGGGAGTTTCATAACTGCTGCAGACCCGTTCTCCTCCTACACTTGGAACTTTGCTGCTTGTAATGCCCCGTGCTGGTAAAACAGCCTCAGTTCTGCGGAGGTTCAGGGCTGTGACACGTGTGGAATGCAGGATTTTGCCAAATCCATAAGATTGGAGCTCCAGGAGTTGTCAGGGAGCCACAGTGTGTGGGCTGAGCTCTCGGCTGAAGTCAGAGCTTGACAACGCTCCTCCGCGTCCCGGGATTTCTGGAGCAGCCGGTCATGTGAGCGTGCGATGACTCGGTCAGCTGATGACAGGGCCGGGGTAGGAACAGGCTCGCCAAGTTTCCTCCAGCTCCTTGAGCTGTGGAAGGAGGCTCCTTGGGCTGTGCCTCCAAAGGGCAGGCTCCCCAGCTGTCCTTGCCGCGTCACCTCCCGAGGTAGCTGTGGGTGTTCCCAGGCAGGAGCCTCGGGGCCGGAGCTGCCACAGCCTGGCACTGCCACCCTCAGCTGGGAGCTGGGAGCCTGTGCTGCCCGCTCAGCCCTCGGCCGAGGCGCGCCGCGCTGTCCTGCCTGGCTGGGTGGCTGCAGGCCCCGCAGTTAGAGAGCAGGACGAGCAGCTCTTTGGGCAGGCCAGTGCTCATGCCTGCCCCGGGGAGCGACTGTGCGAGTCTCTGGGCGTTTGCTCACAGCGTTGTGGTTACACCCCTTTTGGTCCATGCTGCTCTGAAGGATGTCTTCTCGTTCGTGCCGGAGGGAGGAGGTGGGGAAGCTGAAGGAGCAGTAGTCCTTGCTGTGAGTTGTCCTTATTGCAGCTTTCTGACAGCTCTTACCTTGCACAACTACTCTGAAATCTCTCTTTCCATGAAGGCCGTTTCTGGCTTCTCTTCTGGGGGATTCACACCAACCTTTGGGTTTCAAGGTCTTTTTCTCAGATTTTTTTCTCTTCTCTCTTTCTGTGCAGAGGCAGGTGGAGACAAGTGTCCGCAGTAAGATCCTGTACCTCATCCAGGCCTGGGCTCACGCCTTCCGCAACGAGCCCAAGTACAAGGTGGTGCAGGACACCTATCAGATAATGAAGGTTGAAGGTGAGGACTCTGTGGGCCAAGGTGGGTGGACAGTTGGCCAAGCAGCTCTGCTCTGGAGGAGGTAGCAGGAGGAGGGTGGGTGTCAGGGCCCTGCCTGGTGTGAGCAGAACCTGGACTTGCAACACTGAGCTTTTTCTTGGTGCCCGATACACGATGAACCTCTGGGAGCAGCTGAGTCCCGCTGCAGAGAGGGGACAGCCCCGTTGTCCCACGCTCTGGGCCCCCAGCCCAGCTGGCAGCTAAGAGTTGTCAGTGAGACCTGAAGAGCAGGAGCTGCGAATGTTCTTCAGGAAACTGGCAGCGAATCCACGTGTCCTCTGGGAAGGGATTTACAGCGGGGCGGTTCCCTCCTCCCGGGCTTTTATTAGTACCCCCAGGATGGGCCCAGGCTCCTGCGTCCTGACAGGTGTATAAGGGAAAGCAGCAGGGGATTGTCGTGGGCATTTGAGAGCGTGGCTGAGCCCAGCGCTGTGCGAGCGTTGCCCTCTGGCCTCCTGCAAGAGGGAGGTCGCTGGTAGTTGTGTCAGAGTAAGATAGTGGTCAGGGCAGGCGCGCTGAGCCGGGTCTGACACGTGTGGCTGGGACCTGCGGCACGAGGGTGCCAGCTCCTTGGCCTCCCTGTGCGGAGGAGCCCTTTCCAACGGGACACTGTCGCTTCTCCCGCAGGCCACGTGTTCCCGGAGTTCAAAGAGAGCGATGCCATGTTCGCTGCAGAAAGGGTGAGCTCTGCGGGTGGGGGGAGAGCGGGCGCTGCGGGACAGACCTTGCTCTCCTGTCCCCGTCCTACTAACCCTGCAGCTCTTGCATTGCACCATTTCACACAGATTAGAGACCTCGCTGGGTGTGCCACACGGGCAGTTCTGGGGTGGTGTACAGCGATATAGCCTAAAACTACCAGAGGGAGGGGAGAATTGACCAGGACAGGGAGTTGGTCTCACCTTACCCTACTCAGTGGCCTTCCAGCAGTGTGGCAGTCTGAACGTGGCAGCAGGGCATTGCTAAGGTGGTTGCCGTGCAGGCATGTTCCTAGAAAACCTCTTGCTGACTGGGAAAGCATCAGAGTCTTTAGGAACACGGGAGGAGATGACTTCTGGGGGTTAATATTTCCTGTTGAGCTGCAAATGCTTCCAGTCCCCCCCATCCACGAGAGCGTCTTGGTTAGCCACAGGAGCTCCTGTGGAGACGAGCTCCTTGAGGCCTTTACTCAAGTCTCCTTAACCCTGACAGGCTCCAGACTGGGTCGACGCTGAGGAGTGTCACAGATGTCGAGTGCAGTTTGGCGTAGTGACGCGGAAGGTGGGTGCTGCTCCTGCCCCTCTGGGTTCCCTGCTCCTGCACAGCCCCCCAGGACTTGCAGGACTCCCCGAGCCTGTGTGGAGCGTGTCGGGGCTGGGCTGTGTTCCCTGGACACAGGCAGAGAAGCCTGATGTTGACTGATGGTGAAGGAGCATCTTGCTGCTGCGCTGATGTCTCCCATCCTTTGCAGCATCATTGCAGGGCCTGCGGGCAGATCTTCTGTGGCAAATGCTCCTCCAAGTATTCCACCATCCCCAAGTTCGGGATTGAGAAGGAAGTGAGAGTCTGCGAGCCCTGTTATGAGCATCTCAACAAGTCAGTACCCTCTGTGTGTGTTTCTTTGCCTGCAATGGCTGGGGCTGCGAGGGGAGAAGCTTGGCGTGGAGCCACCCTTTCCGCAGACCACAGCGAGGGTGCCCCCAAGCTGTGCAGGCTGGGCTGGGTCCTTCCTTCCTGGGAACGGGGTTTACAGCTGTGTTGTTGAGCAGAGCAGGGGCTCCAGCGCGGAGGAAGGAGCATTCAGTCTGCACTGTCGCCTCTTTCTGACTCCAGGAAAGCTGAGGGTAAAGCTGCTGCCACCTCCGAGCTGCCCCCCGAGTACCTGACCAGCCCCCTCTCTCAGCAGTCCCAGGTGAGTGGCTGCTCTGTGGGTGATCCGTGATCCCGACCTGCTCGTCGATCCCTTCCCTGACCACCTCCTCATCTTTCTGCTTGCAGCTGCCTCCAAAGCGTGACGAGACAGCTCTGCAGGAGGAGGAGGAGCTCCAGCTCGCTATTGCCTTGTCTCAGTCGGAGGCCGAGGAGAAGGAGAGAATGGTTCGTGCCCTGTTTGGCATCTGGGAGTGGTGGTTGCCGTACAGCCCAGGTGTGCTGGGCACCTCCTCGCTGTGCAGTAACAGATCTTTAGGCCTGTCCTGGCGTGAGTCGCAGGGCCTGTGGAATGAGGGGGTGAGGGCGGAGCCAGGCACGTGCTGTGCTGCAGTCCCCAATCTCAGAAGCAGGCTGTGCCCAGGCTGTGCCCCGGGGCACGCTGGTCTGCAGGAGGCTGTGCGGTGTGAGGGGGGGTCTGCTGGCCATCGCTGGGAGCCTTGCCTGCCCAGTGTGCCCAGCCTGCAGCTGGCTGGGTGATTTGGAGGAGTGTGGACAGTCCCTGAGTTGACTGTTTTTTCTCTTTTGCAGAGGCAGAAAACAACGTACTCCATGTACCCGAAGGCTGAGCCCACCCCCGTCACCTCGTCGGCCCCCCCGGTCAGCACACTCTATTCCCCACCCGTGGTACGTTCGTGGGAGCCCCTGGACGTGAAGGGGTTGGACACCAGCCACTTCCCCACCCCAAGCTGCCCTGCTTGGGTCAGGTTTAATCCCTGTTCTGAGAGAAAATAATTGCCCCGTTCAGTCCCTCGCTCTTTCACAGCCCTGCTGTGTTTTCAGCAAGCAGGGCTGTACTCAGCTGGCGCTGAGGTGCCTCCCTGCTTCCAGTAGCTGCAGCGTGTCTCTGGCTGAAGGAGACAGCTCTCCCCTTCCAGGCTTTTGCTGGTGCTCAGCACTGGGGGTTGTGTAGGGCTGGGTCTGAGCAGGGTGTGTGTGGGAGCTGTGGGTCTCTGCTTTCTCTGAACTGGATTTCCCTGTCTGTCTCTTTCCAGAATTCCTCTGCTCCCTTGGCTGAGGACATTGACCCGGAGGTGAGGATCCAGCCCTTACTACTCCACGGCACAGGCTCGCTCCCGGCGGGGCTGCGATGCTCATCTTCCTTCTCTTCCTGGCAGCTGGCTCGGTACCTGAACCGCAACTACTGGGAGAAGAAACAAGAGGAGGTTCGCAAGAGCCCCACCCCGTCAGCACCTCTGTCCCTCACGGAGCCGGCTGCCCAGCCTGGGGAAGCCCACCCGGCCCCGCTCGGGGTTGTTGAGGTAAGAGGGGGCCTGGAGCTGTGTCTGGCAGCGTGTGAGGGGCGAAGAGTGCCCGAGTCCTTCGTTCAGCCCGGCCGCGCAGCTCTGCAGGCTCAGCGCGGGCGGGCCGAGGCTGACCGGCCGCCCTGTCCTTCCAGCAGCAGTACCAGAATGGCGAGTCCGAGGAGAACCACGAGCAGTTCCTGAAGGCGCTGCAGAACGCGGTCACCACGTTTGTCAACCGCATGAAGAGCAACCACATGCGGGGCCGCAGCATCACCAATGACTCTGCCGTGTTGTCCCTCTTCCAGTCCATCAACAACATGCACCCCCAGCTGCTGGAGCTGCTCAACCAGCTGGACGAGCGCCGGCGTACGTGGGAGCTGGGCGGCCGTGGGCGAGTGTCCCGGGGCGGAGCGGGCGGCTGCCGGGGCTTCCCCCAGCGCCAGGGCATTGCCGGGACACAGCCTCTCTGGAGAGAAGCCGGCGCGGTGTGCAGGGGTGGTCCGAGGGCTCTGCCCCGAGAGGGTCCCTGAGGCTGTCCCTTCCCTCCCCAGTGTACTACGAGGGCCTGCAGGACAAACTGGCCCAGATCCGGGACGCGCGCGGGGCTCTGAACGCGCTGCGGGAGGAGCATCGGGAGAAGCTGCGCCGTGCAGCCGAGGAGGCAGAGCGCCAGCGCCAGATCCAGCTGGCCCAGAAGCTGGAGATCATGAGGCAGAAGAAGCAGGTGAGGCAGGGAAGCGTTTCCAGGGTATCCAGGGCCACGTCAGCCCGCAGGGACGGCCGTCCTGGCCCAAGGGGACGCTGCGGTGTCCCAGCTTCTAGCCATCACGGCCCTGTTCCCACAGGAGTACCTGGAGATGCAGCGTCAGTTGGCCATCCAGCGACTGCAGGAGCAGGAGAAGGAGAGGCAGATGCGCCTGGAGCAGCAGAAGCAGACCATCCAGATGAGAGCCCAGATGCCAGCCTTCTCGCTGCCTTACGCCCAAGTACGGCTGCTGCGCCAGAGACCCTCCTGCCAGGTCCCAGGGGCCGTGGCCTAAAGCTTGTTCTTCCCTCAACAGCTCCAGGCCGTGCCCGCAGCCAGCGGGGTGATCTACCAGCCCTCTGGGCCCACCAGCTTCCCCGGCACCTTCAGCCCGGCCGGCTCCGTGGAGGGCTCTCCCATGCACAGCGTGTACATGAACCAGGCGGCACAAGGGGGCACGGGGCCGTACACCGCGATGCCCGTCACAGGGACAGGTACGTCGGCCAGCTGAGCCCACGCGGGCGGAGGCTGAGCGCGGGGTGCCTGCTTCAGCCTCTGCCCTCTCCGCCCCAGATCCCGGCATGGTGAACGCCTACATGTACCAGGCGGGGGCTGGCAGCGGGCAGGCGGCTCAGCAGGCGCCGGCGGTGCCCACCACCACCCCGGCGTACTCGTCCTACCAGCCGACTCCAACGCAGGGCTACCAGGCAAGTGAGGGCAGCATCCCCGCAGCCGGAGCAGAGCAGCTCGCGGCCGGGGGGGGTGAGGGCCGGGGCGTTCTGGGGGGCTGGTATTCACCCCCTCTCTGATGGGGAGAAGTGGCTGGTTGGTCCCAGATCTCTGGATCTGCTGCTGCTTTCGCCGTGGGTGTGGGTTGGGGTCAGAGCCAGTTCTGGGCTCTGGAGAGCCCCGGAGCCCCTGGGGTGTGGGTTTGGGGTGCGCCGTCTCTGCCGGCACCCCTCTCACCAGCCTCTCCTCCCCAGAGCGCAGCCTCGCAGTCGCAGAGCATCCCGGCCATCTCGCAGGCCGCCCAGTCGGGCGCCATGGGCTACATGGGCAGCCAGTCGGTCTCCATGGGCTACCAGCCCTACAGCATGCAGGTGAGCACTCCCTCCTCTTGGCACCGGGGGGGATGAGGTCTGGGTGGGCTCCAGCCTGTGGAGCCCTCCTGGGGCGGAGGCCGCGGGCCTTCCCCTGTGCCCTGCGGGCGCTGCGCGTCCCCCAGCCCCCCTGACGGCCGCCCCTCGCTCCCGCAGGGCCTCATGTCTGCGCTGCCGGGGCAGGACGCGGCGCTGAGCAGCCTGCCCGCCCAGCAGCCCTACCTGCCCGGGCAGCAGCCCCTCTACCAGCAGGTGAGTGCTGCGGCCGCGGGGGGCCGGGGCCCCGGAGCGGGCGCGTTTGCTAACGAAGCCGCCTCGTCTGTTCTAGATGGCACCTGCTGGGGGGGGCCCGCAGCAGCAGCCGCCCCCGCCGGCGCCCGCCCCGGTGCAGCCGCCGCCGGGCAGCGGGGAGGCCCAGCTCATCTCCTTCGACTGACCCCGGCGCGGGGGGTCCCCGCAACACTACACCGCGTCCGGAACCGCGTCTGTTCTTAGCTGCCCCCTCAGCCCCCCACCCCTGCCTGGCCTGGGGACGCGGCACCGCGGGGTCTCAGCACCGGCACCGGGGACCCCGCAGCGGGAGAGCAGCCCCACACCTGCTCCCGGGGGCTGCGCTCCCGTCCCCGGCTCACCCACCCCCCCACCCCGGGAGCCTGCGGGGGCGCCGGCCTGCGCCCCCCCTGGGAGCAGTGCTGCCGGCCGGCCCCCGTCCCGCTGCCCGGGCCCCGCGCTGCCCGCCCCTGCCCAGCCCCGGCCCCGCCAGCGCCCTCTCCCCGCCCGGGCCCGCGGCACCGGGCCTGTCCCCGTCCCCGCGGCACAGCCGCGCGCTCCCGCGGGGGAGACCGAGCGCGAATGGTGATAATAAAGTGTTCGGAACGAGCTGCGGCCCGGTGTGCTGGGGCGCGGGGCCCGCCGGGGTGCTGGGGCGGCGCCGGTGACAGGGGCAGACCGGGGCTAGCGAGTCCCGGCGGACCCGGCGGCTAGAGCGCCGCCTCACCATCGAGCCGCGGCGCCGGCGCCTAGAGCGGGCGGCGCGGGGGCCGCCGGGACCATCGAGCGCGGGGCAGAGCGCCGCCGTGTCCTCCGGCCGCCATGCTGCCCGCCGCCCGCGCGCTGCTGCCGCGCCGCCCGCCGCCCGCCTGGCGCTGGGCCCCCCCCGGGCCGCGGGCGCTGGGCACGGGCCGCGCGCGGCGCTCCGAGGCGCTGGCCGGGGCGCCGCTGGACACGGCCGCCAAGGAGTACTCGCCCAAGGTGCGGCAGCTGGTGCGGGACATCGCGGGGCTGACGCTGCTGGAGGTGGCCGACCTCAACGCGCTGCTCAAGGTGGGTGGCGAGGGGCGGCTCGGACCGGCCCCCCCGGCTCGGCTCGGACCGGACCGGCCCCCTCGGTTCGGCTCGGCTCGGCCCGGCCCGGCCCCCGGGCGCCGCCTCACCGGCCGCCGGTGCCGCTGCTCTTCCCGCAGGAGACGCTGAAGATCCCGGACGTGGCGGTGATGCCGGCGGCTGCCTCCCTGCTGCCCTCCCAGGCGGCTCCGCAGGTACCGGGGCTCTCCGGGGAGGGGTCGGGGGTTGGGCCCCCGGGGGCTCTGTGCTGGCCTGGCGGGTCCCCACGCGGGGGGCGCGGCGGGGAGGGCCGCGGGGCCTGGCCGGGTGTCTTCACCGAGCTCTGGCTGCTTCCAGGAGGAGGAGGAGGTGCCGGTCAAGAAAGAGAAAACACATTTCACCGTCCGGCTGACGGAGATGAAACCTACCGACAAGGTGAAGCTGATCAAGGAGGTGAAGAACTTCGTGCCAGGAATCAACCTGGTGCAGGTGAGGATGGGGCTGCCCAAGGCTCCGGTCACCCCCCGTGTCGCCCCCGGGCCCGAACGGGTTCTGAAGCACGTTGCAGCAGCAGCCTCGGTCCTCTGTTCAAAAGGGAGCCTGGATTTCCGTGCTCAGAGCAGCCTGCCTGGGGGCTGCAAAGACGCGGATGAGATGGAGGGCAGGGGCCGGTTGCATCTGTTTTCAGAGAAGGCTGTTCCCTCCCCGCTGCGCTGTGTGGCCAACGGCTGAGCCCCTGGCAGAAGCGGTGGGGTGAAAGAGGTGGCTCAGAGCAGAGACCCCAAAGCCCTCCGTGCCAGCCTCGCCTTCCCCACGTCCCAGAGCTGCCGTGGGCTTTCCTGCAGGCCTCGGGAGCAGCCAGCACTCCTCGCTGCAGCTGACTGTGGCTCACCTTCCCCTCAAGGTTTTTGCTTTCTTAAGGCCGACGTATTTCTGAGTTTAGACAAGTTTCTCACACTTCTTGCAGCCCGCGCTTCCAGTGCTTCTCAGAGCTCTTCTCTTTGTAGGTGATGCCTCCTCCTTTCCTCGGAGGAAACGGGCCTTTCGCCGTCCTGAGCAGCGTCTGAGCAATGCTGTGGGCTCAGAACAAAGAGCGGGTGATACAGCTGCTACTGCGGAAGCATTTAACCTGCTTCAGTTCTCCACTGGATGATGCTTCCGTATCGTGGGGATAACAGTAGCACTTTATCCAGTTGCAAGGATGAAGCATTGAGCATTGTAAAACCTGCTGTTGTTTGTAGCCTGGGATGTCAGGATTTGCAGAACATCTTCTGCCCCGTTCACGTTGGGGTGTCGCAATGCAAACAACTTGATAACAGAGAAACTCTGGTGGCAGAGACGTGAGTCTTGTTGGCCCACGGGGATAATTAACTGACTGTCAGCTCAGTTACTCTGGCAGATGTTTATCCATTGTCGGTCCCAAGCAAACATTAAGATACCCAAACCCTGTAACGGGCACAGTCAGCGGGTGGTTAAAGGCTGTCTGGAGAACCAACGCTAAGACAGCTTGGCTTAGTGCGTGGGGCCTGTCAAGCAGGCTGGTCCCAGTTCTGGTGCAGGTTGTTGGGGGTGAACTTTGTCCCGTGTGACTCACCCGACGGGGTGTTTTGGTTAAAACCCGCACGCACAGAACAAACCGCTGCTGACGGTTCTGTCTGCGGAGCTTGTACTCAAGGTGTAGCTGATAAATTCTCATTGTAAACTTTACTGCCATGCAGTTGAGGTGGTTTTAATGAGACTGGCAGGGAATCTATTCTGCATATCTCGTCTGCCCAGGGCCTGTCGTGGTGCGGGTCCAGCTGGGGCTGGGCCCTGCTCTCAGCTGCTTCCTGTGGCCGAGGCAGCTTTGGAACAGAAGTCAAGCATTAGTGAGCGAGGATCTTGAATAACCGTGGTTGTGCTGCCTGTCCCCCTCTCAGCGAGCCAGCACAGGCTCCCTGCTGGACGCTGTCCTGGTGAGGGCAGGCCTGTGCACCCGCACAGCTGCACCTTCTCAGCCCCACCACGGACACGCCGTCGCTGCGCCCAGCGTGAACTGGAACAACAAAACCTTCTGTCTGTCAGCAACGGTCCATTGTCGGGGGCCAAATACCGGCAGTGCCACGCGGCAGAGAGCTGGCAGCGGCTCTTCACCGTAGGAACCTCCCCGGGGTTTGTTTTTAAGGAGCTGAACAGCTTTGTTGCTGCTGCTGGGTGTAAGAGCAAGAGCGTCTGTGCAGCAGGGGCTTGTCCTCCCGGCTCCCTCCTGTCTACAGCAGCGCTGCAGGAAGCCCCTTTAGATCAGCCCAGCGGCTTTGCAGCTCGCCTTAAACATCGCGGCGCTGCAGAGTGCCAGGAGTTTTGTACAGAAAGTTCTGAAAATGTCGAGATTGTGTAGTCAAGGGTAGCCTGTGCTGGAGCTCTTTTTTTTTACCCGGTACAGCGGATTCCTGCGCAGCCTCTCCTCCCTGCCGGCGGAAATATGCGAACCAAAACACTGGTGCTGAGAAAGGTCACCCCGGCACGGGCCGGTAGCTGCCTCGGTGGCTCTGCGCGCGTCCCTGGCACCTTCTCGGGCTGGGGCTGCGCAGCTGGGAGCACCGTGCACACCGTGGGAGGAATTTATGGGCAATTAGTCGACGAAAAAGGCCTCCCAGGGCTGTGGTGGATGTGCTGTCGCTTGCAGTCAGGTTTAGGTGCCTTGTGGCGGGATGTGCTGTAGTTCAAGTAAAAGTCTTGGGTTTTAGACCAGTCGGTGAGTTTCCCTGGTCTGCGTACGCCGAGGTGAGGCTCATGGCTCTGAGCCTGTTAATCCGGTTCGTGAAAGCCCGTTTACAAGCCTCGTACTCCGTTCCTCCCGCAGGCAAAGAAGCTGGTGGAGTCCCTTCCGCAGGAGATCAAGGCTAACGCCGCCAAGGAGGAAGCAGAGAAGATCAAAGCGGCGCTGGAGGCAGCAGGAGGGACTGTGGTGCTGGAGTAGGCCGCCCCGTCTCACCACCGAGGGACTGGTGCGACGGCAGCCTTCCCCGCTGCCCGCCGCTGCCCGGGCCGGGCTCCGGATGTTTCCGAGCGCGAGACATCCCCTAAGTCGTGCGTTGGGAGCGCGGACACGAAGCGATCCGGTGTGAGAACGCTGTACGGTTCGGCGGAACTGCTGCCTGGTTCTGGCATCGCCACGAACTCTTACTTCATAAATATAAAAAAAAAAAAACAAACCCACGTAAAACGCTTCATCTCTCAGAAAACCCTCATCCTCCCCGCCGTCCACCCTCCTACCCCAGCACCGCTTCTGCGGCCACGCAGCAGCCCCCCTGCCCCCGTCTCTTTCCTCAAAGCTGCTTTTGGGTGGTTTAACCTCCCCGTTAATTATCCACCGTTAATTATTAACGGAGAGGTGCCTGCCTTGGGCTGTAGAGCTGGCTGGGGGTGGGAACCGGGGGCCCGGGGACGCCGCGGCAGCTCCCCCCGCGCCGCGGCCGCGGCGCGGGGGGAGCTGCCGCGGCGTCCCCGGGCCCGTTGCGGCGTCCCCGGTGCCACCACGATCCCCCGGTACCGTGGGAAAGGGGGGGCGTGGCTTACCGGAGGGGGCGTGGCGTTGACCCCCGGAGGGGGCGTGTCTTAGAGCGACGCCGATGGCGGAGCAGCGCGTGTCGCGGTGGTACTTCGGGGGTCTCGCTTCGTGCGGGGCCGCCTGCTGCACGCACCCGCTGGACCTGCTCAAGGTGGGGAGAGGGGAAGGAGGGGCTGCGGGGGGGAGCGGGTGTGAGGGGTCGGGGAGCGGCTTTATGGGGCCGGGGAGCGGCTCTGGGGGTGCCGGTAGCGGCTCTGGGGGCCCCGGTAGCGGCTCTGGGGGTCCCGGGAGTGGCTCTGTGGGGCCGGGGAGCAGCTCTGGGGGTCCTGGGAGTGGTTGGGGGGGTCCCGGGAGCGGCTCTGGGGGTCCCGGGAGCGGCTCGGTGGGGCCGGGGAGCAGCTCTGGGGGTCCCGGGAGCGGCTCTGGGGGTCCCGGGAGCGGCTCTGGGAGTCCCGGGAGCGGCTGCGGAGGACCGGGGAAACAGCTGCCGGTAGAGCCGGTTCTGCGGGGCCGGTTCGCGGCTGTGAGGGGGATGAGAGCGCGGGGACGCGGCTGTGGGGCCCGGGGACACGGCGGTGAGGGGACAGGGGCGGGGGCAGCGCGGGGACGGGGCTGCGGAGCCGCGGGCCCGGCGCAGGTGCAGGCGTGTGAGGGGACGGGGCTGGGGGCTCTGCGGGGCTCGGGGTGCCAGCCCGGGGGCCGTGGGCTGCGGGGGGCGGCCCGGCCAGCCCTGCCCAGGCGCCTGGGCGAGGCCCGGCGGCGGCTCCGGGGCCCGCGGCGCTGGCCACCGGCCCACGGGGCTCCGCGTCCTCGGGCCAAGATGTCACCCGGGCGCCGCGGGCCGCCTGGCATCGCCGCTCCCGCACAAAGGGGCCGCGCGCCGCCAGCGCCAGCGCTGCCCGGGGCCCCGTGCGGCGGCCAAGCGGCCCGGAGCCGGGTGGCAGCGGGGGGGGGAGCGGGAGAGCCGGCCGTGCCCAGGGCTGTGCCCACGGACGAGGGTCGGGATGGGCAGCCCCTTCCCACTCCCCGCGTGGGCAGAGGGGAGGATGCGCGGGAGAGGAGCCGGCGCTGGCGGGGGGACGCCGCCTGCCCGGTGCTCGGCCCGTTGCCGTGCCCGGCTGGCCCTGTCTGCCCGGCCGAGGTGGCTGGCAGCCCGCGGGAGCTGCGTGGGATCCCTGGCAAGGCGCTAAGGAGGGGAATTAGTCTGGCGCACGCCTCTAGGCCTGTCCCTGAGCCAGCGCGACGGGCGCGACTTTAGGGCTGCGTCCCCACACGCTGTCCCCCGCGGATGCGCGGCCCCTGCGTGCCCCGCAGCCGGGGGCAGGCGGCTGGCTTTGCCAGAGGGTTCACGCCTGAATGCTGGATGTGAACCTGCCTTTGGCCCAGAGCTCCCCCGCAGCCGGGGCTGGTGCCAGGGGTGGGGGAGCGCGAGGGGCCTCAGGGCCTGGCTGGGCAGGGGCCAAAGGTGCCTCAGCACATCGCTGGACCTTGGCCCCGGCGGGAGGCCCCAGCCGGCCCGGCCGGAGGGTGCTCGTGCCCCTGCCGAACCCCTGGGGCGGGCGGGCAGTGGAGCGCTTCCAGGCATGGCTCTGCCCGCCCTCCCGGTCCCCCGGCTGCCCGGCACGCCGCCAGCTCTGGCCGCTGAGGTCTGAAATCTGCCTGCCGGGGTCGAAGGCGGGTCCCTTCCCTTCCCCGCTGCTGCCCCGCAGGGAGGCAGAGGCTGTTCCTAGTGTCCTGCTGCGTGTCCCACGCCCTGGCCGTGCCGGGGCTTCTGTGCCGGGAGCCGGGCCCGGTCCCCCGCCAGCGGCACTTTGCTCTCTTTAATTTTATCTTCCCGGCCCTTGACCCACACGTGATCCCCACAGCGTGGGGCCCGGCGGGTGTGCTCAGAACGTGCTCTGGCACCAGCCAACACGGCCCCCCCACCCCAGGCAGCCCCCGCCGTCCCGCTGCCGCTTCCTCCGGCCGTGGTGGGACTCGTTGGGCTGCCGCGGGCGGGGAGGGGAGCGCCCGGACACGGGGGCTGTGCCTGGGGCTGGTGAGCGGCGCTGCGGGGTTGCCTTGTCTGCGTGCCCCTGCGATCCCTGCGGCTGGCGAGGAGGGGAAGTGCCTTCTGGAGGCTGCGGTGAGGGCGTAGAGGGTCATGAATTCACCGGCCCTGTCGTGGTTCCTCTGAGCAAACCCGCGCTGGTTACTTGCTTGCTCACGTGCTTCTGGATCCTCCCCTCCCCGACGTGGCCCAGGGCCTTTCTCAGAGCAGCGGGCGCTACCCTGGGGCACGTGGCCGAGGCCACCGAGCCGGGCCGGCGCCTGGGAGGGACTGCGGGCAGGTGCCCTGGTGCTCCGCCAGCCTCCACCCTCCGGTGCTGGGCTGGGCCGGTTCCCGAGCACCGCCGAGGTGTGGGGAGCCTGGAGCTGTCCCTGTTTGCGCAGAAGCCCCCGCGCCGGTGCTGAGTTACCCTCTCTGCCCGGCCCCGGCACGGGGCTGGGGCACTGACGCTGCCGGTCTCTGCCCCAGGTCCACCTGCAGACGCAGCAGGAGGTGAAGATGCGGATGATGGGGATGGCGATGCGTGTGATCCGCACCGATGGCTTCCTGGCTCTCTACAACGGGCTCAGCGCCTCGCTGTGCCGGCAGGTGAGTGCCGCTGTCCCCGAGGCCGGCACGGAGAGGGAGGCGGGCGCCTGGCAGGACACGGCGGCCCATTGTCCTTCTCCTCCAGATGACGTATTCCTTGACTCGCTTTGCCATCTACGAGACCGTGAGGGACCACTTGGGCCGGGGCAGCCAGGGGCCTCCCCCCTTCTACCAGAAAGTGCTGCTGGGCGCGGTGGGAGGTGAGCGAGGGAGAGGGACCCTCACCCCGGCTCCCTTGGGCCGGAGGAGCCCCCTGACCCCAGCTCTTCTTTGGCCACAGGTTTCACCGGCGGGTTCGTGGGGACCCCGGCGGACATGGTGAACGTCAGGTCAGTTCTGCCACGTCCCGGTGAGGGAGGCTCGCGGCCGGCACGCGGCACCGGGACGGTGGGGTGCTCCCCGTGCTCCTGACGTCTCTCCTGACTGGGCTGCCCCGTGCTCAGGGGCCCAGTGCCCGTGGGGAGCTCGGTGCCCGTGGGGAGCTCTGTGCCCGTGGGGCCCAGAGTTGTTCTGCCATTCGGTGTGACAGCCCTGGCCCCCCGCGGTGGGGGTAGAGGCAGCTCTCCTGTCCCTTTGCAAACGGGCGGCGCAGTCCGTGTGCTGCGCCTCTGCCCGGGCCAGGCTCACCCCGGGTCCCCGGTGCTGGGGGAGACAGCGGGGCACCAGCCCCCGCCTCACGCCGCGGTGCTCTGCCTTCCAGGATGCAGAACGACATGAAGCAGCCACCCTCGCTGCGGCGCAAGTGAGTGGGGGGCCGGGGCAGCAGGGAGGGGGCTTCGGGGGGGCCGGGGCTTCGGGGGGGCCGGGGCAGCGGGGAGGGGGCTCCGGGGGGGCCGGGGCTCGGGGGGGCCGGGGTCCGTGTGGCCGCGGGGGGGCAGCACCGCACCGGCACCGCGGCTCCGTGCCCGGGGGTGCTGGGACCGGGACTGGGGCCGGGGAGCTGCCACTGCCCGCTCGGGGCTGCCGGGGAGCCTCGGACCCTGACACCGTCCCCTCTCGCTCCTTCCAGCTATTCCCACGCCCTGGACGGCATGTACCGCGTCCTGCGGGAAGGTGAGGCCGTGCCGGCCGGGGTGGGGGGTCTGGGACACGGACCAGGCAGGGAGGGGAGGGAGCGGGATGTCCCAGGGCTGTGCTGATCCAAATCTGTCTGTCCACAGAGGGCTTGAAGAAACTCTTCTCGGGAGCCACGATGGCATCCAGCCGCGGGGCCCTGGTCACCGTGGGGCAGGTAGGACAGCTCTGCTGGGCAGTAGGTGCCCGGGGCAGGGACAGGGGTGGTCCCTGGCGTGGTGAGGAAGGGGCACATGTCACTAATACACCGTGTCTCTGCAGCTCTCCTGTTATGACCAGGCCAAGCAGCTGGTTCTCACGACGGGGCTGCTGTCAGACAACGTCTTCACTCACTTCCTGGCCAGCTTCATCGCTGTGAGCGGGGCAGGGTGCGGGGAGGCCGGGAGGGGTGCAGGGAGGCCGGGAGGGGTGTGGGGAGGCCAGGATGGGACTGGGTTTGACGGCAGCCAGGCTCGGGACCCCAGGCTGGGGCTGCAGACCTGCCTCACAGGGCTCCGGTTAAGCAGGGCCGGTCGGAGGCTCCGGTGGGTCCCGGCCTGCGGCTGGGCCCCGGCAGGGCTCTGGGTCTCTCCGGTGACGGTGGCCGTCGCTGGCACCCGGGTGTCCTCCGTGAGCCGGAGCTGCTGACCCCGCTGGCTCTCCCCAGGGCGGATGCGCCACATTCCTGTGCCAGCCCCTGGACGTGCTCAAGACGCGGCTCATGAACTCCCAGGGCGAGTACCGGGTGAGCGGCCCGTCCTGCCCGCCCCGCTGCCGGCCCCGGCCCCTTGGCGCCGGCCTCTGTCCCGGCGCCTCCTCACCCCCCTCCCTCTCGCTCCAGGGTGTTGCCCACTGCGCCGTGGAAACTGCCAAGCTCGGCCCCCTCGCCTTCTACAAGGTACCTGCGTGGGGTGGGTGGGGGGCGACTGGGCTGGGCTGCGGGCGGGGGCGAGAGCCCAGAGCGGCTCTGGGGCAGGCGCCATCCTGGCTCTGCTGCTGGCCCGGCCCCAGCTTGGCCCTGGGGCACTGCGAGCCTTGGCCCCCTCCGGGCACCTGCTGGGTCCCCAGACAGGGGGGCAGGTGCGGGCAGCGGTGCTCCAGCACCCGTCGGACGTTACTGACCAGCAGACACGGGTCGGCTCTCAGGCCCTGTGTGCCCGCAGGCACCCGTGAGTTCGGTCTCGCTCCTGGGAGGGCCCCAGAAAAGGGGTTTCACACCCGAGGTTTGTTCCAGATGCTGCCAGCCAGGCGTTCTCCCTGTTACAGCCTGTCTGCTCACCCTCCCGGGCAGCGTCCGACCCCCTCGTGCTCCGGGGGCTGTGGGATCTGGGCTTCTACTGGGATTCCACCGACGTTGCGGTGATGCTGGCGCTGATGTGGGGGGGGGGCGGAGGGGCTGATGCATGGCGCCCAGATGTGTGTGCACAGCGATGGCTGCCGCGCCTCCCTCACCGCACGCCCAGCCGTCCGCTCCCCGTGGGAGCCCAGGGCCCAGCACACGCTGACTCTGCCCCTTCTCACTGTCCCCTTCCAGGGCTTCGTTCCTGCTGCCATCCGGCTCGTGCCTCACACCGTCCTCACCTTTGTCTTCCTGGAACAGCTGCGCAAATATTTTGGGATCAAAGTGATCACCTGAGCGGGAGGGACGGGACCCTGCCTTGCCCCGGGGGGGTGAGCGCGCGGGTCGCCGCTGAGATCCCAGAGCCCCCCTCTGCTCTCTGTGGACAGCACCGCTCCCCCCACCCCTCGTCCCCTTGCCCGTGCCTTGCCCGTGCCTGTGGCCAGCGGGTCCCAGACCCCCCTTTCCTCTCTCACCCCTGTTTTCAGCACCTCCGTTACCTCTGGGTACTCTTGGGCCTCTTCTCCCCTCTGCACTGTTGGGTTTGGGGTGGTTTTGCTGTTTTCCCACTGGCCACAAGTTCTGCCCTTACCCCCCTCAGCCCTGTCCCCTGCACCCCTCCAGGAGCAGGACTGTGCTGTCGGGGGGGGACGGGGGGTCCGGCTTTCTGGCTCCGTGCCTGGTCACAGAGCCTACGGGGCTGGTGGGGCAGGGGCTGTGCCGGGGGCAGCGGGCGCGGGGCTGCCTCGCTCCCAGCCTCTGCCGCGAGCAGTGAGGGGAGACGCAGGCTCAGCGCAGCGAGGCCCTGTCCCCCCCGGAGCGCCCTGTCCCCCCATCATGCCCTGTCCCCCCGTGCTCCTCCGCTGGCCCCAGCGCAGCCTGGCCCCCCACTCTGCTTCCCAGCCTCTCCAGACCCGCCCTGCTGCTGCTTGGCCAAAACTCCCCAGCGCCCGAGGGCTGCTGGGCTCTTCAGGGATTGTGCCTCACACCAATGACGCCAGAACAGACCCCGGGGGCCGGGGGCAGCCGCTCGGCCCCTTGCCCTGGCACGGGCTGGAGCCCCCTCACCTGGCCTGCCCTCGCCTGTGGCACAGCCGGCAGCTGGGGCTGCCCCCGGCTCCAGGACCCGGCGCTCACTCACCCTCTGCCAGACCTGGCCACGGGTGGGGGCATCCATCCAGCGCCGCCTCCCCCCTCCCCCAGCCAGGCCGGGGCAGACCCCAGCCCCGCGTGCACCCAGGCTGCCTCACGGACCCCCCACCCTGCACCGCCCTGCGCGTGGGGGCTGCGGGCACCAGCCCCTCTGCCACGTGCGCCCTGTGCGCGGTGGCCCCGAGGGATCAAAGAACTGGAATTTCTGTGACTTTAATATATAATAAACCGTGGAACAAGCCCTGGTGTCCTGCTCGGGGCGGGGGGGGGGGGGATGCTGTGCCCCTTCCCGCTGCGGGAGGGCTCTGGCTGGGACCTGAGCTCCCCAGGAGCAGAGGGAGCGGAGCGAGGCTCGTCCCCCTCGGCACCACACCGAGCAGGGGGGTCTGCACCCCCTTCTGTGCCCCCAGCCCGGCCCCCAGGGCACGTGTGCCCAGCGCCTCCCAGCCCCACGCAGCGGGGAGCTGCGGGCCAGGCTCCCCGGGCCAGCCCTGCCCCGAGCGGTGCCCGGTCTCAGCTGAGCCGGCAGCTCCTGGGCAGAGCCTCTGCCTCTTGGCGGGAGCTGCCTCCGGGATGTGGCACTAATTGGGCTCCAGCAGGCGGAACAGAGCCAGCCTGGGACAGAGAGAAGTGAAAGCTCGTCACCTTAACGAAGCCTAATGATGCTGGCTGGCACCGCTGCTTTGTTCCTGTGCCTGGCCCCGTGTGGGAGCCCTGGGCAGGTGAGCGTGGGGCGAGCTGAGCCCTCTTTCCTCCTGAGCCGCCGGGGGCTGCCTGGCCCCATCTGGGCTGCAGTGGCTCGTGCCCCCGGCCACCCTGGCACCACTTCTGGGACTGACGGGTGCTGCTCTGTGCCCACGCAGGAGGCCAACACGGAGCAGGAGAGTGATGGAGCCATCACCCTCCAGCGGCACGGAGCCCGGCTCGACCCCGCGCTGGCCGGCAGCGGGAACATTCCAGCTGGGCCACGGCCCCGCCGGCTGTGCCAGCCCTGCGCTCCCGGCACTCGCGTACCCTCTTCCTACGTCCCTTACGCAGCTGAGCCGCGCTGCAGCCGCGCCGGCAGGACAGCGTGTGCCAGACACAGCACGGGGCGTCCGGCAGCTGCACAGCGCGGCAGCGCTGCTTATCTCTGCGCATCGGAAAACGAGAGGCCTCGGACTGTCACAGCCTGGTGCCAGCGGTGCTGGCGCTCGCTGGGCCCTCCTGGTCTCATCCTGCCCTCTGCCCAGGCCCCTGCCCGCCCCTGGGCAGCGTGCTGAGCCCCCAGCCCCGCTGCTGGAGGGGCTCCCACAGGTCACCCCCCTCCTCTGCCTGCACCAGGCGGCGCTGGGGCTGCCGGTCCTGCCCCTCCGCAGCCGCCTCCTGCCCCAGCGGGGTGCGAGGGCCGTCTCCAGGGGGGCAGCCGTCAGTCCGCCCCCCCCCACGCTGGCGAGGTGCCCGCAAGCCCCAGTGTGTGCCCAGGCCGCCCTGTCCCCACCCGCGGGGGCTCACAGCGAGCAGGTGGCCGAGCAGAGCGGGACCCCGGCTGGGGGCACGGGCCGGGGGGCTCCGGGGACCCCCACGCTGCGGCTGGTACCTTGGGCTGGGCTGGCCGGGGTCGGGCTGTTTACCGGGCCGCACTGCAGCGGGACTGCACGGGACAAACGGGCCCGTCACCGGCCGCCGGAGCCGCGGGCACCCCCGTCCCGCTCCCTCGGGGGCCAGCGCCGTCCAGCCGCGCCCGCCGCTGCGCCCGCCCCGTCCCCGCCGCCGAGGGGAGCCGGTGCCCGAGAGCGGAGGAGCCGCCGGCGGGGACAAGCACCGGTGCCTCCGCAGCTGCCGGTGATGCGGGACCGCGCGGGCAGCGCCGAGCACCGGGGGCGGGCGGCGCCGGGCGGGGCGGGGCGGGGGGCACCGGCGGGAGGAGCGGGGCGGTGGGACGCGGCTCCTCGCCCACGGTCCCTCCCCCCCGCGCCGGTCCCTCCCCCCGAGCCGCCGCCACAGCCGCCGCCGCCGCGGCTCCGGCAAAAGTTTTCGCCGGAGCGTCCGAGCGCGGCGGTGCCGGTGCCGGTGCCAGTCCCCGCCAGCACCGAGATGCGCCCGGGAGCCGCCGCGAGCCCAGCCCCGACAGGTACGGGCCGGGGGGAGGAGGGAGGGCAGCGCCCGTCCCGCGGGATGCCGCACGCCCGGCGCGGGGATGTGGGCTCGGGTCGCGGCTGCGCAGCCCCGGGGCCGCGGCTGGAGCCCCGGGGGTCCGGAGCAGCAGCTCCCGGAGCCGTCCCGGTGCCTCGGCGAGGGGTGTCCCGGGCCGGGGCGGTCCCGGCCGGGCTGTGCCCGCTCCCTGCCTGAGCCGCTGCCTCCGGCGTCCCCGGGGAGGGCTCTGCCCGGGGCAGTTCGGCACCCCGGGGTGCCGCCGTGGCTGTTGTGAGCCCCGGGCGAGTGATTCCAGCTGGGCTCGGAGGCGCTGGGAGCATCTCCCGGAGCAGCCCCTCGCCGGGGTGGTGCCCGCGGGGTCTCCCTGCCCCGGGCACAGCGGTGCCTGCGGTTTCCCCGCCGAGGGGCGAAGCTGGGGCCGCTTTTCCACCCTCCCCAGCGCCCCCCGAGCTCTCGGGGGGTTGCAGGGGCCGGTTGCGAGTGCCCTTTGTGACTCTGTCCCGAGCTCTGCTGTGTCAACACGGTGTTGGTAAATGGCTTTGTTTAACCAGGACAGGTTGGGTATGTGACCTTGCCGCCCTCGTGACTGCGAGCGCATCTCCAAAGCAGCTGCCGAGGTCCCCTCTGCCTGGCGCTGCGCCCCCCGGCCCGCAGCTCCCGCGGGGCGGCGAGGGAGAGGGGGGCACACCGGTGCCAGGCCGGCTCCCCTCGAGCCGTGGCAGCTGGACGGGCAGAGGACGGGGCACCGCTGCTGCCCAGCACCTCGCCACGCGCCCCGCGGTGCAGCCGCCTTGCCCCATGCCGCGCTCGGCGGTGCGTGCTGTGGGTGTCCTGACCCGTGCCGAATTCAGTGGCTGCCCCTGTGGTTTCCTCGGCTTCATCTGTGCAACAGCAGGAAAATTCGGGGCCCGCAGGACCCCTCCTTCGCGTGTTAGTGCCACCCCAGCTGCCAGCTCCTGCCCTTCCCACCAATCCCTGCTCCTTTCCGCACGCTGTGGTGCAGATTTATTTTTTTTTTATGTTCTGTTGCCTGGAGAAGGGAAAAGAGAAAAGGCTGAACAGAGAAAAGGCAAAATGTGGATTAAAAATAGTTAATGAAAAAATGTGACCGCAAGCCTTGATGAGCATTGCAGGGCTGAGACCAGCCACCGAGCGCAGAGCTGCGCCGCGCCTCGCTGTGCCAGGCAGGGGCAGGGGCAGGCTCTGGGCAAGCCGGGCACGGTGGAGACATGACGGCCGCTCCGCTTCATCCCCCTGTGCTCCTCCATCGCGTCCTGCCCTGTCCTGCGTCCCCCATGGCCAGAGCCCCCGTCCTTGCCTGCCTGCCCCAGCCCAGGGGCGTCTGCAGCTGGCTGGGCACAGCAGCCACCCCGCAGCACCGCCGGCCTCCCGTGTGGCTGGTGGCTGGCCCTGCCCGGGTGCCGCAGGTGCCCCAGACAGGCAGGGACCCTGCCAGGAGCCCTGCCCGGGCAGGCTGCTGTGCACGATGTCACTTGCACATCTGCACCGTGGCGGAGCAGGGTTTGAGCTCGCTCCTCGGTGAGGTACCGGTTGTCCCCAGCTCCGTGATGACCACAGCGTTCATTGGTGACACGGGCTGCTCTGGGGAGGTGGGTGCTGAGCTCCGGCGCAGGCGTGCGTGCACACACGCCTGTCTGCACTGACCTTTTCCCAGCCTTTTCCCAGTCCTGCGCTTCCCCTGTGACACGCCAGCCACACGTGTCACGCCGCGTCTCTCGTGCCGTCCTCACGCGTTTCACGGGGTTTCATGCAATGTGATGAACAAGAAAAACCTGTTTCCCGAGCCAGGCCCGAGGTGCTGCGCGGCTCAGCATCCCCTCGCCAGAGCCTGCCGGGCAGCACAGTTATTTGCCCCCCGCCTGCCCGCCCGGCCGCGCTCCCTCTCGGGCACTGGCAGCCGTGGGGGTGATGCAAAGCGCGTCCGTCCTGACAGCACAGGGCGAGCGCCGGCTGTTTGCATCCTGTGCTGCTGTTGACGAAAACACTGTCAGGGCTGGTTTAGGTTTTCTTGGTCAAAAGTGACACAGAACCCGACATTGCTGGTGCCCGGTGACGTCGGCTCCCTCCGTGTGCCGCTGCTCAGCGTTCCCACAATCAGCCGCTCTGTGCAAACGAGCTGCGGTCCCGCTGCTCCGGGCAGCTCAGCTGCTCCTCCGCTGCCCGCGCGCCCGGGGCTCGCTGCACGGCGGGGACGGGAGCCGTCGCGGGTCGCCAGTGGGGAGCGGGCAGCACCCCCGAGCTGGGACGGGGACACAGGTGGGACAGCGCAGGGTGCGGGACGGACCTCCTGGGCCCCCCCACCGCGGTCCTGGGTGGGGAGCGGAGCAGCATCTGCGGGGCCGGGCGCGCGCTGGCGTCGCACCAGCCCTGGCCCTGCGCCGTCCCCTCCCCTGCCAAGTGCCGAAGCCCCCGCCGCGCTGGCTTGTAGCTCTGAGCTCGAAGCCAAACCAGCCGCGGAAAGCGCTGCATTAGCACACAGGGGGCTAATCCCAGCACCTGGGGGGCACGCAGCCCCCTCCGCCGCCCCCGAGCGAGGGGTGCTGTGCCGGGCGCGGGGCTGTGCCGGGGGGCAGCGGGAGGGACCAGGCTGCGGTGGCCGCACCAGCCCCCGCTGCTCGCGCGGGGCCGTGGCTGTGCCAGGGGGCTTCTAAGTCACGTTGCAGATGCCCGTGAGGGTCCCCACGGAGGCGGCACCGAGGCGCTGATCCGTGCGGCGATCGGCCGCAGCGGTCCCAGATGTGGAGCTCGTTCCCTCACACGTGTGGTGGCAGCCGGAGCCGGGCACCGGCCGGCGTGGAAAAACCCCGGGGGCAGCTGGCCTGGGCGGGAGGGGGAGAGCTGCCGCAGGGGTCCGGGCCGGCGCAGGAGCTGCTGCAGGGCGGCGCGGGGCTGCGCACCCGCGGCTGGGGCAGAATCCCGACACAAACCTTTTCCCGTCCATTTCCTGAGCTTGGTGCGGTGCCGCAGTGGTGGCAGCAGCCCAGTGGCACAGTGTGCTGGGTACCTGGCTCGCCCTGGCCCCCCAGGGCTGCACACTCCAGCCCCCCGCCTGCCAGCACACCCTGGCACCAGTGGCTGCCGGGCTACCAGCCACAGGTCCGGGGGCCTCAGGGAAGCTGGTGGAGGGGAGAGGGGGGTCCTCGTCCTGCCCCCCCGCCCTGCAGGGGTTGGCACCGTGGGCTCGGGAAGGGCTCGGCACACCAAGGCGGGCACCGGCGGCCACCCCAAGTGGCACCGGGTGTTTGCAGCCCGGCCTCGGTGGGGTCAGCAGCCGCAGAGCCGTGACACGGGAACATGCCGCGTTGCCCAACGCCAGCGTGGGGCAAAAGTCCCCTGTGTGCCCACCGCAGCGCGTCGCGGCCCTGGCAGATGCCCCCCACTCGGTGCCCATGGCTCAGCATGGCAGAGGGTCCCCCCAAGTCTGACCCGGCCGGGGGCGAGGTGCCAGGGCAGGGGAAGGTGGCACCAGGAGCCGGTCAGGCACAGTGGGGTGAGGGGCGGGGGTGACGTGGAGCCGGGTCCCTGCGGCAGTGCTGCCCCCAGCAGCAGCGGACATGGCTGAGGGGGGTCCCCGGCACCGGTGGCCATGGCACATCCAGCCAGCAGCCACCGCTGCTCCCAGCACTGTGGGCACCGACGCTGGGCAGTGCCGGCTCATAGGGAGGTGCTCGGTGCTGCCGGTGGTCCGAGCCGCCCCGGACCCCCCATCCTGGCCACACAGGGCCACTGCTCCATCGCTGCCGCTGCCATCTGCACCAAACCAGGGACAACTGGTCCATGGCTCCTCCTGCGCGCCCACGTGTCTGCTAGAAACAGCCCCCGTCCCCGAGCGCGCACCGTGGGGCGGCCGGGGGTCCCTGGCGCTGCCGGGGGTCGCTGGCGCTGCCAGGAGCGGGGGGCTCGTGCAGCACCGCGGGCAGCTGGAGCAAAGGGCCCGGGCAGGGCCCCGCTGCGAGGTGGGGAGCCCCGTGCTGAGGCAGGAGCGTGACCGGCCCCGTGCGCCAGGACCCCTCACCCAGTGCAGTCTGCCCAGCTTGGCCGCGGCAGGGCCCCGGGGCCGGGGGCCGGCTGCCAGCCCGGGGGGAGTGTAGGGCAGAGGCCTCCCCGCTGCTAAATCCCATTGCAGGCAGCTAAAAATAGAGACACCTCTGCCCCAAAGCTGCCTCCCCGGGCCGCGGAGAGGGGCTGGCAGCGCGTTCGCTGCTGACCCACGGTGACTCCTCCCGGGGCAGGGATGCTCGGGGCAGGGGACGGGCACCGGGAGGTTCCCACGGGGCCGGGCCACGGGCGGCGGCGGGATGGGGTATGGGGGGGATGCTGGCGGGGGCTAAGGGGGGGACAGGGATGCTTGTGTGGGGCTGTTGGGGGGACAAGGACAGGGATGCCCATGTGGGGCTGGCCGGGGGACGAGGACAGGGATGCTGCTGTGGGCAGGTGGCTGGTGGGCGCCCACCGAAGGTCCCCGTTCCCAGAGCCCACCCAGCACGGTCTGTCCCAGGAGACGGTTCCTTCTGTCCTGGGACTGTCTAAATAAGGCAGGTCCAGCTCCCCGAGCCGCATCTGGAGCCCCACGCGCTGATTAATGAGCTGCTCGAGCGGCCGCTTGCGACAGGGCGAGTGGGTCTGCACGGAGGAGCCACGACGTTCCCAGGGATAAAAATAGGCGCGGGCAGAGCGGCGAGCGGTGGAAGCGCGGCACGGCGGCCGGTGCCCAGGGGGGCTGCGGTGGCACCGGCACTACTGTCCCATCCCTGTCCCCGTGTCCCCCGGCTCGGCTGCCCTCACCCCACACGG